>NW_028116552.1:0-1200000 GCF_964273445.1 Streptopelia decaocto | reverse complement strand
CCGACAAGATTGGTACCCTTTCACGTCCAAATCTCTCAAACTCCGGGAGAGATTCTCAAAACCAAGGTTGACATGTTTCGAGTTCCTTTCAACATTTTGGAAATCCCGCTGAAACTTTGGACATACTCGCGAAGGGTTCCCAATCCCCGACAAGATTGGTAGCCTTTCACGTCCAAATCTCTCAAACTCCGGGAGAGATTCTCAAAACCAAGGTTCACATGTTTCGAGTTCCTTTCAACATTTTGGAAATCCCGCTGAAACTTTGGACATTCTGGCGAAGGGTTCCCAATCCCCGACAAGATTGGTACCCTTTCACGTCCAAATCTCTCAAACTACGGGAGAGATACTCAAAGCCAAGGCTGACACGTTTCGAGTTCCTTTCAACATTTTGGAAATCCCGCTACAACTTTGGACATTCTCGCGAAGGGTTCCCAGTCCCCGACAAGATTGGTACCCTTTCACGTCCAAATCTCTCAAACTCCGGGAGAGATTCTCAAAACCAAGGTTGACATGTTTCGAGTTCCTTTCAACATTTTGGAAATCCCGCTGAAACTTTGGACATTCTCGCGAAGGGTTCCCAATCCCCGACAAGACTGGTACGCTTTCACCTCCAAATCTCTCAAAGTCCGGGAGAGATTCTCAAAACCAAGGTTGACATGTTTCGAGTTCCTTTCAACATTTTGGAAATCCCGCTGAAACTTTGGACATTCTCGCGAAGGGTTCCCAATCCCCGACAAGATTGGTACCCTTTCACGTCCAAATCTCTCCAACTCCGGGAGAGATTCTCAAAACCAAGGTTGACATGTTTCGAGTTCCTTTTAACATTTTGGAAATCCCACTGAAACTTTGGACATTCTCGCGAAGGGTTCCCGATCCCCGACAAGATTGGTACCCTTTCACGTCCAAAACTCTCAAACTCCGGCTAAGATTCTCAAAACCAAGCTTGACATGTTTCGAGTTCCTTTCAACATTTTGGAAATCCCGCTGAAACTTTGGACATTCTCGCGAAGGGTTCCCAATCCCCAACAAGTTTGGTACCCTTTCACGTCCAAATCTCTCAAACTCCGGGAGAGATTCTCAAAACCAAGGTTGACATGTTTGAGTTTTTTTCAACATTTTGGAAATCCCTCTGAAACTTTGGACATTCTGGCGAAGGGTTCCCAATCCCCGACAAGATTGGTACCCTTTCACGTCCAAATCTCTCAAACTCCGGGAGAGATTCTCAAAACCAAGGTTGACATGTTTCGAGTTCCTTTCAACATTTTGGAAATCCCGCTGAAACTTTGGATATTCTGGCGGAGGGTTCTAGATCCCCGACAAGACTGGTACCCTTTCACGTCCAAATCTCTCAAAGTCCGGGAGAGATTCTCAAAACCAAGGTTGACATGTTTCGAGTTCCTTTCAACATTTTGGAAATCCCGCTGAAACTTTGGACATTCTCGCGAAGGGTTCCCAATCCCCGACAAGATTGGTACCCTTTCACGTCCAAATCTCTCAAACTCCGGGAGAGATTCTCAAAACCAAGCTTGACATGGTTCCAGTTCCTTTCAACATTTTGGAAATCCCACTGAAACTTTGGACATTCTCGCGAAGGGTTCCCAGTCCCCGACAAGATTGGTACCCTTTCACGTCCAAATCTCTCAAACTCCGGGAGAGATTCTCAAAACCAAGGTTGACATGTTTGAGTTTTTTTCAACATTTTGGAAATCCCTCTGAAACTTTGGACATTCTGGCGAAGGGTTCCCAATCCCCGACAAGATTGGCACCCTTTCACGTCCAAATCTCTCAAAGTCCGGGAGAGATTCTCAAAACCAAGGTTGACATGTTTCGAGTTCCTTTCAACATTTTGGAAATCCCGCTGAAACTTTGGACATTCTGGCGAAGGGTTCCCAATCCCCGACAAGACTGGTACCCTTTCACGTCCAAATCTCTCAAAGTCCGGGAGAGATTCTCAAAACCAAGGTTGACATGTTTCGAGTTCCTTTCAACATTTTGGAAATCCCGCTGAAACTTTGGACATTGTCGCGAAGGGTTCCCAATCCCCGACAAGATTGGTACCCTTTCACGTCCAAATCTCTCAAACTCCGGGAGAGATTCTCAAAACCAAGGTTGACATGTTTCGAGTTCCTCTCAACATTTTGGAAATCCCGCTGAAACTTTGGACATACTCGCGAAGGGTTCCCAATCCCCGACAAGATTGGTAGCCTTTCACGTCCAAATCTCTCAAACTCCGGGAGAGATTCTCAAAACCAAGGTTCACAGGTTTCGAGTTCCTTTCAACATTTTGGAAATCCCGCTGAAACTTTGGACATTCTGGCGAAGGGTTCCCAATCCCCGACAAGATTGGTACCCTTTCACGTCCAAATCTCTCAAACTACGGGAGAGATTCTCAAAGCCAAGGCTGACACGTTTCGAGTTCCTTTCAACATTTTGGAAATCCCGCTACAACTTCGGACATTCTCGCGAAGGGTTCCCAGTCCCCGACAAGATTGGTACCCTTTCACGTCCAAATCTCTCAAACTCCGGGAGAGATTCTCAAAACCAAGGTTGACATGTTTCGAGTTCCTTTCAACATTTTGGAAATCCCGCTGAAACTTTGGACATTCTGGCGAAGGGTTCCCAATCCCCGACAAGACTGGTACGCTTTCACCTCCAAATCTCTCAAAGTCCGTGAGAGATTCTCAAAACCAAGGTTGACATGTTTCGAGTTCCTTTCAACATTTTGGAAATCCCGCTGAAACTTTGGACATTCTCGCGAAGGGTTCCCAATCCCCGACAAGATTGGTACCCTTTCACGTCCAAATCTCTCCAACTCCGGGAGAGATTCTCAAAACCAAGGTTGACATGTTTCGAGTTCCTTTTAACATTTTGGAAATCCCACTGAAACTTTGGACATTCTCGCGAAGGGTTCCCGATCCCCGACAAGATTGGTACCCTTTCACGTCCAAAACTCTCAAACTCCGGCTAAGATTCTCAAAACCAAGCTTGACATGTTTCGAGTTCCTTTCAACATTTTGGAAATCCCGCTGAAACTTTGGACATTCTCGCGAAGGGTTCCCAATCCCCAACAAGTTTGGTACCCTTTCACGTCCAAATCTCTCAAACTCCGGGAGAGATTCTCAAAACCAAGCTTGACATGTTTGAGTTTTTTTCAACATTTTGGAAATCCCTCTGAAACTTTGGACATTCTCGCGAAGGGTTCCCAATCCCCGACAAGATTGGTACCCTTTCACGTCCAAATCTCTCAAACTCCGGGAGAGATTCTCAAAACCAAGGTTGACATGTTTCGAGTTCCTTTCAACATTTTGGAAATCCCGCTGAAACTTTGGATATTCTGGCGGAGGGTTCTAGATCCCCGACAAGACTGGTACCCTTTCACGTCCAAATCTCTCAAAGTCCGGGAGAGATTCTCAAAACCAAGGTTGACATGTTTCGAGTTCCTTTCAACATTTTGGAAATCCCGCTGAAACTTTGGACATTCTCGCGAAGGGTTCCCAATCCCCGACAAGATTGGTACCCTTTCACGTCCAAATCTCTCAAACTCCGGGAGAGATTCTCAAAACCAAGCTTGACATGGTTCCAGTTCCTTTCAACATTTTGGAAATCCCACTGAAACTTTGGACATTCTCGCGAAGGGTTCCCAGTCCCCGACAAGATTGGTACCCTTTCACGTCCAAATCTCTCAAACTCCGGGAGAGATTCTCAAAACCAAGGTTGACATGTTTCGAGTTCCTTTCAACATTTTGGAAATCCCGCTGAAACTTTGGACATTCTCGCGAAGGGTTCCCAATCCCCGACAAGATTGGTACCCTTTCACGTCCAAATCTCTCAAACTCCGGGAGAGATTCTCAAAACCAAGCTTGACATGGTTCCAGTTACTCTCAACATTTTGGAAATCCCGCTGAAACTTTGGACATTCTCGCGAAGTGTTCCCTATCCCCGTCAAGACTGGTACCCTTTCACGTCCAAATCTCTCAAACTCCGGGAGAGATTCTCAAAACCGAGGTTGACATGTTTCGAGTTCCTCTCAACATTTTGGAAATCCCGCTGAAACTTTGGACATTCTCGCGAAGGGTTCCCAATCCCCGACAAGACTGGTACCCTTTCACGTCCAAATCTCTCAAACTCCGGGAGAGATTCTCAAAACCAAGGTTGACATGTTTCGAGTTCCTTTCAACATTTTGGAAATCCCGCTGAAACTTTGGACATTCTCGCGAAGGGTTCCCAATCCCCGACAAGATTGGTACCCTTTCACGTCCAAATCTCTCAAACTCCGGGAGAGATTCTCAAAACCAAGGTTGACATGTTTCGAGTTCCTTTCAACATTTTGGAAATCCCGCTGAAACTTTGGACATTCTGGCGAAGGGTTCCCAATCCCCGACAAGACTGGTACGCTTTCACCTCCAAATCTCTCAAAGTCCGTGAGAGATTCTCAAAACCAAGGTTGACATGTTTCGAGTTCCTTTCAACATTTTGGAAATCCCGCTGAAACTTTGGACATTCTCGCGAAGGGTTCCCAATCCCCGACAAGATTGGTACCCTTTCACGTCCAAATCTCTCCAACTCCGGGAGAGATTCTCAAAACCAAGGTTGACATGTTTCGAGTTCCTTTTAACATTTTGGAAATCCCACTGAAACTTTGGACATTCTCGCGAAGGGTTCCCGATCCCCGACAAGATTGGTACCCTTTCACGTCCAAAACTCTCAAACTCCGGCTAAGATTCTCAAAACCAAGGTTGACATGTTTCGAGTTCCTTTCAACATTTTGGAAATCCCGCTGAAACTTTGGACATTCTCGCGAAGGGTTCCCAATCCCCAACAAGTTTGGTACCCTTTCACGTCCAAATCTCTCAAACTCCGGGAGAGATTCTCAAAACCAAGGTTGACATGTTTGAGTTTTTTTCAACATTTTGGAAATCCCTCTGAAACTTTGGACATTCTGGCGAAGGGTTCCCAATCCCCGACAAGATTGGTACCCTTTCACGTCCAAATCTCTCAAACTCCGGGAGAGATTCTCAAAACCAAGGTTGACATGTTTCGAGTTCCTTTCAACATTTTGGAAATCCCGCTGAAACTTTGGATATTCTGGCGGAGGGTTCTAGATCCCCGACAAGACTGGTACCCTTTCACGTCCAAATCTCTCAAAGTCCGGGAGAGATTCTCAAAACCAAGGTTGACATGTTTCGAGTTCCTTTCAACATTTTGGAAATCCCGCTGAAACTTTGGACATTCTCGCGAAGGGTTCCCAATCCCCGACAAGATTGGTACCCTTTCACGTCCAAATCTCTCAAACTCCGGGAGAGATTCTCAAAACCAAGCTTGACATGGTTCCAGTTCCTTTCAACATTTTGGAAATCCCACTGAAACTTTGGACATTCTCGCGAAGGGTTCCCAGTCCCCGACAAGATTGGTACCCTTTCACGTCCAAATCTCTCAAACTCCGGGAGAGATTCTCAAAACCAAGGTTGACATGTTTCGAGTTCCTTTCAACATTTTGGAAATCCCGCTGAAACTTTGGACATTCTCGCGAAGGGTTCCCAATCCCCGACAAGATTGGTACCCTTTCACGTCCGAATGTCTCAAACTCCGGGAGAGATTCTCAAAACCAAGGTTGACATGTTTCGAGTTCCTTTCAACATTTTGGAAATCCTGCTGAAACTTTGGACATTCTGGCGAAGGGTTCCCAATCCCCGACAAGATTGGTACCCTTTCACGTCCAAATCTCTCAAACTCCGGGAGAGATTCTCAAAACCAAGGTTGACATGTTTCGAGTTCCTTTCAACATTTTGGAAATCCCGCTGAAACTTTGGACATTCTCGCGAAGGGTTCCCAATCCCCGACAAGATTGGTACCCTTTCACGTCCAAATCTCTCAAACTCCGGGAGAGATTCTCAAAACCAAGGTTGACATGTTTGAGTTTTTTTCAACATTTTGGAAATCCCTCTGAAACTTTGGACATTCTGGCGAAGGGTTCCCAATCCCCGACAAGATTGGTACCCTTTCACGTCCAAATCTCTCAAACTCCGGGAGAGATTCTCAAAACCAAGGTTGACATGTTTCGAGTTCCTTTCAACATTTTGGAAATCCCGCTGAAACTTTGGATATTCTGGCGGAGGGTTCTAGATCCCCGACAAGACTGGTACCCTTTCACGTCCAAATCTCTCAAAGTCCGGGAGAGATTCTCAAAACCAAGGTTGACATGTTTCGAGTTCCTTTCAACATTTTGGAAATCCCGCTGAAACTTTGGACATTCTCGCGAAGGGTTCCCAATCCCCGACAAGATTGGTACCCTTTCACGTCCAAATCTCTCAAACTCCGGGAGAGATTCTCAAAACCAAGCTTGACATGGTTCCAGTTCCTTTCAACATTTTGGAAATCCCACTGAAACTTTGGACATTCTCGCGAAGGGTTCCCAGTCCCCGACAAGATTGGTACCCTTTCACGTCCAAATCTCTCAAACTCCGGGAGAGATTCTCAAAACCAAGGTTGACATGTTTCGAGTTCCTTTCAACATTTTGGAAATCCCGCTGAAACTTTGGACATTCTCGCGAAGGGTTCCCAATCCCCGACAAGATTGGTACCCTTTCACGTCCAAATCTCTCAAACTCCGGGAGAGATTCTCAAAACCAAGCTTGACATGGTTCCAGTTACTCTCAACATTTTGGAAATCCCGCTGAAACTTTGGACATTCTCGCGAAGTGTTCCCTATCCCCGTCAAGACTGGTACCCTTTCACGTCCAAATCTCTCAAACTCCGGGAGAGATTCTCAAAACCGAGGTTGACATGTTTCGAGTTCCTCTCAACATTTTGGAAATCCCGCTGAAACTTTGGACATTCTCGCGAAGGGTTCCCAATCCCCGACAAGACTGGTACCCTTTCACGTCCAAATCTCTCAAACTCCGGGAGAGATTCTCAAAACCAAGGTTGACATGTTTCGAGTTCCTTTCAACATTTTGGAAATCCCGCTGAAACTTTGGACATTCTCGCGATGGGTTCCCAATCCCCGACAAGATTGGTACCCTTTCACGTCCAAATCTCTCAAAGTCCGGGAGAGATTCTCAAAACCAAGCTTGACATGTTTCCAGTTCCTTTCAACATTTTGGAAATCCCGCTGAAACTTTGGACATTCTCGCGAAGGGTTCCCAGTCCCCGACAAGATTGGTACCCTTTCACGTCCAAATCTCTCAAAGTCCGGGAGAGATTCTCAAAACCAAGGTTGACATGTTTCGAGTTCCTTTCAACATTTTGGAAATCCCGCTGAAACTTTGGACATTCTCGCGAAGGGTTCCCAATCCCCGACAAGATTGGTACCCTTTCACGTCCAAATCTCTCAAACTCCGGGAGAGATTCTCAAAACCAAGGTTGACATGTTTCGAGTTCCTTTCAACATTTTGGAAATCCCACTGAAACTTTGGACATTCTCGCGAAGGGTTCCCGATCCCCGACAAGATTGGTACCCTTTCATGTCCAAAACTCTCTAACTCCGGCTAAGATTCTCAAAACCAAGCTTGACATGTTTCGAGTTCCTTTCAACATTTTGGAAATCCCGCTGAAACTTTGGACATTCTCGCGAAGGGTTCCCAATCCCCAACAAATTTGGTACCCTTTCACGTCCAAATCTCTCAAACTCCGGGAGAGATTCTCAAAACCAAGGTTGACATGTTTCGAGTTCCTCTCAACATTTTGGAAATCCCGCTGAAACTTTGGACATTCTGGCGAAGGGTTCCCAATCCCCGACAAGACTGGTACCCTTTCACGTCCAAATCTCTCAAACTCCGGGAGAGATTCTCAAAACCAAGGTTGACATGGTTCGAGTTCCTTTCAACATTTTGGAAATCCCGCTGAAACTTTGGACATTCTCGCGAAGGGTTCCCAATCCCCGACAAGACTGGTACCCTTTCACGTCCAAATCTCTCAAACTCCGGGAGAGATTCTCAAAACCAAGGTTCACATGTTTCGAGTTCCTTTCAACATTTTGGAAATCCCGAAGAAACTTTGGACATTCTCGCAAAGGGTTCCCAGTCCCCAACAAGATTGGTACCCTTTCACGTCCAAATCTCTCAAAGTCCGGGAGAGATTCTCAAAACCAAGCTTGACACGTTTCGAGTTCCTTTCAACATTTTGGAAATCCTGCTGAAACTTTGGACATTCTCGCGAAGGGTTCCCAATCCCCGACAAGATTGGTACCCTTTCACGTCCAAATCTCTCAAACTCCGGGAGAGATTCTCAAAACCAAGGTTGACATGTTTCGAGTTCCTTTCAACATTTTGGAAATCCCGCTGAAAGTTTGGACATTGTCGCGAAGGGTTCCCAATCCCCGACAAGATTGGTACCCTTTCACGTCCAAATCTCTCAAACTCCGGGAGAGATTCTCAAAACCAAGGTTGACATGTTTCGAGTTCCTTTCAACATTTTGGAAATCCCGCTGAAACTTTGGACATACTCGCGAAGGGTTCCCAATCCCCGACAAGATTGGTAGCCTTTCACGTCCAAATCTCTCAAACTCCGGGAGAGATTCTCAAAACCAAGGTTCACATGTTTCGAGTTCCTTTCAACATTTTGGAAATCCCACTGAAACTTTGGACATTCTGGCGAAGGGTTCCCAATCCCCGACAAGACTGGTACCCTTTCACGTCCAAATCTCTCAAACTCCGGCTAAGATTCTCAAAACCAAGCTTGACATGTTTCGTTTCCTTTCAACATTTTGGAAATCCCGCTGAAACTTTGGACATTCTCGTGAAGGGTTCCCAATCCCCAACAAGTTTGGTACCCTTTCACGTCCAAATCTCTCAAACTCCGGGAGAGATTCTCAAAACCAAGGTTGACATGTTTCGAGTTCCTTTCAACATTTTGGAAATCCCGCTGAAACTTTGGACATTCTCGCGAAGGGTTCCCAATCCCCGACAAGATTGGAACCCTTTCACGTCCGAATGTCTCAAACTCCGGGAGAGATTCTCAAAACCAAGGTTGACATGTTTCGAGTTCCTTTCAACATTTTGGAAATCCCGCTGAAACTTTGGATATTCTGGCGGAGGGTTCTAGATCCCCGACAAGACTGGTACCCTTTCACGTCCAAATCTCTCAAAGTCCGGGAGAGATTCTCAAAACCAAGGTTGACATGTTTCGAGTTCCTTTCAACATTTTGGAAATCCCGCTGAAACTTTGGACATTCTCGCGAAGGGTTCCCAATCCCCGACAAGATTGGTACCCTTTCACGTCCAAATCTCTTCAAACTCCGGGAGAGATTCTCAAAACCAAGGTTGACATGTTTCGAGTTCCTTTCAACATTTTGGAAATCCCGCTGAAACTTTGGACATACTCGCGAAGGGTTCCCAATCCCCGACAAGATTGGTACCCTTTCACGTCCAAATCTCTCAAACTCCGGGAGAGATTCTCAAAACCAAGGTTGACATGTTTCGAGTTCCTTTCAACATTTTGGAAATCCCGCTGAAACTTTGGACATTCTCGCAAAGGGTTCCCAATCCCCGACAAGATTGGTACCCTTTCACGTCCAAATCTCTCCAACTCCAGGAGAGATTCTCAAAACCAAGGTTGACATGTTTCGAGTTCCTTTTAACATTTTGGAAATCCCACTGAAACTTTGGACATTCTCTCGAAGGGTTCCCGATCCCCGACAAGATTGGTACACTTTCACGTCCAAAACTCTCAAACTCCGGGAGAGATTCTCAAAACCAAGGTTGACATGTTTCGAGTTCCTTTCAACATTTTGGAAATCCCGCTGAAACTTTGGACATTCTCGCGAAGGGTTCCCAATCCCCGACAAGATTGGTACCCTTTCACGTCCAAATCTCTCAAACTCCGGGAGAGATTCTCAAAACCAAGGTTGACATGTTTCGAGTTCCTTTCAACATTTTGGAAATCCCGCTGAAACTTTGGACATTCTGGCGAAGGGTTCCCAATCCCCGACAAGACTGGTACGCTTTCACCTCCAAATCTCTCAAAGTCCGTGAGAGATTCTCAAAACCAAGGTTGACATGTTTCGAGTTCCTTTCAACATTTTGGAAATCCCGCTGAAACTTTGGACATTCTCGCGAAGGGTTCCCAATCCCCGACAAGATTGGTACCCTTTCACGTCCAAATCTCTCCAACTCCGGGAGAGATTCTCAAAACCAAGGTTGACATGTTTCGAGTTCCTTTTAACATTTTGGAAATCCCACTGAAACTTTGGACATTCTCGCGAAGGGTTCCCGATCCCCGACAAGATTGGTACCCTTTCACGTCCAAAACTCTCAAACTCCGGCTAAGATTCTCAAAACCAAGGTTGACATGTTTCGAGTTCCTTTCAACATTTTGGAAATCCCGCTGAAACTTTGGACATTCTCGCGAAGGGTTCCCAATCCCCAACAAGTTTGGTACCCTTTCACGTCCAAATCTCTCAAACTCCGGGAGAGATTCTCAAAACCAAGGTTGACATGTTTGAGTTTTTTTCAACATTTTGGAAATCCCTCTGAAACTTTGGACATTCTGGCGAAGGGTTCCCAATCCCCGACAAGATTGGTACCCTTTCACGTCCAAATCTCTCAAACTCCGGGAGAGATTCTCAAAACCAAGGTTGACATGTTTCGAGTTCCTTTCAACATTTTGGAAATCCCGCTGAAACTTTGGATATTCTGGCGGAGGGTTCTAGATCCCCGACAAGACTGGTACCCTTTCACGTCCAAATCTCTCAAAGTCCGGGAGAGATTCTCAAAACCAAGGTTGACATGTTTCGAGTTCCTTTCAACATTTTGGAAATCCCGCTGAAACTTTGGACATTCTCGCGAAGGGTTCCCAATCCCCGACAAGATTGGTACCCTTTCACGTCCAAATCTCTCAAACTCCGGGAGAGATTCTCAAAACCAAGCTTGACATGGTTCCAGTTCCTTTCAACATTTTGGAAATCCCACTGAAACTTTGGACATTCTCGCGAAGGGTTCCCAGTCCCCGACAAGATTGGTACCCTTTCACGTCCAAATCTCTCAAACTCCGGGAGAGATTCTCAAAACCAAGGTTGACATGTTTCGAGTTCCTTTCAACATTTTGGAAATCCCGCTGAAACTTTGGACATTCTCGCGAAGGGTTCCCAATCCCCGACAAGATTGGTACCCTTTCACGTCCAAATCTCTCAAACTCCGGGAGAGATTCTCAAAACCAAGCTTGACATGGTTCCAGTTACTCTCAACATTTTGGAAATCCCGCTGAAACTTTGGACATTCTCGCGAAGTGTTCCCTATCCCCGTCAAGACTGGTACCCTTTCACGTCCAAATCTCTCAAACTCCGGGAGAGATTCTCAAAACCGAGGTTGACATGTTTCGAGTTCCTCTCAACATTTTGGAAATCCCGCTGAAACTTTGGACATTCTCGCGAAGGGTTCCCAATCCCCGACAAGACTGGTACCCTTTCACGTCCAAATCTCTCAAACTCCGGGAGAGATTCTCAAAACCAAGGTTGACATGTTTCGAGTTCCTTTCAACATTTTGGAAATCCCGCTGAAACTTTGGACATTCTCGCGAAGGGTTCCCAATCCCCGACAAGATTGGTACCCTTTCACGTCCGAATGTCTCAAACTCCGGGAGAGATTCTCAAAACCAAGGTTGACATGTTTCGAGTTCCTTTCAACATTTTGGAAATCCTGCTGAAACTTTGGACATTCTGGCGAAGGGTTCCCAATCCCCGACAAGATTGGTACCCTTTCACGTCCAAATCTCTCAAACTCCGGGAGAGATTCTCAAAACCAAGGTTGACATGTTTCGAGTTCCTTTCAACATTTTGGAAATCCCGCTGAAACTTTGGACATTCTCGCGAAGGGTTCCCAATCCCCGACAAGATTGGTACCCTTTCACGTCCAAATCTCTCAAACTCCGGGAGAGATTCTCAAAACCAAGGTTGACATGTTTGAGTTTTTTTCAACATTTTGGAAATCCCTCTGAAACTTTGGACATTCTGGCGAAGGGTTCCCAATCCCCGACAAGATTGGTACCCTTTCACGTCCAAATCTCTCAAACTCCGGGAGAGATTCTCAAAACCAAGGTTGACATGTTTCGAGTTCCTTTCAACATTTTGGAAATCCCGCTGAAACTTTGGATATTCTGGCGGAGGGTTCTAGATCCCCGACAAGACTGGTACCCTTTCACGTCCAAATCTCTCAAAGTCCGGGAGAGATTCTCAAAACCAAGGTTGACATGTTTCGAGTTCCTTTCAACATTTTGGAAATCCCGCTGAAACTTTGGACATTCTCGCGAAGGGTTCCCAATCCCCGACAAGATTGGTACCCTTTCACGTCCAAATCTCTCAAACTCCGGGAGAGATTCTCAAAACCAAGCTTGACATGGTTCCAGTTCCTTTCAACATTTTGGAAATCCCACTGAAACTTTGGACATTCTCGTGAAGGGTTCCCAGTCCCCGACAAGATTGGTACCCTTTCACGTCCAAATCTCTCAAACTCCGGGAGAGATTCTCAAAACCAAGGTTGACATGTTTCGAGTTCCTTTCAACATTTTGGAAATCCCGCTGAAACTTTGGACATTCTCGCGAAGGGTTCCCAATCCCCGACAAGATTGGTACCCTTTCACGTCCAAATCTCTCAAACTCCGGGAGAGATTCTCAAAACCAAGCTTGACATGGTTCCAGTTACTCTCAACATTTTGGAAATCCCGCTGAAACTTTGGACATTCTCGCGAAGTGTTCCCTATCCCCGTCAAGACTGGTACCCTTTCACGTCCAAATCTCTCAAACTCCGGGAGAGATTCTCAAAACCGAGGTTGACATGTTTCGAGTTCCTCTCAACATTTTGGAAATCCCGCTGAAACTTTGGACATTCTCGCGAAGGGTTCCCAATCCCCGACAAGACTGGTACCCTTTCACGTCCAAATCTCTCAAACTCCGGGAGAGATTCTCAAAACCAAGGTTGACATGTTTCGAGTTCCTTTCAACATTTTGGAAATCCCGCTGAAACTTTGGACATTCTCGCGATGGGTTCCCAATCCCCGACAAGATTGGTACCCTTTCACGTCCAAATCTCTCAAAGTCCGGGAGAGATTCTCAAAACCAAGCTTGACATGTTTCCAGTTCCTTTCAACATTTTGGAAATCCCGCTGAAACTTTGGACATTCTCGCGAAGGGTTCCCAGTCCCCGACAAGATTGGTACCCTTTCACGTCCAAATCTCTCAAAGTCCGGGAGAGATTCTCAAAACCAAGGTTGACATGTTTCGAGTTCCTTTCAACATTTTGGAAATCCTGCTGAAACTTTGGACATTCTCGCGAAGGGTTCCCAATCCCCGACAAGATTGGTACCCTTTCACGTCCAAATCTCTCAAACTCCGGGAGAGATTCTCAAAACCAAGGTTGACATGTTTCGAGTTCCTTTCAACATTTTGGAAATCCCACTGAAACTTTGGACATTCTCGCGAAGGGTTCCCGATCCCCGACAAGATTGGTACCCTTTCATGTCCAAAACTCTCTAACTCCGGCTAAGATTCTCAAAACCAAGCTTGACATGTTTCGAGTTCCTTTCAACATTTTGGAAATCCCGCTGAAACTTTGGACATTCTCGCGAAGGGTTCCCAATCCCCAACAAATTTGGTACCCTTTCACGTCCAAATCTCTCAAACTCCGGGAGAGATTCTCAAAACCAAGGTTGACATGTTTCGAGTTCCTCTCAACATTTTGGAAATCCCGCTGAAACTTTGGACATTCTGGCGAAGGGTTCCCAATCCCCGACAAGACTGGTACCCTTTCACGTCCAAATCTCTCAAACTCCGGGAGAGATTCTCAAAACCAAGGTTGACATGGTTCGAGTTCCTTTCAACATTTTGGAAATCCCGCTGAAACTTTGGACATTCTCGCGAAGGGTTCCCAATCCCCGACAAGACTGGTACCCTTTCACGTCCAAATCTCTCAAACTCCGGGAGAGATTCTCAAAACCAAGGTTCACATGTTTCGAGTTCCTTTCAACATTTTGGAAATCCCGAAGAAACTTTGGACATTCTCGCAAAGGGTTCCCAGTCCCCAACAAGATTGGTACCCTTTCACGTCCAAATCTCTCAAAGTCCGGGAGAGATTCTCAAAACCAAGCTTGACACGTTTCGAGTTCCTTTCAACATTTTGGAAATCCTGCTGAAACTTTGGACATTCTCGCGAAGGGTTCCCAATCCCCGACAAGATTGGTACCCTTTCACGTCCAAATCTCTCAAACTCCGGGAGAGATTCTCAAAACCAAGGTTGACATGTTTCGAGTTCCTTTCAACATTTTGGAAATCCCGCTGAAAGTTTGGACATTGTCGCGAAGGGTTCCCAATCCCCGACAAGATTGGTACCCTTTCACGTCCAAATCTCTCAAACTCCGGGAGAGATTCTCAAAACCAAGGTTGACATGTTTCGAGTTCCTTTCAACATTTTGGAAATCCCGCTGAAACTTTGGACATACTCGCGAAGGGTTCCCAATCCCCGACAAGATTGGTAGCCTTTCACGTCCAAATCTCTCAAACTCCGGGAGAGATTCTCAAAACCAAGGTTCACATGTTTCGAGTTCCTTTCAACATTTTGGAAATCCCACTGAAACTTTGGACATTCTGGCGAAGGGTTCCCAATCCCCGACAAGACTGGTACCCTTTCACGTCCAAATCTCTCAAACTCCGGCTAAGATTCTCAAAACCAAGCTTGACATGTTTCGTTTCCTTTCAACATTTTGGAAATCCCGCTGAAACTTTGGACATTCTCGTGAAGGGTTCCCAATCCCCAACAAGTTTGGTACCCTTTCACGTCCAAATCTCTCAAACTCCGGGAGAGATTCTCAAAACCAAGGTTGACATGTTTCGAGTTCCTTTCAACATTTTGGAAATCCCGCTGAAACTTTGGACATTCTCGCGAAGGGTTCCCAATCCCCGACAAGATTGGAACCCTTTCACGTCCGAATGTCTCAAACTCCGGGAGAGATTCTCAAAACCAAGGTTGACATGTTTCGAGTTCCTTTCAACATTTTGGAAATCCCGCTGAAACTTTGGATATTCTGGCGGAGGGTTCTAGATCCCCGACAAGACTGGTACCCTTTCACGTCCAAATCTCTCAAAGTCCGGGAGAGATTCTCAAAACCAAGGTTGACATGTTTCGAGTTCCTTTCAACATTTTGGAAATCCCGCTGAAACTTTGGACATTCTCGCGAAGGGTTCCCAATCCCCGACAAGATTGGTACCCTTTCACGTCCAAATCTCTTCAAACTCCGGGAGAGATTCTCAAAACCAAGGTTGACATGTTTCGAGTTCCTTTCAACATTTTGGAAATCCCGCTGAAACTTTGGACATACTCGCGAAGGGTTCCCAATCCCCGACAAGATTGGTACCCTTTCACGTCCAAATCTCTCAAACTCCGGGAGAGATTCTCAAAACCAAGGTTGACATGTTTCGAGTTCCTTTCAACATTTTGGAAATCCCGCTGAAACTTTGGACATTCTCGCAAAGGGTTCCCAATCCCCGACAAGATTGGTACCCTTTCACGTCCAAATCTCTCCAACTCCAGGAGAGATTCTCAAAACCAAGGTTGACATGTTTCGAGTTCCTTTTAACATTTTGGAAATCCCACTGAAACTTTGGACATTCTCTCGAAGGGTTCCCGATCCCCGACAAGATTGGTACACTTTCACGTCCAAAACTCTCAAACTCCGGGAGAGATTCTCAAAACCAAGCTTGACATGTTTCGAGTTCCTTTCAACATTTTGGAAATCCCGCTGAAACTTTGGACATTGTCGCGAAGGGTTCCCAATCCCCAACAAGTTTGGTACCCTTTCACGTCCAAATCTCTCAAACTCCGGGAGAGATTCTCAAAACCAAGGTTGACATGTTTGAGTTCCTTTCAACATTTTGGAAATCCCTCTGAAACTTTGGACATTCTCGCGAAGGGTTCCCAATCCCCGACAAGATTGGTACCCTTTCACGTCCGAATGTCTCAAACTCCGGGAGAGATTCTCAAAACCAAGGTTGACATGTTTCGAGTTCCTTTCAACATTTTGGAAATCCCGCTGAAACTTTGGATATTCTGGCGGAGGGTTCTAGATCCCCGACAAGACTGGTACCCTTTCACGTCCAAATCTCTCAAAGTCCGGGAGAGATTCTCAAAACCAAGGTTGACATGTTTCGAGTTCCTTTCAACATTTTGGAAATCCCGCTGAAACTTTGGACATTCTCGCGAAGGGTTCCCAATCCCCGACAAGATTGGTACCCTTTCACGTCCAAATCTCTCAAACTCCGGGAGAGATTCTCAAAACCAAGGTTGACATGTTTCGAGTCCCTTTCAACATTTTGGAAATCCCGCTGAAACTTTGGACATACTCGCGAAGGGTTCCCAATCCCCGACAAGATTAGTACCCTTTCACGTCCAAATCTCTCAAACTCCGGGAGAGATTCTCAAAACCAAGGTTGACATGTTTCGAGTTCCTTTCAACATTTTGGAAATCCCGCTGAAACTTTGGACATTCTCGCGAAGGGTTCCCAATCCCCGACAAGATTGGTACCCTTTCACGTCCGAATGTCTCAAACTCCGGGAGAGATTCTCAAAACCAAGGTTGACATGTTTCGAGTTCCTTTCAACATTTTGGAAATCCTGCTGAAACTTTGGACATTCTGGCGAAGGGTTCCCAATCCCCGACAAGATTGGTACCCTTTCACGTCCAAATCTCTCAAACTCCGGGAGAGATTCTCAAAACCAAGGTTGA
Organism: Streptopelia decaocto; assembly: GCF_964273445.1. Classification (NCBI taxonomy): domain Eukaryota; kingdom Metazoa; phylum Chordata; class Aves; order Columbiformes; family Columbidae; genus Streptopelia; species Streptopelia decaocto. Next base: position 1,183,293 of record NW_028116552.1, on the reverse strand, counting down.
CATGTTTCGAGTTCCTTTCAACATTTTGGAAATCCCGCTGAAACTTTGGACATTCTCGCGATGGGTTCCCAATCCCCGACAAGATTGGTACCCTTTCACGTCCAAATCTCTCAAACTCCGGGAGAGATTCTCAAAACCAAGCTTGACATGTTTCCAGTTCCTTTCAACATTTTGGAAATCCCGCTGAAACTTTGGACATTCTCGCGAAGGGTTCCCAGTCCCCGACAAGATTGGTACCCTTTCACGTCCAAATCTCTCAAAGTCCGGGAGAGATTCTCAAAACCAAGGTTGACATGTTTCGAGTTCCTTTCAACATTTTGGAAATCCCGCTGAAACTTTGGACATTCTCGCGAAGGGTTCCCAATCCCCGACAAGATTGGTACCCTTTCACGTCCAAATCTCTCAAACTCCGGGAGAGATTCTCAAAACCAAGGTTGACATGTTTCGAGTTCCTTTCAACATTTTGGAAATCCCACTGAAACTTTGGACATTCTCGCGAAGGGTTCCCGATCCCCGACAAGATTGGTACCCTTTCATGTCCAAAACTCTCTAACTCCGGCTAAGATTCTCAAAACCAAGCTTGACATGTTTCGAGTTCCTTTCAACATTTTGGAAATCCCGCTGAAACTTTGGACATTCTCGCGAAGGGTTCCCAATCCCCAACAAATTTGGTACCCTTTCACGTCCAAATCTCTCAAACTCCGGGAGAGATTCTCAAAACCAAGGTTGACATGTTTCGAGTTCCTCTCAACATTTTGGAAATCCCGCTGAAACTTTGGACATTCTGGCGAAGGGTTCCCAATCCCCGACAAGACTGGTACCCTTTCACGTCCAAATCTCTCAAACTCCGGGAGAGATTCTCAAAACCAAGGTTGACATGGTTCGAGTTCCTTTCAACATTTTGGAAATCCCGCTGAAACTTTGGACATTCTCGCGAAGGGTTCCCAATCCCCGACAAGACTGGTACCCTTTCACGTCCAAATCTCTCAAACTCCGGGAGAGATTCTCAAAACCAAGGTTCACATGTTTCGAGTTCCTTTCAACATTTTGGAAATCCCGAAGAAACTTTGGACATTCTCGCAAAGGGTTCCCAGTCCCCAACAAGATTGGTACCCTTTCACGTCCAAATCTCTCAAAGTCCGGGAGAGATTCTCAAAACCAAGCTTGACACGTTTCGAGTTCCTTTCAACATTTTGGAAATCCTGCTGAAACTTTGGACATTCTCGCGAAGGGTTCCCAATCCCCGACAAGATTGGTACCCTTTCACGTCCAAATCTCTCAAACTCCGGGAGAGATTCTCAAAACCAAGGTTGACATGTTTCGAGTTCCTTTCAACATTTTGGAAATCCCGCTGAAAGTTTGGACATTGTCGCGAGGGGTTCCCAATCCCCGACAAGATTGGTACCCTTTCACGTCCAAATCTCTCAAACTCCGGGAGAGATTCTCAAAACCAAGGTTGACATGTTTTGAGTTCCTTTCAACATTTTGGAAATCCCGCTGAAACTTTGGACATACTCGCGAAGGGTTCCCAATCCCCGACAAGATTGGTAGCCTTTCACGTCCAAATCTCTCAAACTCCGGGAGAGATTCTCAAAACCAAGGTTCACATGTTTCGAGTTCCTTTCAACATTTTGGAAATCCCACTGAAACTTTGGACATTCTGGCGAAGGGTTCCCAATCCCCGACAAGACTGGTACCCTTTCACGTCCAAATCTCTCAAACTCCGGCTAAGATTCTCAAAACCAAGCTTGACATGTTTCGTTTCCTTTCAACATTTTGGAAATCCCGCTGAAACTTTGGACATTCTCGTGAAGGGTTCCCAATCCCCAACAAGTTTGGTACCCTTTCACGTCCAAATCTCTCAAACTCCGGGAGAGATTCTCAAAACCAAGGTTGACATGTTTCGAGTTCCTTTCAACATTTTGGAAATCCCGCTGAAACTTTGGACATTCTCGCGAAGGGTTCCCAATCCCCGACAAGATTGGAACCCTTTCACGTCCGAATGTCTCAAACTCCGGGAGAGATTCTCAAAACCAAGGTTGACATGTTTCGAGTTCCTTTCAACATTTTGGAAATCCCGCTGAAACTTTGGATATTCTGGCGGAGGGTTCTAGATCCCCGACAAGACTGGTACCCTTTCACGTCCAAATCTCTCAAAGTCCGGGAGAGATTCTCAAAACCAAGGTTGACATGTTTCGAGTTCCTTTCAACATTTTGGAAATCCCGCTGAAACTTTGGACATTCTCGCGAAGGGTTCCCAATCCCCGACAAGATTGGTACCCTTTCACGTCCAAATCTCTTCAAACTCCGGGAGAGATTCTCAAAACCAAGGTTGACATGTTTCGAGTTCCTTTCAACATTTTGGAAATCCCGCTGAAACTTTGGACATACTCGCGAAGGGTTCCCAATCCCCGACAAGATTGGTACCCTTTCACGTCCAAATCTCTCAAACTCCGGGAGAGATTCTCAAAACCAAGGTTGACATGTTTCGAGTTCCTTTCAACATTTTGGAAATCCCGCTGAAACTTTGGACATTCTCGCAAAGGGTTCCCAATCCCCGACAAGATTGGTACCCATTCACGTCCAAATCTCTCCAACTCCAGGAGAGATTCTCAAAACCAAGGTTGACATGTTTCGAGTTCCTTTTAACATTTTGGAAATCCCACTGAAACTTTGGACATTCTCTCGAAGGGTTCCCGATCCCCGACAAGATTGGTACACTTTCACGTCCAAAACTCTCAAACTCCGGGAGAGATTCTCAAAACCAAGCTTGACATGTTTCGAGTTCCTTTCAACATTTTGGAAATCCCGCTGAAACTTTGGACATTGTCGCGAAGGGTTCCCAATCCCCAACAAGTTTGGTACCCTTTCACGTCCAAATCTCTCAAACTCCGGGAGAGATTCTCAAAACCAAGGTTGACATGTTTGAGTTCCTTTCAACATTTTGGAAATCCCTCTGAAACTTTGGACATTCTCGCGAAGGGTTCCCAATCCCCGACAAGATTGGTACCCTTTCACGTCCGAATGTCTCAAACTCCGGGAGAGATTCTCAAAACCAAGGTTGACATGTTTCGAGTTCCTTTCAACATTTTGGAAATCCCGCTGAAACTTTGGATATTCTGGCGGAGGGTTCTAGATCCCCGACAAGACTGGTACCCTTTCACGTCCAAATCTCTCAAAGTCCGGGAGAGATTCTCAAAACCAAGGTTGACATGTTTCGAGTTCCTTTCAACATTTTGGAAATCCCGCTGAAACTTTGGACATTCTCGCGAAGGGTTCCCAATCCCCGACAAGATTGGTACCCTTTCACGTCCAAATCTCTCAAACTCCGGGAGAGATTCTCAAAACCAAGGTTGACATGTTTCGAGTCCCTTTCAACATTTTGGAAATCCCGCTGAAACTTTGGACATACTCGCGAAGGGTTCCCAATCCCCGACAAGATTAGTACCCTTTCACGTCCAAATCTCTCAAACTCCGGGAGAGATTCTCAAAACCAAGGTTGACATGTTTCGAGTTCCTTTCAACATTTTGGAAATCCCGCTGAAACTTTGGACATTCTCGCGAAGGGTTCCCAATCCCCGACAAGATTGGTACCCTTTCACGTCCAAATCTCTGCAACTCCAGGAGAGATTCTCAAAACCAAGGTTGACATGTTTCGAGTTCCTTTTAACATTTTGGAAATCCCACTGAAACTTTGGACATTCTCTCGAAGGGTTCCCGATCCCCGACAAGATTGGTACCCTTTCACGTCCAAAACTCTCAAACTCCGGCTAAGATTCTCAAAACCAAGGTTGACATGTTTCGAGTTCCTTTCAACATTTTGGAAATCCCGCTGAAACTTTGGACATTGTCGCGAAGGGTTCCCAATCCCCAACAAGTTTGGTACCCTTTCACGTCCAAATCTCTCAAACTCCGGGAGAGATTCTCAAAACCAAGGTTGACATGTTTGAGTTCCTTTCAACATTTTGGAAATCCCTCTGAAACTTTGGACATTCTGGCGAAGGGTTCCCAATCCCCGACAAGATTGGTACCCTTTCACGTCCGAATGTCTCAAACTCCGGGAGAGATTCTCAAAACCAAGGTTCACATGTTTCGAGTTCCTTTCAACATTTTGGAAATCCCGCTGAAACTTTGGATATTCTGGCGGAGGGTTCTAGATCCCCAACAAGACTGGTACCCTTTCACGTCCAAATCTCTCAAACTCCGGGAGAGATTCTCAAAACCAAGGTTGACATGTTTCGAGTTCCTTTCAACATTTTGGAAATCCCGCTGAAACTTTGGACATTCTCGCGAAGGGTTCCCAATCCCCGACAAGATTGGTACCCTTTCACGTCCAAATCTCTCAAACTCCGGGAGAGATTCTCAAAACCAAGCTTGACATGGTTCCAGTTCCTTTCAACATTTTGGAAATCCCACTGAAACTTTGGACATTCTCGCGAAGGGTTCCCAGTCCCCGACAAGATTGGTACCCTTTCACGTCCAAATCTCTCAAACTCCGGGAGAGATTCTCAAAACCAAGGTTGACATGTTTCGAGTTCCTTTCAACATTTTGGAAATCCCGCTGAAACTTTGGACATTCTCGCGAAGGGTTCCCAATCCCCGACAAGATTGGTACCCTTTCACGTCCAAATCTCTCAAACTCCGGGAGAGATTCTCAAAACCAAGCTTGACATGGTTCCAGTTACTCTCAACATTTTGGAAATCCCGCTGAAACTTTGGACATTCTCGCGAAGTGTTCCCAGTCCCCGACAAGACTGGTACCCTTTCACGTCCAAATCTCTCAAACTCCGGGAGAGATTCTCAAAACCGAGGTTGACATGTTTCGAGTTCCTCTCAACATTTTGGAAATCCCGCTGAAACTTTGGACATTCTCGCGAAGGGTTCCCAATCCCCGACAAGACTGGTACCCTTTCACGTCCAAATCTCTCAAACTCCGGGAGAGATTCTCAAAACCAAGGTTGACATGTTTCGAGTTCCTTTCAACATTTTGGAAATCCCGCTGAAACTTTGGACATTCTCGCGAAGGGTTCCCAATCCCCGACAAGATTGGTACCCTTTCACGTCCGAATGTCTCAAACTCCGGGAGAGATTCTCAAAACCAAGGTTGACATGTTTCGAGTTCCTTTCAACATTTTGGAAATCCCGCTGAAACTTTGGACATTGTCGCGAAGGGTTCCCAATCCCCGACAAGACTGGTACCCTTTCACGTCCAAATCTCTCAAACTCCGGGAGAGATTCTCAAAACCAAGCTTGACATGTTTCGAGTTCCTTTCAACATTTTGGAAATCCCGCTGAAACTTTGGACATTCTCGCGAAGGGTTCCCAATCCCCGACAAGATTGGTACCCTTTCACGTCCAAATCTCTCAAACTCCGGGAGAGATTCTCAAAACCAAGGTTCACATGTTTCGAGTTCCTTTCAACATTTTGGAAATCCCGCTGAAACTTTGGACATTCTGGCGAAGGGTTCCCAATCCCCGACAAGATTGGTACCCTTTCACGTCCAAATCTCTCAAACTCCGGGAGAGATTCTCAAAACCAAGGTTGACACGTTTCGAGTTCCTTTCAACATTTTGGAAATCCCGCTGAAACTTTGGACATTCTCGCGAAGGGTTCCCAATCCCCGACAAGATTGGTACCCTTTCACGTCCAAATCTCTCAAACTCCGGGTGAGATTCTCAAAACCAAGGTTGACATGTTTCGAGTTCCTTTCAACATTTTGGAAATCCCGCTGAAACTTTGGACATTCTCGCGAAGGGTTCCCAATCCCCGACAAGATTGGTACCCTTTCACGTCCGAATGTCTCAAACTCCGGGAGAGATTCTCAAAACCAAGGTTGACATGTTTCGAGTTCCTTTCAACATTTTGGAAATCCCGCTGAAACTTTGGACATTCTGGCGGAGGGTTCTAGATCCCCGACAAGATTGGTACCCTTTCACGTCCAAATCTCTCAAAGTCCGGGAGAGATTCTCAAAACCAAGGTTGACATGTTTCGAGTTCCTTTCAACATTTTGGAAATCCCGCTGAAACTTTGGACATTCTCGCGAAGGGTTCCCAATCCCCGACAAGATTGGTACCCTTTCACGTCCAAATCTCTCAAACTCCGGGAGAGATTCTCAAAACCAAGCTTGACATGGTTCCAGTTCCTTTCAACATTTTGGAAATCCCACTGAAACTTTGGACATTCTCGCGAAGGGTTCCCAGTCCCCGACAAGATTGGTACCCTTTCACGTCCGAATGTCTCAAACTCCGGGAGAGATTCTCAAAACCAAGGTTGACATGTTTCGAGTTCCTTTCAACATTTTGGAAATCCCGCTGAAACTTTGGACATTCTCGCGAAGGGTTCCGAATCCCCGACAAGACTGGTACCCTTTCACCTCCAAATCTCTCAAAGTCCGGGAGAGATTCTCAAAACCAAGGTTGACATGTTTCGAGTTCCTTTCAACATTTTGGAAATCCCGCTGAAACTTTGGACATTGTCGCGAAGGGTTCCCAATCCCCGACAAGATTGGTACCCTTTCACGTCCAAATCTCTCAAACTCCGGGAGAGATTCTCAAAACCAAGGTTGACATGTTTCGAGTTCCTTTCAACATTTTGGAAATCCCGCTGAAACTTTGGACATTCTCGCGAAGGGTTCCCAATCCCCGACAAGATTGGTACCCTTTCACGTCCAAATCTCTCAAACTCCGGGAGAGATTCTCAAAACCAAGGTTCACATGTTTCGAGTTCCTTTCAACATTTTGGAAATCCCGCTGAAACTTTGGACATTCTGGCGAAGGGTTCCCAATCCCCGACAAGATTGGTACCCTTTCACGTCCAAATCTCTCAAACTCCGGGAGAGATTCTCAAAACCAAGGTTGACATGTTTCGAGTTCCTTTCAACATTTTGGAAATCCCGCTGAAACTTTGGACATTCTCGCGAAGGGTTCCCAATCCCCGACAAGATTGGTACCCTTTCACGTCCAAATCTCTCAAACTCCGGGAGAGATTCTCAAAACCAAGCTTGACATGGTTCCAGTTCCTTTCAACATTTTGGAAATCCCACTGAAACTTTGGACATTCTCGCGAAGGGTTCCCAGTCCCCGACAAGATTGGTACCCTTTCACGTCCGAATGTCTCAAACTCCGGGAGAGATTCTCAAAACCAAGGTTGACATGTTTCGAGTTCCTTTCAACATTTTGGAAATCCCGCTGAAACTTTGGACATTCTGGCGAAGGGTTCCCAATCCCCGACAAGACTGGTACCCTTTCACGTCCAAATCTCTCAAAGTCCGGGAGAGATTCTCAAAACCAAAGTTGACATGTTTCGAGTTCCTTTCAACATTTTGGAAATCCCGCTGAAACTTTGGACATTCTGGCGAAGGGTTCCCAATCCCCGACAAGATTGGTACCCTTTCACGTCCAAATCTCTCAAACTCCGGGAGAGATTCTCAAAACCAAGGTTCACATGTTTCGAGTTCCTTTCAACATTTTGGAAATCCCGCTGAAACTTTGGACATTCTCGCGAAGGGTTCCCAATCCCCGACAAGATTGGTACCCTTTCACGTCCAAATCTCTCAAACTCCGGGAGAGATTCTCAAAACCAAGGTTGACATGTTTCGAGTTCCTTTCAACATTTTGGAAATCCCGCTGAAACTTTGGACATTCTCGCGAAGGGTTCCCAATCCCCGACAAGATTGGTACCCTTTCACGTCCAAATCTCTCAAACTCCGGGAGAGATTCTCAAAACCAAGGTTGACATGTTTCGAGTTCCTTTCAACATTTTGGAAATCCCGCTGAAACTTTGGACATTCTGGCGGAGGGTTCCCAATCCCCGACAAGATTGGTACCCTTTCACGTCCAAATCTCTCAAACTCCGGGAGAGATTCTCAAAACCAAGGTTCACATGTTTTGAGTTCCTTTCAACATTTTGGAAATCCCGCTGAAACTTTGGACATTCTGGCGAAGGGTTCCCAATCCCCGACAAGATTGGTACCCTTTCACGTCCAAATCTCTCAAACTCCGGGAGAGATTCTCAAAACCAAGCTTGACATGGTTCCAGTTCCTTTCAACATTTTGGAAATCCCGCTGAAACTTTGGACATTCTCGCGAAGGGTTCCCAATCCCCGACAAGATTGGTACCCTTTCACGTCCAAATCTCTCAAACTCCGGGAGAGATTCTCAAAACCAAGCTTGACATGGTTCCAGTTCCTTTCAACATTTTGGAAATCCCACTGAAACTTTGGACATTCTCGCGAAGGGTTCCCAGTCCCCGACAAGATTGGTACCCTTTCACGTCCGAATGTCTCAAACTCCGGGAGAGATTCTCAAAACCAAGGTTGACATGTTTCGAGTTCCTTTCAACATTTTGGAAATCCCGCTGAAACTATGGACATTCTCGCGAAGGGTTCCCAATCCCCGACAAGATTGGTACCCTTTCACGTCCAAATCTCTCAAACTCCGGGAGAGATTCTCAAAACCGAGCTTGACATGTTTCGAGTTCCTTTCAACATTTGGAAATCCCGCTGAAACTTTGGACATTCTCGCGAAGGGTTCCCAATCCCCGACAAGATTGGTACCCTTTCACGTCCAAATCTCTCAAACTCCGGGAGAGATTCTCAAAACCAAGGTTGACATGTTTCGAGTTCCTTTCAACATTTTGGAAATCCCGCTGAAACTTTGGACATTGTCGCGAAGGGTTCCCAATCCCCGACAAGATTGGTACCCTTTCACGTCCAAATCTCTCAAACTCCGGGAGAGATTCTCAAAACCAAGGTTCACATGTTTCGAGTTCCTTTCAACATTTTGGAAATCCCGCTGAAACTTTGGACATTCTCGCGAAGGGTTCCCAATCCCCGACAAGATTGGTACCCTTTCACGTCCAAATCTCTCAAACTCCGGGAGAGATTCTCAAAACCAAGGTTGACACGTTTCGAGTTCCTTTCAACATTTTGGAAATCCCGCTGAAACTTTGGACATTCTCGCGAAGGGTTCCCAATCCCCGACAAGATTGGTACCCTTTCACGTCCAAATCTCTCAAACTCCGGGAGAGATTCTCAAAACCAAGGTTGACATGTTTCGAGTTCCTTTCAACATTTTGGAAATCCCGCTGAAACTTTGGACATTCTCGCGAAGGGTTCCCAATCCCCGACAAGATTGGTACCCTTTCACGTCCGAATGTCTCAAACTCCGGGAGAGATTCTCAAAACCAAGGTTGACATGTTTCGAGTTCCTTTCAACATTTTGGAAATCCCGCTGAAACTTTGGACATTCTCGCGAAGGGTTCCCAATCCCCGACAAGATTGGTACCCTTTCACGTCCAAATCTCTCAAACTCCGAGAGAGATTCTCAAAACCAAGGTTGACATGTTTCGAGTTCCTTTCAACATTTTGGAAATCCCGCTGAAACTTTGGACATTCTCGCGATGGGTTCCCAATCCCCGACAAGATTGGTACCCTTTCACGTCCAAATCTCTCAAACTCCGGGAGAGATTCTCAAAACCAAGGTTGACATGTTTCGAGTTCCTTTCAACATTTTGGAAATCCCGCTGAAACTTTGGACATTCTCGCGAAGGGTTCCCAGTCCCCGACAAGATTGGTACCCTTTCACGTCCAAATCTCTCAAACTCCGGGAGAGATTCTCAAAACCAAGGTTGACATGTTTCGAGTTCCTTTCAACATTTTGGAAATCCCGCTGAAACTTTGGACATTCTCGCGAAGGGTTCCCAATCCCCGACAAGACTGGTACCCTTTCACCTCCAAATCTCTCAAAGTCCGGGAGAGATTCTCAAAACCAAGGTTGACATGTTTCGAGTTCCTTTTAACATTTTGGAAATCCCACTGAAACTTTGGACATTCTCGCGAAGGGTTCCCGATCCCCCACAAGATTGGTACCCTTTCACGTCCAAAACTCTCTAACTCCGGCTAAGATTCTCAAAACCAAGCTTGACATGTTTCGAGTTCCTTTCAACATTTTGGAAATCCCGCTGAAACTTTGGACATTCTCGCGAAGGGTTCCCAATCCCCAACAAGTTTGGTACCCTTTCACGTCCAAATCTCTCAAAGTCCGGGAGAGATTCTCAAAACCTAGGTTGACATGTTTCGAGTTCCTTTCAACATTTTGGAAATCCTGCTGAAACTTTGGACATTCTGGCGAAGGGTTCCCAATCCCCGACAAGACTGGTACCCTTTCACGTCCAAATCTCTCAAACTCCGGGAGAGATTCTCAAAACCAAGGTTGACATGTTTCGAGTTCCTTTCAACATTTTGGAAATCCCGCTGAAACTTTGGACATTCTGGCGAAGGGTTCCCAATCCCCGACAAGACTGGTACACTTTCACGTCCAAATCTCTCAAACTCCGGGAGAGATTCTCAAAACCAAGCTTGACATGTTTCGAGTTCCTTTCAACATTTTGGAAATCCCGCTGAAACTTTGGACATTCTCGCCAAGGGTTCCCAATCCCCGACAAGATTGGTACCCTTTCACATCCAAATCTCTCAAAGTCCGGGAGAGATTCTCAAAACCAAGGTTGACATGTTTCGAGTTCCTTTCAACATTTTGGAAATCCCGCTGAAACTTTGGACATTGTCGCGAAGGGTTCCCAATCCCCGACAAGATTGGTACCCTTTCACGTCCAAATCTCTCAAAGTCCGGGAGAGATTCTCAAAGCCAAGGCTGACATGTTTCGAGTTCCTTTCAACATTTTGGAAATCCCGCTGAAACTTTGGACATTGTCGCGAAGGGTTCCCAATCCCCGACAAGATTGGTACCCTTTCACGTCCAAATCTCTCAAAGTCCGGGAGAGATTCTCAAAACCAAGGTTGACATGTTTCGAGTTCCTTTCAACATTTTGGAAATCCCGCTGAAACTTTGGACATTCTCGCGAAGGGTTCCCAATCCCCGACAAGATTGGTACCCTTTCACGTCCAAAACTCTCTAACTCCGGCTAAGATTCTCAAAACCAAGCTTGACATGTTTCGAGTTCCTTTCAACATTTTGGAAATCCCGCTGAAACTTTGGACATTCTCGCGAAGGGTTCCCAATCCCCAACAAGTTTGGTACCCTTTCACGTCCAAATCTCTCAAAATCCGGGAGAGATTCTCAAAACCAAGGTTGACATGTTTCGAGTTCCTTTCAACATTTTGGAAATCCCGCTGAAACTTTGGACATTCTGGCGAAGGGTTCCCAATCCCCGACAAGACTGGTACCCTTTCACGTCCAAATCTCTCAAAGTCCGGGAGAGATTCTCAAAACCAAGGTTGACATGTTTCGAGTTCCTTTCAACATTTTGGAAATCCCGCTGAAACTTTGGACATTCTGGCGAAGGGTTCCCAATCCCCGACAAGACTGGTACACTTTCACGTCCAAATCTCTCAAACTCCGGGAGAGATTCTCAAAACCAAGCTTGACATGTTTCGAGTTCCTTTCAACATTTTGGAAATCCCGCTGAAACTTTGGACATTCTCGCGAAGGGTTCCCAATCCCCGACAAGATTGGTACCCTTTCACATCCAAATCTCTCAAAGTCCGGGAGAGATTCTCAAAACCAAGGTTGACATGTTTCGAGTTCCTTTCAACATTTTGGAAATCCCGCTGAAACTTTGGACATTGTCGCGAAGGGTTCCCAATCCCCGACAAGATTGGTACCCTTTCACGTCCAAATCTCTCAAAGTCCGGGAGAGATTCTCAAAGCCAAGGCTGACATGTTTCGAGTTCCTTTCAACATTTTGGAAATCCCGCTGAAACTTTGGACATTGTCGCGAAGGGTTCCCAATCCCCGACAAGATTGGTACCCTTTCACGTCCAAATCTCTCAAAGTCCGGGAGAGATTCTCAAAACCAAGGTTGACATGTTTCGAGTTCCTTTCAACATTTTGGAAATCCCGCTGAAACTTTGGACATTCTCGCGAAGGGTTCCCAATCCCCGACAAGACTGGTACCCTTTCACGTCCAAATCTCTCAAACTCCGGGAGAGATTCTCAAAACCAAGGTTGACATGTTTCGAGTTCCTTTCAACATTTTGGAAATCCCGAAGAAACTTTGGACATTCTCGCGAAGGGTTCCCAATCCCCGACAAGATTGGTACCCTTTCACGTCCAAATCTCTCAAGCTCCGGGAGAGATTCTCAAAACCAAGCTTGACATGTTTCGAGTTCCTTTCAACATTTTGGAAATCTCGTTGAAACTTTGGACATTCTCGCGAAGGGTTCCCAATCCCCGACAAGATTGGTACCCTTTCACGTCCAAATCTCTCAAACTCCGGGAGAGATTCTCAAAACCAAGGTTGACATGTTTCGAGTTCCTTTCAACATTTTGGAAATCCCGCTGAAACTTTGGACATTGTCGCGAAGGGTTCCCAATCCCCGACAAGATTGGTACCCTTTCACGTCCAAATCTCTCAAACTCCGGGAGAGATTCTCAAAACCAAGGTTGACATGTTTCGAGTTCCTTTCAACATTTTGGAAATCCCGCTGAAACTTTGGACATACTCGCGCAGGGTTCCCAATCCCCGACAAGATTGGTACCCTTTCACGTCCAAATCTCTCAAACTCCGGGAGAGATTCTCAAAACCAAGGTTCACATGTTTCGAGTTCCTTTCAACATTTTGGAAATCCCGCTGAAACTTTGGACATTCTGGCGAAGGGTTCCCAATCCCCGACAAGATTGGTACCCTTTCACGTCCAAATCTCTCAAACTCCGGGAGAGATTCTCAAAACCAAGGTTGACACATTTCGAGTTCCTTTCAACATTTTGGAAATCCCGCTACAACTTTGGACATTCTCGCAAAGGGTTCCCAGTCCCCGACAAGACTGGTACCCTTTCACGTCCAAATCTCTCAAAGTCCGGGAGAGATTCTCAAAACCAAGGTTGACATGTTTCGAGTTCCTTTCAACATTTTGGAAATCCCGCTGAAACTTTGGACATTCTCGCGAAGGGTTCCCAATCCCCGACAAGACTGGTACGCTTTCACCTCCAAATCTCTCAAAGTCCGGGAGAGATTCTCAAAACCAAGGTTGACATGTTTCGAGTTCCTTTCAACATTTTGGAAATCCCGCTGAAACTTTGGACATTGTCGCGAAGGGTTCCCAATCCCCGACAAGATTGGTACCCTTTCACGTCCAAATCTCTCAAAGTCCGGGAGAGATTCTCAAAGCCAAGGCTGACATGTTTCGAGTTCCTTTCAACATTTTGGAAATCCCGCTGAAACTTTGGACATTGTCGCGAAGGGTTCCCAATCCCCGACAAGATTGGTACCCTTTCACGTCCAAATCTCTCAAAGTCCGGGAGAGATTCTCAAAACCAAGGTTGACATGTTTCGAGTTCCTTTCAACATTTTGGAAATCCCGCTGAAACTTTGGACATTCTCGCGAAGGGTTCCCAATCCCCGACAAGATTGGTACCCTTTCACGTCCAAAACTCTCTAACTCCGGCTAAGATTCTCAAAACCAAGGTTGACATGTTTCGAGTTCCTTTCAACATTTTGGAAATCCCGCTGAAACTTTGGACATTCTCGCGAAGGGTTCCCAATCCCCAACAAGTTTGGTACCCTTTCACGTCCAAATCTCTCAAAATCCGGGAGAGATTCTCAAAACCAAGGTTGACATGGTTCGAGTTCCTTTCAACATTTTGGAAATCCCGCTGAAACTTTGGACATTCTGGCGAAGGGTTCCCAATCCCCGACAAGATTGGTACCCTTTCACGTCCAAATCTCTCAAAGTCCGGGAGAGATTCTCAAAACCAAGGTTGACATGTTTCGAGTTCCTTTCAACATTTTGGAAATCCCGCTGAAACTTTGGACATTCTGGCGAAGGGTTCCCAATCCCCGACAAGACTGGTACACTTTCACGTCCAAATCTCTCAAACTCCGGGAGAGATTCTCAAAACCAAGCTTGACATGTTTCGAGTTCCTTTCAACATTTTGGAAATCCCGCTGAAACTTTGGACATTCTCGCGAAGGGTTCCCAATCCCCGACAAGATTGGTACCCTTTCACATCCAAATCTCTCAAAGTCCGGGAGAGATTCTCAAAACCAAGGTTGACATGTTTCGAGTTCCTTTCAACATTTTGGAAATCCCGCTGAAACTTTGGACATTGTCGCGAAGGGTTCCCAATCCCCGACAAGATTGGTACCCTTTCACGTCCAAATCTCTCAAAGTCCGGGAGAGATTCTCAAAGCCAAGGCTGACATGTTTCGAGTTCCTTTCAACATTTTGGAAATCCCGCTGAAACTTTGGACATTGTCGCGAAGGGTTCCCAATCCCCGACAAGATTGGTACCCTTTCACGTCCAAATCTCTCAAAGTCCGGGAGAGATTCTCAAAACCAAGGTTGACATGTTTCGAGTTCCTTTCAACATTTTGGAAATCCCGCTGAAACTTTGGACATTCTCGCGAAGGGTTCCCAATCCCCGACAAGACTGGTACCCTTTCACGTCCAAATCTCTCAAACTCCGGGAGAGATTCTCAAAACCAAGGTTGACATGTTTCGAGTTCCTTTCAACATTTTGGAAATCCCGAAGAAACTTTGGACATTCTCGCGAAGGGTTCCCAATCCCCGACAAGATTGGTACCCTTTCACGTCCAAATCTCTCAAGCTCCGGGAGAGATTCTCAAAACCAAGCTTGACATGTTTCGAGTTCCTTTCAACATTTTGGAAATCTCGTTGAAACTTTGGACATTCTCGCGAAGGGTTCCCAATCCCCGACAAGATTGGTACCCTTTCACGTCCAAATCTCTCAAACTCCGGGAGAGATTCTCAAAACCAAGGTTGACATGTTTCGAGTTCCTTTCAACATTTTGGAAATCCCGCTGAAACTTTGGACATTGTCGCGAAGGGTTCCCAATCCCCGACAAGATTGGTACCCTTTCACGTCCAAATCTCTCAAACTCCGGGAGAGATTCTCAAAACCAAGGTTGACATGTTTCGAGTTCCTTTCAACATTTTGGAAATCCCGCTGAAACTTTGGACATACTCGCGCAGGGTTCCCAATCCCCGACAAGATTGGTACCCTTTCACGTCCAAATCTCTCAAACTCCGGGAGAGATTCTCAAAACCAAGGTTCACATGTTTCGAGTTCCTTTCAACATTTTGGAAATCCCGCTGAAACTTTGGACATTCTGGCGAAGGGTTCCCAATCCCCGACAAGATTGGTACCCTTTCACGTCCAAATCTCTCAAACTCCGGGAGAGATTCTCAAAACCAAGGTTGACACGTTTCGAGTTCCTTTCAACATTTTGGAAATCCCGCTACAACTTTGGACATTCTCGCAAAGGGTTCCCAGTCCCCGACAAGACTGGTACCCTTTCACGTCCAAATCTCTCAAACTCCGGGAGAGATTCTCAAAACCAAGGTTGACATGTTTCGAGTTCCTTTCAACATTTTGGAAATCCCGCTGAAACTTTGGACATTCTCGCGAAGGGTTCCCAATCCCCGACAAGACTGGTACGCTTTCACCTCCAAATCTCTCAAAGTCCGGGAGAGATTCTCAAAACCAAGGTTGACATGTTTCGAGTTCCTTTCAACATTTTGGAAATCCCGCTGAAACTTTGGACATTCTCGCGAAGGGTTCCCAATCCCCGACAAGTTTGTTACCCTTTCACGTCCAAATCTCTCAAACTCCGGGAGAGATTCTCAAAACCAAGGTTGACATGTTTCGAGTTCCTTTCAACATTTTGGAAATCCCGCTGAAACTTTGGACATTGTCGCGAAGGGTTCCCAATCCCCGACAAGATTGGTACCCTTTCACGTCCAAATCTCTCAAACTCCGGGAGAGATTCTCAAAACCAAGGTTGACATGTTTCGAGTTCCTTTCAACATTTTGGAAATCCCGCTGAAACTTTGGACATTCTCGCGAAGGGTTCCCAATCCCCGACAAGATTGGTACCCTTTCACGTCCGAATGTCTCAAACTCTGGGAGAGATTCTCAAAACCAAGGTTGACATGTTTCGAGTTCCTTTCAACATTTTGGAAATCCCGCTGAAACTTTGGACATTCTGGCGAAGGGTTCCCAATCCCCGACAAGACTGGTACCCTTTCACGTCCAAATCTCTCAAACTCCGGGAGAGATTCTCAAAACCAAGGTTGACATGGTTCGAGTTCCTTTCAACATTTTGGAAATCCCGCTGAAACTTTGGACATTCTCGCGAAGGGTTCCCAATCCCCGACAAGATTGGTACCCTTTCACGTCCAAATCTCTCAAACTCCGGGAGAGATTCTCAAAACCAAGGTTGACACGTTTCGAGTTCCTTTCAACATTCTGGAAATCCATCTGAAACTTTGGACATTCTCGCGAAGGGTTCCCAATCCCCGACAAGATTGGTACCCTTTCACGTCCAAATCTCTCAAACTCCGGGAGAGATTCTCAAAACCAAGGTTGACATGTTTCGAGTTCCTTTCAACATTTTGGAAATCCCGCTGAAACTTTGGACATTTTCGCGAAGGTTTCCCAATCCCCGACAAGATTGGTACCCTTTCACGTCCAAATCTCTCAAACTCCGGGAGAGATTCTCAAAACCAAGGTTGACATGTTTCGAGTTCCTTTCAACATTTTGGAAATCCCGCTGAAACTTTGGACATTCTCGCGAAGGGTTCCCAATCCCCGACAAGATTGGTACCCTTTCACGTCCAAATCTCTCAAACTCCGGGAGAGATTCTCAAAACCAAGGTTGACACGTTTCGAGTTCCTTTCAACATTTTGGAAATCCACCTGAAACTTTGGACATTCTCGCGAAGGGTTCCCAATCCCCGACAAGATTGGTACCCTTTCACGTCCAAATCTCTCAAACTCCGGGAGAGATTCTCAAAACCAAGGTTGACATGTTTCGAGTTCCTTTCAACATTTTGGAAATCCCGCTGAAACTTTGGACATTTTCGCGAAGGTTTCCCAATCCCCGACAAGATTGGTACCCTTTCACGTCCGAATGTCTCAAACTCTGGGAGAGATTCTCAAAACCAAGGTTGACATGTTTCGAGTTCCTTTCAACATTTTGGAAATCCCGCTGAAACTTTGGACATTCTCGCGATGGGTTCCCAATCCCCGACAAGATTGGTACCCTTTCACGTCCAAATCTCTCAAACTCCGGGAGAGATTCTCAAAACCAAGGTTGACATGGTTCGAGTTCCTTTCAACATTTTGGAAATCCCGCTGAAACTTTGGACATTCTGGCGAAGGGTTCCCAATCCCCGACAAGATTGGTACCCTTTCACATCCAAATCTCTCAAACTCCGGGAGAGATTCTCAAAACCAAGGTTGACATGTTTCGAGTTCCTTTCAACATTTTGGAAATCCCGCTGAAACTTTGGACATTGTCGCAAAGGGTTCCCAATCCCCGACAAGATTGGTACCCTTTCACGTCCAAATCTCTCAAACTCCGGGAGAGATTCTCAAAACCAAGGTTGACATGTTTCGAGTTCCTTTCAACATTTTGGAAATCCCGCTGAAACTTTGGACATTCTGGCGAAGGGTTCCCAATCCCCGACAAGACTGGTACCCTTTCATGTCCAAATCTCTCAAAGTCCGGGAGAGATTCTCAAAACCAAGGTTGACATGTTTCGAGTTCCTTTCAACATTTTGGAAATCCCGCTGAAACTTTGGACATTCTCGCGAAGGGTTCCCAATCCCCGACAAGATTGGTACCCTTTCACGTCCAAATCTCTCAAACTCCGGGAGAGATTCTCAAAACCAAGGTTGACATGTTTCGAGTTCCTTTCAACATTTTGGAAATCCCGCTGAAACTTTGGACATTCTCGCGAAGGGTTCCCAGTCCCCGACAAGATTGGTACCCTTTCACGTCCAAATCTCTCAAACTCCGGGAGAGATTCTCAAAACCAAGGTTGACATGTTTCGAGTTCCTTTCAACATTTTGGAAATCCCGCTGAAACTTCGGACATTCTGGCGAAGGGTTCCCAATCCCCGACAAGACTGGTACCCTTTCACGTCCAAATCTCTCAAACTCCGGGAGAGATTCTCAAAACCAAGGTTGACATGTTTCGAGTTCCTTTCAACATTTTGGAAATCCCGCTGAAACTTTGGACATTCTCGCGAAGGGTTCCCAATCCCCGACAAGATTGGTACCCTTTCACGTCCAAATCTCTCAAACTCCGGGAGAGATTCTCAAAACCAAGGTTGACATGTTTCGAGTTCCTTTCAACATTCTGGAAATCCCGCTGAAACTTTGGACATTTTCGCGAAGGGTTCCCAATCCCCGACAAGATTGGTACCCTTTCACGTCCAAATCTCTCAAACTCCGGGAGAGATTCTCAAAACCAAGGTTGACATGTTTCGAGTTCCTTTCAACATTTTGGAAATCCCGCTGAAACTTTGGACATTCTCGCGAAGGGTTCCCAATCCCCGACAAGATTGGTACCCTTTCACGTCCAAATCTCTCAAACTCCGGGAGAGATTCTCAAAACCAAGGTTGACATGTTTCGAGTTCCTTTTAACATTTTGGAAATCCCACTGAAACTTTGGACATTCTGTCGAAGGGTTCCAGATCCCCGACAAGATTGGTACCCTTTCACATCCAAAACTCTCAAACTCCGGTTAAGATTCTCAAAACCGAGCTTGACATGTGTCGAGTTCCTTTCAACATTTTGGAAATCCCGCTGAAACTTTGGACATTCTCGCGAAGGGTTCCCAATCCCCGGCAAGTTTGGTACCCATTCACGTCCAAATCTCTCAAAGTCCGGGAGAGATTCTCAAAACCAAGGTTGACATGTTTCGAGTTCCTCTCAACATTTTGGAAATCCCGCTGAAACTTTGGACATTCTCGCGAAGGGTTCCCAATCCCCGACAAGACTGGTACCCTTTCACGTCCAAATCTCTCAAACTCCGGGAGAGATTCTCAAAACCAAGGTTGACATGTTTCGAGTTCCTTTCAACATTTTGGAAATCCCGCTGAAACTTCGGACATTCTGGCGAAGGGTTCCCAATCCCCGACAAGACTGGTACCCTTTCACGTCCAAATCTCTCAAACTCCGGGAGAGATTCTCAAAACCAAGGTTGACATGTTTCGAGTTCCTTTCAACATTTTGGAAATCCCGCTGAAACTTTGGACATTCTCGCGAAGGGTTCCCAATCCCCGACAAGATTGGTACCCTTTCACGTCCAAATCTCTCAAACTCCGGGAGAGATTCTCAAAACCAAGGTTGACATGTTTCGAGTTCCTTTCAACATTCTGGAAATCCCGCTGAAACTTTGGACATTCTCGCGAAGGGTTCCCAATCCCCGACAAGATTGGTACCCTTTCACGTCCAAATCTCTCAAACTCCGGGAGAGATTCTCAAAACCAAGCTTGACATGTTTCGAGTTCCTTTCAACATTTTGGAAATCCCGCTGAAACTTTGGACATTCTCGCGAAGGGTTCCCAATCCCCGACAAGATTGGTACCCTTTCACGTCCAAATCTCTCAAACTCCGGGAGAGATTCTCAAAACCAAGGTTGACATGTTTCGAGTTCCTTTTAACATTTTGGAAATCCCGCTGAAACTTTGGACATTCTGTCGAAGGGTTCCCGATCCCCGACAAGATTGGTACCCTTTCACGTCCAAAACTCTCAAACTCCGGTTAAGATTCTCAATACCGAGCTTGACATGTTTCGAGTTCCTCTCAACATTTTGGAAATCCCGCTGAAACTTTGGACATTCTCGCGAAGGGTTCCCAATCCCCGGCAAGTTTGGTACCCTTTCACGTCCAAATCTCTCAAAGTCCGGGAGAGATTCTCAAAACCAAGGTTGACATGTTTCGAGTTCCTCTCAACATTTTGGAAATCCCGCTGAAACTTTGGACATTCTCGCGAAGGGTTCCCAATCCCCGACAAGACTGGTACCCTTTCACGTCCAAATCTCTCAAAGTCCGGGAGAGATTCTCAAAACCAAAGTTGACATGTTTCGAGTTCCTTTCAACATTTTGGAAATCCCGCTGAAACTTTGGACATTCTGGCGAAGGGTTCCCAATCCCCGACAAGACTGGTACCCTTTCACGTCCAAATCTCTCAAACTCCGGGAGAGATTCTCAAAGCCAAGCTTGACATGGTTCGAGTTCCTTTCAACATTTTGGAAATCCCGCTGAAACTTTGGACATTCTGGCGAAGGGTTCCCAGTCCCCGACAAGATTGGTACCCTTTCACGTCCAAATCTCTCAAACTCCGGGAGAGATTCTCAAAACCAAGGTTGACATGTTTCGAGTTTCTTTCAACATTTTGGAAATCCCGCTGAAACTTTGGACATTCTGTCGAAGGGTTCCCAATCCCCGACAAGATTGGTACCCTTCCACGTCCAAATCTCTCAAAGTCCGGGAGAGATTCTCAAAACCAAGTTTGCCATGTTTCGAGGTCCTTTCAACATTTTGGAAATCCCGCTGAAACTTTGGACATTCTCGCGAAGGGTTCCCAATCCCCGACAAGATTGGTACCCTTTCACGTCCAAATCTCTCAAACTCCGGGAGAGATTCTCAAAACCAAGGTTGACATGTTTCAAGTTCCTTTCAACATTTTGGAAATCCCGCTGAAACTTTGGACATTCTTGCGAAGGGTTCCCAGTCCCCGACAAGATTGGTACCCTTTCACGTCCAAATCTCTCAAACTCCGGGAGAGATTCTCAAAACCAAGGTTGACATGGTTCGAGTTCCTTTCAACATTTTGGAAATCCCGCTGAAACTTTGGACATTCTGGCGAAGGGTTCCCAATCCCCGACAAGATTGGTACCCTTTCACGTCCAAATCTCTCAAACTCCGGGAGAGATTCTCAAAACCAAGGTTGACATGTTTCGAGTTCCTTTCAACATTTTGGAAATCCCGCTGAAACTTTGGACATTGTCGCAAAGGGTTCCCAATCCCCGACAAGATTGGTACCCTTTCACGTCCAAATCTCTCAAACTCCGGGAGAGATTCTCAAAACCAAGGTTGACATGTTTCGAGTTCCTTTCAACATTTTGGAAATCCCGCTGAAACTTTGGACATTCTGGCGAAGGGTTCCCAATCCCCGACAAGACTGGTACCCTTTCACGTCCAAATCTCTCAAAGTCCGGGAGAGATTCTCAAAACCAAGGTTGACATGGTTCGAGTTCCTTTCAACATTTTGGAAATCCCGCTGAAACTTTGGACATTCTCGCGAAGGGTTCCCAATCCCCGACAAGATTGGTACCCTTTCACGTCCAAATCTCTCAAACTCCGGGAGAGATTCTCAAAACCAAGGTTGACATGTTTCGAGTTCCTTTCAACATTTTGGAAATCCCGCTGAAACTTTGGACATTCTCGCGAAGGGTTCCCAATCCCCGACAAGATTGGTACCCTTTCACGTCCAAATCTCTCAAACTCCGGGAGAGATTCTCAAAACCAAGGTTGACATGTTTCGAGTTCCTTTCAACATTTTGGAAATCCCGCTGAAACTTTGGACATTCTCGCAAAGGGTTCCCAATCCCCGACAAGATTGGTACCCTTTCACGTCCAAATCTCTCAAACTCCGGGAGAGATTCTCAAAACCAAGGTTGACATGGTTCCAGTTCCTTTCAACATTTTGGAAATCCCGCTGAAACTTTGGACATTCTCGCGAAGGGTTCCCAGTCCCCGACAACATTGGTACCCTTTCACGTCCAAATCTCTCAAACTCCGGGAGAGATTCTCAAAACCAAGGTTGACATGTTTCGAGTTCCTTTCAACATTTTGGAAATCCCGCTGAAACTTTGGACATTCTCGCGAAGGGTTCCCAATCCCCGACAAGATTGGTACCCTTTCACGTCCAAATCTCTCAAACTCCGGGAGAGATTCTCAAAACCAAGCTTGACATGGTTCGAGTTCCTTTCAACATTTTGGAAATCCCGCTGAAACTTTGGACATTCTCGCGAAGGGATCCCAATCCCCGACAAGATTGGTACCCTTTCACGTCCAAATCTCTCAAAGTCCGGGAGAGATTCTCAAAACCAAGGTTGACATGTTTCGAGTTCCTTTCAACATTTTGGAAATCCCGCTGAAACTTTGGACATAGTCGCGAAGGGTTCCCAATCCCCGACAAGATTGGTACCCTTTCACGTCCAAATCTCTCAAACTCCGGGAGAGATTCTCAAAACCAAGGCTGACATGTTTCGAGTTCCTTTCAACATTTTGGAAATCCCGCTGAAACTTTGGACATTCTCGCGAAGGGTTCCCAGTCCCCGACAACATTGGTACCCTTTCACGTCCAAATCTCTCAAAGTCCGGGAGAGATTCTCAAAACCAAGGTTGACATGTTTCGAGTTCCTTTCAACATTTTGGAAATCCCGCTGAAACTTTGGACATTCTCGCGAAGGGTTCCCAATCCCCGACAAGATTGGTACCCTTTCACGTCCAAATCTCTCAAAGTCCGGGAGAGATTCTCAAAACCAAGGTTGACATGTTTCGAGTTCCTTTCAACATTTTGGAAATCCCGCTGAAACTTTGGACATTGTCGCGAAGGGTTCCCAATCCCCGACAAGATTGGTACCCTTTCACGTCCAAATCTCTCAAAGTCCGGGAGAGATTCTCAAAGCCAAGGCTGACATGTTTCGAGTTCCTTTCAACATTTTGGAAATCCCGCTGAAACTTTGGACATTCTCGCGAAGGGTTCCCAATCCCCGACAAGATTGGTACCCTTTCACGTCCAAATCTCTCAAACTCCGGGAGAGATTCTCAAAACCAAGGTTGACATGTTTCGAGTTCCTTTCAACATTTTGGAAATCCCGCTGAAACTTTGGACATTCTCGCGAAGGGTTCCCAATCCCCGACAAGATTGGTACCCTTTCACGTCCAAATCTCTCAAACTCCGGGAGAGATTCTCAAAACCAAGCTTGACATGTTTCGAGTTCCTTTCAACATTTTGGAAATCCCGCTGAAACTTTGGACATTCTCGCGAAGGGTTCCCAATCCCCGACAAGATTGGTACCCTTTCACGTCCAAATCTCTCAAACTCCGGGAGAGATTCTCAAAACCAAGGTTGACATGTTTCGAGTTCCTCTCAACATTTTGGAAATCCCGCTGAAACTTTGGACATTCTGTCGAAGGGTTCCCGATCCCCGACAAGACTGGTACCCTTTCACGTCCAAATCTCTCAAACTCCGGGAGAGATTCTCAAAACCGAGCTTGACATGTTTCGAGTTCCTTTCAACATTTTGGAAATCCCGAAGAAACTTTGGACATTCTCGCGAAGGGTTCCCAATCCCCGACAAGATTGGTACCCTTTCACGTCCAAATCTCTCAAGCTCCGGGAGAGATTCTCAAAACCAAGCTTGACATGTTTCGAGTTCCTTTCAACATTTTGGAAATCTCGTTGAAACTTTGGACATTCTCGCGAAGGGTTCCCAATCCCCGACAAGATTGGTACCCTTTCACGTCCAAATCTCTCAAACTCCGGGAGAGATTCTCAAAACCAAGGTTGACATGTTTCGAGTTCCTTTCAACATTTTGGAAATCCCGCTGAAACTTTGGACATTGTCGCGAAGGGTTCCCAATCCCCGACAAGATTGGTACCCTTTCACGTCCAAATCTCTCAAACTCCGGGAGAGATTCTCAAAACCAAGGTTGACATGTTTCGAGTTCCTTTCAACATTTTGGAAATCCCGCTGAAACTTTGGACATACTCGCGCAGGGTTCCCAATCCCCGACAAGATTGGTACCCTTTCACGTCCAAATCTCTCAAACTCCGGGAGAGATTCTCAAAACCAAGGTTCACATGTTTCGAGTTCCTTTCAACATTTTGGAAATCCCGCTGAAACTTTGGACATTCTGGCGAAGGGTTCCCAATCCCCGACAAGATTGGTACCCTTTCACGTCCAAATCTCTCAAACTCCGGGAGAGATTCTCAAAACCAAGGTTGACACGTTTCGAGTTCCTTTCAACATTTTGGAAATCCCGCTACAACTTTGGACATTCTCGCAAAGGGTTCCCAGTCCCCGACAAGACTGGTACCCTTTCACGTCCAAATCTCTCAAACTCCGGGAGAGATTCTCAAAACCAAGGTTGACATGTTTCGAGTTCCTTTCAACATTTTGGAAATCCCGCTGAAACTTTGGACATTCTCGCGAAGGGTTCCCAATCCCCGACAAGACTGGTACGCTTTCACCTCCAAATCTCTCAAAGTCCGGGAGAGATTCTCAAAACCAAGGTTGACATGTTTCGAGTTCCTTTCAACATTTTGGAAATCCCGCTGAAACTTTGGACATTCTCGCGAAGGGTTCCCAATCCCCGACAAGTTTGTTACCCTTTCACGTCCAAATCTCTCAAACTCCGGGAGAGATTCTCAAAACCAAGGTTGACATGTTTCGAGTTCCTTTCAACATTTTGGAAATCCCGCTGAAACTTTGGACATTGTCGCGAAGGGTTCCCAATCCCCGACAAGATTGGTACCCTTTCACGTCCAAATCTCTCAAACTCCGGGAGAGATTCTCAAAACCAAGGTTGACATGTTTCGAGTTCCTTTCAACATTTTGGAAATCCCGCTGAAACTTTGGACATTCTCGCGAAGGGTTCCCAATCCCCGACAAGATTGGTACCCTTTCACGTCCGAATGTCTCAAACTCTGGGAGAGATTCTCAAAACCAAGGTTGACATGTTTCGAGTTCCTTTCAACATTTTGGAAATCCCGCTGAAACTTTGGACATTCTGGCGAAGGGTTCCCAATCCCCGACAAGACTGGTACCCTTTCACGTCCAAATCTCTCAAACTCCGGGAGAGATTCTCAAAACCAAGGTTGACATGGTTCGAGTTCCTTTCAACATTTTGGAAATCCCGCTGAAACTTTGGACATTCTCGCGAAGGGTTCCCAATCCCCGACAAGATTGGTACCCTTTCACGTCCAAATCTCTCAAACTCCGGGAGAGATTCTCAAAACCAAGGTTGACACGTTTCGAGTTCCTTTCAACATTCTGGAAATCCATCTGAAACTTTGGACATTCTCGCGAAGGGTTCCCAATCCCCGACAAGATTGGTACCCTTTCACGTCCAAATCTCTCAAACTCCGGGAGAGATTCTCAAAACCAAGGTTGACATGTTTCGAGTTCCTTTCAACATTTTGGAAATCCCGCTGAAACTTTGGACATTTTCGCGAAGGTTTCCCAATCCCCGACAAGATTGGTACCCTTTCACGTCCAAATCTCTCAAACTCCGGGAGAGATTCTCAAAACCAAGGTTGACATGTTTCGAGTTCCTTTCAACATTTTGGAAATCCCGCTGAAACTTTGGACATTCTCGCGAAGGGTTCCCAATCCCCGACAAGATTGGTACCCTTTCACGTCCAAATCTCTCAAACTCCGGGAGAGATTCTCAAAACCAAGGTTGACACGTTTCGAGTTCCTTTCAACATTTTGGAAATCCACCTGAAACTTTGGACATTCTCGCGAAGGGTTCCCAATCCCCGACAAGATTGGTACCCTTTCACGTCCAAATCTCTCAAACTCCGGGAGAGATTCTCAAAACCAAGGTTGACATGTTTCGAGTTCCTTTCAACATTTTGGAAATCCCGCTGAAACTTTGGACATTTTCGCGAAGGTTTCCCAATCCCCGACAAGATTGGTACCCTTTCACGTCCGAATGTCTCAAACTCTGGGAGAGATTCTCAAAACCAAGGTTGACATGTTTCGAGTTCCTTTCAACATTTTGGAAATCCCGCTGAAACTTTGGACATTCTCGCGATGGGTTCCCAATCCCCGACAAGATTGGTACCCTTTCACGTCCAAATCTCTCAAACTCCGGGAGAGATTCTCAAAACCAAGGTTGACATGGTTCGAGTTCCTTTCAACATTTTGGAAATCCCGCTGAAACTTTGGACATTCTGGCGAAGGGTTCCCAATCCCCGACAAGATTGGTACCCTTTCACATCCAAATCTCTCAAACTCCGGGAGAGATTCTCAAAACCAAGGTTGACATGTTTCGAGTTCCTTTCAACATTTTGGAAATCCCGCTGAAACTTTGGACATTGTCGCAAAGGGTTCCCAATCCCCGACAAGATTGGTACCCTTTCACGTCCAAATCTCTCAAACTCCGGGAGAGATTCTCAAAACCAAGGTTGACATGTTTCGAGTTCCTTTCAACATTTTGGAAATCCCGCTGAAACTTTGGACATTCTGGCGAAGGGTTCCCAATCCCCGACAAGACTGGTACCCTTTCATGTCCAAATCTCTCAAAGTCCGGGAGAGATTCTCAAAACCAAGGTTGACATGTTTCGAGTTCCTTTCAACATTTTGGAAATCCCGCTGAAACTTTGGACATTCTCGCGAAGGGTTCCCAATCCCCGACAAGATTGGTACCCTTTCACGTCCAAATCTCTCAAACTCCGGGAGAGATTCTCAAAACCAAGGTTGACATGTTTCGAGTTCCTTTCAACATTTTGGAAATCCCGCTGAAACTTTGGACATTCTCGCGAAGGGTTCCCAGTCCCCGACAAGATTGGTACCCTTTCACGTCCAAATCTCTCAAACTCCGGGAGAGATTCTCAAAACCAAGGTTGACATGTTTCGAGTTCCTTTCAACATTTTGGAAATCCCGCTGAAACTTCGGACATTCTGGCGAAGGGTTCCCAATCCCCGACAAGACTGGTACCCTTTCACGTCCAAATCTCTCAAACTCCGGGAGAGATTCTCAAAACCAAGGTTGACATGTTTCGAGTTCCTTTCAACATTTTGGAAATCCCGCTGAAACTTTGGACATTCTCGCGAAGGGTTCCCAATCCCCGACAAGATTGGTACCCTTTCACGTCCAAATCTCTCAAACTCCGGGAGAGATTCTCAAAACCAAGGTTGACATGTTTCGAGTTCCTTTCAACATTCTGGAAATCCCGCTGAAACTTTGGACATTCTCGCGAAGGGTTCCCAATCCCCGACAAGATTGGTACCCTTTCACGTCCAAATCTCTCAAACTCCGGGAGAGATTCTCAAAACCAAGGTTGACATGTTTCGAGTTCCTTTCAACATTTTGGAAATCCCGCTGAAACTTTGGACATTCTCGCGAAGGGTTCCCAATCCCCGACAAGATTGGTACCCTTTCACGTCCAAATCTCTCAAAGTCCGGGAGAGATTCTCAAAACCAAGGTTGACATGTTTCGAGTTCCTTTTAACATTTTGGAAATCCCACTGAAACTTTGGACATTCTGTCGAAGGGTTCCAGATCCCCGACAAGATTGGTACCCTTTCACATCCAAAACTCTCAAACTCCGGTTAAGATTCTCAAAACCGAGCTTGACATGTGTCGAGTTCCTTTCAACATTTTGGAAATCCCGCTGAAACTTTGGACATTCTCGCGAAGGGTTCCCAATCCCCGGCAAGTTTGGTACCCATTCACGTCCAAATCTCTCAAAGTCCGGGAGAGATTCTCAAAACCAAGGTTGACATGTTTCGAGTTCCTCTCAACATTTTGGAAATCCCGCTGAAACTTTGGACATTCTCGCGAAGGGTTCCCAATCCCCGACAAGACTGGTACCCTTTCACGTCCAAATCTCTCAAACTCCGGGAGAGATTCTCAAAACCAAGGTTGACATGTTTCGAGTTCCTTTCAACATTTTGGAAATCCCGCTGAAACTTCGGACATTCTGGCGAAGGGTTCCCAATCCCCGACAAGACTGGTACCCTTTCACGTCCAAATCTCTCAAACTCCGGGAGAGATTCTCAAAACCAAGGTTGACATGTTTCGAGTTCCTTTCAACATTTTGGAAATCCCGCTGAAACTTTGGACATTCTGGCGAAGGGTTCCCAATCCCCGACAAGATTGGTACCCTTTCACGTCCAAATCTCTCAAACTCCGGGAGAGATTCTCAAAACCAAGGTTGACATGTTTCGAGTTCCTTTCAACATTCTGGAAATCCCGCTGAAACTTTGGACATTCTCGCGAAGGGTTCCCAATCCCCGACAAGATTGGTACCCTTTCACGTCCAAATCTCTCAAACTCCGGGAGAGATTCTCAAAACCAAGCTTGACATGTTTCGAGTTCCTTTCAACATTTTGGAAATCCCGCTGAAACTTTGGACATTCTCGCGAAGGGTTCCCAATCCCCGACAAGATTGGTACCCTTTCACGTCCAAATCTCTCAAACTCCGGGAGAGATTCTCAAAACCAAGGTTGACATGTTTCGAGTTCCTTTTAACATTTTGGAAATCCCGCTGAAACTTTGGACATTCTGTCGAAGGGTTCCCGATCCCCGACAAGATTGGTACCCTTTCACGTCCAAAACTCTCAAACTCCGGTTAAGATTCTCAATACCGAGCTTGACATGTTTCGAGTTCCTCTCAACATTTTGGAAATCCCGCTGAAACTTTGGACATTCTCGCGAAGGGTTCCCAATCCCCGGCAAGTTTGGTACCCTTTCACGTCCAAATCTCTCAAAGTCCGGGAGAGATTCTCAAAACCAAGGTTGACATGTTTCGAGTTCCTCTCAACATTTTGGAAATCCCGCTGAAACTTTGGACATTCTCGCGAAGGGTTCCCAATCCCCGACAAGACTGGTACCCTTTCACGTCCAAATCTCTCAAAGTCCGGGAGAGATTCTCAAAACCAAAGTTGACATGTTTCGAGTTCCTTTCAACATTTTGGAAATCCCGCTGAAACTTTGGACATTCTGGCGAAGGGTTCCCAATCCCCGACAAGACTGGTACCCTTTCACGTCCAAATCTCTCAAACTCCGGGAGAGATTCTCAAAGCCAAGCTTGACATGGTTCGAGTTCCTTTCAACATTTTGGAAATCCCGCTGAAACTTTGGACATTCTGGCGAAGGGTTCCCAGTCCCCGACAAGATTGGTACCCTTTCACGTCCAAATCTCTCAAACTCCGGGAGAGATTCTCAAAACCAAGGTTGACATGTTTCGAGTTTCTTTCAACATTTTGGAAATCCCGCTGAAACTTTGGACATTCTGTCGAAGGGTTCCCAATCCCCGACAAGATTGGTACCCTTCCACGTCCAAATCTCTCAAAGTCCGGGAGAGATTCTCAAAACCAAGTTTGCCATGTTTCGAGGTCCTTTCAACATTTTGGAAATCCCGCTGAAACTTTGGACATTCTCGCGAAGGGTTCCCAATCCCCGACAAGATTGGTACCCTTTCACGTCCAAATCTCTCAAACTCCGGGAGAGATTCTCAAAACCAAGGTTGACATGTTTCAAGTTCCTTTCAACATTTTGGAAATCCCGCTGAAACTTTGGACATTCTTGCGAAGGGTTCCCAGTCCCCGACAAGATTGGTACCCTTTCACGTCCAAATCTCTCAAACTCCGGGAGAGATTCTCAAAACCAAGGTTGACATGGTTCGAGTTCCTTTCAACATTTTGGAAATCCCGCTGAAACTTTGGACATTCTGGCGAAGGGTTCCCAATCCCCGACAAGATTGGTACCCTTTCACGTCCAAATCTCTCAAACTCCGGGAGAGATTCTCAAAACCAAGGTTGACATGTTTCGAGTTCCTTTCAACATTTTGGAAATCCCGCTGAAACTTTGGACATTGTCGCAAAGGGTTCCCAATCCCCGACAAGATTGGTACCCTTTCACGTCCAAATCTCTCAAACTCCGGGAGAGATTCTCAAAACCAAGGTTGACATGTTTCGAGTTCCTTTCAACATTTTGGAAATCCCGCTGAAACTTTGGACATTCTGGCGAAGGGTTCCCAATCCCCGACAAGACTGGTACCCTTTCACGTCCAAATCTCTCAAAGTCCGGGAGAGATTCTCAAAACCAAGGTTGACATGGTTCGAGTTCCTTTCAACATTTTGGAAATCCCGCTGAAACTTTGGACATTCTCGCGAAGGGTTCCCAATCCCCGACAAGATTGGTACCCTTTCACGTCCAAATCTCTCAAACTCCGGGAGAGATTCTCAAAACCAAGGTTGACATGTTTCGAGTTCCTTTCAACATTTTGGAAATCCCGCTGAAACTTTGGACATTCTCGCGAAGGGTTCCCAGTCCCCGACAGGATTGGTACCCTTTCACGTCCAAATCTCTCAAACTCCGGGAGAGATTCTCAAAACCAAGGTTGACATGTTTCGAATTCCTTTCAACATTTTGGAAATCCTGCTGAAACTTCGGACATTCTGGCGAAGGGTTCCCAATCCCCGACAAGACTGGTACCCTTTCACGTCCAAATCTCTCAAACTCCGGGAGAGATTCTCAAAACCAAGCTTGACATGGTTCGAGTTCCTTTCAACATTTTGGAAATCCCGCTGAAACTTTGGACATTCTCGCGAAGGGATCCCAATCCCCGACAAGATTGGTACCCTTTCACGTCCAAATCTCTCAAAGTCCGGGAGAGATTCTCAAAACCAAGGTTGACATGTTTCGAGTTCCTTTCAACATTTTGGAAATCCCGCTGAAACTTTGGACATAGTCGCGAAGTGTTCCCAATCCCCGACAAGATTGGTACCCTTTCACGTCCAAATCTCTCAAACTCCGGGAGAGATTCTCAAAACCAAGGTTGACATGTTTCGAGTTCCTTTCAACATTTTGGAAATCCCGCTGAAACTTTGGACATTCTCGCAAAGGGTTCCCAATCCCCGACAAGATTGGTACCCTTTCACGTCCAAATCTCTCAAACTCCGGGAGAGATTCTCAAAACCAAGGTTGACATGGTTCCAGTTCCTTTCAACATTTTGGAAATCCCGCTGAAACTTTGGACATTCTCGCGAAGGGTTCCCAGTCCCCGACAACATTGGTACCCTTTCACGTCCAAATCTCTCAAAGTCCGGGAGAGATTCTCAGAACCAAGGTTGACATGTTTCGAGTTCCTTTCAACATTTTGGAAATCCCGCTGAAACTTTGGACATTCTCGCGAAGGGTTCCCAATCCCCGACAAGATTGGTACCCTTTCACGTCCAAATCTCTCAAACTCCAGGAGAGATTCTCAAAACCAAGCTTGACATGGTTCGAGTTCCTTTCAACATTTTGGAAATCCCGCTGAAACTTTGGACATTCTCGCGAAGGGATCCCAATCCCCGACAAGATTGGTACCCTTTCACGTCCAAATCTCTCAAAGTCCGGGAGAGATTCTCAAAACCAAGGTTGACATGTTTCGAGTTCCTTTCAACATTTTGGAAATCCCGCTGAAACTTTGGACATAGTCGCGAAGGGTTCCCAATCCCCGACAAGATTGGTACCCTTTCACGTCCAAATCTCTCAAACTCCGGGAGAGATTCTCAAAACCAAGGCTGACATGTTTCGAGTTCCTTTCAACATTTTGGAAATCCCGCTGAAACTTTGGACATTCTCGCAAAGGGTTCCCAATCCCCGACAAGATTGGTACCCTTTCACGTCCAAATCTCTCAAACTCCGGGAGAGATTCTCAAAACCAAGGTTGACATGGTTCCAGTTCCTTTCAACATTTTGGAAATCCCGCTGAAACTTTGGACATTCTCGCGAAGGGTTCCCAGTCCCCGACAACATTGGTACCCTTTCACGTCCAAATCTCTCAAAGTCCGGGAGAGATTCTCAAAACCAAGGTTGACATGTTTCGAGTTCCTTTCAACATTTTGGAAATCCCGCTGAAACTTTGGACATTCTCGCGAAGGGTTCCCAATCCCCGACAAGATTGGTACCCTTTCACGTCCAAATCTCTCAAAGTCCGGGAGAGATTCTCAAAACCAAGGTTGACATGTTTCGAGTTCCTTTCAACATTTTGGAAATCCCGCTGAAACTTTGGACATTGTCGCGAAGGGTTCCCAATCCCCGACAAGATTGGTACCCTTTCACGTCCAAATCTCTCAAAGTCCGGGAGAGATTCTCAAAGCCAAGGCTGACATGTTTCGAGTTCCTTTCAACATTTTGGAAATCCCGCTGAAACTTTGGACATTCTCGCGAAGGGTTCCCAATCCCCGACAAGATTGGTACCCTTTCACGTCCAAATCTCTCAAACTCCGGGAGAGATTCTCAAAACCAAGGTTGACATGTTTCGAGTTCCTTTCAACATTTTGGAAATCCCGCTGAAACTTTGGACATTCTCGCGAAGGGTTCCCAATCCCCGACAAGATTGGTACCCTTTCACGTCCAAATCTCTCAAACTCCGGGAGAGATTCTCAAAACCAAGCTTGACATGTTTCGAGTTCCTTTCAACATTTTGGAAATCCCGCTGAAACTTTGGACATTCTCGCGAAGGGTTCCCAATCCCCGACAAGATTGGTACCCTTTCACGTCCAAATCTCTCAAACTCCGGGAGAGATTCTCAAAACCAAGGTTGACATGTTTCGAGTTCCTCTCAACATTTTGGAAATCCCGCTGAAACTTTGGACATTCTGTCGAAGGGTTCCCGATCCCCGACAAGACTGGTACCCTTTCACGTCCAAAACTCTCAAACTCCGGTTAAGATTCTCAAAACCGAGCTTGACATGTTTCGAGTTCCTTTCAACATTTTGGAAATCCCGCTGAAACTTTGGACATTCTCGCGAAGGGTTCCCAATCCCCGGCAAGTTTGGTACCCTTTCACGTCCAAATCTCTCAAAGTCCGGGAGAGATTCTCAAAACCAAGGTTGACATGTTTCGAGTTCCTCTCAACATTTTGGAAATCCCGCTGAAACTTTGGACATTCTCGCGAAGGGTTCCCAATCCCCGACAAGACTGGTACCCTTTCACGTCCAAATCTCTCAAAGTCCGGGAGAGATTCTCAAAACCAAGGTTCACATGTTTCGAGTTCCTTTCAACATTTTGGAAATCCCGCTGAAACTTTGGACATTCTGGCGAAGGGTTCCCAATCCCCGACAAGACTGGTACCCTTTCACGTCCAAATCTCTCAAACTCCGGGAGAGATTCTCAAAGCCAAGGCTGACATGTTTCGAGTTCCTTTCAACATTTTGGAAATCCCGCTGAAACTTTGGACATTCTCGCGAAGGGTTCCCAATCCCCGACAAGATTGGTACCCTTTCACGTCCAAATCTCTCAAACTCCGGGAGAGATTCTCAAAACCAAGGTTGACATGTTTCGAGTTCCTTTCAACATTTTGGAAATCCCGCTGAAACTTTGGACATTCTCGCGAAGGGTTCCCAATCCCCGACAAGATTGGTACCCTTTCACGTCCAAATCTCTCAAACTCCGGGAGAGATTCTCAAAACCAAGGTTGACACGTTTCGAGTTCCTTTCAACATTTTGGAAATCCCGCTGAAACTTTGGACATTCTCGTGAAGGGTTCCTAATCCCCGACAAGATTGGTACCCTTCCACGTCCAAATCTCTTAAACTCCGGGAGAGATTCTCAAAACCAAGGTTGACATGTTTCGAGTTCCTTTCAACATTTTGGAAATCCCGCTGAAACTTTGGACATTCTCGCGAAGGGTTCCCGATCCCCGACAAGATTGGTACCCTTTCACGTCCAAAACTCTCAAACTCCGGTTAAGATTCTCAAAACCAAGGTTGACATGTTTCGAGTTCCTTTCAACATTTTGGAAATCCCGCTGAAACTTTGGACATTCTCGCGAAGGGTTCCCAATCCCCGACAAGATTGGTACCCTTTCACGTCCAAATCTCTCAAAGTCCGGGAGAGATTCTCAAAACCAAGGTTGACATGTTTCGAGTTCCTTTCAACATTTTGGAAATCCCGCTGAAACTTTGGACATTCTCGCGAAGGGTTCCCAATCCCCGACAAGATTGGTACCCTTTCACGTCCAAATCTCTCAAACTCCGGGAGAGATTCTCAAAACCAAGGTTGACATGTTTCGAGTTCCTTTCAACATTTTGGAAATCCCGCTGAAACTTTGGACATTCTGGCGGAGGGTTCCCAATCCCCGACAAGATTGGTACCCTTTCACGTCCAAATCTCTCAAACTCCGGGAGAGATTCTCAAAACCAAGGTTGACATGTTTCGAGTTCCTCTCAACATTTTGGAAATCCCGCTGAAACTTTGGACATTCTCGCGAAGGGTTCCCAATCCCCGACAAGACTGGTACCCTTTCACGTCCAAATCTCTCAAAGTCCGGGAGAGATTCTCAAAACCAAAGTTGACATGTTTCGAGTTCCTTTCAACATTTTGGAAATCCCGCTGAAACTTTGGACATTCTGGCGAAGGGTTCCCAATCCCCGACAAGACTGGTACCCTTTCACGTCCAAATCTCTCAAACTCCGGGAGAGATTCTCAAAGCCAAGCTTGACATGGTTCGAGTTCCTTTCAACATTTTGGAAATCCCGCTGAAACTTTGGACATTCTGGCGAAGGGTTCCCAGTCCCCGACAAGATTGGTACCCTTTCACGTCCAAATCTCTCAAAGTCCGGGAGAGATTCTCAAAACCAAGGTTGACATGTTTCGAGTTTCTTTCAACATTTTGGAAATCCCGCTGAAACTTTGGACATTCTGTCGAAGGGTTCCCAATCCCCGACAAGATTGGTACCCTTCCACGTCCAAATCTCTCAAAGTCCGGGAGAGATTCTCAAAACCAAGTTTGCCATGTTTCGAGGTCCTTTCAACATTTTGGAAATCCCGCTGAAACTTTGGACATTCTCGCGAAGGGTTCCCAATCCCCGACAAGATTGGTACCCTTTCACGTCCAAATCTCTCAAACTCCGGGAGAGATTCTCAAAACCAAGGTTGACATGTTTCAAGTTCCTTTCAACATTTTGGAAATCCCGCTGAAACTTTGGACATTCTTGCGAAGGGTTCCCAGTCCCCGACAAGATTGGTACCCTTTCACGTCCAAATCTCTCAAACTCCGGGAGAGATTCTCAAAACCAAGGTTGACATGGTTCGAGTTCCTTTCAACATTTTGGAAATCCCGCTGAAACTTTGGACATTCTGGCGAAGGGTTCCCAATCCCCGACAAGATTGGTACCCTTTCACGTCCAAATCTCTCAAACTCCGGGAGAGATTCTCAAAACCAAGGTTGACATGTTTCGAGTTCCTTTCAACATTTTGGAAATCCCGCTGAAACTTTGGACATTGTCGCAAAGGGTTCCCAATCCCCGACAAGATTGGTACCCTTTCACGTCCAAATCTCTCAAACTCCGGGAGAGATTCTCAAAACCAAGGTTGACATGTTTCGAGTTCCTTTCAACATTTTGGAAATCCCGCTGAAACTTTGGACATTCTGGCGAAGGGTTCCCAATCCCCGACAAGACTGGTACCCTTTCACGTCCAAATCTCTCAAAGTCCGGGAGAGATTCTCAAAACCAAGGTTGACATGGTTCGAGTTCCTTTCAACATTTTGGAAATCCCGCTGAAACTTTGGACATTCTCGCGAAGGGTTCCCAATCCCCGACAAGATTGGTACCCTTTCACGTCCAAATCTCTCAAACTCCGGGAGAGATTCTCAAAACCAAGGTTGACATGTTTCGAGTTCCTTTCAACATTTTGGAAATCCCGCTGAAACTTTGGACATTCTCGCGAAGGGTTCCCAGTCCCCGACAAGATTGGTACCCTTTCACGTCCAAATCTCTCAAACTCCGGGAGAGATTCTCAAAACCAAGGTTGACATGTTTCGAGTTCCTTTCAACATTTTGGAAATCCTGCTGAAACTTCGGACATTCTGGCGAAGGGTTCCCAATCCCCGACAAGACTGGTACCCTTTCACGTCCAAATCTCTCAAACTCCGGGAGAGATTCTCAAAACCAAGCTTGACATGGTTCGAGTTCCTTTCAACATTTTGGAAATCCCGCTGAAACTTTGGACATTCTCGCGAAGGGATCCCAATCCCCGACAAGATTGGTACCCTTTCACGTCCAAATCTCTCAAAGTCCGGGAGAGATTCTCAAAACCAAGGTTGACATGTTTCGAGTTCCTTTCAACATTTTGGAAATCCCGCTGAAACTTTGGACATAGTCGCGAAGTGTTCCCAATCCCCGACAAGATTGGTACCCTTTCACGTCCAAATCTCTCAAACTCCGGGAGAGATTCTCAAAACCAAGGTTGACATGTTTCGAGTTCCTTTCAACATTTTGGAAATCCCGCTGAAACTTTGGACATTCTCGCAAAGGGTTCCCAATCCCCGACAAGATTGGTACCCTTTCACGTCCAAATCTCTCAAACTCCGGGAGAGATTCTCAAAACCAAGGTTGACATGGTTCCAGTTCCTTTCAACATTTTGGAAATCCCGCTGAAACTTTGGACATTCTCGCGAAGGGTTCCCAGTCCCCGACAACATTGGTACCCTTTCACGTCCAAATCTCTCAAAGTCCGGGAGAGATTCTCAGAACCAAGGTTGACATGTTTCGAGTTCCTTTCAACATTTTGGAAATCCCGCTGAAACTTTGGACATTCTCGCGAAGGGTTCCCAATCCCCGACAAGATTGGTACCCTTTCACGTCCAAATCTCTCAAACTCCGGGAGAGATTCTCAAAACCAAGCTTGACATGGTTCGAGTTCCTTTCAACATTTTGGAAATCCCGCTGAAACTTTGGACATTCTCGCGAAGGGATCCCAATCCCCGACAAGATTGGTACCCTTTCACGTCCAAATCTCTCAAAGTCCGGGAGAGATTCTCAAAACCAAGGTTGACATGTTTCGAGTTCCTTTCAACATTTTGGAAATCCCGCTGAAACTTTGGACATAGTCGCGAAGGGTTCCCAATCCCCGACAAGATTGGTACCCTTTCACGTCCAAATCTCTCAAACTCCGGGAGAGATTCTCAAAACCAAGGCTGACATGTTTCGAGTTCCTTTCAACATTTTGGAAATCCCGCTGAAACTTTGGACATTCTCGCAAAGGGTTCCCAATCCCCGACAAGATTGGTACCCTTTCACGTCCAAATCTCTCAAACTCCGGGAGAGATTCTCAAAACCAAGGTTTACATGGTTCCAGTTCCTTTCAACATTTTGGAAATCCCGCTGAAACTTTGGACATTCTCGCGAAGGGTTCCCAGTCCCCGACAACATTGGTACCCTTTCACGTCCAAATCTCTCAAAGTCCGGGAGAGATTCTCAAAACCAAGGTTGACATGTTTCGAGTTCCTTTCAACATTTTGGAAATCCCGCTGAAACTTTGGACATTCTCGCGAAGGGTTCCCAATCCCCGACAAGATTGGTACCCTTTCACGTCCAAATCTCTCAAAGTCCGGGAGAGATTCTCAAAACCAAGGTTGACATGTTTCGAGTTCCTTTCAACATTTTGGAAATCCCGCTGAAACTTTGGACATTGTCGCGAAGGGTTCCCAATCCCCGACAAGATTGGTACCCTTTCACGTCCAAATCTCTCAAAGTCCGGGAGAGATTCTCAAAGCCAAGGCTGACATGTTTCGAGTTCCTTTCAACATTTTGGAAATCCCGCTGAAACTTTGGACATTCTCGCGAAGGGTTCCCAATCCCCGACAAGATTGGTACCCTTTCACGTCCAAATCTCTCAAACTCCGGGAGAGATTCTCAAAACCAAGGTTGACATGTTTCGAGTTCCTTTCAACATTTTGGAAATCCCGCTGAAACTTTGGACATTCTCGCGAAGGGTTCCCAATCCCCGACAAGATTGGTACCCTTTCACGTCCAAATCTCTCAAACTCCGGGAGAGATTCTCAAAACCAAGCTTGACATGTTTCGAGTTCCTTTCAACATTTTGGAAATCCCGCTGAAACTTTGGACATTCTCGCGAAGGGTTCCCAATCCCCGACAAGATTGGTACCCTTTCACGTCCAAATCTCTCAAACTCCGGGAGAGATTCTCAAAACCAAGGTTGACATGTTTCGAGTTCCTCTCAACATTTTGGAAATCCCGCTGAAACTTTGGACATTCTGTCGAAGGGTTCCCGATCCCCGACAAGACTGGTACCCTTTCACGTCCAAAACTCTCAAACTCCGGTTAAGATTCTCAAAACCGAGCTTGACATGTTTCGAGTTCCTTTCAACATTTTGGAAATCCCGCTGAAACTTTGGACATTCTCGCGAAGGGTTCCCAATCCCCGGCAAGTTTGGTACCCTTTCACGTCCAAATCTCTCAAAGTCCGGGAGAGATTCTCAAAACCAAGGTTGACATGTTTCGAGTTCCTCTCAACATTTTGGAAATCCCGCTGAAACTTTGGACATTCTCGCGAAGGGTTCCCAATCCCCGACAAGACTGGTACCCTTTCACGTCCAAATCTCTCAAAGTCCGGGAGAGATTCTCAAAACCAAGGTTCACATGTTTCGAGTTCCTTTCAACATTTTGGAAATCCCGCTGAAACTTTGGACATTCTGGCGAAGGGTTCCCAATCCCCGACAAGACTGGTACCCTTTCACGTCCAAATCTCTCAAACTCCGGGAGAGATTCTCAAAGCCAAGGCTGACATGTTTCGAGTTCCTTTCAACATTTTGGAAATCCCGCTGAAACTTTGGACATTCTCGCGAAGGGTTCCCAATCCCCGACAAGATTGGTACCCTTTCACGTCCAAATCTCTCAAACTCCGGGAGAGATTCTCAAAACCAAGGTTGACATGTTTCGAGTTCCTTTCAACATTTTGGAAATCCCGCTGAAACTTTGGACATTCTCGCGAAGGGTTCCCAATCCCCGACAAGATTGGTACCCTTTCACGTCCAAATCTCTCAAACTCCGGGAGAGATTCTCAAAACCAAGGTTGACACGTTTCGAGTTCCTTTCAACATTTTGGAAATCCCGCTGAAACTTTGGACATTCTCGTGAAGGGTTCCTAATCCCCGACAAGATTGGTACCCTTCCACGTCCAAATCTCTTAAACTCCGGGAGAGATTCTCAAAACCAAGGTTGACATGTTTCGAGTTCCTTTCAACATTTTGGAAATCCCGCTGAAACTTTGGACATTCTCGCGAAGGGTTCCCGATCCCCGACAAGATTGGTACCCTTTCACGTCCAAAACTCTCAAACTCCGGTTAAGATTCTCAAAACCAAGGTTGACATGTTTCGAGTTCCTTTCAACATTTTGGAAATCCCGCTGAAACTTTGGACATTCTCGCGAAGGGTTCCCAATCCCCGACAAGATTGGTACCCTTTCACGTCCAAATCTCTCAAAGTCCGGGAGAGATTCTCAAAACCAAGGTTGACATGTTTCGAGTTCCTTTCAACATTTTGGAAATCCCGCTGAAACTTTGGACATTCTCGCGAAGGGTTCCCAATCCCCGACAAGATTGGTACCCTTTCACGTCCAAATCTCTCAAACTCCGGGAGAGATTCTCAAAACCAAGGTTGACATGTTTCGAGTTCCTTTCAACATTTTGGAAATCCCGCTGAAACTTTGGACATTCTGGCGGAGGGTTCCCAATCCCCGACAAGATTGGTACCCTTTCACGTCCAAATCTCTCAAACTCCGGGAGAGATTCTCAAAACCAAGCTTGACATGTTTCGAGTTCCTTTCAACATTTTGGAAATCCCGCTGAAACTTTGGACATTCTCGCGAAGGGTTCCCAATCCCCGACAAGATTGGTACCCTTTCACGTCCAAATCTCTCAAACTCCGGGAGAGATTCTCAAAACCAAGTTTGACATGTTTCGAGTTCCTCTCAACATTTTGGAAATCCCGCTGAAACTTTGGACATTCTCGCGAAGGGTTCCCAATCCCCGACAAGACTGGTACCCTTTCACGTCCAAATCTCTCAAAGTCCGGGAGAGATTCTCAAAACCAAGGTTGACATGTTTCGAGTTCCTTTCAACATTTTGGAAATCCCGCTGAAACTTTGGACATTCTCGCGAAGGGTTCCCAATCCCCGACAAGACTGGTACCCTTTCACGTCCAAATCTCTCAAAGTCTGGGAGAGATTCTCAAAACCATGGTTGACATGGTTCCAGTTCCTTTCAACATTTTGGAAATCCCGCTGAAACTTTGGACATTCTCGCGAAGGGTTCCCAATCCCCGACAAGACTGGTACCCTTTCACGTCCAAATCTCTCAAACTCCGGGAGAGATTCTCAAAACCAAGGTTGACATGTTTCGAGTTCCTTTCAACATTTTGGAAATCCCGCTGAAACTTTGGACATTCTCGCGAAGGGTTCCCAATCCCCGACAAGATTGGTACCCTTTCACGTCCAAATCTCTCAAACTCCGGGAGAGATTCTCAAAACCATGGTTGACATGGTTCCAGTTCCTTTACACATTTTGGAAATCCCGCTGAAACTTTGGACATTCTCGCGAAGGGTTCCCAGTCCCCGACAAGATTGGTACCCTTTCACGTCCAAATCTCTCAAAGTCCGGGAGAGATTCTCAAAACCAAGGTTGACATGTTTCGAGTTCCTTTCAACATTTTGGAAATCCCGCTGAAACTTTGGACTTTCTCGCGAAGGGTTCCCAATCCCCGACAAGATTGGTACCCTTTCACGTGCAAATCTCTCAAAGTCCGGGAGAGATTCTCAAAACCAAGGTTGACATGTTTCGAGTTCCTTTCAACATTTTGGAAATCCCGCTGAAACTTTGGACATTCTCGCGAAGGGTTCCCAATCCCCGACAAGACTGGTACCCTTTCACGTCCAAAACTCTCAAACTCCGGTTAAGATTCTCAAAACCAAGGTTGACATGTTTCGAGTTCCTTTGAACATTTTGGAAATCCCGCTGAAACTTTGGACATTGTCGTGAAGGGTTCCCAATCCCCGACAAGATTGGTACCCTTTCACGTCCAAATCTCTCAAACTCCGGGAGAGATTCTCAAAACCAAGCTTGACATGTTTCGAGTTCCTTTTAACATTTTGGAAATCCCGCTGAAACTTTGGACATTCTCGCGAAGGGTTCCCGATCTCCGACAAGATTGGTACCCTTTCACGTCCAAAACTCTCAAACTCCGGCTAAGATTCTCAAAACCAAGGTTGACATGGTTGGAGTTCCTTTCAACATTTTGGAAATCCCGCTGAAACTTTGGACATTGTCGCGAAGGGTTCCCAATCCCCGACAAGATTGGTACCCTTTCACGTCCAAATCTCTCAAACTCCGGGAGAGATTCTCAAAACCAAGGTTGATATGTTTCGAGTTCCTTTCAACATTTTGGAAATCCCGCTGAAACTTTGGACATTCTCGCGAAGGGTTCCCAATCCCCGACAAGATTGGTACCCTTTCACGTCCAAATCTCTCAAACTCCGGGAGAGATTCTCAAAACCAAGCTTGACATGGTTCGAGTTCCTTTCAACATTTTGGAAATCCCGCTGAAACTTAGGACATTCTCGCGAAGGGTTCCCAATCCCCGACAAGATTGGTACCCTTTCACGTCCAAATCTCTCAAAGTCCGGGAGAGATTCTCAAAACCAAGGTTGACATGTTTCGAGTTCCTTTCAACATTTTGGAAATCCCGCTGAAACTTTGGACATTCTCGCGAAGGGTTCCCAATCCCCGACAAGATTGGTACCCTTTCACGTCCAAATCTCTCAAACTCCGGGAGAGATTCTAAAAACCAAGGTTGACATGTTTCGAGTTCCTTTCAACATTTTGGAAATCCCGCTGAAACTTTGGACATTCTCGCGAAGGGTTCCCGATCCCCGACAAGATTGGTACCCTTTCACGTCCAAAACTCTCAAAGTCCGGCTAAGATTCTCAAAACCAAGCTTGACATGTTTCGAGTTCCTTTCAACATTTTGGAAATCCCGCTGAAACTTTGGACATTCTGGCGAAGGGTTCCCAATCCCCGACAAGTTTGGTACCCTTTCACGTCCAAATCTCTCAAACTCCGGGAGAGATTCTCAAAACCAAGGTTGACATGGTTCGAGTTCCTTTCAACATTTTGGAAATCCCGCTGAAACTTTGGACATTCTCGCGAAGGGTTCCCAATCCCCGACAAGATTGGTACCCTTTCACGTCCAAATCTCTCAAACTCCGGGAGAGATTCTCAAAACCAAGGTTGACATGTTTCGAGTTCCTTTCAACATTTTGGAAATCCCGCTGAAACTTTGGACATTCTCGCGAAGGGTTCCCAATCCCCGACAAGATTGGTACCCTTTCACGTCCAAATCTCTCAAACTCCGGGAGAGATTCTCAAAACCAAGCTTGACATGGTTCGAGTTCCTTTCAACATTTTGGAAATCCCGCTGAAACTTTGGAAATTCTCGCGAAGGGTTCCCGATCCCCGACAAGATTGGTACCCATTCACGTCCAAAACTCTCAAACTCCGGCTAAGGTTCTCAAAACCAAGCGTGACATGTTTCGAGTTCCTTTCAACATTTTGGAAATCCCGCTGAAACTTTGGACATTCTCGCGAAGGGTTCCCAATCCAGGACAAGTTTGGTACCCTTTCACGTCTAAATCTCTCAAACTCCGGGAGAGATTCTCAAAACCAAGGTTGACATGGTTCGAGTTCCTTTCAACATTTTGGAAATCCCGCTGAAACTTTGGACATTCTCGCGAAGGGTTCCCAATCCCCGACAAGACTGGTACCCTTTCACGTCCAAATCTCTCAAACTCCGGGAGAGATTCTCAAAACCAAGGTTGACATGTTTCGAGTTCCTTTCAACATTTTGGAAATCCCGCTGAAACTTTGGACATTCTCGCGAAGGGTTCCCAATCCCAGACAAGATTGGTACCCATTCACGTCCAAATCTCTCAAACTCCGGGAGAGATTCTCAAAACCAAGGTTGACATGGTTCGAGTTCCTTTCAACATTTTGGAAATCCCGCTGAAACTTTGGACATTCTCGCGAAGGGTTCCCAATCCCCGACAAGATTGGTACCCTTTCACGTCCAAATCTCTCAAACTCCGGGAGAGATTCTCAAAACCAAGGTTGACATGTTTCGAGTTCCTTTCAACATTTTGGAAATCCCGCTGAAACTTTGGACATTGTCGTGAAGGGTTCCCAATCCCCGACAAGATTGGTACCCTTTCACGTCCAAATCTCTCAAACTCCGGAAGAGATTCTCAAAACCAAGCTTGACATGGTTCGAGTTCCTTTCAACATTTTGGAAATCCCGCTGAAACTTTGGACATTCTCGCGAAGGGTTCCAAATCCCCGACAAGATTGGTACCCTTTCACGTCCAAATCTCTCAAACTCCGGGAGA
The DNA here is from genome assembly GCF_964273445.1 of Streptopelia decaocto. Lineage (NCBI taxonomy): Eukaryota > Metazoa > Chordata > Aves > Columbiformes > Columbidae > Streptopelia > Streptopelia decaocto. The sequence continues at coordinate 1,140,539 of NW_028116552.1, read as the reverse complement.
GATTCTCAAAACCAAGGTTGACATGTTTCGAGTTCCTTTCAACATTTTGGAAATCCCGCTGAAACTTTGGACATTCTCGCGAAGTCTTCCAAATCCCCGACAAGATTGGTACCCTTTCACGTCCAAATCTCTCAAACTCCGGGAGAGATTCTCAAAACCAAGGTTGACATGTTTCGAGTTCCTTTCAACATTTTGGAAATCCCGCTGAAACTTTGGACATTCTCGCGAAGGGTTCCCAATCCCCGACAAGATTGGTACCCTTTCACGTCCAAATCTCTCAAACTCCGGGAGAGATTCTCAAAACCAAGCTTGACATGTTTCGAGTTCCTTTCAACATTTTGGAAATCCTGCTGAAACTTTGGACATTCTCGCGAAGGGTTCCCGATCCCCGACAAGATTGGTACCCTTTCACGTCCAAAACTCTCAAACTCCGGCTAAGGTTCTCAAAACCAAGCGTGACATGTTTCGAGTTCCTTTCAACATTTTGGAAATCCCGCTGAAACTTTGGACATTCTCGCGAAGGGTTCCCAATCCAGGACAAGTTTGGTACCCTTTCACGTCTAAATCTCTCAAACTCCGGGAGAGATTCTCAAAACCAAGGTTGAAGTGGTTCGAGTTCCTTTCAACATTTTGGAAATCCCGCTGAAACTTTGGACATTCTCGCGAAGGGTTCCCAATCCCCGACAAGACTGGTACCCTTTCACGTCCAAATCTCTCAAACTCCGGGAGAGATTCTCAAAACCAAGCTTGACATGGTTCGAGTTCCTTTCAACATTTTGGAAATCCCGCTGAAACTTTGGACATTCTCGCGAAGGGTTCCCAATCCCAGACAAGATTGGTACCCATTCACGTCCAAATCTCTCAAACTCCGGGAGAGATTCTCAAAACCAAGCTTGACATGGTTCGAGTTCCTTTCAACATTTTGGAAATCCCGCTGAAACTTTGGACATTCTCGCGAAGGGTTCCCAATCCCCGACAAGATTGGTACCCTTTCACGTCCAAATCTCTCAAACTCCGGGAGAGATTCTCAAAACCAAGGTTGACATGTTTCGAGTTCCTTTGAACATTTTGGAAATCCCGCTGAAACTTTGGACATTGTCGTGAAGGGTTCCCAATCCCCGACAAGATTGGTACCCTTTCACGTCCAAATCTCTCAAACTCCGGGAGAGATTCTCAAAACCAAGCTTGACATGGTTCCAGTTCCTTTCAACATTTTGGAAATCCCGCTGAAACTTTGGACATTGTCGCGAAGGGTTCCCAATCCCCGACAAGATTGGTACCCTTTCACGTCCAAATCTCTCAAACTCCGGGAGAGATTCTCAAAACCAAGGTTGACATGTTTCGAGTTCCTTTCAACATTTTGGAAATCCCGCTGAAACTTTGGACATTCTCGCGAAGGGTTCCCAATCCCCGACAAGATTGGTACCCTTTCACGTCCAAATCTCTCAAACTCGGGGAGAGATTCTCAAAACCAAGGTTGACATGGTTCGAGTTCCTTTCAACATTTTGGAAATCCCGCTGAAACTTTGGACATTCTCGCGAAGGGTTCCCAATCCCCGACAAGATTGGTACCCTTTCACGTCCAAATCTCTCAAAGTCCGGGAGAGATTCTCAAAACCAAGGTTGACATGTTTCGAGTTCCTTTCAACATTTTGGAAATCCCGCTGAAACTTTGGACATTCTGGCGGAGGGTTCCCAATCCCCGACAAGATTGGTACCCTTTCACGTCCAAATCTCTCAAAGTCCGGGAGAGATTCTCAAAACCAAGGTTGACATGTTTCGAGTTCCTTTCAACATTTTGGAAATCCCGCTGAAACTTTGGACATTCTCGCGAAGGGTTCTAGATCCCCGACAAGACTGGTACCCTTTCACGTCCAAATCTCTCAAAGTCTGGGAGAGATTCTCAAAACCATGGTTGACATGGTTCCAGTTCCTTTCAACATTTTGGAAATCCCGCTGAAACTTTGGACATTCTCGCGAAGGGTTCCCAATCCCCGACAAGACTGGTACCCTTTCACGTCCAAATCTCTCAAAGTCCGGGAGAGATTCTCAAAACCAAGGTTGACATGTTTCGAGTTCCTTTCAACATTTTGGAAATCCCGCTGAAACTTTGGACATTCTCGCGAAGGGTTCCCAATCCCCGACAAGACTGGTACCCTTTCACGTCCAAATCTCTCAAAGTCTGGGAGAGATTCTCAAAACCATGGTTGACATGGTTCCAGTTCCTTTCAACATTTTGGAAATCCCGCTGAAACTTTGGACATTCTCGCGAAGGGTTCCCAATCCCCGACAAGACTGGTACCCTTTCACGTCCAAATCTCTCAAACTCCGGGAGAGATTCTCAAAACCAAGGTTGACATGTTTCGAGTTCCTTTCAACATTTTGGAAATCCCGCTGAAACTTTGGACATTCTCGCGAAGGGTTCCCAATCCCCGACAAGATTGGTACCCTTTCACGTCCAAATCTCTCAAAGTCCGGGAGAGATTCTCAAAACCATGGTTGACATGGTTCCAGTTCCTTTACACATTTTGGAAATCCCGCTGAAACTTTGGACATTCTCGCGAAGGGTTCCCAATCCCCGACAAGATTGGTACCCTTTCACGTCCAAATCTCTCAAACTCCGGGAGAGATTCTCAAAACCAAGGTTGACATGGTTCCAGTTCCTTTCAACATTTTGGAAATCCCGCTGAAACTTTGGACTTTCTCGCGAAGGGTTCCCAATCCCCGACAAGATTGGTACCCTTTCACGTCCAAATCTCTCAAACTCCGGGAGAGATTCTCAAAACCAAGGTTGACATGTTTCGAGTTCCTCTCAACATTTTGGAAATCCCGCTGAAACTTTGGACATTCTCGCGAAGGGTTCCCAATCCCCGACAAGATTGGTACCCTTTCACGTCCAAATCTCTCAAAGTCCGGGAGAGATTCTCAAAACCATGGTTGACATGGTTCCAGTTCCTTTACACATTTTGGAAATCCCGCTGAAACTTTGGACATTCTCGCGAAGGGTTCCCAATCCCCGACAAGACTGGTACCCTTTCACGTCCAAAACTCTCAAACTCCGGTTAAGATTCTCAAAACCGAGCTTGACATGTTTCGAGTTCCTTTCAACATTTTGGAAATCCCGCTGAAACTTTGGACATTCTCGCGAAGGGTTCCCAATCCCCGGCAAGTTTGGTACCCTTTCACGTCCAAATCTCTCAAAGTCCGGGAGAGATTCTCAAAACCAAGGTTAACATGTTTCGAGTTCCTCTCAACATTTTGGAAATCCCGCTGAAACTTTGGACATTCTCGCGAAGGGTTCCCAATCCCCGACAAGACTGGTACCCTTTCACGTCCAAATCTCTCAAAGTCCGGGAGAGATTCTCAAAACCAAGGTTCACATGTTTCGAGTTCCTTTCAACATTTTGGAAATCCCGCTGAAACTTTGGACATTCTGGCGAAGGGTTCCCAATCCCCGACAAGACTGGTACCCTTTCACGTCCAAATCTCTCAAACTCCGGGAGAGATTCTCAAAGCCAAGGCTGACATGTTTCGAGTTCCTTTCAACATTTTGGAAATCCCGCTGAAACTTTGGACATTCTCGCGAAGGGTTCCCAATCCCCGACAAGATTGGTACCCTTTCACGTCCAAATCTCTCAAACTCCGGGAGAGATTCTCAAAACCAAGGTTGACATGTTTCGAGTTCCTTTCAACATTTTGGAAATCCCGCTGAAACTTTGGACATTCTCGCGAAGGGTTCCCAATCCCCGACAAGATTGGTACCCTTTCACGTCCAAATCTCTCAAACTCCGGGAGAGATTCTCAAAACCAAGGTTGACATGTTTCGAGTTCCTTTCAACATTTTGGAAATCCCGCTGAAACTTTGGACATTCTCGCAAAGGGTTCCCAATCCCCGACAAGATTGGTACCCTTTCACGTCCAAATCTCTCAAAGTCCGGGAGAGATTCTCAAAACCAAGGTTGACATGGTTCCAGTTCCTTTCAACATTTTGGAAATCCCGCTGAAACTTTGGACATTCTCGCGAAGGGTTACCAGTCCCCGACAACATTGGTACCCTTTCACGTCCAAATCTCTCAAAGTCCGGGAGAGATTCTCAAAACCAAGGTTGACATGTTTCGAGTTCCTTTCAACATTTTGGAAATCCCGCTGAAACTTTGGACATTCTCGCGAAGGGTTCCCAATCCCCGACAAGATTGGTACCCTTTCACGTCCAAATCTCTCAAACTCCGGGAGAGATTCTCAAAACCAAGGTTGACATGTTTCGAGTTCCTTTCAACATTTTGGAAATCCCGCTGAAACTTTGGACATTCTGGCGAAGGGTTCCCAATCCCCGACAAGACTGGTACCCTTTCACGTCCAAATCTCTCAAACTCCGGGAGAGATTCTCAAAACCAAGGTTGACATGTTTCGAGTTCCTTTCAACATTTTGGAAATCCCGCTGAAACTTTGGACATTCTCGCAAAGGGTTCCCAATCCCCGACAAGATTGGTACCCTTTCACGTCCAAATCTCTCAAACTCCGGGAGAGATTCTCAAAACCAAGGTTGACATGGTTCCAGTTCCTTTCAACATTTTGGAAATCCCGCTGAAACTTTGGACATTCTCGCGAAGGGTTACCAGTCCCCGACAACATTGGTACCCTTTCACGTCCAAATCTCTCAAAGTCCGGGAGAGATTCTCAAAACCAAGGTTGACATGTTTCGAGTTCCTTTCAACATTTTGGAAATCCCGCTGAAACTTTGGACATTCTCGCGAAGGGTTCCCAATCCCCGACAAGATTGGTACCCTTTCACGTCCAAATCTCTCAAAGTCCGGGAGAGATTCTCAAAACCAAGGCTGACATGTTTCGACTTCCTTTCAACATTTTGGAAATCCCGCTGAAACTTTGGACATTCTGGCGAAGGGTTCCAAATCCCCGACAAGACTGGTACCCTTTAACATCCAAATCTCTCAAACTCCGGGAGAGATTCTCAAAACCAAGGTTGACATGTTTCGAGTTCCTTTCAACATTTTGGAAATCCCGCTGAAACTTTGGACATTGTCGCGAAGGGTTCCCAATCCCCGACAAGATTGGTACCCTTTCACGTCCAAATCTCTCAAAGTCCGGGAGAGATTCTCAAAACCAAGGCTGACATGTTTCGAGTTCCTTTCAACATTTTGGAAATCCCGCTGAAACTTTGGACATTCTCGCGAAGGGTTCCCAATCCCCGACAAGATTGGTACCCTTTCACGTCCAAATCTCTCAAACTCCGGGAGAGATTCTCAAAACCAAGGTTGACATGTTTCGAGTTCCTTTCAACATTTTGGAAATCCCGCTGAAACTTTGGACATTCTCGCGAAGGGTTCCCAATCCCCGGCAAGTTTGGTACCCTTTCACGTCCAAATCTCTCAAAGTCCGGGAGAGATTCTCAAAACCAAGCTTGACATGTTTCGAGTTCCTCTCAACATTTTGGAAATCCCGCTGAAACTTTGGACATTCTCGCGAAGGGTTCCCAATCCCCGACAAGACTGGTACCCTTTCACGTCCAAATCTCTCAAAGTCCGGGAGAGATTCTCAAAACCAAGGTTCACATGTTTCGAGTTCCTTTCAACATTTTGGAAATCCCACTGAAACTTTGGACATTCTGGCGAAGGGTTCCCAATCCCCGACAAGACTGGTACCCTTTCACGTCCAAATCTCTCAAACTCCGGGAGAGATTCTCAAAGCCAAGGCTGACATGTTTCGAGTTCCTTTCAACATTTTGGAAATCCCGCTGAAACTTTGGACATTCTCGCGAAGGGTTCCCAATCCCCGACAAGATTGGTACCCTTTCACGTCCAAATCTCTCAAACTCCGGGAGAGATTCTCAAAACCAAGGTTGACATGTTTCGAGTTCCTTTCAACATTTTGGAAATCCCGCTGAAACTTTGGACATTCTCGCGAAGGGTTCCCAATCCCCGACAAGATTGGTACCCTTTCACGTCCAAATCTCTCAAACTCCGGGAGAGATTCTCAAAACCAAGGTTGACACGTTTCGAGTTCCTTTCAACATTTTGGAAATCCCGCTGAAACTTTGGACATTCTCGTGAAGGGTTCCTAATCCCCGACAAGATTGGTACCCTTCCAAGTCCAAATCTCTTAAACTCCGGGAGAGATTCTCAAAACCAAGGTTGACATGTTTCGAGTTCCTTTCAACATTTTGGAAATCCCGCTGAAACTTTGGACATTCTCGCGAAGGGTTCCCAATCCCCGACAAGATTGGTACCCTTTCACGTCCAAATCTCTCAAACTCCGGGAGAGATTCTCAAAACCAAGCTTGACATGGTTCCAGTTCCTTTCAACATTTTGGAAATCCCGCTGAAACTTTGGACATTCTCGCGAAGGGTTCCCAATCCCCGACAAGATTGGTACCCTTTCACGTCCAAATCTCTCAAACTCCGGGAGAGATTCTCAAAACCAAGGTTGACATGTTTCGAGTTCCTCTCAACATTTTGGAAATCCCGCTGAAACTTTGGACATTCTGTCGAAGGGTTCCCGATCCCCGACAAGACTGGTACCCTTTCACGTCCAAAACTCTCAAACTCCGGTTAAGATTCTCAAAACCGAGCTTGACATGTTTCGAGTTCCTTTCAACATTTTGGAAATCCCGCTGAAACTTTGGACATTCTCGCGAAGGGTTCCCAATCCCCGGCAAGTTTGGTACCCTTTCACGTCCAAATCTCTCAAAGTCCGGGAGAGATTCTCAAAACCAAGGTTAACATGTTTCGAGTTCCTCTCAACATTTTGGAAATCCCGCTGAAACTTTGGACATTCTCGCGAAGGGTTCCCAATCCCCGACAAGACTGGTACCCTTTCACGTCCAAATCTCTCAAAGTCCGGGAGAGATTCTCAAAACCAAGGTTCACATGTTTCGAGTTCCTTTCAACATTTTGGAAATCCCGCTGAAACTTTGGACATTCTGGCGAAGGGTTCCCAATCCCCGACAAGACTGGTACCCTTTCACGTCCAAATCTCTCAAACTCCGGGAGAGATTCTCAAAGCCAAGGCTGACATGTTTCGAGTTCCTTTCAACATTTTGGAAATCCCGCTGAAACTTTGGACATTCTCGCGAAGGGTTCCCAATCCCCGACAAGATTGGTACCCTTTCACGTCCAAATCTCTCAAACTCCGGGAGAGATTCTCAAAACCAAGGTTGACATGTTTCGAGTTCCTTTCAACATTTTGGAAATCCCGCTGAAACTTTGGACATTCTCGCGAAGGGTTCCCAATCCCCGACAAGATTGGTACCCTTTCACGTCCAAATCTCTCAAACTCCGGGAGAGATTCTCAAAACCAAGGTTGACATGTTTCGAGTTCCTTTCAACATTTTGGAAATCCCGCTGAAACTTTGGACATTCTCGCAAAGGGTTCCCAATCCCCGACAAGATTGGTACCCTTTCACGTCCAAATCTCTCAAACTCCGGGAGAGATTCTCAAAACCAAGGTTGACATGGTTCCAGTTCCTTTCAACATTTTGGAAATCCCGCTGAAACTTTGGACATTCTCGCGAAGGGTTACCAGTCCCCGACAACATTGGTACCCTTTCACGTCCAAATCTCTCAAAGTCCGGGAGAGATTCTCAAAACCAAGGTTGACATGTTTCGAGTTCCTTTTAACATTTTGGAAATCCCGCTGAAACTTTGGACATTCTCGCGAAGGGTTCCCAATCCCCGACAAGATTGGTACCCTTTCACGTCCAAATCTCTCAAACTCCGGGAGAGATTCTCAAAACCAAGGTTGACATGTTTCGAGTTCCTTTCAACATTTTGGAAATCCCGCTGAAACTTTGGACATTCTGGCGAAGGGTTCCCAATCCCCGACAAGACTGGTACCCTTTCACGTCCAAATCTCTCAAACTCCGGGAGAGATTCTCAAAACCAAGGTTGACATGTTTCGAGTTCCTTTCAACATTTTGGAAATCCCGCTGAAACTTTGGACATTCTCGCAAAGGGTTCCCAATCCCCGACAAGATTGGTACCCTTTCACGTCCAAATCTCTCAAACTCCGGGAGAGATTCTCAAAACCAAGGTTGACATGGTTCCAGTTCCTTTCAACATTTTGGAAATCCCGCTGAAACTTTGGACATTCTCGCGAAGGGTTACCAGTCCCCGACAACATTGGTACCCTTTCACGTCCAAATCTCTCAAAGTCCGGGAGAGATTCTCAAAACCAAGGTTGACATGTTTCGAGTTCCTTTCAACATTTTGGAAATCCCGCTGAAACTTTGGACATTCTCGCGAAGGGTTCCCAATCCCCGACAAGATTGGTACCCTTTCACGTCCAAATCTCTCAAAGTCCGGGAGAGATTCTCAAAACCAAGGCTGACATGTTTCGACTTCCTTTCAACATTTTGGAAATCCCGCTGAAACTTTGGACATTCTGGCGAAGGGTTCCAAATCCCCGACAAGACTGGTACCCTTTAACATCCAAATCTCTCAAACTCCGGGAGAGATTCTCAAAACCAAGGTTGACATGTTTCGAGTTCCTTTCAACATTTTGGAAATCCCGCTGAAACTTTGGACATTGTCGCGAAGGGTTCCCAATCCCCGACAAGATTGGTACCCTTTCACGTCCAAATCTCTCAAAGTCCGGGAGAGATTCTCAAAACCAAGGCTGACATGTTTCGAGTTCCTTTCAACATTTTGGAAATCCCGCTGAAACTTTGGACATTCTCGCGAAGGGTTCCCAATCCCCGACAAGATTGGTACCCTTTCACGTCCAAATCTCTCAAACTCCGGGAGAGATTCTCAAAACCAAGGTTGACATGTTTCGAGTTCCTTTCAACATTTTGGAAATCCCGCTGAAACTTTGGACATTCTGGCGAAGGGTTCCCAATCCCCGACAAGATTGGTACCCTTTCACGTCCAAATCTCTCAAACTCCGGGAGAGATTCTCAAAACCAAGCTTGACATGTTTCGAGTTCCTCTCAACATTTTGGAAATCCCGCTGAAACTTTGGACATTCTCGCGAAGGGTTCCCAATCCCCGACAAGACTGGTACCCTTTCACGTCCAAATCTCTCAAAGTCCGGGAGAGATTCTCAAAACCAAGGTTCACATGTTTCGAGTTCCTTTCAACATTTTGGAAATCCCACTGAAACTTTGGACATTCTGGCGAAGGGTTCCCAATCCCCGACAAGACTGGTACCCTTTCACGTCCAAATCTCTCAAACTCCGGGAGAGATTCTCAAAGCCAAGGCTGACATGTTTCGAGTTCCTTTCAACATTTTGGAAATCCCGCTGAAACTTTGGACATTCTCGCGAAGGGTTCCCAATCCCCGACAAGATTGGTACCCTTTCACGTCCAAATCTCTCAAACTCCGGGAGAGATTCTCAAAACCAAGGTTGACATGTTTCGAGTTCCTTTCAACATTTTGGAAATCCCGCTGAAACTTTGGACATTGTCGCGAAGGGTTCCCAATCCCCGACAAGATTGGTACCCTTTCACGTCCAAATCTCTCAAACTCCGGGAGAGATTCTCAAAACCAAGGTTGACACGTTTCGAGTTCCTTTCAACATTTTGGAAATCCCGCTGAAACTTTGGACATTCTCGTGAAGGGTTCCTAATCCCCGACAAGATTGGTACCCTTCCAAGTCCAAATCTCTTAAACTCCGGGAGAGATTCTCAAAACCAAGGTTGACATGTTTCGAGTTCCTTTCAACATTTTGGAAATCCCGCTGAAACTTTGGACATTCTCGCGAAGGGTTCCCGATCCCCGACAAGATTGGTACCCTTTCACGTCCAAAACTCTCAAACTCCGGTTAAGATTCTCAAAACCAAGGTTGACATGTTTCGAGTTCCTTTCAACATTTTGGAAATCCCGCTGAAACTTTGGACATTCTCGCGAAGGGTTCCCAATCCCCGACAAGATTGGTACCCTTTCACGTCCAAATCTCTCAAAGTCCGGGAGAGATTCTCAAAACCAAGGTTGACATGTTTCGAGTTCCTTTCAACATTTTGGAAATCCCGCTGAAACTTTGGACATTCTCGCGAAGGGTTCCCAATCCCCGACAAGATTGGTACCCTTTCACGTCCAAATCTCTCAAACTCCGGGAGAGATTCTCAAAACCAAGGTTGACATGTTTCGAGTTCCTTTCAACATTTTGGAAATCCCGCTGAAACTTTGGACATTCTGGCGGAGGGTTCCCAATCCCCGACAAGATTGGTACCCTTTCACGTCCAAATCTCTCAAAGTCCGGGAGAGATTCTCAAAACCAAGGTTGACATGTTTCGAGTTCCTTTCAACATTTTGGAAATCCCGCTGAAACTTTGGACATTGTCGCGAAGGGTTCTAGATCCCCGACAAGACTGGTACCCTTTCACGTCCAAATCTCTCAAAGTCTGGGAGAGATTCTCAAAACCATGGTTGACATGGTTCCAGTTCCTTTCAACATTTTGGAAATCCCGCTGAAACTTTGGACATTCTCGCGAAGGGTTCCCAATCCCCGACAAGACTGGTACCCTTTCACGTCCAAATCTCTCAAAGTCCGGGAGAGATTCTCAAAACCGAGGTTGACATGTTTCGAGTTCCTTTCAACATTTTGGAAATCCCGCTGAAACTTTGGACATTCTCGCGAAGGGTTCCCAATCCCCGACAAGACTGGTACCCTTTCACGTCCAAATCTCTCAAACTCCGGGAGAGATTCTCAAAACCAAGGTTGACATGTTTCGAGTTCCTTTCAACATTTTGGAAATCCCACTGAAACTTTGGACATTCTCGCGAAGGGTTCCCAATCCCCGACAAGATTGGTACCCTTTCACGTCCAAATCTCTCAAACTCCGGGAGAGATTCTCAAAACCATGTTTGACATGGTTCCAGTTCCTTTCAACATTTTGGAAATCCCGCTGAAACTTTGGACATTCTCGCGAAGGGTTCCCAGTCCCCGACAAGATTGGTACCCTTTCACGTCCAAATCTCTCAAACTCCGGGAGAGATTCTCAAAACCAAGGTTGACATGTTTCGAGTTCCTTTCAACATTTTGGAAATCCCGCTGAAACTTTGGACTTTCTCGCGAAGGGTTCCCAATCCCCGACAAGACTGGTACCCTTTCACGTCCAAAACTCTCAAACTCCGGTTAAGATTCTCAAAACCAAGGTTGACATGTTTCGAGTTCCTTTGAACATTTTGGAAATCCCGCTGAAACTTTGGACATTGTCGTGAAGGGTTCCCAATCCCCGACAAGATTGGTACCCTTTCACGTCCAAATCTCTCAAACTCCGGGAGAGATTCTCAAAACCAAGCTTGACATGTTTCGAGTTCCTTTTAACATTTTGGAAATCCCGCTGAAACTTTGGACATTCTCGCGAAGGGTTCCCGATCCCCGACAAGATTGGTACCCTTTCACGTCCAAAACTCTCAAACTCCGGCTAAGATTCTCAAAACCAAGGTTGACATGGTTGGAGTTCCTTTCAACATTTTGGAAATCCCGCTGAAACTTTGGACATTGTCGCGAAGGGTTCCCAATCCCCGACAAGATTGGTACCCTTTCACGTCCAAATCTCTCAAACTCCGGGAGAGATTCTCAAAACCAAGGTTGATATGTTTCGAGTTCCTTTCAACATTTTGGAAATCCCGCTGAAACTTTGGACATTCTCGCGAAGGGTTCCCAATCCCCGACAAGATTGGTACCCTTTCACGTCCAAATCTCTCAAACTCCGGGAGAGATTCTCAAAACCAAGGTTGACATGTTTCGAGTTCCTTTCAACATTTTGGAAATCCCGCTGAAACTTAGGACATTCTCGCGAAGGGTTCCCAATCCCCGACAAGATTGGTACCCTTTCACGTCCAAATCTCTCAAAGTCCGGGAGAGATTCTCAAAACCAAGGTTGACATGTTTCGAGTTCCTTTCAACATTTTGGAAATCCCGCTGAAACTTTGGACATTCTCGCGAAGGGTTCCCAATCCCCGACAAGATAGGTACCCTTTCACGTCCAAATCTCTCAAACTCCGGGAGAGATTCTCAAAACCAAGGTTGACATGTTTCGAGTTCCTTTCAACATTTTGGAAATCCCGCTGAAACTTTGGACATTCTCGCGAAGGGTTCCCGATCCCCGACAAGATTGGTACCCTTTCACGTCCAAAACTCTCAAAGTCCGGCTAAGATTCTCAAAACCAAGCTTGACATGTTTCGAGTTCCTCTCAACATTTTGGAAATCCCGCTGAAACTTTGGACATTCTGGCGAAGGGTTCCCAATCCCCGACAAGACTGGTACCCTTTCACGTCCAAATCTCTCAAACTCCGGGAGAGATTCTCAAAACCAAGGTTGACATGGTTCGAGTTCCTTTCAACATTTTGGAAATCCCGCTGAAACTTTGGACATTCTCGCGAAGGGTTCCCAATCCCCGACAAGATTGGTACCCTTTCACGTCCAAATCTCTCAAACTCCGGGAGAGATTCTCAAAACCAAGGTTGACATGTTTCGAGTTCCTTTCAACATTTTGGAAATCCCGCTGAAACTTTGGACATTCTCGCGAAGGGTTCCCAATCCCCGACAAGATTGGTACCCTTTCACGTCCAAATCTCTCAAACTCCGGGAGAGATTCTCAAAACCAAGGTTGACATGTTTCGAGTTCCTTTCAACATTTTGGAAATCCCGCTGAAACTTTGGACATTCTCGCGAAGGGTTCCCGATCCCCGACAAGATTGGTACCCATTCACGTCCAAAACTCTCAAACTCCGGCTAAGGTTCTCAAAACCAAGCGTGACATGTTTCGAGTTCCTTTCAACATTTTGGAAATCCCGCTGAAACTTTGGACATTCTCGCGAAGGGTTCCCAATCCCCGACAAGACTGGTACCCTTTCACGTCTAAATCTCTCAAACTCCGGGAGAGATTCTCAAAACCAAGGTTGACATGGTTCGAGTTCCTTTCAACATTTTGGAAATCCCGCTGAAACTTTGGACATTCTCGCGAAGGGTTCCCAATCCCCGACAAGACTGGTACCCTTTCATGTCCAAATCTCTCAAACTCCGGGAGAGATTCTCAAAACCAAGGTTGACATGTTTCGAGTTCCTCTCAACATTTTGGAAATCCCGCTGAAACTTTGGACATTCTCGCGAAGGGTTCCCAATCCCAGACAAGATTGGTACCCATTCACGTCCAAATCTCTCAAACTCCGGGAGAGATTCTCAAAACCAAGCTTGACATGGTTCGAGTTCCTTTCAACATTTTGGAAATCCCGCTGAAACTTTGGACATTCTCGCGAAGGGTTCCCAATCCCCGACAAGATTGGTACCCTTTCACGTCCAAATCTCTCAAACTCCGGGAGAGATTCTCAAAACCAAGGTTGACATGTTTCGAGTTCCTTTCAACATTTTGGAAATCCCGCTGAAACTTTGGACATTCTCGCGAAGGGTTCCCAATCCCCGACAAGATTGGTACCCTTTCACGTCCAAATCTCTCAAACTCCGGGAGAGATTCTCAAAACCAAGCTTGACATGTTTCGAGTTCCTTTTAACATTTTGGAAATCCCGCTGAAACTTTGGACATTGTCGCGAAGGGTTCCCGATCCCCGACAAGATTGGTACCCTTTCACATCCAAAACTCTCAAACTCCGGCTAAGATTCTCAAAACCAAGGTTGACATGTTTCGAGTTCCTTTCAACATTTTGGAAATCCCGCTGAAACTTTGGACATTGTCGCGAAGGGTTCCCAATCCCCGACAAGATTGGTACCCTTTCACGTCCAAATCTCTCAAACTCCGGGAGAGATTCTCAAAACCAAGGTTGATATGTTTCAAGTTCCTTTCAAAATTTTGGAAATCCCGCTGAAACTTTGGACATTCTCGCGAAGGGTTCCCAATCCCCGACAAGACTGGTACCCTTTCACGTCCAAATCTCTCAAACTCCGGGAGAGATTCTCAAAACCAAGGTTGACATGTTTCGAGTTCCTTTCAACATTTTGGAAATCCCGCTGAAACTTTGGACATTGTCGCGAAGGGTTCCCAATCCCCGACAAGATTGGTACCCTTTCACGTCCAAATCTCTCAAAGTCCGGGAGAGATTCTCAAAACCAAGGTTGACATGTTTCGAGTTCCTTTCAACATTTTGGAAATCCCGCTGAAACTTTGGACATTCTCGCGAAGGGTTCCCAATCCCCGACAAGATTGGTACCCTTTCACGTCCAAATCTCTCAAAGTCCGGGAGAGATTCTCAAAACCAAGGTTGACATGTTTCGAGTTCCTTTCAACATTTTGGAAATCCCGCTGAAACTTTGGACATTCTCGCGAAGGGTTCCCGATCCCCGACAAGATTGGTACCCTTTCACGTCCAAAACTCTCAAACTCCGGCTAAGATTCTCAAAACCAAGCTTGACATGTTTCGAGTTCCTTTCAACATTTTGGAAATCCCGCTGAAACTTTGGACATTCTCGCGAAGGGTTCCCAATCCCCGACAAGATTGGTACCCTTTCACGTCCAAATCTCTCAAAGTCCGGGAGAGATTCTCAAAACCAAGGTTGACATGGTTCGAGTTCCTTTCAACATTTTGGAAATCCCGCTGAAACTTTGGACATTCTCGCGAAGGGTTCCCAATCCCCGACAAGATTGGTACCCTTTCACGTCCAAATCTCTCAAACTCCGGGAGAGATTCTCAAAACCAAGGTTGACATGTTTCGAGTTCCTTTCAACATTTTGGAAATCCCGCTGAAACTTTGGACATTCTCGCGAAGGGTTCCCAATCCCCGACAAGATTGGTACCCTTTCACGTCCAAATCTCTCAAACTCCGGGAGAGATTCTCAAAACCAAGCTTGACATGGTTCGAGTTCCTTTCAACATTTTGGAAATCCCGCTGAAACTTTGGACATTCTCGCGAAGGGTTCCCAATCCCCGACAATATTGGTACCCTTTCACGTCCAAATCTCTCAAAGTCCAGGAGAGATTCTCAAAACCAAGGTTGACATGTTTCGAGTTCCTTTCAACATTTTGGAAATCCCGCTGAAACTTTGGACATTCTCGCGAAGTCTTCCAAATCCCCGACAAGATTGGTACCCTTTCACGTCCAAATCTCTCAAACTCCGGCTAAGGTTCTCAAAACCAAGCGTGACATGTTTCGAGTTCCTTTCAACATTTTGGAAATCCCGCTGAAACTTTGGACATTCTCGCGAAGGGTTCCCAATCCAGGACAAGTTTGGTACCCTTTCACGTCTAAATCTCTCAAACTCCGGTAGAGATTCTCAAAACCAAGGTTGACATGTTTCGAGTTCCTTTCAACATTTTGGAAATCCCGCTGAAACTTTGGACATTCTCGCGAAGGGTTCCCAATCCCCGACAAGACTGGTACCCTTTCACGTCCAAATCTCTCAAAGTCCGGGAGAGATTCTCAAAACCAAGGTTGACATGTTTCGAGTTCCTTTCAACATTTTGGAAATCCCGCTGAAACTTTGCACATTCTCGCGAAGGGTTCCCAATCCCAGACAAGATTGGTACCCATTCACGTCCAAATCTCTCAAACTCCGGGAGAGATTCTCAAAACCAAGCTTGACATGGTTCGAGTTCCTTTCAACATTTTGGAAATCCCGCTGAAACTTTGGACATTCTCGCGAAGGGTTCCCAATCCCCGACAAGATTGGTACCCTTTCACGTCCAAATCTCTCAAACTCCGGGAGAGATTCTCAAAACCAAGGTTGACATGTTTCGAGTTCCTTTGAACATTTTGGAAATCCCGCTGAAACTTTGGACATTGTCGTGAAGGGTTCCCAATCCCCGACAAGATTGGTACCCTTTCACGTCCAAATCTCTCAAACTCCGGGAGAGATTCTCAAAACCAAGCTTGACATGGTTCCAGTTCCTTTCAACATTTTGGAAATCCCGCTGAAACTTTGGACATTGTCGCGAAGGGTTCCCAATCCCCGACAAGATTGGTACCCTTTCACGTCCAAATCTCTCAAACTCCGGGAGAGATTCTCAAAACCAAGGTTGACATGTTTCGAGTTCCTCTCAACATTTTGGAAATCCCGCTGAAACTTTGGACATTGTCGCGAAGGGTTCCCAATCCCCGACAAGATTGGTACCCTTTCACGTCCAAATCTCTCAAACTCCGGGAGAGATTCTCAAAACCAAGGTTGACATGGTTCGAGTTCCTTTCAACATTTTGGAAATCCCGCTGAAACTTTGGACATTCTCGCGAAGGGTTCCCAATCCCCGACAAGATTGGTACCCTTTCACGTCCAAATCTCTCAAACTCCGGGAGAGATTCTCAAAACCAAGGTTGACATGTTTCGAGTTCCTTTCAACATTTTGGAAATCCCGCTGAAACTTTGGACATTCTGGCGGAGGGTTCCCAATCCCCGACAAGATTGGTACCCTTTCACGTCCAAATCTCTCAAACTCCGGGAGAGATTCTCAAAACCAAGGTTGACATGTTTCGAGTTCCTTTCAACATTTTGGAAATCCCGCTGAAACTTTGGACATTGTCGCGAAGGGTTCTAGATCCCCGACAAGACTGGTACCCTTTCACGTCCAAATCTCTCAAAGTCTGGGAGAGATTCTCAAAACCATGGTTGACATGGTTCCAGTTCCTTTCAACATTTTGGAAATCCCGCTGAAACTTTGGACATTCTCGCGAAGGGTTCCCAATCCCCGACAAGACTGGTACCCTTTCACGTCCAAATCTCTCAAAGTCCGGGAGAGATTCTCAAAACCAAGGTTGACATGTTTCGAGTTCCTTTCAACATTTTGGAAATCCCGCTGAAACTTTGGACATTCTTGCGAAGGGTTCCCAATCCCCGACAAGACTGGTACCCTTTCACGTCCAAATCTCTCAAAGTCTGGGAGAGATTCTCAAAACCATGGTTGACATGGTTCCAGTTCCTTTCAACATTTTGGAAATCCTGCTGAAACTTTGGACATTCTCGCGAAGGGTTCCCAATCCCCGACAAGACTGGTACCCTTTCACGTCCAAATCTCTCAAACTCCGGGAGAGATTCTCAAAACCAAGGTTGACATGTTTCGAGTTCCTTTCAACATTTTGGAAATCCCGCTGAAACTTTGGACATTCTCGCGAAGGGTTCCCAATCCCCGACAAGATTGGTACCCTTTCACGTCCAAATCTCTCAAACTCCGGGAGAGATTCTCAAAACCATGGTTGACATGGTTCCAGTTCCTTTACACATTTTGGAAATCCCGCTGAAACTTTGGACATTCTCGCGAAGGGTTCCCAGTCCCCGACAAGATTGGTACCCTTTCACGTCCAAATCTCTCAAACTCCGGGAGAGATTCTCAAAACCAAGGTTGACATGTTTCGAGTTCCTTTCAACATTTTGGAAATCCCGCTGAAACTTTGGACTTTCTCGCGAAGGGTTCCCAATCCCCGACAAGATTGGTACCCTTTCACGTGCAAATCTCTCAAAGTCCGGGAGAGATTCTCAAAACCAAGGTTGACATGTTTCGAGTTCCTTTCAACATTTTGGAAATCCCGCTGAAACTTTGGACATTCTCGCGAAGGGTTCCCAATCCCCGACAAGACTGGTACCCTTTCACGTCCAAAACTCTCAAACTCCGGTTAAGATTCTCAAAACCAAGGTTGACATGTTTCGAGTTCCTTTGAACATTTTGGAAATCCCGCTGAAACTTTGGACATTGTCGTGAAGGGTTCCCAATCCCCGACAAGATTGGTACCCTTTCACGTCCAAATCTCTCAAACTCCGGGAGAGATTCTCAAAACCAAGCTTGACATGTTTCGAGTTCCTCTCAACATTTTGGAAATCCCGCTGAAACTTTGGACATTCTCGCGAAGGGTTCCCGATCCCCGACAAGATTGGTACCCTTTCACGTCCAAAACTCTCAAACTCCGGCTAAGATTCTCAAAACCAAGGTTGACATGGTTGGAGTTCCTTTCAACATTTTGGAAATCCCGCTGAAACTTTGGACATTGTCGCGAAGGGTTCCCAATCCCCGACAAGATTGGTACCCTTTCACGTCCAAATCTCTCGAAGTCCGGCTAAGATTCTCAAAACCAAGCTTGACATGTTTCGAGTTCCTTTCAACATTTTGGAAATCCCGCTGAAACTTTGGACATTCTGGCGAAGGGTTCCCAATCCCCGACAAGTTTGGTACCCTTTCACGTCCAAATCTCTCAAACTCCGGGAGAGATTCTCAAAACCAAGGTTGACATGGTTCGAGTTCCTTTCAACATTTTGGAAATCCCGCTGAAACTTTGGACATTCTCGCGAAGGGTTCCCAATCCCCGACAAGATTGGTACCCTTTCACGTCCAAATCTCTCAAAGTCCGGGAGAGATTCTCAAAACCAAGGTTGACATGTTTCGAGTTCCTTTCAACATTTTGGAAATCTGGCTGAAACTTTTGACATTCTCGCGAAGGGTTCCCAATCCCCGACAAGATTGGTACCCTTTCACGTCCAAATCTCTCAAACTCCGGGAGAGATTCTCAAAACCAAGCTTGACATGGTTCGAGTTCCTTTCAACATTTTGGAAATCCCGCTGAAACTTTGGACATTTTCGCGAAGGGTTCCCGATCCCCGACAAGATTGGTACCCTTTCACGTCCAAAACTCTCAAACTCCGGCTAAGGTTCTCAAAACCAAGCGTGACATGTTTCGAGTTCCTTTCAACATTTTGGAAATCCCGCTGAAACTTTGGACATTCTCGCGAAGGGTTCCCAATCCCCGACAAGTTTGGTACCCTTTCACGTCTAAATCTCTCAAACTCCGGGAGAGATTCTCAAAACCAAGGTTGACATGTTTCGAGTTCCTTTCAACATTTTGGAAATCCCGCTGAAACTTTGGACATTCTCGCGAAGGGTTCCCAATCCCCGACAAGACTGGTACCCTTTCACGTCCAAATCTCTCAAACTCCGGGAGAGATTCTCAAAACCAAGGTTGACATGTTTCGAGTTCCTTTCAACATTTTGGAAATCCCGCTGAAACTTTGGACATTCTCCCGAAGGGTTCCCAATCCCAGACAAGATTGGTACCCATTCACGTCCAAATCTCTCAAACTCCGGGAGAGATTCTCAAAACCAAGGTTGACATGGTTCGAGTTCCTTTCAACATTTTGGAAATCCCGCTGAAACTTTGGACATTCTCGCGAAGGGTTCCCAATCCCCGACAAGATTGGTACCCTTTCACGTCCAAATCTCTCAAACTCCGGGAGAGATTCTCAAAACCAAGGTTGACATGTTTCAAGTTCCTTTCAACATTTTGGAAATCCCGCTGAAACTTTGGACATTGTCGTGAAGGGTTCCCAATCCCCGACAAGATTGGTACCCTTTCACGTCCAAATCTCTCAAACTCCGGGAGAGATTCTCAAAACCAAGGTTGACATGTTTCGAGTTCCTTTCAACATTTTGGAAATCCCGCTGAAACTTTGGACAATCTGGCGAAGGGTTCCCAATCCCCGACAAGATTGCTACCCTTTCACGTCCAACTCTCTCAAACTCCGGGAGAGATTCTCAAAACCAAGGTTGACATGTTTCGAGTTCCTTTCAACATTTTGGAAATCCCGCTGAAACTTTGGACATTCTCGCGAAGGGTTCCCGATCCCCGACAAGATTGGTACCCTTTCACGTCCAAAACTCTCAAAGTCCGGCTAAGATTCTCAAAACCAAGCTTGACATGTTTCGAGTTCCTTTCAACATTTTGGAAATCCCGCTGAAACTTTGGACATTCTGGCGAAGGGTTCCCAATCCCCGACAAGTTTGGTACCCTTTCACGTCCAAATCTCTCAAACTCCGGGAGAGATTCTCAAAACCAAGGTTGACATGTTTCGAGTTCCTTTCAACATTTTGGAAATCCCGCTGAAACTTTGGACATTCTCGCGAAGGGTTCCCAATCCCCGACAAGATTGGTACCCTTTCACGTCCAAATCTCTCAAACTCCGGGAGAGATTCTCAAAACCAAGCTTGACATGGTTCGAGTTCCTTTCAACATTTTGGAAATCCCGCTGAAACTTTGGACATTCTCGCGAAGGGTTCCCGATCCCCAACAAGATTGGTACCCTTTCACGTCCAAAACTCTCAAACTCCGGCTAAGGTTCTCAAAACCAAGCGTGACATGTTTCGAGTTCCTTTCAACATTTTGGAAATCCCGCTGAAACTTTGGACATTCTCGCGAAGGGTTCCCAATCCAGGACAAGTTTGGTACCCTTTCACGTCTAAATCTCTCAAACTCCGTGAGAGATTCTCAAAACCAAGGTTGACATGGTTCGAGTTCCTTTCAACATTTTGGAAATCCCGCTGAAACTTTGGACATTCTGGCGAAGGGTTCCCAATCCCCGACAAGACTGGTACCCTTTCACGTCCAAATCTCTCAAACTCCGGGAGAGATTCTCAAAACCAAGGTTGACATGTTTCGAGTTCCTTTCAACATTTTGGAAATCCCGCTGAAACTTTGGACATTGTCGCGAAGGGTTCTAGATCCCCGACAAGACTGGTACCCTTTCACGTCCAAATCTCTCAAAGTCTGGGAGAGATTCTCAAAACCATGGTTGACATGGTTCCAGTTCCTTTCAACATTTTGGAAATCCCGCTGAAACTTTGGACATTCTCGCGAAGGGTTCCCAATCCCCGACAAGACTGGTACCCTTTCACGTCCAAATCTCTCAAAGTCCGGGAGAGATTCTCAAAACCAAGGTTGACATGTTTCGAGTTCCTTTCAACATTTTGGAAATCCCGCTGAAACTTTGGACATTCTTGCGAAGGGTTCCCAATCCCCGACAAGACTGGTACCCTTTCACGTCCAAATCTCTCAAAGTCTGGGAGAGATTCTCAAAACCATGGTTGACATGGTTCCAGTTCCTTTCAACATTTTGGAAATCCTGCTGAAACTTTGGACATTCTCGCGAAGGGTTCCCAATCCCCGACAAGACTGGTACCCTTTCACGTCCAAATCTCTCAAACTCCGGGAGAGATTCTCAAAACCAAGGTTGACATGTTTCGAGTTCCTTTCAACATTTTGGAAATCCCGCTGAAACTTTGGACATTCTCGCGAAGGGTTCCCAATCCCCGACAAGATTGGTACCCTTTCACGTCCAAATCTCTCAAACTCCGGGAGAGATTCTCAAAACCATGGTTGACATGGTTCCAGTTCCTTTACACATTTTGGAAATCCCGCTGAAACTTTGGACATTCTCGCGAAGGGTTCCCAGTCCCCGACAAGATTGGTACCCTTTCACGTCCAAATCTCTCAAACTCCGGGAGAGATTCTCAAAGCCAAGGTTGACATGTTTCGAGTTCCTTTCAACATTTTGGAAATCCCGCTGAAACTTTGGACTTTCTCGCGAAGGGTTCCCAATCCCCGACAAGATTGGTACCCTTTCACGTGCAAATCTCTCAAAGTCCGGGAGAGATTCTCAAAACCAAGGTTGACATGTTTCGAGTTCCTTTCAACATTTTGGAAATCCCGCTGAAACTTTGGACATTCTCGCGAAGGGTTCCCAATCCCCGACAAGACTGGTACCCTTTCACGTCCAAAACTCTCAAACTCCGGTTAAGATTCTCAAAACCAAGGTTGACATGTTTCGAGTTCCTTTGAACATTTTGGAAATCCCGCTGAAACTTTGGACATTGTCGTGAAGGGTTCCCAATCCCCGACAAGATTAGTACCCTTTCACGTCCAAATCTCTCAAACTCCGGGAGAGATTCTCAAAACCAAGCTTGACATGTTTCGATTTCCTCTCAACATTTTGGAAATCCCGCTGAAACTTTGGACATTCTCGCGAAGGGTTCCCGATCCCCGACAAGATTGGTACCCTTTCACGTCCAACTCTCAAACTCCGGCTAAGATTCTCAAAACCAAGGTTGACATGGTTGGAGTTCCTTTCAACATTTTGGAAATCCCGCTGAAACTTTGGACATTGTCGCGAAGGGTTCCCAATCCCCGACAAGATTGGTACCCTTTCACGTCCAAATCTCTCGAAGTCCGGCTAAGATTCTCAAAACCAAGCTTGACATGTTTCGAGTTCCTTTCAACATTTTGGAAATCCCGCTGAAACTTTGGACATTCTGGCGAAGGGTTCCCAATCCCCGACAAGTTTGGTACCCTTTCACGTCCAAATCTCTCAAACTCCGGGAGAGATTCTCAAAACCAAGGTTGACATGGTTCGAGTTCCTTTCAACATTTTGGAAATCCCGCTGAAACTTTGGACATTCTCGCGAAGGGTTCCCAATCCCCGACAAGATTGGTACCCTTTCACGTCCAAATCTCTCAAACTCCGGGAGAGATTCTCAAAACCAAGGTTGACATGTTTCGAGTTCCTTTCAACATTTTGGAAATCCCGCTGAAACTTTTGACATTCTCGCGAAGGGTTCCCAATCCCCGACAAGATTGGTACCCTTTCACGTCCAAATCTCTCAAACTCCGGGAGAGATTCTCAAAACCAAGCTTGACATGGTTCGAGTTCCTTTCAACATTTTGGAAATCCCGCTGAAACTTTGGACATTTTCGCGAAGGGTTCCCGATCCCCGACAAGATTGGTACCCTTTCACGTCCAAAACTCTCAAACTCCGGCTAAGGTTCTCAAAACCAAGCGTGACATGTTTCGAGTTCCTTTCAACATTTTGGAAATCCCGCTGAAACTTTGGACATTCTCGCGAAGGGTTCCCAATCCCCGACAAGTTTGGTACCCTTTCACGTCTAAATCTCTCAAACTCCGGGAGAGATTCTCAAAACCAAGGTTGACATGGTTCGAGTTCCTTTCAACATTTTGGAAATCCCGCTGAAACTTTGGACATTCTCGCGAAGGGTTCCCAATCCCCGACAAGACTGGTACCCTTTCACGTCCAAATCTCTCAAACTCCGGGAGAGATTCTCAAAACCAAGGTTGACATGTTTCGAGTTCCTTTCAACATTTTGGAAATCCCGCTGAAACTTTGGACATTCTCCCGAAGGGTTCCCAATCCCAGACAAGATTGGTACCCTTTCACGTCCAAATCTCTCAAACTCCGGGAGAGATTCTCAAAACCAAGGTTGACATGTTTCGAGTTCCTTTCAACATTTTGGAAATCCCGCTGAAACTTTGGACATTCTGGCGAAGGGTTCCCAATCCCCGACAAGACTGGTACCCTTTCACGTCCAAATCTCTCAAACTCCGGGAGAGATTCTCAAAACCAAGGTTGACATGTTTCGAGTTCCTTTCAACATTTTGGAAATCCCGCTGAAACTTTGGACATTCTCGCGAAGGGTTCCCAATCCCAGACAAGATTGGTACCCATTCACGTCCAAATCTCTCAAACTCCGGGAGAGATTCTCAAAACCAAGCTTGACATGGTTCGAGTTCCTTTCAACATTTTGGAAATCCCGCTGAAACTTTGGACATTCTCGCGAAGGGTTCCCAATCCCCGACAAGATTGGTACCCTTTCACGTCCAAATCTCTCAAACTCCGGGAGAGATTCTCAAAACCAAGGTTGACATGTTTCGAGTTCCTTTCAACATTTTGGAAATCCCGCTGAAACTTTGGACATTGTCGTGAAGGGTTCCCAATCCCCGACAAGATTGGTACCCTTTCACGTCCAAATCTCTCAAACTCCGGGAGAGATTCTCAAAACCAAGCTTGACATGTTTCGAGTTCCTTTTAACATTTTGGAAATCCCGCTGAAACTTTGGACATTCTCGCGAAGGGTTCCCGATCCCCGACAAGATTGGTACCCTTTCACATCCAAAACTCTCAAACTCCGGGAGAGATTCTCAAAACCAAGGTTGACATGTTTCGAGTTCCTTTCAACATTTTGGAAATCCCGCTGAAACTTTGGACATTGTCGCGAAGGGTTCCCAATCCCCGACAAGATTGGTACCCTTTCACGTCCAAATCTCTCAAACTCCGGGAGAGATTCTCAAAACCAAGGTTGATATGTTTCAAGTTCCTTTCAACATTTTGGAAATCCCGCTGAAACTTTGGACATTCTCGCGAAGGGTTCCCAATCCCCGACAAGACTGGTACCCTTTCACGTCCAAATCTCTCAAACTCCGGGAGAGATTCTCAAAACCAAGGTTGACATGTTTCGAGTTCCTTTCAACATTTTGGAAATCCCGCTGAAACTTTGGACATTCTCGCGAAGGGTTCCCAATCCCCGACAAGATTGGTACCCTTTCACGTCCAAATCTCTCAAACTCCGGCTAAGATTCTCAAAACCAAGGTTGACATGTTTCGAGTTCCTTTCAACATTTTGGAAATCCCGCTGAAACTTTGGACATTCTCGCGAAGGGTTCCCAATCCCCGACAAGATTGGTACCCTTTCACGTCCAAATCTCTCAAACTCCGGGAGAGATTCTCAAAACCAAGGTGGACATGTTTCGAGTTCCTTTCAACATTTTGGAAATCCCGCTGAAACTTTGGACATTCTCGCGAAGGGTTCCCGATCCCCGACAAGATTGGTACCCTTTCACGTCCAAAACTCTCAAACTCCGGCTAAGATTCTCAAAACCAAGCTTGACATGTTTCGAGTTCCTTTCAACATTTTGGAAATCCCGCTGAAACTTTGGACATTCTCGCGAAGGGTTCCCAATCCCCGACAAGATTGGTACCCTTTCACGTCCAAATCTCTCAAAGTCCGGGAGAGATTCTCAAAACCAAGGTTGACATGGTTCGAGTTCCTTTCAACATTTTGGAAATCCCGCTGAAACTTTGGACATTCTCGCGAAGGGTTCCCAATCCCCGACAAGATTGGTACCCTTTCACGTCCAAATCTCTCAAACTCCGGGAGAGATTCTCAAAACCAAGGTTGACATGTTTCGAGTTCCTTTCAACATTTTGGAAATCCCGCTGAAACTTTGGACATTCTCGCGAAGGGTTCCCAATCCCAGACAAGATTGGTACCCTTTCACGTCCAAATCTCTCAAACTCCGGGAGAGATTCTCAAAACCAAGCTTGACATGGTTCGAGTTCCTTTCAACATTTTGGAAATCCCGCTGAAACTTTGGACATTCTCGTGAAGGGTTCCCAATCCCCGACAAGATTGGTACCCTTTCACGTCCAAATCTCTCAAAGTCCGGGAGAGATTCTCAAAACCAAGGTTGACATGTTTCGAGTTCCTTTCAACATTTTGGAAATCCCGCTGAAACTTTGGACATTCTCGCGAAGTCTTCCCAATCCCCGACAAGATTGGTACCCTTTCACGTCCAAATCTCTCAAACTCCGGCTAAGATTCTCAAAACCAAGGTTGACATGTTTCGAGTTCCTTTCAACATTTTGGAAATCCCGCTGAAACTTTGGACATTCTCGCGAAGGGTTCCCAATCCCCGACAAGATTGGTACCCTTTCACGTCCAAATCTCTCAAACTCCGGGAGAGATTCTCAAAACCAAGCTTGACATGTTTCGAGTTCCTTTCAACATTTTGGAAATCCTGCTGAAACTTCGGACATTCTCGCGAAGGGTTCCCGATCCCCGACAAGATTGGTACCCTTTCACGTCCAAAACTCTCAAACTCCGGCTAAGGTTCTCAAAACCAAGCGTGACATGTTTCGAGTTCCTTTCAACATTTTGGAAATCCCGCTGAAACTTTGGACATTCTCGCGAAGGGTTCCCAATCCAGGACAAGTTTGGTACCCTTTCACGTCTAAATCTCTCAAACTCCGGGAGAGATTCTCAAAACCAAGGTTGACATGGTTCGAGTTCCTTTCAACATTTTGGAAATCCCGCTGAAACTTTGGACATTCTCGCGAAGGGTTCCCAATCCCCGACAAGACTGGTACCCTTTCACGTCCAAATCTCTCAAACTCCGGGAGAGATTCTCAAAACCAAGGTTGACATGTTTCGAGTTCCTCTCAACATTTTGGAAATCCCGCTGAAACTTTGGACATTCTCGCGAAGGGTTCCCAATCCCAGATAAGGTTGGTACCCATTCACGTCCAAATCTCTCAAACTCCGGGAGAGATTCTCAAAACCAAGCTTGACATGGTTCGAGTTCCTTTCAACATTTTGGAAATCCCGCTGAAACTTTGGACATTCTCGCGAAGGGTTCCCAATCCCCGACAAGATTGGTACCCTTTCAGGTCCAAATCTCTCAAACTCCGGGAGAGATTCTCAAAACCAAGGTTGACATGTTTCGAGTTCCTTTGAACATTTTGGAAATCCCGCTGAAACTTTGGACATTGTCGTGAAGGGTTCCCAATCCCCGACAAGATTGGTACCCTTTCACGTCCAAATCTCTCAAACTCCGGGAGAGATTCTCAAAACCAAGCTTGACATGTTTCGAGTTCCTTTCAACATTTTGGAAATCCCGCTGAAACTTTGGACATTGTCGCGAAGGGTTCCCAATCCCCGACAAGATTGGTACCCTTTCACGTCCAAATCTCTCAAACTCCGGGAGAGATTCTCAAAACCAAGGTTGATATGTTTCGAGTTCCTTTCAACATTTTGGAAATCCCGCTGAAACTTTGGACATTCTCGCGAAGGGTTCCCAATCCCCGACAAGATTGGTACCCTTTCACGTCCAAATCTCTCAAAGTCCGGGAGAGATTCTCAAAACCAAGGTTGACATGTTTCGAGTTCCTTTCAACATTTTGGAAATCCCGCTGAAACTTTGGACATTCTCGCGAAGGGTTCCCAATCCCCGACAAGATTGGTACCCTTTCACGTCCAAATCTCTCAAAGTCCGGGAGAGATTCTCAAAACCAAGGTTGACATGTTTCGAGTTCCTTTCAACATTTTGGAAATCCCGCTGAAACTTTGGACATTGTCGTGAAGGGTTCCCAATCCCCGACAAGATTGGTACCCTTTCACGTCCAAATCTCTCAAACTCCGGGAGAGATTCTCAAAACCAAGCTTGACATGTTTCGAGTTCCTTTCAACATTTTGGAAATCCCGCTGAAACTTTTGACATTCTCGCGAAGGGTTCCCGATCCCCGACAAGATTGGTACCCTTTCACGTCCAAATCTCTCAAACTCCGGCTAAGATTCTCAAAACCAAGCTTGACATGTTTCGAGTTCCTTTCAACATTTTGGAAATCCCGCTGAAACTTTGGACATTCTCGCGAAGGGTTCCCAATCCCCGACAAGATTGGAACCCTTTCACGTCCAAATCTCTCAAACTCCGGGAGAGATTCTCAAAACCAAGGTTGACATGGTTCGAGTTCCTTTCAACATTTTGGAAATCCTGCTGAAACTTTGGACATTCTCGCGAAGGGTTCCCAATCCCCGACAAGATTGGTACCCTTTCACGTCCAAATCTCTCAAACTCCGGGAGAGATTCTCAAAACCAAGGTTGACATGTTTCGAGTTCCTTTCAACATTTTGGAAATCCCGCTGAAACTTTGGACATTCTCGCGAAGGGTTCCCAATCCCCGACAAGATTGGTACCCTTTCACGTCCAAATCTCTCAAACTCCGGGAGAGATTCTCAAAACCAAGCTTGACATGGTTCGAGTTCCTTTCAACATTCTGGAAATCCCGCTGAAACTTTGGACATTCTCGCGAAGGGTTCCCAATCCCCGACAAGATTGGTACCCTTTCACGTCCAAATCTCTCAAACTCCGGGAGAGATTCTCAAAACCAAGGTTGACATGGTTCGAGTTTCTTTCAACATTTTGGAAATCCCGCTGAAACTTTGGACATTCTGGCAGAGGGTTCTAGATCCCCGACAAGATTGGTACCCTTTCATGTCCAAATCTCTCAAAGTCCGGGAGAGATTCTCAAAACCAAGGTTGACATATTTGAGCTCCTTTCAACAATTTGGAAATCCCGCTGAAACTTTGGACATTGTCGCGAAGGGTTCCCAATCCCCGACAAGATTGGTACCCTTTCACGTCCACAACTCTCAAACTCCGGGAGAGATTCTCAAAACCAAGGTTGACATGTTTCGAGTTCCTTTCAACATTTTGGAAATCCCGCTGAAACTTTGGACATTGTCGCGAAGGGTTCCCAATCCCCGACAAGATTGGTACCCTTTCACGTCCAAATCTCTCAAAGTCCGGGAGAGATTCTCAAAACCAAGGTTGACATGTTTCGAGTTCCTTTCAACATTTTGGAAATCCCGCTGAAACTTTGGACATTCTCGCGAAGGGTTCCCAATCCCCGACAAGATTGGTACCCTTTCACGTCCGAATGTCTCAAACTCCGGGAGAGATTCTCAAAACCAAGGTTGACATGTTTCGAGTTCCTTTCAACATTTTGGAAATCCCGCTGAAACTTTGGACATTCTCGCGAAGGGTTCCCAATCCAGGACAAGTTTGGTACCCTTTCACGTCTAAATCTCTCAAACTCCGGGAGAGATTCTCAAAACCAAGGTTGACATGGTTCGAGTTCCTTTCAACATTTTGGAAATCCCGCTGAAACTTTGGACATTCTCGCGAAGGGTTCCCAATCCCCGACAAGACTGGTACCCTTTCACGTCCAAATCTCTCAAACTCCGGGAGAGATTCTCAAAACCAAGGTTGACATGTTTCGAGTTCCTTTCAACATTTTGGAAATCCCGCTGAAACTTTGGACATTCTGGCGAAGGGTTCCCAATCCCCGACAAGATTGGTACCCTTTCACGTCCAAATCTCTCAAACTCCGGGAGAGATTCTCAAAACCAAGCTTGACATGGTTCGAGTTCCTTTCAACATTTTGGAAATCCCGCTGAAACTTTGGACATTCTCGCGAAGGGTTCCCAATCCCCGACAAGATTGGTACCCTTTCACGTCCAAATCTCTCAAACTCCGGGAGAGATTCTCAAAACCAAGGTTGACATGTTTCGAGTTCCTTTGAACATTTTGGAAATCCCGCTGAAACTTTGGACATTGTCGTGAAGGGTTCCCAATCCCCGACAAGATTGGTACCCTTTCACGTCCAAATCTCTCAAACTCCGGGAGAGATTCTCAAAACCAAGCTTGACATGTTTCGAGTTCCTTTTAACATTTTGGAAATCCCGCTGAAACTTTGGACATTCTCGCGAAGGGTTCCCGATCCCCGACAAGATTGGTACCCTTTCACGTCCAAAACTCTCAAACTCCGGCTAAGATTCTCAAAACCAAGCTTGACATGTTTCGAGTTCCTTTCAACATTTTGGAAATCCTGCTGAAACTTTGGACATTCTCGCGAAGGGTTCCCAATCCCCGACAAGATTGGTACCCTTTCACGTCCAAATCTCTCAAACTCCGGGAGAGATTCTCAAAACCAAGGTTGATATGTTTCGAGTTCCTTTCAACATTTTGGAAATCCCGCTGAAACTTTGGACATTCTCGCGAAGGGTTCCCAATCCCCGACAAGATTGGTACCCTTTCACGTCCAAATCTCTCAAACTCCGGGAGAGATTCTCAAAGCCAAGGTTGACATGTTTCGAGTTCCTTTCAACATTTTGGAAATCCCGCTGAAACTTTGGACATTCTCGCGAAGGGTTCCCAATCCCCGACAAGATTGGTACCCTTTCACGTCCAAATCTCTCAAAGTCCGGGAGAGATTCTCAAAACCAAGCTTGACATGTTTCGAGTTCCTTTCAACATTTTGGAAATCCCGCTGAAACTTTGGACATTGTCGCGAAGGGTTCCCAATCCCCGACAAGATTGGTACCCTTTCACGTCCAAATCTCTCAAACTCCAGGAGAGATTCTCAAAACCAAGCTTGACATGTTTCGAGTTCCTTTCAACATTTTGGAAATCCCGCTGAAACTTTGGACATTCTCGCGAAGGGTTCCCGATCCCCGACAAGATTGGTACCCTTTCACGTCCAAAACTCTCAAACTCCGGCTAAGATTCTCAAAACCAAGCTTGACATGTTTCGAGTTCCTTTCAACATTTTGGAAATCCCGCTGAAACTTTGGACATTCTCGCGAAGGGTTCCCAATCCCCGACAAGTTTGGTACCCTTTCACGTCCAAATCTCTCAAACTCCGGGAGAGATTCTCAAAACCAAGGTTGACATGGTTCGAGTTCCTTTCAACATTTTGGAAATCCTGCTGAAACTTTGGACATTCTCGCGAAGGGTTCCCAATCCCCGACAAGATTGGTACCCTTTCACGTCCAAATCTCTCAAACTCCGGGAGAGATTCTCAAAACCAAGGTTGACATGTTTCGAGTTCCTTTCAACATTTTGGAAATCCCGCTGAAACTTTGGACATTCTCGCGAAGGGTTCCCAATCCCAGACAAGATTGGTACCCTTTCACGTCCACATCTCTCAAACTCCGGGAGAGATTCTCAAAACCAAGCTTGACATGGTTCGAGTTCCTTTCAACATTTTGGAAATCCCGCTGAAACTTTGGACATTCTCGCGAAGGGTTCCCAATCCCCGACAAGTTTGGTACCCTTTCACGTCCAAATCTCTCAAAGTCCGGGAGAGATTCTCAAAACCAAGGTTGACATGTTTCGAGTTCCTCTCAACATTTTGGAAATCCCGCTGAAACTTTGGACATTCTGGCAGAGGGTTCTAGATCCCCGACAAGATTGGTACCCTTTCATGTCCAAATCTCTCAAAGTCCGGGAGAGATTCTCAAAACCAAGGTTGACATATTTGAGCTCCTTTCAACAATTTGGAAATCCCGCTGAAACTTTGGACATTGTCGCGAAGGGTTCCCAATCCCCGACAAGATTGGTACCCTTTCACGTCCAAAACTCTCAAACTCCGGGAGAGATTCTCAAAACCAAGGTTGACATGTTTCGAGTTCCTTTCAACATTTTGGAAATCCCGCTGAAACTTTGGACATTCTCGCGAAGGGTTCCCAATCCCCGACAAGATTGGTACCCTTTCACGTCCAAATCTCTCAAAGTCCGGGAGAGATTCTCAAAACCAAGGTTGACATGTTTCGAGTTCCTTTCAACATTTTGGAAATCCCGCTGAAACTTTGGACATTCTCGCGAAGGGTTCCCAATCCCCGACAAGACTGGTACCCTTTCACGTCCAAATCTCTCAAACTCCGGGAGAGATTCTCAAAACCAAGGTTGACATGTTTCGAGTTCCTTTCAACATTTTGGAAATCCCGCTGAAACTTTGGACATTCTGGCGAAGGGTTCCCAATCCCCGACAAGATTGGTACCCTTTCACGTCCAAATCTCTCAAACTCCGGGAGAGATTCTCAAAACCAAGCTTGACATGGTTCGAGTTCCTTTCAACATTTTGGAAATCCCGCTGAAACTTTGGACATTCTCGCGAAGGGTTCCCAATCCCCGACAAGATTGGTACCCTTTCACGTCCAAATCTCTCAAACTCCGGGAGAGATTCTCAAAACCAAGGTTGACATGTTTCGAGTTCCTTTGAACATTTTGGAAATCCCGCTGAAACTTTGGACATTGTCGTGAAGGGTTCCCAATCCCCGACAAGATTGGTACCCTTTCACGTCCAAATCTCTCAAACTCCGGGAGAGATTCTCAAAACCAAGCTTGACATGTTTCGAGTTCCTTTTAACATTTTGGAAATCCCGCTGAAACTTTGGACATTCTCGCGAAGGGTTCCCGATCCCCGACAAGATTGGTACCCTTTCACGTCCAAAACTCTCAAACTCCGGCTAAGATTCTCAAAACCAAGCTTGACATGTTTCGAGTTCCTTTCAACATTTTGGAAATCCTGCTGAAACTTTGGACATTCTCGCGAAGGGTTCCCAATCCCCGACAAGATTGGTACCCTTTCACGTCCAAATCTCTCAAACTCCGGGAGAGATTCTCAAAACCAAGGTTGATATGTTTCGAGTTCCTTTCAACATTTTGGAAATCCCGCTGAAACTTTGGACATTCTCGCGAAGGGTTCCCAATCCCCGACAAGATTGGTACCCTTTCACGTCCAAATCTCTCAAACTCCGGGAGAGATTCTCAAAGCCAAGGTTGACATGTTTCGAGTTCCTTTCAACATTTTGGAAATCCCGCTGAAACTTTGGACATTCTCGCGAAGGGTTCCCAATCCCCGACAAGATTGGTACCCTTTCACGTCCAAATCTCTCAAAGTCCGGGAGAGATTCTCAAAACCAAGCTTGACATGTTTCGAGTTCCTTTCAACATTTTGGAAATCCCGCTGAAACTTTGGACATTGTCGCGAAGGGTTCCCAATCCCCGACAAGATTGGTACCCTTTCACGTCCAAATCTCTCAAACTCCAGGAGAGATTCTCAAAACCAAGCTTGACATGTTTCGAGTTCCTTTCAACATTTTGGAAATCCCGCTGAAACTTTGGACATTCTCGCGAAGGGTTCCCGATCCCCGACAAGATTGGTACCCTTTCACGTCCAAAACTCTCAAACTCCGGCTAAGATTCTCAAAACCAAGCTTGACATGTTTCGAGTTCCTTTCAACATTTTGGAAATCCCGCTGAAACTTTGGACATTCTCGCGAAGGGTTCCCAATCCCCGACAAGTTTGGTACCCTTTCACGTCCAAATCTCTCAAACTCCGGGAGAGATTCTCAAAACCAAGGTTGACATGGTTCGAGTTCCTTTCAACATTTTGGAAATCCTGCTGAAACTTTGGACATTCTCGCGAAGGGTTCCCAATCCCCGACAAGATTGGTACCCTTTCACGTCCAAATCTCTCAAACTCCGGGAGAGATTCTCAAAACCAAGGTTGACATGTTTCGAGTTCCTTTCAACATTTTGGAAATCCCGCTGAAACTTTGGACATTCTCGCGAAGGGTTCCCAATCCCAGACAAGATTGGTACCCTTTCACGTCCACATCTCTCAAACTCCGGGAGAGATTCTCAAAACCAAGCTTGACATGGTTCGAGTTCCTTTCAACATTTTGGAAATCCCGCTGAAACTTTGGACATTCTCGCGAAGGGTTCCCAATCCCCGACAAGTTTGGTACCCTTTCACGTCCAAATCTCTCAAAGTCCGGGAGAGATTCTCAAAACCAAGGTTGACATGTTTCGAGTTCCTCTCAACATTTTGGAAATCCCGCTGAAACTTTGGACATTCTGGCAGAGGGTTCTAGATCCCCGACAAGATTGGTACCCTTTCATGTCCAAATCTCTCAAAGTCCGGGAGAGATTCTCAAAACCAAGGTTGACATATTTGAGCTCCTTTCAACAATTTGGAAATCCCGCTGAAACTTTGGACATTGTCGCGAAGGGTTCCCAATCCCCGACAAGATTGGTACCCTTTCACGTCCAAAACTCTCAAACTCCGGGAGAGATTCTCAAAACCAAGGTTGACATGTTTCGAGTTCCTTTCAACATTTTGGAAATCCCGCTGAAACTTTGGACATTCTCGCGAAGGGTTCCCAATCCCCGACAAGATTGGTACCCTTTCACGTCCAAATCTCTCAAAGTCCGGGAGAGATTCTCAAAACCAAGGTTGACATGTTTCGAGTTCCTTTCAACATTTTGGAAATCCCGCTGAAACTTTGGACATTGTCGCGAAGGGTTCCCAATCCCCGACAAGATTGGTACCCTTTCACGTCCGAATGTCTCAAATTCCGGGAGAGATTCTCAAAACCAAGGTTGACATGTTTCGAGTTCCTTTCAACATTTTGGAAATCCCGCTGAAACTTTGGACTTTCTCGCGAAGGGTTCCCAATCCCTGACAAGATTGGTACCCTTTCACGTCCAAATCTCTCAAACTCCGGGAGAGATTCTCAAAACCAAGGTTGACATGGTTCCAGTTCCTTTCAACATTTTGGAAATCCCGCTGAAACTTTGGACATTCTCGCGAAGGGTTCCCAGTCCCCGACAAGATTGGTACCCTTTCACGTCCAAATCTCTCAAAGTCCGGGAGAGATTCTCAAAACCAAGGTTGACATGTTTCGAGTTCCTTTCAACATTTTGGAAATCCCGCTGAAACTTTGGACTTTCTCGCGAAGGGTTCCCAATCCCCGACAAGATTGGTACCCTTTCACTTCCAAATCTCTCAAAGTCCGGGAGAGATTCTCAAAACCAAGGTTGACATGTTTCGAGTTCCTTTCAACATTTTGGAAATCCCGCTGAAACTTTGGACATTCTGGCAGAGGGTTCTAGATCCCCGACAAGATTGGTACCCTTTCACGTCCAAATCTCTCAAACTCCGGGAGAGATTCTCAAAACCAAGGTTGACATGTTTCGAGTTCCTTTGAACATTTTGGAAATCCCGCTGAAACTTTGGACATTGTCGCAAAGGGTTCCCAATCCCCGACAAGATTGGTACCCTTTCACGTGCAAATCTCTCAAACTCCGGGAGAGATTCTCAAAACCAAGGTTGACATGGTTCGAGTTCCTTTCAACATTTTGGAAATCCCGCTGAAACTTTGGACATTCTCGCGAAGGGTTCCCAATCCCCGACAAGATTGGTACCCTTTCACGTCCAAATCTCTCAAACTCCGGGAGAGATTCTCAAAACCAAGGTTGACATGGTTCGAGTTCCTTTCAACATTTTGGAAATCCTGCTGAAACTTTGGACATTCTCGCGAAGGGTTCCCAATCCCCGACAAGATTGGTACCCTTTCACGTCCAAATCTCTCAAACTCCGGGAGAGATTCTCAAAACCAAGGTTGACATGTTTCGAGTTCCTTTCAACATTTTGGAAATCCCGCTGAAATTTTGGACATTCTGGCGGAGGGTTCTAGAACCCCGACAAGATTGGTACCCTTTCACTTCCAAATCTCTCAAAGTCCGGGAGAGATTCTCAAAACCAAGGTTGACATGTTTCGAGTTCCTTTCAACATTTTGGAAATCCCGCTGAAACTTTGGACAGTCTCGCGAAGGGTTCCCAAAGCCCGACAAGATTGGTACCCTTTCACGTCCAAATCTCTCAAACTCCGGGAGAGATTCTCAAAACCAAGGTTGACATGGTTCGAGTTCCTTTCAACATTTTGGAAATCCCGCTGAAACTTTGGACATTCTCGCGAAGGGTTCCCGATCCCCGACAAGATTGGTACCCTTTCACGTCCAAATCTCTCAAAGTCCGGGAGAGATTCTCAAAACCAAGGTTGACATGTTTCGAGTTCCTTTCAACATTTTGGAAATCCCGCTGAAACTTTGGATATTCTCGCGAAGGGTTCCCAATCCCCGACAAGTTTGTTACCCTTTCACTTCCAAATCTCTCAAACTCCGGGAGAGATTCTCAAAACCAAAGTTGACATGTTTCGAGTTCCTTTCAACATTTTGGAAATCCCGCTGAAACTTTGGACATTCTCGCGAAGGGTTCCCAATCCCCGACAAGTTTGGTACCCTTTCACGTCCAAATCTCTCAAAGTCCGGGAGAGATTCTCAAAACCAAGGTTGACATGTTTCGAGTTCCTCTCAACATTTTGGAAATCCCGCTGAAACTTTGGACATTCTGGCAGAGGGTTCTAGATCCCCGACAAGATTGGTACCCTTTCATGTCCAAATCTCTCAAAGTCCGGGAGAGATTCTCAAAACCATGGTTGACATATTTGAGCTCCTTTCAACAATTTGGAAATCCCGCTGAAACTTTGGACATTGTCGCGAAGGGTTCCCAATCCCCGACAAGATTGGTACCCTTTCACGTCCAAAACTCTCAAACTCCGGGAGAGATTCTCAAAACCAAGGTTGACATGTTTCGAGTTCCTTTCAACATTTTGGAAATCCCGCTGAAACTTTGGACATTCTCGCGAAGGGTTCCCAATCCCCGACAAGATTGGTACCCTTTCACGTCCAAATCTCTCAAAGTCCGGGAGAGATTCTCAAAACCAAGGTTGACATGTTTCGAGTTCCTTTCAACATTTTGGAAATCCCGCTGAAACTTTGGACATTGTCGCGAAGGGTTCCCAATCCCCGACAAGATTGGTACCCTTTCACGTCCGAATGTCTCAAATTCCGGGAGAGATTCTCAAAACCAAGGTTGACATGTTTCGAGTTCCTTTCAACATTTTGGAAATCCCGCTGAAACTTTGGACTTTCTCGCGAAGGGTTCCCAATCCCTGACAAGATTGGTACCCTTTCACGTCCAAATCTCTCAAACTCCGGGAGAGATTCTCAAAACCAAGGTTGACATGGTTCCAGTTCCTTTCAACATTTTGGAAATCCCGCTGAAACTTTGGACATTCTCGCGAAGGGTTCCCAGTCCCCGACAAGATTGGTACCCTTTCACGTCCAAATCTCTCAAAGTCCGGGAGAGATTCTCAAAACCAAGGTTGACATGTTTCGAGTTCCTTTCAACATTTTGGAAATCCCGCTGAAACTTTGGACTTTCTCGCGAAGGGTTCCCAATCCCCGACAAGATTGGTACCCTTTCACTTACAAATCTCTCAAAGTCCGGGAGAGATTCTCAAAACCAAGGTTGACATGTTTCGAGTTCCTTTCAACATTTTGGAAATCCCGCTGAAACTTTGGACATTCTGGCAGAGGGTTCTAGATCCCCGACAAGATTGGTACCCTTTCACGTCCAAATCTCTCAAACTCCGGGAGAGATTCTCAAAACCAAGGTTGACATGTTTCGAGTTCCTTTCAACATTTTGGAAATCCCGCTGAAACTTTGGACATTGTCGCAAAGGGTTCCCAATCCCCGACAAGATTGGTACCCTTTCACGTGCAAATCTCTCAAACTCCGGGAGAGATTCTCAAAACCAAGGTTGACATGGTTCGAGTTCCTTTCAACATTTTGGAAATCCCGCTGAAACTTTGGACATTCTCGCGAAGGGTTCCCAATCCCCGACAAGATTGGTACCCTTTCACGTCCAAATCTCTCAAACTCCGGGAGAGATTCTCAAAACCAAGGTTGACATGGTTCGAGTTCCTTTCAACATTTTGGAAATCCTGCTGAAACTTTGGACATTCTCGCGAAGGGTTCCCAATCCCCGACAAGATTGGTACCCTTTCACGTCCAAATCTCTCAAACTCCGGGAGAGATTCTCAAAACCAAGGTTGACATGTTTCGAGTTCCTTTCAACATTTTGGAAATCCCGCTGAAATTTTGGACATTCTGGCGGAGGGTTCTAGAACCCCGACAAGATTGGTACCCTTTCACTTCCAAATCTCTCAAAGTCCGGGAGAGATTCTCAAAACCAAGGTTGACATGTTTCGAGTTCCTTTCAACATTTTGGAAATCCCGCTGAAACTTTGGACAGTCTCGCGAAGGGTTCCCAAAGCCCGACAAGATTGGTACCCTTTCACGTCCAAATCTCTCAAACTCCGGGAGAGATTCTCAAAACCAAGGTTGACATGGTTCGAGTTCCTTTCAACATTTTGGAAATCCCGCTGAAACTTTGGACATTCTCGCGAAGGGTTCCCGATCCCCGACAAGATTGGTACCCTTTCACGTCCAAATCTCTCAAAGTCCGGGAGAGATTCTCAAAACCAAGGTTGACATGTTTCGAGTTCCTTTCAACATTTTGGAAATCCCGCTGAAACTTTGGATATTCTCGCGAAGGGTTCCCAATCCCCGACAAGTTTGTTACCCTTTCACTTCCAAATCTCTCAAACTCCGGGAGAGATTCTCAAAACCAAAGTTGACATGTTTCGAGTTCCTCTCAACATTTTGGAAATCCCGCTGAAACTTTGGACATTTTCGCGAAGGGTTCCCAATCCCCGACAAGATTGGTACCCTTTCACGTCCAAATCTCTCAAAGTCCGGGAGAGATTCTCAAAACCAAGGTTGACATGTTTCGAGTTCCTTTCAACATTTTGGAAATCCCGCTGAAACTTTGGACATTGTCGTGAAGAGTTCCCAATCCCCGACAAGATTGGTACCCTTTCACGTCCAAATCTCTCAAACTCCGGGAGAGATTCTCAAAACCAAGGTTGACATGTTTCGAGTTCCTTTCAACATTTTGGAAATCCCGCTGAAACTTTGGACATTTTCGCGAAGGGTTCCCAATCCCCGACAAGATTGGTACCCTTTCACGTCCAGATCTCTCAAATTCCGGGAGAGACTCTCAAAACCAAGGTTGACATGTTTCGAGTTCCTTTCAACATTTTGGAAATCCCGCTGAAACTTTGGACATTCTCGCGAAGGCTTCCCAATCCCCGACAAGACTGGTACCCTTTCACGTCTAAATCTCTCAAAGTCCGGGAGAGATTCTCAAAACCAAGGTTGACATGTTTCGAGTTCCTTTCAACATTTTGGAAATCCCGCTGAAACTTTGGACATTCTCGCGAAGGGTTCCCAATCCCCGACAAGATTGGTACCCTTTCACGTCCAAATCTCTCAAACTCCGGGAGAGATTCTCAAAACCAAGCTTGACATGTTTCGAGTTCCTTTCAACATTTTGGAAATCCCGCTGAAACTTTGGACATTCTCGCGAAGGTTTCCCAATCCCCGACAAGATTGGTACCCTTTCACGTCCAAATCTCTCAAACTCCGGGAGAGATTCTCAAAACCAAGGTTGACATTTTTCGAGTTCCTTTCAACATTTTGGAAATCCCGCTGAAACTTTGGACATTGTCGCGAAGGGTTCCCAATCCCCGACAAGATTGGTACCCTTTCACGTCCAAATCTCTCAAACTCCGGGAGAGATTCTCAAAACCAAGGTTGACATGTTTCGAGTTCCTTTCAACATTTTGGAAATCCCGCTGAAACTTTGGACATTCTCACGAAGGGTTCCCAATCCCCGACAAGATTGGTACCCTTTCACGTCCAAATCTCTCAAACTCCGGGAGAGATTCTCAAAACCAAGGTTGACATGGTTCGAGTTCCTTTTAACATTTTGGAAATCCCGCTGAAACTTTGGACATTGTCGCAAAGGGTTCCCAATCCCCGACAAGATTGTTACCCTTTCACGTCCAAATCTCTCAAACTCCGGGAGAGATTCTCAAAACCAAGGTTGACATGGTTCGAGTTCCTTTCAACATTTTGGAAATCCCGCTGAAACTTTGGACTTTCTCGCGAAGGGTTCCCAATCCCCGACAAGATTGGTACCCTTTCACGTCCAAATCTCTCAAAGTCCGGGAGAGATTCTCAAAACCAAGGTTGACATGTTTCGAGTTCCTTTCAACATTTTGGAAATCCCGCTGAAACTTTGGACATTCTCGCGAAGGGTTCCCAATCCCCGACAAGATTGGTACCCTTTCACGTCCAAATCTCTCAAACTCCGGGAGAGATTCTCAAAACCAAGGTTGACATGTTTCGAGTTCCTTTCAACATTTTGGAAATCCCGCTGAAACTTTGGACATTCTCGCGAAGGGTTCCCGATCCCCGACAAGACTGGTACCCTTTCACGTCCAAATCTCTCAAACTCCGGGAGAGATTCTCAAAACCAAGGTTGACATGTTTCGAGTTCCTTTCAACATTTTGGAAATCCCGCTGAAACTTTGGACATTCTCGCGAAGGGTTCCCAATCCCCGACAAGATTGGTACCCTTTCACGTCCAAATCTCTCAAACTCCGGGAGAGATTCTCAAAACCGAGGTTGACATGGTTCCAATTCCTCTCAACATTTTGGAAATCCCGCTGAAACTTTGGACATTGACGCGAAGGGTTCCCAATCCCCGACAAGATTGGTACCCTTTCACGTCCAAATCTCTCAAACTCCGGGAGAGATTCTCAAAACCAAGGTTGACATGTTTCAAGTTCCTTTCAACATTTTGGAAATCCCGCTGAAACTTTGGACAATCTGGCGAAGGGTTCCCAATCCCCGACAAGATTGGTACCCTTTCACGTCCAAATCTCTCAAACTCCGGGAGAGATTCTCAAAACCAAGGTTGACATGTTTCGAGTTCCTTTCAACATTTTGGAAATCCCACTGAAACTTTGGACATTGTCGCGAAGGGTTCCCAATCCCCGACAAGATTGGTACCCTTTCACGTCCAAATCTCTCAAACTCCGGGAGAGATTCTCAAAACCAAGCTTGACATGTTTTGAGTTCCTTTCAACATTTTGGAAATCCCGCTGAAACTTTGGACATTCTGGCGAAGGGTTCCCGATCCCCGACAAGATTGGTACTCTTTCACGTCCAAAACTCTCAAACTCCGGGAGAGATTCTCAAAACCAAGGTTGACATGTTTCGAGTTCCTTTCAACATTTTGGAAATCCCGCTGAAACTTTGGACATTGTCGCGAAGGGTTCCCAATCCCCGACAAGATTGGTACCCTTTCACGTCCAAATCTCTCAAACTCCGGGAGAGATTCTCAAAACCAAGGTTGACATGGTTCGAGTTCCTTTCAACATTTTGGAAATCCCGCTGAAACTTTGGACATTCTCGCGAAGGGTTCCCAATCCCCGACAAGATTGGTACCCTTTCACGTCCAAATCTCTCAAACTCCGGGAGAGATTCTCAAAACCAAGGTTGACATGTTTCGAGTTCCTTTCAACATTTTGGAAATCCCGCTGAAACTTTGGACATTCTCGCGAAGGGTTCCCAATCCCCGACAAGATTGGTACCCTTTCACGTCCAAATCTCTCAAACTCCGGGAGAGATTCTCAAAACCAAGGTTGACATGTTTCGAGTTCCTTTCAACATTTTGGAAATCCCGCTGAAACTTTGGACATTCTCGCGAAGGGTTCCCGATCCCCGACAAGACTGGTACCCTTTCACGTCCAAATCTCTCAAACTCCGGGAGAGATTCTCAAAACCAAGGTTGACATGGTTCGAGTTCCTTTCAACATTTTGGAAATCCCGCTGAAACTTTGGACATTCTGGCGAAGGGTTCCCAATCCCCGACAAGATTGGTACCCTTTCACGTCCAAATCTCTCAAACTCCGGGAGAGATTCTCAAAACCGAGGTTGACATGGTTCCAATTCCTCTCAACATTTTGGAAATCCCGCTGAAAATATGGACATTGACGCGAAGGGTTCCCAATCCCCGACAAGATTGGTACCCTTTCACGTCCAAATCTCTCAAACTCCGGGAGAGATTCTCAAAACCAAGGTTGACATGTTTCAAGTTCCTTTCAACATTTTGGAAATCCCGCTGAAACTTTGGACAATCTGGCGAAGGGTTCCCAATCCCCGACAAGATTGGTACCCTTTCACGTCCAAATCTCTCAAACTCCGGGAGAGATTCTCAAAACCAAGGTTGACATGTTTCGAGTTCCTTTCAACATTTTGGAAATCCCACTGAAACTTTGGACATTGTCGCGAAGGGTTCCCAATCCCCGACAAGATTGGTACCCTTTCACGTCCAAATCTCTCAAACTCCGGGAGAGATTCTCAAAACCAAGCTTGACATGTTTTGAGTTCCTTTCAACATTTTGGAAATCCCGCTGAAACTTTGGACATTCTGGCGAAGGGTTCCCGATCCCCGACAAGATTGGTACTCTTTCACGTCCAAAACTCTCAAACTCCGGGAGAGATTCTCAAAACCAAGGTTGACATGTTTCGAGTTCCTTTCAACATTTTGGAAATCCCGCTGAAACTTTGGACATTGTCGCGAAGGGTTCCCAATCCCCGACAAGATTGGTACCCTTTCACGTCCAAATCTCTCAAACTCCGGGAGAGATTCTCAAAACCAAGGTTGACATGGTTCGAGTTCCTTTCAACATTTTGGAAATCCCGCTGAAACTTTGGACATTGTCGCGAAGGGTTCCCAATCCCCGACAAGATTGGTACCCTTTCACGTCCAAATCTCTCAAACTCCGGGAGAGATTCTCAAAACCAAGGTTGACATGTTTCGAGTTCCTTTCAACATTTTGGAAATCCCGCTGAAACTTTGGACATTCTCGCGAAGGGTTCCCAATCCCCGACAAGATTGGTACCCTTTCACGTCCAAATCTCTCAAAGTCCGGGAGAGATTCTCAAAACCAAGGTTGACATGTTTCGAGTTCCTTTCAACATTTTGGAAA
Organism: Streptopelia decaocto; assembly: GCF_964273445.1. Taxonomy (NCBI): domain Eukaryota; kingdom Metazoa; phylum Chordata; class Aves; order Columbiformes; family Columbidae; genus Streptopelia; species Streptopelia decaocto. The sequence goes on along the minus strand of NW_028116552.1, from coordinate 1,099,028 downwards.
TCCCGCTGAAACTTTGGACATTCTGGCAGAGGGTTCTAGATCCCCGACAAGATTTGTACCCTTTCATGTCCAAATCTCTCAAACTCCGGGAGAGATTCTCAAAACCAAGGTTGACATGTTTCGAGTTCCTGTCAACATTTTGGAAATCCCGCTGAAACTTTGGACATTCTCGCGAAGGGTTCCCAATCCCCGACAAGATTGGTACCCTTTCACGTCCAAATCTCTCAAACTCCGGGAGAGATTCTCAAAACCAAGGTTGACATGTTTCGAGTTCCTTTCAACATTTTGGAAATCCCGCTGAAACTTTGGACATTCTCGCGAAGGGTTCTCAATCCCCGACAAGATTGGTACCCTTTCACGTCCAAATCTCTCAAAGTCCGGGAGAGATTCTCAAAACCAAGGTTGACATGTTTCGAGTTCCTTTCAACATTTTGGAAATCCCGCTGAAACTTTGGACATTCTCGCGAAGGGTTCCCAATCACCGACAAGACTGGTACCCTTTCACGTCCAAATCTCTCAAAGTCCGGGAGAGATTCTCAAAACCAAGGTTGACATGTTTCGCGTTCCTTTCAACATTTTGGAAATCCCGCTGAAACTTTGGACATTTTCGCGAAGGGTTCCCAATCCCCGACAAGATTGGTACCCTTTCACGTCCAAATCTCTCAAACTCCGGGAGAGATTCTCAAAACCAAGGTTGACATGGTTCGAGTTCCTTTCAACATTTTGGAAATCCCGCTGAAACTTTGGACATTTTTGCGAAGGGTTCCCAATCCCCGACAAGATTGGTACCCTTTCACGTCCAAAACTCTCAAACTCCGGCTAAGATTCTCAAAACCAAGCTTGACATGGTTCGAGTTCCTTTCAACATTTTGGAAATCCCGCTGAAACTTTGGACATTTTCGCGAAGGGTTCCCAATCCCCGACAAGATTGGTACCCTTTCACGTCCAAATCTCTCAAACTCCGGGAGAGATTCTCAAAACCAAGGTTGACATGTTTCGAGTTCCTTTCAACATTTTGGAAATCCCGCTGAAACTTTGGACATTCTCGCGAAGGGTTCCCAATCCCCGACAAGATTGGTACCCTTTCAGGTCCAAATCTCTCAAACTCCGGGAGAGATTTTCAAAACCAAGGTTGACATGGTTCGAGTTCCTTTCAACATTTTGGAAATCCCGCTGAAACTTTGGACATTCTCGCAAACGGTTCCCGATCCCCGACAAGATTGGTATCCTTTCACGTCCAAATCTCTCAAACTCCGGGAGAGATTCTCAAAACCAAGGTTGACATGTTTCGAGTTCCTTTCAACATTTTGGAAATCCCGCTGAAACTTTGGACAATCTGGCGAAGGGTTCCCAATCCCCGACAAGATTGCTACCCTTTCACGTCCAACTCTCTCAAACTCCGGGAGAGATTCTCAAAACCAAGGTTGACATGTTTCGAGTTCCTTTCAACATTTTAGAAATCCCACTGAAACTTTGGACATTGTCGCGAAGGGTTCCCAATCCCCGACAAGATTGGTACCCTTTCACGTCCAAATCTCTCAAACTCCGGGAGAGATTCTCAAAACCAAGCTTGACATGTTTTGAGTTCCTTTCAACATTTTGGAAATCCCGCTGAAACTTTGGACATTCTGGCGAAGGGTTCCCGATCCCCGACAAGATTGGTACTCTTTCACGTCCAAAACTCTCAAACTCCGGGAGAGATTCTCAAAACCAAGGTTGACATGTTTCGAGTTCCTTTCAACATTTTGGAAATCCCGCTGAAACTTTGGACATTGTCGCGAAGGGTTCCCAATCCCCGACAAGATTGGTACCCTTTCACGTCCAAATCTCTCAAACTCCGGGAGAGATTCTCAAAACCAAGGTTGACATGGTTCGAGTTCCTTTCAACATTTTGGAAATCCCGCTGAAACTTTGGACATTCTCGCGAAGGGTTCCCAATCCCCGACAAGATTGGTACCCTTTCACGTCCAAATCTCTCAAACTCCGGGAGAGATTCTCAAAACCAAGGTTGACATGTTTCGAGTTCCTTTCAACATTTTGGAAATCCCGCTGAAACTTTGGACATTCTCGCGAAGGGTTCCCAATCCCCGACAAGATTGGTACCCTTTCACGTCCAAATCTCTCAAAGTTCGGGAGAGATTCTCAAAACCAAGGTTGACATGTTTCGAGTTCCTTTCAACATTTTGGAAATCCCGCTGAAACTTTGGACATTCTGGCAGAGGGTTCTAGATCCCCGACAAGATTTGTACCCTTTCATGTCCAAATCTCTCAAACTCCGGGAGAGATTCTCAAAACCAAGGTTGACATGTTTCGAGTTCCTGTCAACATTTTGGAAATCCCGCTGAAACTTTGGACATTCTCGCGAAGGGTTCCCAATCCCCGACAAGATTGGTACCCTTTCACGTCCAAATCTCTCAAACTCCGGGAGAGATTCTCAAAACCAAGGTTGACATGTTTCGAGTTCCTTTCAACATTTTGGAAATCCCGCTGAAACTTTGGACATTCTCGCGAAGGGTTCTCAATCCCCGACAAGATTGGTACCCTTTCACGTCCAAATCTCTCAAAGTCCGGGAGAGATTCTCAAAACCAAGGTTGACATGTTTCGAGTTCCTTTCAACATTTTGGAAATCCCGCTGAAACTTTGGACATTCTCGCGAAGGGTTCCCAATCACCGACAAGACTGGTACCCTTTCACGTCCAAATCTCTCAAAGTCCGGGAGAGATTCTCAAAACCAAGGTTGACATGTTTCGAGTTCCTTTCAACATTTTGGAAATCCCGCTGAAACTTTGGACATTTTCGCGAAGGGTTCCCAATCCCCGACAAGATTGGTACCCTTTCACGTCCAAATCTCTCAAACTCCGGGAGAGATTCTCAAAACCAAGGTTGACATGTTTCGAGTTCCTTTCAACATTTTGGAAATCCCGCTGAAACTTTGGACATTTTCGCGAAGGGTTCCCAATCCCCGACAAGATTGGTACCCTTTCACGTCCAAATCTCTCAAACTCCGGGAGAGATTCTCAAAACCAAGGTTGACATGTTTCGAGTTCCTTTCAACATTTTGGAAATCCCGCTGAAACTTTGGACATTCTGGCGGAGGGTTCCCAATCCCCGACAAGATTGTTACCCTTTCACGTCCAAATCTCTCAAACTCCGGGAGAGATTCTCAAAACCAAGGTTGACATGTTTCGAGTTCCTTTCAACATTTTGGAAATCCCGCTGAAACTTTGGACATTCTGGCGAAGGGTTCCCAATCCCCGACAAGACTGGTACCCTTTCACGTCCAAATCTCTCAAACTCCGGGAGAGATTCTCAAAACCAAGGTTGACATGTTTCGAGTTCCTTTCAACATTTTGGAAATCCCTCTGAAAGTTTGGATATTCTCGCGAAGGGTTCCCAATCCCCGACAAGACTGGTACCCTTTCACGTCCAAATCTCTCAAACTCCGGGAGAGATTCTCAAAACCAAGGTTGACATGTTTCGAGTTCCTTTCAACATTTTGGAAATCCCGCTGAAACTTTGGACATTGTCGCAAAGGGTTCCCAATCCCCGACAAGATTGGTACCCTTTCACGTCCAAATCTCTCAAACTCCGGGAGAGATTCTCAAAACCAAGGTTGACATGTTTCGAGTTCCTTTCAACATTTTGGAAATCCCGCTGAAACTTTGGACATTCTCGCGAAGGGTTCTCAATCCCCGACAAGATTGGTACCCTTTCACGTCCAAATCTCTCAAACTCCGGGAGAGATTCTCAAAACCAAGGTTGACGTGTTTCGAGTGCCTTTCAACATTTTGGAAATCCCGCTGAAACTTTGGACATTCTCGCGAAGGGTTCCCAATCCCCGACAAGATTGGTACCCTTTCACGTCCAAATCTCTCAAACTCCGGGAGAGATTCTCAAAACCAAGGTTGACATGTTTCGAGTTCCTTTCAACATTTTGGAAATCCCGCTGAAACTTTGGACATTTTCGCGAAGGGTTCCCAATCCCCGACAAGATTGGTACCCTTTCACGTCCAAAACTCTCAAACTCCGGCTAAGATTCTCAAAACCAAGCTTGACATGGTTCGAGTTCCTTTCAACATTTTGGAAATCCCGCTGAAACTTTGGACATTGTCGCGAAGGGTTCCCAATCCCCGACAAGATTGGTACCCTTTCACGTCCAAATCTCTCAAACTCCGGGAGAGATTCTCAAAACCAAGGTTGACATGTTTCGAGTTCCTTTCAACATTTTGGAAATCCCGCTGAAACTTTGGACATTCTCGCGAAGGGTTCCCAATCCCCGACAAGATTGGTACCCTTTCAGGTCCAAATCTCTCAAACTCCGGGAGAGATTTTCAAAACCAAGGTTGACATGGTTCGAGTTCCTTTCAACATTTTGGAAATCCCGCTGAAACTTTGGACATTCTCGCAAACGGTTCCCGATCCCCGACAAGATTGGTATCCTTTCACGTCCAAATCTCTCAAACTCCGGGAGAGATTCTCAAAACCAAGGTTGACATGTTTCGAGTTCCTTTCAACATTTTGGAAATCCCGCTGAAACTTTGGACAATCTGGCGAAGGGTTCCCAATCCCCGACAAGATTGCTACCCTTTCACGTCCAACTCTCTCAAACTCCGGGAGAGATTCTCAAAACCAAGGTTGACATGTTTCGAGTTCCTTTCAACATTTTAGAAATCCCGCTGAAACTTTGGACATTGTCAAGAAGGGTTCCCAATCCCCGACAAGATTGGTACCCTTTCACGTCCAAATCTCTCAAACTCCGGGAGAGATTCTCAAAACCAAGGTTGACATGTTTCGAGTTCCTTTCAACATTTTGGAAATCCCTCTGAAACTTTGGACATTCTGGCGGAGGGTTCTAGATCCCCGACAAGATTGGTACCCTTTCACGTCCAAATCTCTCAAAGTCCGGGAGAGATTCTCAAAACCAAGGTTGACATGTTTCGAGTTCCTTTCAACATTTTGGAAATCCCGCTGAAACTTTGGACATTCTGGCGAAGGGTTCCCAATCCCCGACAAGATTGGTACCCTTTCACGTCCAAATCTCTCAAACTCCGGGAGAGATTCTCAAAACCAAGGTTGACATGTTTCGAGTTCCTTTCAACATTTTGGAAATCCCGCTGAAACGTTGGACATTCTCGCGAAGGGTTCCCAGTCCGCGACAAGATTGGTACCCTTTCACGTCCAAATCTCTCAAAGTCCGGGAGAGATTCTCAAAACCAAGGTTGACATGTTTCGAGTTCCTTTCAACATTTTGGAAATCCCGCTGAAACTTTGGACATTCTCGCGAAGGGTTCCCAATCCCCGACAAGATTGGTACCCTTTCACGTCCAAATCTCTCAAAGTCCGGGAGAGATTCTCAAAACCAAGGTTGACATGTTTCGAGTTCCTTTCAACATTTTGGAAATCCCGCTGAAACTTTGGACATTCTCGCGAAGGGTTCCCAATGCCCGACAAGATTGGTACCCTTTCACGTCCAAATCTCTCAAACTCCGGGAGAGATTCTCAAAACCAAGGTTGACATGTTTCGAGTTCCTTTCAACATTTTGGAAATCCCGCTGAAACTTTGGACATTCTCGCGAAGGGTTCCCAATCCCCGACAAGATTGGTACCCTTTCACGTCCAAATCTCTCAAACTCCGGGAGAGATTCTCAAAACCAAGGTTGACATGTTTCGAGTTCCTTTCAACATTTTGGAAATCCTGCTGAAACTTTGGACATTTTCGCGAAGGGTTCCCAATCCCCGACAAGATTGGTACCCTTTCACGTCCAAATCTCTCAAACTCCGGGAGAGATTCTCAAAACCAAGGTTGACATGTTTCGAGTTCCTTTCAACATTTTGGAAATCCCGCTGAAACTTTGGACATTCTGGCGGAGGGTTCCCAATCCCCGACAAGATTGGTACCCTTTCACGTCCAAATCTCTCAAACTCCGGGAGAGATTCTCAAAACCAAGGTTGACATGTTTCGAGTTCCTGTCAACATTTTGGAAATCCCGCTGAAACTTTGGACATTCTGGCGAAGGGTTCCCAATCCCCGACAAGATTGGTACCCTTTCACGTCCAAATCTCTCAAAGTCCGGGAGAGATTCTCAAAACCAAGGTTGACATGTTTCGAGTTCCTTTCAACATTTTGGAAATCCCGCTGAAACTTTGGACATTCTCGCGAAGGGTTCCCAATCCCCGACAAGATTGGTACCCTTTCACGTCCAAATCTCTCAAACTCCGGGAGAGATTCTCAAAACCAAGGTTGACATGTTTCGAGTTCCTTTCAACATTTTGGAAATCCCGCTGAAACTTTGGACATTGTCGCGAAGGGTTCCCAATCCCCGACAAGATTGGTACCCTTTCACGTCCACATCTCTCAAACTCCGGGAGAGATTCTCAAAACCAAGGTTGACATGTTTCGAGTTCCTGTCAACATTTTGGAAATCCCGCTGAAACTTTGGACAATCTGGCGAAGGGTTCCCAATCCCCCACAAGATTGGTACCCTTTCACGTCCAAATCTCTCAAACTCCGGGAGAGTTTCTCAAAACCAAGGTTGACATGTTTCGAGTTCCTTTCAACATTTTGGAAATCCCGCTGAAACTTTGGACATTCTGGCGGAGGGTTCCCAATCCCCGACAAGACTGGTACCCTTTCACGTCCAAATCTCTCAAACTCCGGGAGAGATTCTCAAAACCAAGGTTGACATGTTTCGAGTTCCTTTCAACATTTTGGAAATCCCGCTGAAACTTTGGACATTCTCGCGAAGGGTTCCCAATCCCCGACAAGATTGGTACCCTTTCACGTCCAAATCTCTCAAACTCCGGGAGAGATTCTCAAAACCAAGGTTGACATGGTTCGAGTTCCTTTCAACATTTTGGAAATCCCGCTGAAACTTTGGACATTTTCGCGAAGGGTTCCCAATCCCCGACAAGATTGGTACCCTTTCACGTCCAAATCTCTCAAACTCCGGGAGAGATTCTCAAAACCAAGGTTGACATGTTTCGAGTTCCTTTCAACATTTTGGAAATCCCGCTGAAACTTTGGACAATCTGGCGAAGGGTTCCCAATCCCCGACAAGATTGGTACCCTTTCACATCCAAATCTCTCATTCTCCGGGAGAGATTCTCAAAACCAAGGTTGACATGTTTCGAGTTCCTGTCAACATTTTGGAAATCCCGCTGAAACTTTGGACATTGTCGCGAAGGGTTCCCAATCCCCGACAAGATTGGTACCCTTTCACGTCCAAATCTCTCAAAGTCCGGGAGAGATTCTCAAAACCAAGGTTGACATGTTTCGAGTTCCTTTCAACATTTTGGAAATCCCTCTGAAAGTTTGGACATTCTCGCGAAGGGTTCCCAATCCCCGACAAGATTGGTACCCTTTCACGTCCAAATCTCTCAAAGTCCGGGAGAGATTCTCAAAACCAAGGTTGACATGTTTCGAGTTCCTTTCAACATTTTGGAAATCCCACTGAATCTTTGGACATTGTCGCGAAGGGTTCCCAATCCCCGACAAGATTGGTACCCTTTCACGTCCAAATCTCTCAAACTCCGGGAGAGATTCTCAAAACCAAGGTTGACATGGTTCGAGTTCCTTTCAACATTTTGGAAATCCCGCTGAAACTTTGGACATTCTGGCGAAGGGTTCCCAATCCCCGACAAGACTGGTACCCTTTCACGTCCAAATCTCTCAAAGTCCGGGAGAGATTCTCAAAACCAAGGTTGACATGTTTCGAGTTCCTTTCAACATTTTGGAAATCCCGCTGAAACTTTGGACATTCTCGCGAAGGGTTCCCAATCCCCGACAAGATTGGTACCCTTTCACATCCAAATCTCTCAAACTCCGGGAGAGATTCTCAAAACCAAGGTTGACATGGTTCGAGTTCCTTTCAACATTTTGGAAATCCTGCTGAAACTTTGGACATTTTCGCGAAGGGTTCCCAATCCCCGACAAGATTGGTACCCTTTCACGTCCAAATCTCTCAAACTCCGGGAGAGATTCTCAAAACCAAGGTTGACATGTTTCGAGTTCCTTTCAACATTTTAGAAATCCCGCTGAAACTTTGGACATTCTGGCGGAGGGTTCCCAATCCCCGACAAGATTGGTACCCTTTCACGTCCAAATCTCTCAAACTCCGGGAGAGATTCTCAAAACCAAGGTTGACATGTTTCGAGTTCCTGTCAACATTTTGGAAATCCCGCTGACACTTTGGACATTCTGGCGAAGGGTTCCCAATCCCCGACAAGATTGGTACCCTTTCACGTCCAAATCTCTCAAAGTCCGGGAGAGATTCTCAAAACCAAGGTTGACATGTTTCGAGTTCCTTTCAACATTTTGGAAATCCCGCTGAAACTTTGGACATTCTCGCGAAGGGTTCCCAATCCCCGACAAGATTGGTACCCTTTCACGTCCAAATCTCTCAAACTCCGGGAGAGATTCTCAAAACCAAGGTTGACATGTTTCGAGTTCCTTTCAACATTTTGGAAATCCCGCTGAAACTTTGGACATTGTCGCGAAGGGTTCCCAATCCCCGACAAGATTGGTACCCTTTCACGTCCACATCTCTCAAACTCCGGGAGAGATTCTCAAAACCAAGGTTGACATGTTTCGAGTTCCTTTCAACATTTTGGAAATCCCGCTGAAACTTTGGACAATCTGGCGAAGGGTTCCCAATCCCCGACAAGATTGGTACCCTTTCACATCCAAATCTCTCAAACTCCGGGAGAGATTCTCAAAACCAAGGTTGACATGTTTCGAGTTCCTTTCAACATTTTGGAAATCCCACTGAAACTTTGGACATTCTGGCGGAGGGTTCCCAATCCCCGACAAGACTGGTACCCTTTCACGTCCAAATCTCTCAAACTCCGGGAGAGATTCTCAAAACCAAGGTTGACATGTTTCGAGTTCCTTTCAACATTTTGGAAATCCCGCTGAAACTTTGGACATTGTCGCGAAGGGTTCCCAATCCCCGACAAGATTGGTACCCTTTCACGTCCAAATCTCTCAAACTCCGGGAGAGATTCTCAAAACCAAGGTTGACATGTTTCGAGTTCCTTTCAACATTTTAGAAATCCCGCTGAAACTTTGGACATTCTCGCGAAGGGTTCCCAATCCCCGACAAGATTGGTACCCTTTAACGTCCAAATCTCTCAAACTCCGGGAGAGATTCTCAAAACCAAGGTTGACATGGTTCGAGTTCCTTTCAACATTTTGGAAATCCCGCTGAAACTTTGGACATTTTCGCGAAGGGTTCCCAATCCCCGACAAGATTGGTACCCTTTCACGTGCAAATCTCTCAAACTCCGGGAGAGATTCTCAAAACCAAGGTTGACATGTTTCGAGTTCCTTTCAACATTTTGGAAATCCCGCTGAAACTTTGGACAATCTGGCGAAGGGTTCCCAATCCCCGACAAGATTGGTACCCTTTCACATCCAAATCTCTCATTCTCCGGGAGAGATTCTCAAAACCAAGGTTGACATGTTTCGAGTTCCTCTCAACATTTTGGAAATCCCGCTGAAACTTTGGACATTCTGGCGAAGGGTTCCCAATCCCCGACAAGACTGGTACCCTTTCACGTCCAAATCTCTCAAAGTCCGGGAGAGATTCTCAAAACCAAGGTTGACATGTTTCGAGTTCCTTTCAACATTTTGGAAATCCCGCTGAAACTTTGGACATTCTGGCGAAGGGTTCCCAATCCCCGACAAGACTGGTACCCTTTCACGTCCAAATCTCTCAAACTCCGGGAGAGATTCTCAAAACCAAGGTTGACATGTTTCGAGTTCCTTTCAACATTTTGGAAATCCCGCTGAAAGTTTGGACATTCTCGCGAAGGGTTCCCAATCCCCGAAAAGATTGGTACCCTTTCACGTCCAAATCTCTCAAACTCTGGAGAGATTCTCAAAACCAAGGTTGACATGTTTCGAGTTCCTTTCAACATTTTGGAAATCCCGCTGAAACTTTGGACAATCTGGCAAAGGGTTCCCAATCCCCGACAAGATTGGTACCCTTTCACATCCAAATCTCTCAAACTCCGGGAGAGATTCTCAAAACCAAGGTTGACATGTTTCGAGTTCCTTTCAACATTTTGGAAATCCGGCTGAAACTTTGGACATTCTGGCGAAGGGTTCCCAATCCCCGACAAGACTGGTACCCTTTCACGTCCAAATCTCTCAAAGTCCGGGAGAGATTCTCAAAACCAAGGTTGACATGTTTCGAGTTCCTTTCAACATTTTGGAAATCCTGCTGAAACTTTGGACATTCTGGCGAAGGGTTCCCAATCCCCGACAAGATTGGTACCCTTTCACGTCCAAATCTCTCAAACTCCGGGAGAGATTCTCAAAACCAAGGTTGACATGTTTCGAGTTCCTTTCAACATTTTGGAAATCCCGCTGAAACTTTGGACAATCTGGCGAAGGGTTCCCAATCCCCGACAAGATTGGTACCCTTTCACATCCAAATCTCTCAAACTCCGGGAGAGATTCTCAAAACCAAGGTTGACATGTTTCGAGTTCCTTTCAACATTTTGGAAATCCCGCTGAAACTTTGGACATTGTCGCGAAGGGTTCCCAATCCCCGACAAGATTGGTACCCTTTCACGTCCAAATCTCTCAAACTCCGGGAGAGATTCTCAAAACCAAGGTTGACATGTTTCGAGTTCCTTTCAACATTTTAGAAATCCCGCTGAAACTTTGGACATTCTCGCGAAGGGTTCCCAATCCCCGACAAGATTGGTACCCTTTCACGTCCAAATCTCTCAAACTCCGGGAGAGATTCTCAAAACCAAGGTTGACATGGTTCGAGTTCCTTTCAACATTTTGGAAATCCCGCTGAAACTTTGGACATTTTCGCGAAGGGTTCCCAATCCCCGACAAGATTGGTACCCTTTCACGTCCAAATCTCTCAAACTCCGGGAGAGATTCTCAAAACCAAGGTTGACATGTTTCGAGTTCCTTTCAACATTTTGGAAATCCCGCTGAAACTTTGGACAATCTGGCGAAGGGTTCCCAATCCCCGACAAGATTGGTACCCTTTCACATCCAAATCTCTCATTCTCCGGGAGAGATTCTCAAAACCAAGGTTGACATGGTTCGAGTTCCTTTCAACATTTTGGAAATCCCGCTGAAACTTTGGACATTCTGGCGAAGGGTTCCCAATCCCCGACAAGACTGGTACCCTTTCACGTCCAAATCTCTCAAACTCCGGCTAAGATTCTCAAAACCGAGCTTGACATGTTTCGAGTTCCTTTCAACATTTTGGAAATCCCGCTGAAACTTTGGACAATCTGGCGAAGGGTTCCCAATCCCCGACAAGATTGGTACCCTTTCACGTCCAAATCTCTCAAACTCCGGGAGAGATTCTCAAAACCAAGGTTGACATGTTTCGAGTTCCTTTCAACATTTTGGAAATCCCGCTGAAACTTTGGACATTCTCGCGAAGGGTTCCCAATCCCCGACAAGACTGGTACCCTTTCACGTCCAAATCTCTCAAACTCCGGGAGAGATTCTCAAAACCAAGGTTGACATGTTTCGAGTTCCTTTCAACATTTTGGAAATCCCGCTGAAACTTTGGACATTCTCGCGAAGGGTTCCCAATCCCCGACAAGACTGGTACCCTTTCACGTCCAAATCTCTCAAACTCCGGCTAAGATTCTCAAAACCGAGCTTGACATGTTTCGAGTTCCTTTCAACATTTTGGAAATCCCGCTGAAACTTTGGACAATCTGGCAAAGGGTTCCCAATCCCCGACAAGATTGGTACCCTTTCACATCCAAATCTCTCAAACTCCGGGAGAGATTCTCAAAACCAAGGTTGACATGTTTCGAGTTCCTTTCAACATTTTGGAAATCCCGCTGAAACTTTGGACATTCTCGCGAAGGGTTCCCAATCCCCGACAAGACTGGTACCCTTTCACGTCCAAATCTCTCAAAGTCCGGGAGAGATTCTCAAAACCAAGGTTGACATGTTTCGAGTTCCTTTCAACATTTTGGAAATCCCGCTGAAACTTTGGACATTGTCGCGAAGGGTTCCCAATCCCCGACAAGATTGGTACCCTTTCACATCCAAATCTCTCAAACTCCGGGAGAGATTCTCAAAACCAAGGTTGACATGTTTCGAGTTCCTTTCAACATTTTGGAAATCCCGCTGAAACTTTGGACATTCTCGCGAAGGGTTCCCAATCCCCGACAAGACTGGTACCCTTTCACGTCCAAATCTCTCAAAGTCCGGGAGAGATTCTCAAAACCAAGGTTGACATGTTTCGAGTTCCTTTCAACATTTTGGAAATCCCGCTGAAACTTTGGACATTGTCGCGAAGGGTTCCCAATCCCCGACAAGATTGGTACCCTTTCACATCCAAATCTCTCAAACTCCGGGAGAGATTCTCAAAACCAAGGTTGACATGTTTCGAGTTCCTTTCAACATTTTGGAAATCCCGCTGAAACTTTGGACATTCTCGCGAAGGGTTCCCAATCCCCGACAAGACTGGTACCCTTTCACGTCCAAATCTCTCAAAGTCCGGGAGAGATTCTCAAAACCAAGGTTGACATGTTTCGAGTTCCTTTCAACATTTTGGAAATCCCGCTGAAACTTTGGACATTGTCGCGAAGGGTTCCCAATCCCCGACAAGATTGGTACCCTTTCACGTCCAAATCTCTCAAACTCCGGGAGAGATTCTCAAAACCAAGGTTGACATGTTTCGAGTTCCTTTCAACATTTTAGAAATCCCGCTGAAACTTTGGACATTCTCGCGAAGGGTTCCCAATCCCCGACAAGATTGGTACCCTTTCACGTCCAAATCTCTCAAAGTCCGGGAGAGATTCTCAAAACCAAGGTTGACATGGTTCGAGTTCCTTTCAACATTTTGGAAATCCCGCTGAAACTTTGGACATTTTCGCGAAGGGTTCCCAATCCCCGACAAGATTGGTACCCTTTCACGTCCAAATCTCTCAAACTCCGGGAGAGATTCTCAAAACCAAGGTTGACATGTTTCGAGTTCCTTTCAACATTTTGGAAATCCCGCTGAAACTTTGGACAATCTGGCGAAGGGTTCCCAATCCCCGACAAGATTGGTACCCTTTCACATCCAAATCTCTCATTCTCCGGGAGAGATTCTCAAAACCAAGGTTGACATGTTTCGAGTTCCTGTCAACATTTTGGAAATCCCGCTGAAACTTTGGACATTCTGGCGAAGGGTTCCCAATCCCCGACAAGATTGGTACCCTTTCACGTCCAAATCTCTCAAAGTCCGGGAGAGATTCTCAAAACCAAGGTTGACATGTTTCGAGTTCCTTTCAACATTTTGGAAATCCCGCTGAAACTTTGGACATTCTCGCGAAGGGTTCCCAATCCCCGACAAGACTGGTACCCTTTCACGTCCAAATCTCTCAAAGTCCGGGAGAGATTCTCAAAACCAAGGTTGACATGTTTCGAGTTCCTTTCAACATTTTGGAAATCCCGCTGAAACTTTGGACATTCTGGCGAAGGGTTCCCAATCCCCGACAAGACTGGTACCCTTTCACGTCCAAATCTCTCAAAGTCCGGGAGAGATTCTCAAAACCAAGGTTGACATGTTTCGAGTTCCTTTCAAAATTTTGGAAATCCTGCTGAAACTTTGGACATTCTGGCGAAGGGTTCCCAATCCCCGACAAGATTGGTACCCTTTCACGTCCAAATCTCTCAAAGTCCGGGAGAGATTCTCAAAACCAAGGTTGACATGTTTCGAGTTCCTTTCAACATTTTGGAAATCCCGCTGAAACTTTGGACAATCTGGCGAAGGGTTCCCAATCCCCGACAAGATTGGTACCCTTTCACATCCAAATCTCTCAAACTCCGGGAGAGATTCTCAAAACCAAGGTTGACATGTTTCGAGTTCCTTTCAACATTTTGGAAATCCCGCTGAAACTTTGGACATTGTCGCGAAGGGTTCCCAATCCCCGACAAGATTGGTACCCTTTCACGTCCAAATCTCTCAAAGTCCGGGAGAGATTCTCAAAACCAAGGTTGACATGTTTCGAGTTCCTCTCAACATTTTGGAAATCCCGCTGAAACTTTGGACAATCTGGCGAAGGGTTCCCAATCCCCGACAAGATTGGTACCCTTTCACATCCAAATCTCTCATTCTCCGGGAGAGATTCTCAAAACCAAGGTTGACATGGTTCGAGTTCCTTTCAACATTTTGGAAATCCCGCTGAAACTTTGGACATTCTGGCGAAGGGTTCCCAATCCCCGACAAGACTGGTACCCTTTCACGTCCAAATCTCTCAAACTCCGGCTAAGATTCTCAAAACCGAGCTTGACATGTTTCGAGTTCCTTTCAACATTTTGGAAATCCCGCTGAAACTTTGGACATTCTCGCGAAGGGTTCCCAATCCCCGACAAGATTGGTACCCTTTCACGTCCAAATCTCTCAAACTCCGGGAGAGATTCTCAAAACCAAGGTTGACATGTTTCGAGTTCCTTTCAACATTTTGGAAATCCCGCTGAAACTTCGGACATTCTCGCGAAGGGTTCCCAATCCCCGACAAGACTGGTACCCTTTCACGTCCAAATCTCTCAAACTCCGGGAGAGATTCTCAAAACCAAGGTTGACATGTTTCGAGTTCCTTTCAACATTTTGGAAATCCCGCTGAAACTTTGGACATTCTCGCGAAGGGTTCCCAATCCCCGACAAGACTGGTACCCTTTCACGTCCAAATCTCTCAAACTCCGGCTAAGATTCTCAAAACCGAGCTTGACATGTTTCGAGTTCCTTTCAACATTTTGGAAATCCCGCTGAAACTTTGGACAATCTGGCAAAGGGTTCCCAATCCCCGACAAGATTGGTACCCTTTCACATCCAAATCTCTCAAACTCCGGGAGAGATTCTCAAAACCAAGGTTGACATGTTTCGAGTTCCTTTCAACATTTTGGAAATCCCGCTGAAACTTTGGACATTCTCGCGAAGGGTTCCCAATCCCCGACAAGACTGGTACCCTTTCACGTCCAAATCTCTCAAAGTCCGGGAGAGATTCTCAAAACCAAGGTTGACATGTTTCGAGTTCCTTTCAACATTTTGGAAATCCCGCTGAAACTTTGGACATTCTCGCGAAGGGTTCCCAATCCCCGACAAGATTGGTACCCTTTCACATCCAAATCTCTCAAACTCCGGGAGAGATTCTCAAAACCAAGGTTGACATGTTTCGAGTTCCTTTCAACATTTTGGAAATCCCGCTGAAACTTTGGACATTCTCGCGAAGGGTTCCCAATCCCCGACAAGACTGGTACCCTTTCACGTCCAAATCTCTCAAAGTCCGGGAGAGATTCTCAAAACCAAGGTTGACATGTTTCGAGTTCCTTTCAACATTTTGGAAATCCCGCTGAAACTTTGGACATTGTCGCGAAGGGTTCCCAATCCCCGACAAGATTGGTACCCTTTCACATCCAAATCTCTCAAACTCCGGGAGAGATTCTCAAAACCAAGGTTGACATGTTTCGAGTTCCTTTCAACATTTTGGAAATCCCGCTGAAACTTTGGACATTCTCGCGAAGGGTTCCCAATCCCCGACAAGACTGGTACCCTTTCACGTCCAAATCTCTCAAAGTCCGGGAGAGATTCTCAAAACCAAGGTTGACATGTTTCGAGTTCCTTTCAACATTTTGGAAATCCCGCTGAAACTTTGGACATTGTCGCGAAGGGTTCCCAATCCCCGACAAGATTGGTACCCTTTCACGTCCAAATCTCTCAAACTCCGGGAGAGATTCTCAAAACCAAGGTTGACATGTTTCGAGTTCCTTTCAACATTTTAGAAATCCCGCTGAAACTTTGGACATTCTCGCGAAGGGTTCCCAATCCCCGACAAGATTGGTACCCTTTCACGTCCAAATCTCTCAAAGTCCGGGAGAGATTCTCAAAACCAAGGTTGACATGGTTCGAGTTCCTTTCAACATTTTGGAAATCCCGCTGAAACTTTGGACATTTTCGCGAAGGGTTCCCAATCCCCGACAAGATTGGTACCCTTTCACGTCCAAATCTCTCAAACTCCGGGAGAGATTCTCAAAACCAAGGTTGACATGTTTCGAGTTCCTTTCAACATTTTGGAAATCCCGCTGAAACTTTGGACAATCTGGCGAAGGGTTCCCAATCCCCGACAAGATTGGTACCCTTTCACATCCAAATCTCTCATTCTCCGGGAGAGATTCTCAAAACCAAGGTTGACATGTTTCGAGTTCCTGTCAACATTTTGGAAATCCCGCTGAAACTTTGGACATTGTCGCGAAGGGTTCCCAATCCCCGACAAGATTGGTACCCTTTCACGTCCAAATCTCTCAAAGTCCGGGAGAGATTCTCAAAACCAAGGTTGACATGTTTCGAGTTCCTTTCAACATTTTGGAAATCCCGCTGAAACTTTGGACATTCTCGCGAAGGGTTCCCAATCCCCGACAAGACTGGTACCCTTTCACGTCCAAATCTCTCAAAGTCCGGGAGAGATTCTCAAAACCAAGGTTGACATGTTTCGAGTTCCTTTCAACATTTTGGAAATCCCGCTGAAACTTTGGACATTCTGGCGAAGGGTTCCCAATCCCCGACAAGACTGGTACCCTTTCACGTCCAAATCTCTCAAAGTCCGGGAGAGATTCTCAAAACCAAGGTTGACATGTTTCGAGTTCCTTTCAAAATTTTGGAAATCCTGCTGAAACTTTGGACATTCTGGCGAAGGGTTCCCAATCCCCGACAAGATTGGTACCCTTTCACGTCCAAATCTCTCAAAGTCCGGGAGAGATTCTCAAAACCAAGGTTGACATGTTTCGAGTTCCTTTCAACATTTTGGAAATCCCGCTGAAACTTTGGACAATCTGGCGAAGGGTTCCCAATCCCCGACAAGATTGGTACCCTTTCACATCCAAATCTCTCAAACTCCGGGAGAGATTCTCAAAACCAAGGTTGACATGTTTCGAGTTCCTTTCAACATTTTGGAAATCCCGCTGAAACTTTGGACATTGTCGCGAAGGGTTCCCAATCCCCGACAAGACTGGTACCCTTTCACGTCCAAATCTCTCAAAGTCCGGGAGAGATTCTCAAAACCAAGGTTGACATGTTTCGAGTTCCTTTCAACATTTTGGAAATCCCGCTGAAACTTTGGACATTGTCGCGAAGGGTTCCCAATCCCCGACAAGATTGGTACCCTTTCACGTCCAAATCTCTCAAACTCCGGGAGAGATTCTCAAAACCAAGGTTGACATGTTTCGAGTTCCTTTCAACATTTTAGAAATCCCGCTGAAACTTTGGACATTCTCGCGAAGGGTTCCCAATCCCCGACAAGATTGGTACCCTTTCACGTCCAAATCTCTCAAACTCCGGGAGAGATTCTCAAAACCAAGGTTGACATGGTTCGAGTTCCTTTCAACATTTTGGAAATCCCGCTGAAACTTTGGACATTTTCGCGAAGGGTTCCCAATCCCCGACAAGATTGGTACCCTTTCACGTCCAAATCTCTCAAACTCCGGGAGAGATTCTCAAAACCAAGGTTGACATGTTTCGAGTTCCTCTCAACATTTTGGAAATCCCGCTGAAACTTTGGACAATCTGGCGAAGGGTTCCCAATCCCCGACAAGATTGGTACCCTTTCACATCCAAATCTCTCATTCTCCGGGAGAGATTCTCAAAACCAAGGTTGACATGTTTCGAGTTCCTTTGAACATTTTGGAAATCCCGCTGAAACTTTGGACATTGTCGCGAAGGGTTCCCAATCCCCGACAAGATTGGTACCCTTTCACGTCCAAATCTCTCAAAGTCCGGGAGAGATTCTCAAAACCAAGGTTGACATGTTTCGAGTTCCTTTCAACATTTTGGAAATCCCGCTGAAACTTTGGACATTCTCGCGAAGGGTTCCCAATCCCCGACAAGATTGGTACCCTTTCACGTCCAAATCTCTCAAAGTCCGGGAGAGATTCTCAAAACCAAGGTTGACATGTTTCGAGTTCCTTTCAACATTTTGGAAATCCCACTGAATCTTTGGACATTGTCGCGAAGGGTTCCCAATCCCCGACAAGATTGGTACCCTTTCACGTCCAAATCTCTCAAACTCCGGGAGAGATTCTCAAAACCAAGGTTGACATGGTTCGAGTTCCTTTCAACATTTTGGAAATCCCGCTGAAACTTTGGACATTCTGGCGAAGGGTTCCCAATCCCCGACAAGACTGGTACCCTTTCACGTCCAAATCTCTCAAAGTCCGGGAGAGATTCTCAAAACCAAGGTTGACATGTTTCGAGTTCCTTTCAACATTTTGGAAATCCCGCTGAAACTTTGGACATTCTGGCGAAGGGTTCCCAATCCCCGACAAGACTGGTACCCTTTCACGTCCAAATCTCTCAAACTCCGGGAGAGATTCTCAAAACCAAGGTTGACATGTTTCGAGTTCCTTTCAACATTTTGGAAATCCCGCTGAAACTTTGGACATTCTCGCGAAGGGTTCCCAATCCCCGAAAAGATTGGTACCCTTTCACGTCCAAATCTCTCAAACTCCGGGAGAGATTCTCAAAACCAAGGTTGACATGTTTCGAGTTCCTCTCAACATTTTGGAAATCCCGCTGAAACTTTGGACAATCTGGCGAAGGGTTCCCAATCCCCGACAAGATTGGTACCCTTTCACATCCAAATCTCTCATTCTCCGGGAGAGATTCTCAAAACCAAGGTTGACATGTTTCGAGTTCCTTTGAACATTTTGGAAATCCCGCTGAAACTTTGGACATTGTCGCGAAGGGTTCCCAATCCCCGACAAGATTGGTACCCTTTCACGTCCAAATCTCTCAAAGTCCGGGAGAGATTCTCAAAACCAAGGTTGACATGTTTCGAGTTCCTTTCAACATTTTGGAAATCCCGCTGAAACTTTGGACATTCTCGCGAAGGGTTCCCAATCCCCGACAAGATTGGTACCCTTTCACGTCCAAATCTCTCAAAGTCCGGGAGAGATTCTCAAAACCAAGGTTGACATGTTTCGAGTTCCTTTCAACATTTTGGAAATCCCACTGAATCTTTGGACATTGTCGCGAAGGGTTCCCAATCCCCGACAAGATTGGTACCCTTTCACGTCCAAATCTCTCAAACTCCGGGAGAGATTCTCAAAACCAAGGTTGACATGGTTCGAGTTCCTTTCAACATTTTGGAAATCCCGCTGAAACTTTGGACATTCTGGCGAAGGGTTCCCAATCCCCGACAAGACTGGTACCCTTTCACGTCCAAATCTCTCAAAGTCCGGGAGAGATTCTCAAAACCAAGGTTGACATGTTTCGAGTTCCTTTCAACATTTTGGAAATCCCGCTGAAACTTTGGACATTCTGGCGAAGGGTTCCCAATCCCCGACAAGACTGGTACCCTTTCACGTCCAAATCTCTCAAACTCCGGGAGAGATTCTCAAAACCAAGGTTGACATGTTTCGAGTTCCTTTCAACATTTTGGAAATCCCGCTGAAACTTTGGACATTCTCGCGAAGGGTTCCCAATCCCCGAAAAGATTGGTACCCTTTCACGTCCAAATCTCTCAAACTCCGGGAGAGATTCTCAAAACCAAGGTTGACATGTTTCGAGTTCCTTTCAACATTTTGGAAATCCCGCTGAAACTTTGGACAATCTGGCAAAGGGTTCCCAATCCCCGACAAGATTGGTACCCTTTCACATCCAAATCTCTCAAACTCCGGGAGAGATTCTCAAAACCGAGGTTGACATGTTTCGAGTTCCTTTCAACATTTTGGAAATCCCGCTGAAACTTTGGACATTCTCGCGAAGGGTTCCCAATCCCCGACAAGACTGGTACCCTTTCACGTCCAAATCTCTCAAAGTCCGGGAGAGATTCTCAAAACCAAGGTTGACATGTTTCGAGTTCCTTTCAACATTTTGGAAATCCCGCTGAAACTTTGGACATTGTCGCGAAGGGTTCCCAATCCCCGACAAGATTGGTACCCTTTCACATCCAAATCTCTCAAACTCCGGGAGAGATTCTCAAAACCAAGGTTGACATGTTTCGAGTTCCTTTCAACATTTTGGAAATCCCGCTGAAACTTTGGACATTCTCGCGAAGGGTTCCCAATCCCCGACAAGACTGGTACCCTTTCACGTCCAAATCTCTCAAAGTCCGGGAGAGATTCTCAAAACCAAGGTTGACATGTTTCGAGTTCCTTTCAACATTTTGGAAATCCCGCTGAAACTTTGGACATTGTCGCGAAGGGTTCCCAATCCCCGACAAGATTGGTACCCTTTCACGTCCAAATCTCTCAAACTCCGGGAGAGATTCTCAAAACCAAGGTTGACATGTTTCGAGTTCCTTTCAACATTTTGGAAATCCCGCTGAAACTTTGGACATTCTCGCGAAGGGTTCCCAATCCCCGACAAGACTGGTACCCTTTCACGTCCAAATCTCTCAAAGTCCGGGAGAGATTCTCAAAACCAAGGTTGACATGTTTCGAGTTCCTTTCAACATTTTGGAAATCCCGCTGAAACTTTGGACATTCTGGCGAAGGGTTCCCAATCCCCGACAAGACTGGTACCCTTTCACGTCCAAATCTCTCAAAGTCCGGGAGAGATTCTCAAAACCAAGGTTGACATGTTTCGAGTTCCTTTCAACATTTTGGAAATCCTGCTGAAACTTTGGACATTCTGGCGAAGGGTTCCCAATCCCCGACAAGATTGGTACCCTTTCACGTCCAAATCTCTCAAACTCCGGGAGAGATTCTCAAAACCAAGGTTGACATGTTTCGAGTTCCTTTCAACATTTTGGAAATCCCGCTGAAACTTTGGACAATCTGGCGAAGGGTTCCCAATCCCCGACAAGATTGGTACCCTTTCACATCCAAATCTCTCAAACTCCGGGAGAGATTCTCAAAACCAAGGTTGACATGTTTCGAGTTCCTTTCAACATTTTGGAAATCCCGCTGAAACTTTGGACATTCTCGCGAAGGGTTCCCAATCCCCGACAAGACTGGTACCCTTTCACGTCCAAATCTCTCAAAGTCCGGGAGAGATTCTCAAAACCAAGGTTGACATGTTTCGAGTTCCTTTCAACATTTTGGAAATCCCGCTGAAACTTTGGACATTGTCGCGAAGGGTTCCCAATCCCCGACAAGATTGGTACCCTTTCACGTCCAAATCTCTCAAACTCCGGGAGAGATTCTCAAAACCAAGGTTGACATGTTTCGAGTTCCTTTCAACATTTTGGAAATCCCGCTGAAACTTTGGACAATCTGGCGAAGGGTTCCCAATCCCCGACAAGATTGGTACCCTTTCACATCCAAATCTCTCATTCTCCGGGAGAGATTCTCAAAACCAAGGTTGACATGTTTCGAGTTCCTGTCAACATTTTGGAAATCCCGCTGAAACTTTGGACATTGTCGCGAAGGGTTCCCAATCCCCGACAAGATTGGTACCCTTTCACGTCCAAATCTCTCAAAGTCCGGGAGAGATTCTCAAAACCAAGGTTGACATGTTTCGAGTTCCTTTCAACATTTTGGAAATCCCGCTGAAACTTTGGACATTCTCGCGAAGGGTTCCCAATCCCCGACAAGATTGGTACCCTTTCACGTCCAAATCTCTCAAAGTCCGGGAGAGATTCTCAAAACCAAGGTTGACATGTTTCGAGTTCCTTTCAACATTTTGGAAATCCCACTGAATCTTTGGACATTGTCGCGAAGGGTTCCCAATCCCCGACAAGATTGGTACCCTTTCACGTCCAAATCTCTCAAACTCCGGGAGAGATTCTCAAAACCAAGGTTGACATGTTTCGAGTTCCTTTCAACATTTTGGAAATCCCGCTGAAACTTTGGACATTCTCGCGAAGGGTTCCCAATCCCCGACAAGACTGGTACCCTTTCACGTCCAAATCTCTCAAAGTCCGGGAGAGATTCTCAAAACCAAGGTTGACATGTTTCGAGTTCCTTTCAACATTTTGGAAATCCCGCTGAAACTTTGGACATTGTCGCGAAGGGTTCCCAATCCCCGACAAGATTGGTACCCTTTCACATCCAAATCTCTCAAACTCCGGGAGAGATTCTCAAAACCAAGGTTGACATGTTTCGAGTTCCTTTCAACATTTTGGAAATCCCGCTGAAACTTTGGACATTCTCGCGAAGGGTTCCCAATCCCCGACAAGACTGGTACCCTTTCACGTCCAAATCTCTCAAAGTCCGGGAGAGATTCTCAAAACCAAGGTTGACATGTTTCGAGTTCCTTTCAACATTTTGGAAATCCCGCTGAAAGTTTGGACATGCTCGCGAAGGGTTCCCAATCCCCGACAAGATTGGTACCCTTTCACGTCCAAATCTCTCAAACTCTGGGAGAGATTCTCAAAACCAAGGTTGACATGTTTCGAGTTCCTTTCAACATTTTGGAAATCCCGCTGAAACTTTGGACAATCTGGCGAAGGGTTCCCAATCCCCGACAAGATTGGTACCCTTTCACATCCAAATCTCTCAAACTCCGGGAGAGATTCTCAAAACCAAGGTTGACATGTTTCGAGTTCCTTTCAACATTTTGGAAATCCCGCTGAAACTTTGGACATTCTCGCGAAGGGTTCCCAATCCCCGACAAGACTGGTACCCTTTCACGTCCAAATCTCTCAAAGTCCGGGAGAGATTCTCAAAACCAAGGTTGACATGTTTCGAGTTCCTTTCAACATTTTGGAAATCCCGCTGAAACTTTGGACATTCTCGCGAAGGGTTCCCAATCCCCGACAAGATTGGTACCCTTTCACGTCCAAATCTCTCAAACTCCGGGAGAGATTCTCAAAACCAAGGTTGACATGTTTCGAGTTCCTTTCAACATTTTGGAAATCCCGCTGAAACTTTGGACATTCTCGCGAAGGGTTCCCAATCCCCGACAAGACTGGTACCTTTTCACGTCCAAATCTCTCAAAGTCCGGGAGAGATTCTCAAAACCAAGGTTGACATGTTTCGAGTTCCTTTCAACATTTTGGAAATCCAGCTGAAACTTTGGACATTCTGGCGAAGGGTTCCCAATCCCCGACAAGACTGGTACCCTTTCACGTCCAAATCTCTCAAAGTCCGGGAGAGATTCTCAAAACCAAGGTTGACATGTTTCGAGTTCCTTTCAACATTTTGGAAATCCCGCTGAAACTTTGGACATTCTGGCGAAGGGTTCCCAATCCCCGACAAGATTGGTACCCTTTCACGTCCAAATCTCTCAAACTCCGGGAGAGATTCTCAAAACCAAGGTTGACATGTTTCGAGTTCCTTTCAACATTTTGGAAATCCCGCTGAAACTTTGGACAATCTGGCGAAGGGTTCCCAATCCCCGACAAGATTGGTACCCTTTCACATCCAAATCTCTCAAACTCCGGGAGAGATTCTCAAAACCAAGGTTGACATGTTTCGAGTTCCTTTCAACATTTTGGAAATCCCGCTGAAACTTTGGACATTCTGGCGAAGGGTTCCCAATCCCCGACAAGACTGGTACCCTTTCACGTCCAAATCTCTCGAAGTCCGGGAGAGATTCTCAAAACCAAGGTTGACATGTTTCGAGTTCCTTTCAACATTTTGGAAATCCCGCTGAAACTTTGGACATTGTCGCGAAGGGTTCCCAATCCCCGACAAGATTGGTACCCTTTCACGTCCAAATCTCTCAAACTCCGGGAGAGATTCTCAAAACCAAGGTTGACATGTTTCGAGTTCCTTTCAACATTTTGGAAATCCCGCTGAAACTTTGGACATTGTCGCGAAGGGTTCCCAATCCCCGACAAGATTGGTACCCTTTCACGTCCAAATCTCTCAAAGTCCGGGAGAGATTCTCAAAACCAAGGTTGACATGTTTCGAGTTCCTTTCAACATTTTGGAAATCCCACTGAAACTTTGGACATTGTCGCGAAGGGTTCCCAATCCCCGACAAGATTGGTACCCTTTCACGTCCAAATCTCTCAAACTCCGGGAGAGATTCTCAAAACCAAGGTTGACATGTTTCGAGTTCCTTTCAACATTTTGGAAATCCCGCTGAAACTTTGGACATTCTGGCGAAGGGTTCCCAATCCCCGACAAGACTGGTACCCTTTCACGTCCAAATCTCTCAAAGTCCGGGAGAGATTCTCAAAACCAAGGTTGACATGTTTCGAGTTCCTTTCAACATTTTGGAAATCCCGCTGAAACTTTGGACATTCTCGCGAAGGGTTCCCAATCCCCGACAAGACTGGTACCCTTTCACGTCCAAATCTCTCAAACTCCGGGAGAGATTCTCAAAACCAAGGTTGACATGTTTTGAGTTCCTTTCAACATTTTGGAAATCCCGCTGAAACTTTGGACATTCTCGCGAAGGGTTCCCAATCCCCGACAAGATTGGTACCCTTTCACGTCCAAATCTCTAAAACTCCGGGAGAGATTCTCAAAACCAAGGTTGACATGTTTCGAGTTCCTTTCAACATTTTGGAAATCCCGCTGAAACTTTGGACATTCTCGCGAAGGGTTCCCAATCCCCGACAAGATTGGAACCCTTTCACGTCCAAATCTCTCAAACTCCGGGAGAGATTCTCAAAACCAAGGTTGACATGTTTCGAGTTCCTTTCAACATTTTGGAAATCCCGCTGAAACTTTGGACATTCTCGCGAAGGGTTCCCAATCCCCGACAAGATTGGTACCCTTTCACGTCCAAATCTCTCAAACTCCGGGAGAGATTCTAAAAACCAAGGTTGACATGTTTCGAGTTCCTTTCAACATTTTGGAAATCCCGCTGAAACTTTGGACATTCTGGCGAAGGGTTCCCAATCCCCGACAAGATTGGTACCCTTTCACGTCCAAATCTCTCAAACTCCGGGAGAGATTCTCAAAACCAAGGTTGACATGTTTCGAGTTCCTTTCAACATTTTGGAAATCCCACTGAAACTTTGGACAATCTGGCGAAGGGTTCCCAATCCCCGACAAGATTGGTACCCTTTCACATCCAAATCTCTCAAACTCCGGGAGAGATTCTCAAAACCAAGGTTGACATGTTTCGAGTTCCTTTCAACATTTTGGAAATCCCGCTGAAACTTTGGACATTCTCGCGAAGGGTTCCCAATCCCCGACAAGACTGGTACCCTTTCACGTCCAAATCTCTCAAAGTCCGGGAGAGATTCTCAAAACCAAGGTTGACATGTTTCGAGTTCCTTTCAACATTTTGGAAATCCCGCTGAAACTTTGGACATTGTCGCGAAGGGTTCCCAATCCCCGACAAGATTGGTACCCTTTCACGTCCAAATCTCTCAAACTCCGGGAGAGATTCTCAAAACCAAGGTTGACATGTTTCGAGTTCCTTTCAACATTTTGGAAATCCCGCTGAAACTTTGGACATTGTCGCGAAGGGTTCCCAATCCCCGACAAGATTGGTACCCTTTCACGTCCAAATCTCTCAAACTCCGGGAGAGATTCTCAAAACCAAGGTTGACATGTTTCGAGTTCCTTTCAACATTTTGGAAATCCCGCTGAAACTTTGGACATTCTGGCGAAGGGTTCCCAATCCCCGACAAGACTGGTACCCTTTCACGTCCAAATCTCTCAAACTCCGGGAGAGATTCTCAAAACCAAGGTTGACATGTTTCGAGTTCCTTTCAACATTTTGGAAATCCCGCTGAAACTTTGGACATTCTGGCGAAGGGTTCCCAATCCCCGACAAGACTGGTACCCTTTCACGTCCAAATCTCTCAAACTCCGGGAGAGATTCTCAAAACCAAGGTTGACATGTTTCGAGTTCCTTTCAACATTTTGGAAATCCCGCTGAAACTTTGGACATTCTCGCGAAGGGTTCCCAATCCCCGACAAGATTGGTACCCTTTCACGTCCAAATCTCTAAAACTCCGGGAGAGATTCTCAAAACCAAGGTTGATATGTTTCGAGTTCCTTTCAACATTTTGGAAATCCCGCTGAAAGTTTGGACATTCTCGCGAAGGGTTCCCAATCCCCGACAAGATTGGTACCCTTTCACGTCCAAATCTCTCAAACTCCGGGAGAGATTCTCAAACCCAAGGTTGACATGGTTCCAGTTCCTTTCAACATTTTGGAAATCCCGCTGAAACTTTGGACATTGTCGCGAAGGGTTCCCGATCCCCGACAAGATTGGTATCGTTTCACGTCCAAATCTCTCAAAGTCCGGGAGAGATTCTCAAAACCAAGGTTGACATGTTTCGAGTTCCTTTCAACATTTTGGAAATCCCGCTGAAACTTTGGACATTCTGGCGAAGGGTTCCCAATCCCCGACAAGATTGGTACCCTTTCACGTCCAAATCTCTCAAACTCCGGGAGAGATTCTCAAAACCAAGGTTGACATGTTTCGAGTTCCTTTCAACATTTTGGAAATCCCGCTGAAACTTTGGACATTCTCGCGAAGGGTTCCCAATCCCCGACAAGATTGGTACCCTTTCACGTCCAAATCTCTCAAACTCCGGGAGAGATTCTCAAAACCAAGGTTGACATGTTTCGAGTTCCTTTCAACATTTTGGAAATCCCGCTGAAACTTTGGACATTCTGGCGAAGGGTTCCCAATCCCCGACAAGATTGGTACCCTTTCACGTCCAAATCTCTCCAACTCCGGGAGAGATTCTCAAAACCAAGCTTGACATGTTTCGAGTTCCTTTCAACATTTTGGAAATCCCGCTGAAACTTTGGACATTCTGGCGAAGGGTTCCCAATCCCCGACAAGATTGGTACCCTTTCACGTCCAAATCTCTCAAAGTCCGGGAGAGATTCTCAAAACCAAGGTTGACATGTTTCGAGTTCCTTTCAACATTTTGGAAATCCCGCTGAAACTTTGGACATTCTCGCGAAGGGTTCCTAATCCCCGACAAGATTGGTACCCTTTCACGTCCAAATCTCTCAAAGTCCGGTAGAGATTCTCAAAACCAAGGTTGACATGTTTCGAGTTCCTTTCAACATTTTGGAAATCCCGCTGAAACTTTGGACATTGTCGCGAAGGGTTCCCAATCCCCGACAAGATTGGTACCCTTTCACGTCCAAATCTCTCAAACTCCGGGAGAGATTCTCAAAACCAAGGTTGACATGTTTCGAGTTCCTTTCAACATTTTGGAAATCCCGCTGAAACTTTGGACATTCTGGCGAAGGGTTCCCAATCCCCGACAAGATTGGTACCCTTTCACGTCCAAATCTCTCAAACTCCGGGAGAGATTCTCAAAACCAAGGTTGACATGTTTCGAGTTCCTTTCAACATTTTGGAAATCCCGCTGAAACTTTGGACATTCTGGCGAAGGGTTCCCAATCCCCGACAAGATTGGTACCCTTTCACGTCCAAATCTCTCAAACTCAGGGAGAGATTCTCAAAACCAAGGTTGACATGTTTCGAGTTCCTTTCAACATTTTGGAAATCCCGCTGAAACTTTGGACAATCTGGCGAAGGGTTCCCAATCCCCGACAAGATTGGTACCCTTTCACATCCAAATCTCTCAAACTCCGGGAGAGATTCTCAAAACCAAGGTTGACATGTTTCGAGTTCCTTTCAACATTTTGGAAATCCCGCTGAAACTTTGGACATTCTCGCGAAGGGTTCCCAATCCCCGACAAGACTGGTACCCTTTCACGTCCAAATCTCTCAAACTCCGGGAGAGATTCTCAAAACCAAGGTTGACATGTTTCGAGTTCCTTTCAACATTTTGGAAATCCCGCTGAAACTTTGGACATTCTGGCGAAGGGTTCCCAATCCCCGACAAGACTGGTACCCTTTCACATCCAAATCTCTCAAAGTCCGGGAGAGATTCTCAAAACCAAGGTTGACATGTTTCGAGTTCCTTTCAACATTTTGGAAATCCCGCTGAAACTTTGGACATTCTGGCGAAGGGTTCCCAATCCCCGACAAGACTGGTACCCTTTCACGTCCAAATCTCTCAAACTCCGGGAGAGATTCTCAAAACCAAGGTTGACATGTTTCGAGTTCCTTTCAACATTTTGGAAATCCCGCTGAAACTTTGGACATTGTCGCGAAGGCTTCCCAATGCCCGACAAGATTGGTACCCTTTCACGTCCAAATCTCTAAAACTCCGGGAGAGATTCTCAAAACCAAGGTTGATATGTTTCGAGTTCCTTTCAACATTTTGGAAATCCCGCTGAAAGTTTGGACATTCTCGCGAAGGGTTCCCAATCCCCGACAAGATTGGAACCCTTTCACGTCCAAATCTCTCAAACTCCGGGAGAGATTCTCAAAACCAAGGTTGACATGTTTCGAGTTCCTTTCAACATTTTGGAAATCCCGCTGAAACTTTGGACATTGTCGCGAAGGGTTCCCAATCCCCGACAAGATTGGTACCCTTTCACGTCCAAATCTCTCAAACTCCGGGAGAGATTCTCAAAACCAAGGTTGACATGTTTCGAGTTCCTTTCAACATTTTGGAAATCCCGCTGAAACTTTGGACATTCTCGCGAAGGGTTCCCAATCCCCGACAAGATTGGTACCCTTTCACGTCCAAATCTCTCAAAGTCCGGGAGAGATTCTCAAAACCAAGGTTGACATGTTTCGAGTTCCTTTCAACATTTTGGAAATCCCGCTGAAACTTTGGACATTGTCGCGAAGGGTTCCCAATCCCCGACAATATTGGTACCCTTTCACGTCCAAATCTCTCAAACTCCGGGAGAGATTCTCAAAACCAAGCTTGACATGTTTCGAGTTCCTTTCAACATTTTGGAAATCCCGCTGAAAGTTTGGACATTCTCGCGAAGGGTTCCCAATCCCCGACAAGATTGGAACCCTTTCACGTCCAAATCTCTCAAACTCCGGGAGAGATTCTCAAAACCAAGGTTGACATGTTTCGAGTTCCTTTCAACATTTTGGAAATCCCGCTGAAACTTTGGACATTCTCGCGAAGGGTTCCCGATCCCCGACAAGATTGGTATCGTTTCACGTCCAAATCTCTCAAAGTCCGGGAGAGATTCTCAAAACCAAGCTTGACATGTTTCGAGTTCCTTTCAACATTTTGGAAATCCCGCTGAAACTTTGGACATTCTGGCGAAGGGTTCCCAATCCCCGACAAGATTGGTACCCTTTCACGTCCAAATCTCTCAAACTCCGGGAGAGATTCTCAAAACCAAGGTTGACATGTTTCGAGTTCCTTTCAACATTTTGGAAATCCCGCTGAAACTTTGGACATTGTCGCGAAGGGTTCCCAATCCCCGACAAGATTGGTACCCTTTCACGTCCAAATCTCTCAAACTCCGGGAGAGATTCTCAAAACCAAGGTTGACATGTTTCGAGTTCCTTTCAACATTTTGGAAATCCCGCTGAAACATTGGACATTCTGGCGAAGGAGTCCCGATCCCCGACAAGACTGGTACCCTTTCACGTGCAAATCTCTCAAACTCCGGGAGAGATTCTCAAAACCAAGGTTGACATGTTTCGAGTTCCTTTCAACATTTTGGAAATCCCGCTGAAACTTTGGACATTCTCGCGAAGGGTTCCCAATCCCCGACAAGATTGGTACCCTTTCACGTCCAAATCTCTCAAACTCCGGGAGAGATTCTCAAAACCAAGGTTGACATGTTTCGAGTTCCTTTCAACATTTTGGAAATCCCGCTGAAACTTTGGACATTCTGGCGAAGGGTTCCCAATCCCCGACAAGATTGGTACCCTTTCACGTCCAAATCTCTCAAACTCCGGGAGAGATTCTCAAAACCAAGGTTGACATGTTTCGAGTTCCTTTCAACATTTTGGAAATCCCGCTGAAACTTTGGACATTCTCGCGAAGGGTTCCCAATCCCCGACAAGATTGGTACCCTTTCACGTCCAAATCTCTCAAAGTCCGGGAGAGATTCTCAAAACCAAGGTTGACATGTTTCGAGTTCCTTTCAACATTTTGGAAATCCCGCTGAAACTTTGGACATTCTGGCGAAGGGTTCCCAATCCCCGACAAGATTGGTACCCTTTCACGTCCAAATCTCTCAAACTCCGGGAGAGATTCTCAAAACCAAGGTTGACATGTTTCGAGTTCCTTTCAACATTTTGGAAATCCCGCTGAAACTTTGGACATTCTCGCGAAGGGTTCCCAATCCCCGACAAGATTGGTACCCTTTCAGGTCCAAATCTCTCAAAGTCCGGGAGAGATTCTCAAAACCAAGGTTGACATGTTTCGAGTTCCTTTCAACATTTTGGAAATCCCGCTGAAACTTTGGACTTTCTCGCGAAGGGTTCCCAATCCCCGACAAGATTGGTACCCTTTCACGTCCAAATCTCTCAAACTCCGGGAGAGATTCTCAAAACCAAGGCTGACATGTTTCGAGTTCCTTTCAACATTTTGGAAATCCCGCTGAAACTTTGGGCATTCTCGCGAAGGGTTCCCAATCCCCGACAAGATTGGTACCCTTTCACGTCCAAATCTCTCAAACTCCGGGAGAGATTCTCAAAACCAAGGTTGACATGTTTCGAGTTCCTTTCAACATTTTGGAAATCCCGCTGAAACTTTGGACATTCTGGCGAAGGGTTCCCAATCCCCGACAAGACTGGTACCCTTTCACGTCCAAATCTCTCAAACTCCGGGAGAGATTCTCAAAACCAAGGTTGACATGTTTCGAGTTCCTTTCAACATTTTGGAAATCCCGCTGAAACTTTGGACATTCTCGCGAAGGGTTCCCAGTCCCCGACAAGATTGGTACCCTTTCACGTCCAAATCTCTCAAAGTCCGGGAGAGATTCTCAAAACCAAGGTTGACATGTTTCGAGTTCCTTTCAACATTTTGGAAATCCCGCTGAAACTTTGGACATTCTCGCGAAGGGTTCCCAATCCCCGACAAGATTGGTACCCTTTCACGTCCAAATCTCTCAAACTCCGGGAGAGATTCTCAAAACCAAGGTTGACATGTTTCGAGTTCCTTTCAACATTTTGGAAATCCCGCTGAAACTTTGGACATTCTCGCGAAGGGTTCCCAATCCCCGACAAGATTGGTACCCTTTCACGTCCAAATCTCTCAAACTCCGGGAGAGATTCTCAAAACCAAGGTTGACATGTTTCGAGTTCCTTTCAACATTTTGGAAATCCCGCTGAAAGTTTGGACATTCTCGCGAAGGGTTCCCAATCCCCGACAAGATTGGAACGATTTCACGTCCAA
The DNA here is from genome assembly GCF_964273445.1 of Streptopelia decaocto. NCBI lineage: Eukaryota > Metazoa > Chordata > Aves > Columbiformes > Columbidae > Streptopelia > Streptopelia decaocto. Next base: position 1,068,004 of record NW_028116552.1, on the reverse strand, counting down.
ATCTCTCAAACTCCGGGAGAGATTCTCAAACCCAAGGTTGACATGGTTCCAGTTCCTTTCAACATTTTGGAAATCCCGCTGAAACTTTGGACATTGTCGCGAAGGGTTCCCGATCCCCGACAAGATTGCTATCGTTTCACGTCCAAATCTCTCAAAGTCCGGGAGAGATTCTCAAAACCAAGGTTGACATGTTTCGAGTTCCTTTCAACATTTTGGAAATCCCGCTGAAACTTTGGACATTCTGGCGAAGGGTTCCCAATCCCCGACAAGATTGGTACCCTTTCACGTCCAAATCTCTCAAACTCCGGGAGAGATTCTCAAAACCAAGGTTGACATGTTTCGAGTTCCTTTCAACATTTTGGAAATCCCGCTGAAACTTTGGACATTCTCGCGAAGGGTTCCCAATCCCCGACAAGATTGGTACCCTTTCACGTCCAAATCTCTCAAACTCCGGGAGAGATTCTCAAAACCAAGGTTGACATGTTTCGAGTTCCTTTCAACATTTTGGAAATCCCGCTGAAACTTTGGACATTCTCGCGAAGGGTTCCCAATCCCCGACAAGATTGGTACCCTTTCACGTCCAAATCTCTCCAACTCCGGGAGAGATTCTCAAAACCAAGCTTGACATGTTTCGAGTTCCTTTCAACATTTTGGAAATCCCGCTGAAACTTTGGACATTCTCGCGAAGGGTTCCCAATCCCCGACAAGATTGGTACCCTTTCACGTCCAAATCTCTCAAAGTCCGGGAGAGATTCTCAAAACCAAGGTTGACATGTTTCGAGTTCCTTTCAACATTTTGGAAATCCCGCTGAAACTTTGGACATTCTCGCGAAGGGTTCCTAATCCCCGACAAGATTGGTACCCTTTCACGTCCAAATCTCTCAAAGTCCGGTAGAGATTCTCAAAACCAAGGTTGACATGTTTCGAGTTCCTTTCAACATTTTGGAAATCCCGCTGAAACTTTGGACATTGTCGCGAAGGGTTCCCAATCCCCGACAAGATTGGTACCCTTTCACGTCCAAATCTCTCAAACTCCGGGAGAGATTCTCAAAACCAAGGTTGACATGTTTCGAGTTCCTTTCAACATTTTGGAAATCCCGCTGAAACTTTGGACATTCTGGCGAAGGGTTCCCAATCCCCGACAAGATTGGTACCCTTTCACGTCCAAATCTCTCAAACTCCGGGAGAGATTCTCAAAACCAAGCTTGACATGTTTCGAGTTCCTTTCAACATTTTGGAAATCCCGCTGAAACTTTGGACATTCTGGCGAAGGGTTCCCAATCCCCGACAAGATTGGTACCCTTTCACGTCCAAATCTCTCAAACTCCGGGAGAGATTCTCAAAACCAAGGTTGACATGTTTCGAGTTCCTTTCAACATTTTGGAAATCCCGCTGAAACTTTGGACAATCTGGCGAAGGGTTCCCAATCCCCGACAAGATTGGTACCCTTTCACATCCAAATCTCTCAAACTCCGGGAGAGATTCTCAAAACCAAGGTTGACAAGTTTCGAGTTCCCTTCAACATTTTGGAAATCCCGCTGAAACTTTGGACATTCTCGCGAAGGGTTCCCAATCCCCGACAAGACTGGTACCCTTTCACGTGCAAATCTCTCAAACTCCGGGAGAGATTCTCAAAACCAAGGTTGACATGTTTCGAGTTCCTTTCAACATTTTGGAAATCCCGCTGAAACTTTGGACATTGTCGCGAAGGGTTCCCAATCCCCGACAAGATTGGTACCCTTTCACATCCAAATCTCTCAAACTCCGGGAGAGATTCTCAAAACCAAGGTTGACATGTTTCGAGTTCCTTTCAACATTTTGGAAATCCCGCTGAAACTTTGGACATTCTGGCGAAGGGTTCCCAATCCCCGACAAGACTGGTACCCTTTCACATCCAAATCTCTCAAAGTCCGGGAGAGATTCTCAAAACCAAGGTTGACATGTTTCGAGTTCCTTTCAACATTTTGGAAATCCCGCTGAAACTTTGGACATTCTGGCGAAGGGTTCCCAATCCCCGACAAGACTGGTACCCTTTCACGTCCAAATCTCTCAAACTCCGGGAGAGATTCTCAAAACCAAGGTTGACATGTTTCGAGTTCCTTTCAACATTTTGGAAATCCCGCTGAAACTTTGGACATTGTCGCGAAGGGTTCCCAATCCCCGACAAGATTGGTACTCTTTCACGTCCAAATCTCTAAAACTCCGGGAGAGATTCTCAAAACCAAGGTTGATATGTTTCGAGTTCCTTTCAACATTTTGGAAATCCCGCTGAAAGTTTGGACATTCTCGCGAAGGGTTCCCAATCCCCGACAAGATTGGAACCCTTTCACGTCCAAATCTCTCAAACTCCGGGAGAGATTCTCAAAACCAAGGTTGACATGTTTCGAGTTCCTTTCAACATTTTGGAAATCCCGCTGAAACTTTGGACATTGTCGCGAAGGGTTCCCAATCCCCGACAAGATTGGTACCCTTTCACGTCCAAATCTCTCAAACTCCGGGAGAGATTCTCAAAACCAAGCTTGACATGTTTCGAGTTCCTTTCAACATTTTGGAAATCCCGCTGAAAGTTTGGACATTCTCGCGAAGGGTTCCCAATCCCCGACAAGATTGGAACCCTTTCACGTCCAAATCTCTCAAAGTCCGGGAGAGATTCTCAAAACCAAGGTTGACATGGTTCCAGCTCCTTTCAACATTTTGGAAATCCCGCTGAAACTTTGGACATTCTCGCGAAGGGTTCCCGATCCCCGACAAGATTGGTATCGTTTCACGTCCAAATCTCTCAAAGTCCGGGAGAGATTCTCAAAACCAAGGTTGACATGTTTCGAGTTCCTTTCAACATTTTGGAAATCCCGCTGAAACTTTGGACATTCTGGCGAAGGGTTCCCAATCCCCGACAAGATTGGTACCCTTTCACGTCCAAATCTCTCAAACTCCGGGAGAGATTCTCAAAACCAAGGTTGACATGTTTCGAGTTCCTTTCAACATTTTGGAAATCCCGCTGAAACTTTGGACATTCTGGCGAAGGGTTCCCAATCCCCGACAAGATTGGTACCCTTTCACGTCCAAATCTCTCAAAGTCCGGGAGAGATTCTCAAAACCAAGGTTGACATGTTTCGAGTTCCTTTCAACATTTTGGAAATCCCGCTGAAACTTTGGACATTCTCGCGAAGGGTTCCCAATCCCCGACAAGATTGGTACCCTTTCACGTCCAAATCTCTCAAACTCCGGGAGAGATTCTCAAAACCAAGGTTGACATGGTTCGAGTTCCTTTCAACATTTTGGAAATCCCGCTGAAACTTTGGACATTCTCGCGAAGGGTTCCCAATCCCTGACAAGATTGGTACCCTTTCACGTCCAAATCTCTCAAACTCCGGGAGAGATTCTCAAAACCAAGGTTGACATGTTTCGAGTTCCTTTCAACATTTTGGAAATCCCGCTGAAACTTTGGACATTCTGGCGAAGGGTTCCCAATCCCCGACAAGATTGGTACCCTTTCAGGTCCAAATCTCTCAAAGTCCGGGAGAGATTCTCAAAACCAAGGTTGACATGTTTCGAGTTCCTTTCAACATTTTGGAAATCCCGCTGAAACTTTGGACATTCTGGCGAAGGGTTCCCAATCCCCGACAAGATTGGTACCCTTTCACGTCCAAATCTCTCAAACTCCGGGAGAGATTCTCAAAACCAAGGCTGACATGTTTCGATTTCCTTTCAACATTTTGGAAATCCCGCTGAAACTTTGGGCATTCTCGCGAAGGGTTCCCAATCCCCGACAAGATTGGTACCCTTTCACGTCCAAATCTCTCAAACTCCGGGAGAGATTCTCAAAACCAAGGTTGACATGTTTCGAGTTCCTTTCAACATTTTGGAAATCCCGCTGAAACTTTGGACATTCTGGCGAAGGGTTCCCAATCCCCGACAAGACTGGTACCCTTTCACGTCCAAATCTCTCAAACTCCGGGAGAGATTCTCAAAACCAAGGTTGACATGTTTCGAGTTCCTTTCAACATTTTGGAAATCCCGCTGAAACTTTGGACATTCTCGCGAAGGGTTCCCAGTCCCCGACAAGATTGGTACCCTTTCACGTCCAAATCTCTCAAAGTCCGGGAGAGATTCTCAAAACCAAGGTTGACATGTTTCGAGTTCCTTTCAACATTTTGGAAATCCCGCTGAAACTTTGGACATTCTCGCGAAGGGTTCCCAATCCCCGACAAGATTGGTACCCTTTCACGTCCAAATCTCTCCAACTCCGGGAGAGATTCTCAAAACCAAGGTTGACATGTTTCGAGTTCCTTTCAACATTTTGGAAATCCCGCTGAAACTTTGGACATTCTCGCGAAGGGTTCCCAATCCCCGACAAGATTGGTACCCTTTCACGTCCAAATCTCTCAAACTCCGGGAGAGATTCTCAAAACCAAGGTTGACATGTTTCGAGTTCCTTTCAACATTTTGGAAATCCCGCTGAAACTTTGGACATTCTCGCGAAGGGTTCCCAATCCCCGACAAGATTGGTACCCTTTCACGTCCAAATCTCTCAAACTCCGGGAGAGATTCTCAAAACCAAGGTTGACATGTTTCGAGTTCCTTTCAACATTTTGGAAATCCCGCTGAAACTTTGGACATTCTCGCGAAGGGTTCCCAGTCCCCGACAAGATTGGTACCCTTTCACGTCCAAATCTCTCCAACTCCGGGAGAGATTCTCAAAACCAAGGTTGACATGTTTCGAGTTCCTCTCAACATTTTGGAAATCACGCTGAAACTTTGGACATTCTGGCGAAGGGTTCCCAATCCCCGACAAGATTGGTACCCTTTCACGTCCAAATCTCTCAAACTCCGGGAGAGATTCTCAAAACCAAGGTTGACATGTTTCGAGTTCCTTTCAACATTTTGGAAATCCCGCTGAAACCTTGGAAATTCTCGCGAAGGGTTCCCAATCCCCGACAAGATTGGTACCCTTTCACGTCCAAATCTCTCAAACTCCGGGAGAGATTCTCAAAACCAAGGTTGACATGTTTCGAGTTCCTTTCAACATTTTGGAAATCCCGCTGAAACTTTGGACATTCTCGCGAAGGGTTCCCAATCCCTGACAAGATTGGAACCCTTTCACGTCCAAATCTCTCAAACTCCGGGAGAGATTCTCAAAACCAAGGTTGACATGTTTCGAGTTCCTTTCAACATTTTGGAAATCCCGCTGAAACTTTGGACATTCTCGCGAAGGGTTCCCAATCCCCGACAAGATTGGTACCCTTTCACGTCCAAATCTCTCAAACTCCGGGAGAGATTCTCAAAACCAAGGTTGACATGTTTCGAGTTCCTTTCAACATTTTGGAAATCCCGCTGAAACTTTGGACATTCTCGCGAAGGGTTCCCAATCCCCGACAAGATTGGTACTCTTTCACGTCCAAATCTCTCAAACTCCAGGAGAGATTCTCAAAACCAAGGTTGACATGTTTCGAGTTCCTTTCAACATTTTGGAAATCCCGCTGAAACTTTGGACATTCTCGCGAAGGGTTCCCAATCCCCGACAAGATTGGTACCCTTTCACGTCCAAATCTCTCAAAGTCCGGGAGAGATTCTCAAAACCAAGGTTGACATGTTTCGAGTTCCTTTCAACATTTTGGAAATCCCGCTGAAACTTTGGACATTCTGGCGAAGGGTTCCCAATCCCCGACAAGACTGGTACCCTTTCACGTCCAAATCTCTCAAACTCCGGGAGAGATTCTCAAAACCAAGGTTGACATGTTTCGAGTTCCTTTCAACATTTTGGAAATCCCGCTGAAACTTTGGACATTCTCGCGAAGGGTTCCCAATCCCCGACAAGATTGGTACCCTTTCACGTCCAAATCTCTCAAACTCCGGGAGAGATTCTCAAAACCAAGGTTGACATGTTTCGAGTTCCTTTCAACATTTTGGAAATCCCGCTGAAACTTTGGACATTCTCGCGAAGGGTTCCCAATCCCTGACAAGATTGGTACCCTTTCACGTCCAAATCTCTCAAACTCCGGGAGAGATTCTCAAAACCAAGGTTGACATGTTTCGAGTTCCTTTCAACATTTTGGAAATCCCGCTGAAACTTTGGACATTCTGGCGAAGGGTTCCCAATCCCCGACAAGATTGGTACCCTTTCACGTCCAAATCTCTCAAACTCCGGGAGAGATTCTCAAAACCAAGGTTGACATGTTTCGAGTTCCTTTCAACATTTTGGAAATCCCGCTGAAACTTTGGACATTCTCGCGAAGGGTTCCCAATCCCCGACAAGATTGGTACCCTTTCACGTCCAAATCTCTCAAACTCCGGGAGAGATTCTCAAAACCAAGGTTGACATGTTTCGAGTTCCTTTCAACATTTTGGAAATCCCGCTGAAACTTTGGACATTCTGGCGAAGGGTTCCCAATCCCCGACAAGATTGGTACCCTTTCACGTCCAAATCTCTCAAACTCCGGGAGAGATTCTCAAAACCAAGGTTGACATGTTTCGAGTTCCTTTCAACATTTTGGAAATCCCGCTGAAACTTTGGACTTTCTCGCGAAGGGTTCCCAATCCCCGACAAGATTGGTACCCTTTCACGTCCAAATCTCTCAAACTCCGGGAGAGATTCTCAAAACCAAGGCTGACATGTTTCGAGTTCCTTTCAACATTTTGGAAATCCCGCTGAAACTTTGGGCATTCTCGCGAAGGGTTCCCAATCCCCGACAAGATTGGTACCCTTTCACGTCCAAATCTCTCAAACTCCGGGAGAGATTCTCAAAACCAAGGTTGACATGTTTCGAGTTCCTTTCAACATTTTGGAAATCCCGCTGAAACTTTGGACATTCTGGCGAAGGGTTCCCAATCCCCGACAAGACTGGTACCCTTTCACGTCCAAATCTCTCAAACTCCGGGAGAGATTCTCAAAACCAAGGTTGACATGTTTCGAGTTCCTTTCAACATTTTGGAAATCCCGCTGAAACTTTGGACATTCTCGCGAAGGGTTCCCAGTCCCCGACAAGATTGGTACCCTTTCACGTCCAAATCTCTCAAAGTCCGGGAGAGATTCTCAAAACCAAGGTTGACATGTTTCGAGTTCCTTTCAACATTTTGGAAATCCCGCTGAAACTTTGGACATTCTCGCGAAGGGTTCCCAATCCCCGACAAGATTGGTACCCTTTCACGTCCAAATCTCTCAAACTCCGGGAGAGATTCTCAAAACCAAGGTTGACATGTTTCGAGTTCCTTTCAACATTTTGGAAATCCCGCTGAAACTTTGGACATTCTCGCGAAGGGTTCCCAATCCCCGACAAGATTGGTACTCTTTCACGTCCAAATCTCTCAAACTCCAGGAGAGATTCTCAAAACCAAGGTTGACATGTTTCGAGTTCCTTTCAACATTTTGGAAATCCCGCTGAAACTTTGGACATTCTCGCGAAGGGTTCCCAATCCCCGACAAGATTGGTACCCTTTCACGTCCAAATCTCTCAAAGTCCGGTAGAGATTCTCAAAACCAAGGTTGACATGTTTCGAGTTCCTTTCAACATTTTGGAAATCCCGCTGAAACTTTGGACATTCTCACGAAGGGTTCCCAGTCCCCGACAAGATTGGTACCCTTTCACGTCCAAATCTCTCCAACTCCGGGAGAGATTCTCAAAACCAAGGTTGACATGTTTCGAGTTCCTTTCAACATTTTGGAAATCCCGCTGAAACTTTGGACATTCTCGCGAAGTCTTCCCAATCCCCGACAAGATTGGTACCCTTTCACGTCCAAATCTCTCAAACTCCGGGAGAGATTCTCAAAACCAAGGTTGACATGTTTCGAGTTCCTTTCAACATTTTGGAAATCCCGCTGAAACTTTGGACATTCTCGCGAAGGGTTCCCAATCCCTGACAAGATTGGTACCCTTTCACGTCCAAATCTCTCAAACTCCGGGAGAGATTCTCAAAACCAAGGTTGACATGTTTCGAGTTCCTTTCAACATTTTGGAAATCCCGCTGAAACTTTGGACATTCTCGCGAAGGGTTCCCAATCCCCGACAAGATTGGTACCCTTTCACGTCCAAATCTCTCAAAGTCCGGGAGAGATTCTCAAAACCAAGGTTGACATGTTTCGAGTTCCTTTCAACATTTTGGAAATCCCGCTGAAACTTTGGACATTCTCGCGAAGGGTTCCCAATCCCCGACAAGATTGGTACCCTTTCACGTCCAAATCTCTCAAACTCCGGGAGAGATTCTCAAAACCAAGGTTGACATGTTTCGAGTTCCTTTCAACATTTTGGAAATCCCGCTGAAACTTTGGACATTCTCGCGAAGGGTTCCCAATCCCCGACAAGATTGGTACCCTTTCACGTCCAAATCTCTCAAACTCCGGGAGAGATTCTCAAAACCAAGGTTGACATGTTTCGAGTTCCTTTCAACATTTTGGAAATCCCGCTGAAACTTTGGACTTTCTCGCGAAGGGTTCCCAATCCCCGACAAGATTGGTACCCTTTCATGTCCAAATCTCTCAAAGTCCGGGAGAGATTCTCAAAACCAAGGCTGACATGTTTCGAGTTCCTTTCAACATTTTGGAAATCCCGCTGAAACTTTGGACTTTCTCGCGAAGGGTTCCCAATCCCCGACAAGATTGGTACCCTTTCACGTCCAAATCTCTCAAACTCCGGGAGAGATTCTCAAAACCAAGGTTGACATGTTTCGAGTTCCTTTCAACATTTTGGAAATCCCGCTGAAACTTTGGACATTCTCGCGAAGGGTTCCCAATCCCCGACAAGATTGGTACCCTTTCACGTCCAAATCTCTCAAAGTCCGGGAGAGATTCTCAAAACCAAGGTTGACATGTTTCGAGTTCCTTTCAACATTTTGGAAATCCCGCTGAAACTTTGGACTTTCTCGCGAAGGGTTCCCAATCCCCGACAAGATTGGTACCCTTTCATGTCCAAATCTCTCAAACTCCGGGAGAGATTCTCAAAACCAAGGCTGACATGTTTCGAGTTCCTTTCAACATTTTGGAAATCCCGCTGAAACTTTGGGCATTCTCGCGAAGGGTTCCCAATCCCCGACAAGATTGGTACCCTTTCACGTCCAAATCTCTCAAACTCCGGGAGAGATTCTCAAAACCAAGGTTGACATGTTTCGAGTTCCTTTCAACATTTTGGAAATCCCGCTGAAACTTTGGACTTTCTCGCGAAGGGTTCCCAATCCCCGACAAGATTGGTACCCTTTCACGTCCAAATCTCTCAAAGTCCGGGAGAGATTCTCAAAACCAAGGTTGACATGTTTCGAGTTCCTTTCAACATTTTGGAAATCCCGCTGAAACTTTGGACATTCTCGCGAAGGGTTCCCAGTCCCCGACAAGATTGGTACCCTTTCACGTCCAAATCTCTCAAAGTCCGGGAGAGATTCTCAAAACCAAGGTTGACATGTTTCGAGTTCCTTTCAACATTTTGGAAATCCCGCTGAAACTTTGGACATTCTCGCGAAGGGTTCCCAATCCCCGACAAGATTGGTACCCTTTCACGTCCAAATCTCTCCAACTCCGGGAGAGATTCTCAAAACCAAGGTTGACATGTTTCGAGTTCCTTTCAACATTTTGGAAATCCCGCTGAAACTTTGGACATTCTCGCGAAGGGTTCCCAATCCCCGACAAGATTGGTACCCTTTCACGTCCAAATCTCTCAAAGTCCGGGAGAGATTCTCAAAACCAAGGTTGACATGTTTCGAGTTCCTTTCAACATTTTGGAAATCCCGCTGAAACTTTGGACATTCTCGCGAAGGGTTCCCAATCCCCGACAAGATTGGTACCCTTTCACGTCCAAATCTCTCAAACTCCGGGAGAGATTCTCAAAACAAAGGTTGACATGTTTCGAGTTCCTTTCAACATTTTGGAAATCCTGCTGAAACTTTGGACATTCTCGCGAAGGGTTCCCAATCCCCGACAAGATTGGTACCCTTTCACGTCCAAATCTCTCAAAGTCCGGGAGAGATTCTCAAAACCAAGGTTGACATGTTTCGAGTTCCTTTCAACATTTTGGAAATCCCGCTGAAACTTTGGACATTCTCGCGAAGGGTTCCCAATCCCCGACAAGATTGGTACCCTTTCACGTCCAAATCTCTCAAACTCCGGGAGAGATTCTCAAAACCAAGGTTGACATGTTTCGAGTTCCTTTCAACATTTTGGAAATCCCGCTGAAACTTTGGACATTCTCGCGAAGTCTTCCCAATCCCCGACAAGATTGGTACCCTTTCATGTCCAAATCTCTCAAACTCCGGGAGAGATTCTCAAAACCAAGGTTGACATGTTTCCAGTTCCTTTCAACATTTTGGAAATCCCGCTGAAACTTTGGACATTCTCGCGAAGGGTTCCCAATCCCCGACAAGATTGGTACCCTTTCACGTGCAAATCTCTCAAACTCCGGGAGAGATTCTCAAAACCAAGGTTGACATGTTTCGAGTTCCTTTCAACATTTTGGAAATCCCGCTGAAACTTTGGACATTCTCGCGAAGGGTTCCCAATCCCCGACAAGACTGGTACCCTTTCACGTCCAAATCTTTCAAACTCCGGGAGAGATTCTCAAAACCAAGGTTGACATGTTTCCAGTTCCTTTCAACATTTTGGAAATCCCGCTGAAACTTTGGACATTCTCGCGAAGGGTTCCCAATCCCCGACAAGATTGGTACCCTTTCACGTCCAAATCTCTCAAACTCCGGGAGAGATTCTCAAAACCAAGGTTGACATGTTTCGAGTTCCTTTCAACATTTTGGAAATCCTGCTGAAACTTTGGACATTCTGGCGAAGGGTTCCCAATCCCCGACAAGATTGGTACCCTTTCACGTCCAAATCTCTCAAACTCCGGGAGAGATTCTCAAAACCAAGGTTGACATGTTTCGAGTTCCTTTCAACATTTTGGAAATCCCGCTGAAACTTTGGACAATCTGGCGAAGGGTTCCCAATCCCCGACAAGATTGGTACCCTTTCACATCCAAATCTCTCAAACTCCGGGAGAGATTCTCAAAACCAAGGTTGACATGGTTCGAGTTCCTTTCAACATTTTGGAAATCCCGCTGAAACTTTGGACATTCTCGCGAAGGGTTCCCAATCCCCGACAAGACTGGTACCCTTTCACGTCCAAATCTCTCAAACTCCGGGAGAGATTCTCAAAACCAAGGTTGACATGTTTCGAGTTCCTTTCAACATTTTGGAAATCCCGCTGAAACTTTGGATATTCTGGCGAAGGGTTCCCAATCCCCGACAAGATTGGTACCCTTTCACGTCCAAATCTCTCAAACTCCGGGAGAGATTCTCAAAACCAAGGCTGACATGTTTCGAGTTCCTTTCAACATTTTGGAAATCCCGCTGAAACTTTGGACATTCTGGCGAAGCGTTCCCAATCCCCGACAAGATTGGTACCCTTTCACGTCCAAATCTCTCAAACTCCGGGAGAGATTCTCAAAACCAAGGTTGACATGTTTCGAGTTCCTTTCAACATTTTGGAAATCCCGCTGAAACTTTGGACATTCTCGCGAAGGGTTCCCAATCCCCGACAAGATTGGTACCCTTTCACGTCCAAATCTCTCCAACTCCGGGAGAGATTCTCAAAACCAAGCTTGACATGTTTCGAGTTCCTTTCAACATTTTGGAAATCCCGCTGAAACTTTGGACATTTTCGCGAAGGGTTCCCAATCCCCGACAAGATTGGTACCCTTTCACGTCCAAATATCTCAAACTCCGGGAGAGATTCTCAAAACCAAGGTTGACATGTTTCGAGTTCCTTTCAACATTTTGGAAATCCCGCTGAAACTTTGGACATTCTGGCGGAGGGTTCCCAATCCCCGACAAGATTGGTACCCTTTCACGTCCAAATCTCTCAAACTCCGGGAGAGATTCTCAAAACCAAGGTTGACATGGTTCGAGTTCCTTTCAACATTTTGGAAATCCCGCTGAAACTTTGGACATTCTCGCGAAGGGTTCCCAATCCCCGACAAGATTGGTACCCTTTCACGTCCAAATCTCTCAAACTCCGGGAGAGATTCTCAAAACCAAGGTTGACATGTTTTGAGTTCCTTTCAACATTTTGGAAATCCCGCTGAAACTTTGGACATTCTCGCGAAGGGTTCCCAATCCCCGACAAGATTGGTACCCTTTCACGTCCAAATCTCTCAAAGTCCGGGAGAGATTCTCAAAACCAAGGTTGACATGTTTCGAGTTCCTTTCAACATTTTGGAAATCCCGCTGAAACTTTGGACATTCTGGCGAAGGGTTCCCAATCCCCAACAAGATTGGTACCCTTTCACGTCCAAATCTCTCAAACTCCGGGAGAGATTCTCAAAACCAAGGTTGACATGTTTCGAGTTCCTTTCAACATTTTGGAAATCCCGCTGAAACTTTGGACAATCTGGCGAAGGGTTCCCAATCCCCGACAAGATTGGTACCCTTTCACATCCAAATCTCTCAAACTCCGGAAGAGATTCTCAAAACCAAGGTTGACATGGTTCGAGTTCCTTTCAACATTTTGGAAATCCCGCTGAAACTTTGGACATTCTGGCGGAGGGTTCCCAATCCCCGACAAGATTGGTACCCTTTCACGTCCAAATCTCTCAAACTCCGGGAGAGATTCTCAAAACCAAGGTTGACATGTTTCGAGTTCCTTTCAACATTTTGGAAATCCCGCTGAAACTTTGGACATTGTCGCGAAGGGTTCCCAATCCCCGACAAGATTGGTACCCTTTCACGTCCAAATCTCTCAAACTCCGGGAGAGATTCTCAAAACCAAGGTTGACATGGTTCGAGTTCCTTTCAACATTTTGGAAATCCCGCTGAAACTTTGGACATTCTGGCGGAGGGTTCCCAATCCCCGACAAGATTGTTACCCTTTCAGGTCCAAATCTCTCAAACTCCGGGAGAGATTCTCAAAACCAAGGTTGACATGTTTCGAGTTCCTTTCAACATTTTGGAAATCCCGCTGAAACTTTGGACATTCTCGCGAAGGGTTCCCAATCCCCGACAAGATTGGTACCCTTTCACGTCCAAATCTCTCAAACTCCGGGAGAGATTCTCAAAACCAAGGTTGACATGGTTCGAGTTCCTTTCAACATTTTGGAAATCCCGCTGAAACTTTGGACATTGTCGTGAAGGGTTCCCAATCTTCGACAAGATTGGTACCCTTTCACGTGCAAATCTCTCAAACTCCGGGAGAGATTCTCAAAACCAAGGTTGACATGTTTCGAGTTCCTTTCAACATTTTGGAAATCCCGCTGAAACTTTGGACATTGTCGCGAAGGGTTCCCAATCCCCGACAAGATTGGTACCCTTTCACGTCCAAATCTCTCAAAGTCCGGGAGAGATTCTCAAAACCAAGGTTGACATGTTTCGAGTTCCTTTCAACATTTTGGAAATCCCGCTGAAACTTTGGACATTCTGGCGAAGGGTTCCCAATCCCCGACAAGATTGGTACCCTTTCACGTCCAAATCTCTCAAACTCCGGGAGAGATTCTCAAAACCAAGGCTGACATGTTTCGAGTTCCTTTCAACATTTTGGAAATCCCGCTGAAACTTTGGACATTCTGGCGAAGCGTTCCCAATCCCCGACAAGATTGGTACCCTTTCACGTCCAAATCTCTCAAAGTCCGGGAGAGATTCTCAAAACCAAGGTTGACATGTTTCGAGTTCCTTTCAACATTTTGGAAATCCCGCTGAAACTTTGGACATTCTGGCGAAGGGTTCCCAATCCCCGACAAGATTGGTACCCTTTCACGTCCAAATCTCTCAAACTCCGGGAGAGATTCTCAAAACCAAGGTTGACATGTTTCGAGTTCCTTTCAACATTTTGGAAATCCCGCTGAAACTTTGGACAATCTGGCGAAGGGTTCCCAATCCCCGACAAGATTGGTACCCTTTCACATCCAAATCTCTCAAACTCCGGAAGAGATTCTCAAAACCAAGGTTGACATGTTTCGAGTTCCTTTCAACATTTTGGAAATCCCGCTGAAACTTTGGACATTCTGGCGGAGGGTTCCCAATCCCCGACAAGATTGGTACCCTTTCAGGTCCAAATCTCTCAAACTCCGGGAGAGATTCTCAAAACCAAGGTTGACATGTTTCGAGTTCCTTTCAACATTTTGGAAATCCCGCTGAAACTTCGGACATTGTCGCGAAGGGTTCCCAATCCCCGACAAGATTGCTACCCTTTCACGTGCAAATCTCTCAAACTCCGGGAGAGATTCTCAAAACCAAGGTTGACATGTTTCGAGTTCCTTTCAACATTTTGGAAATCCCGCTGAAACTTTGGACATTCTCGCGAAGGGTTCCCAATCCCCGACAAGATTGGTACCCTTTCACGTGCAAATCTCTCAAACTCCGGGAGAGATTCTCAAAACCAAGGTTGACATGTTTCGAGTTCCTTTCAACATTTTGGAAATCCCGCTGAAACTTTGGACATTCTGGCGGAGGGTTCCCAATCCCCGACAAGATTGGTACCCTTTCAGGTCCAAATCTCTCAAACTCCGGGAGAGATTCTCAAAACCAAGGTTGACATGTTTCGAGTTCCTTTCAACATTTTGGAAATCCCGCTGAAACTTTGGACATTGTCGCGAAGGGTTCCCAATCCCCGACAAGATTGGTACCCTTTCACGTCCAAATCTCTCAAACTCCGGGAGAGATTCTCAAAACCAAGGTTGACATGGTTCGAGTTCCTTTCAACATTTTGGAAATCCCGCTGAAACTTTGGACATTCTGGCGGAGGGTTCCCAATCCCCGACAAGATTGTTACCCTTTCAGGTCCAAATCTCTCAAACTCCGGGAGAGATTCTCAAAACCAAGGTTGACATGTTTCGAGTTCCTTTCAACATTTTGGAAATCCCGCTGAAACTTTGGACATTCTCGCGAAGGGTTCCCAATCCCCGACAAGATTGGTACCCTTTCATGTCCAAATCTCTCAAACTCCGGGAGAGATTCTCAAAACCAAGGTTGACATGGTTCGAGTTCCTTTCAACATTTTGGAAATCCCGCTGAAACTTTGGACATTGTCGCGAAGGGTTCCCAATCTTCGACAAGATTGGTACCCTTTCACGTGCAAATCTCTCAAACTCCGGGAGAGATTCTCAAAACCAAGGTTGACATGTTTCGAGTTCCTTTCAACATTTTGGAAATCCCGCTGAAACTTTGGACATTCTCGCGAAGGGTTCCCAATCCCCGACAAGATTGGTACCCTTTCACGTCCAAATCTCTCAAACTCCGGGAGAGATTCTCAAAACCAAGGTTGACATGTTTCGAGTTCCTTTCAACATTTTGGAAATCCCGCTGAAACTTTGGACATTCTCGCGAAGGGTTCCCAATCCCCGACAAGATTGGTACCCTTTCACGTGCAAATCTCTCAAACTCCGGGAGAGATACTCAAAACCAAGGTTGACATGTTTCGAGTTCCTTTCAACATTTTGGAAATCCCGCTGAAACTTTGGACATTGTCGCGAAGGGTTCCCAATCCCCGACAAGATTGGTACCCTTTCACGTCCAAATCTCTCAAACTCCGGGAGAGATTCTCAAAACCAAGGTTGACATGTTTCGAGTTCCTTTCAACATTTTGGAAATCCCGCTGAAACTTTGGACATTCTGGCGAAGGGTTCCCAATCCCCGACAAGATTGGTACCCTTTCACGTCCAAATCTCTCAAACTCCGGGAGAGATTCTCAAAACCAAGGCTGACATGTTTCGAGTTCCTTTCAACATTTTGGAAATCCCGCTGAAACTTTGGACATTCTGGCGAAGCGTTCCCAATCCCCGACAAGATTGGTACCCTTTCACGTCCAAATCTCTCAAAGTCCGGGAGAGATTCTCAAAACCAAGGTTGACATGTTTCGAGTTCCTTTCAACATTTTGGAAATCCCGCTGAAACTTTGGACATTCTCGCGAAGGGTTCCCAATCCCCGACAAGACTGGTACCCTTTCACGTCCAAATCTCTCAAACTCCGGGAGAGATTCTCAAAACCAAGGTTGACATGTTTCGAGTTCCTTTCAACATTTTGGAAATCCCGCTGAAACTTTGGACATTCTCGCGAAGGGTTCCCAATCCCCGACAAGATTGGTACCCTTTCACGTCCAAATCTCTCAAAGTCCGGGAGAGATTCTCAAAACCAAGGTTGACATGTTTCGAGTTCCTTTCAACATTTTGGAAATCCCGCTGAAACTTTGGACATTTTCGCGAAGGGTCCCCAATCCCCGACAAGATTGGTACCCTTTCACGTCCAAATCTCTCAAACTCCGGGAGAGATTCTCAAAACCAAGGTTGACATGTTTCGAGTTCCTTTCAACATTTTGGAAATCCCGCTGAAACTTTGGACATTCTGGCGGAGGGTTCCCAATCCCCGACAAGATTGGTACCCTTTCACGTCCAAATCTCTCAAACTCCGGGAGAGATTCTCAAAACCAAGGTTGACATGTTTCGAGTTCCTTTCAACATTTTGGAAATCCCGCTGAAACTTTGGACATTGTCGCGAAGGGTTCCCAATCCCCGACAAGATTGGTACCCTTTCACGTCCAAATCTCTCAAAGTCCGGGAGAGATTCTCAAAACCAAGGTTGACATGTTTCGAGTTCCTTTCAACATTTTGGAAATCCCGCTGAAACTTTCGACATTCTCGCGAAGGGTTCCCAATCCCCGACAAGATTGGTACCCTTTCACGTCCAAATCTCTCAAAGTCCGGGAGAGATTCTCAAAACCAAGGTTGACATGTTTCGAGGTCCTTTCAACGTTTTGGAAATCCCGCTGAAACTTTGGACATTCTGGCGAAGGGTTCCCAATCCCCGACAAGATTGGTACCCTTTCACGTCCAAATCTCTCAAACTCCGGGAGAGATTCTCAAAACCAAGGTTGACATGTTTCGAGTTCCTTTCAACATTTTGGAAATCCCGCTGAAACTTTGGACAATCTGGCGAAGGGTTCCCAATCCCCGACAAGATTGGTACCCATTCACATCCAAATCTCTCAAACTCCGGAAGAGATTCTCAAAACCAAGGTTGACATGTTTCGAGTTCCTTTCAACATTTTGGAAATCCCGCTGAAACTTTGGACATTCTGGCGGAGGGTTCCCAATCCCCGACAAGATTGGTACCCTTTCAGGTCCAAATCTCTCAAACTCCGGGAGAGATTCTCAAAACCAAGGTTGACATGTTTCGAGTTCCTTTCAACATTTTGGAAATCCCGCTGAAACTTCGGACATTGTCGCGAAGGGTTCCCAATCCCCGACAAGATTGGTACCCTTTCACGTCCAAATCTCTCAAACTCCGGGAGAGATTCTCAAAACCAAGGTTGACATGTTTCGAGTTCCTTTCAACATTTTGGAAATCCCGCTGAAACTTTGGACATTCTCGCGAAGGGTTCCCAATCCCCGACAAGATTGGTACCCTTTCACGTGCAAATCTCTCAAACTCCGGGAGAGATTCTCAAAACCAAGGTTGACATGTTTCGAGTTCCTTTCAACATTTTGGAAATCCCGCTGAAACTTTGGACATTCTGGCGGAGGGTTCCCAATCCCCGACAAGATTGGTACCCTTTCAGGTCCAAATCTCTCAAACTCCGGGAGAGATTCTCAAAACCAAGGTTGACATGTTTCGAGTTCCTTTCAACATTTTGGAAATCCCGCTGAAACTTTGGACATTCTCGCGAAGGGTTCCCAATCCCCGACAAGATTGGTACCCTTTCACGTCCAAATCTCTCAAACTCCGGGAGAGATTCTCAAAACCAAGGTTGACATGGTTCGAGTTCCTTTCAACATTTTGGAAATCCTGCTGAAACTTTGGACATTCTCGCGAAGGGTTCCCAATCCCCGACAAGATTGGTACCCTTTCACGTCCAAATCTCTTAAACTCCGGGAGAGATTCTCAAAACCAAGGTTGACATGTTTCGAGTTCCTTTCAACATTTTGGAAATCCCGCTGAAACTTTGGACATTGTCGCGAAGGGTTCCCAATCCCCGACAAGATTGGTACCCTTTCACGTCCAAATCTCTCAAACTCCGGGAGAGATTCTCAAAACCAAGGTTGACATGTTTCGAGTTCCTTTCAACATTTTGGAAATCCCGCTGAAACTTTGGACATTCTCGCGAAGGGTTCCCAATCCCCGACAAGATTGGTACCCTTTCACGTCCAAATCTCTCAAACTCCGGGAGAGATTCTCAAAACCAAGGTTGACATGTTTCGAGTTCCTCTCAACATTTTGGAAATCCCGCTGAAACTTTGGACATTCTGGCGAAGGGTTCCCAATCCCCGACAAGACTGGTACCCTTTCACGTCCAAATCTCTCAAACTCTGGGAGAGATTCTCAAAACCAAGGTTGACATGTTTCGAGTTCCTTTCAACATTTTGGAAATCCCGCTGAAACTTTGGACATTGTCGCGAAGGGTTCCCAATCCCCGACAAGATTGGTACCCTTTCACGTCCAAATCTCTCAAACTCCGGGAGAGATTCTCAAAACCAAGGTTGACATGTTTCGAGTTCCTTTCAACATTTTGGAAATCCCGCTGAAACTTTGGACATTCTCGCGAAGGGTTCCCAATCCCCGACAAGATTGGTACCCTTTCACGTCCAAATCTCTCAAACTCCGGGAGAGATTCTCAAAACCAAGGTTGACATGGTTCGAGTTCCTTTCAACATTTTGGAAATCCCGCTGAAACTTTGGACATTCTCGCGAAGGGTTCCCAATCCCCGACAAGATTGGTACCCTTTCACGTCCAAATCTCTTAAACTCCGGGAGAGATTCTCAAAACCAAGGTTGACATGTTTCGAGTTCCTTTCAACATTTTGGAAATCCCGCTGAAACTTTGGACATTGTCGCGAAGGGTTCCCAATCCCCGACAAGATTGGTACCCTTTCACGTCCAAATCTCTCAAACTCCGGGAGAGATTCTCAAAACCAAGGTTGACATGTTTCGAGTTCCTTTCAACATTTTGGAAATCCCGCTGAAACTTTGGACATTGTCGCGAAGGGTTCCCAATCCCCGACAAGATTGGTACCCTTTCACGTCCAAATCTCTCAAAGTCCGGGAGAGATTCTCAAAACCAAGGTTGACATGTTTCGAGTTCCTCTCAACATTTTGGAAATCCCGCTGAAACTTTGGACATTCTGGCGAAGGGTTCCCAATCCCCGACAAGACTGGTACCCTTTCACGTCCAAATCTCTCAAACTCCGGGAGAGATTCTCAAAACCAAGGTTGACATGGTTCGAGTTCCTTTCAACATTTTGGAAATCCCGCTGAAACTTTGGACATTGTCGCGAAGGGTTCCCAATCCCCGACAAGATTGGTACCCTTTCACGTCCAAATCTCTCAAACTCCGGGAGAGATTCTCAAAACCAAGGTTGACATGTTTCGAGTTCCTTTCAACATTTTGGAAATCCCGCTGAAAGTTTGGACATTCTGGCGAAGGGTTCCCAATCCCCGACAAGATTGGTACCCTTTCACGTCCAAATCTCTCAAACTCCGGGAGAGATTCTCAAAACCAAGGTTGACATGTTTCGAGTTCCTTTCAACATTTTGGAAATCCCGCTGAAACTTTGGACATTCTCGCGAAGGGTTCCCAATCCCCGACAAGATTGGTACCCTTTCACGTCCAAATCTCTCAAACTCCGGGAGAGATTCTCAAAACCAAGGTTGACATGTTTCGAGTTCCTTTCAACATTTTGGAAATCCCGCTGAAACTTTGGACATTCTCGCGAAGGGTTCCCAATCCCCGACAAGACTGGTACCCTTTCACGTGCAAATCTCTCAAACTCCGGGAGAGATTCTCAAAACCAAGGTTGACATGTTTCGAGTTCCTTTCAACATTTTGGAAATCCCGCTGAAACTTTGGACATTCTGGCGAAGGGTTCCCAATCCCCGACAAGATTGGTACCCTTTCACGTCCAAATCTCTCAAACTCCGGGAGAGATTCTCAAAACCAAGGTTGACATGTTTCGAGTTCCTTTCAACATTTTGGAAATCCCGCTGAAACTTTGGACATTCTGGTGGAGGGTTCCCAATCCCCGACAAGATTGGTACCCTTTCAGGTCCAAATCTCTCAAACTCCGGGAGAGATTCTCAAAACCAAGGTTGACATGGTTCGAGTTCCTTTCAACATTTTGGAAATCCCGCTGAAACTTTGGACATTCTGGCGGAGGGTTCCCAATCCCCGACAAGATTGGTACCCTTTCAGGTCCAAATCTCTCAAACTCCGGGAGAGATTCTCAAAACCAAGGTTGACATGTTTCGAGTTCCTTTCAACATTTTGGAAATCCCGCTGAAACTTTGGACATTCTCGCGAAGGGTTCCCAATCCCTGACAAGATTGGTACCCTTTCACGTCCAAATCTCTCAAAGTCCGGGAGAGATTCTCAAAACCAAGGTTGACATGTTTCGAGTTCCTTTCAACATTTTGGAAATCCCGCTGAAACTTTGGACATTCTCGCGAAGGGTTCCCAATCCCCGACAAGATTGGTACCCTTTCACGTCCAAATCTCTCAAACTCCGGGAGAGATTCTCAAAACCAAGGTTGACATGGTTCGAGTTCCTTTCAACATTTTGGAAATCCCGCTGAAACTTTGGACATTCTCGCGAAGGGTTCCCAATCCCCGACAAGATTGGTACCCTTTCACGTCCAAATCTCTCAAAGTCCGGGAGAGATTCTCAAAACCAAGGTTGACATGTTTCGAGTTCCTTTCAACATTTTGGAAATCCCGCTGAAACTTTGGACATTCTCGCGAAGGGTTCCCAATCCCTGACAAGATTGGTACCCTTTCACGTCCAAATCTCTCAAAGTCCGGGAGAGATTCTCAAAACCAAGGTTGACATGTTTCGAGTTCCTTTCAACATTTTGGAAATCCCGCTGAAACTTTGGACATTCTCGCGAAGGGTTCCCAATCCCCGACAAGATTGGTACCCTTTCACGTCCAAATCTCTCAAACTCCGGGAGAGATTCTCAAAACCAAGGTTGACATGGTTCGAGTTCCTTTCAACATTTTGGAAATCCCGCTGAAACTTTGGACATTCTCGCGAAGGGTTCCCAATCCCTGACAAGATTGGTACCCTTTCACGTCCAAATCTCTCAAACTCCGGGAGAGATTCTCAAAACCAAGGTTGACATGTTTCGAGTTCCTTTCAACATTTTGGAAATCCCGCTGAAACTTTGGACATTCTCGCGAAGGGTTCCCAATCCCCGACAAGATTGGTACCCTTTCACGTCCAAATCTCTCAAACTCCGGGAGAGATTCTCAAAACCAAGGTTGACATGTTTCGAGTTCCTTTCAACATTTTGGAAATCCCGCTGAAACTTTGGACATTCTCGCGAAGGGTTCCCAATCCCCGACAAGATTGGTACCCTTTCACGTGCAAATCTCTCAAACTCCGGGAGAGATTCTCAAAACCAAGGTTGACATGTTTCGAGTTCCTTTCAACATTTTGGAAATCCCGCTGAAACTTTGGACATTCTCGCGAAGGGTTCCCGATCCCCGACAAGACTGTTACCCTTTCAGGTCCAAATCTCTCAAACTCCGGGAGAGATTCTCAAAACCAAGGTTGACATGTTTCGAGTTTCTTTCAACATTTTGGAAATCCCACTGAAACTTTGGACATTCTGGCGAAGGGATCCCAATCCCCGACAAGATTGGTACCCTTTCACGTCCAAATCTCTCAAACTCCGGGAGAGATTCTCAAAACCAAGGTTGACATGTTTCGAGTTCCTTTCAACATTTTGGAAATCCCGCTGAAACTTTGGGCATTCTCGCGAAGGGTTCCCAATCCCCGACAAGATTGGTACCCTTTCAGGTCCAAATCTCTCAAACTCCGGGAGAGATTCTCAAAACCAAGGTTGACATGTTTCGAGTTCCTTTCAACATTTTGGAAATCCCGCTGAAACTTTGGACATTCTGGCGAAGGGTTCCCAATCCCCGACAAGATTGGTACCCTTTCACGTCCAAATCTCTCAAAGTCCGGGAGAGATTCTCAAAACCAAGGTTGACATGTTTCGAGTTCCTTTCAACATTTTGGAAATCCCGCTGAAACTTTGGACATTCTCGCGAAGGGTTCCCAATCCCCGACAAGATTGGTACCCTTTCACGTCCAAATCTCTCAAACTCCGGGAGAGATTCTCAAAACCAAGGTTGACATGTTTCGAGTTCCTTTCAACATTTTGGAAATCCCGCTGAAACTTTGGACATTCTCGCGAAGGGTTCCCAATCCCCGACAAGATTGGTACCCTTTCACGTCCAAATCTCTCAAACTCCGGGAGAGATTCTCAAAAGCAAGGTTGACATGTTTCGAGTTCCTTTCAACATTTTGGAAATCCCGCTGAAACTTTGGACATTCTGGCGGAGGGTTCTAGATCCCCGACAAGATTGGTACCCTTTCACGTCCAAATCTCTCAAAGTCCGGGAGAGATTCTCAAAACCAAGGTTGACATGTTTCGAGTTCCTTTCAACATTTTGGAAATCCCGCTGAAACTTTGGACATTCTGGCGAAGGGTTCCCAATCCCCGACAAGATTGGTACCCTTTCACGTGCAAATCTCTCAAAGTCCGGGAGAGATTCTCAAAACCAAGGTTGACATGGTTCGAGTTCCTTTCAACATTTTGGAAATCCCGCTGAAACTTTGGACATTCTCGCGAAGGGTTCCCAATCCCCGACAAGATTGGTACCCTTTCACGTCCAAATCTCTCAAACTTCGGGAGAGATTCTCAAAACCAAGGTTGACATGTTTCGAGTTCCTTTCAACATTTTGGAAATCCCGCTGAAACTTTGGACATTCTCGCGAAGGGTTCCCAATCCCCGACAAGATTGGTACCCTTTCACGTCCAAATCTCTCAAAGTCCGGGAGAGATTCTCAAAACCAAGGTTGACATGTTTCGAGTTCCTTTCAACATTTTGGAAATCCCGCTGAAACTTTGGACATTCTGGCGGAGGGTTCTAGATCCCCGACAAGATTGGTACCCTTTCACGTCCAAATCTCTCAAAGTCCGGGAGAGATTCTCAAAACCAAGGTTGACATGTTTCGAGTTCCTTTCAACATTTTGGAAATCCCGCTGAAACTTTGGAAATTCTGGCGAAGGGTTCCCAATCCCCGACAAGATTGGTACCCTTTCACGTGCAAATCTCTCAAACTCCGGGAGAGATTCTCAAAACCAAGGTTGACATGGTTCGAGTTCCTTTCAACATTTTGGAAATCCCGCTGAAACTTTGGACATTCTGGCGAAGGGTTCCCAATCCCCGACAAGATTGGTACCCTTTCACGTCCAAATCTCTCAAAGTCCGGGAGAGATTCTCAAAACCAAGGTTGACATGTTTCGAGTTCCTTTCAACATTTTGGAAATCCCGCTGAAACTTTGGACATTGTCGCGAAGGGTTCCCAATCCCCGACAAGATTGGTACCCTTTCACGTCCAAATCTCTCAAACTCCGGGAGAGATTCTCAAAACCAAGGTTGACATGGTTCGAGTTCCTTTCAACATTTTGGAAATCCCGCTGAAACTTTGGACATTGTCGCGAAGGGTTCCCAATCCCCGACAAGATTGGTACCCTTTCACGTCCAAATCTCTCAAACTCCGGGAGAGATTCTCAAAACCAAGGTTGACATGTTTCGAGTTCCTTTCAACATTTTGGAAATCCCGCTGAAACTTTGGACATTCTCGCGAAGGGTTCCCAATCCCCGACAAGATTGGTACCCTTTCACGTCCAAATCTCTCAAAGTCCGGGAGAGATTCTCAAAACCAAGGTTGACATGTTTCGAGTTCCTTTCAACATTTTGGAAATCCCGCTGAAACTTTGGGCATTCTGGCGAAGGGTTCCCAATCCCCGACAAGACTGGTACCCTTTCACGTCCAAATCTCTCAAACTCCGGGAGAGATTCTCAAAACCAAGGTTGACATGTTTCGAGTTCCTTTCAACATTTTGGAAATCCCGCTGAAACTTTGGACATTCTCGCGAAGGGTTCCCGATCCCCGACAAGACTGGTACCCTTTCACGTCCAAATCTCTCAAAGTCCGGGAGAGATTCTCAAAACCAAGGTTGACATGTTTCGAGTTC
The DNA here is from genome assembly GCF_964273445.1 of Streptopelia decaocto. Classification (NCBI taxonomy): domain Eukaryota; kingdom Metazoa; phylum Chordata; class Aves; order Columbiformes; family Columbidae; genus Streptopelia; species Streptopelia decaocto. Next base: position 1,044,005 of record NW_028116552.1, on the reverse strand, counting down.
CTTTCAACATTTTGGAAATCCCGCTGAAACTTTGGACATTCTGGCGAAGGGATCCCAATCCCCGACAAGATTGGTACCCTTTCACATCCAAATCTCTCAAACTCCGGGAGAGATTCTCAAAACCAGGGTTGACATGGTTCGAGTTCCTTTCAACATTTTGGAAATCCCGCTGAAACTTTGGACATTCTGGCGAAGGGTTCCCAATCCCCGACAAGATTGGTACACTTTCACGTCCAAATCTCTCAAACTCCGGGAGAGATTCTCAAAACCAAGGTTGACATGTTTCGAGTTCCTTTCAACATTTTGGAAATCCCGCTGAAACTTTGGACATTCTGGCGAAGGGTTCCCAATCCCCGACAAGATTGGTACCCTTTCACGTCCAAATCTCTCAAACTCCGGGAGAGATTCTCAAAACCAAGGTTGACATGTTTCGAGTTCCTCTCAACATTTTGGAAATCCCGCTGAAACTTTGGACATTGTCGCGAAGGGTTCCCAATCCCCGACAAGATTGGTACCATTTCACGTCCAAATCTCTCAAACTCCGGGAGAGATTTTCAAAACCAAGGTTGACATGTTTCGAGTTCCTTTCAACATTTTGGAAATCCCGCTGAAACTTTGGACATTCTGGCGAAGGGTTCCCAATCCCCGACAAGATTGGTACCCTTTCACGTCCAAATCTCTCAAACTCCGGGAGAGATTCTCAAAACCAAGGTTGACATGTTTCGAGTTCCTTTCAACATTTTGGAAATCCCGCTGAAACTTTGGACATTCTGGCGGAGGGTTCTAGATCCCCGACAAGATTGGTACCCTTTCACGTCCAAATCTCTCAAAGTCCGGGAGAGATTCTCAAAACCAAGGTTGACATGTTTCGAGTTCCTTTCAACATTTTGGAAATCCCGCTGAAACTTTGGACATTCTGGCGAAGGGTTCCCAATCCCCGACAAGATTGGTACCCTTTCACGTCCAAATCTCTCAAAGTCCGGGAGAGATTCTCAAAACCAAGGTTGACATGTTTCGAGTTCCTTTCAACATTTTGGAAATCCCGCTGAAACTTTGGACATTCTCGCGAAGGGTTCCCAATCCCCGACAAGATTGGTACCCTTTCACGTGCAAATCTCTCAAACTCCGGGAGAGATTCTCAAAACCAAGGTTGACATGTTTCGAGTTCCTTTCAACATTTTAGAAATCCCGCTGAAACTTTGGACATTCTCGCGAAGGGTTCCCAATCCCCGACAAGATTGGTACCCTTTCACGTGCAAATCTCTGAAACTCCGGGAGAGATTCTCAAAACCAAGGTTGACATGTTTCGAGTTCCTTTCAACATTTTGGAAATCCCACTGAATCTTTGGACATTCTCGCGAAGGGTTCCCAATCCCTGACAAGATTGGTACCCTTTCACGTCCAAATCTCTCAAAGTCCGGGAGAGATTCTCAAAACCAAGGTTGACATGTTTCGAGTTCCTTTCAACATTTTGGAAATCCCGCTGAAACTTTGGACAATCTGGCGAAGGGTTCCCAATCCCCGACAAGATTGGTACCCTTTCACGTCCAAATCTCTCAAAGTCCGGGAGAGATTCTCAAAACCAAGGTTGACATGTTTCGAGTTCCTTTCAACATTTTGGAAATCCCGCTGAAACTTTGGACATTCTGGCGAAGGGTTCCCAATCCCCGACAAGACTGGTACCCTTTCACGTCCAAATCTCTCAAACTCCAGGAGAGATTCTCAAAACCAAGGTTGACATGTTTCGAGTTCCTTTCAACATTTTGGAAATCCCGCTGAAACTTTGGACTTTCTCGCGAAGGGTTCCCAATCCCCGACAAGATTGGTACCCTTTCACGTCCAAATCTCTCAAAGTCCGGGAGAGATTCTCAAAACCAAGGTTGACATGTTTCAAGTTCCTTTCAACATTTTGGAAATCCCGCTGAAACTTTGGACATTCTCGGGAAGGGTTCCCAATCCCCGACAAGATTGGTACCCTTTCACGTCCAAATCTCTCAAACTCCGGGAGAGATTCTCAAAACCAAGGTTGACATGTTTCGAGTTCCTTTCAACATTTTGGAAATCCCGCTGAAACTTTGGACATTCTCGCGAAGGGTTCCCGATCCCCGACAAGACTGGTACCCTTTCACGTCCAAATCTCTCAAACTCCGGGAGAGATTCTCAAAACCAAGGTTGACATGTTTCGAGTTCCTTTCAACATTTTGGAAATCCCACTGAAACTTTGGACATTCTGGCGAAGGGATCCCAATCCCCGACAAGATTGGTACCCTTTCACGTCCAAATCTCTCAAACTCCGGGAGAGATTCTCAAAACCAAGGTTGACATGTTTCGAGTTCCTTTCAACATTTTGGAAATCCCGCTGAAACTTTGGGCATTCTCGCGAAGGGTTCCCAATCCCCGACAAGATTGGTACCCTTTCACATCCAAATCTCTCAAACTCCGGGAGAGATTCTCAAAACCAAGGTTGACATGTTTCCAGTTCCTTTCAACATTTTGGAAATCCCGCTGAAAGTTTGGACATTCTGGCGAAGGGTTCCCAATCCCCGACAAGATTGGTACCCTTTCACGTCCAAATCTCTCAAAGTCCGGGAGAGATTCTCAAAACCAAGGTTGACATGTTTCGAGTTCCTTTCAACATTTTGGAAATCCCGCTGAAACTTTGGACATTCTGGCGAAGGGATCCCAATCCCCGACAAGATTGGTACCCTTTCACATCCAAATCTCTCAAACTCCGGGAGAGATTCTCAAAACCAGGGTTGACATGTTTCGAGTTCCTTTCAACATTTTGGAAATCCCGCTGAAACTTTGGACATTCTCGCGAAGGGTTCCCAATCCCCGACAAGATTGGTACCCTTTCACGTCCAAATCTCTCAAAGTCCGGGAGAGATTCTCAAAACCAAGGTTGACATGTTTCGAGTTCCTTTCAACATTTTGGAAATCCCGCTGAAACTTTGGACTTACTCGCGAAGGGTTCCCAATCCCCGACAAGATTGGTACCCTTTCACGTCCAAATCTCTCAAAGTCCGGGAGAGATTCTCAAAACCAAGGTTGACATGGTTCGAGTTCCTTTCAACATTTTGGAAATCCCGCTGAAACTTTGGACATTCTCGCGAAGGGTTCCCAATCCCCGACAAGACTGGTACCCTTTCACGTCCAAATCTCTCAAACTCCGGGAGATTTTCAAAACCAAGGTTGACATGTTTCGAGTTCCTTTCAACATTTTGGAAATCCCGCTGAAACTTTGGACATTCTCGCGAAGGGTTCCCAATCCCCGACAAGATTGGTACCCTTTCACGTCCAAATCTCTCAAAGTCCGGGAGAGATTCTCAAAACCAAGGTTGACATGTTTCGAGTTCCTTTCAACATTTTGGAAATCCCGCTGAAACTTTGGACATTCTCGCGAAGGGTTCCCAATCCCCGACAAGATTGGTACCCTTTCACGTCCAAATCTCTCAAAGTCCGGGAGAGATTCTCAAAACCAAGGTTGACATGTTTCGAGTTCCTTTCAACATTTTGGAAATCCCGCTGAAACTTTGGACATTCTGGCGAAGGAGTCCCGATCCCGGACAAGACTGGTACCCTTTCACGTCCAAATCTCTCAAACTCCGGGAGAGATTCTCAAAACCAAGGTTGACATGTTTCGAGTTCCTTTCAACATTTTGGAAATCCCGCTGAAACTTTGGACATTCTGGCGAAGGAGTCCCGATCCCCGACAAGACTGGTACCCATTCACGTCCAAATCTCTCAAACTCCGGGAGAGATTCTCAAAACCAAGGTTGACATGTTTCGAGTTCCTTTCAACATTTTGGAAATCCCGCTGAAACTTTGGACATTCTCGCGAAGGGTTCCCAATCCCCGACAAGATTGGTACCCTTTCACGTCCAAATCTCTCAAAGTCCGGGAGAGATTCTCAAAACCAAGGCTGACATGTTTCGAGTTCCTTTCAACATTTTGGAAATCCCGCTGAAACTTTGGACATTCTCGGGAAGGGTTCCCAATCCCCGACAAGATTGGTACCCTTTCACGTCCAAATCTCTCAAAGTCCGGGAGAGATTCTCAAAACCAAGGTTGACATGTTTCGAGTTCCTTTCAACATTTTGGAAATCCCGCTGAAACTTTGGACATTCTCGCGAAGGGTTCCCGATCCCCGACAAGACTGGTACCCTTTCACGTCCAAATCTCTCAAACTCCGGGAGAGATTCTCAAAACCAAGGTTGACATGTTTCGAGTTCCTTTCAACATTTTGGAAATCTTTCTGAAACTTTGGACATTCTTGCGAAGGGTTCCCAATCCCCGACAAGATTGGTACCCTTTCACGTGCAAATCTCTCAAACTCCGGGAGAGATTCTCAAAACCAAGGTTGACATGGTTCGAGTTCCTTTCAACATTTTGGAAATCCCACTGAAACTTTGGACATTCTCGCGAAGGGTTCCCAATAACCGACAAGATTGGCACCCTTTCACGTCCAAATCTCTCAAACTCCGGGAGAGATTCTCAAAACCAAGGTTGACATGTTTCGAGTTCCTTTCAACATTTTGGAAATCCCACTGAAACTTTGGACATTCTGGCGAAGGATTCCCAATCCCCGACAAGACTGGTACTCTTTCACGTCCAAATCTCTCAAACTCCGGGAGAGATTCTCAAAACCAAGGTTGACATGGTTCGAGTTCCTTTCAACATTTTGGAAATCCCGCTGAAACTTTGGGCATTCTCGCGAAGGGTTCCCAATCCCCGACAAGATTGCTACCCTTTCACATCCAAATCTCTCAAACTCCGGGAGAGATTCTCAAAACCAAGGTTGACATGTTTCGAGTTCCTTTCAACATTTTGGAAATCCCGCTGAAACTTTGGACATTCTGGCGAAGGGTTCCCAATCCCCGACAAGATTGGTACCCTTTCACGTCCAAATCTCTCAAACTCCGGGAGAGATTCTCAAAACCAAGGTTGACATGTTTCGAGTTCCTTTCAACATTTTGGAAATCCCGCTGAAACTTTGGACATTCTGGCGAAGGGTTCCCAATCCCCGACAAGATTGGTACCCTTTCACGTCCAAATCTCTCAAACTCCGGGAGAGATTCTCAAAACCAAGGTTGACATGTTTCGAGTTCCTTTCAACATTTTGGAAATCCCGCTGAAACTTTGGACATTCTCGCGAAGGGTTCCCAATCCCCGACAAGACTGGTACCCTTTCACGTCCAAATCTCTCAAACTCCGGGAGAGATTCTCAAAACCAAGGTTGACATGTTTCGAGTTCCTTTCAACATTTTGGAAATCCCGCTGAAACTTTGGACATTGTCGCGAAGGGTTCCCAATCCCCGACAAGATTGGTACCATTTCACGTCCAAATCTCTCAAACTCCGGGAGAGATTTTCAAAACCAAGGTTGACATGTTTCGAGTTCCTTTCAACATTTTGGAAATCCCGCTGAAACTTTGGACATTCTGGCGAAGGGTTCCCAATCCCCGACAAGATTGGTACCCTTTCACGTCCAAATCTCTCAAACTCCGGGAGAGATTCTCAAAACCAAGGTTGACATGTTTCGAGTTCCTTTCAACATTTTGGAAATCCCGCTGAAACTTTGGACATTCTCACGAAGGGTTCCCAATCCCCGACAAGATTGGTACCCTTTCACGTCCAAATCTCTCAAACTCCGGGAGAGATTCTCAAAACCAAGGTTGACATGTTTCGAGTTCCTTTCAACATTTTGGAAATCCCGCTGAAACTTTGGACATTGTCGCGAAGGGTTCCCAATCCCCGACAAGATTGGTACCCTTTCACGTCCAAATCTCTCAAACTCCGGGAGAGATTCTCAAAACCAAGGTTGACATGTTTCGAGTTCCTTTCAACATTTTGGAAATCCCGCTGAAACATTGGACATTCTGGCGAAGGAGTCCCGATCCCCGACAAGACTGGTACCCTTTCACGTCCAAATCTCTCAAACTCCGGGAGAGATTCTCAAAACCAAGGTTGACATGTTTCGAGTTCCTTTCAACATTTTGGAAATCCCGCTGAAACTTTGGACATTCTCGCGAAGGGTTCCCAATCCCCGACAAGATTGGTACCCTTTCACGTCCAAATCTCTCAAACTCCGGGAGAGATTCTCAAAACCAAGGTTGACATGTTTCGAGTTCCTTTCAACATTTTGGAAATCCCGCTGAAACTTTGGACATTCTGGCGAAGGAGTCCCGATCCCCGACAAGACTGGTACCCTTTCACGTCCAAATCTCTCAAACTCCGGGAGAGATTCTCAAAACCAAGTTTGACATGTTTCGAGTTCCTTTCAACATTTTGGAAATCCCGCTGAAACTTTGGACATTCTCGCGAAGGGTTCCCAATCCCCGACAAGATTGGTACCCTTTCACGTCCAAATCTCTCAAACTCCGGGAGAGATTCTCAAAACCAAGGCTGACATGTTTCGAGTTCCTTTCAACATTTTGGAAATCCCGCTGAAACTTTGGACATTCTGGCGAAGGGTTCCCAATCCCCGACAAGATTGGTACCCTTTCACGTCCAAATCTCTCAAACTCCGGGAGAGATTCTCAAAACCAAGGTTGACATGTTTCGAGTTCCTTTCAACATTTTGGAAATCCCGCTGAAACTTTGGACATTCTCGCGAAGGGTTCCCGATCCCCGACAAGACTGGTACCCTTTCACGTCCAAATCTCTCAAACTCCGGGAGAGATTCTCAAAACCAAGGTTGACATGTTTCGAGTTCCTTTCAACATTTTGGAAATCTTGCTGAAACTTTGGACATTCTTGCGAAGGGTTCCCAATCCCCGACAAGATTGGTACCCTTTCACGTCCAAATCTCTCAAACTCCGGGAGAGATTCTCAAAACCAAGGTTGACATGGTTCGAGTTCCTTTCAACATTTTGGAAATCCCACTGAAACTTTGGACATTCTCGCGAAGGGTTCCCAATAACCGACAAGATTGGCACCCTTTCACGTCCAAATCTCTCAAACTCCGGGAGAGATTCTCAAAACCAAGGTTGACATGTTTCAAGTTCCTTTCAACATTTTGGAAATCCCACTGAAACTTTGGACATTCTGGCGAAGGATTCCCAATCCCCGACAAGATTGGTACTCTTTCACGTCCAAATCTCTCAAACTCCGGGAGAGATTCTCAAAACCAAGGTTGACATGTTTCGAGCTCCTCTCAACATTTTGGAAATCCCGCTGAAACTTTGGGCATTCTCGCGAAGGGTTCCCAATCCCCGACAAGATTGGTACCCTTTCACATCCAAATCTCTCAAACTCCGGGAGAGATTCTCAAAACCAAGGTTGACATGTTTCGAGTTCCTTTCAACATTTTGGAAATCCCGCTGAAACTTTGGACATTCTGGCGAAGGGTTCCCAATCCCCGACAAGATTGGTACACTTTCACGTCCAAATCTCTCAAACTCCGGGAGAGATTCTCAAAACCAACGTTGACATGTTTCGAGTTCCTTTCAACATTTTGGAAATCCCGCTGAAACTTTGGACATTCTGGCGAAGGGTTCCCAATCCCCGACAAGATTGGTACCCTTTCACGTCCAAATCTCTCAAACTCCGGGAGAGATTCTCAAAACCAAGGTTGACATGTTTCGAGTTCCTTTCAACATTTTGGAAATCCCGCTGAAACTTTGGACATTCTGGCGAAGGGTTCCCAATCCCCGACAAGATTGGTACCCTTTCACGTCCAAATCTCTCAAACTCCGGGAGAGATTCTCAAAACCAAGGTTGACATGTTTCGAGTTCCTTTCAACATTTTGGAAATCCCGCTGAAACATTGGACATTCTGGCGAAGGAGTCCCGATCCCCGACAAGACTGGTACCCTTTCACGTCCAAATCTCTCAAACTCCGGGAGAGATTCTCAAAACCAAGGTTGACATGTTTCGAGTTCCTTTCAACATTTTGGAAATCCCGCTGAAACTTTGGACATTCTCGCGAAGGGTTCCCAATCCCCGACAAGATTGGTACCCTTTCACGTCCAAATCTCTCAAACTCCGGGAGAGATTCTCAAAACCAAGGTTGACATGTTTCGAGTTCCTTTCAACATTTTGGAAATCCCGCTGAAACTTTGGACATTCTGGCGAAGGAGTCCCGATCCCCGACAAGATTGGTACCCTTTCACGTCCAAATCTCTCAAACTCCGGGAGAGATTCTCAAAACCAAGGTTGACATGTTTCGAGTTCCTTTCAACATTTTGGAAATCCCGCTGAAACTTTGGACATTCTCGCGAAGGGTTCCCAATCCCCGACAAGATTGGTACCCTTTCACGTCCAAATCTCTCAAACTCCGGGAGAGATTCTCAAAACCAAGGCTGACATGTTTCGAGTTCCTTTCAACATTTTGGAAATCCCGCTGAAACTTTGGACATTCTGGCGAAGGGTTCCCAATCCCCGACAAGATTGGTACCCTTTCACGTCCAAATCTCTCAAACTCCGGGAGAGATTCTCAAAACCAAGGTTGACATGTTTCGAGTTCCTTTCAACATTTTGGAAATCCCGCTGAAACTTTGGACATTCTCGCGAAGGGTTCCCGATCCCCGACAAGACTGGTACCCTTTCACGTCCAAATCTCTCAAACTCCGGGAGAGATTCTCAAAACCAAGGTTGACATGTTTCGAGTTCCTTTCAACATTTTGGAAATCTTGCTGAAACTTTGGACATTCTTGCGAAGGGTTCCCAATCCCCGACAAGATTGGTACCCTTTCACGTCCAAATCTCTCAAACTCCGGGAGAGATTCTCAAAACCAAGGTTGACATGGTTCGAGTTCCTTTCAACATTTTGGAAATCCCACTGAAACTTTGGACATTCTCGCGAAGGGTTCCCAATAACCGACAAGATTGGCACCCTTTCACGTCCAAATCTCTCAAACTCCGGGAGAGATTCTCAAAACCAAGGTTGACATGTTTCAAGTTCCTTTCAACATTTTGGAAATCCCACTGAAACGTTGGACATTCTGGCGAAGGATTCCCAATCCCCGACAAGATTGGTACTCTTTCACGTCCAAATCTCTCAAACTCCGGGAGAGATTCTCAAAACCAAGGTTGACATGTTTCGAGCTCCTCTCAACATTTTGGAAATCCCGCTGAAACTTTGGACATTGTCGCGAAGGGTTCCCAATCCCCGACAAGATTGGTACCCTTTCACATCCAAATCTCTCAAACTCCGGGAGAGATTCTCAAAACCAAGGTTGACATGTTTTGAGTTCCTTTCAACATTTTGGAAATCCCGCTGAAACTTTGGACATTCTGGCGAAGGGTTCCCAATCCCCGACAAGATTGGTACACTTTCACGTCCAAATCTCTCAAACTCCGGGAGAGATTCTCAAAACCAAGGTTGACATGTTTCGAGTTCCTTTCAACATTTTGGAAATCCCGCTGAAACTTTGGACATTCTGGCGAAGGGTTCCCAATCCCCGACAAGATTGGTACCCTTTCACGTCCAAATCTCTCAAACTCCGGGAGAGATTCTCAAAACCAAGGTTGACATGTTTCGAGTTCCTTTCAACATTTTGGAAATCCCGCTGAAACTTTGGACATTCTCGCGAAGGGTTCCCAATCCCCGACAAGATTGGTACCCTTTCACGTCCAAATCTCTCAAACTCCGGGAGAGATTCTCAAAACCAAGGTTGACATGTTTCGAGTTCCTTTCAACATTTTGGAAATCCCGCTGAAACTTTGGACATTGTCGCGAAGGGTTCCCAATCCCCAACAAGATTGGTACCATTTCACGTCCAAATCTCTCAAACTCCGGGAGAGATTTTCAAAACCAAGGTTGACATGTTTCGAGTTCCTTTCAACATTTTGGAAATCCCGCTGAAACTTTGGACATTCTGGCGAAGGGTTCCCAATCCCCGACAAGATTGGTACCCTTTCACGTCCAAATCTCTCAAACTCCGGGAGAGATTCTCAAAACCAAGGTTGACATGTTTCGAGTTCCTTTCAACATTTTGGAAATCCCGCTGAAACTTTGGACATTCTGGCGAAGGGTTCCCAATCCCCGACAAGATTGGTACCCTTTCACGTCCAAATCTCTCAAACTCCGGGAGAGATTCTCAAAACCAAGGTTGACATGTTTCGAGTTCCTTTCAACATTTTGGAAATCCCGCTGAAACTTTGGACATTGTCGCGAAGGGTTCCCAATCCCCGACAAGATTGGTACCCTTTCACGTCCAAATCTCTCAAACTCCGGGAGAGATTCTCAAAACCGAGGTTGACATGTTTCGAGTTCCTTTCAACATTTTGGAAATCCCGCTGAAACATTGGACATTCTGGCGAAGGAGTCCCGATCCCCGACAAGACTGGTACCCTTTCACGTGCAAATCTCTCAAACTCCGGGAGAGATTCTCAAAACCAAGGTTGACATGTTTCGAGTTCCTTTCAACATTTTGGAAATCCCGCTGAAACTTTGGACATTCTCGCGAAGGGTTCCCAATCCCCGACAAGATTGGTACCCTTTCACGTCCAAATCTCTCAAACTCCGGGAGAGATTCTCAAAACCAAGGTTGACATGTTTCGAGTTCCTTTCAACATTTTGGAAATCCCGCTGAAACTTTGGACATTCTCGCGAAGGGTTCCCAATCCCCGACAAGATTGGTACCCTTTCACGTCCAAATCTCTCAAACTCCGGGAGAGATTCTCAAAACCAAGGTTGACATGTTTCGAGTTCCTTTCAACATTTTGGAAATCCCGCTGAAACTTTGGACATTCTCGCGAAGGGTTCCCAATCCCCGACAAGATTGGTACCCTTTCACGTCCAAATCTCTCAAAGTCCGGGAGAGATTCTCAAAACCAAGGTTGACATGGTTCGAGTTCCTTTCAACATTTTGGAAATCCCGCTGAAACTTTGGACATTCTGGCGGAGGGTTCCCAATCCCCGACAAGATTGGTACCCTTTCACGTCCAAATCTCTCAAACTCCGGGAGAGATTCTCAAAACCAAGGTTGACATGGTTCGAGTTCCTTTCAACATTTTGGAAATCCCGCTGAAACTTTGGACATTCTCACGAAGGGTTCCCGATCCCCGACAAGATTGGTACCCTTTCACGTCCAAATCTCTCAAACTCCGGGAGAGATTCTCAAAACCAAGGTTGAATGTTTCGAGTTCCTTTCAACATTTTGGAAATCCCGCTGAAACTTTGGACATTCTCGCGAAGGGTTCCCAATAACCGACAAGATTGGCACCCTTTCACGTCCAAATCTCTCAAACTCCGGGAGAGATTCTCAAAACCAAGGTTGACATGTTTCGAGTTCCTTTCAACATTTTGGAAATCCCACTGAAACTTTGGACATTCTGGCGAAGGATTCCCAATCCCCGACAAGATTGGTACTCTTTCACGTCCAAATCTCTCAAAGTCCGGGAGAGATTCTCAAAACCAAGGTTGACATGTTTCGAGTTCCTCTCAACATTTTGGAAATCCCGCTGAAACTTTGGGCATTCTCGCGAAGGGTTCCCAATCCCCGACAAGATTGGTACCCTTTCACATCCAAATCTCTCAAACTCCGGGAGAGATTCTCAAAACCAAGGTTGACATGTTTCGAGTTCCTTTCAACATTTTGGAAATCCCGCTGAAACTTTGGACATTCTGGCGAAGGGTTCCCAATCCCCGACAAGATTGGTACACTTTCACGTCCAAATCTCTCAAACTCCGGGAGAGATTCTCAAAACCAAGGTTGACATGGTTCGAGTTCCTTTCAACATTTTGGAAATCCCGCTGAAACTTTGGACATTCTGGCGAAGGGTTCCCAATCCCCGACAAGATTGGTACCCTTTCACGTCCAAATATCTCAAACTCCGGGAGAGATTCTCAAAACCAAGGTTGACATGTTTCCAGTTCCTTTCAACATTTTGGAAATCCCGCTGAAACTTTGGACATTCTCGCGAAGGGTTCCCAATCCCCGACAAGATTGGTACCCTTTCACGTCCAAATCTCTCAAACTCCGGGAGAGATTCTCAAAACCAAGGTTGACATGGTTCGAGTTCCTTTCAACATTTTGGAAATCCCGCTGAAACTTTGGACATTGTCGCGAAGGGTTCCCAATCCCCAACAAGATTGGTACCATTTCACGTCCAAATCTCTCAAACTCCGGGAGAGATTTTCAAAACCAAGGTTGACATGTTTCGAGTTCCTTTCAACATTTTGGAAATCCCGCTGAAACTTTGGACATTCTGGCGAAGGGTTCCCAATCCCCGACAAGATTGGTACCCTTTCACGTCCAAATCTCTCAAACTCCGGGAGAGATTCTCAAAACCAAGGTTGACATGTTTCGAGTTCCTTTCAACATTTTGGAAATCCCGCTGAAACTTTGGACATTCTGGCGAAGGGTTCCCAATCCCCGACAAGACTGGTACCCTTTCACGTCCAAATCTCTCAAACTCCGGGAGAGATTCTCAAAACCAAGGTTGACATGGTTCGAGTTCCTTTCAACATTTTGGAAATCCCACTGAAACTTTGGACATTCTCGCGAAGGGTTCCCAATAACCGACAAGATTGGCACCCTTTCACGTCCAAATCTCTCAAACTCCGGGAGAGATTCTCAAAACCAAGGTTGACATGTTTCGAGTTCCTTTCAACATTTTGGAAATCCCACTGAAACTTTGGACATTCTGGCGAAGGATTCCCAATCCCCGACAAGATTGGTACTCTTTCACGTCCAAATCTCTCAAACTCCGGGAGAGATTCTCAAAACCAAGGTTGACATGTTTCGAGTTCCTCTCAACATTTTGGAAATCCCGCTGAAACTTTGGGCATTCTCGCGAAGGGTTCCCAATCCCCGACAAGATTGGTACCCTTTCACATCCAAATCTCTCAAACTCCGGGAGAGATTCTCAAAACCAAGGTTGACATGGTTCGAGTTCCTTTCAACATTTTGGAAATCCCGCTGAAACTTTGGACATTCTCGCGAAGGGTTCCCAATCCCCGACAAGATTGGTACCCTTTCACGTCCAAATCTCTCAAACTCCGGGAGAGATTCTCAAAACCAAGGTTGACATGTTTCGAGTTCCTTTCAACATTTTGGAAATCCCGCTGAAACTTTGGACATTCTCGCGAAGGGTTCCCAATCCCCGACAAGATTGGTACCCTTTCACGTCCAAATCTCTCAAAGTCCGGGAGAGATTCTCAAAACCAAGGTTGACATGGTTCGAGTTCCTTTCAACATTTTGGAAATCCCGCTGAAACTTTGGACATTCTGGCGGAGGGTTCCCAATCCCCGACAAGATTGGTACCCTTTCACGTCCAAATCTCTCAAACTCCGGGAGAGATTCTCAAAACCAACGTTGACATGGTTCGAGTTCCTTTCAACATTTTGGAAATCCCGCTGAAACTTTGGACATTCTCGCGAAGGGTTCCCGATCCCCGACAAGATTGGTACCCTTTCACGTCCAAATCTCTCAAACTCCGGGAGAGATTCTCAAAACCAAGGTTGACATGTTTCGAGTTCCTTTCAACATTTTGGAAATCCCGCTGAAACTTTGGACATTCTGGCGAAGGGTTCCCAATCCCCGACAAGATTGGTACCCTTTCACGTCCAAATCTCTCAAACTCCGGGAGAGATTCTCAAAACCAAGGTTGACATGGTTCGAGTTCCTTTCAACATTTTGGAAATCCCGCTGAAACTTTGGGCATTCTCGCGAAGGGTTCCCAATCCCCGACAAGATTGGTACCCTTTCACATCCAAATCTCTCAAACTCCGGGAGAGATTCTCAAAACCAAGGTTGACATGTTTCGAGTTCCTTTCAACATTTTGGAAATCCCGCTGAAACTTTGGACTTCTGGCGAAGGGTTCCCAATCCCCGACAAGATTGGTACCCTTTCACGTCCAAATCTCTCAAACTCCGGGAGAGATTCTCAAAACCAAGGTTGACATGGTTCGAGTTCTTTTCAACATTTTGGAAATCTCGCTGAAACTTTGGACATTCTCGCGAAGGGTTCCCAATCCCCGACAAGATTGGTACCCTTTCACGTCCAAATATCTCAAACTCCGGGAGAGATTCTCAAAACCAAGGTTGACATGTTTCGAGTTCCTTTCAACATTTTGGAAATCCCGCTGAAACTTTGGACATTCTGGCGAAGGGTTCCCAATCCCCGACAAGATTGGTACCCTTTCACGTCCAAATCTCTCAAACTCCGGGAGACATTCTCAAAACCAAGGTTGACATGTTTCGAGTTCCTTTCAACATTTTGGAAATCCCGCTGAAACTTTGGACATTGTCGCGAAGGGTTCCCAATCCCCAACAAGATTGGTACCATTTCACGTCCAAATCTCTCAAACTCCGGGAGAGATTTTCAAAACCAAGGTTGACATGTTTCGAGTTCCTTTCAACATTTTGGAAATCCCGCTGAAACTTTGGACATTCTGGCGAAGGGTTCCCAATCCCCGACAAGATTGGTACCCTTTCACGTCCAAATCTCTCAAACTCCGGGAGAGATTCTCAAAACCAAGGTTGACATGTTTCGAGTTCCTTTCAACATTTTGGAAATCCCGCTGAAACTTTGGACATTCTGGCGAAGGGTTCCCAATCCCCGACAAGATTGGTACCCTTTCACGTCCAAATCTCTCAAACTCCGGGAGAGATTCTCAAAACCAAGGTTGACATGTTTCGAGTTCCTTTCAACATTTTGGAAATCCCGCTGAAACTTTGGACATTGTCGCGAAGGGTTCCCAATCCCCGACAAGATTGGTACCCTTTCACGTCCAAATCTCTCAAACTCCGGGAGAGATTCTCAAAACCAAGGTTGACATGTTTCGAGTTCCTTTCAACATTTTGGAAATCCCGCTGAAACATTGGACATTCTGGCGAAGGAGTCCCGATCCCCGACAAGACTGGTACCCTTTCACGTGCAAATCTCTCAAACTCCGGGAGAGATTCTCAAAACCAAGGTTGACATGTTTCGAGTTCCTTTCAACATTTTGGAAATCCCGCTGAAACTTTGGACATTCTCGCGAAGGGTTCCCAATCCCCGACAAGATTGGTACCCTTTCACGTCCAAATCTCTCAAACTCCGGGAGAGATTCTCAAAACCAAGGTTGACATGTTTCGAGTTCCTTTCAACATTTTGGAAATCCCGCTGAAACTTTGGACATTCTCGCGAAGGGTTCCCAATCCCCGACAAGATTGGTACCCTTTCACGTCCAAATCTCTCAAACTCCGGGAGAGATTCTCAAAACCAAGGTTGACATGTTTTGAGTTCCTTTCAACATTTTGGAAATCCCGCTGAAACTTTGGACATTCTCGCAAAGAGTTCCCAATCCCCGACAAGATTGGTACCCTTTCACGTCCAAATCTCTCAAAGTCCGGGAGAGATTCTCAAAACCAAGGTTGACATGGTTCGAGTTCCTTTCAACATTTTGGAAATCCCGCTGAAACTTTGGACATTCTGGCGGAGGGTTCCCAATCCCCGACAAGATTGGTACCCTTTCACGTCCAAATCTCTCAAACTCCGGGAGAGATTCTCAAAACCAAGGTTGACATGGTTCGAGTTCCTTTCAACATTTTGGAAATCCCGCTGAAACTTTGGACATTCTGGCGGAGGGTTCCCAATCCCCGACAAGATTGGTACCCTTTCACGTCCAAATCTCTCAAACTCCGGGAGAGATTCTCAAAACCAACGTTGACATGGTTCGAGTTCCTTTCAACATTTTGGAAATCCCGCTGAAACTTTGGACATTCTCGCGAAGGGTTCCCGATCCCCGACAAGATTGGTACCCTTTCACGTGCAAATCTCTAAAACTCCGGGAGAGATTCTCAAAACCAAGGTTGACATGTTTCGAGTTCCTTTCAACATTTTGGAAATCCCGCTGAAACTTTGGACATTCTGGCGAAGGGTTCCCAATCCCCGACAAGATTGGTACCCTTTCACGTCCAAATCTCTCAAACTCCGGGAGAGATTCTCAAAACCAAGGTTGACATGGTTCGAGTTCCTTTCAACATTTTGGAAATCCCTCTGAAACTTTGGGCATTCTCGCGAAGGGTTCCCAATCCCCGACAAGTTTGGTACCCTTTCACATCCAAATCTCTCAAACTCCGGGAGAGATTCTCAAAACCAAGGTTGACATGTTTCGAGTTCCTTTCAACATTTTGGAAATCCCGCTGAAACTTTGGACATTCTCGCGAAGGGTTCCCAATCCCCGACAAGATTGGTACCCTTTCACGTCCAAATCTCTCAAAGTCCGGGAGAGATTCTCAAAACCAAGGTTGACATGTTTCGAGTTCCTTTCAACATTTTGGAAATCCCGCTGAAACTTTGGACATTCTCGCGAAGAGTTCCCAATCCCCGACAAGATTGGTACCCTTTCACGTCCAAATCTCTCAAAGTCCGGGAGAGATTCTCAAAACCAAGGTTGACATGGTTCGAGTTCCTTTCAACATTTTGGAAATCCCGCTGAAACTTTGGACATTCTGGCGAAGGGTTCCCAATCCCCGACAAGATTGGTACCCTTTCACGTCCAAATCTCTCAAACTCCGGGAGACATTCTCAAAACCAAGGTTGACATGTTTCGAGTTCCTTTCAACATTTTGGAAATCCCGCTGAAACTTTGGACATTCTGGCGAAGGGTTCCCAATCCCCGACAAGATTGGTACCCTTTCACGTCCAAATATCTCAAACTCCGGGAGAGATTCTCAAAACCAAGGTTGACATGTTTCCAGTTCCTTTCAACATTTTGGAAATCCCGCTGAAACTTTGGACATTCTCGCGAAGGGTTCCCAATCCCCGACAAGATTGGTACCCTTTCACGTCCAAATCTCTCAAACTCCGGGAGACATTCTCAAAACCAAGGTTGACATGTTTCGAGTTCCTTTCAACATTTTGGAAATCCCGCTGAAACTTTGGACATTGTCGCGAAGGGTTCCCAATCCCCAACAAGATTGGTACCCTTTCACGTCCAAATCTCTCAAACTCCGGGAGAGATTCTCAAAACCAAGGTTGACATGTTTCGAGTTCCTTTCAACATTTTGGAAATCCCGCTGAAACTTTGGACATTCTCGCGAAGGGTTCCCAATCCCCGACAAGATTGGTACCCTTTCACGTCCAAATCTCTCAAACTCCGGGAGAGATTCTCAAAACCAAGGTTGACATGTTTCGAGTTCCTTTCAACATTTTGGAAATCCCGCTGAAACTTTGGACATTCTCGCGAAGGGTTCCCAATCCCCGACAAGATTGGTACCCTTTCACGTCCAAATCTCTCAAACTCCGGGAGAGATTCTCAAAACCAAGGTTGACATGTTTCGAGTTCCTTTCAACATTTTGGAAATCCCGCTGAAACTTTGGACATTCTCGATAAGGGTTCCAAATCCCCGACAAGATTGGTACCCTTTCACGTCCAAATCTCTCAAACTCCGGGAGAGATTCTCAAAACCAAGGTTGACATGTTTCGAGTTCCTTTCAACATTTTGGAAATCCCGCTGAAACTTTGGACATTTTCGCGAAGGGTTCCCGATCCCCGACAAGATTGGTACCCTTTCACGTCCAAATCTCTCAAACTCCGGGAGAGATTCTCAAAACCAAGGTTGACATGGTTCGAGTTCCTTTCAACATTTTGGAAATCCCGCTGAAACTTTGGACATTCTGGCGGAGGGTTACCAATCCCCGACAAGATTGGTACCCTTTCACGTCCAAATCTCTCAAACTCCGGGAGAGATTCTCAAAACCAACGTTGACATGGTTCGAGTTCCTTTCAACATTTTGGAAATCCCGCTGAAACTTTGGACATTCTCGCGAAGGGTTCCCAATCCCCGACAAGATTGGTACCCTTTCACGTCCAAATCTCTCAAAGTCCGGGAGAGATTCTCAAAACCAAGGTTGACGTGTTTCGAGTTCCTTTCAACATTTTGGAAATCCCGCTGAAAGTTTGGACATTGTCGCGAAGGGTTCCCAATCCCCGACAAGATTGGTACCCTTTCACGTCCAAATCTCTCAAACTCCGGGAGAGATTCTCAAAACCAAGGTTGACATGTTTCGAGTTCCTTTCAACATTTTGGAAATCCCGCTGAAACTTTGGACATTCTCGCGAACGGTTCCCGATCCCCGACAAGATTGGTATCCTTTCACGTCCAAATCTCTCAAACTCCGGGAGAGATTCTCAAAACCAAGGTTGACATGTTTCGAGTTCCTTTCAACATTTTGGAAATCCCGCTGAAACTTTGGACATTCTCGCGAAGTCTTCCCAATCCCCGACAAGATTGGTACCCTTTCATGTCCAAATCTCTCAAACTCCGTGAGAGATTCTCAAAACCAAGGTTGACATGTTTCGAGTTCCTTTCAACATTTTGGAAATCCCGCTGAAACTTTGGACATTCTCGCGAAGGGTTCCCAATCCCCGACAAGATTGGTACCCTTTCACGTCCAAATCTCTCAAAGTCCGGGAGAGATTCTCAAAACCAAGGTTGACATGTTTCGAGTTCCTTTCAACATTTTGGAAATCCCACTGAAACTTTGGACATTCTGGCGAAGGGTTCCCAATCCCCGACAAGATTGGTACCCTTTCACGTCCAAATCTCTCAAACTCTGGGAGAGATTCTCAAAACCAAGGTTGACATGTTTCGAGTTCCTTTCAACATTTTGGAAATCCCGCTGAAACTTTGGACATTCTCGCGAAGGGTTCCCAATCCCCGACAAGATTGGTACCCTTTCACGTCCAAATCTCTCAAACTCCGGGAGAGATTCTCAAAACCAAGGTTGACATGTTTCGAGTTCCTTTCAACATTTTGGAAATCCCGCTGAAACTTTGGACATTCTCGCGAAGGGTTCCCAATCCCCGACAAGATTGGTACCCTTTCACGTGCAAATCTCTCAAACTCCGGGAGAGATTCTCAAAACCAAGGTTGACATGTTTCGAGTTCCTTTCAACATTTTGGAAATCCCGCTGAAACTTTGGACATTCTGGCGAAGGGTTCCCAATCCCCGACAAGATTGGTACCCTTTCACGTCCAAATCTCTCAAACTCCGGGAGAGATTCTCAAAACCAAGGTTGACATGTTTTGAGTTCCTTTCAACATTTTGGAAATCCCGATGAAAGTTTGGACATTCTCGCGAAGGGTTCCCAATCCCCGACAAGATTGGTACCCTTTCACGTCCAAATCTCTCAAAGTCCGGGAGAGATTCTCAAAACCAAGGTTGACATGTTTCGAGTTCCTTTCAACATTTTGGAAATCCCGCTGAAACTTTGGACATTCTCGCGAAGGGTTCCCAATCTTCGACAAGATTGGTACCCTTTCACGTCCAAATCTCTCAAACTCCGAGAGAGATTCTCAAAACCAAGGTTGACATGTTTCGAGTTCCTTTCAACATTTTGGAAATCCCGCTGAAACTTTGGACATTCTCGCGAAGGGTTCCCAATCCCCGACAAGATTGGTACCCTTTCACGTCCAAATCTCTCAAACTCCGGGAGAGATTCTCAAAACCAAGGTTGACATGTTTCGAGTTCCTTTCAACATTTTGGAAATCCCGCTGAAACTTTGGACATTCTCGCGAAGGGTTCCCGATCCCCGACAAGATTGGTACCCTTTCACGTCCAAATCTCTCAAACTCCGGGAGAGATTCTCAAAACCAAGGTTGACATGTTTCGAGTTCCTTTCAACATTTTGGAAATCCCGCTGAAACTTCGGACATTCTGGCGAAGGGTTCCCAATCCCCGACAAGATTGGTACCCTTTCACGTCCAAATCTCTCAAACTCCGGGAGAGATTCTCAAAACCAAGGTTGACATGTTTCGAGTTCCTTTCAACATTTTGGAAATCCCGCTGAAACTTTGGACATTCTCGCGAAGGGTTCCCAATCCCCGACAAGATTGGTACCCTTTCACGTCCAAATCTCTCAAACTCCGGGAGAGATTCTCAAAACCAAGGTTGACATGTTTCGAGTTCCTTTCAACATTTTGGAAATCCCGCTGAAACTTTGGACATTCTCGCGAAGGGTTCCCAATCCCCGACAAGATTGGTACCCTTTCACGTCCAAATCTCTCAAACTCCGGGAGAGATTCTCAAAACCAAGGTTGACATGGTTCGAGTTACTTTCAACATTTTGGAAATCCCGCTGACACTTTGGACATTCTCGCGAAGGGTTCCCAATCAACGAGAAGATTGGTACCCTTTCACGTCCAAATCTCTCAAACTCCGGGAGAGATTCTCAAAACCAAGGTTGACATGTTTCGAGTTCCTTTCAACATTTTGGAAATCCCGCTGAAACTTTGGACATTCTCGCGAAGGGTTCCCAATCCCCGACAAGATTGGTACCCTTTCACGTCCAAATCTCTCCAACTCCGGGAGAGATTCTCAAAACCAAGGTTGACATGTTTCGAGTTCCTTTCAACATTTTGGAAATCCCGCTGAAACTTTGGACATTCGCGCGAAGGGTTCCCGATCCCCGACAAGACTGGTACCCTTTCACGTCCAAATCTCTCAAACTCCGGGAGAGATTCTCAAAACCAAGGTTGACATGTTTCGAGTTCCTTTCAACATTTTGGAAATCCCGCTGAAACTTTGGACAATCTGACGAAGGGTTCCCAATCCCCGACAAGATTGGTACCCTTTCACGTCCAAATCTCTCAAACTCCGGGAGAGATTCTCAAAACCAAGGTTGACATGGTTCGAGTTCCTTTCAACATTTTGGAAATCCCGCTGAAACTTTGGACATTCTCGCGAAGGGTTCCCAATCCCCGACAAGATTGGTACCCTTTCACGTCCAAATCTCTCAAACTCCGGGAGAGATTCTCAAAACCAAGGTTGACATGTTTCGAGTTCCTTTCAACATTTTGGAAATCCCGCTGAAACTTTGGACATTCTGGCGAAGGGTTCCCAATCCCCGACAAGATTGGTACCCTTTCACGTCCAAATCTCTCAAACTCCGGGAGAGATTCTCAAAACCAAGGTTGACATGTTTTGAGTTCCTTTCAACATTTTGGAAATCCCGATGAAAGTTTGGACATTCTCGCGAAGGGTTCCCAATCCCCGACAAGATTGGTACGCTTTCACGTCCAAATCTCTCAAAGTCCGGGAGAGATTCTCAGAACCAAGGTTGACATGTTTCGAGTTCCTTTCAACATTTTGGAAATCCCGCTGAAACTTTGGACATTCTCGCGAAGGGTTCCCAATCTTCGACAAGATTGGTACCCTTTCACGTCCAAATCTCTCAAACTCCGGGAGAGATTCTCAAAACCAAGGTTGACATGTTTCGAGTTCCTTTCAACATTTTGGAAATCCCGCTGAAACTTTGGACATTCTCGCGAAGGGTTCCCAATCCCCGACAAGATTGGTACCCTTTCACGTCCAAATCTCTCAAACTCCGGGAGAGATTCTCAAAACCAAGGTTGACATGTTTCGAGTTCCTTTCAACATTTTGGAAATCCCGCTGAAACTTTGGACATTCTCGCGAAGGGTTCCCGATCCCCGACAAGATTGGTACCCTTTCACGTCCAAATCTCTCAAACTCCGGGAGAGATTCTCAAAACCAAGGTTGACATGTTTCGAGTTCCTTTCAACATTTTGGAAATCCCGCTGAAACTTCGGACATTCTGGCGAAGGGTTCCCAATCCCCGACAAGATTGGTACCCTTTCACGTCCAAATCTCTCCAACTCCGGGAGAGATTCTCAAAACCAAGGTTGACATGTTTCGAGTTCCTTTCAACATTTTGGAAATCCCGCTGAAACTTTGGACATTCTCGCGAAGGGTTCCCGATCCCCGACAAGACTGGTACCCTTTCACGTCCAAATCTCTCAAACTCCGGGAGAGATTCTCAAAACCAAGGTTGACATGTTTCGAGTTCCTTTCAACATTTTGGAAATCCCACTGAAACTTTGGACAATCTGACGAAGGGTTCCCAATCCCCGACAAGATTGGTACCCTTTCACGTCCAAATCTCTCAAACTCCGGGAGAGATTCTCAAAACCAAGGTTGACATGGTTCGAGTTCCTTTCAACATTTTGGAAATCCCGCTGAAACTTTGGACATTCTCGCGAAGGGTTCCCAATCCCCGACAAGATTGGTACCCTTTCACGTCCAAATCTCTCCAACTCCGGGAGAGATTCTCAAAACCAAGGTTGACATGTTTCGAGTTCCTTTCAACATTTTGGAAATCCCGCTGAAACTTTGGACATTCTGGCGAAGGGTTCCCAATCCCCGACAAGATTGGTACCCTTTCACGTCCAAATCTCTCAAACTCCGGGAGAGATTCTCAAAACCAAGGTTGACATGTTTCGAGTTCCTCTCAACATTTTGGAAATCCCGCTGAAACTTTGGACATTCTCGCGAAGGGTTCCCAATCCCCGACAAGATTGGTACCCTTTCACGTCCAAATCTCTCATACTCCGGGAGAGATTCTCAAAACCAAGGTTGACATGTTTCGAGTTCCTTTCAACATTTTGGAAATCCCGCTGAAACTTTGGACATTCTCGCGAAGGGTTCCCGATCCCCGACAAGACTGGTACCCTTTCACGTCCAAATCTCTCAAACTCCGGGAGAGATTCTCAAAACCAAGGTTGACATGGTTCGAGTTCCTTTCAACATTTTGGAAATCCCGCTGAAACTTTGGACATTCTGGCGAAGGGTTCCCAATCCCCGACAAGATTGGTACCCTTTCACGTCCAAATCTCTCAAACTCCGGGAGAGATTCTCAAAACCAAGGTTGACATGTTTCGAGTTCCTTTCAACATTTTGGAAATCCCGCTGAAACTTTGGACATTCTGGCGAAGGGTTCCCAATCCCCGACAAGATTGGTACCCTTTCACGTCCAAATCTCTCAAACTCCGGGAGAGATTCTCAAAACCAAGGTTGACATGTTTCGAGTTCCTTTCAACATTTTGGAAATCCCGCTGAAACTTTGGACATTCTCGCGAAGGGTTCCCGATCCCCGACAGGACTGGTACCCTTTCACGTCCAAATCTCTCAAACTCCGGGAGAGATTCTCAAAACCAAGGTTGACATGGTTCGAGTTCCTTTCAACATTTTGGAAACCCGCTGAAACTTTGGACATTGTCGCGAAGGGTTCCCAATCCCCGACAAGATTGGTACCCTTTCACGTCCAAATCTCTCAAACTCCGGGAGAGATTCTCAAAACCAAGGTTGATATGTTTCGAGTTCCTTTCAACATTTTGGAAATCCCGCTGAAAGTTTGGACATTCTCGCGAAGGGTTCCCAATCCCCGACAAGATTGGTACCCTTTCACGTCCAAATCTCTCAAACTCCGGGAGAGATTCTCAAAACCAAGGTTGACATGTTTCGAGTTCCTTTCAACATTTTGGAAATCCCGCTGAAACTTTGGACATTCTCGCGAACGGTTCCCGATCCCCGACAAGATTGGTACCCTTTCACGTCCAAATCTCTCAAACTCCGGGAGAGATTCTCAAAACCAAGGTTGACATGTTTCGAGTTCCTTTCAACATTTTGGAAATCCCGCTGAAACTTTGGACATTCTCGCGAAGGGTTCCCGATCCCCGACAAGACTGGTACCCTTTCACGTCCAAATCTCTCAAACTCCGGGAGAGATTCTCAAAACCAAGGTTGACATGGTTCGAGTTCCTTTCAACATTTTGGAAATCCCGCTGAAACTTTGGACATTGTCGCGAAGGGTTCCCAATCCCCGACAAGATTGGTACCCTTTCACGTCCAAATCTCTCAAACTCCGGGAGAGATTCTCAAAACCAAGGTTGACATGTTTCGAGTTCCTTTCAACATTTTGGAAATCCTGCTGAAAGTTTGGATATTCTGGCGAAGGGTTCCCAATCCCTGACAAGATTGGTACCCTTTCACGTCCAAATCTCTCAAAGTCTGGGAGAGATTCTCAAAACCAAGGTTGACATGTTTCGAGTTCCTTTCAACATTTTGGAAATCCCGCTGAAACTTTGGACATTCTCGCGAAGTCTTCCCAATCCCCGACAAGATTGGTACCCTTTCATGTCCAAATCTCTCAAACTCCAGGAGAGATTCTCAAAACCAAGGTTGACATGTTTCCAGTTCCTTTAAACATTTTGGAAATCCCGCTGAAACTTTGGACATTCTGGCGAAGGGTTCCCAATCCCCGACAAGATTGGTACCCTTTCACGTCCAAATCTCTCAAACTCCGGGAGAGATTCTCAAAACCAAGGTTGACATGTTTCGAGTTCCTTTCAACATTTTGGAAATCCCGCTGAAACTTTGGACATTCTCGCGAAGGGTTCCCAATCCCCGACAAGATTGGTACCCTTTCATGTCCAAATCTCTCAAACTCCAGGAGAGATTCTCAAAACCAAGGTTGACATGTTTCGAGTTCCTTTCAACATTTTGGAAATCCCGCTGAAACTTTGGACATTCTCGCGAAGGGTTCCCAATCCCCGACAAGATTGGTACCCTTTCACGTCCAAATCTCTCAAACTCTGGGAGAGATTCTCAAAACCAAGGTTGACATGTTTCCAGTTCCTTTCAACATTTTGGAAATCCCGCTGAAACTTTGGACATTCTGGCGAAGGGTTCCCAATCCCCGACAAGATTGGTACCCTTTCACGTCCAAATCTCTCAAACTCCGGGAGAGATTCTCAAAACCAAGGTTGACATGTTTCGAGTTCCTTTCAACATTTTGGAAATCCCGCTGAAACTTTGGACATTCTCGCGAAGGGTTCCCAATCCCCGACAAGATTGGTACCCTTTCACGTCCAAATCTCTCAAACTCCGGGAGAGATTCTCAAAACCAAGGTTGACATGTTTCGAGTTCCTTTCAACATTTTGGAAATCCCGCTGAAACTTTGGACATTCTCGCGAAGGGTTCCCAATCCCCGACAAGATTGGTACCCTTTCACGTCCAAATCTCTCAAAGTCCGGGAGAGATTCTCAAAACCAAGGTTGACGTGTTTCGAGTTCCTTTCAACATTTTGGAAATCCCGCTGAAAGTTTGGACATTGTCGCGAAGGGTTCCCAATCCCCGACAAGATTGGTACACTTTCACGTCCAAATCTCTCAAACTCCGGGAGAGATTCTCAAAACCAAGGTTGACATGTTTCGAGTTCCTTTCAACATTTTGGAAATCCCGCTGAAACTTTGGACATTCTCGCGAACGGTTCCCGATTCCCGACAAGATTGGTACCCTTTCACGTCCAAATCTCTCAAACTCCGGGAGAGATTCTCAAAACCAAGGTTGACATGTTTCGAGTTCCTTTCAACATTTTGGAAATCCCGCTGAAACTTTGGACATTCTCGCGAAGAGTTCCCGATCCCCGACAAGACTGGTACCCTTTCACGTCCAAATCTCTCAAAGTCCGGGAGAGATTCTCAAAACCAAGGTTGACATGTTTCGAGTTCCTTTCAACATTTTGGAAATCCCACTGAAACTTTGGACATTCTGACGAAGGGTTCCCAATCCCCGACAAGATTGGTACCCTTTCACGTCCAAATCTCTCAAACTCGGGAGAGATTCTCAAAACCAAGGTTGACATGTTTCGAGTTCCTTTCAACATTTTGGAAATCCCGCTGAAACTTTGGACATTCTGGCGAAGGGTTCCCAATCCCCGACAAGATTGGTACCCTTTCACGTCCAAATCTCTCAAACTCGGGAGAGATTCTCAAAACCAAGGTTGACATGTTTCGAGTTCCTTTCAACATTTTGGAAATCCCGCTGAAACTTTGGACATTCTGGCGAAGGGTTCCCAATCCCCGACAAGATTGGTACCCTTTCACGTCCAAATCTCTCAAACTCCGGGAGAGATTCTCAAAACCAAGGTTGACATGTTTCGAGTTCCTTTCAACATTTTGGAAATCCCGCTGAAACTTTGGACATTCTCGCGAAGAGTTCCCGATCCCCGACAAGACTGGTACCCTTTCACGTCCAAATCTCTCAAAGTCCGGGAGAGATTCTCAAAACCAAGGTTGACATGTTTCGAGTTCCTTTCAACATTTTGGAAATCCCACTGAAACTTTGGACATTCTGACGAAGGGTTCCCAATCCCCGACAAGATTGGTACCCTTTCACGTCCAAATCTCTCAAACTCGGGAGAGACTCTCAAAACCAAGGTTGACATGTTTCGAGTTCCTTTCAACATTTTGGAAATCCCGCTGAAACTTTGGACATTCTCGCGAAGGGTTCCCAATCCCCGACAAGATTGGTACCCTTTCACGTCCAAATCTCTCAAACTCGGGAGAGATTCTCAAAACCAAGGTTGACATGTTTCGAGTTCCTTTCAACATTTTGGAAATCCCGCTGAAACTTTGGGCATTCTGGCGAAGGGTTCCCAATCCCCGACAAGATTGGTACCCTTTCACGTCCAAATCTCTCAAACTCCGGGAGAGATTCTCAAAACCAAGGTTGACATGTTTCGAGTTCCTCTCAACATTTTGGAAATCCCGCTGAAACTTTGGACATTCTGGCGAAGGGTTCCCAATCCCCGACAAGATTGGTACCCTTTCACGTCCAAATCTCTCAAACTCCGGGAGAGATTCTCAAAACCAAGGTTGACATGGTTCGAGTTCCTTTCAACATTTTGGAAATCCCGCTGAAACTTTGGACATTCTCGCGAAGAGTTCCCGATCCCCGACAAGACTGGTACCCTTTCACGTCCAAATCTCTCAAAGTCCGGGAGAGATTCTCAAAACCAAGGTTGACATGTTTCGAGTTCCTTTCAACATTTTGGAAATCCCACTGAAACTTTGGACATTCTGACGAAGGGTTCCCAATCCCCGACAAGATTGGTACCCTTTCACGTCCAAATCTCTCAAACTCGGGAGAGATTCTCAAAACCAAGGTTGACATGTTTCGAGTTCCTTTCAACATTTTGGAAATCCCGCTGAAACTTTGGACATTCTGGCGAAGGGTTCCCAATCCCCGACAAGATTGGTACCCTTTCACGTCCAAATCTCTCAAACTCCGGGAGAGATTCTCAAAACCAAGGTTGACATGTTTCGAGTTCCTTTCAACATTTTGGAAATCCCGCTGAAACTTTGGACATTCTCGCGAAGAGTTCCCGATCCCCGACAAGACTGGTACCCTTTCACGTCCAAATCTCTCAAAGTCCGGGAGAGATTCTCAAAACCAAGGTTGACATGTTTCGAGTTCCTTTCAACATTTTGGAAATCCCACTGAAACTTTGGACATTCTGACGAAGGGTTCCCAATCCCCGACAAGATTGGTACCCTTTCACGTCCAAATCTCTCAAACTCGGGAGAGACTCTCAAAACCAAGGTTGACATGTTTCGAGTTCCTTTCAACATTTTGGAAATCCCGCTGAAACTTTGGACATTCTCGCGAAGGGTTCCCAATCCCCGACAAGATTGGTACCCTTTCACGTCCAAATCTCTCAAACTCGGGAGAGATTCTCAAAACCAAGGTTGACATGTTTCGAGTTCCTTTCAACATTTTGGAAATCCCGCTGAAACTTTGGGCATTCTGGCGAAGGGTTCCCAATCCCCGACAAGATTGGTACCCTTTCACGTCCAAATCTCTCAAACTCCGGGAGAGATTCTCAAAACCAAGGTTGACATGTTTCGAGTTCCTCTCAACATTTTGGAAATCCCGCTGAAACTTTGGACATTCTGGCGAAGGGTTCCCAATCCCCGACAAGATTGGTACCCTTTCACGTCCAAATCTCTCAAACTCCGGGAGAGATTCTCAAAACCAAGGTTGACATGGTTCGAGTTCCTTTCAACATTTTGGAAATCCCGCTGAAACTTTGGACATTCTCGCGAAGAGTTCCCGATCCCCGACAAGACTGGTACCCTTTCACGTCCAAATCTCTCAAAGTCCGGGAGAGATTCTCAAAACCAAGGTTGACATGTTTCGAGTTCCTTTCAACATTTTGGAAATCCCACTGAAACTTTGGACATTCTGACGAAGGGTTCCCAATCCCCGACAAGATTGGTACCCTTTCACGTCCAAATCTCTCAAACTCGGGAGAGATTCTCAAAACCAAGGTTGACATGTTTCGAGTTCCTTTCAACATTTTGGAAATCCCGCTGAAACTTTGGACATTCTCGCGAAGGGTTCCCAATCCCCGACAAGATTGGTACCCTTTCACGTCCAAATCTCTCAAACTCGGGAGAGATTCTCAAAACCAAGGTTGACATGTTTCGAGTTCCTTTCAACATTTTGGAAATCCCGCTGAAACTTTGGACATTCTGGCGAAGGGTTCCCAATCCCCGACAAGATTGGTACCCTTTCACGTCCAAATCTCTCAAACTCCGGGAGAGATTCTCAAAACCAAGGTTGACATGTTTCGAGTTCCTTTCAACATTTTGGAAATCCCGCTGAAACTTTGGACATTCTCGCGAAGAGTTCCCGATCCCCGACAAGACTGGTACCCTTTCACGTCCAAATCTCTCAAAGTCCGGGAGAGATTCTCAAAACCAAGGTTGACATGTTTCGAGTTCCTTTCAACATTTTGGAAATCCCACTGAAACTTTGGACATTCTGACGAAGGGTTCCCAATCCCCGACAAGATTGGTACCCTTTCACGTCCAAATCTCTCAAACTCGGGAGAGATTCTCAAAACCAAGGTTGACATGTTTCGAGTTCCTTTCAACATTTTGGAAATCCCGCTGAAACTTTGGACATTCTCGCGAAGGGTTCCCAATCCCCGACAAGATTGGTACCCTTTCACGTCCAAATCTCTCAAACTCGGGAGAGATTCTCAAAACCAAGGTTGACATGTTTCGAGTTCCTTTCAACATTTTGGAAATCCCGCTGAAACTTTGGACATTCTCGCGAAGGGTTCCCAATCCCCGACAAGATTGGTACCCTTTCACGTCCAAATCTCTCAAACTCGGGAGAGATTCTCAAAACCAAGGTTGACATGTTTCGAGTTCCTTTCAACATTTTGGAAATCCCGCTGAAACTTTGGACATTCTCGCGAAGGGTTCCCAATCCCCGACAAGATTGGTACCCTTTCACGTCCAAATCTCTCAAACTCGGGAGAGATTCTCAAAACCAAGGTTGACATGTTTCGAGTTCCTTTCAACATTTTGGAAATCCCGCTGAAACTTTGGACATTCTCGCGAACGGTTCCCGATCCCAGACAAGATTGGTACCCTTTCACGTCCAAATCTCTCAAACTCCGGGAGAGATTCTCAAAACCAAGGTTGACATGTTTCGAGTTCCTTTCAACATTTTGGAAATCCCGCTGAAACTTTGGACATTCTCGCGAAGAGTTCCCGATCCCCGACAAGACTGGTACCCTTTCACGTCCAAATCTCTCAAAGTCCGGGAGAGATTCTCAAAACCAAGGTTGACATGTTTCGAGTTCCTTTCAACATTTTGGAAATCCCACTGAAACTTTGGACATTCTGACGAAGGGTTCCCAATCCCCGACAAGATTGGTACCCTTTCACGTCCAAATCTCTCAAACTCGGGAGAGATTCTCAAAACCAAGGTTGACATGTTTCGAGTTCCTTTCAACATTTTGGAAATCCCGCTGAAACTTTGGACATTCTGGCGAAGGGTTCCCAATCCCCGACAAGATTGGTACCCTTTCACGTCCAAATCTCTCAAAGTCCGGGAGAGATTCTCAAAACCAAGGTTGACATGTTTCGAGTTCCTTTCAACATTTTGGAAATCCCGCTGAAACTTTGGACATTCTCGCGAAGGGTTCCCAATCCCCGACAAGATTGGTACCCTTTCATGTCCAAATCTCTCAAACTCCAGGAGAGATTCTCAAAACCAAGGTTGACATGTTTCGAGTTCCTTTCAACATTTTGGAAATCCCGCTGAAACTTTGGACATTCTCGCGAAGGGTTCCCAATCCCCGACAAGATTGGTACCCTTTCACGTCCAAATCTCTCAAACTCTGGGAGAGATTCTCAAAACCAAGGTTGACATGTTTCGAGTTCCTTTCAACATTTTGGAAATCCCGCTGAAACTTTGGACATTCTGGCGAAGGGTTCCCAATCCCCGACAAGATTGGTACCCTTTCACGTCCAAATCTCTCAAACTCCCGGAGAGATTCTCAAAACCAAGGTTGACATGTTTCGAGTTCCTTTCAACATTTTGGAAATCCCGCTGAAACTTTGGACATTCTCGCGAAGAGTTCCCGATCCCCGACAAGACTGGTACCCTTTCACGTCCAAATCTCTCAAAGTCCGGGAGAGATTCTCAAAACCAAGGTTGACATGTTTCCAGTTCCTTTAAACATTTTGGAAATCCCGCTGAAACTTTGGACATTCTCGCGAAGGGTTCCCAATCCCCGACAAGATTGGTACCCTTTCACGTCCAAATCTCTCAAACTCCGGGAGAGATTCTCAAAACCAAGGTTGACATGTTTCGAGTTCCTTTCAACATTTTGGAAATCCCGCTGAAACTTTGGACATTCTCGCGAAGGGTTCCCAATCCCCGACAAGATTGGTACCCTTTCATGTCCAAATCTCTCAAACTCCAGGAGAGATTCTCAAAACCAAGGTTGACATGTTTCGAGTTCCTTTCAACATTTTGGAAATCCCGCTGAAACTTTGGACATTCTCGCGAAGGGTTCCCAATCCCCGACAAGATTGGTACCCTTTCACGTCCAAATCTCTCAAACTCTGGGAGAGATTCTCAAAACCAAGGTTGACATGTTTCGAGTTCCTTTCAACATTTTGGAAATCCCGCTGAAACTTTGGACATTCTGGCGAAGGGTTCCCAATCCCCGACAAGATTGGTACCCTTTCACGTCCAAATCTCTCAAACTCCGGGAGAGATTCTCAAAACCAAGGTTGACATGTTTCGAGTTCCTTTCAACATTTTGGAAATCCCGCTGAAACTTTGGACATTCTGGCGAAGGGTTCCCAATCCCCGACAAGATTGGTACCCTTTCACGTCCAAATCTCTCAAACTCCGGGAGAGATTCTCAAAACCAAGGTTGACATGTTTCGAGTTCCTTTCAACATTTTGGAAATCCCGCTGAAACTTTGGACATTCTCGCGAAGGGTTCCCAATCCCCGACAAGATTGGTACCCTTTCACGTCCAAATCTCTCAAAGTCCGGGAGAGATTCTCAAAACCAAGGTTGACGTGTTTCGAGTTCCTTTCAACATTTTGGAAATCCCGCTGAAAGTTTGGACATTGTCGCGAAGGGTTCCCAATCCCCGACAAGATTGGTACCCTTTCACGTCCAAATCTCTCAAACTCCGGGAGAGATTCTCAAAACCAAGGTTGACATGTTTCGAGTTCCTTTCAACATTTTGGAAATCCCGCTGAAACTTTGGACATTCTCGCGAACGGTTCCCGATCCCCGACAAGATTGGTACCCTTTCACGTCCAAATCTCTCAAAGTCCGGGAGAGATTCTCAAAACCAAGGTTGACATGTTTCGAGTTCCTTTCAACATTTTGGAAATCCCGCTGAAACTTTGGACATTCTCGCGAAGAGTTCCCGATCCCCGACAAGACTGGTACCCTTTCACGTCCAAATCTCTCAAAGTCCGGGAGAGATTCTCAAAACCAAGGTTGACATGTTTCGAGTTCCTTTCAACATTTTGGAAATCCCACTGAAACTTTGGACATTCTGACGAAGGGTTCCCAATCCCCGACAAGATTGGTACCCTTTCACGTCCAAATCTCTCAAACTCGGGAGAGATTCTCAAAACCAAGGTTGACATGTTTCGAGTTCCTTTCAACATTTTGGAAATCCCGCTGAAACTTTGGACATTCTGGCGAAGGGTTCCCAATCCCCGACAAGATTGGTGCCCTTTCACGTCCAAATCTCTCAAACTCGGGAGAGATTCTCAAAACCAAGTTTGACATGTTTCGAGTTCCTTTCAACATTTTGGAAATCCCGCTGAAACTTTGGACATTCTGGCGAAGGGTTCCCAATCCCCGACAAGATTGGTACCCTTTCACGTCCAAATCTCTCAAACTCCGGGAGAGATTCTCAAAACCAAGGTTGACATGTTTCGAGTTCCTTTCAACATTTTGGAAATCCCGCTGAAACTTTGGACATTCTCGCGAAGAGTTCCCGATCCCCGACAAGACTGGTACCCTTTCACGTCCAAATCTCTCAAAGTCCGGGAGAGATTCTCAAAACCAAGGTTGACATGTTTCGAGTTCCTTTCAACATTTTGGAAATCCCACTGAAACTTTGGACATTCTGACGAAGGGTTCCCAATCCCCGACAAGATTGGTACCCTTTCACGTCCAAATCTCTCAAACTCGGGAGAGATTCTCAAAACCAAGGTTGACATGTTTCGAGTTCCTTTCAACATTTTGGAAATCCCGCTGAAACTTTGGACATTCTCGCGAAGGGTTCCCAATCCCCGACAAGATTGGTACCCTTTCACGTCCAAATCTCTCAAACTCGGGAGAGATTCTCAAAACCAAGGTTGACATGTTTCGAGTTCCTTTCAACATTTTGGAAATCCCGCTGAAACTTTGGACATTCTGGCGAAGGGTTCCCAATCCCCGACAAGATTGGTACCCTTTCACGTCCAAATCTCTCAAACTCCGGGAGAGATTCTCAAAACCAAGGTTGACATGTTTCGAGTTCCTCTCAACATTTTGGAAATCCCGCTGAAACTTTGGACATTCTGGCGAAGGGTTCCCAATCCCCGACAAGATTGGTACCCTTTCACGTCCAAATCTCTCAAACTCCGGGAGAGATTCTCAAAACCAAGGTTGACATGTTTCGAGTTCCTTTCAACATTTTGGAAATCCCGCTGAAACTTTGGACATTCTCGCGAAGAGTTCCCGATCCCCGACAAGACTGGTACCCTTTCACGTCCAAATCTCTCAAAGTCCGGGAGAGATTCTCAAAACCAAGGTTGACATGTTTCGAGTTCCTTTCAACATTTTGGAAATCCCACTGAAACTTTGGACATTCTGACGAAGGGTTCCCAATCCCCGACAAGATTGGTACCCTTTCACGTCCAAATCTCTCAAACTCGGGAGAGATTCTCAAAACCAAGGTTGACATGTTTCGAGTTCCTTTCAACATTTTGGAAATCCCGCTGAAACTTTGGACATTCTGGCGAAGGGTTCCCAATCCCCGACAAGATTGGTACCCTTTCACGTCCAAATCTCTCAAACTCGGGAGAGATTCTCAAAACCAAGGTTGACATGTTTCGAGTTCCTTTCAACATTTTGGAAATCCCGCTGAAACTTTGGACATTCTGGCGAAGGGTTCCCAATCCCCGACAAGATTGGTACCCTTTCACGTCCAAATCTCTCAAACTCCGGGAGAGATTCTCAAAACCAAGGTTGACATGTTTCGAGTTCCTTTCAACATTTTGGAAATCCCGCTGAAACTTTGGACATTCTCGCGAAGAGTTCCCGATCCCCGACAAGACTGGTACCCTTTCACGTCCAAATCTCTCAAAGTCCGGGAGAGATTCTCAAAACCAAGGTTGACATGTTTCGAGTTCCTTTCAACATTTTGGAAATCCCGCTGAAACTTTGGACATTCTCGCGAAGGGTTCCCAATCCCCGACAAGATTGGTACCCTTTCACGTCTAAATCTCTCAAACTCGGGAGAGATTCTCAAAACCAAGGTTGACATGTTTCGAGTTCCTTTCAACATTTTGGAAATCCCGCTGAAACTTTGGACATTCTGGCGAAGGGTTCCCAATCCCCGACAAGATTGGTACCCTTTCACGTCCAAATCTCTCAAACTCCGGGAGAGATTCTCAAAAACAAGGTTGACATGTTTCGAGTTCCTTTCAACATTTTGGAAATCCCGCTGAAACTTTGGACATTCTCGCGAAGAGTTCCCGATCCCCGACAAGATTGGTACCCTTTCACGTCCAAATCTCTCAAAGTCCGGGAGAGATTCTCAAAACCAAGGTTGACATGTTTCGAGTTCCTTTCAACATTTTGGAAATCCCACTGAAACTTTGGACATTCTGACGAAGGGTTCCCAATCCCCGACAAGATTGGTACCCTTTCACGTCCAAATCTCTCAAACTCGGGAGAGACTCTCAAAACCAAGGTTGACATGTTTCGAGTTCCTTTCAACATTTTGGAAATCCCGCTGAAACTTTGGACATTCTCGCGAAGGGTTCCCAATCCCCGACAAGATTGGTACCCTTTCACGTCCAAATCTCTCAAACTCGGGAGAGATTCTCAAAACCAAGGTTGACATGTTTCGAGTTCCTTTCAACATTTTGGAAATCCCGCTGAAACTTTGGGCATTCTGGCGAAGGGTTCCCAATCCCCGACAAGATTGGTACCCTTTCACGTCCAAATCTCTCAAACTCCGGGAGAGATTCTCAAAACCAAGGTTGACATGTTTCGAGTTCCTCTCAACATTTTGGAAATCCCGCTGAAACTTTGGACATTCTGGCGAAGGGTTCCCAATCCCCGACAAGATTGGTACCCTTTCACGTCCAAATCTCTCAAACTCCGGGAGAGATTCTCAAAACCAAGGTTGACATGTTTCGAGTTCCTTTCAACATTTTGGAAATCCCGCTGAAACTTTGGACATTCTCGCGAAGAGTTCCCGATCCCCGACAAGACTGGTACCCTTTCACGTCCAAATCTCTCAAAGTCCGGGAGAGATTCTCAAAACCAAGGTTGACATGTTTCGAGTTCCTTTCAACATTTTGGAAATCCCACTGAAACTTTGGACATTCTGACGAAGGGTTCCCAATCCCCGACAAGATTGGTACCCTTTCACGTCCAAATCTCTCAAACTCGGGAGAGATTCTCAAAACCAAGGTTGACATGTTTCGAGTTCCTTTCAACATTTTGGAAATCCCGCTGAAACCTTGGAAATTCTCGCGAAGGGTTCCCAATCCCCGACAAGATTGGTACCCTTTCATGTCCAAATCTCTCAAACTCGGGAGAGATTCTCAAAACCAAGGTTGACATGTTTCGAGTTCCTTTCAACATTTTGGAAATCCCGCTGAAACTTTGGACATTCTGGCGAAGGGTTCCCAATCCCCGACAAGATTGGTACCCTTTCACGTCCAAATCTCTCAAACTCCGGGAGAGATTCTCAAAACCAAGGTTGACATGTTTCGAGTTCCTTTCAACATTTTGGAAATCCCGCTGAAACTTTGGACATTCTCGCGAAGAGTTCCCGATCCCCGACAAGACTGGTACCCTTTCACGTCCAAATCTCTCAAAGTCCGGGAGAGATTCTCAAAACCAAGGTTGACATGTTTCGAGTTCCTTTCAACATTTTGGAAATCCCACTGAAACTTTGGACATTCTGACGAAGGGTTCCCAATCCCCGACAAGATTGGTACCCTTTCACGTCCAAATCTCTCAAACTCGGGAGAGATTCTCAAAACCGAGGTTGACATGTTTCGAGTTCCTTTCAACATTTTGGAAATCCCGCTGAAACTTTGGACATTCTCGCGAAGGGTTCCCAATCCCCGACAAGATTGGTACCCTTTCACGTCCAAATCTCTCAAACTCGGGAGAGATTCTCAAAACCAAGGTTGACATGTTTCGAGTTCCTTTCAACATTTTGGAAATCCCGCTGAAACTTTGGACATTCTCGCGAAGGGTTCCCAATCCCCGACAAGATTGGTACCCTTTCACGTCCAAATCTCTCAAACTCGGGAGAGATTCTCAAAACCAAGGTTGACATGTTTCGAGTTCCTTTCAACATTTTGGAAATCCCGCTGAAACTTTGGACATTCTCGCGAAGGGTTCCCAATCCCCGACAAGATTGGTACCCTTTCACGTCCAAATCTCTCAAACTCGGGAGAGATTCTCAAAACCAAGGTTGACATGTTTCGAGTTCCTTTCAACATTTTGGAAATCCCGCTGAAACTTTGGACATTCTCGCGAACGGTTCCCGATCCCCGACAAGATTGGTACCCTTTCACGTCCAAATCTCTCAAACTCCGGGAGAGATTCTCAAAACCAAGGTTGACATGTTTCGAGTTCCTTTCAACATTTTGGAAATCCCGCTGAAACTTTGGACATTCTCGCGAAGAGTTCCCGATCCCCGACAAGACTGGTACCCTTTCACGTCCAAATCTCTCAAAGTCCGGGAGAGATTCTCAAAACCAAGGTTGACATGTTTCGAGTTCCTTTCAACATTTTGGAAATCCCACTGAAACTTTGGACATTCTGACGAAGGGTTCCCAATCCCCGACAAGATTGGTACCCTTTCACGTCCAAATCTCTCAAACTCGGGAGAGATTCTCAAAACCAAGGTTGACATGTTTCGAGTTCCTTTCAACATTTTGGAAATCCCGCTGAAACTTTGGACATTCTGGCGAAGGGTTCCCAATCCCCGACAAGATTGGTACCCTTTCACGTCCAAATCTCTCAAACTCGGGAGAGATTCTCAAAACCAAGGTTGACATGTTTCGAGTTCCTTTCAACATTTTGGAAATCCCGCTGAAACTTTGGACATTCTGGCGAAGGGTTCCCAATCCCCGACAAGATTGGTACCCTTTCACGTCCAAATCTCTCAAACTCCGGGAGAGATTCTCAAAACCAAGGTTGACATGTTTCGAGTTCCTTTCAACATTTTGGAAATCCCGCTGAAACTTTGGACATTCTCGCGAAGAGTTCCCGATCCCCGACAAGACTGGTACCCTTTCACGTCCAAATCTCTCAAAGTCCGGGAGAGATTCTCAAAACCAAGGTTGACATGTTTCCAGTTCCTTTAAACATTTTGGAAATCCCGCTGAAACTTTGGACATTCTCGCGAAGGGTTCCCAATCCCCGACAAGATTGGTACCCTTTCACGTCCAAATCTCTCAAACTCCGGGAGAGATTCTCAAAACCAAGGTTGACATGTTTCGAGTTCCTTTCAACATTTTGGAAATCCCGCTGAAACTTTGGACATTCTCGCGAAGGGTTCCCAATCCCCGACAAGATTGGTACCCTTTCATGTCCAAATCTCTCAAACTCCAGGAGAGATTCTCAAAACCAAGGTTGACATGTTTCGAGTTCCTTTCAACATTTTGGAAATCCCACTGAAACTTTGGACATTCTGACGAAGGGTTCCCAATCCCCGACAAGATTGGTACCCTTTCACGTCCAAATCTCTCAAACTCCGGGAGAGATTCTCAAAACCAAGGTTGACATGTTTCGAGTTCCTTTCAACATTTTGGAAATCCCGCTGAAACTTTGGACATTCTGGCGAAGGGTTCCCAATCCCCGACAAGATTGGTACCCTTTCACGTCCAAATCTCTCAAACTCGGGAGAGATTCTCAAAACCAAGGTTGACATGTTTCGAGTTCCTTTCAACATTTTGGAAATCCCGCTGAAACTTTGGACATTCTGGCGAAGGGTTCCCAATCCCCGACAAGATTGGTACCCTTTCACGTCCAAATCTCTCAAACTCCGGGAGAGATTCTCAAAACCAAGGTTGACATGTTTCGAGTTCCTTTCAACATTTTGGAAATCCCGCTGAAACTTTGGACATTCTCGCGAAGAGTTCCCGATCCCCGACAAGACTGGTACCCTTTCACGTCCAAATCTCTCAAAGTCCGGGAGAGATTCTCAAAACCAAGGTTGACATGTTTCGAGTTCCTTTCAACATTTTGGAAATCCCACTGAAACTTTGGACATTCTGACGAAGGGTTCCCAATCCCCGACAAGATTGGTACCCTTTCACGTCCAAATCTCTCAAACTCGGGAGAGATTCTCAAAACCAAGGTTGACATGTTTCGAGTTCCTTTCAACATTTTGGAAATCCCGCTGAAACTTTGGACATTCTGGCGAAGGGTTCCCAATCCCCGACAAGATTGGTACCCTTTCACGTCCAAATCTCTCAAACTCGGGAGAGATTCTCAAAACCAAGGTTGACATGTTTCGAGTTCCTTTAAACATTTTGGAAATCCCGCTGAAACTTTGGACATTCTGGCGAAGGGTTCCCAATCCCCGACAAGATTGGTACCCTTTCACGTCCAAATCTCTCAAACTCCGGGAGAGATTCTCAAAACCAAGGTTGACATGTTTCGAGTTCCTTTCAACATTTTGGAAATCCCGCTGAAACTTTGGACATTCTCGCGAAGAGTTCCCGATCCCCGACAAGACTGGTACCCTTTCACGTCCAAATCTCTCAAAGTCCGGGAGAGATTCTCAAAACCAAGGTTGACATGTTTCGAGTTCCTTTCAACATTTTGGAAATCCCACTGAAACTTTGGACATTCTGACGAAGGGTTCCCAATCCCCGACAAGATTGGTACCCTTTCACGTCCAAATCTCTCAAACTCGGGAGAGATTCTCAAAACCAAGGTTGACATGTTTCGAGTTCCTTTCAACATTTTGGAAATCCCGCTGAAACTTTGGACATTCTGGCGAAGGGTTCCCAATCCCCGACAAGATTGGTGCCCTTTCACGTCCAAATCTCTCAAACTCGGGAGAGATTCTCAAAACCAAGGTTGACATGTTTCGAGTTCCTTTCAACATTTTGGAAATCCCGCTGAAACTTTGGACATTCTGGCGAAGGGTTCCCAATCCCCGACAAGATTGGTACCCTTTCACGTCCAAATCTCTCAAACTCCGGGAGAGATTCTCAAAACCAAGGTTGACATGTTTCGAGTTCCTTTCAACATTTTGGAAATCCCGCTGAAACTTTGGACATTCTCGCGAAGAGTTCCCGATCCCCGACAAGACTGGTACCCTTTCACGTCCAAATCTCTCAAAGTCCGGGAGAGATTCTCAAAACCAAGGTTGACATGTTTCGAGTTCCTTTCAACATTTTGGAAATCCCACTGAAACTTTGGACATTCTGACGAAGGGTTCCCAATCCCCGACAAGATTGGTACCCTTTCACGTCCAAATCTCTCAAACTCGGGAGAGATTCTCAAAACCAAGGTTGACATGTTTCGAGTTCCTTTCAACATTTTGGAAATCCCGCTGAAACTTTGGACATTCTCGCGAAGGGTTCCCAATCCCCGACAAGATTGGTACCCTTTCACGTCCAAATCTCTCAAACTCGGGAGAGATTCTCAAAACCAAGGTTGACATGTTTCGAGTTCCTTTCAACATTTTGGAAATCCCGCTGAAACTTTGGACATTCTGGCGAAGGGTTCCCAATCCCCGACAAGATTGGTACCCTTTCACGTCCAAATCTCTCAAACTCCGGGAGAGATTCTCAAAACCAAGGTTGACATGTTTCGAGTTCCTCTCAACATTTTGGAAATCCCGCTGAAACTTTGGACATTCTGGCGAAGGGTTCCCAATCCCCGACAAGATTGGTACCCTTTCACGTCCAAATCTCTCAAACTCCGGGAGAGATTCTCAAAACCAAGGTTGACATGTTTCGAGTTCCTTTCAACATTTTGGAAATCCCGCTGAAACTTTGGACATTCTCGCGAAGAGTTCCCGATCCCCGACAAGACTGGTACCCTTTCACGTCCAAATCTCTCAAAGTCCGGGAGAGATTCTCAAAACCAAGGTTGACATGTTTCGAGTTCCTTTCAACATTTTGGAAATCCCACTGAAACTTTGGACATTCTGACGAAGGGTTCCCAATCCCCGACAAGATTGGTACCCTTTCACGTCCAAATCTCTCAAACTCGGGAGAGATTCTCAAAACCAAGGTTGACATGTTTCGAGTTCCTTTCAACATTTTGGAAATCCCGCTGAAACTTTGGACATTCTGGCGAAGGGTTCCCAATCCCCGACAAGATTGGTACCCTTTCACGTCCAAATCTCTCAAACTCGGGAGAGATTCTCAAAACCAAGGTTGACATGTTTCGAGTTCCTTTCAACATTTTGGAAATCCCGCTGAAACTTTGGACATTCTGGCGAAGGGTTCCCAATCCCCGACAAGATTGGTACCCTTTCACGTCCAAATCTCTCAAACTCCGGGAGAGATTCTCAAAACCAAGGTTGACATGTTTCGAGTTCCTTTCAACATTTTGGAAATCCCGCTGAAACTTTGGACATTCTCGCGAAGAGTTCCCGATCCCCGACAAGACTGGTACCCTTTCACGTCCAAATCTCTCAAAGTCCGGGAGAGATTCTCAAAACCAAGGTTGACATGTTTCGAGTTCCTTTCAACATTTTGGAAATCCCGCTGAAACTTTGGACATTCTCGCGAAGGGTTCCCAATCCCCGACAAGATTGGTACCCTTTCACGTCCAAATCTCTCAAACTCGGGAGAGATTCTCAAAACCAAGGTTGACATGTTTCGAGTTCCTTTCAACATTTTGGAAATCCCGCTGAAACTTTGGACATTCTCGCGAAGTCTTCCCAATCCCCGACAAGATTGGTACCCTTTCACGTCCAAATCTCTCAAACTCCGGGAGAGATTCTCAAAACCAAGGTTGACATGTTTCGAGTTCCTCTCAACATTTTGGAAATCCCGCTGAAACTTTGGACATTCTGGCGAAGGGTTCCCAATCCCCGACAAGATTGGTACCCTTTCACGTCCAAATCTCTCAAACTCCGGGAGAGATTCTCAAAACCAAGGTTGACATGGTTCGAGTTCCTTTCAACATTTTGGAAATCCCGCTGAAACTTTGGACATTCTCGCGAAGGGTTCCCAATCCCCGACAAGATTGGTACCCTTTCACGTCCAAATCTCTCAAACTCCGGGAGAGATTCTCAAAACCAAGGTTGACATGGTTCGAGTTCCTTTCAACATTTTGGAAATCCCGCTGAAACTTTGGACATTCTCGCGAAGGGTTCCCAATCCCCGACAAGATTGGTACCCTTTCACGTCCAAATCTCTCAAAGTCCGGGAGAGATTCTCAAAACCAAGGTTGACATGTTTCGAGTTCCTTTCAACATTTTGGAAATCCCGCTGAAACTTTGGACATTCTCGCGAAGGGTTCCCAATCCCCGACAAGATTGGTACCCTTTCACGTCCAAATCTCTCAAACTCCGGGAGAGATTCTCAAAACCAAGGTTGACATGTTTCGAGTTCCTTTCAACATTTTGGAAATCCCGCTGAAACTTTGGACATTCTCGCGAAGGGTTCCCAATCCCCGACAAGATTGGTACCCTTTCACGTCCAAATCTCTCAAAGTCCGGGAGAGATTCTCAAAACCAAGGTTGACATGTTTCGAGTTCCTTTCAACATTTTGGAAATCCCGCTGAAACTTTGGACATTCTCGCGAAGGGTTCCCAATCCCCGACAAGATTGGTACCCTTTCACGTCCAAATCTCTCAAACTCCGGGAGAGATTCTCAAAACCAAGGTTGACATGTTTCGAGTTCCTTTCAACATTTTGGAAATCCCTCTGAAAGTTTGGACATTCTCGCGAAGGGTTCCCAATCCCCGACAAGATTGGTACCCTTTCAGGTCCAAATCTCTCAAAGTCCGGGAGAGATTCTCAAAACCAAGGTTGACTTGGTTCGAGTTCCTTTCAACATTTTGGAAATCCCGCTGAAACTTTGGACATTCTCGCGAAGGGTTCCCAATCCACGACAAGATTGGTACCCTTTCACGTCCAAATCTCTCAAACTCCGGGAGAGATTCTCAAAACCAAGGTTGATATGTTTCGAGTTCCTTTCAACATTTTGGAAATCCCGCTGAAACTT
The DNA here is from genome assembly GCF_964273445.1 of Streptopelia decaocto. Lineage (NCBI taxonomy): Eukaryota > Metazoa > Chordata > Aves > Columbiformes > Columbidae > Streptopelia > Streptopelia decaocto. Next base: position 1,002,701 of record NW_028116552.1, on the reverse strand, counting down.
TGGACATTCTCGCGAAGGGTTCCCGATCCCCGACAAGATTGGTACCCTTTCACGTGCAAATCTCTCAAACTCCGGGAGAGATTCTCAAAACCAAGGTTGACATGGTTCCAGTTCCTTTCAACATTTTGGAAATCCCGCTGAAACTTTGGACATTGTCGCGAAGGGTTCCCAATCCCCGACAAGATTGGTACCCTTTCACGTCCAAATCTCTCAAAGTCCGGGAGAGATTCTCAAAACCAAGGTTGACATGTTTCGAGGTCCTTTCAACGTTTTGGAAATCCCGCTGAAACTTTGGACATTCTCGCGAAGGGTTCCCAATCCCCGACAAGATTGGTACCCTTTCACGTCCAAATCTCTAACTCCGGGAGAGATTCTCAAAACCAAGGTTGACATGTTTCCAGTTCCTTTCAACATTTTGGAAATCCCGCTGAAACTTTGGACATTCTCGCGAAGGGTTCCCGATCCCCGACAAGATTGGTACCCTTTCACGTGCAAATCTCTCAAACTCCGGGAGAGATTCTCAAAACCAAGGTTGACATGGTTCCAGTTCCTTTCAACATTTTGGAAATCCCGCTGAAACTTTGGACATTGTCGCGAAGGGTTCCCAATCCCCGACAAGACTGGTACCCTTTCACGTCCAAATCTCTCAAAGTCCGGGAGAGATTCTCAAAACCAAGGTTGACATGTTTCGAGTTCCTTTCAACATTTTGGAAATCCCACTGAAACTTTGGACATTCTGGCGAAGGGTTCCCAATCCCCGACAAGATTGGTACCCTTTCACGTCCAAATCTCTCAAACTCCGGGAGATATTCTCAAAACCAAGGTTGACATGTTTCGAGTTCCTCTCAACATTTTGGAAATCCCGCTGAAACTTTGGACATTCTGGCGAAGGGTTCCCAATCCCCGACAAGATTGGTACCCTTTCACGTCCAAATCTCTCAAACTCCGGGAGAGATTCTCAAAACCAAGGTTGACATGTTTCGAGTTCCTTTCAACATTTTGGAAATCCCGCTGAAACTTCGGACATTCTGGCGAAGGGTTCCCAATCCCCGACAAGATTGGTACCCTTTCACGTCCAAATCTCTCAAACTCCGGGAGAGATTCTCAAAACCAAGGTTGACATGTTTCGAGTTCCTTTCAACATTTTGGAAATCCCGCTGAAACTTTGGGCATTCTCGCGAAGGGTTCCCAATCCCCGACAAGATTGGTACCCTTTCACGTCCAAATCTCTCAAACTCCGGGAGAGATTCTCAAAACCAAGGTTGACGTGTTTCGAGTTCCTTTCAACATTTTGGAAATCCCGCTGAAACTTTGGACATTCTCGCGAAGGGTTCCCGATCCCCGACAAGACTGGTACCCTTTCACGTCCAAATCTCTCAAACTCCGGGAGAGATTCTCAAAACCAAGGTTGACATGGTTCGAGTTCCTTTCAACATTTTGGAAATCCCGCTGAAACTTTGGACATTCTCGCGAAGGGTTCCCAATCCCCGACAAGATTGGTACCCTTTCACGTCCAAATCTCTCAAACTCCGGGAGAGATTCTCAAAACCAAGGTTGATATGTTTCGAGTTCCTTTCAACATTTTGGAAATCCCGCTGAAAGTTTGGACATTCTCGCGAAGGGTTCCCAATCCCCGACAAGATTGGTACCCTTTCACGTCCAAATCTCTCAAACTCCGGGAGAGATTCTCAAAACCAAGGTTGACATGGTTCCAGTTCCTTTCAACATTTTGGAAATCCCGCTGAAACTTTGGACATTCTCGCGAACGGTTCCCGATCCCCGACAAGATTGGTACCCTTTCACGTCCAAATCTCTCAAACTACGGGAGAGATTCTCAAAACCAAGGTTGACATGTTTCGAGTTCCTTTCAACATTTTGGAAATCCCTCTGAAAGTTTGGACATTCTCGCGAAGGGTTCCCAATCCCCGACAAGATTGGTACCCTTTCAGGTCCAAATCTCTCAAACTCCGGGAGAGATTCTCAAAACCAAGGTTGACATGGTTCGAGTTCCTTTCAACATTTTGGAAATCCCGCTGAAACTTTGGACATTCTCGCGAAGGGTTCCCAATCCACGACAAGATTGGTACCCTTTCACGTCCAAATCTCTCAAACTCCGGGAGAGATTCTCAAAACCAAGGTTGATATGTTTCGAGTTCCTTTCAACATTTTGGAAATCCCGCTGAAACTTTGGACATTCTCGCGAAGGGTTCCCGATCCCCAACAAGATTGGTACCCTTTCACGTGCAAATCTCTCAAACTCCGGGAGAGATTCTCAAAACCAAGGTTGACATGGTTCCAGTTCCTTTCAACATTTTGGAAATCCCGCTGAAACTTTGGACATTGTCGCGAAGGGTTCCCAATCCCCGACAAGATTGGTACCCTTTCACGTCCAAATCTCTCAAACTCCGGGAGAGATTCTCAAAACCAAGGTTGACATGTTTCGAGGTCCTTTCAACGTTTTGGAAATCCCGCTGAAACTTTGGACATTCTCGCGAAGGGTTCCCAATCCCCGACAAGATTGGTACCCTTTCACGTCCAAATCTCTAACTCCGGGAGAGATTCTCAAAACCAAGGTTGACATGTTTCCAGTTCCTTTCAACATTTTGGAAATCCCGCTGAAACTTTGGACATTCTCGCGAAGGGTTCCCGATCCCCGACAAGATTGGTACCCTTTCACGTGCAAATCTCTCAAACTCCAGGAGAGATTCTCAAAACCAAGGTTGACATGGTTCCAGTTCCTTTCAACATTTTGGAAATCCCGCTGAAACTTTGGACATTGTCGCGAAGGGTTCCCAATCCCCGACAAGATTGGTACCCTTTCACGTCCAAATCTCTCAAAGTCCGGGAGAGATTCTCAAAACCAAGGTTGACATGTTTCGAGTTCCTTTCAACATTTTGGAAATCCCACTGAAACTTTGGACATTCTGGCGAAGGGTTCCCAATCCCCGACAAGATTGGTACCCTTTCACGTCCAAATCTCTCAAACTCCGGGAGATATTCTCAAAACCAAGGTTGACATGTTTCGAGTTCCTCTCAACATTTTGGAAATCCCGCTGAAACTTTGGACATTCTGGCGAAGGGTTCCCAATCCCCGACAAGATTGGTACCCTTTCACGTCCAAATCTCTCAAACTCCGGGAGAGATTCTCAAAACCAAGGTTGACATGTTTCGAGTTCCTTTCAACATTTTGGAAATCCCGCTGAAACTTTGGACATTCTGGTGAAGGGTTCCCAATCCCCGACAAGATTGGTACCCTTTCACGTCCAAATCTCTCAAACTCCGGGAGAGATTCTCAAAACCAAGGTTGACATGTTTCGAGTTCCTTTCAACATTTTGGAAATCCCGCTGAAACTTTGGGCATTCTCGCGAAGGGTTCCCAATCCCCGACAAGATTGGTACCCTTTCACGTCCAAATCTCTCAAACTCCGGGAGAGATTCTCAAAACCAAGGTTGACGTGTTTCGAGTTCCTTTCAACATTTTGGAAATCCCGCTGAAACTTTGGACATTCTCGCGAAGGGTTCCCGATCCCCGACAAGACTGGTACCCTTTCACGTCCAAATCTCTCAAACTCCGGGAGAGATTCTCAAAACCAAGGTTGACATGGTTCGAGTTCCTTTCAACATTTTGGAAATCCCGCTGAAACTTTGGACATTCTCGCGAAGGGTTCCCAATCCCCGACAAGATTGGTACCCTTTCACGTCCAAATATCTCAAACTCCGGGAGAGATTCTCAAAACCAAGGTTGATATGTTTCGAGTTCCTTTCAACATTTTGGAAATCCCGCTGAAAGTTTGGACATTCTCGCGAAGGGTTCCCAATCCCCGACAAGATTGGTACCCTTTCACGTCCAAATCTCTCAAACTCCGGGAGAGATTCTCAAAACCAAGGTTGACATGGTTCCAGTTCCTTTCAACATTTTGGAAATCCCGCTGAAACTTTGGACATTCTCGCGAACGGTTCCCGATCCCCGACAAGATTGGTACCCTTTCACGTCCAAATCTCTCAAACTCCGGGAGAGATTCTCAAAACCAAGGTTGACATGTTTCGAGTTCCTTTCAACATTTTGGAAATCCCGCTGAAACTTTGGACATTCTCGCGAAGGGTTCCCAATCCCCGACAAGATAGGTACCCTTTCATGTCCAAATCTCTCAAACTCGTGGAGAGATTCTCAAAACCAACGTTGACATGTTTCGAGTTCCTTTCAACATTTTGGAAATCCCGCTGAAACTTTGGACATTCTGGCGAAGGGTTCCCAATCCCTGACAAGATTGGTACCCTTTCACGTCCAAATCTCTTAAAGTCCGGGAGAGATTCTCAAAACCAAGGTTGACATGTTTCGAGTTCCTTTCAACATTTTGGAAATCCCGCTGAAACTTTGGACATTCTCGCGAAGGGTTCCCAATCCCCGACAAGATTGGTACCCTTTCACGTCCAAATCTCTCAAACTCCGGGAGAGATTCTCAAAACCAACGTTGACGTGTTTCGAGTTCCTCTCAACATTTTGGAAATCCCGCTGAAACTTTGGACATTCTCGCGAAGGGTTCCCAATCCCCGACAAGATTGGTACCCTTTCACGTCCAAATCTCTCAAACTCCGGGAGAGATTCTCAAAACCAAGGTTGACATGTTTCGAGTTCCTTTCAACATTTTGGAAATCCCGCTGAAACTTTGGACGTTCTCGCGAAGGGTTCCCAATCCCCGACAAGATTGGTACCCTTTCACGTCCAAATCTCTCAAACTCCGGGAGAGATTCTCAAAACCAAGGTTGACATGTTTCGAGTTCCTTTCAACATTTTGGAAATCCCGCTGAAACTTTGGACATTCTGGCGAAGGGTTCCCAATCCCTGACAAGATTGGTACACTTTCACGTCCAAATCTCTCAAACTCCGGGAGAGATTCTCAAAACCAAGGTTGACATGTTTCGAGTTCCTTTCAACATTTTGGAAATCCTGCTGAAACTTTGGACTTTCTCGCGAAGGGTTCCCAATCCCTGACAAGATTGGTACCCTTTCACGTCCAAATCTCTCAAACTCCGGGAGAGATTCTCAAAACCAAGGTTGACATGTTTCGAGTTCCTTTCAACATTTTGGAAATCCCGCTGAAACTTTGGACATTCTGGCGAAGGGTTCCCAATCCCTGACAAGATTGGTACACTTTCACGTCCAAATCTCTCAAACTCCGGGAGAGATTCTCAAAACCAAGGTTGACATGTTTCGAGTTCCTTTCAACATTTTGGAAATCCTGCTGAAACTTTGGACTTTCTCGCGAAGGGTTCCCAATCCCTGACAAGATTGGTACCCTTTCACGTCCAAATCTCTCAAACTCCGGGAGAGATTCTCAAAACCAAGGTTGACATGTTTCGAGTTCCTTTCAACATTTTGGAAATCCCGCTGAAACTTTGGACATTCTCGGGAAGGGTTCCCAATCCCCGACAAGATTGGTACCCTTTCATGTCCAAATCTCTCAAACTCCGGCAGAGATTCTCAAAACCAAGGTTGACATGATTCGAGTTCCTCTCAACATTTTGGAAATCCCACTGAAACTTTGGACATTCTCGCGAAGGGTTCCCAATCCCCGACAAGATTGGTACCCTTTCACGTCCAAATCTCTCAAAGTCCGGGAGAGATTCTCAAAACCAAGGTTGACATGTTTCGAGTTCCTTTCAACATTTTGGAAATCCCACTGAGACTTTGGACATTCTCGCGAAGGGTTCCCGATCCCCGACACGATTGGTACCCTTTCACGTGCAAATCTCTCAAACTCCGGGAGAGATTCTCAAAACCAAGGTTGACATGTTTCGAGTTCCTTTCAACATTTTGGAAATCCCGCTGAAACTTTGGACATTCTCGCGAAGGGTTCCCAATCCCCGACAAGATTGGTACCCTTTCACGTCCAAATCTCTCAAACTCCGGGAGAGATTCTCAAAACCAAGGTTGACATGTTTCGAGTTCCTTTCAACATTTTGGAAATCCCGCTGAAACTTTGGACATTCTCGCGAAGGGTTCCCAATCCCCGACAAGATTGGTACCCTTTCACGTCCAAATCTCTCAAACTCCGGGAGAGATTCTTAAAACCAAGGTTGACATGTTTCGAGTTCCTTTCAACATTTTGGAAATCCCGCTGAAACTTTGGACATTCTCGCGAAGGGTTCCCAATCCCCGACAAGATTGGTACCCTTTCACGTCCAAATCTCTCAAACTCCGGGAGAGATTCTCAAAACCAAGGTTGACATGTTTCGAGTTCCTTTCAACATTTTGGAAATCCCGCTGAAAGTTTGGACATTCTGGTGAAGGGTTCCCAATCCCCGACAAGATTGGTACCCTTTCACGTCCAAATCTCTCAAAGTCCGGGAGAGATTCTCAAAACCAAGGTTGACATGGTTCGAGTTCCTTTCAACATTTTGGAAATCCCGCTGAAACTTTGGACATTCTCGCGAAGGGTTCCCAATCCCCGACAAGATTGGTACCCTTTCACGTCCAAATCTCTCAAACTCCGGGAGAGATTCTCAAAACCAAGGTTGACATGTTTCGAGTTCCTTTCAACATTTTGGAAATCCCGCTGAAACTTTGGACATTCTCGCGAAGGGTTCCCAATCCCCGACAAGATTGGTACCCTTTCACGTCCAAATCTCTCAAACTCCGGGAGAGATTCTCAAAACCAAGGTTGACATGTTTCGAGTTCCTTTCAACATTTTGGAAATCCCGCTGAAACTTTGGACATTCTCGCGAAGGGTTCCCAATCCCCGACAAGATTGGTACCCTTTCACGTCCAAATCTCTCAAACTCCGGGAGAGATTCTCAAAACCAAGGTTGACATGTTTCCAGTTCCTTTCAACATTTTGGAAATCCCGCTGAAACTTTGGACATTCTCGCGAACGGTTCCCGATCCCCGACACGATTGGTACCCTTTCACGTCCAAATCTCTCAAACTCCGGGAGAGATTCTCAAAACCAAGGTTGACATGTTTCGAGTTCCTCTCAACATTTTGGAAATCCCGCTGAAACTTTGGACATTCTCGCGAGGCGTTCCCAATCCCCGACAAGATTGGTACCCTTTCATGTCCAAATCTCTCAAACTCCGGGAGAGATTCTCAAAACCAAGGTTGACATGTTTCGAGTTCCTTTCAACATTTTGGAAATCCCGCTGAAACTTTGGACTTTCTCGCGAAGGGTTCCCAATCCCCGACAAGATTGGTACCCTTTCACGTCCAAATCTCTCAAACTCCGGGAGAGATTCTCAAAACCAAGGTTGACATGTTTCGAGTTCCTCTCAACATTTTGGAAATCCCGCTGAAACTTTGGACATTCTCTCGAAGGGTTCCCAATCCCCGACAAGATTGGTACCCTTTCACGTCCAAATCTCTCAAACTCCGGGAGAGATTCTCAAAACCAAGGTTGACATGTTTCGAGTTCCTTTCAACATTTTGGAAATCCCGCTGAAACTTTGGACATTCTCGCGAAGGGTTCCCAATCCCCGACAAGATTGGTACCCTTTCACGTCCAAATCTCTCAAAGTCCGGGAGAGATTCTCAAAACCAAGGTTGACATGTTTCGAGTTCCTTTCAACATTTTGGAAATCCCGCTGAAACTTTGGACATTCTCGCGAAGGGTTCCCGATCCCCGACAAGACTGGTACCCTTTCACGTCCAAATCTCTCAAAGTCCGGGAGAGATTCTCAAAACCAAGGTTGACATGTTTCGAGTTCCTTTCAACATTTTGGAAATCCCGCTGAAACTTTGGACATTCTCGCGAAGGGTGCCCAATCCCCGACAAGATTGGTACCCTTTCATGTCCAAATCTCTCATACTCCGGGAGAGATTCTCAAAACCAAGGTTGACATGTTTCGAGTTCCTCTCAACATTTTGGAAATCCCGCTGAAACTTTGGACATTCTCGCGAAGGGTTCCCAATCCCCGACAAGATTGGTACCCTTTCACGTCCAAATCTCTCAAACTCCGGGAGAGATTCTCAAAAAGAAAGTTGACATGTTTCGAGTTCCTTTCAACATTTTGGAGATCCTGCTGAAACTCTGGACATTGTCACGAAGGGTTCCCAATCCCCGACAAGATTGGTACCCTTTCACGTCCAAATCTCTCAAACTCCGGGAGAGATTCTCAAAACCAAGGTTGACATGTTTCGAGTTCCTTTCAACATTTTGGAAATCTTACTGAAACTTTGGACATTCTTGCGAAGGGTTCCCAATCCCCGACAAGATTGGTACCCTTTCACGTCCAAATCTCTCAAACTCCGGGAGAGATTCTCAAAACCAAGGTTGACATGGTTCGAGTTCCTTTCAACATTTTGGAAATCCCGCTGAAACTTTGGACATTCTCGCGAAGGGTTCCCAATCCCTGACAAGATTGGCACCCTTTCACGTCCAAATCTCTCAAACTCCGGGAGAGATTCTCAAAACCAAGGTTGACATGTTTCGAGTTCCTTTCAACATTTTGGAAATCCCGCTGAAACTTTGGACATTCTCGCGAAGGGTTCCCAACCCCCGACAAGATTGGTACCCTTTCACGTCCAAATCTCTCAAACTCCGGGAGAGATTCTCAAAACCAAGGTTGACATGTTTCAAGTTCCTTTCAACATTTTGAAAATCCCGCTGAAACTTTGGACATTCTCGCGAAGTCTTCCCAATCCCCGACAAGATTGGTACCCTTTCACGTCCAAATCTCTCAAACTCCGGGAGAGATTCTCAAAACCAAGGTTGACATGTTTCGAGTTCCTTTCAACATTTTGGAAATCCCGCTGAAACTTTGGACTTTCTCGCGAAGGGTTCCCAGTCCCCGACAAGATTGGTACCCTTTCACGTCCAAATCTCTCAAACTCTGGGAGAGATTCTCAAAACCAAGGTTGACATGGTTCGAGTTCCTTTCAACATTTTGGAAATCCTGCTGAAAGTTTGGACATTCTGGCGAAGGGTTCTCAATCCCCGACAAGATTGGTACCCTTTCACGTCCAAATCTCTCAAACTCCGGGAGAGATTCTCAAAACCAAGGTTGACATGTTTCGAGTTCCTTTCAACATTTTGGAAATCCCGCTGAAACTTTGGACATTCTCGCGAAGGGTTCCCAACCCCCGACAAGATTGGTACCCTTTCACGTCCAAATCTCTCAAACTCCGGGAGAGATTCTCAAAACCATGGCTGACATGTTTCGAGTTCCTTTCAACATTTTGGAAATCCCGCTGAAACTTTGGACATTGTCGCGAAGGGTTCCCAATGCCCGACAAGATTGGTACCCTTTCACGTCCAAATCTCTCAAACTCCGGGAGAGATTCTCAAAACCAAGGTTGACATGTTTCGAGTTCCTTTCAACATTTTGGAAATCACGCTGAAACTTTGGACATTCTCGCGAAGGGTTCCCAATCCCCGACAAGACTGGTACCCTTTCACGTCCAAATCTCTCAAACTCCGGGAGAGATTCTCAAAACCAAGGTTGACATGTTTCGAGTTCCTTTCAACATTTTGGAAATCCCGCTGAAAATTTGGACATTCTCGCGAAGGGTTCCCAATCCCCGACAAGACTGGTACCCTTTCACGTCCAAATCTCTCAAACTCCGGGAGAGATTCTCAAAACCAAGGTTGACATGTTTCGAGTTCCTCTCAACATTTTGGAAATCCCGCTGAAACTTTGGACATTCTCGCGAAGGGTTCCCAATCCCCGACAAGATTGGTACCCTTTCACGTCCAAATCTCTCAAACTCCGGGAGAGATTCTCAAAAACAAAGTTGACATGTTTCGAGTTCCTTTCAACATTTTGGAAATCCTGCTGAAAGTTTGGACATTCTCACGAAGGGTTCCCAATCCCCGACAAAATTGGTACCCTTTCACGTCCAAATCTCTCAAACTCCGGGAGAGATTCTCAAAACCAAGGTTGACATGTTTCGAGTTCCTCTCAACATTTTGGAAATCCCGCTGAAACTTTGGACATTCTGGCGAAGGGTTCCCAATCCCCGACAAGATTGGTACCCTTTCACGTCCAAATCTCTCAAACTCCGGGAGAGATTCTCAAAAACAAAGTTGACATGTTTCGAGTTCCTTTCAACATTTTGGAGATCCTGCTGAAACTTTGGACATTGTCGCGAAGGGTTCCCAATCCCCGACACGATTGGTACCCTTTCACGTCCAAATCTCTCAAAGTCCGGGAGAGATTCTCAAAACCAAGGTTGACATGTTTCGAGTTCCTTTCAACATTTTGGAAATCCCGCTGAAACTTTGGACATTCTCGCGAAGGGTTCCCGATCCCCGACAAGACTGGTACCCTTTCACGTCCAAATCTCTCAAAGTCCGGGAGAGATTCTCAAAACCAAGGTTGACATGTTTCGAGTTCCTTTCAACATTTTGGAAATCCCGCTGAAACTTTGGACATTCTCGCGAAGGGTTCCCAATCCCCGACAAGATTGGTACCCTTTCACGTCCAAATCTCTCAAACTCCGGGAGAGATTCTCAAAACCAAGGTTGACATGTTTCGAGTTCCTCTCAACATTTTGGAAATCCCGCTGAAACTTTGGACATTCTCGCGAAGGGTTCCCAATCCCCGACAAGATTGGTACCCTTTCACGTCCAAATCTCTCAAACTCCGGGAGAGATTCTCAAAAAGAAAGTTGACATGTTTCGAGTTCCTTTCAACATTTTGGAGATCCTGCTGAAACTTTGGACATTGTCACGAAGGGTTCCCAATCCCCGACAAGATTGGTACCCTTTCACGTCCAAATCTCTCAAACTCCGGGAGAGATTCTCAAAACCAAGGTTGACATGTTTCGAGTTCCTTTCAACATTTTGGAAATCCCGCTGAAACTTTGGACATTCTCGCGAGGCGTTCCCAATCCCCGACAAGATTGGTACCCTTTCATGTCCAAATCTCTCAAACTCCGGGAGAGATTCTCAAAACCAAGGTTGACATGTTTCGAGTTCCTTTCAACATTTTGAAAATCCCGCTGAAACTTTGGACTTTCTCGCGAAGGGTTCCCAATCCCCGACAAGATTGGTACCCTTTCACGTCCAAATCTCTCAAAGTCCGGGAGAGATTCTCAAAACCAAGGTTGACATGTTTCGAGTTCCTTTCAACATTTTGGAAATCCCGCTGAAACTTTGGACATTCTCGCGAAGGGTTCCCGATCCCCGACAAGACTGGTACCCTTTCACGTCCAAATCTCTCAAAGTCCGGGAGAGATTCTCAAAACCAAGGTTGACATGTTTCGAGTTCCTTTCAACATTTTGGAAATCCCGCTGAAACTTTGGACATTCTCGCGAAGGGTGCCCAATCCCCGACAAGATTGGTACCCTTTCACGTCCAAATCTCTCAAACTCCGGGAGAGATTCTCAAAACCAAGGTTGACATGTTTCGAGTTCCTCTCAACATTTTGGAAATCCCGCTGAAACTTTGGACATTCTCGCGAAGGGTTCCCAATCCCCGACAAGATTGGTACCCTTTCACGTCCAAATCTCTCAAACTCCGGGAGAGATTCTCAAAAAGAAAGTTGACATGTTTCGAGTTCCTTTCAACATTTTGGAGATCCTGCTGAAACTCTGGACATTGTCACGAAGGGTTCCCAATCCCCGACAAGATTGGTACCCTTTCACGTCCAAATCTCTCAAACTCCGGGAGAGATTCTCAAAACCAAGGTTGACATGTTTCGAGTTCCTTTCAACATTTTGGAAATCTTACTGAAACTTTGGACATTCTTGCGAAGGGTTCCCAATCCCCGACAAGATTGGTACCCTTTCACGTCCAAATCTCTCAAACTCCGGGAGAGATTCTCAAAACCAAGGTTGACATGGTTCGAGTTCCTTTCAACATTTTGGAAATCCCGCTGAAACTTTGGACATTCTCGCGAAGGGTTCCTAATCCCTGACAAGATTGGTACCCTTTCACGTCCAAATCTCTCAAACTCCGGGAGAGATTCTCAAAACCAAGGTTGACATGTTTCGAGTTCCTTTCAACATTTTGAAAATCCCGCTGAAACTTTGGACATTCTCGCGAAGTCTTCCCAATCCCCGACAAGATTGGTACCCTTTCACGTCCAAATCTCTCAATGTCCGGGAGAGATTCTCAAAACCAAGGTTGACATGTTTCGAGTTCCTTTCAACATTTTGGAAATCCCGCTGAAACTTTGGACTTTCTCGCGAAGGGTTCCCAATCCCCGACAAGATTGGTACCCTTTCACGTCCAAATCTCTCAAACTCCGGGAGAGATTCTCAAAACCAAGGTTGACATGTTTCGAGTTCCTTTCAACATTTTGGAAATCCTGCTGAAAGTTTGGACATTCTGGCGAAGGGTTCTCAATCCCCGACAAGATTGGTACCCTTTCACGTCCAAATCTCTCAAACTCCGGGAGAGATTCTCAAAACCAAGGTTGACATGTTTCGAGTTCCTTTCAACATTTTGGAAATCCCGCTGAAACTTTGGACATTCTCGCGAAGGGTTCCCAATCCCCGACAAGACTGGTACCCTTTCACGTCCAAATCTCTCAAACTCCGGGAGAGATTCTCAAAACCAAGGTTGACATGTTTCGAGTTCCTTTCAACATTTTGGAAATCCCGCTGAAAATTTGGACATTCTCGCGAAGGGTTCCCAATCCCCGACAAGACTGGTACCCTTTCACGTCCAAATCTCTCAAACTCCGGGAGAGATTCTCAAAACCAAGGTTGACATGTTTCGAGTTCCTCTCAACATTTTGGAAATCCCGCTGAAACTTTGGACATTCTCGCGAAGGGTTCCCAATCCCCGACAAGATTGGTACCCTTTCACGTCCAAATCTCTCAAACTCCGGGAGAGATTCTCAAAAACAAAGTTGACATGTTTCGACTTCCTTTCAACATTTTGGAAATCCTGCTGAAAGTTTGGACATTCTCACGAAGGGTTCCCAATCCCCGACAAAATTGGTACCCTTTCACGTCCAAATCTCTCAAACTCCGGGAGAGATTCTCAAAACCAAGGTTGACATGTTTCGAGTTCCTCTCAACATTTTGGAAATCCCGCTGAAACTTTGGACATTCTCGCGAAGGGTTCCCAATCCCCGACAAGATTGGTACCCTTTCACGTCCAAATCTCTCAAACTCCGGGAGAGATTCTCAAAAACAAAGTTGACATGTTTCGAGTTCCTTTCAACATTTTGGAGATCCTGCTGAAACTTTGGACATTGTCGCGAAGGGTTCCCAATCCCCGACACGATTGGTACCCTTTCACGTCCAAATCTCTCAAAGTCCGGGAGAGATTCTCAAAACCAAGGTTGACATGTTTCGAGTTCCTTTCAACATTTTGGAAATCCCGCTGAAACTTTGGACATTCTCGCGAAGGGTTCCCGATCCCCGACAAGACTGGTACCCTTTCACGTCCAAATCTCTCAAAGTCCGGGAGAGATTCTCAAAACCAAGGTTGACATGTTTCGAGTTCCTTTCAACATTTTGGAAATCCCGCTGAAACTTTGGACATTCTCGCGAAGGGTTCCCAATCCCCGACAAGATTGGTACCCTTTCACGTCCAAATCTCTCAAACTCCGGGAGAGATTCTCAAAACCAAGGTTGACATGTTTCGAGTTCCTCTCAACATTTTGGAAATCCCGCTGAAACTTTGGACATTCTCGCGAAGGGTTCCCAATCCCCGACAAGATTGGTACCCTTTCACGTCCAAATCTCTCAAACTCCGGGAGAGATTCTCAAAAAGAAAGTTGACATGTTTCGAGTTCCTTTCAACATTTTGGAGATCCTGCTGAAACTTTGGACATTGTCACGAAGGGTTCCCAATCCCCGACAAGATTGGTACCCTTTCACGTCCAAATCTCTCAAACTCCGGGAGAGATTCTCAAAACCAAGGTTGACATGTTTCGAGTTCCTTTCAACATTTTGGAAATCTTGCTGAAACTTTGGACATTCTTGCGAAGGGTTCCCAATCCCCGACAAGATGGGTACCCTTTCATGTCCAAATCTCTCAAACTCCGGGAGAGATTCTCAAAACCAAGGTTGACATGGTTCGAGTTCCTTTCAACATTTTGGAAATCCCGCTGAAACTTTGGACATTCTCGCGAAGGGTTCCCAATCCCTGACAAGATTGGCACCCTTTCACGTCCAAATCTCTCAAAGTCCGGGAGAGATTCTCAAAACCAAGGTTGACATGTTTCGAGTTCCTTTCAACATTTTGGAAATCCCGCTGAAACTTTGGACATTCTCGCGAAGGGTTCCCAACCCCCGACAAGATTGGTACCCTTTCACGTCCAAATCTCTCAAACTCTGGGAGAGATTCTCAAAACCATGGCTGACATGTTTCGAGTTCCTTTCAACATTTTGGAAATCCCGCTGAAACTTTGGACATTGTCGCGAAGGGTTCCCAATCCCCGACAAGATTGGTACCCTTTCACGTCCAAATCTCTCAAACTCCAGGAGAGATTCTCAAAACCAAGGTTGACATGTTTCGAGTTCCTTTCAACATTTTGGAAATCCCGCTGAAACTTTGGACATTCTCGCGAAGGGTTCCCAACCCCCGACAAGATTGGTACCCTTTCACGTCCAAATCTCTCAAACTCCGGGAGAGATTCTCAAAACCATGGCTGACATGTTTCGAGTTCCTTTCAACATTTTGGAAATCCCGCTGAAACTTTGGACATTGTCGCGAAGGGTTCCCAATGCCCGACAAGATTGGTACCCTTTCACGTCCAAATCTCTCAAACTCCGGGAGAGATTCTCAAAACCAAGGTTGACATGTTTCGAGTTCCTTTCAACATTTTGGAAATCACGCTGAAACTTTGGACATTCTCGCGAAGGGTTCCCAATCCCCGACAAGACTGGTACCCTTTCACGTCCAAATCTCTCAAACTCCGGGAGAGATTCTCAAAACCAAGGTTGACATGTTTCGAGTTCCTTTCAACATTTTGGAAATCCCGCTGAAAATTTGGACATTCTCGCGAAGGGTTCCCAATCCCCGACAAGACTGGTACCCTTTCACGTCCAAATCTCTCAAACTCCGGGAGAGATTCTCAAAACCAAGGTTGACATGTTTCGAGTTCCTCTCAACATTTTGGAAATCCCGCTGAAACTTTGGACATTCTCGCGAAGGGTTCCCAATCCCCGACAAGATTGGTACCCTTTCACGTCCAAATCTCTCAAACTCCGGGAGAGATTCTCAAAAACAAAGTTGACATGTTTCGAGTTCCTTTCAACATTTTGGAAATCCTGCTGAAAGTTTGGACATTCTCACGAAGGGTTCCCAATCCCCGACAAAATTGGTACCCTTTCACGTCCAAATCTCTCAAACTCCGGGAGAGATTCTCAAAACCAAGGTTGACATGTTTCGAGTTCCTCTCAACATTTTGGAAATCCCGCTGAAACTTTGGACATTCTCGCGAAGGGTTCCCAATCCCCGACAAGATTGGTACCCTTTCACGTCCAAATCTCTCAAACTCCGGGAGAGATTCTCAAAAACAAAGTTGACATGTTTCGAGTTCCTTTCAACATTTTGGAGATCCTGCTGAAACTTTGGACATTCTCACGAAGGGTTCCCAATCCCCGACAAGATTGGTACCCTTTCACGTCCAAATCTCTCAAACTCCGGGAGAGATTCTCAAAACCAAGCTTGACATGTTTCGAGTTCCTTTCAACATTTTGGAAATCTTGCTGAAACTTTGGACATTCTTGCGAAGGGTTCCCAATCCCCGACAAGATTGGTACCCTTTCACGTCCAAATCTCTCAAACTCCGGGAGAGATTCTCAAAACCAAGGTTGACATGGTTCGAGTTCCTTTCAACATTTTGGAAATCCCGCTGAAACTTTGGACATTCTCGCGAAGGGTTCCCAATCCCCGACAAGATTGGTACCCTTTCACGTCCAAATCTCTCAAACTCCGGGAGAGATTCTCAAAACCAAGGTTGACATGTTTCGAGTTCCTTTCAACATTTTGGAAATCCCGCTGAAACGTTGGACATTCTCGCGAAGGGTTCCCAACCCCCGACAAGATTGGTACCCTTTCACGTCCAAATCTCTCAAACTCCGGGAGAGATTCTCAAAACCATGGCTGACACGTTTCGAGTTCCTTTCAACATTTTGAAAATCCCGCTGAAACTTTGGACATTCTCACGAAGTCTTCCCAATCCCCGACAAGATTGGTACCCTTTCACGTCCAAATCTCTCAAACTCCGGGAGAGATTCTCAAAACCAAGGTTGACATGTTTCGAGTTCCTTTCAACATTTTGGAAATCCCGCTGAAACTTTGGACTTTCTCGCGAAGGGTTCCCAATCCCCGACAAGATTGGTACCCTTTCACGTCCAAATCTCTCAAACTCCGGGAGAGATTCTCAAAACCAAGGTTGACATGTTTCGAGTTCCTTTCAACATTTTGGAAATCCTGCTGAAAGTTTGGACATTCTGGCGAAGGGTTCTCAATCCCAGACAAGATTGGTACCTTTCACGTCCAAATCTCTCAAACTCCGGGAGAGATTCTCAAAACCAAGGTTGACATGTTTCGAGTTCCTTTCAACATTTTGGAAATCCCGCTGAAACTCTGGACATTCTCGCGAAGGGATCCCAATCCCCGACAAGACTGGTACCCTTTCACGACCAAATCTCTCAAACTCCGGGAGAGATTCTCAAAACCAAGGTTGACATGTTTCGAGTTCCTTTCAACATTTTGGAAATCCCGCTGAAACTTTGGACATTCTTGCGAAGGGTTCCCAATCCCCGACAAGACTGGTACCCATTCATGTCCAAATCTCTCAAACTCCGGGAGAGATTCTCAAAACCAAGGTTGACATGTTTCGAGTTCCTTTCAACATTTTGGAAATCCCGCTGAAACTTTGGACATTCTCGCGAAGGGTTCCCAATCCCCGACAAGATTGGTACCCTTTCACGTCCAAATCTCTCAAACTCCGGGAGAGATTCTCAAAAACAAGGTTGACATGTTTCGAGTTCCTCTCAACATTTTGGAAATCCCGTTGAAACTTTGGACATTCTCGCGAAGGGTTCCCAATCCCCGACAAGATTGGTACCCTTTCACGTCCAAATCTCTCAAACTCCGGGAGAGATTCTCAAAACCAAGGTTGACATGTTTCGAGTTCCTTTCAACATTTTGGAAATCCCGCTGAAACTTTGGACATTCTCGCGAAGGGTTCCCAATCCCCGACAAGATTGGTACCCTTTCACGTCCAAATCTCTCAAACTCCGGGAGAGATTCTCAAAACCAAGGTTGACATGTTTCGAGTTCCTTTCAACATTTTGGAAATCCCGCTGAAACTTTGGACATTGTCGCGAAGGGTTCCCAATGCCCGACAAGATTGGTACCCTTTCACGTCCAAATCTCTCAAACTCCGGGAGAGATTCTCAAAACCAAGGTTGACATGTTTCGAGTTCCTTTCAACATTTTGGAAATCACGCTGAAACTTTGGACATTCTCGCGAAGGGTTCCCAATCCCCGACAAGACTGGTACCCTTTCACGTCCAAATCTCTCAAACTCCGGGAGAGATTCTCAAAACCAACGTTGACATGGTTCGAGTTCCTTTCAACATTTTGGAAATCCCGCTGAAACTTTGGACATTCTCACGAAGGGTTCCCAATCCCCGACAAGACTGGTACCCTTTCACGTCCAAATCTCTCAAACTCCGGGAGAGATTCTCAAAACCAAGGTTGACATGTTTCGAGTTCCTCTCAACATTTTGGAAATCCCGCTGAAACTTTGGACATTCTCGCGAAGGGTTCCCAATCCCCGACAAGATTGGTACCCTTTCACGTCCAAATCTCTCAAACTCCGGGAGAGATTCTCAAAAACAAAGTTGACATGTTTCGAGTTCCTTTCAACATTTTGGAAATCCTGCTGAAAGTTTGGACATTCTCACGAAGGGTTCCCAATCCCCGACAAAATTGGTACCATTTCACGTCCAAATCTCTCAAACTCCGGGAGAGATTCTCAAAACCAAGGTTGACATGTTTCGAGTTCCTTTCAACATTTTGGAAATCCCGCTGAAACTTTGGACATTCTTGCGAAGGGTTCCCGATCCCCGACAAGATTGGTACCCTTTCACGTCCAAATCTCTCAAACTCCGGGAGAGATTCTCAAAACCAAGGTTGACATGGTTCAAGTTCCTTTCAACATTTTGGAAATCCCGCTGAAACTTTGGACATTCTCGCGAAGGGTTCCCAATCCCCGACAAGATTGGCACCCTTTCACGTCCAAATCTCTCAAACTCCGGGAGAGATTCTCAAAACCAAGGTTGACATGTTTCGAGTTCCTCTCAACATTTTGGAAATCCCGCTGAAACTTTGGACATTCTCGCGAAGGGTTCCCAATCCCCGACAAGATTGGTACCCTTTCACGTCCAAATCTCTCAAACTCCGGGAGAGATTCTCAAAACCAAGGTTGACATGTTTCGAGTTCCTTTCAACATTTTGGAAATCCCGCTGAAACTTTGGACTTTCTCGCGAAGGGTTCCCAATCCCCGACAAGATTGGTACCCTTTCACGTCCAAATCTCTCAAACTCCGGGAGAGATTCTCAAAACCAAGGTTGACATGTTTCGAGTTCCTTTCAACATTTTGGAAATCACGCTGAAACTTTGGACATTCTCGCGAAGGGTTCCCAATCCCCGACAAGACTGGTACCCTTTCACGTCCAAATCTCTCAAACTCCGGGAGAGATTCTCAAAACCAAGGTTGACATGTTTCGAGTTCCTTTCAACATTTTGGAAATCCCGCTGAAACTTTGGACATTCTCGCGAAGGGTTCCCAATCCCCGACAAGACTGGTACCCTTTCATGTCCAAATCTCTCAAACTCCGGGAGAGATTCTCAAAACCAAGGTTGACATGTTTTGAGTTCCTTTCAACATTTTGGAAATCCCGCTGAAACTTTGGACATTGTCGCGAAGGGTTCACAATCCCCGACAAGATTGGTACCCTTTCACGTCCAAATCTCTCAAACTCCGGGAGAGATTCTCAAAACCAAGGTTGACATGTTTCGAGTTCCTTTCAACATTTTGGAAATCCTGCTGAAAGTTTGGATATTCTGGCAAAGGGTTCCCAATCCCTGACAAGATTGGTACCCTTTCACGTCCAAATCTCTCAAACTCCGGGAGAGATTCTCAAAAACAAAGTTGACATGTTTCGAGTTCCTTTCAACATTTTGGAAATCCCGCTGAAACTTTGGACATTGTCGCGAAGGGTTCCCAATCCCCGACAAGATTGGTACCCTTTCACATCCAAATCTCTCAAACTCCAGGAGAGATTCTCAAAACCAAGGTTGACATGTTTCGAGTTCCTTTCAACATTTTGGAAATCCCGCTGAAACTTTGGACATTCTCGCGAAAGGTTCCCAATCCCCGACAAGATTGGTACCCTTTCACGTCCAAATCTCTCAAACTCCGGGAGAGATTCTCAAAACCAAGGTTGACATGTTTCGAGTTCCTTTCAACATTTTGGAAATCACGCTGAAACTTTGGACATTCTCGCGAAGGGTTCCCAATCCCCGACAAGACTGGTACCCTTTCACGTCCAAATCTCTCAAACTCCGGGAGAGATTCTCAAAACCAAGGTTGACATGTTTCGAGTTCCTTTCAACATTTTGGAAATCCCGCTGAAAGTTTGGACATTCTCGCGAAGGGTTCCCAATCCCCGACAAGATTGGTACCCTTTCATGTCCAAATCTCTCAAACTCCGGGAGAGATTCTCAAAACCAAGGTTGACATGTTTCGAGTTCCTTTCAACATTTTGGAAATCCCGCTGAAACTTTGGACATTGTCGCGAAGGGTTCCCAATCCCCGACAAGATTGGTACCCTTTCACATCCAAATCTCTCAAACTCCGGGAGAGATTCTCAAAACCAAGGTTGACATGTTTCGAGTTCCTTTCAACATTTTGGAAATCCCGCTGAAACTTTGGACATTCTCGCGAAAGGTTCCCAATCCCCGACAAGATTGGTACCCTTTCACGTCCAAATCTCTCAAACTCCGGGAGAGATTCTCAAAACCAAGGTTGACATGTTTCGAGTTCCTTTCAACATTTTGGAAATCCCGCTGAAACTTTGGACATTCTCGCGAAGGGTTCCCAATCCCCGACAAGACTGGTACCCTTTCATGTCCAAATCTCTCAAACTCCGGGAGAGATTCTCAAAACCAAGGTTGACATGTTTTGAGTTCCTTTCAACATTTTGGAAATCCCGCTGAAACTTTGGACATTGTCGCGAAGGGTTCACAATCCCCGACAAGATTGGTACCCTTTCACGTCCAAATCTCTCAAACTCCGGGAGAGATTCTCAAAACCAAGGTTGACATGTTTCGAGTTCCTTTCAACATTTTGGAAATCCTGCTGAAAGTTTGGATATTCTGGCGAAGGGTTCCCAATCCCTGACAAGATTGGTACCCTTTCACGTCCAAATCTCTCAAAGTCTGGGAGAGATTCTCAAAACCAAGGTTGACATGTTTCAAGTTCCTTTCAACAATTTGGAAATCCCGCTGAAACTTTGGACATTGTCGCGAAGGGTTCCCAATCTTCGACAAGATTGGTACCCTTTCACGTCCAAATCTCTCAAACTCCGGGAGAGATTCTCAAAACCAAGGTTGACATGGTTCGAGTTCCTTTCAACATTTTGGAAATCCCGCTGAAAATTTGGACATTCTCGCGAAGGGTTCCCAATCCCCGACAAGATTGGTACTCTTTCACGTCCAAATCTCTCAAACTCCGGGAGACATTCTCAAAACCAAGGTTGACATGGTTCCAGTTCCTTTCAACATTTTGGAAATCCCGCTGAAACTTTGGACTTTCTCGCGAAGGGTTCCCAATCCCCGACAAGATTGGTACCCTTTCACATCCAAATCTCTCAAACTCCGGGAGAGATTCTCAAAACCAAGGTTGACATGTTTCGAGTTCCTTTCAACATTTTGGAAATCCCGCTGAAACTTTGGACATTGTCGCGAAGGGTTCCCAATCCCCGATAAGACTGGTACCCTTTCACGTCCAAATCTCTCAAACTCCGGGAGAGATTCTCAAAACCAAGGTTGACATGTTTCGAGTTCCTTTCAACATTTTGGAAATCCCGCTGAAACTTTGGACATTGTCGCGAAGGGTTCCCAATCCCCGACAAGATTGGTACCCTTTCACGTCCAAATATCTCAAACTCCGGGAGAGATTCTCAAAACCAAGGTTGACATGTTTCGAGTTCCTTTCAACATTTTGGAAATCCTGCTGAAAGTTTGGATATTCTGGCGAAGGGTTCCCAATCCCTGACAAGATTGGTACCCTTTCACGTCCAAATCTCTCAAAGTCTGGGAGAGATTCTCAAAACCAAGGTTGACATGTTTCGAGTTCCTTTCAACATTTTGGAAATCCCGCTGAAACTTTGGACATTCTCGCGAAGGGTTCCCAATCTTCGACAAGATTGGTACCCTTTCACGTCCAAATCTCTCAAACTCCGGGAGAGATTCTCAAAACCAAGGTTGACATGGTTCGAGTTCCTTTCAACATTTTGGAAATCCCGCTGAAACTTTGGACATTCTCGCGAAGGGTTCCCAATCCCCGACAAGATTGGTACCCTTTCACGTCCAAATCTCTCAAACTCCGGGAGAGATTCTCAAAACCAAGGTTGACATGGTTCCAGTTCCTTTCAACATTTTGGAAATCCCGCTGAAACTTTGGACTTTCTCGCGAAGGGTTCCCAATCCCCGACAAGATTGGTACCCTTTCACGTCCAAATCTCTCCAACTCCGGGAGAGATTCTCAAAACCAAGGTTGACATGTTTCGAGTTCCTTTCAACATTTTGGAAATCACGCTGAAACTTTGGACATTCTCGCGAAGGGTTCCCAATCCCCGATAAGACTGGTACCCTTTCACGTCCAAATCTCTCAAAGTCCGGGAGAGATTCTCAAAACCAAGGTTGACATGTTTCGAGTTCCTTTCAACATTTTGGAAATCCCGCTGAAACTTTGGACATTGTCGCGAAGGGTTCCCAATCCCCGACAAGATTGGTACCCTTTCACGTCCAAATCTCTCAAACTCCGGGAGAGATTCTCAAAACCAAGGTTGACATGTTTTGAGTTCCTTTCAACATTTTGGAAATCCTGCTGAAAGTTTGGATATTCTGGCGAAGGGTTCCCAATCCCTGACAAGATTGGTACCCTTTCACGTCCAAATCTCTCAAAGTCTGGGAGAGATTCTCAAAACCAAGGTTGACATGTTTCGAGTTCCTTTCAACATTTTGGAAATCCCGCTGAAACTTTGGACATTGTCGCGAAGGGTTCCCAATCTTCGACAAGATTGGTACCCTTTCACGTCCAAATCTCTCAAACTCCGGGAGAGATTCTCAAAACCATGGTTGACATGTTTCGAGTTCCTTTCAACATTTTGGAAATCCCGCTGAAACTTTGGACATTCTCGCGAAGGGTTCCCAATCCCCGACACGATTGGTACCCTTTCACGTCCAAATCTCTCAAACTCCGGGAGAGATTCTCAAAACCAAGGTTGACATGTTTCGAGTTCCTTTCAACATTTTGGAAATCCTGCTCAAAGTTTGGATATTCTGGCGAAGGGTTCCCAATCCCTGACAAGATTGGTGCCCTTTCACGTCCAAATCTCTCAAACTCCGGGAGAGATTCTCAAAAACAAAGTTGACATGTTTCGAGTTCCTTTCAACATTTTGGAAATCCCGCTGAAACTTTGGACATTGTCGCGAAGGGTTCCCAATCCCCGACAAGATTGGTACCCTTTCACGTCCAAATCTCTCAAACTCCGGGAGAGATTCTCAAAACCATGGTTGACATGTTTCGAGTTCCTTTCAACATTTTGGAAATCCCGCTGAAACTTTGGACATTCTCGCGAAGGGTTCCCAATCCCCGACAAGATTGGTACCCTTTCACATCCAAATCTCTCAAACTCCGGGAGAGATTCTCAAAACCAAGGTTGACATGTTTCGAGTTCCTTTCAACATTTTGGAAATCCCGCTGAAACTTTGGACATTCTCGCGAAAGGTTCCCAATCCCCGACAAGATTGGTACCCTTTCACGTCCAAATCTCTCAAACTCCGGGAGAGATTCTCAAAACCAAGGTTGACATGTTTCGAGTTCCTTTCAACATTTTGGAAATCACGCTGAAACTTTGGACATTCTCGCGAAGGGTTCCCAATCCCCGACAAGACTGGTACCCTTTCACGTCCAAATCTCTCAAACTCCGGGAGAGATTCTCAAAACCAAGGTTGACATGTTTCGAGTTCCTTTCAACATTTTGGAAATCACGCTGAAACTTTGGACATTCTCGCGAAGGGTTCCCAATCCCCGATAAGACTGGTACCCTTTCACGTCCAAATCTCTCAAACTCCGGGAGAGATTCTCAAAACCAAGGTTGACATGTTTCGAGTTCCTTTCAACATTTTGGAAATCCCGCTGAAACTTTGGACATTGTCGCGAAGGGTTCCCAATCCCCGACAAGATTGGTACCCTTTCACGTCCAAATCTCTCAAACTCCGGGAGAGATTCTCAAAACCAAGGTTGACATGTTTCGAGTTCCTTTCAACATTTTGGAAATCCTGCTGAAAGTTTGGATATTCTGGCGAAGGGTTCCCAATCCCTGACAAGATTGGTACCCTTTCACGTCCAAATCTCTCAAAGTCTGGGAGAGATTCTCAAAACCAAGGTTGACATGTTTCGAGTTCCTTTCAACATTTTGGAAATCCCGCTGAAACTTTGGACATTGTCGCGAAGGGTTCCCAATCTTCGACAAGATTGGTACCCTTTCACGTCCAAATCTCTCAAACTCCGGGAGAGATTCTCAAAACCATGGTTGACATGTTTCGAGTTCCTTTCAACATTTTGGAAATCCCGCTGAAACTTTGGACATTCTCGCGAAGGGTTCCCAATCCCCGACACGATTGATACCCTTTCACGTCCAAATCTCTCAAACTCCGGGAGAGATTCTCAAAACCAAGGTTGACATGTTTCGAGTTCCTTTCAACATTTTGGAAATCCTGCTGAAAGTTTGGATATTCTGGCAAAGGGTTCCCAATCCCTGACAAGATTGGTACCCTTTCACGTCCAAATCTCTCAAACTCCGGGAGACATTCTCAAAACCAAGGTTGACATGGTTCCAGTTCCTTTCAACATTTTGGAAATCCCGCTGAAACTTTGGACTTTCTCGCGAAGGGTTCCCAATCCCCAACAAGATTGGTACCCTTTCACGTCCAAATCTCTCAAACTCCGGGAGAGATTCTCAAAACCAAGGTTGACATGTTTCGAGTTCCTTTCAACATTTTGGAAATCACGCTGAAACTTTGGACATTATCGCGAAGGGTTCCCAATCCCCGACAAGACTGGTACCCTTTCACGTCCAAATCTCTCAAACTCCGGGAGAGATTCTCAAAACCAAGGTTGACATGTTTCGAGTTCCTTTCAACATTTTGGAAATCCTGCTGAAAGTTTGGATATTCTGGCAAAGGGTTCCCAATCCCTGACAAGATTGGTACCCTTTCACGTCCAAATCTCTCAAAGTCTGGGAGAGATTCTCAAAACCAAGGTTGACATGTTTCGAGTTCCTTTCAACATTTTGGAAATCCCGCTGAAACTTTGGACATTCTGGCGAAGGGTTCCCAATCCCCGACAAGATTGGTACCCTTTCACGTCCAAATCTCTCAAACTCCGGGAGAGATTCTCAAAACCAAGGTTGACATGTTTCGAGTTCCTTTCAACATTTTGGAAATCACGCTGAAACTTTGGACATTGTCGCGAAGGGTTCCCAATCCCCGACAAGACTGGTACCCTTTCACGTCCAAATCTCTCAAACTCCGGGAGAGATTCTCAAAACCAAGGTTGACATGTTTCGAGTTCCTTTCAACATTTTGGAAGTCCTGCTGAAAGTTTGGATATTCCGGCAAAGGGTTCCCAATCCCTGACAAGATTGGTACCCTTTCACGTCCAAATCTCTCAAAGTCTGGGAGAGATTCTCAAAACCAAGGTTGACATGTTTCGAGTTCCTTTCAACATTTTGGAAATCCCGCTGAAACTTTGGACATTGTCGCGAAGGGTTCCCAATCTTCGACAAGATTGGTACCCTTTCACGTCCAAATCTCTCAAACTCCGGGAGAGATTCTCAAAACCATGGTTGACATGTTTAGAGTTCCTTTCAACATTTTGGAAATCCCGCTGAAACTTTGGACATTCTCGCGAAGGGTTCCCAATCCCCGACACGATTGATACCCTTTCACGTCCAAATCTCTCAAACTCCGGGAGAGATTCTCAAAACCAAGGTTGACATGTTTCGAGTTCCTTTCAACATTTTGGAAATCCTGCTGAAAGTTTGGATATTCTGGCAAAGGGTTCCCAATCCCTGACAAGATTGGTACCCTTTCACGTCCAAATCTCTCAAACTCCGGGAGACATTCTCAAAACCAAGGTTGACATGGTTCCAGTTCCTTTCAACATTTTGGAAATCCCGCTGAAACTTTGGACTTTCTCGCGAAGGGTTCCCAATCCCCAACAAGATTGGTACCCTTTCACGTCCAAATCTCTCAAACTCCGGGAGAGATTCTCAAAACCAAGGTTGACATGTTTCGAGTTCCTTTCAACATTTTGGAAATCACGCTGAAACTTTGGACATTCTCGCGAAGGGTTCCCAATCCCCGACAAGACTGGTACCCTTTCACGTCCAAATCTCTCAAACTCCGGGAGAGATTCTCAAAACCAAGGTTGACATGTTTCGAGTTCCTTTCAACATTTTGGAAATCCCGCTGAAACTTTGGACATTCTCGCGAAGGGTTCCCAATCCCCGACAAGATTGGTACCCTTTCATGTCCAAATCTCTCAAACTCCGGGAGAGATTCTCAAAACCAAGGTTGACATGTTTCGAGTTCCTTTCAACATTTTGGAAATCCCGCTGAAACTTTGGACATTGTCGCGAAGGGTTCCCAATCCCCGACAAGATTGGTACCCTTTCACGTCCAAATATCTCAAACTCCGGGAGAGATTCTCAAAACCAAGGTTGACATGTTTCGAGTTCCTTTCAACATTTTGGAAATCCTGCTGAAAGTTTGGATATTCTGGCGAAGGGTTCCCAATCCCTGACAAGATTGGTACCCTTTCACGTCCAAATCTCTCAAAGTCTGGGAGAGATTCTCAAAACCAAGGTTGACATGTTTCGAGTTCCTTTCAACATTTTGGAAATCCCGCTGAAACTTTGGACATTGTCGCGAAGGGTTCCCAATCTTCGACAAGATTGGTACCCTTTCACGTCCAAATCTCTCAAACTCCGGGAGAGATTCTCAAAACCAAGGTTGACATGTTTCGAGTTCCTTTCAACATTTTGGAAATCCCGCTGAAACTTTGGACATTCTCGCGAAGGGTTCCCAATCCCCGACAAGATTGGTACCCTTTCACGTCCAAATCTCTCAAACTCCGGGAGACATTCTCAAAACCAAGGTTGACATGGTTCCAGTTCCTTTCAACATTTTGGAAATCCCGCTGAAACTTTGGACTTTCTCGCGAAGGGTTCCCAATCCCCGACAAGATTGGTACCCTTTCACATCCAAATCTCTCAAACTCCGGGAGAGATTCTCAAAACCAAGGTTGACATGTTTCGAGTTCCTTTCAACATTTTGGAAATCCCGCTGAAACTTTGGACATTGTCGCGAAGGGTTCCCAATCCCCGACAAGATTGGTACCCTTTCACGTCCAAATCTCTCAAACTCCGGGAGAGATTCTCAAAACCATGGTTGACATGTTTCGAGTTCCTTTCAACATTTTGGAAATCCCGCTGAAACTTTGGACATTCTCGCGAAGGGTTCCCAATCCCCGACAAGATTGGTACCCTTTCACATCCAAATCTCTCAAACTCCGGGAGAGATTCTCAAAACCAAGGTTGACATGTTTCGAGTTCCTTTCAACATTTTGGAAATCCCGCTGAAACTTTGGACATTCTCGCGAAAGGTTCCCAATCCCCGACAAGATTGGTACCCTTTCACGTCCAAATCTCTCAAACTCCGGGAGAGATTCTCAAAACCAAGGTTGACATGTTTCGAGTTCCTTTCAACATTTTGGAAATCACGCTGAAACTTTGGACATTCTCGCGAAGGGTTCCCAATCCCCGACAAGACTGGTACCCTTTCACGTCCAAATCTCTCAAACTCCGGGAGAGATTCTCAAAACCAAGGTTGACATGTTTCGAGTTCCTTTCAACATTTTGGAAATCACGCTGAAACTTTGGACATTCTCGCGAAGGGTTCCCAATCCCCGATAAGACTGGTACCCTTTCACGTCCAAATCTCTCAAACTCCGGGAGAGATTCTCAAAACCAAGGTTGACATGTTTCGAGTTCCTTTCAACATTTTGGAAATCCCGCTGAAACTTTGGACATTGTCGCGAAGGGTTCCCAATCCCCGACAAGATTGGTACCCTTTCACGTCCAAATCTCTCAAACTCCGGGAGAGATTCTCAAAACCAAGGTTGACATGTTTCGAGTTCCTTTCAACATTTTGGAAATCCTGCTGAAAGTTTGGATATTCTGGCGAAGGGTTCCCAATCCCTGACAAGATTGGTACCCTTTCACGTCCAAATCTCTCAAAGTCTGGGAGAGATTCTCAAAACCAAGGTTGACATGTTTCGAGTTCCTTTCAACATTTTGGAAATCCCGCTGAAACTTTGGACATTGTCGCGAAGGGTTCCCAATCTTCGACAAGATTGGTACCCTTTCACGTCCAAATCTCTCAAACTCCGGGAGAGATTCTCAAAACCATGGTTGACATGTTTCGAGTTCCTTTCAACATTTTGGAAATCCCGCTGAAACTTTGGACATTCTCGCGAAGGGTTCCCAATCCCCGACACGATTGATACCCTTTCACGTCCAAATCTCTCAAACTCCGGGAGAGATTCTCAAAACCAAGGTTGACATGTTTCGAGTTCC
The DNA here is from genome assembly GCF_964273445.1 of Streptopelia decaocto. Lineage (NCBI taxonomy): Eukaryota > Metazoa > Chordata > Aves > Columbiformes > Columbidae > Streptopelia > Streptopelia decaocto. The sequence continues at coordinate 974,851 of NW_028116552.1, read as the reverse complement.
TTTCAACATTTTGGAAATCCTGCTGAAAGTTTGGATATTCTGGCAAAGGGTTCCCAATCCCTGACAAGATTGGTACCCTTTCACGTCCAAATCTCTCAAACTCCGGGAGACATTCTCAAAACCAAGGTTGACATGGTTCCAGTTCCTTTCAACATTTTGGAAATCCCGCTGAAACTTTGGACTTTCTCGCGAAGGGTTCCCAATCCCCAACAAGATTGGTACCCTTTCACGTCCAAATCTCTCAAACTCCGGGAGAGATTCTCAAAACCAAGGTTGACATGTTTCGAGTTCCTTTCAACATTTTGGAAATCACGCTGAAACTTTGGACATTATCGCGAAGGGTTCCCAATCCCCGACAAGACTGGTACCCTTTCACGTCCAAATCTCTCAAACTCCGGGAGAGATTCTCAAAACCAAGGTTGACATGTTTCGAGTTCCTTTCAACATTTTGGAAATCCTGCTGAAAGTTTGGATATTCTGGCAAAGGGTTCCCAATCCCTGACAAGATTGGTACCCTTTCACGTCCAAATCTCTCAAAGTCTGGGAGAGATTCTCAAAACCAAGGTTGACATGTTTCGAGTTCCTTTCAACATTTTGGAAATCCCGCTGAAACTTTGGACATTCTGGCGAAGGGTTCCCAATCCCCGACAAGATTGGTACCCTTTCACGTCCAAATCTCTCAAACTCCGGGAGAGATTCTCAAAACCAAGGTTGACATGTTTCGAGTTCCTTTCAACATTTTGGAAATCACGCTGAAACTTTGGACATTGTCGCGAAGGGTTCCCAATCCCCGACAAGACTGGTACCCTTTCACGTCCAAATCTCTCAAACTCCGGGAGAGATTCTCAAAACCAAGGTTGACATGTTTCGAGTTCCTTTCAACATTTTGGAAGTCCTGCTGAAAGTTTGGATATTCCGGCAAAGGGTTCCCAATCCCTGACAAGATTGGTACCCTTTCACGTCCAAATCTCTCAAAGTCTGGGAGAGATTCTCAAAACCAAGGTTGACATGTTTCGAGTTCCTTTCAACATTTTGGAAATCCCGCTGAAACTTTGGACATTGTCGCGAAGGGTTCCCAATCTTCGACAAGATTGGTACCCTTTCACGTCCAAATCTCTCAAACTCCGGGAGAGATTCTCAAAACCATGGTTGACATGTTTAGAGTTCCTTTCAACATTTTGGAAATCCCGCTGAAACTTTGGACATTCTCGCGAAGGGTTCCCAATCCCCGACACGATTGATACCCTTTCACGTCCAAATCTCTCAAACTCCGGGAGAGATTCTCAAAACCAAGGTTGACATGTTTCGAGTTCCTTTCAACATTTTGGAAATCCTGCTGAAAGTTTGGATATTCTGGCAAAGGGTTCCCAATCCCTGACAAGATTGGTACCCTTTCACGTCCAAATCTCTCAAACTCCGGGAGACATTCTCAAAACCAAGGTTGACATGGTTCCAGTTCCTTTCAACATTTTGGAAATCCCGCTGAAACTTTGGACTTTCTCGCGAAGGGTTCCCAATCCCCAACAAGATTGGTACCCTTTCACGTCCAAATCTCTCAAACTCCGGGAGAGATTCTCAAAACCAAGGTTGACATGTTTCGAGTTCCTTTCAACATTTTGGAAATCACGCTGAAACTTTGGACATTCTCGCGAAGGGTTCCCAATCCCCGACAAGACTGGTACCCTTTCACGTCCAAATCTCTCAAACTCCGGGAGAGATTCTCAAAACCAAGGTTGACATGTTTCGAGTTCCTTTCAACATTTTGGAAATCCCGCTGAAACTTTGGACATTCTCGCGAAGGGTTCCCAATCCCCGACAAGATTGGTACCCTTTCATGTCCAAATCTCTCAAACTCCGGGAGAGATTCTCAAAACCAAGGTTGACATGTTTCGAGTTCCTTTCAACATTTTGGAAATCCCGCTGAAACTTTGGACATTGTCGCGAAGGGTTCCCAATCCCCGACAAGATTGGTACCCTTTCACGTCCAAATATCTCAAACTCCGGGAGAGATTCTCAAAACCAAGGTTGACATGTTTCGAGTTCCTTTCAACATTTTGGAAATCCTGCTGAAAGTTTGGATATTCTGGCGAAGGGTTCCCAATCCCTGACAAGATTGGTACCCTTTCACGTCCAAATCTCTCAAAGTCTGGGAGAGATTCTCAAAACCAAGGTTGACATGTTTCGAGTTCCTTTCAACATTTTGGAAATCCCGCTGAAACTTTGGACATTGTCGCGAAGGGTTCCCAATCTTCGACAAGATTGGTACCCTTTCACGTCCAAATCTCTCAAACTCCGGGAGAGATTCTCAAAACCAAGGTTGACATGTTTCGAGTTCCTTTCAACATTTTGGAAATCCCGCTGAAACTTTGGACATTCTCGCGAAGGGTTCCCAATCCCCGACAAGATTGGTACCCTTTCACGTCCAAATCTCTCAAACTCCGGGAGACATTCTCAAAACCAAGGTTGACATGGTTCCAGTTCCTTTCAACATTTTGGAAATCCCGCTGAAACTTTGGACTTTCTCGCGAAGGGTTCCCAATCCCCGACAAGATTGGTACCCTTTCACATCCAAATCTCTCAAACTCCGGGAGAGATTCTCAAAACCAAGGTTGACATGTTTCGAGTTCCTTTCAACATTTTGGAAATCCCGCTGAAACTTTGGACATTGTCGCGAAGGGTTCCCAATCCCCGACAAGATTGGTACCCTTTCACGTCCAAATCTCTCAAACTCCGGGAGAGATTCTCAAAACCATGGTTGACATGTTTCGAGTTCCTTTCAACATTTTGGAAATCCCGCTGAAACTTTGGACATTGTCGCGAAGGGTTCCCAATCCCCGACAAGATTGGTACCCTTTCACGTCCAAATCTCTCAAACTCCGGGAGACATTCTCAAAACCAAGGTTGACATGGTTCCAGTTCCTTTCAACATTTTGGAAATCCCGCTGAAACTTTGGACTTTCTCGCGAAGGGTTCCCAATCCCCGACAAGATTGGTACCCTTTCACATCCAAATCTCTCAAACTCCGGGAGAGATTCTCAAAACCAAGGTTGACATGTTTCGAGTTCCTTTCAACATTTTGGAAATCCCGCTGAAACTTTGGACATTGTCGCGAAGGGTTCCCAATCCCCGACAAGATTGGTACACTTTCATGTCCAAATCTCTCCAACTCCGGGAGAGATTCTCAAAACCAAGGTTGACATGTTTCGAGTTCCTTTCAACATTTTGGAAATCCTGCTGGAAGTTTGGATATTCTGGCGAAGGGTTCCCAATCCCTGACAAGATTGGTACCCTTTCACGTCCAAATCTCTCAAAGTCTGGGAGAGATTCTCAAAACCAAGGTTGACATGTTTCGAGTTCCTTTCAACATTTTGGAAATCCCGCTGAAACTTTGGACATTGTCGCGAAGGGTTCCCAATCTTCGACAAGATTGGTACCCTTTCACGTCCAAATCTCTCCAACTCCGGGAGAGATTCTCAAAACCAAGGTTGACATGGTTCGAGTTCCTTTCAACATTTTGGAAATCCCGCTGAAACTTTGGACATTCTCGCGAAGGGTTCCCAATCCCCGACAAGATTGGTACCCTTTCACGTCCAAATCTCTCAAACTCCGGGAGAGATTCTCAAAAGCAAGGTTGACATGGTTCCAGTTCCTTTCAACATTTTGGAAATCCCGCTGAAACTTTGGACTTTCTCGCGAAGGGTTCCCAATCCCCGACAAGATTGGTACCCTTTCACGTCCAAATCTCTCAAACTCCGGGAGAGATTCTCAAAACCAAGGTTGACATGTTTCGAGTTCCTTTCAACATTTTGGAAATCCCGCTGAAACTTTGGACATTCTCGCGAAGGGTTCCCAATCCCCGATAAGACTGGTACCCTTTCACGTCCAAATCTCTCAAACTCCGGGAGAGATTCTCAAAACCAAGGTTGACATGTTTCGAGTTCCTTTCAACATTTTGGAAATCCCGCTGAAACTTTGGACATTGTCGCGAAGGGTTCCCAATCCCCGACAAGATTGGTACCCTTTCACGTCCAAATCTCTCAAACTCCGGGAGAGATTCTCAAAACCAAGGTTGACATGTTTTGAGTTCCTTTCAACATTTTGGAAATCCTGCTGAAAGTTTGGATATTCTGGCGAAGGGTTCCCAATCCCTGACAAGATTGGTACCCTTTCACGTCCAAATCTCTCAAAGTCTGGGAGAGATTCTCAAAACCAAGGTTGACATGTTTCGAGTTCCTTTCAACATTTTGGAAATCCCGCTGAAACTTTGGACATTGTCGCGAAGGGTTCCCAATCTTCGACAAGATTGGTACCCTTTCACGTCCAAATCTCTCAAACTCCGGGAGAGATTCTCAAAACCATGGTTGACATGTTTCGAGTTCCTTTCAACATTTTGGAAATCCCGCTGAAACTTTGGACATTCTCGCGAAGGGTTCCCAATCCCCGACACGATTGGTACCCTTTCACGTCCAAATCTCTCAAACTCCGGGAGAGATTCTCAAAACCAAGGTTGACATGTTTCGAGTTCCTTTCAACATTTTGGAAATCCTGCTGAAAGTTTGGATATTCTGGCAAAGGGTTCCCAATCCCTGACAAGATTGGTACCCTTTCACGTCCAAATCTCTCAAAGTCTGGGAGAGATTCTCAAAACCAAGGTTGACATGTTTCGAGTTCCTTTCAACATTTTGGAAATCCCGCTGAAACTTTGGACATTGTCGCGCAGGGTTCCCAATCCCCGACAAGATTGGTACCCTTTCACGTCCAAATCTCTCAAACTCCGGGAGAGATTCTCAAAACCATGGTTGACATGTTTCGAGTTCCTTTCAACATTTTGGAAATCCCGCTGAAACTTTGGACATTGTCGCGAAGGGTTCCCAATCCCCGACAAGATTGGTACCCTTTCACGTCCAAATCTCTCAAACTCCGGGAGAGATTCTCAAAACCAAGGTTGACATGTTTCGAGTTCCTTTCAACATTTTGGAAATCCCGCTGAAACTTTGGACTTTCTCGCGAAGGGTTCCCAATCCCCGACAAGATTGGTACCCTTTCACGTCCAAATCTCTCAAACTCCGGGAGAGATTCTCAAAACCAAGGTTGACATGTTTCGAGTTCCTTTCAACATTTTGGAAATCTTGCTGAAACTTTGGACATTCTTGCGAAGGGTTCCCGAACCCCGACAAGATTGGTACCCTTTCACGTCCAAATCTCTCAAACTCCGGGAGAGATTCTCAAAACCAAGGTTGACATGGTTCGAGTTCCTTTCAACACTTTGGAAATCCCGCTGAAACTTTGGACATTCTCGCGAAGGGTTCCCAATCCCCGACAAGATTGGTACCCTTTCACGTCCAAATCTCTCAAACTCCGGGAGACATTCTCAAAACCAAGGTTGACATGGTTCCAGTTCCTTTCAACATTTTGGAAATCCCGCTGAAACTTTGGACTTTCTCGCGAAGGGTTCCCAATCCCCGACAAGATTGGTACCCTTTCACATCCAAATCTCTCAAACTCCGGGAGAGATTCTCAAAACCAAGGTTGACATGTTTCCAGTTCCTTTCAACATTTTGGAAATCACGCTGAAACTTTGGACATTCTCGCGAAGGGTTCCCAATCCCCGACAAGACTGGTACCCTTTCACGTCCAAATCTCTCAAACTCCGGGAGAGATTCTCAAAACCAAGGTTGACATGTTTCGAGTTCCTTTCAACATTTTGGAAATCCCGCTGAAACTTTGGACATTGTCGCGAAGGGTTCCCAATCCCCGACAAGACTGGTACCCTTTCACGTCCAAATCTCTCAAACTCCGGGAGAGATTCTCAAAACCAAGGTTGACATGTTTCGAGTTCCTTTCAACATTTTGGAAATCCTGCTGGAAGTTTGGATATTCTGGCGAAGGGTTCCCAATCCCTGACAAGATTGGTACCCTTTCACGTCCAAATCTCTCAAAGTCTGGGAGAGATTCTCAAAACCAAGGTTGACATGTTTCGAGTTCCTTTCAACATTTTGGAAATCTTGCTGAAACTTTGGACATTCTTGCGAAGGGTTCCCGATCCCCGACAAGATTGGTACCCTTTCACGTCCAAATCTCTCAAACTCCGGGAGAGATTCTCAAAACCAAGGTTGACATGGTTCGAGTTCCTTTCAACATTTTGGAAATCCCGCTGAAACTTTGGACATTCTCGCGAAGGGTTCCCAATCCCCGACAAGATTGGTACCCTTTCACGTCCAAATCTCTCAAACTCCGGGAGACATTCTCAAAACCAAGGTTGACATGGTTCCAGTTCCTTTCAACATTTTGGAAATCCCGCTGAAACTTTGGACTTTCTCGCGAAGGGTTCCCAATCCCCGACAAGATTGGTACCCTTTCACATCCAAATCTCTCAAACTCCGGGAGAGATTCTCAAAACCAAGGTTGACATGTTTCGAGTTCCTTTCAACATTTTGGAAATCACGCTGAAACTTTGGACATTCTCGCGAAGGGTTCCCAATCCCCGACAAGACTGGTACCCTTTCACGTCCAAATCTCTCAAACTCCGGGAGAGATTCTCAAAACCAAGGTTGACATGTTTCGAGTTCCTTTCAACATTTTGGAAATCCCGCTGAAACTTTGGACATTGTCGCGAAGGGTTCCCAATCTTCGACAAGATTGGTACCCTTTCACGTCCAAATCTCTCAAACTCCGGGAGAGATTCTCAAAACCAAGGTTGACATGGTTCGAGTTCCTTTCAACATTTTGGAAATCCCGCTGAAACTTTGGACATTCTCGCGAAGGGTTCCCAATCCCCGACAAGATTGGTACACTTTCACGTCCAAATCTCTCAAACTCCGGGAGAGATTCTCAAAACCAAGGTTGACATGGTTCCAGTTCCTTTCAACATTTTGGAAATCCCGCTGAAACTTTGGACTTTCTCGCGAAGGGTTCCCAATCCCCGACAAGATTGGTACCCTTTCACGTCCAAATCTCTCAAACTCCGGGAGAGATTCTCAAAACCAAGGTTGACATGTTTCGAGTTCCTTTCAACATTTTGGAAATCACGCTGAAACTTTGGACATTCTCGCGAAGGGTTCCCAATCCCCGATAAGACTGGTACCCTTTCACGTCCAAATCTCTCAAACTCCGGGAGAGATTCTCAAAACCAAGGTTGACATGTTTTGAGTTCCTTTCAACATTTTGGAAATCCCGCTGAAACTTTGGACATTGTCGCGAAGGGTTCCCAATCCCCGACAAGATTGGTACCCTTTCACGTCCAAATCTCTCAAACTCCGGGAGAGATTCTCAAAACCAAGGTTGACATGTTTCGAGTTCCTTTCAACATTTTGGAAATCCTGCTGAAAGTTTGGATATTCTGGCAAAGGGTTCCCAATCCCTGACAAGATTGGTACCCTTTCACGTCCAAATCTCTCAAAGTCTGGGAGAGATTCTCAAAACCAAGGTTGACATGGTTCGAGTTCCTTTCAACATTTTGGAAATCCCGCTGAAACTTTGGACATTGTCGCGAAGGGTTCCCAATCCCCGACAAGATTGGTACCCTTTCACGTCCAAATCTCTCAAACTCCGGGAGAGATTCTCAAAACCATGGTTGACATGTTTCGAGTTCCTTTCAACATTTTGGAAATCCCGCTGAAACTTTGGACATTCTGGCGAAGGGTTCCCAATCCCCGACAAGATTGGTACCCTTTCACGTCCAAATCTCTCAAAGTCTGGGAGAGATTCTCAAAACCAAGGTTGACATGTTTCGAGTTCCTTTCAACATTTTGGAAATCACGCTGAAACTTTGGACATTCTCGCGAAGGGTTCCCAATCCCCGACAAGACTGGTACCCTTTCACGTCCAAATCTCTCAAACTCCAGGAGAGATTCTCAAAACCAAGGTTGACATGTTTCGAGTTCCTTTCAACATTTTGGAAATCCCGCTGAAACTTTGGACATTCTCGCGAAGGGTTCCCAATCCCCGACAAGATTGGTACCCTTTCACGTCCAAATCTCTCAAACTCCGGGAGAGATTCTCAAAACGAAGGTTGACATGGTTCGAGTTCCTTTCAACATTTTGGAAATCCCGCTGAAACTTCGGACATTCTGGCGAAGGGTTCCCAATCCCTGACAAGATTGGTACCCTTTCACGTCCAAATCTCTCAAACTCCGGGAGAGATTCTCAAAACCAAGGTTGACATGTTTCGAGTTCCTTTCAACATTTTGGAAATCCTACTGAAACTTTGGACATTCTCGCGAAGGGTTCCCGATCCCCGACACGATTGGTACCCTTTCACGTCCAAATCTCTCAAACTCCGGGAGAGATTCTCAAAACCAAGCTTGACATGTTTCGAGTTCCTTTCAACATTTTGGAAATCCCGCTGAAAGTTTGGACATTCTGGTGAAGGGTTCCCAATCCCCGACAAGATTGGTACCCTTTCACGTCCAAATCTCTCAAACTCCGGGAGAGATTCTCAAAACCAAGGTTGACATGTTTCGAGTTCCTTTCAACATTTTGGAAATCCCGCTGAAACTTTGGACATTGTCGCGAAGGGTTCCCAATCCCCGACAAGATTGGTACCCTTTCACGTCCAAATCTCTCAAAGTCCGGGAGAGATTCTCAAAACCAAGGTTGACATGTTTCGAGTTCCTTTCAACATTTTGGAAATCCCGCTGAAACTTTGGACTTTCTCGCGAAGGGTTCCCAATCCCTGACAAGATTGGTACCCTTTCACGTCCAAATCTCTCAAAGTCCGGGAGAGATTCTCAAAACCAAGGTTGACATGTTTCGAGTTCCTCTCAACATTTTGGAAATCCCGCTGAAACTTTGGACATTGTCGCGAAGGGTTCCCAATCCCCGACAAGATTGGTACCCTTTCACGTCCAAATCTCTCAAACTCCGGGAGAGATTCTCAAAACCAAGGTTGACATGTTTCGAGTTCCTTTCAACATTTTGGAAATCCCGCTGAAAGTTTGGACATTCTGGTGAAGGGTTCCCAATCCCCGACAAGATTGGTACCCTTTCACGTCCAAATCTCTCAAACTCCGGGAGAGATTCTCAAAACCAAGGTTGACATGTTTCGAGTTCCTTTCAACATTTTGGAAATCCCGCTGAAACTTTGGACATTCTCGCGAAGGGTTCCCAATCCCCGACAAGATTGGTACCCTTTCACGTCCAAATCTCTCAAACTCCGGGAGAGATTCTCAAAACCAAGGTTGACATGTTTCGAGTTCCTTTCAACATTTTGGAAATCCCGCTGAAACTTTGGACATTCTCGCGAAGGGTTCCCAATCCCCGACAAGATTGGTACCCTTTCACGTCCAAATCTCTCAAACTCCGGGAGAGATTCTCAAAACCAAGGTTGACATGTTTCGAGTTCCTTTCAACATTTTGGAAATCCCGCTGAAACTTTGGACATTCTCGCGAAGGGTTCCCAATCCCCGACAAGATTGGTACCCTTTCACGTCCAAATCTCTCAAACTCCGGGAGAGATTCTCAAAACCAAGGTTGATATGTTTCGAGTTCCTTTCAACATTTTGGAAATCCCGCTGAAACTTTGGACTTTCTCGCGAAGGGTTCCCAATCCCCGACAAGATTGGTACCCTTTCACGTCCAAATCTCTCAAACTCCGGGAGAGATTCTCAAAACCAAGGTTGACATGTTTCGAGTTCCTTTCAACATTTTGGAAATCCTGCTGAAAGTTTGGACATTCTCGCGAAGGGTTCCCAATCCCCGACAAGACTGGTACCCTTTCACGTCCAAATCTCTCAAACTCCGGGAGAGATTCTCAAAACCAAGGTTGACATGTTTCGAGTTCCTCTCAACATTTTGGAAATCCCGCTGAAACTTTGGACATTCTCGCGAAGGGTTCCCAATCCCCGACAAGATTGGTACCCTTTCACGTCCAAATCTCTCAAACTCCGGGAGAGATTCTCAAAACCAAGGTTGACATGGTTCGAGTTCCTTTCAACATTTTGGAAATCCCGCTGAAACTTTGGACATTCTGGTGAAGGGTTCCCAATCCCCGACAAGATTGGTACACTTTCACGTCCAAATCTCTCAAACTCCGGGAGAGATTCTCAAAACCAAGGTTGACATGTTTCGAGTTCCTTTCAACATTTTGGAAATCCCGCTGAAACTTTGGACATTCTCGCGAACGGTTCCCGATCCCCGACACGATTGGTACCCTTTCACGTCCAAATCTCTCAAACTCCGGGAGAGATTCTCAAAACCAAGGTTGACATGTTTCGAGTTCCTTTCAACATTTTGGAAATCCCGCTGAAACTTTGGACATTCTCGAGAGGCGTTCCCAATCCCCGACAAGATTGGTACCCTTTCATGTCCAAATCTCTCAAACTCCGGGAGAGATTCTCAAAACCAAGGTTGACATGTTTCGAGTTCCTTTCAACATTTTGGAAATCCCGCTGAAACTTTGGACTTTCTCGCGAAGGGTTCCCAATCCCCGACAAGATTGGTACCCTTTCACGTCCAAATCTCTCAAACTCCGGGAGAGATTCTCAAAACCAAGGTTGACATGTTTCGAGTTCCTCTCAACATTTTGGAAATCCCGCTGAAACTTTGGACATTGTCGCGAAGGGTTCCCAATCCCCGACAAGATTGGTACCCTTTCACGTCCAAATCTCTCAAACTCCGGGAGAGATTCTCAAAACCAAGGTTGACATGTTTCGAGTTCCTTTCAACATTTTGGAAATCCCGCTGAAACTTTGGACATTCTCGCGAAGGGTTCCCAATCCCCGACAAGATTGGTACCCTTTCACGTCCAAATCTCTCAAAGTCCGGGAGAGATTCTCAAAACCAAGGTTGACATGTTTCGAGTTCCTCTCAACATTTTGGAAATCCCGCTGAAACTTTGGACATTCTCGCGAAGGGTTCCCGATCCCCGACAAGACTGGTACCCTTTCACGTCCAAATCTCTCAAAGTCCGGGAGAGATTCTCAAAACCAAGGTTGACATGTTTCGAGTTCCTTTCAACATTTTGGAAATCCCGCTGAAACTTTGGACTTTCTCGCGAAGGGTTCCCAATCCCCGACAAGATTGGTACCCTTTCACGTCCAAATCTCTCAAACTCCGGGAGAGATTCTCAAAAAGAAAGTTGACATGTTTCGAGTTCCTTTCAACATTTTGGAGATCCTGCTGAAACTTTGGACATTGTCACGAAGGGTTCCCAATCCCCGACAAGATTGGTACCCTTTCACATCCAAATCTCTCAAACACCGGGAGAGATTCTCAAAACCAAGGTTGACATGTTTCGAGTTCCTTTCAACATTTTGGAAATCTTGCTGAAACTTTGGACATTCTTGCGAAGGGTTCCCGATCCCCGACACGATTGGTACCCTTTCACGTCCAAATCTCTCAAACTCCGGGAGAGATTCTCAAAACCAAGCTTGACATGTTTCGAGTTCCTTTCAACATTTTGGAAATCCCGCTGAAACTTTGGACATTCTGGTGAAGGGTTCCCAATCCCCGACAAGATTGGTACCCTTTCACGTCCAAATCTCTCAAACTCCGGGAGAGATTCTCAAAACCAAGGTTGACATGTTTCGAGTTCCTTTCAACATTTTGGAAATCCCGCTGAAACTTTGGACATTGTCGCGAAGGGTTCCCAATCCCCGACAAGATTGGTACCCTTTCACGTCCAAATCTCTCAAAGTCCGGGAGAGATTCTCAAAACCAAGGTTGACATGTTTCGAGTTCCTTTCAACATTTTGGAAATCCCGCTGAAACTTTGGACTTTCTCGCGAAGGGTTCCCAATCCCTGACAAGATTGGTACCCTTTCACGTCCAAATCTCTCAAAGTCCGGGAGAGATTCTCAAAACCAAGGTTGACATGTTTCGAGTTCCTCTCAACATTTTGGAAATCCCGCTGAAACTTTGGACATTGTCGCGAAGGGTTCCCAATCCCCGACAAGATTGGTACCCTTTCACGTCCAAATCTCTCAAACTCCGGGAGAGATTCTCAAAACCAAGGTTGACATGTTTCGAGTTCCTTTCAACATTTTGGAAATCCCGCTGAAAGTTTGGACATTCTGGTGAAGGGTTCCCAATCCCCGACAAGATTGGTACCCTTTCACGTCCAAATCTCTCAAACTCCGGGAGAGATTCTCAAAACCAAGGTTGACATGTTTCGAGTTCCTTTCAACATTTTGGAAATCCCGCTGAAACTTTGGACATTCTCGCGAAGGGTTCCCAATCCCCGACAAGATTGGTACCCTTTCACGTCCAAATCTCTCAAACTCCGGGAGAGATTCTCAAAACCAAGGTTGACATGTTTCGAGTTCCTTTCAACATTTTGGAAATCCCGCTGAAACTTTGGACATTCTCGCGAAGGGTTCCCAATCCCCGACAAGATTGGTACCCTTTCACGTCCAAATCTCTCAAACTCCGGGAGAGATTCTCAAAACCAAGGTTGACATGTTTCGAGTTCCTTTCAACATTTTGGAAATCCCGCTGAAACTTTGGACATTCTCGCGAAGGGTTCCCAATCCCCGACAAGATTGGTACCCTTTCACGTCCAAATCTCTCAAACTCCGGGAGAGATTCTCAAAACCAAGGTTGATATGTTTCGAGTTCCTTTCAACATTTTGGAAATCCCGCTGAAACTTTGGACTTTCTCGCGAAGGGTTCCCAATCCCCGACAAGATTGGTACCCTTTCACGTCCAAATCTCTCAAACTCCGGGAGAGATTCTCAAAACCAAGGTTGACATGTTTCGAGTTCCTTTCAACATTTTGGAAATCCTGCTGAAAGTTTGGACATTCTCGCGAAGGGTTCCCAATCCCCGACAAGACTGGTACCCTTTCACGTCCAAATCTCTCAAACTCCGGGAGAGATTCTCAAAACCAAGGTTGACATGTTTCGAGTTCCTCTCAACATTTTGGAAATCCCGCTGAAACTTTGGACATTCTCGCGAAGGGTTCCCAATCCCCGACAAGATTGGTACCCTTTCACGTCCAAATCTCTCAAACTCCGGGAGAGATTCTCAAAACCAAGGTTGACATGGTTCGAGTTCCTTTCAACATTTTGGAAATCCCGCTGAAACTTTGGACATTCTGGTGAAGGGTTCCCAATCCCCGACAAGATTGGTACACTTTCACGTCCAAATCTCTCAAACTCCGGGAGAGATTCTCAAAACCAAGGTTGACATGTTTCGAGTTCCTTTCAACATTTTGGAAATCCCGCTGAAACTTTGGACATTCTCGCGAACGGTTCCCGATCCCCGACACGATTGGTACCCTTTCACGTCCAAATCTCTCAAACTCCGGGAGAGATTCTCAAAACCAAGGTTGACATGTTTCGAGTTCCTTTCAACATTTTGGAAATCCCGCTGAAACTTTGGACATTCTCGCGAGGCGTTCCCAATCCCCGACAAGATTGGTACCCTTTCATGTCCAAATCTCTCAAACTCCGGGAGAGATTCTCAAAACCAAGGTTGACATGTTTCGAGTTCCTTTCAACATTTTGGAAATCCCGCTGAAACTTTGGACTTTCTCGCGAAGGGTTCCCAATCCCCGACAAGATTGGTACCCTTTCACGTCCAAATCTCTCAAACTCCGGGAGAGATTCTCAAAACCAAGGTTGACATGTTTCGAGTTCCTCTCAACATTTTGGAAATCCCGCTGAAACTTTGGACATTGTCGCGAAGGGTTCCCAATCCCCGACAAGATTGGTACCCTTTCACGTCCAAATCTCTCAAACTCCGGGAGAGATTCTCAAAACCAAGGTTGACATGTTTCGAGTTCCTTTCAACATTTTGGAAATCCCGCTGAAACTTTGGACATTCTCGCGAAGGGTTCCCAATCCCCGACAAGATTGGTACCCTTTCACGTCCAAATCTCTCAAAGTCCGGGAGAGATTCTCAAAACCAAGGTTGACATGTTTCGAGTTCCTCTCAACATTTTGGAAATCCCGCTGAAACTTTGGACATTCTCGCGAAGGGTTCCCGATCCCCGACAAGACTGGTACCCTTTCACGTCCAAATCTCTCAAAGTCCGGGAGAGATTCTCAAAACCAAGGTTGACATGTTTCGAGTTCCTTTCAACATTTTGGAAATCCCGCTGAAACTTTGGACTTTCTCGCGAAGGGTTCCCAATCCCCGACAAGATTGGTACCCTTTCACGTCCAAATCTCTCAAACTCCGGGAGAGATTCTCAAAAAGAAAGTTGACATGTTTCGAGTTCCTTTCAACATTTTGGAGATCCTGCTGAAACTTTGGACATTGTCACGAAGGGTTCCCAATCCCCGACAAGATTGGTACCCTTTCACATCCAAATCTCTCAAACACCGGGAGAGATTCTCAAAACCAAGGTTGACATGTTTCGAGTTCCTTTCAACATTTTGGAAATCTTGCTGAAACTTTGGACATTCTTGCGAAGGGCTCCCAATCCCCGACAAGATTGGTACCCTTTCACGTCCAAATCTCTCAAACTCCGGGAGAGATTCTCAAAACCAAGGTTGACATGGTTCGAGTTCCTTTCAACATTTTGGAAATCCCGCTGAAACTTTGGACATTCTCGCGAAGGGTTCCCAATCCCCGACAAGATTGGTACCCTTTCACGTCCAAATCTCTCAAACTCCGGGAGAGATTCTCAAAACCAAGGTTGACATGTTTCGAGTTCCTTTCAACATTTTGGAAATCCTGCTGAAAGTTTGGACATTCTGGCGAAGGGTTCTCAATCCCCGACAAGATTGGTACCCTTTCACGTCCAAATCTCTCAAACTCCGGGAGAGATTCTCAAAACCAAGGTTGACATGTTTCGAGTTCCTTTCAACATTTTGGAAATCCCGCTGAAACTCTGGACATTCTCGCGAAGGGATCCCAATCCCCGACAAGACTGGTACCCTTTCACGACCAAATCTCTCAAACTCCGGGAGAGATTCTCAAAACCAAGGTTGACATGGTTCGAGTTCCTTTCAACATTTTGGAAATCCCGCTGAAACTTCGGACATTCTTGCGAAGGGTTCCCAATCCCCGACAAGACTGGTACCCATTCATGTCCAAATCTCTCAAACTCCGGGAGAGATTCTCAAAACCAAGGTTGACATGTTTCGAGTTCCTTTCAACATTTTGGAAATCCCGCTGAAACTTTGGACATTCTCGCGAAGGGTTCCCAATCCCCGACAAGATTGGTACCCTTTCACGTCCAAATCTCTCAAACTCCGGGAGAGATTCTCAAAACCATGGTTGACATGTTTCGAGTTCCTTTCAACATTTTGGAAATCCCGCTGAAACTTTGGACTTTCTCGCGAAGAGTTCCCAATCCCCGACAAGATTGGTACCCTTTCACGTCCAAATCTCTCAAACTCCGGGAGAGATTCTCAAAACCAAGGTTGACATGTTTCGAGTTCCTTTCAACATTTTGGAAATCCCGCTGAAACTTTGGACATTCTCGCGAAGGGTTCCCAATCCCCGACAAGATTGGTACCCTTTCACGTCCAAATCTCTCAAACTCCGGGAGAGATTCTCAAAACCAAGGTTGACATGTTTCGAGTTCCTTTCAACATTTTGGAAATCCCGCTGAAAATTTGGACATTCTCGCGAAGGGTTCCCAGTCCCCGACAAGACTGGTACCCTTTCACGTCCAAATCTCTCAAACTCCGGGAGAGATTCTCAAAACCAAGGTTGACATGTTTCGAGTTCCTTTCAACATTTTGGAAATCCCGCTGAAACTTTGGACATTCTCGCGAAGGGTTCCCAATCCCCGACAAGATTGGTACCCTTTCACGTCCAAATCTCTCAAACTCCGGGAGAGATTCTCAAAAACAAAGTTGACATGTTTCGAGTTCCTTTCAACATTTTGGAGATCCTGCTGAAACTTTGGACATTCTCACGAAGGGTTCCCAATCCCCGACAAGATTGGTACCCTTTCACGTCCAAATCTCTCAAACTCCGGGAGAGATTCTCAAAACCAAGCTTGACATGTTTCGAGTTCCTTTCAACATTTTGGAAATCTTGCTGAAACTTTGGACATTCTTGCGAAGGGTTCCCAATCCCCGACAAGATTGGTACCCTTTCACGTCCAAATCTCTCAAACTCCGGGAGAGATTCTCAAAACCAAGGTTGACATGGTTCGAGTTCCTTTCAACATTTTGGAAATCCCGCTGAAACTTTGGACATTCTCGCGAAGGGTTCCCAATCCCCGACAAGATTGGCACCCTTTCACGTCAAAATCTCTCAAAGTCCGGGAGAGATTCTCAAAACCAAGGTTGACATGTTTCGAGTTCCTTTCAACATTTTGGAAATCCCGCTGAAACGTTGGACATTCTCGCGAAGGGTTCCCAACCCCCGACAAGATTGGTACCCTTTCACGTCCAAATCTCTCAAACTCCGGGAGAGATTCTCAAAACCATGGCTGACACGTTTCGAGTTCCTTTCAACATTTTGAAAATCCCGCTGAAACTTTGGACATTCTCGCGAAGTCTTCCCAATCCCCGACAAGATTGGTACCCTTTCACGTCCAAATCTCTCAAACTCCGGGAGAGATTCTCAAAAACAAGGTTGACATGTTTCGAGTTCCTTTCAACATTTTGGAAATCCCGCTGAAACTTTGGACTTTCTCGCGAAGGGTTCCCAATCCCCGACAAGATTGGTACCCTTTCACGTCCAAATCTCTCAAACTCCGGGAGAGATTCTCAAAACCAAGGTTGACATGTTTCGAGTTCCTTTCAACATTTTGGAAATCCCGCTGAAACTTTGGACATTCTCGCGAAGGGTTCCCAATCCCCGACAAGATTGGTACCCTTTCACGTCCAAATCTCTCAAACTCCGGGAGAGATTCTCAAAACCATGGTTGACATGTTTCGAGTTCCTTTCAACATTTTGGAAATCCCGCTGAAACTTTGGACTTTCTCGCGAAGGGTTCCCAATCCCTGACAGGATTGGTACCCTTTCACGTCCAAATCTCTCAAACTCCGGGAGAGATTCTCAAAAACAAGGTTGACATGTTTCGAGTTCCTCTCAACATTTTGGAAATCCCGTTGAAACTTTGGACATTCTCGCGAAGGGTTCCCAATCCCCGACAAGATTGGTACCCTTTCACGTCCAAATCTCTCAAACTCCGGGAGAGATTCTCAAAACCAAGGTTGACATGTTTCGAGTTCCTTTCAACATTTTGGAAATCCCGCTGAAACTTTGGACATTCTCGCGAAGGGTTCCCAATCCCCGACAAGATTGGTACCCTTTCACGTCCAAATCTCTCAAACTCCGGGAGAGATTCTCAAAACCAAGGTTGACATGTTTCGAGTTCCTTTCAACATTTTGGAAATCCCGCTGAAACTTTGGACATTCTCGCGAAGGGTTCCCAATCCCCGACAAGACTGGTACCCTTTCACGTCCAAATCTCTCAAACTCCGGGAGAGATTCTCAAAACCAAGGTTGACATGTTTCGAGTTCCTCTCAACATTTTGGAAATCCCGCTGAAACTTTGGACATTCTCGCGAAGGGTTCCCAATCCCCGACAAGATTGGTACCCTTTCACGTCCAAATCTCTCAAACTCCGGGAGAGATTCTCAAAAACAAAGTTGACATGTTTCGAGTTCTTTTCAACATTTTGGAAATCCTGCTGAAAGTTTGGACATTCTCACGAAGGGTTCCCAATCCCCGACAAAATTGGTACCCTTTCACGTCCAAATCTCTCAAACTCCGGGAGAGATTCTCAAAACCAAGGTTGACATGTTTCGAGTTCCTCTCAACATTTTGGAAATCCCGCTGAAACTTTGGACATTCTCGCGAAGGGTTCCCAATCCCCGACAAGATTGGTACCCTTTCACGTCCAAATCTCTCAAACTCCGGGAGAGATTCTCAAAAACAAAGTTGACATGTTTCGAGTTCCTTTCAACATTTTGGAGATCCTGCTGAAACTTTGGACATTCTCACGAAGGGTTCCCAATCCCCGACAAGATTGGTACCCTTTCACGTCCAAATCTCTCAAACTCCGGGAGAGATTCTCAAAACCAAGCTTGACATGTTTCGAGTTCCTTTCAACATTTTGGAAATCTTGCTGAAACTTTGGACATTCTTGCGAAGGGTTCCCAATCCCCGACAAGATTGGTACCCTTTCACGTCCAAATCTCTCAAACTCCGGGAGAGATTCTCAAAACCAAGGTTGACATGGTTCGAGTTCCTTTCAACATTTTGGAAATCCCGCTGAAACTTTGGACATTCTCGTGAAGGGTTCCCAATCCCCGACAAGATTGGCACCCTTTCACGTCCAAATCTCTCAAACTCCGGGAGAGATTCTCAAAACCAAGGTTGACATGTTTCGAGTTCCTTTCAACATTTTGGAAATCCCGCTGAAACGTTGGACATTCTCGCGAAGGGTTCCCAATCTTCGACAAGATTGGTACCCTTTCACGTCCAAATCTCTCAAACTCCGGGAGAGATTCTCAAAACCAAGGTTGACATGTTTCGAGTTCCTTTCAACATTTTGAAATCCTGCTGAAAGTTTGGACATTCTGGCGAAGGGTTCTCAATCCCAGACAAGATTGGTACCTTTCACGTCCAAATCTCTCAAACTCTGGGAGAGATTCTCAAAACCAAGGTTGACATGTTTCGAGTTCCTTTCAACATTTTGGAAATCCCGCTGAAACTCTGGACATTCTCGCGAAGGGATCCCAATCCCCGACAAGACTGGTACCCTTTCACGACCAAATCTCTCAAACTCCGGGAGAGATTCTCAAAACCAAGGTTGACATGTTTCGAGTTCCTCTCAACATTTTGGAAATCCCGCTGAAACTTTGGACATTCTCGCGAAGGGTTCCCAATCCCCGACAAGATTGGTACCCTTTCACGTCCAAATCTCTCAAACTCCGGGAGAGATTCTCAAAAACAAAGTTGATATGTTTCGAGTTCCTTTCAACATTTTGGAGATCCTGCTGAAACTTTGGACATTCTCACGAAGGGTTCCCAATCCCCGACAAGATTGGTACCCTTTCACGTCCAAATCTCTCAAACTCCGGGAGAGATTCTCAAAACCAAGCTTGACATGTTTCGAGTTCCTTTCAACATTTTGGAAATCTTGCTGAAACTTTGGACATTCTTGCGAAGGGTTCCCAATCCCCGACAAGATTGGTACCCTTTCACGTCCAAATCTCTCAAAGTCCGGGAGAGATTCTCAAAACCAAGGTTGACATGTTTCGAGTTCCTTTCAACATTTTGGAAATCCCGCTGAAACTTTGGACATTCTCGCGAAGGGTTCCCAATCCCCGACAAGATTGGCACCCTTTCACGTCCAAATCTCTCAAACTCCGGGAGAGATTCTCAAAACCAAGGTTGACATGTTTCGAGTTCCTTTCAACATTTTGGAAATCCCGCTGAAACTTTGGACATTCTCGCGAAGGGTTCCCAATCCCCGACAAGATTGGTACCCTTTCACGTCCAAATCTCTCAAACTCCGGGAGAGATTCTCAAAACCAAGGTTGACATGTTTCGAGTTCCTTTCAACATTTTGGAAATCCTGCTGAAAGTTTGGACATTCTGGCGAAGGGTTCTCAATCCCAGACAAGATTGGTACCTTTCACGTCCAAATCTCTCAAACTCCGGGAGAGATTCTCAAAACCAAGGTTGACATGTTTCGAGTTCCTTTCAACATTTTGGAAATCCCGCTGAAACTCTGGACATTCTCGCGAAGGGATCCCAATCCCCGACAAGACTGGTACCCTTTCACGACCAAATCTCTCAAACTCCGGGAGAGATTCTCAAAACCAAGGTTGACATGTTTCGAGTTCCTTTCAACATTTTGGAAATCCCGCTGAAACTTTGGACATTCTTGCGAAGGGTTCCCAATCCCCGACAAGACTGGTACCCATTCATGTCAAAATCTCTCAAACTCCGGGAGAGATTCTCAAAACCAAGGTTGACATGTTTCGAGTTCCTTTCAACATTTTGGAAATCCCGCTGAAACTTTGGACATTCTCGCGAAGGGTTCCCTATCCCCGACAAGATTGGTACCCTTTCACGTCCAAATCTCTCAAACTCCGGGAGAGATTCTCAAAACCATGGTTGACATGTTTCGAGTTCCTTTCAACATTTTGGAAATCCCGCTGAAACTTTGGACTTTCTCGCGAAGGGTTCCCAATCCCTGACAAGATTGGTACCCTTTCACGTCCAAATCTCTCAAACTCCGGGAGAGATTCTCAAAAACAAGGTTGACATGTTTCGAGTTCCTCTCAACATTTTGGAAATCCCGTTGAAACTTTGGACATTCTCGCGAAGGGTTCCCAATCCCCGACAAGATTGGTACCCTTTCACGTCCAAATCTCTCAAACTCCGGGAGAGATTCTCAAAACCAAGGTTGACATGTTTCGAGTTCCTTTCAACATTTTGGAAATCCCGCTGAAACTTTGGACATTGTCGCGAAGGGTTCCCAATCCCCGACAAGATTGGTACCCTTTCACGTCCAAATCTCTCAAACTCCGGGAGAGATTCTCAAAACCAAGGTTGACATGTTTCGAGTTCCTTTCAACATTTTGGAAATCCCGCTGAAACTTTGGACATTGTCGCGAAGGGTTCCGAATGCCCGACAAGATTGGTACCCTTTCACGTCCAAATCTCTCAAACTCCGGGAGAGATTCTCAAAACCAAGGTTGACATGTTTCGAGTTCCTTTCAACATTTTGGAAATCCCGCTGAAACTTTGGACATTCTCGCGAAGGGTTCCCAATCCCCGACAAGACTGGTACCCTTTCACGTCCAAATCTCTCAAACTCCGGGAGAGATTCTCAAAACCAAGGTTGACATGTTTCGAGTTCCTTTCAACATTTTGGAAATCCCGCTGAAAATTTGGACATTCTCGCGAAGGGTTCCCAATCCCCGACAAGACTGGTACCCTTTCACGTCCAAATCTCTCAAACTCCGGGAGAGATTCTCAAAAGCAAGGTTGACATGGTTCGAGTTCCTTTCAACATTTTGGAAATCCCGCTGAAACTTTGGACATTCTCGCGAAGGGTTCCCAGTCCCCGACAAGATTGGCACCCTTTCACGTCCAAATCTCTCAAACTCCGGGAGAGATTCTCAAAACCAAGGTTGACATGTTTCGAGTTCCTTTCAACATTTTGGAAATCCCGCTGAAACTTTGGACATTCTCGCGAAGGGTTCCCAACCCCCGACAAGATTGGTACCCTTTCACGTCCAAATCTCTCAAACTCCGGGAGAGATTCTCAAAACCATGGCTGACACGTTTCGAGTTCCTTTCAACATTTTGAAAATCCCGCTGAAACTTTGGACATACTCGCGAATTCTTCCCAATCCCCGACAAGATTGGTACCCTTTCACGTCCAAATCTCTCAAACTCCGGGAGAGATTCTCAAAACCAAGGTTGACATGTTTCGAGTTCCTTTCAACATTTTGGAAATCCCGCTGAAACTTTGGACTTTCTCGCGAAGGGTTCCCAATCCCCGACAAGATTGGTACCCTTTCACGTCCAAATCTCTCAAACTCCGGGAGAGATTCTCAAAACCAAGGTTGACATGTTTCGAGTTCCTTTCAACATTTTGGAAATCCTGCTGAAAGTTTGGACATTCTGGCGAAGGGTTCTCAATCCCAGACAAGATTGGTACCTTTCACGTCCAAATCTCTCAAACTCCGGGAGAGATTCTCAAAACCAAGGTTGACATGTTTCGAGTTCCTTTCAACATTTTGGAAATCCCGCTGAAACTCTGGACATTCTCGCGAAGGGATCCCAATCCCCGACAAGACTGGTACCCTTTCACGACCAAATCTCTCAAACTCCGGGAGAGATTCTCAAAACCAAGGTTGACATGTTTCGAGTTCCTTTCAACATTTTGGAAATCCCGCTGAAACTTTGGACATTCTCGCGAAGGGTTCCCAATCCCCGACAAGATTGGTACCCTTTCACGTCCAAATCTCTCAAACTCCGGGAGAGATTCTCAAAACCAAGGTTGACATGTTTCGAGTTCCTTTCAACATTTTGGAAATCCCGCTGAAACTTTGGACATTGTCGCGAAGGGTTCCCAATGCCCGACAAGATTGGTACCCTTTCACGTCCAAATCTCTCAAACTCCGGGAGAGATTCTCAAAACCAAGGTTGACATGTTTCGAGTTCCTTTCAACATTTTGGAAATCACGCTGAAACTTTGGACATTGTCGCGAAGGGTTCCCAATCCCCGACAAGACTGGTACCCTTTCACGTCCAAATCTCTCAAACTCCGGGAGAGATTCTCAAAACCAAGGTTGACATGTTTCGAGTTCCTTTCAACATTTTGGAAATCCCGCTGAAACTTTGGACATTCTCGCGAAGGGTTCCCAATCCCCGACAAGACTGGTACCCTTTCACGTCCAAATCTCTCAAACTCCGGGAGAGATTCTCAAAACCAAGGTTGACATGTTTCGAGTTCCTCTCAACATTTTGGAAATCCCGCTGAAACTTTGGACATTCTCGCGAAGGGTTCCCAATCCCCGACAAGATTGGTACCCTTTCACGTCCAAATCTCTCAAACTCCGGGAGAGATTCTCAAAACCAAGGTTGACATGGTTCGAGTTCCTTTCAACATTTTGGAAATCCCGCTGAAACTTTGGACATTCTCGCGAAGGGTTCCCAATCCCCGACAAGATTGGCACCCTTTCACGTCCCAATCTCTCAAACTCCGGGAGAGATTCTCAAAACCAAGGTTGACATGTTTCGAGTTCCTTTCAACATTTTGGAAATCCCGCTGAAACGTTGGACATTCTCGCGAAGGGTTCCCAATCTTCGACAAGATTGGTACCCTTTCACGTCCAAATCTCTCAAACTCCGGGAGAGATTCTCAAAACCAAGGTTGACATGTTTCGAGTTCCTTTCAACATTTTGGAAATCCTGCTGAAAGTTTGGACATTCTGGCGAAGGGTTCTCAATCCCAGACAAGATTGGTACCTTTCACGTCCAAATCTCTCAAACTCTGGGAGAGATTCTCAAAACCAAGGTTGACATGTTTCGAGTTCCTTTCAACATTTTGGAAATCCCGCTGAAACTCTGGACATTCTCGCGAAGGGATCCCAATCCCCGACAAGACTGGTACCCTTTCACGACCAAATCTCTCAAACTCCGGGAGAGATTCTCAAAACCAAGGTTGACATGTTTCGAGTTCCTCTCAACATTTTGGAAATCCCGCTGAAACTTTGGACATTCTCGCGAAGGGTTCCCAATCCCCGACAAGATTGGTACCCTTTCACGTCCAAATCTCTCAAACTCCGGGAGAGATTCTCAAAAACAAAGTTGACATGTTTCGAGTTCCTTTCAACATTTTGGAGATCCTGCTGAAACTTTGGACATTCTCACGAAGGGTTCCCAATCCCCGACAAGATTGGTACCCTTTCACGTCCAAATCTCTCAAACTCCGGGAGAGATTCTCAAAACCAAGCTTGACATGTTTCGAGTTCCTTTCAACACTTTGGAAATCTTGCTGAAACTTTGGACATTCTTGCGAAGGGTTCCCAATCCCCGACAAGATTGGTACCCTTTCACGTCCAAATCTCTCAAACTCCGGGAGAGATTCTCAAAACCAAGGTTGACATGTTTCGAGTTCCTTTCAACATTTTGGAAATCCCGCTGAAACTTTGGACATTCTCGCGAAGGGTTCCCAATCCCCGACAAGATTGGCACCCTTTCACGTCCAAATCTCTCAAACTCCGGGAGAGATTCTCAAAACCAAGGTTGACATGTTTCGAGTTCCTTTCAACATTTTGGAAATCCCGCTGAAACGTTGGACATTCTCGCGAAGGGTTCCCAATCCCCGACAAGATTGGTACCCTTTCACGTCCAAATCTCTCAAACTCCGGGAGAGATTCTCAAAACCAAGGTTGACATGTTTCGAGTTCCTTTCAACATTTTGGAAATCCTGCTGAAAGTTTGGACATTCTGGCGAAGGGTTCTCAATCCCAGACAAGATTGGTACCTTTCACGTCCAAATCTCTCAAACTCCGGGAGAGATTCTCAAAACCAAGGTTGACATGTTTCGAGTTCCTTTCAACATTTTGGAAATCCCGCTGAAACTCTGGACATTCTCGCGAAGGGATCCCAATCCCCGACAAGACTGGTACCCTTTCACGACCAAATCTCTCAAACTCCGGGAGAGATTCTCAAAACCAAGGTTGACATGTTTCGAGTTCCTTTCAACATTTTGGAAATCCCGCTGAAACTTTGGACATTCTTGCGAAGGGTTCCCAATCCCCGACAAGACTGGTACCCATTCATGTCAAAATCTCTCAAACTCCGGGAGAGATTCTCAAAACCAAGGTTGACATGTTTCGAGTTCCTTTCAACATTTTGGAAATCCCGCTGAAACTTTGGACATTCTCGCGAAGGGTTCCCTATCCCCGACAAGATTGGTACCCTTTCACGTCCAAATCTCTCAAACTCCGGGAGAGATTCTCAAAACCATGGTTGACATGTTTCGAGTTCCTTTCAACATTTTGGAAATCCCGCTGAAACTTTGGACTTTCTCGCGAAGGGTTCCCAATCCCTGACAAGATTGGTACCCTTTCACGTCCAAATCTCTCAAACTCCGGGAGAGATTCTCAAAAACAAGGTTGACATGTTTCGAGTTCCTCTCAACATTTTGGAAATCCCGTTGAAACTTTGGACATTCTCGCGAAGGGTTCCCAATCCCCGACAAGATTGGTACCCTTTCACGTCCAAATCTCTCAAACTCCGGGAGAGATTCTCAAAACCAAGGTTGACATGTTTCGAGTTCCTTTCAACATTTTGGAAATCCCGCTGAAACTTTGGACATTGTCGCGAAGGGTTCCCAATCCCCGACAAGATTGGTACCCTTTCACGTCCAAATCTCTCAAACTCCGGGAGAGATTCTCAAAACCAAGGTTGACATGTTTCGAGTTCCTTTCAACATTTTGGAAATCCCGCTGAAACTTTGGACATTGTCGCGAAGGGTTCCCAATGCCCGACAAGATTGGTACCCTTTCACGTCCAAATCTCTCAAACTCCGGGAGAGATTCTCAAAACCAAGGTTGACATGTTTCGAGTTCCTTTCAACATTTTGGAAATCCCGCTGAAACTTTGGACATTCTCGCGAAGGGTTCCCAATCCCCGACAAGATTGGTACCCTTTCACGTCCAAATCTCTCAAACTCCGGGAGAGATTCTCAAAACCAAGGTTGACATGTTTCGAGTTCCTTTCAACATTTTGGAAATCCCGCTGAAAATTTGGACATTCTCGCGAAGGGTTCCCAATCCCCGACAAGACTGGTACCCTTTCACGTCCAAATCTCTCAAACTCCGGGAGAGATTCTCAAAACCAAGGTTGACATGGTTCGAGTTCCTTTCAACATTTTGGAAATCCCGCTGAAACTTTGGACATTCTCGCGAAGGGTTCCCAGTCCCCGACAAGATTGGCACCCTTTCACGTCCAAATCTCTCAAACTCCGGGAGAGATTCTCAAAACCAAGGTTGACATGTTTCGAGTTCCTTTCAACATTTTGGAAATCCCGCTGAAACTTTGGACATTCTCGCGAAGGGTTCCCAACCCCCGACAAGATTGGTACCCTTTCACGTCCAAATCTCTCAAACTCCGGGAGAGATTCTCAAAACCATGGCTGACACGTTTCGAGTTCCTTTCAACATTTTGAAAATCCCGCTGAAACTTTGGACATACTAGCGAATTCTTCCCAATCCCTGACAAGATTGGTACCCTTTCACGTCCAAATCTCTCAAACTCCGGGAGAGATTCTCAAAACCAAGGTTGACATGTTTCGAGTTCCTTTCAACATTTTGGAAATCCCGCTGAAACTTTGGACTTTCTCGCGAAGGGTTCCCAATCCCCGACAAGATTGGTACCCTTTCACGTCCAAATCTCTCAAACTCCGGGAGAGATTCTCAAAACCAAGGTTGACATGTTTCGAGTTCCTTTCAACATTTTGGAAATCCTGCTGAAAGTTTGGACATTCTGGCGAAGGGTTCTCAATCCCAGACAAGATTGGTACCTTTCACGTCCAAATCTCTCAAACTCCGGGAGAGATTCTCAAAACCAAGGTTGACATGTTTCGAGTTCCTTTCAACATTTTGGAAATCCCGCTGAAACTCTGGACATTCTCGCGAAGGGATCCCAATCCCCGACAAGACTGGTACCCTTTCACGACCAAATCTCTCAAACTCCGGGAGAGATTCTCAAAACCAAGGTTGACATGTTTCGAGTTCCTTTCAACATTTTGGAAATCCCGCTGAAACTTTGGACATTCTCGCGAAGGGTTCCCAATCCCCGACAAGATTGGTACCCTTTCACGTCCAAATCTCTCAAACTCCGGGAGAGATTCTCAAAACCAAGGTTGACATGTTTCGAGTTCCTTTCAACATTTTGGAAATCCCGCTGAAACTTTGGACATTGTCGCGAAGGGTTCCCAATGCCCGACAAGATTGGTACCCTTTCACGTCCAAATCTCTCAAACTCCGGGAGAGATTCTCAAAACCAAGGTTGACATGTTTCGAGTTCCTTTCAACATTTTGGAAATCACGCTGAAACTTTGGACATTGTCGCGAAGGGTTCCCAATCCCCGACAAGACTGGTACCCTTTCACGTCCAAATCTCTCAAACTCCGGGAGAGATTCTCAAAACCAAGGTTGACATGTTTCGAG
Source organism: Streptopelia decaocto (assembly GCF_964273445.1). NCBI lineage: Eukaryota > Metazoa > Chordata > Aves > Columbiformes > Columbidae > Streptopelia > Streptopelia decaocto. Next base: position 948,290 of record NW_028116552.1, on the reverse strand, counting down.
TTCCTTTCAACATTTTGGAAATCCCGCTGAAACTTTGGACATTCTCGCGAAGGGTTCCCAATCCCCGACAAGACTGGTACCCTTTCACGTCCAAATCTCTCAAACTCCGGGAGAGATTCTCAAAACCAAGGTTGACATGTTTCGAGTTCCTCTCAACATTTTGGAAATCCCGCTGAAACTTTGGACATTCTCGCGAAGGGTTCCCAATCCCCGACAAGATTGGTACCCTTTCACGTCCAAATCACTCAAACTCCGGGAGAGATTCTCAAAAACAAAGTTGACATGTTTCGAGTTCCTTTCAACATTTTGGAAATCCCGCTGAAACTTTGGACATTCTCACGAAGGGTTCCCAATCCCCGACAAAATTGGTACCCTTTCACGTCCAAATCTCTCAAACTCCGGGAGAGATTCTCAAAACCAAGGTTGACATGTTTCGAGTTCCTTTCAACATTTTGGAAATCCCGCTGAAACTTTGGACATTCTTGCGAAGGGTTCCCGATCCCCGACAAGATTGGTACCCTTTCACGTCCAAATCTCTCAAACTCCGGGAGAGATTCTCAAAACCAAGGTTGACATGGTTCAAGTTCCTTTCAACATTTTGGAAATCCCGCTGAAACTTTGGACATTCTCGCGAAGGGTTCCCAATCCCCGACAAGATTGGCACCCTTTCACGTCCAAATCTCTCAAACTCCGGGAGAGATTCTCAAAACCAAGGTTGACATGTTTCGAGTTCCTCTCAATATTTTGGAAATCCCGCTGAAACTTTGGACTTTCTCGCGAAGGGTTCCCAATCCCCGACAAGATTGGTACCCTTTCACGTCCAAATCTCTCAAACTCCGGGAGAGATTCTCAAAACCAAGGTTGACATGTTTCGAGTTCCTTTCAACATTTTGGAAATCCCGCTGAAACTTTGGACTTTCTCGCGAAGGGTTCCCAATCCCCGACAAGATTGGTACCCTTTCACGTCCAAATCTCTCAAACTCCGGGAGAGATTCTCAAAACCAAGGTTGACATGTTTCGAGTTCCTTTCAACATTTTGGAAATCACGCTGAAACTTTGGACATTCTCGCGAAGGGTTCCCAATCCCCGACAAGATTGGTACCCTTTCACGTCCAAATCTCTCAAACTCCGGGAGAGATTCTCAAAACCAAGGTTGACATGTTTCGAGTTCCTTTCAACATTTTGGAAATCCTGCTGAAAGTTTGGATATTCTGGCGAAGGGTTCCCAATCCCTGACAAGATTGGTACCCTTTCACGTCCAAATCTCTCAAAGTCTGGGAGAGATTCTCAAAACCAAGGTTGACATGTTTCGAGTTCCTTTCAACATTTTGGAAATCCCGCTGAAACTTTGGACATTGTCGCGAAGGGTTCCCAATCTTCGACAAGATTGGTACCCTTTCACGTCCAAATCTCTCAAACTCCGGGAGAGATTCTCAAAACCATGGTTGACATGTTTCGAGTTCCTTTCAACATTTTGGAAATCCCGCTGAAACTTTGGACATTCTCGCGAAGGGTTCCCAATCCCCGACACGATTGGTACCCTTTCACGTCCAAATCTCTCAAACTCCGGGAGAGATTCTCAAAACCAAGGTTGACATGTTTCGAGTTCCTTTCAACATTTTGGAAATCCTGCTGAAAGTTTGGATATTCTGGCAAAGGGTTCCCAATCCCCGACAAGATTGGTACCCTTTCACGTCCAAATCTCTCAAACTCCGGGAGAGATTCTCAAAACCAAGGTTGACATGTTTCGAGTTCCTTTCAACATTTTGGAAATCCCGCTGAAACTTTGGACATTGTCGCGAAGGGTTCCCAATCCCCGACAAGATTGGTACCCTTTCACGTCCAAATCTCTCAAACTCCGGGAGAGATTCTCAAAACCATGGTTGACATGTTTCGAGTTCCTTTCAACATTTTGGAAATCCCGCTGAAACTTTGGACATTCTCGCGAAGGGTTCCCAATCCCCGACAAGATTGGTACCCTTTCACATCCAAATCTCTCAAACTCCGGGAGAGATTCTCAAAACCAAGGTTGACATGTTTCGAGTTCCTTTCAACATTTTGGAAATCCCGCTGAAACTTTGGACATTCTCGCGAAAGGTTCCCAATCCCCGACAAGATTGGTACCCTTTCACGTCCAAATCTCTCAAACTCCGGGAGAGATTCTCAAAACCAAGGTTGACATGTTTCGAGTTCCTTTCAACATTTTGGAAATCTTGCTGAAACTTTGGACATTCTTGCGAAGGGTTCCCGATCCCCGACAAGATTGGTACCCTTTCACGTCCAAATCTCTCAAACTCCGGGAGAGATTCTCAAAACCAAGGTTGACATGGTTCAAGTTCCTTTCAACATTTTGGAAATCCCGCTGTAACTTTGGACATTCTCGCGAAGGGTTCCCAATCCCCGACAAGATTGGCACCCTTTCACGTCCAAATCTCTCAAACTCCTGGAGAGATTCTCAAAACCAAGGTTGACATGTTTCGAGTTCCTCTCAACATTTTGGAAATCCCGCTGAAACTTTGGACATTCTCGCGAAGGGTTCCCAATCCCCGACAAGATTGGTACCCTTTCACGTCCAAATCTCTCAAACTCCGGGAGAGATTCTCAAAACCATGGCTGACATGTTTCGAGTTCCTTTCAACATTTTGGAAATCCCGCTGAAACTTTGGACATTCTCGCGAAGGGTTCCCAATCCCCGACAAGATTGGTACCCTTTCACGTCCAAATCTCTCAAACTCCGGGAGAGATTCTCAAAACCAAGGTTGACATGTTTCGAGTTCCTTTCAACATTTTGGAAATCCCGCTGAAACTTTGGACTTTCTCGCGAAGGGTTCCCAATCCCCGACAAGATTGGTACACTTTCACGTCCAAATCTCTCAAACTCCGGGAGAGATTCTCAAAACCAAGGTTGACATGTTTCGAGTTCCTTTCAACATTTTGGAAATCCCGCTGAAACTTTGGACATTCTGGCGAAGGGTTCCCAATCCCCGACAAGATTGGTACCCTTTCACGTCCAAATCTCTCAAACTCCGGGAGAGATTCTCAAAACCAAGGTTGACATGTTTCGAGTTCCTTTCAACATTTTGGAAATCCCGCTGAAACTTTGGACATTGTCGCGAAGGGTTCCCAATGCCCGACAAGATTGGTACCCTTTCACGTCCAAATCTCTCAAACTCCGGGAGAGATTCTCAAAACCAAGGTTGACATGTTTTGAGTTCCTTTCAACATTTTGGAAATCCTGCTGAAAGTTTGGATATTCTGGCGAAGGGTTCCCAATCCCTGACAAGATTGGTACCCTTTCACGTACAAATCTCTCAAAGTCTGGGAGAGATTCTCAAAACCAAGGTTGACATGTTTCGAGTTCCTTTCAACATTTTGGAAATCCCGCTGAAAATTTGGACATTGTCGCGAAGGGTTCCCAATCTTCGACAAGATTGGTACCCTTTCACGTCCAAATCTCTCAAACTCCGGGAGAGATTCTCAAAACCAAGGTTGACATGGTTCGAGTTCCTTTCAACATTTTGGAAATCCCGCTGAAACTTTGGACATTCTCGCGAAGGGTTCCCAATCCCCGACAAGATTGGTACCCTTTCACGTCCAAATCTCTCAAACTCCGGGAGACATTCTCAAAACCAAGGTTGACATGGTTCCAGTTCCTTTCAACATTTTGGAAATCCCGCTGAAACTTTGGACTTTCTCGCGAAGGGTTCCCAATCCCCGACAAGATTGGTACCCTTTCACATCCAAATCTCTCAAACTCCGGGAGAGATTCTCAAAACCAAGGTTGACATGTTTCGAGTTCCTTTCAACATTTTGGAAATCACGCTGAAACTTTGGACATTCTCGCGAAGGGTTCCCAATCCCCGATAAGACTGGTACCCTTTCACGTCCAAATCTCTCAAACTCCGGGAGAGATTCTCAAAACCAAGGTTGACATGTTTCGAGTTCCTTTCAACATTTTGGAAATCCCGCTGAAACTTTGGACATTGTCGCGAAGGGTTCCCAATCCCCGACAAGATTGGTACCCTTTCACGTCCAAATCTCTCAAACTCCGGGAGAGATTCTCAAAACCAAGGTTGACATGTTTCGAGTTCCTTTCAACATTTTGGAAATCCTGCTGAAAGTTTGGATATTCTGGCGAAGGGTTCCCAATCCCTGACAAGATTGGTACCCTTTCACGTCCAAATCTCTCAAAGTCTGGGAGAGATTCTCAAAACCAAGGTTGACATGTTTCAAGTTCCTTTCAACATTTTGGAAATCCCGCTGAAACTTTGGACATTGTCGCGAAGGGTTCCCAATCTTCGACAAGATTGGTACCCTTTCACGTCCAAATCTCTCAAACTCCGGGAGAGATTCTCAAAACCAAGGTTGACATGGTTCGAGTTCCTTTCAACATTTTGGAAATCCCGCTGAAACTTTGGACATTCTCGCGAAGGGTTCCCAATCCCCGACAAGATTGGTACCCTTTCACGTCCAAATCTCTCAAACTCCGGGAGAGATTCTCAAAACCAAGGTTGACATGGTTCCAGTTCCTTTCAACATTTTGGAAATCCCGCTGAAACTTTGGACTTTCTCGCGAAGGGTTCCCAATCCCCGACAAGATTGGTACCCTTTCACGTCCAAATCTCTCAAACTCCGGGAGAGATTCTCAAAACCAAGGTTGACATGTTTCGAGTTCCTTTCAACATTTTGGAAATCACGCTGAAACTTTGGACATTCTCGCGAAGGGTTCCCAATCCCCGATAAGACTGGTACCCTTTCACGTCCAAATCTCTCAAACTCCGGGAGAGACTCTCAAAACCAAGGTTGACATGTTTCGAGTTCCTTTCAACATTTTGGAAATCCCGCTGAAACTTTGGACATTGTCGCGAAGGGTTCCCAATCCCCGACAAGATTGGTACCCTTTCACGTCCAAATCTCTCAAACTCCGGGAGAGATTCTCAAAACCAAGGTTGACATGTTTTGAGTTCCTTTCAACATTTTGGAAATCCTGCTGAAAGTTTGGATATTCTGGCGAAGGGTTCCCAATCCCTGACAAGATTGGTACCCTTTCACGTCCAAATCTCTCATAGTCTGGGAGAGATTCTCAAAACCAAGGTTGACATGTTTCGAGTTCCTTTCAACATTTTGGAAATCCCGCTGAAACTTTGGACATTGTCGCGAAGGGTTCCCAGTCTTCGACAAGATTGGTACCCTTTCACGTCCAAATCTCTCAAACTCCGGGAGAGATTCTCAAAACCATGGTTGACATGTTTCGAGTTCCTTTCAACATTTTGGAAATCCCGCTGAAACTTTGGACATTCTCGCGAAGGGTTCCCAATCCCCGACAAGATTGGTACCCTTTCACGTCCAAATCTCTCAAACTCCGGGAGAGATTCTCAAAACCAAGGTTGACATGTTTCGAGTTCCTTTCAACATTTTGGAAATCCCGCTGAAAATTTGGACATTGTCGCGAAGGGTTCCCAATCTTCGACAAGATTGGTACCCTTTCACGTCCAAATCTCTCAAACTCCGGGAGAGATTCTCAAAACCAAGGTTGACATGGTTCGAGTTCCTTTCAACATTTTGGAAATCCCGCTGAAACTTTGGACATTCTCGCGAAGGGTTCCCAATCCCCGACAAGATTGGTACCCTTTCACGTCCAAATCTCTCAAACTCCGGGAGACATTCTCAAAACCAAGGCTGACATGGTTCCAGTTCCTTTCAACATTTTGGAAATCCCGCTGAAACTTTGGACTTTCTCGCGAAGGGTTCCCAATCCCCGACAAGATTGGTACCCTTTCACATCCAAATCTCTCAAACTCCGGGAGAGATTCTCAAAACCAAGGTTGACATGTTTCGAGTTCCTTTCAACATTTTGGAAATCACGCTGAAACTTTGGACATTCTCGCGAAGGGTTCCCAATCCCCGATAAGACTGGTACCCTTTCACGTCCAAATCTCTCAAACTCCGGGAGAGATTCTCAAAACCAAGGTTGACATGTTTCGAGTTCCTTTCAACATTTTGGAAATCCCGCTGAAACTTTGGACATTGTCGCGAAGGGTTCCCAATCCCCGACAAGATTGGTACCCTTTCACGTCCAAATCTCTCAAACTCCGGGAGAGATTCTCAAAACCAAGGTTGACATGTTTCGAGTTCCTTTCAACATTTTGGAAATCCTGCTGAAAGTTTGGATATTCTGGCGAAGGGTTCCCAATCCCTGACAAGATTGGTACCCTTTCACGTCCAAATCTCTCAAAGTCTGGGAGAGATTCTCAAAACCAAGGTTGACATGTTTCGAGTTCCTTTCAACATTTTGGAAATCCCGCTGAAACTTTGGACATTGTCGCGAAGGGTTCCCAATCTTCGACAAGATTGGTACCCTTTCACGTCCAAATCTCTCAAACTCCGGGAGAGATTCTCAAAACCAAGGTTGACATGTTTCGAGTTCCTTTCAACATTTTGGAAATCCTGCTGAAAGTTTGGATATTCTGGCGAAGGGTTCCCAATCCCTGACAAGATTGGTACCCTTTCACGTCCAAATCTCTCAAAGTCTGGGAGAGATTCTCAAAACCAAGGTTGACATGTTTCAAGTTCCTTTCAACATTTTGGAAATCCCGCTGAAACTTTGGACATTGTCGCGAAGGGTTCCCAATCTTCGACAAGATTGGTACCCTTTCACGTCCAAATCTCTCAAACTCCGGGAGAGATTCTCAAAACCAAGGTTGACATGGTTCGAGTTCCTTTCAACATTTTGGAAATCCCGCTGAAACTTTGGACATTCTCGCGAAGGGTTCCCAATCCCCGACAAGATTGGTACCCTTTCACGTCCAAATCTCTCAAACTCCGGGAGAGATTCTCAAAACCAAGGTTGACATGGTTCCAGTTCCTTTCAACATTTTGGAAATCCCGCTGAAACTTTGGACATTCTGGCGAAGGGTTCCCAATCCCCGACAAGATTGGTACCCTTTCACGTCCAAATCTCTCAAACTCCGGGAGAGATTCTCAAAACCAAGGTTGACATGTTTCGAGTTCCTTTCAACATTTTGGAAATCACGCTGAAACTTTGGACATTCTCGCGAAGGGTTCCCAATCCCCGATAAGACTGGTACCCTTTCACGTCCAAATCTCTCAAACTCCGGGAGAGACTCTCAAAACCAAGGTTGACATGTTTCGAGTTCCTTTCAACATTTTGGAAATCCCGCTGAAACTTTGGACATTCTCGCGAAGGGTTCCCAATCCCCGACAAGATTGGTACCCTTTCACGTCCAAATCTCTCAAACTCCGGGAGAGATTCTCAAAACCAAGGTTGACATGTTTTGAGTTCCTTTCAACATTTTGGAAATCCTGCTGAAAGTTTGGATATTCTGGCGAAGGGTTCCCAATCCCTGACAAGATTGGTACCCTTTCACGTCCAAATCTCTCAAAGTCTGGGAGAGATTCTCAAAACCAAGGTTGACATGTTTCGAGTTCCTTTCAACATTTTGGAAATCCCGCTGAAACTTTGGACATTGTCGCGAAGGGTTCCCAATCTTCGACAAGATTGGTACCCTTTCACGTCCAAATCTCTCAAACTCCGGGAGAGATTCTCAAAACCATGGTTGACATGTTTCGAGTTCCTTTCAACATTTTGGAAATCCCGCTGAAACTTTGGACATTCTCGCGAAGGGTTCCCAATCCCCGACAAGATTGGTACCCTTTCACGTCCAAATCTCTCAAACTCCGGGAGAGATTCTCAAAACCAAGGTTGACATGTTTCGAGTTCCTTTCAACATTTTGGAAATCCCGCTGAAAATTTGGACATTGTCGCGAAGGGTTCCCAATCTTCGACAAGATTGGTACCCTTTCACGTCCAAATCTCTCAAACTCCGGGAGAGATTCTCAAAACCAAGGTTGACATGGTTCGAGTTCCTTTCAACATTTTGGAAATCCCGCTGAAACTTTGGACATTCTCGCGAAGGGTTCCCAATCCCCGACAAGATTGGTACCCTTTCACGTCCAAATCTCTCAAACTCCGGGAGACATTCTCAAAACCAAGGCTGACATGGTTCCAGTTCCTTTCAACATTTTGGAAATCCCGCTGAAACTTTGGACTTTCTCGCGAAGGGTTCCCAATCCCCGACAAGATTGGTACCCTTTCACATCCAAATCTCTCAAACTCCGGGAGAGATTCTCAAAACCAAGGTTGACATGTTTCGAGTTCCTTTCAACATTTTGGAAATCACGCTGAAACTTTGGACATTCTCGCGAAGGGTTCCCAATCCCCGATAAGACTGGTACCCTTTCACGTCCAAATCTCTCAAACTCCGGGAGAGATTCTCAAAACCAAGGTTGACATGTTTCGAGTTCCTTTCAACATTTTGGAAATCCCGCTGAAACTTTGGACATTGTCGCGAAGGGTTCCCAATCCCCGACAAGATTGGTACCCTTTCACGTCCAAATCTCTCAAACTCCGGGAGAGATTCTCAAAACCAAGGTTGACATGTTTCGAGTTCCTTTCAACATTTTGGAAATCCTGCTGAAAGTTTGGATATTCTGGCGAAGGGTTCCCAATCCCTGACAAGATTGGTACCCTTTCACGTCCAAATCTCTCAAAGTCTGGGAGAGATTCTCAAAACCAAGGTTGACATGTTTCGAGTTCCTTTCAACATTTTGGAAATCCCGCTGAAACTTTGGACATTGTCGCGAAGGGTTCCCAATCTTCGACAAGATTGGTACCCTTTCACGTCCAAATCTCTCAAACTCCGGGAGAGATTCTCAAAACCAAGGTTGACATGGTTCGAGTTCCTTTCAACATTTTGGAAATCCCGCTGAAACTTTGGACATTCTCGCGAAGGGTTCCCAATCCCCGACAAGATTGGTACCCTTTCACGTCCAAATCTCTCAAACTCCGGGAGACATTCTCAAAACCAAGGTTGACATGGTTCCAGTTCCTTTCAACATTTTGGAAATCCCGCTGAAACTTTGGACTTTCTCGCGAAGGGTTCCCAATCCCCGACAAGATTGGTACCCTTTCACGTCCAAATCTCTCAAACTCCGGGAGAGATTCTCAAAGCCAAGGTTGACATGTTTTGAGTTCCTTTCAACATTTTGGAAATCACGCTGAAACTTTGGACATTCTCGCGAAGGGTTCCCAATCCCCGATAAGACTGGTACCCTTTCACGTCCAAATCTCTCAAACTCCGGGAGAGACTCTCAAAACCAAGGTTGACATGTTTCGAGTTCCTTTCAACATTTTGGAAATCCCGCTGAAACTTTGGACATTGTCGCGAAGGGTTCCCAATCCCCGACAAGATTGGTACCCTTTCACGTCCAAATCTCTCAAACTCCGGGAGAGATTCTCAAAACCAAGGTTGACATGTTTTGAGTTCCTTTCAACATTTTGGAAATCCTGCTGAAAGTTTGGATACTCTGGCGAAGGGTTCCCAATCCCCGACAAGATTGGTACCCTTTCACGTCCAAATCTCTCAAACTCCGGGAGACATTCTCAAAACCAAGGTTGACATGGTTCCAGTTCCTTTCAACATTTTGGAAATCCCGCTGAAACTTTGGACTTTCTCGCGAAGGGTTCCCAATCCCCGACAAGATTGGTACCCTTTCACATCCAAATCTCTCAAACTCCGGGAGAGATTCTCAAAACCAAGGTTGACATGTTTCGAGTTCCTTTCAACATTTTGGAAATCCCGCTGAAACTTTGGACATTCTCGCGAAGGGTTCCCAATCCCCGACAAGATTGGTAGCCTTTCACGTCCAAATCTCTCAAACTCCGGGAGAGATTCTCAAAACCAAGGTTGACATGTTTCGAGTTCCTTTCAACATTTTGGAAATCCTGCTGGAAGTTTGGATATTCTGGCGAAGGGTTCCCAATCCCTGACAAGATTGGTACCCTTTCACGTCCAAATCTCTCAAAGTCTGGGAGAGATTCTCAAAACCAAGGTTGACATGTTTCGAGTTCCTTTCAACATTTTGGAAATCCCGCTGAAACTTTGGACATTCTCGCGAAGGGTTCCCAATCCCCGACAAGATTGGTACCCTTTCACGTCCAAATCTCTCAAACTCCGGGAGACATTCTCAAAACCAAGGTTGACATGGTTCCAGTTCCTTTCAACATTTTGGAAATCCCGCTGAAACTTTGGACTTTCTCGCGAAGGGTTCCCAATCCCCGACAAGATTGGTACCCTTTCACGTCCAAATCTCTCAAACTCCGGGAGAGATTCTCAAAACCAAGGTTGACATGTTTCGAGTTCCTTTCAACATTTTGGAAATCACGCTGAAACTTTGGACATTCTCGCGAAGGGTTCCCAATCCCCGATAAGACTGGTACCCTTTCACGTCCAAATCTCTCAAACTCCGGGAGAGATTCTCAAAACCAAGGTTGACATGTTTCGAGTTCCTTTCAACATTTTGGAAATCCCGCTGAAACTTTGGACATTGTCGCGAAGGGTTCCCAATCCCCGACAAGATTGGTACCCTTTCACGTCCAAATCTCTCAAACTCCGGGAGAGATTCTCAAAACCAAGGTTGACATGTTTTGAGTTCCTTTCAACATTTTGGAAATCCTGCTGAAAGTTTGGATATTCTGGCGAAGGGTTCCCAATCCCTGACAAGATTGGTACCCTTTCACGTCCAAATCTCTCAAAGTCTGGGAGAGATTCTCAAAACCAAGGTTGACATGTTTCGAGTTCCTTTCAACATTTTGGAAATCCCGCTGAAACTTTGGACATTCTCGCGAAGGGTTCCCAATCTTCGACAAGATTGGTACCCTTTCACGTCCAAATCTCTCAAACTCCGGGAGAGATTCTCAAAACCATGGTTGACATGTTTCGAGTTCCTTTCAACATTTTGGAAATCCCGCTGAAACTTTGGACATTCTCGCGAAGGGTTCCCAATCCCCGACACGATTGGTACCCTTTCACGTCCAAATCTCTCAAACTCCGGGAGAGATTCTCAAAACCAAGGTTGACATGTTTCGAGTTCCTTTCAACATTTTGGAAATCCTGCTGAAAGTTTGGATATTCTGGCAAAAGGTTCCCAATCCCTGACAAGATTGGTACCCTTTCACGTCCAAATCTCTCAAGGTCTGGGAGAGATTCTCAAAACCAAGGTTGACATGTTTCGAGTTCCTTTCAACATTTTGGAAATCCCGCTGAAACTTTGGACATTGCCGCGAAGGGTTCCCAATCCCCGACAAGATTGGTACCCTTTCACGTCCAAATCTCTCAAACTCCGGGAGAGATTCTCAAAACTATGGTTGACATGTTTCGAGTTCCTTTCAACATTTTGGAAATCCCGCTGAAACTTTGGACTTTCTCGCGAAGGGTTCCCAATCCCCGACAAGATTGGTACCCTTTCACGTCCAAATCTCTCCAACTCCGGGAGAGATTCTCAAAACCAAGGTTGACATGTTTCGAGTTCCTTTCAACATTTTGGAAATCTTGCTGAAACTTTGGACATTCTTGCGAAGGGTTCCCGATCCCCGACAAGATTGGTACCCTTTCACGTCCAAATCTCTCAAACTCCGGGAGAGATTCTCAAAACCAAGGTTGACATGGTTCGAGTTCCTTTCAACATTTTGGAAATCCCGCTGAAACTTTGGACATTCTCGCGAAGGGTTCCCAATCCCCGACAAGATTGGTACCCTTTCACGTCCAAATCTCTCAAACTCCGGGAGACATTCTCAAAACCAAGGTTGACATGGTTCCAGTTCCTTTCAACATTTTGGAAATCCCGCTGAAACTTTGGACTTTCTCGCGAAGGGTTCCCAATCCCCGACAAGATTGGTACACTTTCACATCCAAATCTCTCAAACTCCGGGAGAGATTCTCAAAACCAAGGTTGACATGTTTCGAGTTCCTTTCAACATTTTGGAAATCACGCTGAAACTTTGGACATTCTCGCGAAGGGTTCCCAATCCCCGATAAGACTGGTACCCTTTCACGTCCAAATCTCTCAAACTCCGGGAGAGATTCTCAAAACCAAGGTTGACATGTTTCGAGTTCCTTTCAACATTTTGGAAATCACGCTGAAACTTTGGACATTCTCGCGAAGGGTTCCCAATCCCCGACAAGATTGGTACCCTTTCACGTCCAAATCTCTCAAACTCCGGGAGAGATTCTCAAAACCAAGGTTGACATGTTTCGAGTTCCTTTCAACATTTTGGAAATCCTGCTGGAAGTTTGGATATTCTGGCGAAGGGTTCCCAATCCCTGACAAGATTGGTACCCTTTCACGTCCAAATCTCTCAAAGTCTGGGAGAGATTCTCAAAACCAAGGTTGACATGTTTCGAGTTCCTTTCAACATTTTGGAAATCCCGCTGAAACTTTGGACATTGTCGCGAAGGGTTCCCAATCTTCGACAAGATTGGTACCCTTTCACGTCCAAATCTCTCAAACTCCGGGAGAGATTCTCAAAACCAAGGTTGACATGGTTCGAGTTCCTTTCAACATTTTGGAAATCCCGCTGAAACTTTGGACATTCTCGCGAAGGGTTCCCAATCCCCGACAAGATTGGTACACTTTCACGTCCAAATCTCTCAAACTCCGGGAGAGATTCTCAAAACCAAGGTTGACATGGTTCCAGTTCCTTTCAACATTTTGGAAATCCCGCTGAAACTTTGGACTTTCTCGCGAAGGGTTCCCAATCCCCGACAAGATTGGTACCCTTTCACGTCCAAATCTCTCAAACTCCGGGAGAGATTCTCAAAACCAAGGTTGACATGTTTCGAGTTCCTTTCAACATTTTGGAAATCACGCTGAAACTTTGGACATTCTCGCGAAGGGTTCCCAATCCCCGATAAGACTGGTACCCTTTCACGTCCAAATCTCTCAAACTCCGGGAGAGATTCTCAAAACCAAGGTTGACATGTTTCGAGTTCCTTTCAACATTTTGGAAATCACGCTGAAACTTTGGACATTCTCGCGAAGGGTTCCCAATCCCCGATAAGACTGGTACCCTTTCACGTCCAAATCTCTCAAACTCCGGGAGAGATTCTCAAAACCAAGGTTGACATGTTTCGAGTTCCTTTCAACATTTTGGAAATCCCGCTGAAACTTTGGACATTCTGGCGAAGGGTTCCCAATCCCCGACAAGATTGGTACACTTTCACGTCCAAATCTCTCAAACTCCGGGAGAGATTCTCAAAACCAAGGTTGACATGGTTCCAGTTCCTTTCAACATTTTGGAAATCCCGCTGAAACTTTGGACTTTCTCGCGAAGGGTTCCCAATCCCCGACAAGATTGGTACCCTTTCATGTCCAAATCTCTCAAACTCCGGGAGAGATTCTCAAAACCAAGGTTGACATGTTTCGAGTTCCTTTCAACATTTTGGAAATCACGCTGAAACTTTGGACATTCTCGCGAAGGGTTCCCAATCCCCGATAAGACTGGTACCCTTTCACGTCCAAATCTCTCAAACTCCGGGAGAGATTCTCAAAACCAAGGTTGACATGTTTCGAGTTCCTTTCAACATTTTGGAAATCCCGCTGAAACTTTGGACATTGTCGCGAAGGGTTCCCAATCCCCGACAAGATTGGTACCCTTTCACGTCCAAATCTCTCAAACTCCGGGAGAGATTCTCAAAACCAAGGTTGACATGTTTTGAGTTCCTTTCAACATTTTGGAAATCCTGCTGAAAGTTTGGATATTCTGGCGAAGGGTTCCCAATCCCTGACAAGATTGGTACCCTTTCACGTCCAAATCTCTCAAAGTCTGGGAGAGATTCTCAAAACCAAGGTTGACATGTTTCGAGTTCCTTTCAACATTTTGGAAATCCCGCTGAAACTTTGGACATTCTCGCGAAGGGTTCCCAATCTTCGACAAGATTGGTACCCTTTCACGTCCAAATCTCTCAAACTCCGGGAGAGATTCTCAAAACCAAGGTTGACATGGTTCGAGTTCCTTTCAACATTTTGGAAATCCCGCTGAAACTTTGGACTTTCTCGCGAAGGGTTCCCAATCCCCGACAAGATTGGTACACTTTCACGTCCAAATCTCTCAAACTCCGGGAGAGATTCTCAAAACCAAGGTTGACATGGTTCCAGTTCCTTTCAACATTTTGGAAATCCCGCTGAAACTTTGGACTTTCTCGCGAAGGGTTCCCAATCCCCGACAAGATTGGTACCCTTTCACGTCCAAATCTCTCAAAGTCCGGGAGAGATTCTCAAAACCAAGGTTGACATGTTTCGAGTTCCTTTCAACATTTTGGAAATCACGCTGAAACTTTGGACATTCTCGCGAAGGGTTCCCAATCCCCGATAAGACTGGTACCCTTTCACGTCCAAATCTCTCAAACTCCGGGAGAGATTCTCAAAACCAAGGTTGACATGTTTCGAGTTCCTTTCAACATTTTGGAAATCACGCTGAAACTTTGGACATTCTCGCGAAGGGTTCCCAATCCCCGATAAGACTGGTACCCTTTCACGTCCAAATCTCTCAAACTCCGGGAGAGATTCTCAAAACCAAGGTTGACATGTTTCGAGTTCCTTTCAACATTTTGGAAATCCCGCTGAAACTTTGGACATTCTGGCGAAGGGTTCCCAATCCCCGACAAGATTGGTACACTTTCACGTCCAAATCTCTCAAACTCCGGGAGAGATTCTCAAAACCAAGGTTGACATGGTTCCAGTTCCTTTCAACATTTTGGAAATCCCGCTGAAACTTTGGACTTTCTCGCGAAGGGTTCCCAATCCCCGACAAGATTGGTACCCTTTCATGTCCAAATCTCTCAAACTCCGGGAGAGATTCTCAAAACCAAGGTTGACATGTTTCGAGTTCCTTTCAACATTTTGGAAATCACGCTGAAACTTTGGACATTCTCGCGAAGGGTTCCCAATCCCCGATAAGACTGGTACCCTTTCACGTCCAAATCTCTCAAACTCCGGGAGAGATTCTCAAAACCAAGGTTGACATGTTTCGAGTTCCTTTCAACATTTTGGAAATCCCGCTGAAACTTTGGACATTGTCGCGAAGGGTTCCCAATCCCCGACAAGATTGGTACCCTTTCACGTCCAAATCTCTCAAACTCCGGGAGAGATTCTCAAAACCAAGGTTGACATGTTTTGAGTTCCTCTCAACATTTTGGAAATCCTGCTGAAAGTTTGGATATTCTGGCGAAGGGTTCCCAATCCCTGACAAGATTGGTACCCTTTCACGTCCAAATCTCTCAAAGTCTGGGAGAGATTCTCAAAACCAAGGTTGACATGTTTCGAGTTCCTTTCAACATTTTGGAAATCCCGCTGAAACTTTGGACATTGTCGCGAAGGGTTCCCAATCTTCGACAAGATTGGTACCCTTTCACGTCCAAATCTCTCAAACTCCGGGAGAGATTCTCAAAACCATGGTTGACATGTTTCGAATTCCTTTCAACATTTTGGAAATCCCGCTGAAACTTTGGACATTCTCGCGAAGGGTTCCCAATCCCCGACAAGATTGGTACCCTTTCACGTCCAAATCTCTCAAACTCCGGGAGAGATTCTCAAAACCAAGGTTGACATGTTTCGAGTTCCTTTCAACATTTTGGAAATCCTGCTGAAAGTTTGGATATTCTGGCAAAGGGTTCCCAATCCCTGACAAGATTGGTACCCTTTCACGTCCAAATCTCTCAAAGTCTGGGAGAGATTCTCAAAACCAAGGTTGACATGTTTCGAGTTCCTTTCAACATTTTGGAAATCCCGCTGAAACTTTGGACATTCTCGCGAAGGGTTCCCAATCCCCGACAAGATTGGTACCCTTTCACGTCCAAATCTCTCAAACTCCGGGAGAGATTCTCAAAACCAAGGTTGACATGTTTTGAGTTCCTCTCAACATTTTGGAAATCCTGCTGAAAGTTTGGATATTCTGGCGAAGGGTTCCCAATCCCTGACAAGATTGGTACCCTTTCACGTCCAAATCTCTCAAAGTCTGGGAGAGATTCTCAAAACCAAGGTTGACATGTTTCGAGTTCCTTTCAACATTTTGGAAATCCCGCTGAAACTTTGGACATTGTCGCGAAGGGTTCCCAATCTTCGACAAGATTGGTACCCTTTCACGTCCAAATCTCTCAAACTCCGGGAGAGATTCTCAAAACCATGGTTGACATGTTTCGAATTCCTTTCAACATTTTGGAAATCCCGCTGAAACTTTGGACATTCTCGCGAAGGGTTCCCAATCCCCGACAAGATTGGTACCCTTTCACGTCCAAATCTCTCAAACTCCGGGAGAGATTCTCAAAACCAAGGTTGACATGTTTCGAGTTCCTTTCAACATTTTGGAAATCCTGCTGAAAGTTTGGATATTCTGGCAAAGGGTTCCCAATCCCTGACAAGATTGGTACCCTTTCAAGTCCAAATCTCTCAAAGTCTGGGAGAGATTCTCAAAACCAAGGTTGACATGTTTCGAGTTCCTTTCAACATTTTGGAAATCCCGCTGAAACTTTGGACATTCTCGCGAAGGGTTCCCAATCTTCGACAAGATTGGTACCCTTTCACGTCCAAATCTCTCAAACTCCGGGAGAGATTCTCAAAACCATGGTTGACATGTTTCGAGTTCCTTTCAACATTTTGGAAATCCCGCTGAAACTTTGGACATTCTCGCGAAGGGTTCCCAATCCCCGACACGATTGGTACCCTTTCACGTCCAAATCTCTCAAACTCCGGGAGAGATTCTCAAAACCAAGGTTGACATGTTTCGAGTTCCTTTCAACATTTTGGAAATCCTGCTGAAAGTTTGGATATTCTGGCAAAAGGTTCCCAATCCCTGACAAGATTGGTACCCTTTCACGTCCAAATCTCTCAAGGTCTGGGAGAGATTCTCAAAACCAAGGTTGACATGTTTCGAGTTCCTTTCAACATTTTGGAAATCCCGCTGAAACTTTGGACATTGCCGCGAAGGGTTCCCAATCCCCGACAAGATTGGTACCCTTTCACGTCCAAATCTCTCAAACTCCGGGAGAGATTCTCAAAACCATGGTTGACATGTTTCGAGTTCCTTTCAACATTTTGGAAATCCCGCTGAAACTTTGGACTTTCTCGCGAAGGGTTCCCAATCCCCGACAAGATTGGTACCCTTTCACGTCCAAATCTCTCCAACTCCGGGAGAGATTCTCAAAACCAAGGTTGACATGTTTCGAGTTCCTTTCAACATTTTGGAAATCTTGCTGAAACTTTGGACATTCTTGCGAAGGGTTCCCGATCCCCGACAAGATTGGTACCCTTTCACGTCCAAATCTCTCAAACTCCGGGAGAGATTCTCAAAACCAAGGTTGACATGGTTCGAGTTCCTTTCAACATTTTGGAAATCCCGCTGAAACTTTGGACATTCTCGCGAAGGGTTCCCAATCCCCGACAAGATTGGTACCCTTTCACGTCCAAATCTCTCAAACTCCGGGAGACATTCTCAAAACCAAGGTTGACATGGTTCCAGTTCCTTTCAACATTTTGGAAATCCCGCTGAAACTTTGGACTTTCTCGCGAAGGGTTCCCAATCCCCGACAAGATTGGTACACTTTCACATCCAAATCTCTCAAACTCCGGGAGAGATTCTCAAAACCAAGGTTGACATGTTTCGAGTTCCTTTCAACATTTTGGAAATCACGCTGAAACTTTGGACATTCTCGCGAAGGGTTCCCAATCCCCGATAAGACTGGTACCCTTTCACGTCCAAATCTCTCAAACTCCGGGAGAGATTCTCAAAACCAAGGTTGACATGTTTCGAGTTCCTTTCAACATTTTGGAAATCCCGCTGAAACTTTGGACATTGTCGCGAAGGGTTCCCAATCCCCGACAAGATTGGTACCCTTTCACGTCCAAATCTCTCAAACTCCGGGAGAGATTCTCAAAACCAAGGTTGACATGTTTCGAGTTCCTTTCAACATTTTGGAAATCCTGCTGGAAGTTTGGATATTCTGGCGAAGGGTTCCCAATCCCTGACAAGATTGGTACCCTTTCACGTCCAAATCTCTCAAAGTCTGGGAGAGATTCTCAAAACCAAGGTTGACATGTTTCGAGTTCCTTTCAACATTTTGGAAATCCCGCTGAAACTTTGGACATTGTCGCGAAGGGTTCCCAATCTTCGACAAGATTGGTACCCTTTCACGTCCAAATCTCTCAAACTCCGGGAGAGATTCTCAAAACCAAGGTTGACATGGTTCGAGTTCCTTTCAACATTTTGGAAATCCCGCTGAAACTTTGGACATTCTCGCGAAGGGTTCCCAATCCCCGACAAGATTGGTACACTTTCACGTCCAAATCTCTCAAACTCCGGGAGAGATTCTCAAAACCAAGGTTGACATGGTTCCAGTTCCTTTCAACATTTTGGAAATCCCGCTGAAACTTTGGACTTTCTCGCGAAGGGTTCCCAATCCCCGACAAGATTGCTACCCTTTCACGTCCAAATCTCTCAAACTCCGGGAGAGATTCTCAAAACCAAGGTTGACATGTTTCGAGTTCCTTTCAACATTTTGGAAATCACGCTGAAACTTTGGACATTCTCGCGAAGGGTTCCCAATCCCCGATAAGACTGGTACCCTTTCACGTCCAAATCTCTCAAACTCCGGGAGAGATTCTCAAAACCAAGGTTGACATGTTTCGAGTTCCTTTCAACATTTTGGAAATCACGCTGAAACTTTGGACATTCTCGCGAAGGGTTCCCAATCCCCGATAAGACTGGTACCCTTTCACGTCCAAATCTCTCAAACTCCGGGAGAGATTCTCAAAACCAAGGTTGACATGTTTCGAGTTCCTTTCAACATTTTGGAAATCCCGCTGAAACTTTGGACATTCTGGCGAAGGGTTCCCAGTCCCCGACAAGATTGGTACACTTTCACGTCCAAATCTCTCAAACTCCGGGAGAGATTCTCAAAACCAAGGTTGACATGGTTCCAGTTCCTTTCAACATTTTGGAAATCCCGCTGAAACTTTGGACTTTCTCGCGAAGGGTTCCCAATCCCCGACAAGATTGGTACCCTTTCATGTCCAAATCTCTCAAACTCCGGGAGAGATTCTCAAAACCAAGGTTGACATGTTTCGAGTTCCTTTCAACATTTTGGAAATCACGCTGAAACTTTGGACATTCTCGCGAAGGGTTCCCAATCCCCGATAAGACTGGTACCCTTTCACGTCCAAATCTCTCAAACTCCGGGAGAGATTCTCAAAACCAAGGTTGACATGTTTCGAGTTCCTTTCAACATTTTGGAAATCCCGCTGAAACTTTGGACATTGTCGCGAAGGGTTCCCAATCCCCGACAAGATTGGTACCCTTTCACGTCCAAATCTCTCAAACTCCGGGAGAGATTCTCAAAACCAAGGTTGACATGTTTTGAGTTCCTTTCAACATTTTGGAAATCCTGCTGAAAGTTTGGATATTCTGGCGAAGGGTTCCCAATCCCTGACAAGATTGGTACCCTTTCACGTCCAAATCTCTCAAAGTCTGGGAGAGATTCTCAAAACCAAGGTTGACATGTTTCGAGTTCCTTTCAACATTTTGGAAATCCCGCTGAAACTTTGGACATTCTCGCGAAGGGTTCCCAATCCCCGACAAGATTGGTACCCTTTCACGTCCAAATCTCTCAAACTCCGGGAGAGATTCTCAAAACCAAGGTTGACATGGTTCGAGTTCCTTTCAACATTTTGGAAATCCCGCTGAAACTTTGGACATTCTCGCGAAGGGTTCCCAATCCCCGACAAGATTGGTACCCTTTCACGTCCAAATCTCTCAAACTCCGGGAGAGATTCTCAAAACCAAGGTTGACATGGTTCCAGTTCCTTTCAACATTTTGGAAATCCCGCTGAAACTTTGGACTTTCTCGCGAAGGGTTCCCAATCCCCGACAAGATTGGTACCCTTTCACATCCAAATCTCTCAAACTCCGGGAGAGATTCTCAAAACCAAGGTTGACATGTTTCGAGTTCCTTTCAACATTTTGGAAATCACGCTGAAACTTTGGACATTCTCGCGAAGGGTTCCCAATCCCCGATAAGACTGGTACCCTTTCACGTCCAAATCTCTCAAACTCCGGGAGAGATTCTCAAAACCAAGGTTGACATGTTTCGAGTTCCTTTCAACATTTTGGAAATCACGCTGAAACTTTGGACATTCTCGCGAAGGGTTCCCAATCCCCGATAAGACTGGTACCCTTTCACGTCCAAATCTCTCAAACTCCGGGAGAGATTCTCAAAACCAAGGTTGACATGTTTCGAGTTCCTTTCAACATTTTGGAAATCCCGCTGAAACTTTGGACATTCTGGCGAAGGGTTCCCAATCCCCGACAAGATTGGTACACTTTCACGTCCAAATCTCTCAAACTCCGGGAGAGATTCTCAAAACCAAGGTTGACATGGTTCCAGTTCCTTTCAACATTTTGGAAATCCCGCTGAAACTTTGGACTTTCTCGCGAAGGGTTCCCAATCCCCGACAAGATTGGTACCCTTTCATGTCCAAATCTCTCAAACTCCGGGAGAGATTCTCAAAACCAAGGTTGACATGTTTCGAGTTCCTTTCAACATTTTGGAAATCACGCTGAAACTTTGGACATTCTCGCGAAGGGTTCCCAATCCCCGATAAGACTGGTACCCTTTCACGTCCAAATCTCTCAAACTCCGGGAGAGATTCTCAAAACCAAGGTTGACATGTTTCGAGTTCCTTTCAACATTTTGGAAATCCCGCTGAAACTTTGGACATTGTCGCGAAGGGTTCCCAATCCCCGACAAGATTGGTACCCTTTCACGTCCAAATCTCTCAAACTCCGGGAGAGATTCTCAAAACCAAGGTTGACATGTTTCGAGTTCCTTTCAACATTTTGGAAATCCTGCTGAAAGTTTGGATATTCTGGCAAAGGGTTCCCAATCCCTGACAAGATTGGTACCCTTTCACGTCCAAATCTCTCAAAGTCTGGGAGAGATTCTCAAAACCAAGGTTGACATGTTTCGAGTTCCTTTCAACATTTTGGAAATCACGCTGAAACTTTGGACATTCTCGCGAAGGGTTCCCAATCCCCGACAAGATTGGTACCCTTTCAAGTCCAAATCTCTCAAACTCCGGGAGAGATTCTCAAAACCAAGGTTGACATGGTTCGAGTTCCTTTCAACATTTTGGAAATCCCGCTGAAACTTTGGACATTCTCGCGAAGGGTTCCCAATCCCCGACAAGATTGGTACCCTTTCACGTCCAAATCTCTCAAACTCCGGGAGAGATTCTCAAAACCAAGGTTGACATGTTTCGAGTTCCTTTCAACATTTTGGAAATCCCGCTGAAACTTTGGACTTTCTCGCGAAGGGTTCCTAATCCCCGACAAGATTGGTACCCTTTCACGTCCAAATCTCTCAAACTCCGGGAGAGATTCTCAAAACCAAGGTTGACATGTTTCGAGTTCCTTTCAACATTTTGGAAATCTTGCTGAAACTTTGGACATTCTTGCGAAGGGTTCCCGATCCCCGACAAGATTGGTACCCTTTCACGTCCAAATCTCTCAAACTCCGGGAGAGATTCTCAAAACCAAGGTTGACATGTTTCGAGTTCCTTTCAACATTTTGGAAATCCCGCTGAAACTTTGGACATTCTCGCGAAGGGTTCCCAATCCCCGACAAGATTGGCACCCTTTCACGTCCAAATCTCTCAAATTCCGGGAGAGATTCTCAAAACCAAGGTTGACATGTTTCGAGTTCCTTTCAACATTTTGGAAATCCCGCTGAAACTTTGGACATTCTCGCGAAGGGTTCCCAATCCCCGACAAGATTGGTACCCTTTCACGTCCAAATCTCTCAAACTCCGGGAGAGATTCTCAAAACCATGGTTGACATGTTTCGAGTTCCTTTCAACATTTTGGAAATCCCGCTGAATCTTTGGACTTTCTCGTGAAGGGTTCCCAATCCCCGACAAGATTGGTACCCTTTCACGTCCAAATCTCTCAAACTCCGGGAGAGATTCTCAAAACCAAGGTTGACATGTTTCGAGTTCCTTTCAACATTTTGGAAATCACGCTGAAACTTTGGACATTCTCGCGAAGGGTTCCCAATCCCTGACAAGATTGGTACCCTTTCACGTCCAAATCTCTCAAAGTCTGGGAGAGATTCTCAAAACCAAGGTTGACATGTTTCGAGGTCCTTTCAACATTTTGGAAATCCCGCTGAAACTTTGGACATTGTCGCGAAGGGTTCCCAATCTTCGACAAGATTGGTACCCTTTCACGTCCAAATCTCTCAAACTCCGGGAGAGATTCTCAAAACCAAGGTTGACATGGTTCGAGTTCCTTTCACCATTTTGGAAATCCCGCTGAAACTTTGGACATTCTCGCGAAGGGTTCCCAATCCCCGACAAGATTGGTACCCTTTCACGCCAAATCTCTCAAAGTCCGGGAGAGATTCTCAAAACCAAGGTTGACATGGTTCCAGTTCCTTTCAACATTTTGGAAATCCCGCTGAAACTTTGGACTTTCTCGCGAAGGGTTCCCAATCCCCGACAAGATTGCTACCCTTTCACGTCCAAATCTCTCAAACTCCGGGAGAGATTCTCAAAACCAAGGTTGACATGTTTCGAGTTCCTTTCAACATTTTGGAAATCACGCTGAAACTTTGGACATTCTCGCGAAGGGTTCCCAATCCCCGATAAGACTGGTACCCTTTCACGTCCAAATCTCTCAAACTCCGGGAGAGATTCTCAAAACCAAGGTTGACATGTTTCGAGTTCCTTTCAACATTTTGGAAATCACGCTGAAACTTTGGACATTCTCGCGAAGGGTTCCCAATCCCCGATAAGACTGGTACCCTTTCACGTCCAAATCTCTCAAACTCCGGGAGAGATTCTCAAAACCAAGGTTGACATGTTTCGAGTTCCTTTCAACATTTTGGAAATCCCGCTGAAACTTTGGACATTCTGGCGAAGGGTTCCCAGTCCCCGACAAGATTGGTACACTTTCACGTCCAAATCTCTCAAACTCCGGGAGAGATTCTCAAAACCAAGGTTGACATGGTTCCAGTTCCTTTCAACATTTTGGAAATCCCGCTGAAACTTTGGACTTTCTCGCGAAGGGTTCCCAATCCCCGACAAGATTGGTACCCTTTCATGTCCAAATCTCTCAAACTCCGGGAGAGATTCTCAAAACCAAGGTTGACATGTTTCGAGTTCCTTTCAACATTTTGGAAATCACGCTGAAACTTTGGACATTCTCGCGAAGGGTTCCCAATCCCCGATAAGACTGGTACCCTTTCACGTCCAAATCTCTCAAACTCCGGGAGAGATTCTCAAAACCAAGGTTGACATGTTTCGAGTTCCTTTCAACATTTTGGAAATCCCGCTGAAACTTTGGACATTGTCGCGAAGGGTTCCCAATCCCCGACAAGATTGGTACCCTTTCACGTCCAAATCTCTCAAACTCCGGGAGAGATTCTCAAAACCAAGGTTGACATGTTTTGAGTTCCTTTCAACATTTTGGAAATCCTGCTGAAAGTTTGGATATTCTGGCGAAGGGTTCCCAATCCCTGACAAGATTGGTACCCTTTCACGTCCAAATCTCTCAAAGTCTGGGAGAGATTCTCAAAACCAAGGTTGACATGTTTCGAGTTCCTTTCAACATTTTGGAAATCCCGCTGAAACTTTGGACATTCTCGCGAAGGGTTCCCAATCCCCGACAAGATTGGTACCCTTTCACGTCCAAATCTCTCAAACTCCGGGAGAGATTCTCAAAACCAAGGTTGACATGTTTCGAGTTCCTTTCAACATTTTGGAAATCACGCTGAAACTTTGGACATTCTCGCGAAGGGTTCCCAATCCCCGATAAGACTGGTACCCTTTCACGTCCAAATCTCTCAAACTCCGGGAGAGATTCTCAAAACCAAGGTTGACATGTTTCGAGTTCCTTTCAACATTTTGGAAATCCCGCTGAAACTTTGGACATTCTGGCGAAGGGTTCCCAATCCCCGACAAGATTGGTACACTTTCACGTCCAAATCTCTCAAACTCCGGGAGAGATTCTCAAAACCAAGGTTGACATGGTTCCAGTTCCTTTCAACATTTTGGAAATCCCGCTGAAACTTTGGACTTTCTCGCGAAGGGTTCCCAATCCCCGACAAGATTGGTACCCTTTCATGTCCAAATCTCTCAAACTCCGGGAGAGATTCTCAAAACCAAGGTTGACATGTTTCGAGTTCCTTTCAACATTTTGGAAATCACGCTGAAACTTTGGACATTCTCGCGAAGGGTTCCCAATCCCCGATAAGACTGGTACCCTTTCACGTCCAAATCTCTCAAACTCCGGGAGAGATTCTCAAAACCAAGGTTGACATGTTTCGAGTTCCTTTCAACATTTTGGAAATCCCGCTGAAACTTTGGACATTGTCGCGAAGGGTTCCCAATCCCCGACAAGATTGGTACCCTTTCACGTCCAAATCTCTCAAACTCCGGGAGAGATTCTCAAAACCAAGGTTGACATGTTTTGAGTTCCTCTCAACATTTTGGAAATCCTGCTGAAAGTTTGGATATTCTGGCGAAGGGTTCCCAATCCCTGACAAGATTGGTACCCTTTCACGTCCAAATCTCTCAAACTCCGTTAGAGATTCTCAAAACCAAGGTTGACATGTTTCGAGTTCCTTTCAACATTTTGGAAATCCCGCTGAAACTTTGGACATTGTCGCGAAGGGTTCCCTATCTTCGACAAGATTGGTACCCTTTCACGTCCAAATCTCTCAAACTCCGGGAGAGATTCTCAAAACCATGGTTGACATGTTTCGAATTCCTTTCAACATTTTGGAAATCCCGCTGAAACTTTGGACATTCTCGCGAAGGGTTCCCAATCCCCGACAAGATTGGTACCCTTTCACGTCCAAATCTCTCAAACTCCGGGAGAGATTCTCAAAACCAAGGTTGACATGTTTCGAGTTCCTTTCAACATTTTGGAAATCCTGCTGAAAGTTTGGATATTCTGGCAAAGGGTTCCCAATCCCTGACAAGATTGGTACCCTTTCACGTCCAAATCTCTCAAAGTCTGGGAGAGATTCTCAAAACCAAGGTTGACATGTTTCGAGTTCCTTTCAACATTTTGGAAATCCCGCTGAAACTTTGGACATTCTCGCGAAGGGTTCCCAATCCCCGACAAGATTGGTACCCTTTCAAGTCCAAATCTCTCAAACTCCGGGAGAGATTCTCAAAACCAAGGTTGACATGGTTCGAGTTCCTTTCAACATTTTGGAAATCCCGCTGAAACTTTGGACATTCTCGCGAAGGGTTCCCAATCCCCGACAAGATTGGTACCCTTTCACGTCCAAATCTCTCAAACTCCGGGAGAGATTCTCAAAACCAAGGTTGACATGTTTCGAGTTCCTTTCAACATTTTGGAAATCCCGCTGAAACTTTGGACTTTCTCGCGAAGGGTTCCCAATCCCCGACAAGATTGGTACCCTTTCACGTCCAAATCTCTCAAACTCCGGGAGAGATTCTCAAAACCAAGGTTGACATGTTTCGAGTTCCTTTCAACATTTTGGAAATCTTGCTGAAACTTTGGACATTCTTGCGAAGGGTTCCCGATCCCCGACAAGATTGGTACCCTTTCACGTCCAAATCTCTCAAACTCCGGGAGAGATTCTCAAAACCAAGGTTGACATGTTTCGAGTTCCTTTCAACATTTTGGAAATCCCGCTGAAACTTTGGACATTCTCGCGAAGGGTTCCCAATCCCCGACAAGATTGGCACCCTTTCACGTCCAAATCTCTCAAATTCCGGGAGAGATTCTCAAAACCAAGGTTGACATGTTTCGAGTTCCTTTCAACATTTTGGAAATCCCGCTGAAACTTTGGACATTCTCGCGAAGGGTTCCCAATCCCCGACAAGATTGGTACCCTTTCACGTCCAAATCTCTCAAACTCCGGGAGAGATTCTCAAAACCATGGTTGACATGTTTCGAGTTCCTTTCAACATTTTGGAAATCCCGCTGAAACTTTGGACTTTCTCGTGAAGGGTTCCCAATCCCCGACAAGATTGGTACCCTTTCACGTCCAAATCTCTCAAACTCCGGGAGAGATTCTCAAAACCAAGGTTGACATGTTTCGAGTTCCTTTCAACATTTTGGAAATCACGCTGAAACTTTGGACATTCTCGCGAAGGGTTCCCAATCCCTGACAAGATTGGTACCCTTTCACGTCCAAATCTCTCAAAGTCTGGGAGAGATTCTCAAAACCAAGGTTGACATGTTTCGAGGTCCTTTCAACATTTTGGAAATCCCGCTGAAACTTTGGACATTGTCGCGAAGGGTTCCCAATCTTCGACAAGATTGGTACCCTTTCACGTCCAAATCTCTCAAACTCCGGGAGAGATTCTCAAAACCAAGGTTGACATGGTTCGAGTTCCTTTCACCATTTTGGAAATCCCGCTGAAACTTTGGACATTCTCGCGAAGGGTTCCCAATCCCCGACAAGATTGGTACCCTTTCACGCCAAATCTCTCAAAGTCCGGGAGAGATTCTCAAAACCAAGGTTGACATGTTTCGAGTTCCTTTCAACATTTTGGAAATCCCGCTGAAACTTTGGACTTTCTTGCGAAGGGTTCCCAATCCCCGATAAGACTGGTACCCTTTCACGTCCAAATCTCTCAAACTCCGGGAGAGATTCTCAAAACCAAGGTTGACATGTTTCGAGTTCCTTTCAACATTTTGGAAATCACGCTGAAACTTTGGACATTCTCGCGAAGGGTTCCCAATCCCCGATAAGACTGGTACCCTTTCACGTCCAAATCTCTCAAACTCCGGGAGAGATTCTCAAAACCAAGGTTGACATGTTTCGAGTTCCTTTCAACATTTTGGAAATCCCGCTGAAACTTTGCACATTGTCGCGAAGGGTTCCCAATCCCCGACAAGATTGGTACCCTTTCACGTCCAAATCTCTCAAACTCCGGGAGAGATTCTCAAAACCAAGGTTGACATGTTTTGAGTTCCTTTCAACATTTTGGAAATCCTGCTGAAAGTTTGGATATTCTGGCGAAGGGTTCCCAATCCCTGACAAGATTGGTACCCTTTCACGTCCAAATCTCTCAAAGTCTGGGAGAGATTCTCAAAACCAAGGTTGACATGTTTCGAGTTCCTTTCAACATTTTGGAAATCCCGCTGAAACTTTGGACATTGTCGCGAAGGGTTCCCAATCTTCGACAAGATTGGTACCCTTTCACGTCCAAATCTCTCAAACTCCGGGAGAGATTCTCAAAACCATGGTTGACATGTTTCGAGTTCCTTTCAACATTTTGGAAATCCCGCTGAAACTTTGGACATTCTCGCGAAGGGTTCCCAATCCCCGACACGATTGGTACCCTTTCACGTCCAAATCTCTCAAACTCCGGGAGAGATTCTCAAAACCAAGGTTGACATGTTTCGAGTTCCTTTCAACATTTTGGAAATCCTGCTGAAAGTTTGGATATTCTGGCAAAGGGTTCCCAATCCCTGACAAGATTGGTACCCTTTCACGTCCAAATCTCTCAAACTCCGGGAGAGATTCTCAAAACCAAGGTTGACATGTTTCGAGTTCCTTTCAACATTTTGGAAATCCCGCTGAAACTTTGGACATTGTCGCGAAGGGTTCCCAATCCCCGACAAGATTGGTACCCTTTCAAGTCCAAATCTCTCAAACTCCGGGAGAGATTCTCAAAACCATGGTTGACATGTTTCGAGTTCCTTTCAACATTTTGGAAATCCCGCTGAAACTTTGGACATTCTCGCGAAGGGTTCCCAATCCCCGACAAGATTGGTACCCTTTCACGTCCAAATCTCTCAAACTCCGGGAGAGATTCTCAAAACCAAGGTTGACATGTTTCGAGTTCCTTTCAACATTTTGGAAATCCCGCTGAAACTTTGGACTTTCTCGCGAAGGGTTCCCAATCCCCGACAAGATTGGTACCCTTTCACGTCCAAATCTCTCAAACTCCGGGAGAGATTCTCAAAACCAAGGTTGACATGTTTCGAGTTCCTTTCAACATTTTGGAAATCTTGCTGAAACTTTGGACATTCTTGCGAAGGGTTCCCGATCCCCGACAAGATTGGTACCCTTTCACGTCCAAATCTCTCAAACTCCGGGAGAGATTCTCAAAACCAAGGTTGACATGGTTCGAGTTCCTTTCAACATTTTGGAAATCCCGCTGAAACTTTGGACATTCTCGCGAAGGGTTCCCAATCCCCGACAAGATTGGCACCCTTTCACGTCCAAATCTCTCAAACTCCGGGAGAGATTCTCAAAACCAAGGTTGACATGTTTCGAGTTCCTTTCAACATTTTGGAAATCCCGCTGAAACTTTGGACATTCTCGCGAAGGGTTCCCAATCCCCGACAAGATTGGTACCCTTTCACGTCCAAATCTCTCAAACTCCGGGAGAGATTCTCAAAACCAAGGTTGACATGTTTCGAGTTCCTTTCAACATTTTGGAAATCTTGCTGAAACTTTGGACATTCTTGCGAAGGGTTCCCGATCCCCGACAAGATTGGTACCCTTTCACGTCCAAATCTCTCAAACTCCGGGAGAGATTCTCAAAACCAAGGTTGACATGGTTCGAGTTCCTTTCAACATTTTGGAAATCCCGCTGAAACTTTGGACATTCTCGCGAAGGGTTCCCAATCCCCGACAAGATTGGCACCCTTTCACGTCCAAATCTCTCAAACTCCGGGAGAGATTCTCAAAACCAAGGTTGACATGTTTCGAGTTCCTTTCAACATTTTGGAAATCCCGCTGAAACTTTGGACATTCTCGCGAAGGGTTCCCAATCCCCGACAAGATTGGTACCCTTTCACGTCCAAATCTCTCAAACTCCGGGAGAGATTCTCAAAACCAAGGTTGACATGTTTTGAGTTCCTTTCAACATTTTGGAAATCCTGCTGAAAGTTTGGATATTCTGGCGAAGGGTTCCCAATCCCTGACAAGATTGGTACCCTTTCACGTCCAAATCTCTCAAAGTCCGGGAGAGATTCTCAAAACCAAGGTTGACATGTTTCGAGTTCCTTTCAACATTTTGGAAATCCCGCTGAAACTTTGGACATTGTCGCGAAGGGTTCCCAATCTTCGACAAGATTGGTACCCTTTCACGTCCAAATCTCTCAAACTCCGGGAGAGATTCTCAAAACCAAGGTTGACATGTTTCGAGTTCCTTTCAACATTTTGGAAATCCCGCTGAAACTTTGGACATTCTCGCGAAGGGTTCCCAATCCCCGACAAGATTGGTACCCTTTCACGTCCAAATCTCTCAAACTCCGGGAGAGATTCTCAAAACCATGGCTGACATGTTTCGAGTTCCTTTCAACATTTTGGAAATCCCGCTGAAACTTTGGATATTCTGCCAAAGGGTTCCCAATCCCTGACAAGATTGGTACCCTTTCACGTCCAAATCTCTCAAACTCCGGGAGAGATTCTCAAAACCAAGGTTGACATGTTTCGAGTTCCTTTCAACATTTTGGAAATCCCGCTGAAACTTTGGACTTTCTCGTGAAGGGTTCCCAATCCCCGACAAGATTGGTACCCTTTCACGTCCAAATCTCTCAAACTCCGGGAGAGATTCTCAAAACCAAGGTTGACATGTTTCGAGTTCCTTTCAACATTTTGGAAATCCCGCTGAAACTTTGGACATTCTCGCGAAGGGTTCCTAATCCCCGACAAGATTGGTACCCTTTCACGTCCTAATCTCTCAAACTCCGGGAGAGATTCTCAAAACCAAGGTTGACATGTTTCGAGTTCCTTTCAACATTTTGGAAATCCCGCTGAAACTTTGGACATTCTCGCGAAGGGTTCCCAATCCCCGACAAGATTGGTACCCGTTCACGTCCAAATCTCTCAAACTCCGGGAGAGATTCTCAAAACCAAGGTTGACATGTTTCGAGTTCCTTTCAACATTTTGGAAATCCCGCTGAAACTTTGGACATTCTCGCGAAGGGTTCCCAATCCCCGACAAGATTGGTACCCTTTCATGTCCAAATCTCTCAAACTCCGGGAGAGATTCTCAAAAACAAAGTTGACATGTTTCGAGTTCCTTTCAACATTTTGGAAATCCTGCTGAAACTTTGGACATTCTCACGAAGGGTTCCCAATCCCCGACAAAATTGGTACCCTTTCACGTCCAAATCTCTCAAACTCTGGGAGAGATTCTCAAAACCAAGGTTGACATGTTTCGAGTTCCTTTCAACATTTTGGAAATCCCGCTGAAACTTTGGACATTGTCGCGAAGGGTTCCCAATCTTCGACAAGATTGGTACCCTTTCACGTCCAAATCTCTCAAACTCCGGGAGAGATTCTCAAAACCATGGTTGACATGTTTCGAGTTCCTCTCAATATTTTGGAAATCCCGCTGAAACTTTGGACATTCTCGCGAAGGGATCCCAATCCCCGACAAGATTGGTACCCTTTCACGTCCAAATCTCTCAAACTCCGGGAGAGATTCTCAAAACCAAGGTTGACATGTTTCGAGTTCCTTTCAACATTTTGGAAATCCTGCTGAAACTTTGGACATTCTTGAGAAGGGTTCCCGATCCCCGACAAGATTGGTACCCTTTCACGTCCAAATCTCTCAAACTCCGGGAGAGATTCTCAAAACCAAGGTTGACATGGTTCGAGTTCCTCTCAACATTTTGGAAATCCCGCTGAAACTTTGGACATTCTCGCGAAGGGTTCCCAATCCCCGACAAGATTGGCACACTTTCACGTCCAAATCTCTCAAACTCCGGGAGAGATTCTCAAAACCAAGGTTGACATGTTTCGAGTTCCTTTCAACATTTTGGAAATCCCGCTGAAACTTTGGACATTCTCGCTAAGGGTTCCCAATCCCCGACAAGATTGGCACCCTTTCACGTCCAAATCTCTCAAACTCCGGGAGAGATTCTCAAAACCATGGCTGACATGTTTCGAGTTCCTTTCAACATTTTGGAAATCCCGCTGAAACTTTGGACATTCTCGCGAAGGGTTCCCAATCCCCGACAAGATTGGTACCCTTTCACGTCCAAATCTCTCAAAGTCTGGGAGAGATTCTCAAAACCAAGGTTGACATGTTTCGAGTTCCTTTCAACATTTTGGAAATCACGCTGAAACTTTGGACATTCTCGCGAAGGGTTCCCAATCCCCGACAAGATTGGTACCCTTTCACGTCCTAATCTCTCAAACTCTGGGAGAGATTCTCAAAACCAAGGTTGACATGTTTCGAGTTCCTTTCAACATTTTGGAAATCCCGCTGAAACTTTGGACATTCTCGCGAAGGGTTCCTAATCCCCGACAAGATTGGTACCCTTTCACGTCCTAATCTCTCAAACTCCGTGAGAGATTCTCAAAACCAAGGTTGACATGTTTCGAGTTCCTTTCAACATTTTGGAAATCCCGCTGAAACTTTGGACATTCTCGCGAAGGGTTCCCAATCCCCGACAAGATTGGTACCCGTTCACGTCCAAATCTCTCAAACTCCGGGAGAGATTCTCAAAACCAAGGTTGACATGTTTCGAGTTCCTTTCAACATTTTGGAAATCCCGCTGAAACTTTGGACATTCTCGCGAAGGGTTCCCAATCCCCGACAAGATTGGTACCCTTTCATGTCCAAATCTCTCAAACTCCGGGAGAGATTCTCAAAAACAAAGTTGACATGTTTCGAGTTCCTTTCAACATTTTGGAAATCCTGCTGAAACTTTGGACATTCTCACGAAGGGTTCCCAATCCCCGACAAAATTGGTACCCTTTCACGTCCAAATCTCTCAAACTCTGGGAGAGATTCTCAAAACCAAGGTTGACATGTTTCGAGTTCCTTTCAACATTTTGGAAATCCCGCTGAAACTTTGGACATTGTCGCGAAGGGTTCCCAATCTTCGACAAGATTGGTACCCTTTCACGTCCAAATCTCTCAAACTCCGGGAGAGATTCTCAAAACCATGGTTGACATGTTTCGAGTTCCTCTCAATATTTTGGAAATCCCGCTGAAACTTTGGACATTCTCGCGAAGGGATCCCAATCCCCGACAAGATTGGTACCCTTTCACGTCCAAATCTCTCAAACTCCGGGAGAGATTCTCAAAACCAAGGTTGACATGTTTCGAGTTCCTTTCAACATTTTGGAAATCCTGCTGAAACTTTGGACATTCTTGAGAAGGGTTCCCGATCCCCGACAAGATTGGTACCCTTTCACGTCCAAATCTCTCAAACTCCGGGAGAGATTCTCAAAACCAAGGTTGACATGGTTCGAGTTCCTCTCAACATTTTGGAAATCCCGCTGAAACTTTGGACATTCTCGCGAAGGGTTCCCAATCCCCGACAAGATTGGCACACTTTCACGTCCAAATCTCTCAAACTCCGGGAGAGATTCTCAAAACCAAGGTTGACATGTTTCGAGTTCCTTTCAACATTTTGGAAATCCCGCTGAAACTTTGGACATTCTCGCTAAGGGTTCCCAATCCCCGACAAGATTGGCACCCTTTCACGTCCAAATCTCTCAAACTCCGGGAGAGATTCTCAAAACCATGGCTGACATGTTTCGAGTTCCTTTCAACATTTTGGAAATCCCGCTGAAACTTTGGACATTCTCGCGAAGGGTTCCCAATCCCCGACAAGATTGGTACCCTTTCACGTCCAAATCTCTCAAAGTCTGGGAGAGATTCTCAAAACCAAGGTTGACATGTTTCGAGTTCCTTTCAACATTTTGGAAATCACGCTGAAACTTTGGACATTCTCGCGAAGGGTTCCCAATCCCCGACAAGATTGGTACCCTTTCACGTCCTAATCTCTCAAACTCCGGGAGAGATTCTCAAAACCAAGGTTGACATGTTTCGAGTTCCTTTCAACATTTTGGAAATCCCGCTGAAACTTTGGACATTCTCGCGAAGGGTTCCCAATCCCCGACAAGATTGGTACCCTTTCATGTCCAAATCTCTCAAACTCCGGGAGAGATTCTCAAAACCAAGGTTGACATGTTTCGAGTTCCTTTCAACATTTTGGAAATCCCGCTGAAACTTTGGACATTCTCGCGAAGGGTTCCCAATCCCCGACAAGATTGGTACCCTTTCATGTTCCAATCTCTCAAACTCCGGGAGAGATTCTCAAAACCAAGGTTGACATGGTTCGAGTTCCTTTCAACATTTTGGAAATCCCGCTGAAACTTTGGACATTGTCGCGAAGGGTTCCCAATCCCCGACAAGATTGGTACCCTTTCACGTCCAAATCTCTCAAACTCCGGGAGAGATTCTCAAAACCAAGGTTGACATGTTTCGAGTTCCTTTCAACATTTTGGAAATCCCACTGAAACTTTGGACATTCTCGCGAAGGGTTCCCGATCCCCGACACGATTGGTACCCTTTCACGTCCAAAACTCTCAAACTCCGGGAGAGATTCTCAAAACCAAGGTTGACATGTTTCGAGTTCCTTTCAACATTTTGGAAATCCTGCTGAAAGTTTGGATATTCTGGCGAAGGGTTCCCAATCCCTGACAAGATTGGTACCCTTTCACGTCCAAATCTCTCAAACTCCGGGAGAGATTCTCAAAACCAAGGTTGACATGTTTCGAGTTCCTTTCAACATTTTGGAAATCCCGCTGAAACTTTGGACATTGTCGCGAAGGGTTCCCAATCTTCGACAAGATTGGTACCCTTTCACGTCCAAATCTCTCAAACTCCGGGAGAGATTCTCAAAACCAAGGTTGACATGTTTCGAGTTCCTTTCAACATTTTGGAAATCCCGCTGAAACTTTGGACATTCTCGCGAAGGGTTCCCAATCCCCGACAAGATTGGTACCCTTTCACGTCCAAATCTCTCAAACTCCGGGAGAGATTCTCAAAACCAAGGTTGACATGGTTCCAGTTCCTTGCAACATTTTGGAAATCCCGCTGAAACTTTGGACTTTCTCGCGAAGGGTTCCCAATCCCCGACAAGATTGGTACCCTTTCACGTCCAAATCTCTCAAACTCCGGGAGAGATTCTCAAAACCAAGGTTGACATGTTTCGAGTTCCTTTCAACATTTTGGAAATCACGCTGAAACTTTGGACATTCTCGCAAAGGGTTCCCAATCCCCGACAAGACTGGTACCCTTTCACGTCCAAATCTCTCAAACTCCGGGAGAGATTCTCAAAACCAAGGTTGACATGTTTCGAGTTCCTTTCAACATTTTGGAAATCCCGCTGAAACTTTGGACATTGTCGCGAAGGGTTCCCAGTCTTCGACAAGATTGGTACCCTTTCACGTCCAAATCTCTCAAACTCCGGGAGAGATTCTCAAAACCATGGTTGACATGTTTCGAGTTCCTCTCAATATTTTGGAAATCCCGCTGAAACTTTGGACATTCTCGCGAAGGGATCCCAATCCCCGACAAGATTGGTACCCTTTCACGTCCAAATCTCTCAAACTCCGGGAGAGATTCTCAAAACCAAGGTTGACATGTTTCGAGTTCCTTTCAACATTTTGGAAATCCTGCTGAAACTTTGGACATTCTTGCGAAGGGTTCCCGATCCCCGACAAGATTGGTACCCTTTCACGTCCAAATCTCTCAAACTCCGGGAGAGATTCTCAAAACCAAGGTTGACATGGTTCGAGTTCCTCTCAACATTTTGGAAATCCCGCTGAAACGTTGGACATTCTCGCGAAGGGTTCCCAATCCCCGACAAGATTGGCACACTTTCACGTCCAAATCTCTCAAACTCCGGGAGAGATTCTCAAAACCAAGGTTGACATGTTTCGAGTTCCTTTCAACATTTTGGAAATCCTGCTGAAAGTTTGGATATTCTGGCGAAGGGTTCCCAATCCCTGACAAGATTGGTACCCTTTCACGTCCAAATCTCTCAAACTCCGGGAGAGATTCTCAAAACCAAGGGTGACATGTTTCGAGTTCCTTTCAACATTTTGGAAATCCCGCTGAAACTTTGGACATTGTCACGAAGGGTTCCCAATCTTCGACAAGATTGGTACCCTTTCACGTCCAAATCTCTCAAACTCCGGGAGAGATTCTCAAAACCAAGGTTGACATGTTTCGAGTTCCTTTCAACATTTTGGAAATCCCGCTGAAACTTTGGACATTCTCGCGAAGGGTTCCCAATCCCCGACAAGATTGGTACCCTTTCACGTCCAAATCTCTCAAACTCCGGGAGAGATTCTCAAAACCAAGGTTGACATGGTTCCAGTTCCTTTCAACATTTTGGAAATCCCGCTGAAACTTTGGACATTCTCGCGAAGGGTTCCCAATCCCCGACAAGATTGGTAGCCTTTCACGTCCAAATCTCTCAAACTCCGGGAGAGATTCTCAAAACCAAGGTTGACATGTTTCGAGTTCCTTTCAACATTTTGGAAATCACGCTGAAACTTTGGACATTCTCGCGAAGGGTTCCCAATCCCCGACAAGACTGGTACCCTTTCACGTCCAAATCTCTCAAACTCCGGGAGAGATTCTCAAAACCAAGGTTGACATGTTTCGAGTTCCTTTCAACATTTTGGAAATCCCGCTGAAACTTTGGACTTTCTCGCGAAGGGTTCCCAATCCCCGACAAGATTGGTACCCTTTCACGTCCAAATCTCTCAAACTCCGGGAGAGATTCTCAAAACCAAGGTTGACATGTTTCGAGTTCCTTTCAACATTTTGGAAATCACGCTGAAACTTTGGACATTCTCGCGAAGGGTTCTCAATCAACGACAAGACTGGTACCCTTTCACGTCCAAATCTCTCAAACTCCGGGAGAGATTCTCAAAACCAAGGTTGACATGTTTCGAGTTCCTTTCAACATTTTGGAAATCCCGCTGAAACTTTGGACATTGTCGCGAAGGGTTCCCAATCTTCGACAAGATTGGTACCCTTTCACGTCCAAATCTCTCAAACTCCGGGAGAGATTCTCAAAACCAAGGTTGACATGTTTCGAGTTCCTTTCAACATTTTGGAAATCACGCTGAAACTTTGGACATTCTCGCGAAGGGTTCCCAATCCCCGACAAGACTGGTACCCTTTCACGTCCAAATCTCTCAAACTCCGGGAGAGATTCTCAAAACCAAGGTTAACATGTTTCGAGTTCCTTTCAACATTTTGGAAATCCCGCTGAAACTTTGGACATTCTCGCGAAGGGTTCCCAATCCCCGACAAGATTGGTACCCTTTCACGTCCAAATCTCTCAAAGTCCGGGAGAGATTCTCAAAACCAAGGTTGACATGTTTCGAGTTCCTTTCAATATTTTGGAAATCACGCTGAAACTTTGGACATTCTCACGAAGGGTTCCCGATCCCCGACAAGACTGGTACCCTTTCACGTCCAAATCTCTCAAACTCCGGGAGAGATTCTCAAAACCAAGGTTGACATGTTTCGAGTTCCTTTCAACATTTTGGAAATCCCGCTGAAAGTTTGGCTATTCTGGCGAAGGGTTCCCAATCCCTGACAAGATTGGTACCCTTTCACGTCCAAATCTCTCAAAGTCCGGGAGAGATTCTCAAAACCAAGGTTGACATGTTTCGAGTTCCTTTCAACATTTTGGAAATCCCGCTGAAACTTTGGACATTGTCGCGAAGGGTTCCCTATCTTCGACAAGATTGGTACCCTTTCACGTCCAAATCTCTCAAACTCCGGGAGAGATTCTCAAAACCATGGTTGACATGTTTCGAGTTCCTTTCAACATTTTGGAAATCCCGCTGAAACTTTGGACATTCTCGCGAAGGGTTCCCAATCCCCGACAAGATTGGTACCCTTTCACGTCCAAATCTCTCAAACTCCGGGAGAGATTCTCAAAACCAAGGTTGACATGGTTCCAGTTCCTTTCAACATTTTGGAAATCACGCTGAAACTTTGGACATTCTCGCGAAGGGTTCCCAATCCCCGACAAGACTGGTACCCTTTCACGTCCAAATCTCTCAAACTCCGGGAGAGATTCTCAAAACCAAGGTTGACATGTTTCGAGTTCCTTTCAACATTTTGGAAATCCCGCTGAAACTTTGGACTTTCTCGCGAAGGGTTCCCAATCCCCGACAAGATTGGTACCCTTTCACGTCCAAATCTCTCAAACTCCGGGAGAGATTCTCAAAACCAAGGTTGACATGTTTCGAGTTCCTTTCAACATTTTGGAAATCACGCTGAAACTTTGGACATTCTCGCGAAGGGTTCCCAATCCCCGACAAGACTGGTACCCTTTCACGTCCAAATCTCTCAAACTCCGGGAGAGATTCTCAAAACCAAGGTTGACATGTTTCGAGTTCCTTTCAACATTTTGGAAATCCCGCTGAAACTTTGGACATTCTGGCGAAGGGTTCCCAATCCCCGACAAGATTGGTACCCTTTCATGTCCAAATCTCTCAAACTCCGGGAGAGATTCTCAAAACCAAGGTTGACATGTTTCGAGTTCCTTTCAACATTTTGGAAATCCCGCTGAAACTTTGGACATTGTCGCGAAGGGTTCCCAATCCCCGACAAGCCTGGTACCCTTTCACGTCCAAATCTCTCAAACTCCGGGAGAGATTCTCAAAACCAAGGTTAACATGTTTCGAGTTCCTTTCAACATTTTGGAAATCCCGCTGAAACTTTGGACATTCTCGCGAAGGGTTCCCAATCCCCGACAAGATTGGTACCCTTTCACGTCCAAATCTCTCAAACTCCGGGAGAGATTCTCAAAACCAAGGTTGACATGTTTCGAGTTCCTTTCAACATTTTGGAAATCACGCTGAAACTTTGGACATTCTCACGAAGGGTTCCCAATCCCCGACAAGACTGGTACCCTTTCACGTCCAAATCTCTCAAACTCCGGGAGAGATTCTCAAAACCAAGGTTGACATGTTTCGAGTTCCTTTCAACATTTTGGAAATCCTGCTGAAAGTTTGGCTATTCTGGCGAAGGGTTCCCAATCCCTGACAAGATTGGTACCCTTTCACGTCCAAATCTCTCAAAGTCCGGGAGAGATTCTCAAAACCAAGGTTGACATGTTTCGAGTTCCTTTCAACATTTTGGAAATCCCGCTGAAACTTTGGACATTGTCGCGAAGGGTTCCCAATCCCCGACAAGATTGGTACCCTTTCACGTCCAAATCTCTCAAACTCCGGCAGAGATTCTCAAAACCAAGGTTGACATGTTTCGAGTTCCTTTCAACATTTTGGAAATCCCGCTGAAACTTTGGACATTCTGGCGAAGGGTTCCCAATCCCCGACAAGATTGGTACACTTTCATGTCCAAATCTCTCAAACTCCGGGAGAGATTCTCAAAACCAAGGTTGACATGTTTCGAGTTCCTTTCAACATTTTGGAAATCCCGCTGAAACTTTGGACATTGTCGCGAAGGGTTCCCAATCCCCGACAAGATTGGTACCCTTTCACGTCCAAATCTCTCAAAGTCTGGGAGAGATTCTCAAAACCAAGGTTGACATGTTTCGAGTTCCTTTCAACATTTTGGAAATCCCGCTGAAACTTTGGACATTCTCGCGAAGGGATCCCAATCCCCGACAAGATTGGTACCCTTTCACGTCCAAATCTCTCAAACTCTGGGAGAGATTCTCAAAACCAAGGTTGACATGTTTCGAGTTCCTTTCAACATTTTGGAAATCCCGCTGAAACTTTGGACATTCTCGCGAAGGGTTCCCAATCCCCGACAAGATTGGTACCCTTTCACGTCCTAATCTCTCAAACTCCGGGAGATATTCTCAAAACCAAGGTTGACATGTTTCGAGTTCCTCTCAACATTTTGGAAATCCCGCTGAAACTTTGGACATTCTGGCGAAGGGTTCCCAATCCCCGACAAGATTGGTACCCTTTCATGTCCAAATCTCTCAAACTCCGGGAGAGATTCTCAAAACCAAGGTTGACATGTTTCGAGTTCCTTTCAACATTTTGGAAATCCCGCTGAAACTTTGGACATTCTCGCGAAGGGTTCCCAATCCCCGACAAGATTGGTACCCTTTCATGTTCCAATCTCTCAAACTCCGGGAGAGATTCTCAAAACCAAGGTTGACATGGTTCGAGTTCCTTTCAACATTTTGGAAATCCCGCTGAAACTTTGGACATTGTCGCGAAGGGTTCCCAATCCCCGACAAGATTGGTACCCTTTCACGTCCAAATCTCTCAAACTCCGGGAGAGATTCTCAAAACCAAGGTTGACATGTTTCGAGTTCCTTTCAACATTTTGGAAATCCCACTGAAACTTTGGACATTCTCGCGAAGGGTTCCCGATCCCCGACACGATTGGTACCCTTTCACGTCCAAAACTCTCAAACTCCGGGAGAGATTCTCAAAACCAAGGTTGACATGTTTCGAGTTCCTTTCAACATTTTGGAAATCCTGCTGAAAGTTTGGATATTCTGGCGAAGGGTTCCCAATCCCTGACAAGATTGGTACCCTTTCACGTCCAAATCTCTCAAAGTCTGGGAGAGATTCTCAAAACCAAGGTTGACATGTTTCGAGTTCCTTTCAACATTTTGGAAATCCCGCTGAAACTTTGGACATTGTCGCGAAGGGTTCCCAATCTTCGACAAGATTGGTACCCTTTCACGTCCAAATCTCTCAAACTCCGGGAGAGATTCTCAAAACCAAGGTTGACATGTTTCGAGTTCCTTTCAACATTTTGGAAATCCCGCTGAAACTTTGGACATTCTCGCGAAGGGTTCCCAATCCCCGACAAGATTGGTACCCTTTCACGTCCAAATCTCTCAAACTCCGGGAGAGATTCTCAAAACCAAGGTTGACATGGTTCCAGTTCCTTGCAACATTTTGGAAATCCCGCTGAAACTTTGGACTTTCTCGCGAAGGGTTCCCAATCCCCGACAAGATTGGTACCCTTTCACGTCCAAATCTCTCAAACTCCGGGAGAGATTCTCAAAACCAAGGTTGACATGTTTCGAGTTCCTTTCAACATTTTGGAGATCCTGCTGAAACTTTGGACATTCTCGCGAAGGGTTCCCAATCCCCGACAAGACTGGTACCCTTTCACGTCCAAATCTCTCAAACTCCGGGAGAGATTCTCAAAACCAAGGTTGACATGTTTCGAGTTCCTTTCAACATTTTGGAAATCCCGCTGAAACTTTGGACATTGTCGCGAAGGGTTCCCAATCTTCGACAAGATTGGTACCCTTTCACGTCCAAATCTCTCAAACTCCGGGAGAGATTCTCAAAACCAAGGTTGACATGGTTCGAGTTCCTCTCAACATTTTGGAAATCCCGCTGAAACTTTGGACATTCTCGCGAAGGGTTCCCAATCCCCGGCAAGACTGGTACCCTTTCACGTCCAAATCTCTCAAACTCCGGGAGAGATTCTCAAAACCAAGGTTGACATGTTTCGAGTTCCTTTCAACATTTTGGAAATCCCGCTGAAACTTTGGACATTCTCGCGAAGGGTTCCCAATCCCCGACAAGATTGGCACCCTTTCACGTCCAAATCTCTCAAACTCCGGGAGAGATTCTCAAAACCATGGCTGACATGTTTCGAGTTCCTCTCAACATTTTGGAAATCCCGCTGAAACTTTGGACATTCTCGCGAAGGGTTCCCAATCCCCGACAAGATTGGTACCCTTTCACGTCCAAATCTCTCAAACTCCGGGAGAGATTCTCAAAACCAAGGTTGACATGTTTCGAGTTCCTTTCAACATTTTGGAAATCCCGCTGAAACTTTGGACATTCTCGCGAAGGGTTCCCAATCCCCGACAAGATTGGCACCCTTTCACGTCCAAATCTCTCAAACTCCGGGAGAGATTCTCAAAACCATGGCTGACATGTTTCGAGTTCCTTTCAACATTTTGGAAATCCCGCTGAAACTTTGGACATTCTCGCGAAGGGTTCCCAATCCCCGACAAGATTGGTACCCTTTCACGTCCAAATCTCTCAAACTCCGGGAGAGATTCTCAAAACCAAGGTTGACATGTTTCGAGTTCCTTTCAACATTTTGGAAATCCCACTGAAACTTTGGACATTCTCGCGAAGGGTTCCCGATCCCCGACACGATTGGTACCCTTTCACGTCCAAAACTCTCAAACTCCGGGAGAGATTCTCAAAACCAAGGTTGACATGTTTCGAGTTCCTTTCAACATTTTGGAAATCCCGCTGAAACTTTGGATATTCTGGCGAAGGGTTCCCAATCCCCGACAAGATTGGTACCCTTTCACGTCCAAATCTCTCAAAGTCTGGGAGAGATTCTCAAAACCAAGGTTGACATGTTTCGAGTTCCTTTCAACATTTTGGAAATCCCACTGAAACTTTGGACATTCTCGCGAAGGGTTCCCGATCCCCGACAAGATTGGTACCCTTTCACGTCCAAATCTCTCAAACTCCGGGAGAGATTCTCAAAACCAAGGTTGACATGTTTCGAGTTCCTTTCAACATTTTGGAAATCCCGCTGAAACTTTGGACATTCTGGCGAAGGGTTCCCAATCCCCGACAAGATTGGTACCCTTTCACGTCCAAATCTCTCAAACTCCGGGAGAGATTCTCAAAACCAAGGTTGACATGGTTCCAGTTCCTTGCAACATTTTGGAAATCCCGCTGAAACTTTGGACATTCTCGCGAAGGGTTCCCAATCCCCGACAAGATTGGTACCCGTTCATGTTCCAATCTCTCAAACTCCGGGAGAGATTCTCAAAACCAAGGTTGACATGGTTCGAGTTCCTTTCAACATTTTGGAAATCCCGCTGAAACTTTGGACATTGTCGCGAAGGGTTCCCAATCCCCGACAAGATTGGTACCCTTTCACGTCCAAATCTCTCAAACTCCGGGAGAGATTCTCAAAACCAAGGTTGACATGTTTCGAGTTCCTTTCAACATTTTGGAAATCCCACTGAAACTTTGGACATTCTCGCGAAGGGTTCCCGATCCCCGACACGATTGGTACCCTTTCACGTCCAAAACTCTCAAACTCCGGGAGAGATTCTCAAAACCAAGGTTGACATGTTTCGAGTTCCTTTCAACATTTTGGAAATCCTGCTGAAAGTTTGGATATTCTGGCGAAGGGTTCCCAATCCCTGACAAGATTGGTACCCTTTCACGTCCAAATCTCTCAAAGTCTGGGAGAGATTCTCAAAACCAAGGTTGACATGTTTCGAGTTCCTTTCAACATTTTGGAAATCCCGCTGAAACTTTGGACATTGTCGCGAAGGGTTCCCAATCTTCGACAAGATTGGTACCCTTTCACGTCCAAATCTCTCAAACTCCGGGAGAGATTCTCAAAACCAAGGTTGACATGTTTCGAGTTCCTTTCAACATTTTGGAAATCCCGCTGAAACTTTGGACATTCTCGCGAAGGGTTCCCAATCCCCGACAAGATTGGTACCCTTTCACGTCCAAATCTCTCAAACTCCGGGAGAGATTCTCAAAACCAAGGTTGACATGGTTCCAGTTCCTTGCAACATTTTGGAAATCCCGCTGAAACTTTGGACTTTCTCGCGAAGGGTTCCCAATCCCCGACAAGATTGGTACCCTTTCACGTCCAAATCTCTCAAACTCCGGGAGAGATTCTCAAAACCAAGGTTGACATGTTTCGAGTTCCTTTCAACATTTTGGAGATCCTGCTGAAACTTTGGACATTCTCGCGAAGGGTTCCCAATCCCCGACAAGACTGGTACCCTTTCACGTCCAAATCTCTCAAACTCCGGGAGAGATTCTCAAAACCAAGGTTGACATGTTTCGAGTTCCTTTCAACATTTTGGAAATCCCGCTGAAACTTTGGACATTGTCGCGAAGGGTTCCCAATCTTCGACAAGATTGGTACCCTTTCACGTCCAAATCTCTCAAACTCCGGGAGAGATTCTCAAAACCAAGGTTGACATGGTTCGAGTTCCTCTCAACATTTTGGAAATCCCGCTGAAACTTTGGACTTTCTCGCGAAGGGTTCCCAATCTTCGACAAGATTGGTACCCTTTCACGTCCAAATCTCTCAAACTCCGGGAGAGATTCTCAAAACCAAGGTTGACATGTTTCGAGTTCCTTTCAACATTTTGGAAATCACGCTGAAACTTTGGACATTCTCGCGAAGGGTTCCCAATCCCCGACAAGACTGGTACCCTTTCACGTCCAAATCTCTCAAACTCCGGGAGAGATTCTCAAAACCAAGGTTGACATGTTTCGAGTTCCTTTCAACATTTTGGAAATCCCGCTGAAACTTTGGACTTTCTCGCGAAGGGTTCCCAATCCCCGACAAGACTGGTACCCTTTCACGTCCAAATCTCTCAAACTCCGGGAGAGATTCTCAAAACCAAGGTTGACATGTTTCGAGTTCCTTTCAACATTTTGGAAATCACGCTGAAACTTTGGACATTCTCGCGAAGGGTTCTCAATCAACGACAAGACTGGTACCCTTTCACGTCCAAATCTCTCAAACTCCGGGAGAGATTCTCAAAACCAAGGTTGACATGTTTCGAGTTCCTTTCAACATTTTGGAAATCCCGCTGAAACTTTGGACATTGTCGCGAAGGGTTCCCAATCTTCGACAAGATTGGTACCCTTTCACGTCCAAATCTCTCAAACTCCGGGAGAGATTCTCAAAACCATGGTTGACATGTTTCGAGTTCCTTTCAACATTTTGGAAATCCCGCTGAAACTTTGGACATTGTCGCGAAGGGTTCCCAATCCCCGACAAGATTGGCACCCTTTCACGTCCAAATCTCTCAAACTCCGGGAGAGATTCTCAAAACCAAGGTTGACATGTTTCGAGTTCCTTTCAACATTTTGGAAATCCCGCTGAAACTTTGGACTTTCTCGCGAAGGGTTCCCAATCCCCGACAAGATTGGTACCCTTTCACGTCCAAATCTCTCAAACTCCGGGAGAGATTCTCAAAACCAAGGTTGACATGTTTCGAGTTCCTTTCAACATTTTGGAAATCACGCTGAAACTTTGGACATTCTCGCGAAGGGTTCTCAATCAACGACAAGACTGGTACCCTTTCACGTCCAAATCTCTCAAACTCCGGGAGAGATTCTCAAAACCAAGGTTGACATGTTTCGAGTTCCTTTCAACATTTTGGAAATCCCGCTGAAACTTTGGACATTGTCGCGAAGGGTTCCCAATCTTCGACAAGATTGGTACCCTTTCACGTCCAAATCTCTCAAACTCCGGGAGAGATTCTCAAAACCATGGTTGACATGTTTCGAGTTCCTTTCAACATTTTGGAAATCCCGCTGAAACTTTGGACATTGTCGCGAAGGGTTCCCAATCCCCGACAAGATTGGCACCCTTTCACGTCCAAATCTCTCAAACTCCGGGAGAGATTCTCAAAACCAAGGTTGACATGTTT
Organism: Streptopelia decaocto; assembly: GCF_964273445.1. Classification (NCBI taxonomy): domain Eukaryota; kingdom Metazoa; phylum Chordata; class Aves; order Columbiformes; family Columbidae; genus Streptopelia; species Streptopelia decaocto. The sequence continues at coordinate 904,204 of NW_028116552.1, read as the reverse complement.
CGAGTTCCTTTCAACATTTTGGAAATCCCGCTGAAACTTTGGACTTTCTCGCGAAGGGTTCCCAATCCCCGACAAGATTGGTACCCTTTCACGTCCAAATCTCTCAAACTCCGGGAGAGATTCTCAAAACCAAGGTTGACATGTTTCGAGTTCCTTTCAACATTTTGGAAATCCCGCTGAAACTTTGGACTTTCTCGCGAAGGGTTCCCAATCCCCGACAAGACTGGTACCCTTTCACGTCCAAATCTCTCAAACTCCGGGAGAGATTCTCAAAACCAAGGTTGACATGTTTCGAGTTCCTTTCAACATTTTGGAAATCCCGCTGAAAGTTTGGCTATTCTGGCGAAGGGTTCCCAATCCCTGACAAGATTGGTACCCTTTCACGTCCTAATCTCTCAAAGTCCGGGAGAGATTCTCAAAACCAAGGTTGACATGTTTCGAGTTCCTTTCAACATTTTGGAAATCCCGCTGAAACTTTGGACATTGTCGCGAAGGGTTCCCAATCTTCGACAAGATTGGTACCCTTTCACGTCCAAATCTCTCAAACTCCGGGAGAGATTCTCAAAACCATGGTTGACATGTTTCGAGTTCCTTTCAACATTTTGGAAATCCCGCTGAAACTTTGGACATTGTCGCGAAGGGTTCCCAATCCCCGACAAGATTGGTACCCTTTCACGTCCAAATCTCTCAAACTCCGGGAGAGATTCTCAAAACCAAGGTTGACATGTTTCGAGTTCCTTTCAACATATTGGAAATCCCGCTGAAAGTTTGGCTATTCTGGCGAAGGGTTCCCAATCCCTGACAAGATTGGTACCCTTTCACGTCCTAATCTCTCAAAGTCCGGGAGAGATTCTCAAAACCAAGGTTGACATGTTTCGAGTTCCTTTCAACATTTTGGAAATCCCGCTGAAACTTTGGACATTCTCGCGAAGGGTTCCCTATCTTCGACAAGATTGGTACCCTTTCACGTCCAAATCTCTCAAACTCCGGGAGAGATTCTCAAAACCATGGTTGACATGTTTCGAGTTCCTTTCAACATTTTGGAAATCCCGCTGAAACTTTGGACATTCTCGCGAAGGGTTCCCAATCCCCGACAAGATTGGTACCCTTTCACGTCCAAATCTCTCAAACTCCGGGAGAGATTCTCAAAACCAAGGTTGACATGTTTCGAGTTCCTTTCAACATTTTGGAAATCACGCTGAAACTTTGGACATTCTCGCGAAGGGTTCCCAATCCCCGACAAGACTGGTACCCTTTCACGTCCAAATCTCTCAAACTCCGGGAGAGATTCTCAAAACCAAGGTTGACATGTTTCGAGTTCCTTTCAACATTTTGGAAATCCCGCTGAAACTTTGGACATTGTCGCGAAGGGTTCCCAATCTTCGACAAGATTGGTACCCTTTCACGTCCAAATCTCTCAAACTCCGGGAGAGATTCTCAAAACCATGGTTGACATGTTTCGAGTTCCTTTCAACATTTTGGAAATCCCGCTGAAACTTTGGACATTGTCGCGAAGGGTTCCCAATCCCCGACAAGATTGGCACCCTTTCACGTCCAAATCTCTCAAACTCCGGGAGAGATTCTCAAAACCAAGGTTGACATGTTTCGAGTTCCTTTCAACATTTTGGAAATCCCGCTGAAACTTTGGACTTTCTCGCGAAGGGTTCCCAATCCCCGACAAGATTGGTACCCTTTCACGTCCAAATCTCTCAAACTCCGGGAGAGATTCTCAAAACCAAGGTTGACATGTTTCGAGTTCCTTTCAACATTTTGGAAATCCCGCTGAAACTTTGGACATTGTCGCGAAGGGTTCCCAATCTTCGACAAGATTGGTACCCTTTCACGTCCTAATCTCTCAAAGTCCGGGAGAGATTCTCAAAACCAAGGTTGACATGTTTCGAGTTCCTTTCAACATTTTGGAAATCCCGCTGAAACTTTGGACATTGTCGCGAAGGGTTCCCAATCTTCGACAAGATTGGTACCCTTTCACGTCCAAATCTCTCAAACTCCGGGAGAGATTCTCAAAACCATGGTTGACATGTTTCGAGTTCCTTTCAACATTTTGGAAATCCCGCTGAAACTTTGGACATTGTCGCGAAGGGTTCCCAATCCCCGACAAGATTGGTACCCTTTCACGTCCAAATCTCTCAAACTCCGGGAGAGATTCTCAAAACCAAGGTTGACATGTTTCGAGTTCCTTTCAACATATTGGAAATCCCGCTGAAAGTTTGGCTATTCTGGCGAAGGGTTCCCAATCCCTGACAAGATTGGTACCCTTTCACGTCCTAATCTCTCAAAGTCCGGGAGAGATTCTCAAAACCAAGGTTGACATGTTTCGAGTTCCTTTCAACATTTTGGAAATCCCGCTGAAACTTTGGACATTCTCGCGAAGGGTTCCCTATCTTCGACAAGATTGGTACCCTTTCACGTCCAAATCTCTCAAACTCCGGGAGAGATTCTCAAAACCATGGTTGACATGTTTCGAGTTCCTTTCAACATTTTGGAAATCCCGCTGAAACTTTGGACATTCTCGCGAAGGGTTCCCAATCCCCGACAAGATTGGTACCCTTTCACGTCCAAATCTCTCAAACTCCGGGAGAGATTCTCAAAACCAAGGTTGACATGTTTCGAGTTCCTTTCAACATTTTGGAAATCCCGCTGAAACTTTGGACATTCTCGCGAAGGGTTCCCAATCCCCGACAAGATTGGTACCCTTTCACGTCCAAATCTCTCAAAGTCCGGGAGAGATTCTCAAAACCAAGGTTGACATGTTTCGAGTTCCTTTCAACATTTTGGAAATCCCGCTGAAACTTTGGACTTTCTCACGAAGGGTTCCCAATCCCCGACAAGATTGGTACCCTTTCACGTCCAAATCTCTCAAACTCCGGGAGAGATTCTCAAAACCAAGGTTGACATGTTTCGAGTTCCTTTCAACATTTTGGAAATCACGCTGAAACTTTGGACATTCGCGCGAAGGGTTCCCAATCCCCGACAAGACTGGTACACTTTCACGTCCAAATCTCTCAAACTCCGGGAGAGATTCTCAAAACCAAGGTTGACATGTTTCGAGTTCCTTTCAACATTTTGGAAATCCTGCTGAAAGTTTGGATATTCTGGCGAAGGGTTCCCAATCCCTGACAAGATTGGTACCCTTTCACGTCCAAATCTCTCAAACTCCGGGAGAGATTCTCAAAACCAAGGTTGACATGTTTCGAGTTCCTTTCAACATTTTGGAAATCCCGCTGAAACTTTGGACATTGTCGCGAAGGGTTCCCAATCTTCGACAAGATTGGTACCCTTTCACGTCCAAATCTCTCAAACTCCGGGAGAGATTCTCAAAACCAAGGTTGACATGTTTCGAGTTCCTTTCAACATTTTGGAAATCCCGCTGAAACTTTGGACATTCTCGCGAAGGGTTCCCAATCCCCGACAAGACTGGTACCCTTTCACGTCCAAATCTCTCAAACTCCGGGAGAGATTCTCAAAACCAAGGTTGACATGTTTCGAGTTCCTTTCAACATTTTGGAAATCACGCTGAAACTTTGGACATTGTCGCGAAGGGTTCCCAATCCCCGACAAGATTGGTACCCTTTCACGTCCAAATCTCTCAAACTCCGGGAGAGATTCTCAAAACCAAGGTTGACATGTTTCGAGTTCCTTTCAACATTTTGGAAATCCCGCTGAAACTTTGGACTTTCTCGCGAAGGGTTCCCAATCCCCGACAAGATTGGTACCCTTTCACGTCCAAATCTCTCAAACTCCGGGAGAGATTCTCAAAACCAAGGTTGACATGTTTCGAGTTCCTTTCAACATTTTGGAAATCACGCTGAAACTTTGGACATTCTCGCGAAGGGTTCCCAATCCCCGACAAGACTGGTACCCTTTCACGTCCAAATCTCTCAAACTCCGGGAGAGATTCTCAAAACCAAGGTTAACATGTTTCGAGTTCCTTTCAACATTTTGGAAATCCCGCTGAAACTTTGGACATTCTCGCGAAGGGTTCCCAATCCCCGACAAGATTGGTACCCTTTCATGTCCAAATCTCTCAAACTCCGGGAGAGATTCTCAAAACCAAGGTTGACATGTTTCGAGTTCCTTTCAACATTTTGGAAATCCCGCTGAAACTTTGGACATTCTTGCGAAGGGTTCCCAATCCCCGACAAGATTGGTACCCTTTCACGTCCAAATCTCTCAAACTCCGGGAGAGATTCTCAAAACCAAGGTTGACATGTTTCGAGTTCCTTTCAACATTTTGGAAATCACGCTGAAACTTTGGACTTTCTCGCGAAGGGTTCCCAATCCCCGACAAGATTGGTACCCTTTCACGTCCAAATCTCTCAAACTCCGGGAGAGATTCTCAAAACCAAGGTTGACATGTTTCGAGTTCCTTTCAACATTTTGGAAATCCCGCTGAAACTTTGGACATTCTCACGAAGGGTTCCCAATCCCCGACAAGATTGGTACCCTTTCATGTCCAAATCTCTCAAACTCTGGGAGAGATTCTCAAAACCAAGGTTGACATGTTTCGAGTTCCTTTCAACATTTTGGAAATCCCACTAAAACTTTGGACATTCTCGCGAAGGGTTCCCGATCCCCGACACGATTGGTACCCTTTCACGTCCAAATCTCTCAAACTCCGGGAGAGATTCTCAAAACCAAGGTTGACATGTTTCGAGTTCCTTTCAACATTTTGGAAATCCTGCTGAAAGTTTGGATATTCTGGCAAAGGGTTCCCAATGCCTGACAAGATTGGTACCCTTTCACGTCCAAATCTCTCAAAGTCCGGGAGAGATTCTCAAAACCAAGGTTGACATGTTTCGAGTTCCTTTCAACATTTTGGAAATCCCGCTGAAACTTTGGACATTGTCGCGAAGGGTTCCCAATCTTCGACAAGATTGGTACCCTTTCACGTCCAAATCTCTCAAACTCCGGGAGAGATTCTCAAAACCAAGGTTGACATGTTTCGAGTTCCTTTCAACATTTTGGAAATCCCGCTGAAACTTTGGACATTCTCGCGAAGGGTTCCCAATCCCCGACAAGATTGGTACCCTTTCACGTCCAAATCTCTCAAACTCCGGGAGAGATTCTCAAAACCAAGGTTGACATGTTTCGAGTTCCTTTCAACATTTTGGAAATCCCGCTGAAACTTTGGACATTCTCGCGAAGGGTTCCCAATCCCCGACAAGATTGGTACCCTTTCATGTCCAAATCTCTCAAACTCCGGGAGAGATTCTCAAAACCAAGGTTGACATGTTTCGAGTTCCTTTCAACATTTTGGAAATCCCGCTGAAACTTTGGACATTCTTGCGAAGGGTTCCCAATCCCCGACAAGATTGGTACCCTTTCACGTCCAAATCTCTCAAACTCCGGGAGAGATTCTCAAAACCAAGGTTGACATGTTTCGAGTTCCTTTCAACATTTTGGAAATCACGCTGAAACTTTGGACATTCTCGCGAAGGGTTCCCAATCCCCGACAAGACTGGTACCCTTTCACGTCCAAATCTCTCAAACTCCGGGAGAGATTCTCAAAACCAAGGTTGACATGTTTCGAGTTCCTTTCAACATTTTGGAAATCCCGCTGAAACTTTGGACATTCTGGCGAAGGGTTCCCAATCCCCGACAAGATTGGTACCCTTTCATGTCCAAATCTCTCAAACTCCGGGAGAGATTCTCAAAACCAAGGTTGACATGTTTCGAGTTCCTTTCAACATTTTGGAAATCCCGCTGAAACTTTGGACATTGTCGCGAAGGGTTCCCAATCCCCGACAAGATTGGTACCCTTTCACGTCCAAATCTCTCAAACTCCGGCAGAGATTCTCAAAACCAAGGTTGACATGTTTCGAGTTCCTTTCAACATTTTGGAAATCCCGCTGAAACTTTGGACATTCTGGCGAAGGGTTCCCAATCCCCGACAAGATTGGTACCCTTTCATGTCCAAATCTCTCAAACTCCGGGAGAGATTCTCAAAACCAAGGTTGACATGTTTCGAGTTCCTTTCAACATTTTGGAAATCACGCTGAAACTTTGGACATTCTCGCGAAGGGTTCCCAATCCCCGACAAGATTGGTACCCTTTCACGTCCAAATCTCTCAAAGTCTGGGAGAGATTCTCAAAACCAAGGTTGACATGTTTCGAGTTCCTTTCAACATTTTGGAAATCCCGCTGAAACTTTGGACATTGTCGCGAAGGGTTCCCAATCTTCGACAAGATTGGTACCCTTTCACGTCCAAATCTCTCAAACTCCGGGAGAGATTCTCAAAACCATGGTTGACATGTTTCGAGTTCCTTTCAACATTTTGGAAATCCCGCTGAAACTTTGGACATTCTGGCGAAGGGTTCCCAATCCCCGACAAGATTGGTACCCTTTCACGTCCAAATCTCTCAAAGTCCGGGAGAGATTCTCAAAACCAAGGTTGACATGTTTCGAGTTCCTTTCAACATTTTGGAAATCCCGCTGAAACTTTGGACTTTCTCGCGAAGGGTTCCCAATCCCCGACAAGATTGGTACCCTTTCACGTCCAAATCTCTCAAAGTCCGGGAGAGATTCTCAAAACCAAGGTTGACATGTTTCGAGTTCCTTTCAACATTTTGGAAATCACGCTGAAACTTTGGACATTCTCGCGAAGGGTTCCCAATCCCCGACAAGACTGGTACCCTTTCACGTCCAAATCTCTCAAACTCCGGGAGAGATTCTCAAAACCAAGGTTGACATGTTTCGAGTTCCTTTCAACATTTTGGAAATCCTGCTGAAAGTTTGGATATTCTGGCGAAGGGTTCCCAATCCCTGACAAGATTGGTACCCTTTCACGTCCAAATCTCTCAAACTCCGGGAGAGATTCTCAAAACCAAGGTTGACATGTTTCGAGTTCCTTTCAACATTTTGGAAATCCCGCTGAAACTTTGGACATTGTCGCGAAGGGTTCCCAATCTTCGACAAGATTGGTACCCTTTCACGTCCAAATCTCTCAAACTCCGGGAGAGATTCTCAAAACCATGGTTGACATGTTTCGAGTTCCTTTCAACATTTTGGAAATCCCGCTGAAACTTTGGACATTGTCGCGAAGGGTTCCCAATCCCCGACAAGATTGGTACCCTTTCACGTCCAAATCTCTCAAACTCCGGGAGAGATTCTCAAAACCAAGGTTGACATGTTTCGAGTTCCTTTCAACATTTTGGAAATCCCGCTGAAACTTTGGACTTTCTGGCGAAGGGTTCCCAATCCCCGACAAGATTGGTACCCTTTCACGTCCAAATCTCTCAAAGTCCGGGAGAGATTCTCAAAACCAAGGTTGACATGTTTCGAGTTCCTTTCAACATTTTGGAAATCCCGCTGAAACTTTGGACATTCTCGCGAAGGGTTCCCAATCCCCGACAAGACTGGTACCCTTTCACGTCCAAATCTCTCAAACTCCGGGAGAGATTCTCAAAACCAAGGTTGACATGTTTCGAGTTCCTTTCAACATTTTGGAAATCACGCTGAAACTTTGGACATTGTCGCGAAGGGTTCCCAATCCCCGACAAGATTGGTACCCTTTCACGTCCAAATCTCTCAAACTCCGGGAGAGATTCTCAAAACCAAGGTTGACATGTTTCGAGTTCCTTTCAACATTTTGGAAATCCCGCTGAAACTTTGGACATTCTCGTGAAGGGTTCCCAATCCCCGACAAGACTGGTACCCTTTCACATCCAAATCTCTCAAACTCCGGGAGAGATTCTCAAAACCAAGGTTGACATGTTTCGAGTTCCTTTCAACATTTTGGAAATCCCGCTGAAACTTTGGACATTGTCGCGAAGGGTTCCCAATCTTCGACAAGATTGGTACCCTTTCACGTCCAAATCTCTCAAACTCTGGGAGAGATTCTCAAAACCATGGTTGACATGTTTCGAGTTCCTTTCAACATTTTGGAAATCCCGCTGAAACTTTGGACTTTCTCGCGAAGGGTTCCCAATCCCCGACAAGATTGGTACCCTTTCACGTCCAAATCTCTCAAACTCCGGGAGAGATTCTCAAAACCAAGGTTGACATGTTTCGAGTTCCTTTCAACATTTTGGAAATCACGCTGAAACTTTGGACATTCTCGCGAAGGGTTCCCAATCCCCGACAAGACTGGTACCCTTTCACGTCCAAATCTCTAAAACTCCGGGAGAGATTCTCAAAACCAAGGTTAACATGTTTCGAGTTCCTTTCAACATTTTGGAAATCCCGCTGAAACTTTGGACATTCTCGCGAAGGGTTCCCAATCCCCGACAAGATTGGTACCCTTTCATGTCCAAATCTCTCAAACTCCGGGAGAGATTCTCAAAACCAAGGTGGACATGTTTCGAGTTCCTTTCAACATTTTGGAAATCCCGCTGAAACTTTGGACATTCTTGCGAAGGGTTCCCAATCCCCGACAAGATTGGAACCCTTTCACGTCCAAATCTCTCAAACTCCGGGAGAGATTCTCAAAACCAAGGTTGACATGTTTCGAGTTCCTTTCAACATTTTGGAAATCACGCTGAAACTTTGGACTTTCTCGCGAAGGGTTCCCAATCCCCGACAAGATTGGTACCCTTTCACGTCCAAATCTCTCAAACTCCGGGAGAGATTCTCAAAACCAAGGTTGACATGTTTCGAGTTCCTTTCAACATTTTGGAAATCCCGCTGAAACTTTGGACATTCTCGCGAAGGGTTCCCAATCCCCGACAAGACTGGTACCCTTTCACATCCAAATCTCTCAAACTCCGGGAGAGATTCTCAAAACCAAGGTTGACATGTTTCGAGTTCCTTTCAACATTTTGGAAATCCCGCTGAAACTTTGGACTTTCTCGCGAAGGGTTCCCAATCCCCGACAAGATTGGTACCCTTTCACGTCCAAATCTCTCAAACTCCGGGAGAGATTCTCAAAACCATGGTTGACATGTTTCGAGTTCCTTTCAACATTTTGGAAATCCCGCTGAAACTTTGGACATTGTCGCGAAGGGTTCCCAATCTTCGACAAGATTGGTACCCTTTCACGTCCAAATCTCTCAAACTCTGGGAGAGATTCTCAAAACCATGGTTGACATGTTTCGAGTTCCTTTCAACTATTGGAAATCCCGCTGAAACTTTGGACTTTCTCGCGAAGGGTTCCCAATCCCCGACAAGATTGGTACCCTTTCACGTCCAAATCTCTCAAACTCCGGGAGAGATTCTCAAAACCAAGGTTGACATGTTTCGAGTTCCTTTCAACATTTTGGAAATCACGCTGAAACTTTGGACATTCTCGCGAAGGGTTCCCAATCCCCGACAAGACTGGTACCCTTTCACGTCCAAATCTCTAAAACTCCGGGAGAGATTCTCAAAACCAAGGTTAACATGTTTCGAGTTCCTTTCAACATTTTGGAAATCCCGCTGAAACTTTGGACATTCTCGCGAAGGGTTCCCAATCCCCGACAAGATTGGTACCCTTTCATGTCCAAATCTCTCAAACTCCGGGAGAGATTCTCAAAACCAAGGTGGACATGTTTCGAGTTCCTTTCAACATTTTGGAAATCCCGCTGAAACTTTGGACATTCTTGCGAAGGGTTCCCAATCCCCGACAACATTGGAACCCTTTCACGTCCAAATCTCTCAAACTCCGGGAGAGATTCTCAAAACCAAGGTTGACATGTTTCGAGTTCCTTTCAACATTTTGGAAATCACGCTGAAACTTTGGACTTTCTCGCGAAGGGTTCCCAATCCCCGACAAGATTGGTACCCTTTCACGTCCAAATCTCTCAAACTCCGGGAGAGATTCTCAAAACCAAGGTTGACATGTTTCGAGTTCCTTTCAACATTTTGGAAATCCCGCTGAAACTTTGGACTTTCTCGCGAAGGGTTCCCAATCCCCGACAAGATTGGTACCCTTTCACGTCCAAATCTCTCAAACTCCGGGAGAGATTCTCAAAACCATGGTTGACATGTTTCGAGTTCCTTTCAACATTTTGGAAATCCCGCTGAAACTTTGGACATTGTCGCGAAGGGTTCCCAATCCCCGACAAGATTGGTACCCTTTCACGTCCAAATCTCTCAAACTCCGGGAGAGATTCTCAAAACCAAGGTTGACATGTTTCGAGTTCCTTTCAACATTTTGGAAATCCCGCTGAAACTTTGGACTTTCTCGCGAAGGGTTCCCAATCCCCGACAAGATTGGTACCCTTTCACGTCCAAATCTCTCAAACTCCGGGAGAGATTCTCAAAACCAAGGTTGACATGTTTCGAGTTCCTTTCAACATTTTGGAAATCACGCTGAAACTTTGGACATTCTCGCGAAGGGTTCCCAATCCCCGACAAGACTGGTACCCTTTCACGTCCAAATCTCTCAAACTCCGGGAGAGATTCTCAAAACCAAGGTTAACATGTTTCGAGTTCCTTTCAACATTTTGGAAATCCCGCTGAAACTTTGGACATTCTCGCGAAGGGTTCCCAATCCCCGACAAGATTGGTACCCTTTCATGTCCAAATCTCTCAAACTCCGGGAGAGATTCTCAAAACCAAGGTTGACATGTTTCGAGTTCCTTTCAACATTTTGGAAATCCCACTAAAACTTTGGACATTCTCGCGAAGGGTTCCCGATCCCCGACACGATTGGTACCCTTTCACGTCCAAATCTCTCAAACTCCGGGAGAGATTCTCAAAACCAAGGTTGACATGTTTCGAGTTCCTTTCAACATTTTGGAAATCCTGCTGAAAGTTTGGATATTCTGGCAAAGGGTTCCCAATCTTCGACAAGATTGGTACCCTTTCACGTCCAAATCTCTCAAACTCCGGCAGAGATTCTCAAAACCAAGGTTGACATGTTTCGAGTTCCTTTCAACATTTTGGAAATCCCGCTGAAACTTTGGACATTGTCGCTAAGGGTTCCCAATCTTCGACAAGATTGGTACCCTTTCACGTCCAAATCTCTCAAACTCCGGGAGAGATTCTCAAAACCAAGGTTGACATGTTTCGAGTTCCTTTCAACATTTTGGAAATCCCGCTGAAACTTTGGACTTTCTCGCGAAGGGTTCCCAATCCCCGACAAGACTGGTACCCTTTCACGTCCAAATCTCTCAAACTCCGGGAGAGATTCTCAAAACCAAGGTGGACATGTTTCGAGTTCCTTTCAACATTTTGGAAATCCCGCTGAAACTTTGGACATTCTTGCGAAGGGTTCCCAATCCCCGACAAGATTGGTACCCTTTCACGTCCAAATCTCTCAAACTCCGGGAGAGATTCTCAAAACCAAGGTTGACATGTTTCGAGTTCCTTTCAACATTTTGGAAATCACGCTGAAACTTTGGACTTTCTCGCGAAGGGTTCCCAATCCCCGACAAGATTGGTACCCTTTCACGTCCAAATCTCTCAAACTCCGGGAGAGATTCTCAAAACCAAGGTTGACATGTTTCGAGTTCCTTTCAACATTTTGGAAATCACGCTGAAACTTTGGACATTCTCGCGAAGGGTTCCCAATCCCCGACAAGACTGGTACCCTTTCACATCCAAATCTCTCAAACTCCGGGAGAGATTCTCAAAACCAAGGTTGACATGTTTCGAGTTCCTTTCAACATTTTGGAAATCCCGCTGAAACTTTGGACTTTCTCGCGAAGGGTTCCCAATCCCCGACAAGATTGGTACCCTTTCACGTCCAAATCTCTCAAACTCCGGGAGAGATTCTCAAAACCATGGTTGACATGTTTCGAGTTCCTTTCAACATTTTGGAAATCCCGCTGAAACTTTGGACATTGTCGCGAAGGGTTCCCAATCCCCGACAAGATTGGTACCCTTTCACGTCCAAATCTCTCAAACTCCGGGAGAGATTCTCAAAACCAAGGTTGACATGTTTCGAGTTCCTTTCAACATTTTGGAAATCCCGCTGAAACTTTGGACTTTCTCGCGAAGGGTTCCCAATCCCCGACAAGATTGGTACCCTTTCACGTCCAAATCTCTCAAACTCCGGGAGAGATTCTCAAAACCAAGGTTGACATGTTTCGAGTTCCTTTCAACATTTTGGAAATCACGCTGAAACTTTGGACATTCTCGCGAAGGGTTCCCAATCCCCGACAAGACTGGTACCCTTTCACGTCCAAATCTCTCAAACTCCGGGAGAGATTCTCAAAACCAAGGTTAACATGTTTCGAGTTCCTTTCAACATTTTGGAAATCCCGCTGAAACTTTGGACATTCTCGCGAAGGGTTCCCAATCCCCGACAAGATTGGTACCCTTTCATGTCCAAATCTCTCAAACTCCGGGAGAGATTCTCAAAACCAAGGTTGACATGTTTCGAGTTCCTTTCAACATTTTGGAAATCCCACTAAAACTTTGGACATTCTCGCGAAGGGTTCCCGATCCCCGACACGATTGGTACCCTTTCACGTCCAAATCTCTCAAACTCCGGGAGAGATTCTCAAAACCAAGGTTGACATGTTTCGAGTTCCTTTCAACATTTTGGAAATCCTGCTGAAAGTTTGGATATTCTGGCAAAGGGTTCCCAGTCTTCGACAAGATTGGTACCCTTTCACGTCCAAATCTCTCAAACTCCGGCAGAGATTCTCAAAACCAAGGTTGACATGTTTCGAGTTCCTTTCAACATTTTGGAAATCCCGCTGAAACTTTGGACATTGTCGCGAAGGGTTCCCAATCCCCGACAAGATTGGTACCCTTTCACGTCCAAATCTCTCAAACTCCGGGAGAGATTCTCAAAACCAAGGTTGACATGTTTCGAGTTCCTTTCAACATTTTGGAAATCCCGCTGAAACTTTGGACTTTCTCGCGAAGGGTTCCCAATCCCCGACAAGACTGGTACCCTTTCACGTCCAAATCTCTCAAACTCCGGGAGAGATTCTCAAAACCAAGGTTGACATGTTTCGAGTTCCTTTCAACATTTTGGAAATCTTGCTGAAACTTTGGACATTCTTGCGAAGGGTTTCCGATCCCCGACAAGATTGGTACCCTTTCATGTGCAAATCTCTCAAACTCCGGGAGAGATTCTCAAAACCAAGGTTGACATGTTTCGAGTTCCTTTCAACATTTTGGAAATCCCGCTGAAACTTTGGACATTCTCGCGAAGGGTTCCCAATCCCCGACAAGATTGGCACCCTTTCACGTCCAAATCTCTCAAACTCCGGGAGAGATTCTCAAAACCAAGGTTGACATGTTTCGAGTTCCTTTCAACATTTTGGAAATCCCGCTGAAACTTTGGACATTCTCGCGAAGGGTTCCCAATCCCCGACAAGACTGGTACCCTTTCACGTCCAAATCTCTCAAACTCCGGGAGAGATTCTCAAAACCATGGCTGACATGTTTCGAGTTCCTTTCAACATTTTGGAAATCCCGCTGAAACTTTGGACATTGTCGCGAAGGGTTCCCAATCCCCGACAAGATTGGTACCCTTTCACGTCCAAATCTCTCAAACTCCGGGAGAGATTCTCAAAACCAAGGTTGACATGTTTCGAGTTCCTTTCAACATTTTGGAAATCCTGCTGAAAGTTTGGATATTCTGGCCAAGGGTTCCCAATCCCTGACAAGATTGGTACCCTTTCATGTGCAAATCTCTCAAACTCCGGGAGAGATTCTCAAAACCAAGGTTGACATGTTTCGAGTTCCTTTCAACATTTTGGAAATCCCGCTGAAACTTTGGACATTGTCGCGAAGGGTTCCCAATCTTCGACAAGATTGGTACCCTTTCACGTCCAAATCTCTCAAACTCCGGGATAGATTCTCAAAACCATGGTTGACATGTTTCGAGTTCCTTTCAACATTTTGGAAATCCCGCTGAAACTTTGGACATTCTCGCGAAGGGTTCCCAATCCCCGACAAGATTGGTACCCTTTCACGTCCAAATCTCTCAAACTCCGGGAGAGATTCTCAAAACCAAGGTTGACATGTTTCGAGTTCCTTTCAACATTTTGGAAATCCTGCTGAAAGTTTGGATATTCTGGTGAAGGGTTCCCAATCCCTGAAAAGATTGGTACCCTTTCACGTCCAAATCTCTCAAAGTCCGGGAGAGATTCTCAAAACCAAGGTTGACATGTTTCGAGTTCCTTTCAACATTTTGGAAATCCCGCTGAAACTTTGGACATTCTCGCGAAGGGTTCCCAATCCCCGACAAGATTGGTACCCTTTCATGTCCAAATCTCTCAAACTCCGGGAGAGATTCTCAAAACCAAGGTTGACATGTTTCGAGTTCCTTTCAACATTTTGGAAATCCCGCTGAAACTTTGGACATTGTCGCGAAGGGTTCCCAATCTTCGACAAGATTGGTACCCTTTCACGTCCAAATCTCTCAAACTCCGGGAGAGATTCTCAAAACCATGGTTGACATGTTTCGAGTTCCTTTCAACATTTTGGAAATCCCGCTGAAACTTTGGACATTGTCGCGAAGGGTTCCCAATCCCCGACAAGATTGGTACCCTTTCACGTCCAAATCTCTCAAACTCCGGGAGAGATTCTCAAAAGCAAGGTTGACATGTTTCGAGTTCCTTTCAACATTTTGGAAATCCCGCTGAAACTTTGGACATTGTCGCGAAGGGTTCCCAATCCCCGACAAGATTGGTACCCTTTCACGTCCAAATCTCTCAAACTCCGGGAGAGATTCTCAAAACCAAGGTTGACATGTTTCGAGTTCCTTTCAACATTTTGGAAATCCTGCTGAAAGTTTGGATATTCTGGCGAAGGGTTCCCAATCCCTGACAAGATTGGTACCCTTTCACGTCCAAATCTCTCAAAGTCTGGGAGAGATTCTCAAAACCAAGGTTGACATGTTTCGAGTTCCTTTCAACATTTTGGAAATCCCGCTGAAACTTTGGACATTGTCGCGAAGGGTTCCCAGTCTTCGACAAGATTGGTACCCTTTCACGTCCAAATCTCTCAAACTCCGGGAGAGATTCTCAAAACCATGGTTGACATGTTTCGAGTTCCTTTCAACATTTTTGAAAACCCCGCTGAAACTTTGGACTTTCTCGCGAAGGGTTCCCAATCCCCGACAAGATTGGTACCCTTTCACGTCCAAATCTCTCAAACTCCGGGAGAGATTCTCAAAACCAAGGTTGACATGTTTCGAGTTCCTTTCAACATTTTGGAAATCCCGCTGAAACTTTGGACATTGTCGCGAAGGGTTCCCAATCCCCGACAAGACTGGTACCCTTTCACGTCCAAATCTCTCAAACTCCGGGAGAGATTCTCAAAACCAAGGTTGACATGTTTCGAGTTCCTCTCAACATTTTGGAAATCCTGCCGAAAGTTTGGATATTCTGGTGAAGGGTTCCCAATCCCTGAAAAGATTGGCACCCTTTCACGTCCAAATCTCTCAAAGTCCGGGAGAGATTCTCAAAACCAAGGTTGACATGTTTCGAGTTCCTTTCAACATTTTGGAAATCCCGCTGAAACTTTGGACATTGTCGCGAAGGGTTCCCAATCCCCGACAAGATTGGTACCCTTTCACGTCCAAATCTCTCAAACTCCGGGAGAGATTCTCAAAACCATGGTTGACATGTTTCGAGTTCCTTTCAACATTTTGGAAATCCCGCTGAAACTTTGGACTTTCTCGCGAAGGGTTCCCAATCCCCGACAAGATTGGTACCCTTTCACGTCCAAATATCTCAAACTCCGGGAGAGATTCTCAAAACCAAGGTTGACATGGTTCCAGTTCCTTTCAACATTTTGGAAATCCCGCTGAAACTTTGGACTTTCTCGCGAAGGGTTCCCAATCCCCGACAAGATTGGTACCCTTTCACGTCCAAATCTCTCAAACTCCGGGAGAGATTCTCAAAACCAAGGTTGACATGTTTCGAGTTCCTCTCAACATTTTGGAAATCCTGCTGAAAGTTTGGATATTCTGGTGAAGGGTTCCCAATCCCTGAAAAGATTGGTACCCTTTCACGTCCAAATCTCTCAAAGTCCGGGAGAGATTCTCAAAACCAAGGTTGACATGTTTCGAGTTCCTTTCAACATTTTGGAAATCCCGCTGAAACTTTGGACATTGTCGCGAAGGGTTCCCAATCTTCGACAAGATTGGTACCCTTTCACGTCCAAATCTCTCAAACTCCGGGAGAGATTCTCAAAACCATGGTTGACATGTTTCGAGTTCCTTTCAACATTTTGGAAATCCCGCTGAAACTTTGGACATTCTCGCGAAGTCTTCCAAATCCCCGACAAGATTGGTACCCTTTCACGTCCAAATCTCTCAAAGTCCGGGAGAGATTCTCAAAACCAAGGTTGACATGTTTCGAGTTCCTTTCAACATTTTGGAAATCCCGCTGAAACTTTGGACTTTCTGGCGAAGGGTTCCCAATCCCCGACAAGATTGGTACCCTTTCACGTCCAAATCTCTCAAACTCCGGGAGAGATTCTCAAAACCAAGGTTGACATGTTTCGAGTTCCTTTCAACATTTTGGAAATCACGCTGAAACTTTGGACATTCTCGCGAAGGGTTCCCAATCCCCGACAAGATTGGTACCCTTTCACGTCCAAATCTCTCAAACTCCGGGAGAGATTCTCAAAACCAAGGTTGACATGTTTCGAGTTCCTTTCAACATTTTGGAAATCCCGCTGAAACTTTGGACTTTCTCGCGAAGGGTTCCCAATCCCTGACAAGATTGGTACCCTTTCACGTCCAAATCTCTCAAACTCCGGGAGAGATTCTCAAAACCAAGGTTGACATGTTTCGAGTTCCTTTCAACATTTTGGAAATCACGCTGAAACTTTGGACATTCTCGCGAAGGGTTCCCAATCAACGACAAGACTGGTACCCTTTCACGTCCAAATCTCTCAAACTCCGGGAGAGATTCTCAAAACCAAGGTTGACATGTTTCGAGTTCCTTTCAACATTTTGGAAATCACGCGGAAACTTTGGACATTCTCGCGAAGGGTACCCAATCTTCGACAAGATTGGTACCCTTTCACGTCCAAATCTCTCAAACTCCGGGAGAGATTCTCAAAACCAAGGTTGACATGTTTCGAGTTCCTTTCAACATTTTGGAAATCCTGCTGAAAGTTTGGATATTCTGGCGAAGGGTTCCCAATCCCTGACAAGATTGGTACCCTTTCACGTCCAAATCTCTCAAAGTCCGGGAGAGATTCTCAAAACCAAGGTTGACATGTTTCGAGTTCCTTTCAACATTTTGGAAATCCCGCTGAAACTTTGGACATTGTCGCGAAGGGTTCCCAATCCCCGACAAGACTGGTACCCTTTCATGTCCAAATCTCTCAAACTCCGGGAGAGATTCTCAAAACCATGGTTGACATGTTTCGAGTTCCTTTCAACATTTTGGAAATCCCGCTGAAACTTTGGACTTTCTCGCGAAGGGTTCCCAATCCCCGACAAGATTGGTACCCTTTCACGTCCAAATCTCTCAAACTCCGGGAGAGATTCTCAAAACCAAGGTTGACATGTTTCGAGTTCCTTTCAACATTTTGGAAATCACGCTGAAACTTTGGACATTCTCGCGAAGGGTTCCCAATTCCCGACAAGACTGGTACCCTTTCACGTCCAAATCTCTCAAACTCCGGGAGAGATTCTCAAAACCAAGGTTGACATGTTTCGAGTTCCTTTCAACATTTTGGAAATCCCGCTGAAACTTTGGACTTTCTCGCGAAGGGTTCCCAATCCCCGACAAGATTGGTACCCTTTCACGTCCAAATCTCTCAAACTCCGGGAGAGATTCTCAAAACCAAGGTTGACATGTTTTGAGTTCCTTTCAACATTTTGGAAATCACGCTGAAACTTTGGACATTCTCGCGAAGGGTTCCCAATCCCCGACAAGACTGGTACCCTTTCACGTCCAAATCTCTCAAAGTCCGGGAGAGATTCTCAAAACCAAGGTTGACATGTTTCGAGTTCCTTTCAACATTTTGGAAATCCCGCTGAAACTTTGGACATTCTCGCGAAGGGTTCCCAATCCCCGACAAGATTGGTACCCTTTCATATCCAAATCTCTCAAACTCCGGGAGAGATTCTCAAAACCAAGGTTGACATGTTTCGAGTTCCTTTCAACATTTTGGAAATCCCGCTGAAACTTTGGACATTGTCGCGAAGGGTTCCCAATCCCCGACAAGATTGGTACCCTTTCACGTCCAAATCTCTCAAACTCCGGCAGAGATTCTCAAAACCAAGGTTGACATGATTCTACTCCTCTCAACATTTTGGAAATCCCGCTGAAACTTTGGACATTCTGGCGAAGGGTTCCCAATCCCCGACAAGATTGGTACCCTTTCATGTCCAAATCTCTCAAACTCCGGGAGAGATTCTCAAAACCAAGGTTGACATGTTTCGAGTTCCTTTCAACATTTTGGAAATCACGCTGAAACTTTGGACATTCTCGCGAAGGGTTCCCAATCCCTGACAAGATTGGTACCCTTTCACGTCCAAATCTCTCAAACTCCGGGAGAGATTCTCAAAACCATGGTTGACATGTTTCGAGTTCCTTTCAACATTTTGGAAATCCCGCTGAAACTTTGGACATTGTCGCGAAGGGTTCCCAATCCCCGACAAGATTGGTACCCTTTCACGTCCAAATCTCTCAAAGTCCGGGAGAGATTCTCAAAACCAAGGTTGACATGTTTCGAGTTCCTTTCAACATTTTGGAAATCCCGCTGAAACTTTGGACATTCTGGCGAAGGGTTCCCAATCCCCGACAAGATTGGTACCCTTTCACGTCCAAATCTCTCAAACTCCGGGAGAGATTCTCAAAACCAAGGTTGACATGTTTCGAGTTCCTTTCAACATTTTGGAAATCACGCTGAAACTTTGGACATTCTCGCGAAGGGTTCCCAAGCAACGACAAGACTGGTACCCTTTCACGTCCAAATCTCTCAAACTCCGGGAGAGATTCTCAAAACCAAGGTTGACATGTTTCGAGTTCCTTTCAACATTTTGGAAATCCCGCTGAAACTTTGGACATTCTCGCGAAGGGTTCCCAATCTTCGACAAGATTGGTACCCTTTCACGTCCAAATCTCTCAAACTCCGGGAGAGATTCTCAAAACCAAGGTTGACATGTTTCGAGTTCCTCTCAACATTTTGGAAATCCTGCTGAAAGTTTGGATATTCTGGTGAAGGGTTCCCAATCCCTGAAAAGATTGGTACCCTTTCACGTCCAAATCTCTCAAACTCCGGGAGAGATTCTCAAAACCAAGGTTGACATGTTTCGAGTTCCTTTCAACATTTTGGAAATCCCGCTGAAACTTTGGACATTGTCGCGAAGGGTTCCCAATCTTCGACAAGATTGGTACCCTTTCACGTCCAAATCTCTCAAACTCCGGGAGAGATTCTCAAAACCATGGTTGACATGTTTCGAGTTCCTTTCAACATTTTGGAAATCCCGCTGAAACTTTGGACATTCTCGCGAAGTCTTCCAAATCCCCGACAAGATTGGTACCCTTTCACGTCCAAATCTCTCAAAGTCCGGGAGAGATTCTCAAAACCAAGGTTGACATGTTTCGAGTTCCTTTCAACATTTTGGAAATCCCGCTGAAACTTTGGACTTTCTGGCGAAGGGTTCCCAATCCCCGACAAGATTGGTACCCTTTCACGTCCAAATCTCTCAAACTCCGGGAGAGATTCTCAAAACCAAGGTTGACATGTTTCGAGTTCCTTTCAACATTTTGGAAATCACGCTGAAACTTTGGACATTCTCGCGAAGGGTTCCCAATCCCCGACAAGATTGGTACCCTTTCACGTCCAAATCTCTCAAACTCCGGGAGAGATTCTCAAAACCAAGGTTGACATGTTTCGAGTTCCTTTCAACATTTTGGAAATCCCGCTGAAACTTTGGACTTTCTCGCGAAGGGTTCCCAATCCCTGACAAGATTGGTACCCTTTCACGTCCAAATCTCTCAAACTCCGGGAGAGATTCTCAAAACCAAGGTTGACATGTTTCGAGTTCCTTTCAACATTTTGGAAATCACGCTGAAACTTTGGACATTCTCGCGAAGGGTTCCCAATCAACGACAAGACTGGTACCCTTTCACGTCCAAATCTCTCAAACTCCGGGAGAGATTCTCAAAACCAAGGTTGACATGTTTCGAGTTCCTTTCAACATTTTGGAAATCACGCGGAAACTTTGGACATTCTCGCGAAGGGTACCCAATCTTCGACAAGATTGGTACCCTTTCACGTCCAAATCTCTCAAACTCCGGGAGAGATTCTCAAAACCAAGGTTGACATGTTTCGAGTTCCTTTCAACATTTTGGAAATCCTGCTGAAAGTTTGGATATTCTGGCGAAGGGTTCCCAATCCCTGACAAGATTGGTACCCTTTCACGTCCAAATCTCTCAAAGTCCGGGAGAGATTCTCAAAACCAAGGTTGACATGTTTCGAGTTCCTTTCAACATTTTGGAAATCCCGCTGAAACTTTGGACATTGTCGCGAAGGGTTCCCAATCCCCGACAAGACTGGTACCCTTTCATGTCCAAATCTCTCAAACTCCGGGAGAGATTCTCAAAACCATGGTTGACATGTTTCGAGTTCCTTTCAACATTTTGGAAATCCCGCTGAAACTTTGGACTTTCTCGCGAAGGGTTCCCAATCCCCGACAAGATTGGTACCCTTTCACGTCCAAATCTCTCAAACTCCGGGAGAGATTCTCAAAACCAAGGTTGACATGTTTCGAGTTCCTTTCAACATTTTGGAAATCACGCTGAAACTTTGGACATTCTCGCGAAGGGTTCCCAATTCCCGACAAGACTGGTACCCTTTCACGTCCAAATCTCTCAAACTCCGGGAGAGATTCTCAAAACCAAGGTTGACATGTTTCGAGTTCCTTTCAACATTTTGGAAATCCCGCTGAAACTTTGGACTTTCTCGCGAAGGGTTCCCAATCCCCGACAAGATTGGTACCCTTTCACGTCCAAATCTCTCAAACTCCGGGAGAGATTCTCAAAACCAAGGTTGACATGTTTTGAGTTCCTTTCAACATTTTGGAAATCACGCTGAAACTTTGGACATTCTCGCGAAGGGTTCCCAATCCCCGACAAGACTGGTACCCTTTCACGTCCAAATCTCTCAAAGTCCGGGAGAGATTCTCAAAACCAAGGTTGACATGTTTCGAGTTCCTTTCAACATTTTGGAAATCCCGCTGAAACTTTGGACTTTCTCGCGAAGGGTTCCCAATCCCCGACAAGATTGGTACCCTTTCACGTCCAAATCTCTCAAACTCCGGGAGAGATTCTCAAAACCAAGGTTGACATGTTTCGAGTTCCTTTCAACATTTTGGAAATCACGCTGAAACTTTGGACATTCTCGCGAAGGGTTCCCAATTCCCGACAAGACTGGTACCCTTTCACGTCCAAATCTCTCAAACTCCGGGAGAGATTCTCAAAACCAAGGTTGACATGTTTCGAGTTCCTTTCAACATTTTGGAAATCCCGCTGAAACTTTGGACATTGTCGCGAAGGGTTCCCAATCCCCGACAAGACTGGTACCCTTTCATGTCCAAATCTCTCAAACTCCGGGAGAGATTCTCAAAACCATGGTTGACATGTTTCGAGTTCCTTTCAACATTTTGGAAATCCCGCTGAAACTTTGGACTTTCTCGCGAAGGGTTCCCAATCCCCGACAAGATTGGTACCCTTTCACGTCCAAATCTCTCAAACTCCGGGAGAGATTCTCAAAACCAAGGTTGACATGTTTCGAGTTCCTTTCAACATTTTGGAAATCACGCTGAAACTTTGGACATTCTCGCGAAGGGTTCCCAATTCCCGACAAGACTGGTACCCTTTCACGTCCAAATCTCTCAAACTCCGGGAGAGATTCTCAAAACCAAGGTTGACATGTTTCGAGTTCCTTTCAACATTTTGGAAATCCCGCTGAAACTTTGGACTTTCTCGCGAAGGGTTCCCAATCCCCGACAAGATTGGTACCCTTTCACGTCCAAATCTCTCAAACTCCGGGAGAGATTCTCAAAACCAAGGTTGACATGTTTTGAGTTCCTTTCAACATTTTGGAAATCACGCTGAAACTTTGGACATTCTCGCGAAGGGTTCCCAATCCCCGACAAGACTGGTACCCTTTCACGTCCAAATCTCTCAAAGTCCGGGAGAGATTCTCAAAACCAAGGTTGACATGTTTCGAGTTCCTTTCAACATTTTGGAAATCCCGCTGAAACTTTGGACATTCTCGCGAAGGGTTCCCAATCCCCGACAAGATTGGTACCCTTTCATATCCAAATCTCTCAAACTCCGGGAGAGATTCTCAAAACCAAGGTTGACATGTTTCGAGTTCCTTTCAACATTTTGGAAATCCCGCTGAAACTTTGGACATTGTCGCGAAGGGTTCCCAATCCCCGACAAGATTGGTACCCTTTCACGTCCAAATCTCTCAAACTCCGGCAGAGATTCTCAAAACCAAGGTTGACATGATTCTACTCCTCTCAACATTTTGGAAATCCCGCTGAAACTTTGGACATTCTGGCGAAGGGTTCCCAATCCCCGACAAGATTGGTACCCTTTCATGTCCAAATCTCTCAAACTCCGGGAGAGATTCTCAAAACCAAGGTTGACATGTTTCGAGTTCCTTTCAACATTTTGGAAATCACGCTGAAACTTTGGACATTCTCGCGAAGGGTTCCCAATCCCTGACAAGATTGGTACCCTTTCACGTCCAAATCTCTCAAACTCCGGGAGAGATTCTCAAAACCATGGTTGACATGTTTCGAGTTCCTTTCAACATTTTGGAAATCCCGCTGAAACTTTGGACATTGTCGCGAAGGGTTCCCAATCCCCGACAAGATTGGTACCCTTTCACGTCCAAATCTCTCAAAGTCCGGGAGAGATTCTCAAAACCAAGGTTGACATGTTTCGAGTTCCTTTCAACATTTTGGAAATCCCGCTGA
This sequence comes from Streptopelia decaocto, assembly GCF_964273445.1. Classification (NCBI taxonomy): domain Eukaryota; kingdom Metazoa; phylum Chordata; class Aves; order Columbiformes; family Columbidae; genus Streptopelia; species Streptopelia decaocto. Next base: position 881,396 of record NW_028116552.1, on the reverse strand, counting down.
AACTTTGGACATTCTGGCGAAGGGTTCCCAATCCCCGACAAGATTGGTACCCTTTCACGTCCAAATCTCTCAAACTCCGGGAGAGATTCTCAAAACCAAGGTTGACATGTTTCGAGTTCCTTTCAACATTTTGGAAATCACGCTGAAACTTTGGACATTCTCGCGAAGGGTTCCCAAGCAACGACAAGACTGGTACCCTTTCACGTCCAAATCTCTCAAACTCCGGGAGAGATTCTCAAAACCAAGGTTGACATGTTTCGAGTTCCTTTCAACATTTTGGAAATCCCGCTGAAACTTTGGACATTCTCGCGAAGGGTTCCCAATCTTCGACAAGATTGGTACCCTTTCACGTCCAAATCTCTCAAACTCCGGGAGAGATTCTCAAAACCAAGGTTGACATGTTTCGAGTTCCTTTCAACATTTTGGAAATCCTGCTGAAAGTTTGGATATTCTGGCGAAGGGTTCCCAATCCCTGACAAGATTGGTACCCTTTCACGTCCAAATCTCTCAAAGTCCGGGAGAGATTCTCAAAACCAAGGTTGACATGTTTCGAGTTCCTTTCAACATTTTGGAAATCCCGCTGAAACTTTGGACATTCTCGCGAAGGGTTCCCAATCCCCGACAAGACTGGTACCCTTTCATGTCCAAATCTCTCAAACTCCGGGAGAGATTCTCAAAACCATGGTTGACATGTTTCGAGTTCCTTTCAACATTTTGGAAATCCCGCTGAAACTTTGGACTTTCTCGCGAAGGGTTCCCAATCCCCGACAAGATTGGTACCCTTTCACGTCCAAATCTCTCAAACTCCGGGAGAGATTCTCAAAACCAAGGTTGACATGTTTCGAGTTCCTTTCAACATTTTGGAAATCACGCTGAAACTTTGGACATTCTCGCGAAGGGTTCCCAATTCCCGACAAGACTGGTACCCTTTCACGTCCAAATCTCTCAAACTCCGGGAGAGATTCTCAAAACCAAGGTTGACATGTTTCGAGTTCCTTTCAACATTTTGGAAATCCCGCTGAAACTTTGGACTTTCTCGCGAAGGGTTCCCAATCCCCGACAAGATTGGTACCCTTTCACGTCCAAATCTCTCAAACTCCGGGAGAGATTCTCAAAACCAAGGTTGACATGGTTCCAGTTCCTTTCAACATTTTGGAAATCACGCTGAAACTTTGGACATTCTCGCGAAGGGTTCCCAATCCCCGACAAGACTGGTACCCTTTCACGTCCAAATCTCTCAAACTCCGGGAGAGATTCTCAAAACCAAGGTTGACATGTTTCGAGTTCCTTTCAACATTTTGGAAATCCCGCTGAAACTTTGGACATTCTCGCGAAGGGTTCCCAATCCCCGACAAGATTGGTACCCTTTCATATCCAAATCTCTCAAACTCCGGGAGAGATTCTCAAAACCAAGGTTGACATGTTTCGAGTTCCTTTCAACATTTTGGAAATCCCGCTGAAACTTTGGACATTGTCGCGAAGGGTTCCCAATCCCCGACAAGATTGGTACCCTTTCACGTCCAAATCTCTCAAACTCCGGCAGAGATTCTCAAAACCAAGGTTGACATGTTTCGAGTTCCTTTAAACATTTTGGAAATCCTGCTGAAAGTTTGGATATTCTGGCAAAGGGTTCACAATCTTCGACAAGATTGGTACCCTTTCACGTCCAAATCTCTCAAACTCCGGGAGAGATTCTCAAAACCAAGGTTGACAGGTTTCGAGTTCCTTTCAACATTTTGGAAATCCCGCTGAAACTTTGGACATTGTCGCGAAGGGTTCCCAATCTTCGACAAGATTGGTACCCTTTCACGTCCAAATCTCTCAAACTCCGGGAGAGATTCTCAAAACCAAGGTTGACATGTTTCGAGTTCCTCTCAACATTTTGGAAATCCTGCTGAAAGTTTGGATATTCTGGTGAAGGGTTCCCAATCCCTGAAAAGATTGGTACCCTTTCACGTCCAAATCTCTCAAAGTCCGGGAGAGATTCTCAAAACCAAGGTTGACATGTTTCGAGTTCCTTTCAACATTTTGGAAATCCCGCTGAAACTTTGGACATTGTCGCGAAGGGTTCCCAATCTTCGACAAGATTGGTACCCTTTCACGTCCAAATCTCTCAAACTCCGGGAGAGATTCTCAAAACCATGGTTGACATGTTTCGAGTTCCTTTCAACATTTTGGAAATCCCGCTGAAACTTTGGACATTCTCGCGAAGTCTTCCAAATCCCCGACAAGATTGGTACCCTTTCACGTCCAAATCTCTCAAAGTCCGGGAGAGATTCTCAAAACCAAGGTTGACATGTTTCGAGTTCCTTTCAACATTTTGGAAATCCCGCTGAAACTTTGGACTTTCTGGCGAAGGGTTCCCAATCCCCGACAAGATTGGTACCCTTTCACGTCCAAATCTCTCAAACTCCGGGAGAGATTCTCAAAACCAAGGTTGACATGTTTCGAGTTCCTTTCAACATTTTGGAAATCACGCTGAAACTTTGGACATTCTCGCGAAGGGTTCCCAATCCCCGACAAGATTGGTACCCTTTCACGTCCAAATCTCTCAAACTCCGGGAGAGATTCTCAAAACCAAGGTTGACATGTTTCGAGTTCCTTTCAACATTTTGGAAATCCCGCTGAAACTTTGGACTTTCTCGCGAAGGGTTCCCAATCCCTGACAAGATTGGTACCCTTTCACGTCCAAATCTCTCAAACTCCGGGAGAGATTCTCAAAACCAAGGTTGACATGTTTCGAGTTCCTTTCAACATTTTGGAAATCACGCTGAAACTTTGGACATTCTCGCGAAGGGTTCCCAATCAACGACAAGACTGGTACCCTTTCACGTCCAAATCTCTCAAACTCCGGGAGAGATTCTCAAAACCAAGGTTGACATGTTTCGAGTTCCTTTCAACATTTTGGAAATCACGCGGAAACTTTGGACATTCTCGCGAAGGGTACCCAATCTTCGACAAGATTGGTACCCTTTCACGTCCAAATCTCTCAAACTCCGGGAGAGATTCTCAAAACCAAGGTTGACATGTTTCGAGTTCCTTTCAACATTTTGGAAATCCTGCTGAAAGTTTGGATATTCTGGCGAAGGGTTCCCAATCCCTGACAAGATTGGTACCCTTTCACGTCCAAATCTCTCAAAGTCCGGGAGAGATTCTCAAAACCAAGGTTGACATGTTTCGAGTTCCTTTCAACATTTTGGAAATCCCGCTGAAACTTTGGACATTGTCGCGAAGGGTTCCCAATCCCCGACAAGACTGGTACCCTTTCATGTCCAAATCTCTCAAACTCCGGGAGAGATTCTCAAAACCATGGTTGACATGTTTCGAGTTCCTTTCAACATTTTGGAAATCCCGCTGAAACTTTGGACTTTCTCGCGAAGGGTTCCCAATCCCCGACAAGATTGGTACCCTTTCACGTCCAAATCTCTCAAACTCCGGGAGAGATTCTCAAAACCAAGGTTGACATGTTTCGAGTTCCTTTCAACATTTTGGAAATCACGCTGAAACTTTGGACATTCTCGCGAAGGGTTCCCAATTCCCGACAAGACTGGTACCCTTTCACGTCCAAATCTCTCAAACTCCGGGAGAGATTCTCAAAACCAAGGTTGACATGTTTCGAGTTCCTTTCAACATTTTGGAAATCCCGCTGAAACTTTGGACTTTCTGGCGAAGGGTTCCCAATCCCCGACAAGATTGGTACCCTTTCACGTCCAAATCTCTCAAACTCCGGGAGAGATTCTCAAAACCAAGGTTGACATGGTTCCAGTTCCTTTCAACATTTTGGAAATCACGCTGAAACTTTGGACATTCTCGCGAAGGGTTCCCAATCCCCGACAAGACTGGTACCCTTTCACGTCCAAATCTCTCAAAGTCCGGGAGAGATTCTCAAAACCAAGGTTGACATGTTTCGAGTTCCTTTCAACATTTTGGAAATCCCGCTGAAACTTTGGACATTCTCGCGAAGGGTTCCCAATCCCCGACAAGATTGGTACCCTTTCATATCCAAATCTCTCAAACTCCGGGAGAGATTCTCAAAACCAAGGTTGACATGTTTCGAGTTCCTTTCAACATTTTGGAAATCCCGCTGAAACTTTGGACATTGTCGCGAAGGGTTCCCAATCCCCGACAAGATTGGTACCCTTTCACGTCCAAATCTCTCAAACTCCGGCAGAGATTCTCAAAACCAAGGTTGACATGATTCTACTCCTCTCAACATTTTGGAAATCCCGCTGAAACTTTGGACATTCTGGCGAAGGGTTCCCAATCCCCGACAAGATTGGTACCCTTTCATGTCCAAATCTCTCAAACTCCGGGAGAGATTCTCAAAACCAAGGTTGACATGTTTCGAGTTCCTTTCAACATTTTGGAAATCACGCTGAAACTTTGGACATTCTCGCGAAGGGTTCCCAATCCCTGACAAGATTGGTACCCTTTCACGTCCAAATCTCTCAAACTCCGGGAGAGATTCTCAAAACCATGGTTGACATGTTTCGAGTTCCTTTCAACATTTTGGAAATCCCGCTGAAACTTTGGACATTGTCGCGAAGGGTTCCCAATCCCCGACAAGATTGGTACCCTTTCACGTCCAAATCTCTCAAAGTCCGGGAGAGATTCTCAAAACCAAGGTTGACATGTTTCGAGTTCCTTTCAACATTTTGGAAATCCCGCTGAAACTTTGGACATTCTGGCGAAGGGTTCCCAATCCCCGACAAGATTGGTACCCTTTCACGTCCAAATCTCTCAAACTCCAGGAGAGATTCTCAAAACCAAGGTTGACATGTTTCGAGTTCCTTTCAACATTTTGGAAATCACGCTGAAACTTTGGACATTCTCGCGAAGGGTTCCCAAGCAACGACAAGACTGGTACCCTTTCACGTCCAAATCTCTCAAACTCCGGGAGAGATTCTCAAAACCAAGGTTGACATGTTTCGAGTTCCTTTCAACATTTTGGAAATCCCGCTGAAACTTTGGACATTCTCGCGAAGGGTTCCCAATCTTCGACAAGATTGGTACCCTTTCACGTCCAAATCTCTCAAACTCCGGGAGAGATTCTCAAAACCAAGGTTGACATGTTTCGAGTTCCTTTCAACATTTTGGAAATCCTGCTGAAAGTTTGGATATTCTGGCGAAGGGTTCCCAATCCCTGACAAGATTGGTACCCTTTCACGTCCAAATCTCTCAAAGTCCGGGAGAGATTCTCAAAACCAAGGTTGACATGTTTCGAGTTCCTTTCAACATTTTGGAAATCCCGCTGAAACTTTGGACATTCTCGCGAAGGGTTCCCAATCCCCGACAAGACTGGTACCCTTTCATGTCCAAATCTCTCAAACTCCGGGAGAGATTCTCAAAACCATGGTTGACATGTTTCGAGTTCCTTTCAACATTTTGGAAATCCCGCTGAAACTTTGGACTTTCTCGCGAAGGGTTCCCAATCCCCGACAAGATTGGTACCCTTTCACGTCCAAATCTCTCAAACTCCGGGAGAGATTCTCAAAACCAAGGTTGACATGTTTCGAGTTCCTTTCAACATTTTGGAAATCACGCTGAAACTTTGGACATTCTCGCGAAGGGTTCCCAATTCCCGACAAGACTGGTACCCTTTCACGTCCAAATCTCTCAAACTCCGGGAGAGATTCTCAAAACCAAGGTTGACATGTTTCGAGTTCCTTTCAACATTTTGGAAATCCCGCTGAAACTTTGGACTTTCTCGCGAAGGGTTCCCAATCCCCGACAAGATTGGTACCCTTTCACGTCCAAATCTCTCAAACTCCGGGAGAGATTCTCAAAACCAAGGTTGACATGGTTCCAGTTCCTTTCAACATTTTGGAAATCACGCTGAAACTTTGGACATTCTCGCGAAGGGTTCCCAATCCCCGACAAGACTGGTACCCTTTCACGTCCAAATCTCTCAAACTCCGGGAGAGATTCTCAAAACCAAGGTTGACATGTTTCGAGTTCCTTTCAACATTTTGGAAATCCCGCTGAAACTTTGGACATTCTCGCGAAGGGTTCCCAATCCCCGACAAGATTGGTACCCTTTCATATCCAAATCTCTCAAACTCCGGGAGAGATTCTCAAAACCAAGGTTGACATGTTTCGAGTTCCTTTCAACATTTTGGAAATCCCGCTGAAACTTTGGACATTGTCGCGAAGGGTTCCCAATCCCCGACAAGATTGGTACCCTTTCACGTCCAAATCTCTCAAACTCCGGCAGAGATTCTCAAAACCAAGGTTGACATGTTTCGAGTTCCTTTCAACATTTTGGAAATCCTGCTGAAAGTTTGGATATTCTGGCAAAGGGTTCCCAATCTTCGACAAGATTGGTACCCTTTCACGTCCAAATCTCTCAAACTCCGGGAGAGATTCTCAAAACCAAGGTTGACATGTTTCGAGTTCCTTTCAACATTTTGGAAATCCCGCTGAAACTTTGGACATTGTCGCGAAGGGTTCCCAATCCCCGACAAGATTGGTACCCTTTCACGTCCAAATCTCTCAAACTCCGGGAGAGATTCTCAAAACCAAGGTTGACATGTTTCGAGTTCCTTTCAACATTTTGGAAATCCCGCTGAAACTTTGGACTTTCTCGCGAAGGGTTCCCAATCCCCGACAAGATTGGTACCCTTTCACGTCCAAATCTCTCAAACTCCGGGAGAGATTCTCAAAACCATGGCTGACATGTTTCGAGTTCCTTTCAACATTTTGGAAATCCCGCTGAAACTTTGGACATTGTCGCGAAGGGTTCCCAATCCCCGACAAGACTGGTACCCTTTCACGTCCTAATCTCTCAAACTCCGGGAGAGATTCTCAAAACCAAGGTTGACATGTTTCGAGTTCCTTTCAACATTTTGGAAATCCTGCTGAAAGTTTGGATATTCTGGCGAAGGGTTCCCAATCCCTGACAAGATTGGTACCCTTTCACGTCCAAATCTCTCAAAGTCTGGGAGAGATTCTCAAAACCAAGGTTGACATGTTTCGAGTTCCTTTCAACATTTTGGAAATCCCGCTGAAACTTTGGACATTGTCACGAAGGGTTCCCAATCTTCGACAAGATTGGTACCCTTTCACGTCCAAATCTCTCAAACTCCGGGAGAGATTCTCAAAACCAAGGTTGACATGTTTCGAGTTCCTTTCAACATTTTGGAAATCCCGCTGAAACTTTGGACTTTCTCGCGAAGGGTTCCCAATCCCCGACAAGATTGGTACCCTTTCACGTCCAAATCTCTCAAACTCCGGGAGAGATTCTCAAAACCAAGGTTGACATGTTTCGAGTTCCTTTCAACATTTTGGAAATCCCGCTGAAAGTTTGGATATTCTGGCGAAGGGTTCCCAATCCCTGACAAGATTGGTACCCTTTCACGTCCAAATCTCTCAAACTCCGGGAGAGATTCTCAAAACCAAGGTTGACATGTTTCGAGTTCCTTTCAACATTTTGGAAATCCCGCTGAAACTTTGGACATTGTCGCGAAGGGTTCCCAATCTTCGACAAGATTGGTACCCTTTCACGTCCAAATCTCTCAAACTCCGGGAGAGATTCTCAAAACCAAGGTTGACATGTTTCGAGTTCCTTTCAACATTTTGGAAATCCTGCTGAAAGTTTGGATATTCTGGCGAAGGGTTCCCAATCCCTGACAAGATTGGTACCCTTTCACGTCCAAATCTCTCAAACTCCGGGAGAGATTCTCAAAACCAAGGTTGACATGTTTCGAGTTCCTTTCAACATTTTGGAAATCCCGCTGAAACTTTGGACATTGTCACGAAGGGTTCCCAATCTTCGACAAGATTGGTACCCTTTCACGTCCAAATCTCTCAAACTCCGGGATAGATTCTCAAAACCATGGTTGACATGTTTCGAGTTCCTTTCAACATTTTGGAAATCCCGCTGAAACTTTGGACATTCTCGCGAAGGGTTCCCAATCCCCGACAAGATTGGTACCCTTTCACGTCCAAATCTCTCAAACTCCGGGAGAGATTCTCAAAACCAAGGTTGACATGTTTCGAGTTCCTTTCAACATTTTGGAAATCCTGCTGAAAGTTTGGATATTCTGGCAAAGGGTTCACAATCTTCGACAAGATTGGTACCCTTTCACGTCCAAATCTCTCAAACTCCGGGATAGATTCTCAAAACCATGGTTGACATGTTTCGAGTTCCTTTCAACATTTTGGAAATCCCGCTGAAACTTTGGACATTCTCGCGAAGGGTTCCCAATCCCCGACAAGATTGGTACCCTTTCACGTCCAAATCTCTCAAACTCCGGGAGAGATTCTCAAAACCAAGGTTGACATGTTTCGAGTTCCTTTCAACATTTTGGAAATCCTGCTGAAAGTTTGGATATTCTGGCAAAGGGTTCACAATCTTCGACAAGATTGGTACCCTTTCACGTCCAAATCTCTCAAACTCCGGGAGAGATTCTCAAAACCAAGGTTGACAGGTTTCGAGTTCCTTTCAACATTTTGGAAATCCCGCTGAAACTTTGGACATTCTCGCGAAGGGTTCCCAATCTTCGACAAGATTGGTACCCTTTCACGTCCAAATCTCTCAAACTCCGGGAGAGATTCTCAAAACCAAGGTTGACATGTTTCGAGTTCCTTTCAACATTTTGGAAATCCCGCTGAAACTTTGGACATTGTCGCGAAGGGTTCCCAATCCCCGACAAGATTGGTACCCTTTCACGTCCAAATCTCTCAAACTCCGGGAGAGATTCTCAAAACCAAGGTTGACATGTTTCGAGTTCCTTTCAACATTTTGGAAATCCCGCTGAAACTTTGGACTTTCTCGCGAAGGGTTCCCAATCCCCGACAAGATTGGTACCCTTTCACGTCCAAATCTCTCAAACTCCGGGAGAGATTCTCAAAACCATGGCTGACATGTTTCGAGTTCCTTTCAACATTTTGGAAATCCCGCTGAAACTTTGGACATTGTCGCGAAGGGTTCCCAATCCCCGACAAGACTGGTACCCTTTCACGTCCTAATCTCTCAAACTCCGGGAGAGATTCTCAAAACCAAGGTTGACATGTTTCGAGTTCCTTTCAACATTTTGGAAATCCTGCTGAAAGTTTGGATATTCTGGCGAAGGGTTCCCAATCCCTGACAAGATTGGTACCCTTTCACGTCCAAATCTCTCAAAGTCTGGGAGAGATTCTCAAAACCAAGGTTGACATGTTTCGAGTTCCTTTCAACATTTTGGAAATCCCGCTGAAACTTTGGACATTGTCACGAAGGGTTCCCAATCTTCGACAAGATTGGTACCCTTTCACGTCCAAATCTCTCAAACTCCGGGAGAGATTCTCAAAACCAAGGTTGACATGTTTCGAGTTCCTTTCAACATTTTGGAAATCCCGCTGAAACTTTGGACTTTCTCGCGAAGGGTTCCCAATCCCCGACAAGATTGGTACCCTTTCACGTCCAAATCTCTCAAACTCCGGGAGAGATTCTCAAAACCAAGGTTGACATGTTTCGAGTTCCTTTCAACATTTTGGAAATCCTGCTGAAAGTTTGGATATTCTGGCGAAGGGTTCCCAATCCCTGACAAGATTGGTACCCTTTCACGTCCAAATCTCTCAAACTCCGGGAGAGATTCTCAAAACCAAGGTTGACATGTTTCGAGTTCCTTTCAACATTTTGGAAATCCCGCTGAAACTTTAGACATTGTCGCGAAGGGTTCCCAATCTTCGACAAGATTGGTACCCTTTCACGTCCAAATCTCTCAAACTCCGGGAGAGATTCTCAAAACCAAGGTTGACATGTTTCGAGTTCCTTTCAACATTTTGGAAATCCTGCTGAAAGTTTGGATATTCTGGCGAAGGGTTCCCAATCCCTGACAAGATTGGTACCCTTTCACGTCCAAATCTCTCAAACTCCGTTAGAGATTCTCAAAACCAAGGTTGACATGTTTCGAGTTCCTTTCAACATTTTGGAAATCCCGCTGAAACTTTGGACATTGTCACGAAGGGTTCCCAATCTTCGACAAGATTGGTACCCTTTCACGTCCAAATCTCTCAAACTCCGGGAGAGATTCTCAAAACCAAGGTTGACATGTTTCGAGTTCCTCTCAACATTTTGGAAATCCCGCTGAAACTTGGGACATTCTCGCGAAGGGTTCCCAATCCCCGACAAGATTGGTACCCTTTCACGTCCAAATCTCTCAAACTCCGGGAGAGATTCTCAAAACCAAGGTTGACATGTTTCGAGTTCCTTTCAACATTTTGGAAATCCCGCTGAAACTTTGGACATTGTCGCGAAGGGTTCCCAATCTTCGACAAGATTGGTACCCTTTCACGTCCAAATCTCTCAAACTCCGGGAGAGATTCTCAAAACCATGGTTGACATGTTTCGAGTTCCTTTCAACATTTTGGAAATCCCGCTGAAACTTTGGACATTCTCGCGAAGGGTTCCCAATCCCCGACAAGATTGGTACCCTTTCACGTCCAAATCTCTCAAACTCCGGGAGAGATTCTCAAAAGCAAGGTTGACATGTTTCGAGTTCCTTTCAACATTTTGGAAATCCCGCTGAAACTTTGGACATTCTCGCGAAGGGTTCCCAATCCCCGACAAGATTGGTACCCTTTCATGTCCAAATCTCTCAAACTCCGGGAGAGATTCTCAAAACCAAGGTTGACATGTTTCGAGTTCCTTTCAACATTTTGGAAATCCCGCTGAAACTTTGGACATTCTCGCGAAGGGTTCCCAATCCCCGACAAGATTGGCACCCTTTCACGTCCAAATCTCTCAAACTCCGGGAGAGATTCTCAAAACCAAGGTTGACATGTTTCGAGTTCCTTTCAACATTTTGGAAATCCCGCTGAAACTTTGGACATTCTCGCGAAGGGTTCCCAATCCCCGACAAGACTGGTACCCTTTCACGTCCAAATCTCTCAAACTCCGGGAGAGATTCTCAAAACCAAGGTTGACATGTTTCGAGTTCCTTTCAACATTTTGGAAATCCCGCTGAAACTTTGGACATTGTCGCGAAGGGTTCCCAATCCCCGACAAGATTGGTACCCTTTCACGTCCAAATCTCTCAAACTCCGGGAGAGATTCTCAAAACCAAGGTTGACATGTTTCGAGTTCCTTTCAACATTTTGGAAATCCCGCTGAAACTTTGGACTTTCTCGCGAAGGGTTCCCAATCCCCGACAAGATTGGTACCCTTTCACGTCCAAATCTCTCAAACTCCGGGAGAGATTCTCAAAACCAAGGTTGACATGTTTCGAGTTCCTTTCAACATTTTGGAAATCCCGCTGAAACTTTGGACATTGTCGCGAAGGGTTCCCAATCTTCGACAAGATTGGTACCCTTTCACGTCCAAATCTCTCAAACTCCGGGAGAGATTCTCAAAACCATGGTTGACATGTTTCGAGTTCCTTTCAACATTTTGGAAATCCCGCTGAAACTTTGGACATTCTCGCGAAGGGTTCCCAATCCCCGACAAGATTGGTACCCTTTCACGTCCAAATCTCTCAAACTCCGGGAGAGATTCTCAAAACCAAGGTTGACATGTTTCGAGTTCCTTTCAACATTTTGGAAATCCCGCTGAAACTTTGGACTTTCTCGCGAAGGGTTCCCAATCCCCGACAAGATTGGTACCCTTTCACGTCCAAATCTCTCAAACTCCGGGAGAGATTCTCAAAACCAAGGTTGACATGTTTCGAGTTCCTTTCAACATTTTGGAAATCCCGCTGAAACTTTGGACATTGTCGCGAAGGGTTCCCAATCCCCGACAAGATTGGTACCCTTTCACGTCCAAATCTCTCAAACTCCGGGAGAGATTCTCAAAACCAAGGTTGACATGTTTCGAGTTCCTCTCAACATTTTGGAAATTATGCTGAAAGTTTGGATATTCTGGTGCAGGGTTCCCAATCCCTGAAAAGATTGGTACCCTTTCACGTCCAAATCTCTCAAAGTCCGGGAGAGATTCTCAAAACCAAGGTTGACATGTTTCGAGTTCCTTTCAACAGTTTGGAAATCCCGCTGAAACTTTGGACATTCTCGCGAAGGGTTCCCAATCCCCGACAAGATTGGTACCCTTTCACGTCCAAATCTCTCAAACTCCGGGAGAGATTCTCAAAACCAAGGTTGACATGTTTCGAGTTCCTTTCAACATTTTGGAAATCCCGCTGAAACTTTGGACATTCTCGCGAAGGGTTCCCAATCTTCGACAAGATTGGTACCCTTTCACGTCCAAATCTCTCAAACTCCGGGAGAGATTCTCAAAACCATGGTTGACATGTTTCGAGTTCCTTTCAACATTTTGGAAATCCCGCTGAAACTTTGGACATTCTCGCGAAGGGTTCCCAATCCCCGACAAGATTGGTACCCTTTCACGTCCAAATCTCTCAAACTCCGGGAGAGATTCTCAAAACCAAGGTTGACATGTTTCGAGTTCCTTTCAACATTTTGGAAATCCCGCTGAAACTTTGGACTTTCTCGCGAAGGGTTCCCAATCCCCGACAAGATTGGTACCCTTTCACGTCCAAATCTCTCAAACTCCGGGAGAGATTCTCAAAACCAAGGTTGACATGTTTCGAGTTCCTTTCAACATTTTGGAAATCACGCTGAAACTTTGGACATTCTCGCGAAGGGTTCCCAATCCCCGACAAGACTGGTACCCTTTCACGTCCAAATCTCTCAAACTCCGGGAGAGATTCTCAAAACCAAGGTTGACATGTTTCGAGTTCCTTTCAACATTTTGGAAATCCCGCTGAAACTTTGGACATTGTCGCGAAGGGTTCCCAATCCCCGACAAGATTGGTACCCTTTCACGTCCAAATCTCTCAAACTCCGGGAGAGATTCTCAAAACCATGGTTGACATGTTTCGAGTTCCTTTCAACATTTTGGAAATCCCGCTGAAACTTTGGACTTTCTCGCGAAGGGTTCCCAATCCCCGACAAGATTGGTACCCTTTCACGTCCAAATCTCTCAAACTCCGGGAGAGATTCTCAAAACCAAGGTTGACATGTTTCGAGTTCCTTTCAACATTTTGGAAATCCTGCTGAAAGTTTGGATATTCTGGCGAAGGGTTCCCAATCCCTGACAAGATTGGTACCCTTTCACGTCCAAATCTCTCAAACTCCGGGAGAGATTCTCAAAACCAAGGTTGACATGTTTCGAGTTCCTTTCAACATTTTGGAAATCCCGCTGAAACTTTGGACATTGTCGCGAAGGGTTCCCAATCTTCGACAAGATTGGTACCCTTTCACGTCCAAATCTCTCAAACTCCGGGATAGATTCTCAAAACCATGGTTGACATGTTTCGAGTTCCTTTCAACATTTTGGAAATCCCGCTGAAACTTTGGACATTGTCGCGAAGGGTTCCCAATCCCTGACAAGACTGGTACCCTTTCACGTCCAAATCTCTCAAACTCCGGGAGAGATTCTCAAAACCAAGGTTGACATGTTTCGAGTTCCTCTCAACATTTTGGAAATCCTGCTGAAAGTTTGGATATTCTGGCGAAGGGTTCCCAATCCCTGAAAAGATTGGTACCCTTTCACGTCCAAATCTCTCAAAGTCCGGGAGAGATTCTCAAAACCAAGGTTGACATGTTTCGAGTTCCTTTCAACATTTTGGAAATCCCGCTGAAACTTTGGACTTTCTCGCGAAGGGTTCCCAATCCCCGACAAGATTGGTACCCTTTCACGTCCAAATCTCTCAAACTCCGGGAGAGATTCTCAAAACCAAGGTTGACATGTTTCGAGTTCCTTTCAACATTTTGGAAATCCCGCTGAAACTTTGGACATTCTGGCGAAGGGTTCCCAATCCCCGACAAGATTGGTACCCTTTCACGTCCAAATCTCTCAAAGTCCGGGAGAGATTCTCAAAACCAAGGTTGACATGTTTCGAGTTCCTTTCAACATTTTGGAAATCCCGCTGAAACTTTGGACATTCTCGCGAAGGGTTCCCAATCCCCGACAAGATTGGTACCCTTTCATGTCCAAATCTCTCAAACTCCGGGAGAGATTCTCAAAACCAAGGTTGACATGTTTCGAGTTCCTTTCAACATTTTGGAAATCCCGCTGAAACTTTGGACATTGTCACGAAGGGTTCCCAATCCCCGACAAGATTGGTACCCTTTCACGTCCAAATCTCTCAAACTCCGGGAGAGATTCTCAAAACCAAGGTTGACATGTTTCGAGTTCCTTTCAACATTTTGGAAATCCTGCTGAAAGTTTGGATATTCTGGCGAAGGGTTCCCAATCCCTGACAAGATTGGTACCCTTTCACGTCCAAATCTCTCAAAGTCTGGGAGAGATTCTCAAAACCAAGGTTGACATGTTTCGAGTTCCTTTCAACATTTTGGAAATCCCGCTGAAACTTTGGACATTGTCGCGAAGGGTTCCCAATCCCCGACAAGATTGGTACCCTTTCACGTCCAAATCTCTCAAACTCCGGGAGAGATTCTCAAAACCAAGGTTGACATGTTTCGAGTTCCTTTCAACATTTTGGAAATCCCGCTGAAACTTTGGACTTTCTCGCGAAGGGTTCCCAATCCCCGACAAGATTGGTACCCTTTCACGTCCAAATCTCTCAAACTCCGGGAGAGATTCTCAAAACCAAGGTTGACATGTTTCGAGTTCCTTTCAACATTTTGGAAATCACGCTGAAACTTTGGACATTCTCGCGAAGGGTTCCCAATCCCCGACAAGACTGGTACCCTTTCACATCCAAATCTCTCAAACTCCGGGAGAGATTCTCAAAACCAAGGTTGACATGTTTCGAGTTCCTCTCAACATTTTGGAAATCCTGCTGAAAGTTTGGATATTCTGGTGAAGGGTTCCCAATCCCTGAAAAGATTGGTACCCTTTCACGTCCAAATCTCTCAAAGTCCGGGAGAGATTCTCAAAACCAAGGTTGACATGTTTCGAGTTCCTTTCAACATTTTGGAAATCCCGCTGAAACTTTGGACTTTCTCGCGAAGGGTTCCCAATCCCCGACAAGATTGGTACCCTTTCACGTCCAAATCTCTCAAACTCCGGGAGAGATTCTCAAAACCAAGGTTGACATGTTTCGAGTTCCTTTCAACATTTTGGAAATCCCGCTGACACTTTGGACATTCTGGCGAAGGGTTCCCAATCCCCGACAAGATTGGTACCCTTTCACGTCCAAAACTCTCAAACTCCGGGAGAGATTCTCAAAACCAAGGTTGACATGTTTCGAGTTCCTTTCAACATTTTGGAAATCACGCTGAAACTTTGGACATTCTCGCGAAGGGTTCCCAATCCCCGACAAGACTGGTACCCTTTCACGTCCAAATCTCTCAAACTCCGGGAGAGATTCTCAAAACCAAGGTTGACATGTTTCGAGTTCCTTTAAACATTTTGGAAATCCCGCTGAAACTTTGGACATTGTCGCGAACGGTTCCGAATCTTCGACAAGATTGGTACCCTTTCACGTCCAAATCTCTCAAACTCCGGGAGAGATTCTCAAAACCATGGTTGACATGTTTCGAGTTCCTTTCAACATTTTGGAAATCCCGCTGAAACTTTGGACTTTCTCGCGAAGGGTTCCCAATCCCCGACAAGATTGGTACCCTTTCACGTCCAAATCTCTCAAACTCCGGGAGAGATTCTCAAAACCAAGGTTGACATGTTTCGAGTTCCTTTCAACATTTTGGAAATCACGCTGAAACTTTGGACATTCTCGCGAAGGGTTCCCAATCCCCGACAAGACTGGTACCCTTTCACGTCCAAATCTCTCAAACTCCGGGAGAGATTCTCAAAACCAAGGTTGACATGTTTCGAGTTCCTCTCAACATTTTGGAAATCCTGCTGAAAGTTTGGATATTCTGGTGAAGGGTTCCCAATCCCTGAAAAGATTGGTACCCTTTCACGTCCAAATCTCTCAAAGTCCGGGAGAGATTCTCAAAACCAAGGTTGACATGTTTCGAGTTCCTTTCAACATTTTGGAAATCCCGCTGAAACTTTGGACATTCTCGCGAAGGGTTCCCAATCCCCGACAAGATTGGTACCCTTTCACGTCCAAATCTCTCAAACTCCGGGAGAGATTCTCAAAACCAAGGTTGACATGTTTCGAGTTCCTTTCAACATTTTGGAAATCCCACTGAAACTTTGGACATTGTCGCGAAGGGTTCCCAATCCCCGACAAAATTGGTACCCTTTCACGTCCAAATCTCTCAAACTCCGGGAGAGATTCTCAAAACCAAGGTTGACATGTTTCGAGTTCCTTTCAACATTTTGGAAATCCTGCTGAAAGTTTGGATATTCTGGCGAAGGGTTCCCAATCCCTGAAAAGATTGGTACCCTTTCACGTCCAAATCTCTCAAACTCCGGGAGAGATTCTCAAAACCAAGGTTGACATGTTTCGAGTTCCTTTCAACATTTTGGAAATCCCGCTGAAACTTTGGACATTGTCGTGAAGGGTTCCCAATCCCCGACAAGATTGGTACCCTTTCACGTCCAAATCTCTCAAACTCCGGCAGAGATTCTCAAAACCAAGGTTGACATGTTTCGAGTTCCTTTCAACATTTTGGAAATCCCGCTGAAACTTTGGACATTCTGGCGAAGGGTTCCCAATCCCCGACAAGATTGGTACCCTTTCATGTCCAAATCTCTCAAACTCCGGGAGAGATTCTCAAAACCAAGGTTGACATGTTTCGAGTTCCTTTCAACATTTTGGAAATCCCGCTGAAACTTTGGACATTGTCGCGAAGGGTTCCCAATCCCCGATAAGATTGGTACCCTTTCATGTCCAAATCTCTCAAAGTCTGGGAGAGATTCTCAAAACCAAGGTTGACATGTTTCGAGTTCCTTTCAACATTTTGGAAATCCCGCTGAAACTTTGGACATTGTCGCGAAGGGTTCCCAATCTTCGATAAGATTGGTACCCTTTCACGTCCAAATCTCTCAAACTCCGGGAGAGATTCTCAAAACCATGGTTGACATGTTTCGAGTTCCTTTCAACATTTTGGAAATCCCGCTGAAACTTTGGACATTCTGGCGAAGGGTTCCCAATCCCCGACAAGACTGGTACCCTTTCACGTCCAAATCTCTCAAACTCCGGGAGAGATTCTCAAAACCAAGGTTGACATGTTTCGAGTTCCTTTCAACATTTTGGAAATCCCGCTGAAACTTTGGACTTTCTCGCGAAGGGTTCCCAATCCCCGACAAGATTGGTACACTTTCACGTCCAAATCTCTCAAACTCCGGGAGAGATTCTCAAAACCAAGGTTGACATGTTTCGAGTTCCTTTCAACATTTTGGAAATCCCGCTGAAACTTTGGACATTCTCGCGAAGGGTTCCCAATCCCCGACAAGACTGGTACCCTTTCACGTCCAAATCTCTCAAACTCCGGGAGAGATTCTCAAAACCAAGGTTGACATGTTTCGAGTTCCTTTCAACATTTTGGAAATCCTGCTGAAAGTTTGGATATTCTGGCGAAGGGTTCCCAATCCCTGACAAGATTGGTACCCTTTCACGTCCAAATCTCTCAAACTCCGGGAGAGATTCTCAAAACCAAGGTTGACATGTTTCGAGTTCCTTTCAACATTTTGGAAATCCCGCTGAAACTTTGGACATTGTCACGAAGGGTTCCCAATCTTCGACAAGATTGGTACCCTTTCACGTCCAAATCTCTCAAACTCCGGGAGAGATTCTCAAAACCATGGTTGACATGTTTTGAGTTCCTTTCAACATTTTGGAAATCCCGCTGAAACTTTGGACATTCTCGCGAAGGGTTCCCAATCCCCGACAAGATTGGTACCCTTTCACGTCCAAATCTCTCAAACTCCGGGAGAGATTCTCAAAACCAAGGTTGACATGTTTCGAGTTCCTTTCAACATTTTGGAAATCCCGCTGAAACTTTGGACTTTCTCGCGAAGGGTTCCCAATCCCCGACAAGATTGGTACCCTTTCACGTCCAAATCTCTCAAACTCCGGGAGAGATTCTCAAAACCAAGGTTGACATGTTTCGAGTTCCTTTCAACATTTTGGAAATCCCGCTGAAACTTTGGACATTCTCGCGAAGGGTTCCCAATCCCCGACAAGACTGGTACCCTTTCACGTCCAAATCTCTCAAAGTCTGGGAGAGATTCTCAAAACCAAGGTTGACATGTTTCGAGTTCCTTTAAACATTTTGGAAATCCCGCTGAAACTTTGGACATTGTCGCGAAGGGTTCCCAATCCCCGACAAGATTGGTACCCTTTCACGTCCAAATCTCTCAAACTCCGGGAGAGATTCTCAAAACCAAGGTTGACATGTTTCGAGTTCCTTTCAACATTTTGGAAATCACGCTGAAACTTTGGACATTCTCGCGAAGGGTTCCCAATCCCCGACAAGACTGGTACCCTTCCACGTCCAAATCTCTCAAACTCCGGGAGAGATTCTCAAAACCAAGGTTGACATGTTTCGAGTTCCTTTCAACATTTTGGAAATCCCGCTGAAACTTTGGACATTCTCGCGAAGGGTTCCCAATCCCCGACAAGATTGGTACCCTTTCATGTCCAAATCTCTCAAACTCCGGGAGAGATTCTCAAAACCAAGGTTGACATGTTTCGAGTTCCTTTCAACATTTTGGAAATCACGCTGAAACTTTGGACATTCTTGCGAAGGGTTCCCAATCCCCGACAAGATTGGTACCCTTTCACGTCCAAATCTCTCAAACTGCGGGAGAGATTCTCAAAGCCAAGGTTGACATGTTTCGAGTTCCTTTCAACATTTTGGAAATCCCACTGAAACTTTGGACATTCTCGCGAAGGGTTCCCGATCCCCGACACGATTGGTACCCTTTCACGTCCAAATCTCTCAAACTCCGGGAGAGATTCTCAAAACCATGGTTGACATGTTTCGAGTTCCTTTCAACATTTTGGAAATCCCGTTGAAACTTTGGACTTTCTCGCGAAGGGTTCCCAATCCCCGACAAGATTGGTACCCTTTCACGTCCAAATCTCTCAAACTCCGGGAGAGATTCTCAAAACCAAGGTTGACATGTTTCGAGTTCCTTTCAACATTTTGGAAATCCCACTGAAACTTTGGACATTCTCGCGAAGGGTTCCCAATCCCCGACAAGATTGGTACCCTTTCACGTCCAAATCTCTCAAACTCCGGGAGAGATTCTCAAAACCAAGGTTGACATGTTTCGAGTTCCTTTCAACATTTTGGAAATCACGCTGAAACTTTGGACATTCTCGCGAAGGGTTCCCAATCCACGACAAGACTGGTACCCTTTCACGTCCAAATCTCTCAAACTCCGGGAGAGATTCTCAAAACCAAGGTTGACATGTTTCGAGTTCCTTTAAACATTTTGGAAATCCCGCTGAAACTTTGGACATTCTCGCGAAGGGTTCCCGATCCCCGACAAGATTGGTACCCTTTCACGTCCAAATCTCTCAAACTCCGGGAGAGATTCTCAAAACCAAGGTTGACATGTTTCGAGTTCCTTTCAACATTTTGGAAATCCCGCTGAAACTCTGGACATTCTCGCGAAGGGATCCCAATCCCCGACACGATTGGTACCCTTTCACGTCCAAATCTCTCAAACTCCGGGAGAGATTCTCAAAACCAAGGTTGACATGTTTCGAGTTCCTCTCAACATTTTGGAAATCCTGCTGAAAGTTTGGATATTCTGGCGAAGGGTTCCCAATCCCTGACAAGATTGGTACCCTTTCACGTCCAAATCTCTCAAACTCCGGGAGAGATTCTCAAAACCATGGTTGACATGTTTCGAGTTCCTTTCAACATTTTGGAAATCCCGCTGAAACTTTGGACATTCTCGCGAAGGGTTCCCAATCCCCGACAAGATTGGTACCCTTTCACGTCCAAATCTCTCAAACTCCGGGAGAGATTCTCAAAACCAAGGTTGACATGTTTCGAGTTCCTTTCAACATTTTGGAAATCCCGCTGAAACTTTGGACATTGTCGCGAAGGGCTCCCAATCTTCGACAAGATTGGTACCCTTTCACGTCCAAATCTCTCAAACTCCGGGAGAGATTCTCAAAACCAAGGTTGACATGTTTCGAGTTCCTTTCAACATTTTGGAAATCCCACTGAAACTTTGGACATTCTCGCGAAGGGTTCCTGATCCCCGACAAGATTGGTACCCTTTCACGTCCAAATCTCTCAAACTCCGGGAGAGATTCTCAAAACCAAGGTTGACATGTTTCGAGTTCCTTTCAACATTTTGGAAATCCTGCTGAAAGTTTGGATATTCTGGCAAAGGGTTCCCAATCTTCGACAAGATTGGTACCCTTTCACGTCCAAATCTCTCAAACTCCGGGAGAGATTCTCAAAACCAAGGTTGACATGTTTCGAGTTCCTTTCAACATTTTGGAAATCCCGCTGAAACTTTGGACATTCTCGCGAAGGGTTCCCAATCCCCGACAAGATTGGTACCCTTTCACGTCCAAATCTCTCAAACTCCGGGAGAGATTCTCAAAACCAAGGTTGACATGTTTCGAGTTCCTTTCAACATTTTGGAAATCACGCTGAAACTTTGGACATTCTCGCGAAGGGTTCCCAATCCCCGAGAAGACTGGTACCCTTTCACGTCCAAATCTCTCAAACTCCGGGAGAGATTCTCAAAACCAAGGTTGACATGTTTCGAGTTCCTTTCAACATTTTGGAAATCTTGCTGAAACTTTGGACATTCTTGCGAAGGGTTCCCGATCCCCGACAAGATTGGTACCCTTTCACGTCCAAATCTCTCAAACTCCGGGAGAGATTCTCAAAACCAAGGTTGACATGTTTCGAGTTCCTTTCAACATTTTGGAAATCCCGCTGAAACTTTGGACATTCTCGCGAAGGGTTCCCAATCCCCGACAAGATTGGTACCCTTTCACGTCCAAATCTCTCAAACTCCGGGAGAGATTCTCAAAACCAAGGTTGACATGTTTCGAGTTCCTTTCAACATTTTGGAAATCCCACTGAAACTTTGGACATTCTCGCGAAGGGTTCCCGATCCCCGACACGATTGGTACCCTTTCACGTCCAAATCTCTCAAACTCCGGGAGAGATTCTCAAAACCAAGGTTGACATGTTTCGAGTTCCTTTCAACATTTTGGAAATCCTGCTGAAAGTTTGGATATTCTGGCAAAGGGTTCCCAATCTTCGACAAGATTGGTACCCTTTCACGTCCAAATCTCTCAAAGTCCGGGAGAGATTCTCAAAACCAAGGTTGACATGTTTCGAGTTCCTTTCAACATTTTGGAAATCCCGCTGAAACTTTGGACATTCTCGCGAAGGGTTCCCAATCCCCGACAAGATTGGTACCCTTTCACGTCCAAATCTCTCAAACTCCGGGAGAGATTCTCAAAACCAAGGTTGACATGTTTCGAGTTCCTTTCAACATTTTGGAAATCTTGCTGAAACTTTGGACATTCTTGCGAAGGGTTCCCGATCCCCGACAAGATTGGTACCCTTTCATGTCCAAATCTCTCAAACTCCGGGAGAGATTCTCAAAACCAAGGTTGACATGTTTCGAGTTCCTTTCAACATTTTGGAAATCCCGCTGAAACTTTGGACATTCTCGCGAAGGGTTCCCAATCCCCGACAAGATTGGCACCCTTTCACGTCCAAATCTCTCAAACTCCGGGAGAGATTCTCAAAACCAAGGTTGACATGTTTCGAGTTCCTTTCAACATTTTGGAAATCCCGCTGAAACTTTGGACATTCTCGCGAAGGGTTCCCAATCCCCGAGAAGACTGGTACCCTTTCACGTCCAAATCTCTCAAACTCCGGGAGAGATTCTCAAAACCATGGCTGACATGTTTCGAGTTCCTTTCAACATTTTGGAAATCCCGCTGAAACTTTGGACATTGTCGCGAAGGGTTCCCAATCCCCGACAAGATTGGTACCCTTTCACGTCCAAATCTCTCAAACTCCGGGAGAGATTCTCAAAACCAAGGTTGACATGTTTCGAGTTCCTTTCAACATTTTGGAAATCCCGCTGAAACTTTGGACTTTCTCGCGAAGGGTTCCCAATCCCCGACAAGATTGGTACCCTTTCACGTCCAAATCTCTCAAACTCCGGGAGAGATTCTCAAAACCAAGGTTGACATGTTTCGAGTTCCTTTCAACATTTTGGAAATCCCGCTGAAAGTTTGGACATTCTCGCGAAGGGTTCCCAATCCCCGACAAGATTGGTACCCTTTCACGTCCAAATCTCTCAAACTCCGGGAGAGATTCTCAAAACCAAGGTTGACATGTTTCGAGTTCCTTTCAACATTTTGGAAATCACGCTGAAACTTTGGACATTCTCGCGAAGGGTTCCCAATCCACGACAAGACTGGTACCCTTTCACGTCCAAATCTCTCAAACTCCGGGAGAGATTCTCAAAACCAAGGTTGACATGTTTCGAGTTCCTTTCAACATTTTGGAAATCCCGCTGAAACTTTGGACATTCTGGCGAAGGGTTCCCAATCTTCGACAAGATTGGTACCCTTTCACGTCCAAATCTCTCAAACTCCAGGAGAGATTCTCAAAACCATGGTTGACATGTTTCGAGTTCCTTTCAACATTTTGGAAATCCCGCTGAAACTTTGGACATTGTCGCGAAGGGTTCCCAATCCCCGACAAGATTGGTACCCTTTCACGTCCAAATCTCTCAAACTCCGGGAGAGATTCTCAAAACCAAGGTTGACATGTTTCGAGTTCCTTTCAACATTTTGGAAATCCCGCTGAAACTTTGGACTTTCTCGCGAAGGGTTCCCAATCCCCGACAAGATTGGTACCCTTTCACGTCCAAATCTCTCAAACTCCGGGAGAGATTCTCAAAACCAAGGTTGACATGTTTCGAGTTCCTTTCAACATTTTGGAAATCACGCTGAAACTTTGGACATTCTCGCGAAGGGTTCCCAATCCCCGACAAGACTGGTACCCTTTCACGTCCAAATCTCTCAAACTCCGGGAGAGATTCTCAAAACCAAGGTTGACATGTTTCGAGTTCCTTTCAACATTTTGGAAATCCCGCTGAAACTTTGGACATTCTCGCGAAGGGTTCCCAATCCCCGACAAGATTGGTACCCTTTCATGTCCAAATCTCTCAAACTCCGGGAGAGATTCTCAAAACCAAGGTTGACATGTTTCGAGTTCCTTTCAACATTTTGGAAATCCCGCTGAAACTTTGGACATTCTTGCGAAGGGTTCCCAATCCCCGACAAGATTGGTACCCTTTCACGTCCAAATCTCTCAAACTCCGGGAGAGATTCTCAAAACCAAGGTTGACATGTTTCGAGTTCCTTTCAACATTTTGGAAATCCCACTGAAACTTTGGACATTCTCGCGAAGGGTTCCCGATCCCCGACACGATTGGTACCCTTTCACGTCCAAATCTCTCAAACTCCGGGAGAGATTCTCAAAACCAAGGTTGACATGTTTCGAGTTCCTTTCAACATTTTGGAAATCCTGCTGAAAGTTTGGATATTCTGGCGAAGGGTTCCCAATCCCTGACAAGATTGGTACCCTTTCACGTCCAAATCTCTCAAACTCCGGGAGAGATTCTCAAAACCATGGTTGACATGTTTCGAGTTCCTTTCAACATTTTGGAAATCCCGCTGAAACTTTGGACATTGTCGCGAAGGGTTCCCAATCCCCGACAAGATTGGTACCCTTTCACGTCCAAATCTCTCAAACTCCGGGAGAGATTCTCAAAACCAAGGTTGACATGTTTCGAGTTCCTTTCAACATTTTGGAAATCCCGCTGAAACTTTGGACATTGTCGCGAAGGGTTCCCAATCCCCGACAAGACTGGTACCCTTTCACGTCCAAATCTCTCAAAGTCCGGGAGAGATTCTCAAAACCAAGGTTGACATGTTTCGAGTTCCTTTCAACATTTTGGAAATCCCACTGAAACTTTGGACATTCTCGCGAAGGGTTCCCGATCCCCGACACGATTGGTACCCTTTCACGTCCAAATCTCTCAAACTCCGGGAGAGATTCTCAAAACCAAGGTTGACATGTTTCGAGTTCCTTTCAACATTTTGGAAATCCTGCTGAAAGTTTGGATATTCTGGCAAAGGGTTCCCAATCTTCGACAAGATTGGTACCCTTTCACGTCCAAATCTCTCAAACTCCGGGAGAGATTCTCAAAACCAAGGTTGACATGTTTCGAGTTCCTTTCAACATTTTGGAAATCCCGCTGAAACTTTGGACATTCTCGCGAAGGGTTCCCAATCCCCGACAAGATTGGTACCCTTTCACGTCCAAATCTCTCAAACTCCGGCAGAGATTCTCAAAACCAAGGTTGACATGTTTCGAGTTCCTTTCAACATTTTGGAAATCCCGCTGAAACTTTCGACTTTCTCGCGAAGGGTTCCCAATCCCCGACAAGACTGGTACCCTTTCACGTCCAAATCTCTCAAACTCCGGGAGAGATTCTCAAAACCAAGGTTGACATGTTTCGAGTTCCTTTCAACATTTTGGAAATCTTGCTGAAACTTTGGACATTCTTGCGAAGGGTTCCCGATCCCCGACAAGATTGGTACCCTTTCACGTCCAAATCTCTCAAACTCCGGGAGAGATTCTCAAAACCAAGGTTGACATGTTTCGAGTTCCTTTCAACATTTTGGAAATCCCGCTGAAACTTTGGACATTCTCGCGAAGGGTTCCCAATCCCCGACAAGATTGGTACCCTTTCACGTCCAAATCTCTCAAACTCCGGGAGAGATTCTCAAAACCAAGGTTGACATGTTTCGAGTTCCTTTCAACATTTTGGAAATCCCGCTGAAACTTTGGACATTCTCGCGAAGGGTTCCCGATCCCCGACACGATTGGTACCCTTTCACGTCCAAATCTCTCAAACTCCGGGAGAGATTCTCAAAACCAAGGTTGACATGTTTCGAGTTCCTTTCAACATTTTGGAAATCCTGCTGAAAGTTTGGATATTCTGGCAAAGGGTTCCCAATCTTCGACAAGATTGGTACCCTTTCACGTCCAAATCTCTCAAACTCCGGGAGAGATTCTCAAAACCAAGGTTGACATGTTTCGAGTTCCTTTCAACATTTTGGAAATCCCGCTGAAACTTTGGACATTCTCGCGAAGGGTTCCCAATCCCCGACAAGATTGGTACCCTTTCACGTCCAAATCTCTCAAACTCCGGGAGAGATTCTCAAAACCAAGGTTGACATGTTTCGAGTTCCTTTCAACATTTTGGAAATCCCGCTGAAACTTTGGACATTCTCGCGAAGGGTTCCCAATCCCCGACAAGATTGGTACCCTTTCACGTCCAAATCTCTCAAACTCCGGGAGAGATTCTCAAAACCAAGGTTGACATGTTTCGAGTTCCTTTCAACATTTTGGAAATCTTGCTGAAACTTTGGACATTCTTGAGAAGGGTTCCCGATCCCCGACAAGATTGGTACCCTTTCATGTCCAAATCTCTCAAACTCCGGGAGAGATTCTCAAAACCAAGGTTGACATGTTTCGAGTTCCTTTCAACATTTTGGAAATCCCGCTGAAACTTTGGACATTCTCGCGAAGGGTTCCCAATCCCCGACAAGATTGGCACCCTTTCACGTCCAAATCTCTCAAACTCCGGGAGAGATTCTCAAAACCAAGGTTGACATGTTTCGAGTTCCTTTCAACATTTTGGAAATCCCGCTGAAACTTTGGACATTCTCGCGAAGGGTTCCCAATCCCCGACAAGACTGGTACCCTTTCACGTCCAAATCTCTCAAACTCCGGGAGAGATTCTCAAAACCATGGCTGACATGTTTCGAGTTCCTTTCAACATTTTGGAAATCCCGCTGAAACTTTGGACATTCTCGCGAAGGGTTCCCAATCCCCGACAAGATTGGTACCCTTTCACGTCCAAATCTCTCAAACTCCGGGAGAGATTCTCAAAACCAAGGTTGACATGTTTCGAGTTCCTTTCAACATTTTGGAAATCCCGCTGAAACTTTGGACTTTCTCGCGAAGGGTTCCCAATCCCCGACAAGATTGGTACCCTTTCACGTCCAAATCTCTCAAACTCCGGGAGAGATTCTCAAAACCAAGGTTGACATGTTTCGAGTTCCTTTCAACATTTTGGAAATCACACTGAAACTTTGGACATTCTCGCGAAGGGTTCCCAATCCCCGACAAGATTGGTACCCTTTCACGTCCAAATCTCTCAAACTCCGGGAGAGATTCTTAAAACCAAGGTTGACATGTTTCGAGTTCCTCTCAACATTTTGGAAATCCTGCTGAAAGTTTGGAAATCCTGGTGAAGGGTTCCCAATCCCTGAAAAGATTGGTACCCTTTCATGTCCAAATCTCTCAAAGTCCGGGAGAGATTCTCAAAACCAAGGTTGACATGTTTCGAGTTCCTTTCAACATTTTGGAAATCCCGCTGGAACTTTGGACATTGTCGCGAAGGGTTCCCAATCTTCGACAAGATTGGTACCCTTTCACGTCCAAATCTCTCAAAGTCCGGGAGAGATTCTCAAAACCAAGGTTGACATGTTTCGAGTTCCTTTCAACATTTTGGAAATCCCGCTGAAACTTTGGACATTCTCGCGAAGTCTTCCCAATCCCCGACAAGATTGGTACCCTTTCACGTCCAAATCTCTCAAACTCCGGGAGAGATTCTCAAAACCAAGGTTGACATGTTTCGAGTTCCTTTCAACATTTTGGAAATCCCGCTGAAACTTTGGACATTCTGGCGAAGGGTTCCCAATCCCCGACAAGATTGGTACCCTTTCACGTCCAAATCTCTCAAACTCCGGGAGAGATTCTCAAAACCAAGGTTGACATGTTTCGAGTTCCTTTCAACATTTTGGAAATCACGCTGAAACTTTGGACATTCTGGCGAAGGGTTCCCAATCCCCGACAAGATTGGTACCCTTTCACGTCCAAATCTCTCAAACTCCGGGAGAGATTCTCAAAACCAAGGTTGACATGTTTCGAGTTCCTTTCAACATTTTGGAAATCCCACTGAAACTTTGGACATTCTCGCGAAGGGTTCCCGATCCCTGACAAGATTGGTACACTTTCACGTCCAAATCTCTCAAAGTCTGGGAGAGATTCTCAAAACCAAGGTTGACATGTTTCGAGTTCCTTTCAACATTTTGGAAATCCCGCTGAAACTTTGGACATTCTCGCGAAGGGTTCCCAATCTTCGACAAGATTGGTACCCTTTCACGTCCAAATCTCTCAAACTCCGGGAGAGATTCTCAAAACCATGGTTGACATGTTTCGAGTTCCTTTCAACATTTTGGAAATCCCGCTGAAACTTTGGACTTTCTCGCGAAGGGTTCCCAATCCCCGACAAGATTGGTACCCTTTCACGTCCAAATCTCTCAAACTCCGGGAGAGATTCTCAAAACCAAGGGTGACATGTTTCGAGTTCCTTTCAACATTTTGGAAATCACGCTGAAACTTTGGACATTCTCGCGAAGGGTTCCCAATCCCCGACAAGACTGGTACCCTTTCACGTCCAAATCTCTCAAACTCCGGGAGAGATTCTCAAAACCAAGGTTGGCATGTTTCGAGTTCCTCTCAACATTTTGGAAATCCTGCTGAAAGTTTGTATATTCTGGTGAAGGGTTCCCAATCCCTGAAAAGATTGGTACCCTTTCACGTCCAAATCTCTCAAACTCCGGGAGAGATTCTCAAAACCAAGGTTGACATGTTTCGAGTTCCTTTCAACATTTTGGAAATCCCGCTGAAACTTTGGACATTCTCGCGAAGGGTTCCCAATCCCCGACAAGATTGGTAACCTTTCATGTCCAAATCTCTCAAACTCCGGGAGAGATTCTCAAAACCAAGGTTGACATGTTTCGAGTTCCTTTCAACATTTTGGAAATCCCGCTGAAACTTTGGACATTCTCGCGAAGGGTTCCCAATCCCCGACAAGATTGGTACCCTTTCACATCCAAATCTCTCAAACTCCGGGAGAGATTCTCAAAACCAAGGTTGACATGTTTCGAGTTCCTTTCAACATTTTGGAAATCCTGCTGAAAGTTTGGATATTCTGGCGAAGGGTTCCCAATCCCCGACAAGATTGGTACCCTTTCACGTCCAAATCTCTCAAAGTCTGGGAGAGATTCTCAAAACCAAGGTTGACATGTTTCGAGTTCCTTTCAACATTTTGGAAATCCCGCTGAAACTTTGGACATTGTCGCGAAGGGTTCCCAATCTTCTACAAGATTGGTACCCTTTCACGTCCAAATCTCTCAAACTCCGGGAGAGATTCTCAAAACCATGGTTGACATGTTTCGAGTTCCTTTCAACATTTTGGAAATCCCGCTGAAACTTTGGACATTCTCGCGAAGGGTTCCCAATCCCCGACAAGATTGGTACCCTTTCACGTCCAAATCTCTCAAACTCCGGGAGAGATTCTCAAAACCAAGGTTGACATGTTTCGAGTTCCTTTCAACATTTTGGAAATCCCGCTGAAACTTTGGACTTTTTCGCGAAGGGTTCCCAATCCCTGACAAGATTGGTACCCTTTCACGTCCAAATCTCTCAAACTCCGGGAGAGATTCTCAAAACCAAGGTTGACATGTTTCGAGTTCCTTTCAACATTTTGGAAATCCCGCTGAAACTTTGGACATTCTGGCGAAGGGTTCCCAATCCCCGACAAGACTGGTACCCTTTCAAGTCCAAATCTCTCAAACTCCGGGAGAGATTCTCAAAACCAAGGTGGACATGTTTCGAGTTCCTCTCAACATTTTGGAAATCCTGCTGAATGTTTGGATATTCTGGTGAAGGGTTCCCAATCCCTGAAAAGATTGGTAACCTTTCACGTCCAAATCTCTCAAAGTCCGGGAGAGATTCTCAAAACCAAGGTTGACATGTTTCGAGTTCCTTTCAACATTTTGGAAATCCTGCTGAAACTTTGGACATTCTCGCGAAGGGTTCCCAATCCCCGACAAGATTGGTACCCTTTCACGTCCAAATCTCTCAAACTCCGGGAGAGATTCTCAAAACCAAGGTTGACATGTTTCGAGTTCCTTTCAACATTTTGGAAATCCTGCTGAAACTTTGGACATTCTCGCGAAGGGTTCCCAATCCCCGACAAGATTGGTACCCTTTCATGTCCAAATCTCTCAAACTCCGGGAGAGATTCTCAAAACCAAGGTTGACATGTTTCGAGTTCCTTTCAACATTTTGGAAATCCCGCTGAAACTTTGGACATTCTCGCGAAGGGTTCCCAATCCCCGACAAGATTGGTACCCTTTCACGTCCAAATCTCTCAAACTCCGGGAGAGATTCTCAAAACCAAGGTTGACATGTTTCGAGTTCCTTTCAACATTTTGGAAATCCCGCTGAAACTTTGGACATTCTCGCGAAGGGTTCCCAATCCCCGACAAGATTGGTACCCTTTCACGTCCAAATCTCTCAAACTCCGGGAGAGATTCTCAAAACCAAGGTTGACATGTTTCGAGTTACTTTCAACATTTTGGAAATCCCGCTGAAACTTTGGACATTCTGGCGAAGGGTTCCCAATCCCCGACAAGACTGGTACCCTTTCACGTCCAAATCTCTCAAACTCCGGGAGAGATTCTCAAAACCAAGGTTGACATGGTTCGAGTTCCTTTCAACATTTTGGAAATCCCGCTGAAACTTTGGACTTTCTTGCGAAGGGTTCCCAATCCCCGACAAGATTGGTACCCTTTCACGTCCAAATCTCTCAAACTCCGGGAGAGATTCTCAAAACCAAGGTTGACATGTTTCGAGTTCCTTTCAACATTTTGGAAATCCCGCTGAAACTTTGGACATTCTCGCGAAGGGTTCCCAATCCCCGACAAGACTGGTACCCTTTCACGTCCAAATCTCTCAAACTCCGGGAGAGATTCTCAAAACCAAGGTTGACATGTTTCGAGTTCCTTTCAACATTTTGGAAATCCCGCTGAAACTTTGGACATTCTCGCGAAGGGTTCCCAATCCCCGACAAGATTGGTACCCTTTCACGTCCAAATCTCTCAAACTCCGGGAGAGATTCTCAAAACCAAGGTTGACATGTTTCGAGTTCCTCTCAACATTTTGGAAATCCCGCTGAAACTTTGGACTTTCTCGCGAAGGGTTCCCAATCCGCGACAAGATAGGTACCCTTTCACGTCCAAATCTCTCAAACTCCGGGAGAGATTCTCAAAACCAAGGTTGACATGTTTCGAGTTCCTTTCAACATTTTGGAAATCACGCTGAAACTTCGGACATTCTCGCGAAGGGTTCCCAATCCCCGACAAGACTGGTACCCTTTCACGTCCAAATCTCTCAAACTCCGGGAGAGATTCTCAAAACCAAGGTTGACATGTTTCGAGTTCCTTTCAACATTTTGGAAATCCTGCTGAAAGTTTGGATATTCTGGTGAAGGGTTCCCAATCCCTGAAAAGATTGGTACCCTTTCACGTCCAAATCTCTCAAAGTCCGGGAGAGATTCTCAAAACCAAGGTTGACATGTTTCGAGTTCCTTTCAACATTTTGGAAATCCCGGTGAAAGTTTGGACATTCTCGCGAAGGGTTCCCAATCCCCAACAAGATTGGTACCCTTTCACGTCCAAATCTCTCAAACTCCGGGAGAGATTCTCAAAACCAAGGTTGACATGTTTCGAGTTCCTTTCAACATTTTGGAAATCCCGCTGAAACTTTGGACTTTCTCGCGAAGGGTGCCCAATCCCCGACAAGATTGGTACCCTTTCATGTCCAAATCTCTCAAACTCCGGGAGAGATTCTCAAAACCAAGGTTGACATGTTTCGAGTTCCTTTCAACATTTTGGAAATCCTGCTGAAAGTTTGGATATTCTGGCGAAGGGTTCCCAATCCCTGACAAGATTGGTACCCTTTCACGTCCAAATTTCTCAAACTCCGGGAGAGATTCTCAAAACCAAGGTTGACATGGTTCGAGTTCCTTTCAACATTTTGGAAATCCCGCTGAAACTTTGGACATTGTCGCGAAGGGTTCCCAATCTTCGACAAGATTGGTACACTTTCACGTCCAAATCTCTCAAACTCCGGGAGAGATTCTCAAAACCATGGTTGACATGTTTCGAGTTCCTTTCAACATTTTGGAAATCCCGCTGAAACTTTGGACATTCTCGCGAAGGGTTCCCAATCCCCGACAAGATTGGTACCCTTTCACGTCCAAATCTCTCAAACTCCGGGAGAGATTCTCAAAACCAAGGTTGACATGTTTCGAGTTCCTTTCAACATTTTGGAAATCACGCTGAAACTTTGGACATTCTCGCGAAGGGTTCCCAATCCCCGACAAGACTGGTACCCTTTCACGTCCAAATCTCTCAAACTCCGGGAGAGATTCTCAAAACCAAGGTTGACATGTTTCGAGTTCCTTTCAACATTTTGGAAATCCTGCTGAAAGTTTGGATATTCTGGTGAAGGGTTCCCAATCCCTGAAAAGATTGGTACCCTTTCACGTCCAAATCTCTCAAAGTCCGGGAGAGATTCTCAAAACCAAGGTTGACATGTTTCGAGTTCCTTTCAACATTTTGGAAATCCCGGTGAAAGTTTGGACATTCTCGCGAAGGGTTCCCAATCCCCAACAAGATTGGTACCCTTTCACGTCCAAATCTCTCAAACTCCGGGAGAGATTCTCAAAACCAAGGTTGACATGTTTCGAGTTCCTTTCAACATTTTGGAAATCCCGCTGAAACTTTGGACTTTCTCGCGAAGGGTGCCCAATCCCCGACAAGATTGGTACCCTTTCACGTCCAAATGTCTCAAACTCCGGGAGAGATTCTCAAAACCAAGGTTGACATGTTTCGAGTTCCTCTCAACATTTTGGAAATCCTGCTGAAAGTTTGGATATTCTGGTGAAGGGTTCCCAATCCCTGAAAAGATTGGTACCCTTTCACGTCCAAATCTCTCAAAGTCCGGGAGAGATTCTCAAAACCAAGGTTGACATGTTTCGAGTTCCTTTCAACATTTTGGAAATCCCGCTGAAACTTTGGACATTCTCGCGAAGGGTTCCCAATCCCCGACAAGATTGGTACCCTTTCATGTCCAAATCTCTCAAACTCCGGGAGAGATTCTCAAAACCAAGGTTGACATGTTTCGAGTTCCTTTCAACATTTTGGAAATCCCGCTGAAACTTTGGACATTGTCGCGAAGGGTTCCCAATCCCCGACAAGATTGGTACCCGTTCACGTCCAAATCTCTCAAACTCCGGGAGAGATTCTCAAAACCATGGTTGACATGTTTCGAGTTCCTTTCAACATTTTGGAAATCCCGCTGAAACTTTGGACTTTCTCGCGAAGGGTTCCCAATCCCCGACAAGATTGGTACCCTTTCACGTCCAAATCTCTCAAACTCCGGGAGAGATTCTCAAAACCAAGGTTGACATGTTTCGAGTTCCTTTCAACATTTTGGAAATCACGCTGAAACTTTGAACATTCTCGCGAAGGGTTCCCAATCCCCGACAAGACTGGTACCCTTTCACGTCGAAATCTCTCAAACTCCGGGAGAGATTCTCAAAACCAAGGTTGACATGTTTCGAGTTCCTCTCAACATTTTGGAAATCCTGCTGAAAGTTTGGATATTCTGGTGAAGGGTTCCCAATCCCTGAAAAGATTGGTACCCTTTCACGTCCAAATCTCTCAAAGTCCGGGAGAGATTCTCAAAACCATGGTTGACATGTTTCGAGTTCCTTTCAACATTTTGGAAATCCCGCTGAAACTTTGGACATTCTCGCGAAGGGTTCCCAATCCCCGACAAGATTGGTACCCTTTCACGTCCAAATCTCTCAAACTCCGGGAGAGATTCTCAAAACCAAGGTTGACATGTTTCGAGTTCCTTTCAACATTTTGGAAATCCCGCTGAAACTTTGGACATTCTGGTGAAGGGTTCCCAATCCCCGACAAGATTGGTACCCTTTCACGTCCAAATCTCTCAAACTCCGGGAGAGATTCTCAAAACCAAGGTTGACATGTTTCGAGTTCCTTTCAACATTTTGGAAATCACGCTGAAACTTTGGACATTCTGGCGAAGGGTTCCCAATCCCCGACAAGATTGGTACCCTTTCACGTCCAAATCTCTCAAACTCCGGGAGAGATTCTCAAAACCAAGGTTGACATGTTTCGAGTTCCTTTCAACATTTTGGAAATCCTGCTGAAAGTTTGGATATTCTGGCGAAGGGTTCCCAATCCCCGACAAGATTGGTAACCTTTCACGTCCAAATCTCTCAAAGTCTGGGAGAGATTCTCAAAACCAAGGTTGACATGTTTCGAGTTCCTTTCAACATTTTGGAAATCCCGCTGAAACTTTGGACATTGTCGCGAAGGGTTCCCAATCTTCGACAAGATTGGTACCCTTTCACGTCCAAATCTCTCAAACTCCGGGAGAGATTCTCAAAACCATGGTTGACATGTTTCGAGTTCCTTTCAACATTTTGGAAATCCCGCTGAAACTTTGGACTTTCTCGCGAAGGGTTCCCAATCCCCGACAAGATTGGTACCCTTTCACGTCCAAATCTCTCAAACTCCGGGAGAGATTCTCAAAACCAAGGTTGACATGTTTCGAGTTCCTTTCAACATTTTGGAAATCACGCTGAAACTTTGGACATTCTGGCGAAGGGTTCCCAATCCCCGACAAGACTGGTACCCTTTCACGTCCAAATCTCTCAAACTCCGGGAGAGATTCTCAAAACCAAGGTTGACATGTTTCGAGTTCCTCTCAACATTTTGGAAATCCTGCTGAAAGTTTGGATATTCTGGTGAAGGGTTCCCAATCCCTGAAAAGATTGGTACCCTTTCACGTCCAAATCTCTCAAAGTCCGGGAGAGATTCTCAAAACCAAGGTTGACATGTTTCGAGTTCCTTTCAACATTTTGGAAATCCCGCTGAAACTTTGGACATTCTCGCGAAGGGTTCCCAATCCCCGACAAGATTGGTACCCTTTCATGTCCAAATCTCTCAAACTCCGGGAGAGATTCTCAAAACCAAGGTTGACATGTTTCGAGTTCCTTTCAACATTTTGGAAATCCCGCTGAAACTTTGGACATTGTCGCGAAGGGTTCCCAATCCCCGACAAGATTGGTACCCTTTCACGTCCAAATCTCTCAAACTCCGGGAGAGATTCTCAAAACCAAGGTTGACATGTTTCGAGTTCCTTTCAACATTTTGGAAATCCTGCTGAAAGTTTGGATATTCTGGCGAAGGGTTCCCAATCCCTGACAAGATTGTTACCCTTTCACGTCCAAATCTCTCAAACTCCGGGAGAGATTCTCAAAACCAAGGTTGACATGTTTCGAGTTCCTTTCAACATTTTGGAAATCCCGCTGAAACTTTGGACATTGTCGCGAAGGGTTCCCAATCTTCGACAAGATTGGTACCCTTTCACGTCCAAATCTCTCAAACTCCGGGAGAGATTCTCAAAACCATGGTTGACATGTTTCGAGTTCCTTTCAACATTTTGGAAATCCCGCTGAAACTTTGGACATTCTCGCGAAGGGTTCCCAATCCCCGACAAGACTGGTACCCTTTCACGTCCAAATCTCTCAAACTCCGGGAGAGATTCTCAAAACCAAGGTTGACATGCTTCGAGTTCCTTTCAACATTTTGGAAATCCCGCTGAAACTTTGGACTTTCTCGCGAAGGGTTCCCAATCCCCGACAAGATTGGTACCCTTTCACGTCCAAATCTCTCAAACTCCGGGAGAGATTCTCAAAACCAAGGTTGACATGTTTCGAGTTCCTTTCAACATTTTGGAAATCCCGCTGAAACTTTGGACATTCTCGCGAAGGGTTCCCAATCCCCGACAAGACTGGTACCCTTTCACGTCCAAATGTCTCAAACTCCGGGAGAGATTCTCAAAACCAAGGTTGACATGTTTCGAGTTCCTCTCAACATTTTGGAAATCCTGCTGAAAGTTTGGATATTCTCGCGAAGGGTTCCCAATCCCTGAAAAGATTGGTACCCTTTCACGTCCAAATCTCTCAAAGTCCGGGAGAGATTCTCAAAACCAAGGTTGACATGTTTCGAGTTCCTTTCAACATTTTGGAAATCCCGCTGAAACTTTGGACATTCTCGCGAAGGGTTCCCAATCCCCGACAAGATTGGTACCCTTTCATGTCCAAATCTCTCAAACTCCGGGAGAGATTCTCAAAACCAAGGTTGACATGTTTCGAGTTCCTTTCAACATTTTGGAAATCCCGCTGAAACTTTGGACATTCTGGCGAAGGGTTCCCAATGCCCAACAAGACTGGTACCCTTTCACGTCCAAATCTCTCAAACTCCGGGAGAGATTCTCAAAACCAAGGTTGACATGTTTCGAGTTCCTTTCAACATTTTGGAAATCCCGCTGAAACTTTGGACATTGTCGCGAAGGGTTCCCAATCCCCGACAAGATTGGTACCCTTTCACGTCCAAATCTCTCAAACTCCGGGAGAGATTCTCAAAACCAAGGTTGACATGTTTCGAGTTCCTTTCAACATTTTGGAAATCCCGCTGAAACTTTGGACATTCTCGCGAAGGGTTCCCAATCCCCGACAAGATTGGTACCCTTTCATGTCCAAATCTCTCAAACTCCGGGAGAGATTCTCAAAACCAAGGTTGACATGTTTCGAGTTCCTTTCAACATTTTGGAAATCCCGCTGAAACTTTGGACATTGTCGCGAAGGGTTCCCAATCCCCGACAAGATTGGTACCCTTTCACGTCCAAATCTCTCAAACTCCGGGAGAGATTCTCAAAACCAAGGTTGACATGTTTCGAGTTCCTTTCAACATTTTGGAAATCCTGCTGAAAGTTTGGATATTCTGGCGAAGGGTTCCCAATCCCTGACAAGATTGTTACCCTTTCACGTCCAAATCTCTCAAACTCCGGGAGAGATTCTCAAAACCAAGGTTGACATGTTTCGAGTTCCTTTCAACATTTTGGAAATCCCGCTGAAACTTTGGACATTGTCGCGAAGGGTTCCCAATCTTCGACAAGATTGGTACCCTTTCACGTCCAAATCTCTCAAACTCCGGGAGAGATTCTCAAAACCATGGTTGACATGTTTCGAGTTCCTTTCAACATTTTGGAAATCCCGCTGAAACTTTGGACATTCTCGCGAAGGGTTCCCAATCCCCGACAAGACTGGTACCCTTTCACGTCCAAATCTCTCAAACTCCGGGAGAGATTCTCAAAACCAAGGTTGACATGCTTCGAGTTCCTTTCAACATTTTGGAAATCCCGCTGAAACTTTGGACTTTCTCGCGAAGGGTTCCCAATCCCCGACAAGATTGGTACCCTTTCACGTCCAAATCTCTCAAACTCCGGGAGAGATTCTCAAAACCAAGGTTGACATGTTTCGAGTTCCTTTCAACATTTTGGAAATCCCGCTGAAACTTTGGACATTCTCGCGAAGGGTTCCCAATCCCCGACAAGACTGGTACCCTTTCACGTCCAAATGTCTCAAACTCCGGGAGAGATTCTCAAAACCAAGGTTGACATGTTTCGAGTTCCTCTCAACATTTTGGAAATCCTGCTGAAAGTTTGGATATTCTCGCGAAGGGTTCCCAATCCCTGAAAAGATTGGTACCCTTTCACGTCCAAATCTCTCAAAGTCCGGGAGAGATTCTCAAAACCAAGGTTGACATGTTTCGAGTTCCTTTCAACATTTTGGAAATCCCGCTGAAACTTTGGACATTCTCGCGAAGGGTTCCCAATCCCCGACAAGATTGGTACCCTTTCATGTCCAAATCTCTCAAACTCCGGGAGAGATTCTCAAAACCAAGGTTGACATGTTTCGAGTTCCTTTCAACATTTTGGAAATCCCGCTGAAACTTTGGACATTCTGGCGAAGGGTTCCCAATGCCCAACAAGACTGGTACCCTTTCACGTCCAAATCTCTCAAACTCCGGGAGAGATTCTCAAAACCAAGGTTGACATGTTTCGAGTTCCTTTCAACATTTTGGAAATCCCGCTGAAACTTTGGACATTGTCGCGAAGGGTTCCCAATCCCCGACAAGATTGGTACCCTTTCACGTCCAAATCTCTCAAACTCCGGGAGAGATTCTCAAAACCAAGGTTGACATGTTTCGAGTTCCTTTCAACATTTTGGAAATCCTGCTGAAAGTTTGGATATTCTGGCGAAGGGTTCCCAATCCCTGACAAGATTGGTACCCTTTCACGTCCAAATCTCTCAAACTCCGGGAGAGATTCTCAAAACCAAGGTTGACATGTTTCGAGTTCCTTTCAACATTTTGGAAATCCCGCTGAAACTTTGGACATTCTCGCGAAGGGTTCCCAATCTTCGACAAGATTGGTACCCTTTCACGTCCAAATCTCTCAAACTCCGGGAGAGATTCTCAAAACCATGGTTGACATGTTTCGAGTTCCTTTCAACAGTTTGGAAATCCCGCTGAAACTTTGGACTTTCTCGCGAAGGGTTCCCAATCCCCGACAAGATTGGTACCCTTTCACGTCCAAATCTCTCAAACTCCGGGAGAGATTCTCAAAACCAAGGTTGACATGTTTCGAGTTCCTTTCAACATTTTGGAAATCACGCTGAAACTTTGGACATTCTCGCGAAGGGTTCCCAATCCCCGACAAGACTGGTACCCTTTCACGTCCAAATGTCTCAAACTCCGGGAGAGATTCTCAAAACCAAGGTTGACATGCTTCGAGTTCCTCTCAACATTTTGGAAATCCTGCTGAAAGTTTGGATATTCTGGTGAAGGCTTCCCAATCCCTGAAAAGATTGGTACCCTTTCACGTCCAAATCTCTCAAAGTCCGGGAGAGATTCTCAAAACCAAGGTTGACATGTTTCGAGTTCCTTTCAACATTTTGGAAATCCCGCTGAAACTTTGGACATTCTCGCGAAGGGTTCCCAATCCCCGACAAGATTGGTACCCTTTCATGTCCAAATCTCTCAAACTCCGGGAGAGATTCTCAAAACCAAGGTTGACATGTTTCGAGTTCCTTTCAACATTTTGGAAATCCCGCTGAAACTTTGGACATTGTCGCGAAGGGTTCCCAATCCCCGACAAGATTGGTACCCTTTCACGTCCAAATCTCTCAAACTCCGGGAGAGATTCTCAAAACCAAGGTTGACATGTTTCGAGTTCCTTTCAACATTTTGGAAATCCTGCTAAAAGTTTGGATATTCTGGCGAAGGGTTCCCAATCCCTGACAAGATTGGTACCCTTTCACGTCCAAATCTCTCAAACTCCGGGAGAGATTCTCAAAACCAAGGTTGACATGTTTCGAGTTCCTTTCAACATTTTGGAAATCCCGCTGAAACTTTGGACATTCTCGCGAAGGGTTCCCAATCTTCGACAAGATTGGTACCCTTTCACGTCCAAATTTCTCAAACTCCGGGAGAGATTCTCAAAACCATGGTTGACATGTTTCGAGTTCCTTTCAACATTTTGGAAATCCCGCTGAAACTTTGGACATTCTCGCGAAGGGTTCCCAATCCCCGACAAGATTGGTACCCTTTCACGTCCAAATCTCTCAAACTCCGGGAGAGATTCTCAAAACCAAGGTTGACATGCTTCGAGTTCCTTTCAACATTTTGGAAATCCCGCTGAAACTTTGGACTTTCTCGCGAAGGGTTCCCAATCCCCGACAAGATTGGTACCCTTTCACGTCCAAATCTCTCAAACTCCGGGAGAGATTCTCAAAACCAAGGTTGACATGTTTCGAGTTCCTTTCAACATTTTGGAAATCACGCTGAAACTTTGGACATTCTCGCGAAGGGTTCCCAATCCCCGACAAGACTGGTACCCTTTCACGTCCAAATGTCTCAAACTCCGGGAGAGATTCTCAAAACCAAGGTTGACATGTTTCGAGTTCCTCTCAACATTTTGGAAATCCTGCTGAAAGTTTGGATATTCTGGTGAAGGCTTCCCAATCCCTGAAAAGATTGGTACCCTTTCACGTCCAAATCTCTCAAAGTCCGGGAGAGATTCTCAAAACCAAGGTTGACATGTTTCGAGTTCCTTTCAACATTTTGGAAATCCCGCTGAAACTTTGGACATTCTCGCGAAGGGTTCCCAATCCCCGACAAGACTGGTACCCTTTCACGTCCAAATCTCTCAAACTCCGGGAGAGATTCTCAAAACCAAGGTTGACATGTTTCGAGTTCCTTTCAACATTTTGGAAATCCCGCTGAAACTTTGGACATTCTGGCGAAGGGTTCCCAATCCCCGACAAGATTGGTACCCTTTCACGTCCAAATCTCTCAAACTCCGGGAGAGATTCTCAAAACCAAGGTTGACATGTTTCGAGTTCCTTTCAACATTTTGGAAATCCCGCTGAAACTTTGGACATTGTCGCGAAGGGTTCCCAATCCCCGACAAGATTGGTACCCTTTCACGTCCAAATCTCTCAAACTCCGGGAGAGATTCTCAAAACCAAGGTTGACATGTTTCGAGTTCCTTTCAACATTTTGGAAATCCTGCTGAAAGTTTGGATATTCTGGCGAAGGGTTCCCAATCCCTGACAAGATTGGGACCCTTTCACGTCCAAATCTCTCAAACTCCGGGAGAGATTCTCAAAACCAAGGTTGACATGTTTCGAGTTCCTTTCAACATTTTGGAAATCGCGCTGAAACATTGGACATTGTCGCGAAGGGTTCCCAATCTTCGACAAGATTGGTACCCTTTCACGTCCAAATCTCTCAAACTCCGGGAGAGATTCTCAAAACCATGGTTGACATGTTTCGAGTTCCTTTCAACATTTTGGAAATCCTGCTAAAAGTTTGGATATTCTGGCGAAGGGTTCCCAATCCCTGACAAGATTGGTACCCTTTCACGTCCAAATCTCTCAAACTCCGGGAGAGATTCTCAAAACCAAGGTTGACATGTTTCGAGTTCCTTTCAACATTTTGGAAATCCCGCTGAAACTTTGGACATTCTCGCGAAGGGTTCCCAATCTTCGACAAGATTGGTACCCTTTCACGTCCAAATTTCTCAAACTCCGGGAGAGATTCTCAAAACCATGGTTGACATGTTTCGAGTTCCTTTCAACATTTTGGAAATCCCGCTGAAACTTTGGACATTCTCGCGAAGGGTTCCCAATCCCCGACAAGATTGGTACCCTTTCACGTCCAAATCTCTCAAACTCCGGGAGAGATTCTCAAAACCAAGGTTGACATGCTTCGAGTTCCTTTCAACATTTTGGAAATCCCGCTGAAACTTTGGACTTTCTCGCGAAGGGTTCCCAATCCCCGACAAGATTGGTACCCTTTCACGTCCAAATCTCTCAAACTCCGGGAGAGATTCTCAAAACCAAGGTTGACATGTTTCGAGTTCCTTTCAACATTTTGGAAATCACGCTGAAACTTTGGACATTCTCGCGAAGGGTTCCCAATCCCCGACAAGACTGGTACCCTTTCACGTCCAAATGTCTCAAACTCCGGGAGAGATTCTCAAAACCAAGGTTGACATGTTTCGAGTTCCTCTCAACATTTTGGAAATCCTGCTGAAAGTTTGGATATTCTGGTGAAGGTTTCCCAATCCCTGAAAAGATTGGTACCCTTTCACGTCCAAATCTCTCAAAGTCCGGGAGAGATTCTCAAAACCAAGGTTGACATGTTTCGAGTTCCTTTCAACATTTTGGAAATCCCGCTGAAACTTTGGACATTCTCGCGAAGGGTTCCCAATCCCCGACAAGACTGGTACCCTTTCACGTCCAAATCTCTCAAACTCCGGGAGAGATTCTCAAAACCAAGGTTGACATGTTTCGAGTTCCTTTCAACATTTTGGAAATCCCGCTGAAACTTTGGACATTCTGGCGAAGGGTTCCCAATCCCCGACAAGATTGGTACCCTTTCACGTCCAAATCTCTCAAACTCCGGGAGAGATTCTCAAAACCAAGGTTGACATGTTTCGAGTTCCTTTCAACATTTTGGAAATCCCGCTGAAACTTTGGACATTGTCGCGAAGGGTTCCCAATCCCCGACAAGATTGGTACCCTTTCACGTCCAAATCTCTCAAACTCCG
The DNA here is from genome assembly GCF_964273445.1 of Streptopelia decaocto. Lineage (NCBI taxonomy): Eukaryota > Metazoa > Chordata > Aves > Columbiformes > Columbidae > Streptopelia > Streptopelia decaocto. Next base: position 840,584 of record NW_028116552.1, on the reverse strand, counting down.
GGAGAGATTCTCAAAACCAAGGTTGACATGTTTCGAGTTCCTTTCAACATTTTGGAAATCCTGCTGAAAGTTTGGATATTCTGGCGAAGGGTTCCCAATCCCTGACAAGATTGGGACCCTTTCACGTCCAAATCTCTCAAACTCCGGGAGAGATTCTCAAAACCAAGGTTGACATGTTTCGAGTTCCTTTCAACATTTTGGAAATCGCGCTGAAACATTGGACATTGTCGCGAAGGGTTCCCAATCTTCGACAAGATTGGTACCCTTTCACGTCCAAATCTCTCAAACTCCGGGAGAGATTCTCAAAACCATGGTTGACATGTTTCGAGTTCCTTTCAACATTTTGGAAATCCCGCTGAAACTTTGGACATTCTCGCGAAGGGTTCCCAATCCCCGACAAGATTGGTACCCTTTCACGTCCAAATCTCTCAAACTCCGGGAGAGATTCTCAAAACCAAGGTTGACATGCTTCGAGTTCCTTTCAACATTTTGGAAATCCCGCTGAAACTTTGGACTTTCTCGCAAAGGGTTCCCAATCCCCGACAAGATTGTTACCCTTTCACGTCCAAATCTCTCAAACTCCGGGAGAGATTCTCAAAACCAAGGTTGACATGTTTCGAGTTCCTTTCAACATTTTGGAAATCCCGCTGAAACTTTGGACATTCTCGCGAAGGGTTCCCAATCCCCGACAAGACTGGTACCCTTTCACGTCCAAATCTCTCAAAGTCCGGGAGAGATTCTCAAAACCAAGGTTGACATGTTTCGAGTTCCTCTCAACATTTTGGAAATCCTGCTGAAAGTTTGGATATTCTGGTGAAGGGTTCCCAATCCCCGACAAGATTGGTACCCTTTCACGTCCAAATCTCTCAAAGTCCGGGAGAGATTCTCAAAACCAAGGTTGACATGTTTCGAGTTCCTTTCAACATTTTGGAAATCCCGCTGAAACTTTGGACATTCTCGCGAAGGGTTCCCAATCCCCGACAAGATTGGTACCCTTTCACGTCCAAATGTCTCAAACTCCGGGAGAGATTCTCAAAACCAAGGTTGACATGTTTCAAGTTCCTTTCAACATTTTGGAAATCCTGCTGAAAGTTTGGATATTCTGGCGAAGGGTTCCCAATCCCTGACAAGATTGGTACCCTTTCACGTCCAAATCTCTCAAACTCCGGGAGAGATTCTCAAAACCAAGGTTGACATGTTTCGAGTTCCTTTCAACATTTTGGAAATCCCGCTCTAACTTTGGACATTGTCGCGAAGGGTTCCCAATCTTCGACAAGATTGGTACCCTTTCACGTCCAAATCTCTCAAACTCCGGGAGAGATTCTCAAAACCATGGTTGACATGTTTCGAGTTCCTTTCAACATTTTGGAAATCCCGCTGAAACTTTGGACATTCTCGCGAAGGGTTCCCAATCCCCGACAAGATTGGTACCCTTTCACGTCCAAATCTCTCAAACTCTGGGAGAGATTCTCAAAACCAAGGTTGACATGTTTCGAGTTCCTTTCAACATTTTGGAAATCCCGCTGAAACTTTGGACTTTCTCGCGAAGGGTTCCCAATCCCTGACAAGATTGGTACACTTTCACGTCCAAATCTCTCAAACTCCGGGAGAGATTCTCAAAACCAAGGTTGACATGTTTCGAGTTCCTTTCAACATTTTGGAAATCACGCTGAAACTTTGGACATTCTCGCGAAGGGTTCCCAATCCCCGACAAGACTGGTACCCTTTCACGTCCAAATCTCTCAAACTCCGGGAGAGATTCTCAAAACCAAGGTTGACATGTTTCGAGTTCCTCTCAACATTTTGGAAATCCTGCTGAAAGTTTGGATATTCTGGTGAAGGGTTCCCAATCCCTGAAAAGATTGGTACCCTTTCACGTCCAAATCTCTCAAAGTCCGGGAGAGATTCTCAAAACCAAGGTTGACATGTTTCGAGTTCCTTTCAACATTTTGGAAATCCCGCTGAAACTTTGGACATTGTCGCGAAGGGTTCCCAATCTTCGACAAGATTGGTACCCTTTCACGTCCAAATCTCTCAAACTCCGGGAGAGATTCTCAAAACCATGGTTGACATGTTTCGAGTTCCTTTCAACATTTTGGAAATCCCGCTGAAACTTTGGACATTCTCGCGAAGGGTTCCCAATCCCCGACAAGACTGGTACCCTTTCACGTCCAAATCTCTCAAACTCCGGGAGAGATTCTCAAAACCAAGGTTGACATGTTTCGAGTTCCTTTCAACATTTTGGAAATCCTGTTGAAACTTTGGACATTCTGGCGAAGGGTTCCCAATCCCCGACAAGATTGGTACCCTTTCACGTCCAAATCTCTCAAACTCCGGGAGAGATTCTCAAAACCAAGGTTGACATGTTTTGAGTTCCTTTCAACATTTTGGAAATCCCGCTGAAACTTTGGACATTCTCGCGAAGGGTTCCCAATCCCCGACAAGATTGGTACCCTTTCACGTCCAAATCTCTCAAACTCCGGGAGAGATTCTCAAAACCAAGGTTGACATGTTTCGAGTTCCTTTCAACATTTTGGAAATCTTGCTGAAACTTTGGACATTCTCGCGAAGGGTTCCCAATCCCCGACAAGATTGGTACCCTTTCACGTCCAAATCTCTCAAACTCCGGGAGAGATTCTCAAAACCAAGGTTGACATGTTTCGAGTTCCTTTCAACATTTTGGAAATCCCGCTGAAACTTTGGACATTGTCGCGAAGGGTTTCCAATCCCCGACAAGATTGGTACCCTTTCACGTCCAAATCTCTCAAACTCCGGGAGAGATTCTCAAAACCAAGGTTGACATGTTTCGAGTTCCTTTCAACATTTTGGAAATCCTGCTGAAACTTTGGACATTCTCGCGAAGGGTTCCCAATCCCCGACAAGATTGGTACCCTTTCACGTCCAAATCTCTCAAACTCCGGGAGAGATTCTCAAAACCAAGGTTGACATGTTTCGAGTTCCTTTCAACATTTTGGAAATCCCGCTGAAACTTTGGACATTCTCGCGAAGGGTTCCCAATCCCCGACAAGATTGGTACCCTTTCACGTCCAAATCTCTCAAACTCCGGGAGAGATTCTCAAAACCAAGGTTGACATGTTTCGAGTTCCTTTCAACATTTTGGAAATCCCACTGAAACTTTGGACATTCTCGCGAAGGGTTCCCAATCCCCGACAAGATTGGTACCCTTTCACGTCCAAATCTCTCAAACTCCGGGAGAGATTCTCAAAACCAAGGTTGACATGTTTCGAGTTCCTTTCAACATTTTGGAAATCCCGCTGAAACTTTGGACATTGTCGCGAAGGGTTCCCAATCCCCGACAAGATTGGTACCCTTTCACGTCCAAATCTCTCAAACTCCGGGAGAGATTCTCAAAACCAAGGTTGACATGTTTCGAGTTCCTTTCAACATTTTGGAAATCCTGCTGAAAGTTTGGATATTCTGGCGAAGGGTTCCCAATCCCTGACAAGATTGGGACCCTTTCACGTCCAAATCTCTCAAACTCCGGGAGAGATTCTCAAAACCAAGGTTGACATGTTTCGAGTTCCTTTCAACATTTTGGAAATCGCGCTGAAACATTGGACATTGTCGCGAAGGGTTCCCAATCTTCGACAAGATTGGTACCCTTTCACGTCCAAATCTCTCAAACTCCGGGAGAGATTCTCAAAACCAAGGTTGACATGTTTCGAGTTCCTTTCAACATTTTGGAAATCACGCTGAAACTTTGGACATTCTGGCGAAGGGTTCCCAATCCCCGACAAGATTGGTACCCTTTCACGTCCAAATCTCTCAAACTCCGGGAGAGATTCTCAAAACCAAGGTTGACATGTTTCGAGTTCCTTTCAACATTTTGGAAATCCTGCTGAAAGTTTGGATATTCTGGCGAAGGGTTCCCAATCCCCGACAAGATTGGTAACCTTTCACGTCCAAATCTCTCAAAGTCTGGGAGAGATTCTCAAAACCAAGGTTGACATGTTTCGAGTTCCTTTCAACATTTTGGAAATCCCGCTGAAACTTTGGACATTGTCGCGAAGGGTTCCCAATCTTCGACAAGATTGGTACCCTTTCACGTCCAAATCTCTCAAACTCCGGGAGAGATTCTCAAAACCATGGTTGACATGTTTCGAGTTCCTTTCAACATTTTGGAAATCCCGCTGAAACTTTGGACTTTCTCGCGAAGGGTTCCCAATCCCCGACAAGATTGGTACCCTTTCACGTCCAAATCTCTCAAACTCCGGGAGAGATTCTCAAAACCAAGGTTGACATGTTTCGAGTTCCTTTCAACATTTTGGAAATCACGCTGAAACTTTGGACATTCTGGCGAAGGGTTCCCAATCCCCGACAAGACTGGTACCCTTTCACGTCCAAATCTCTCAAACTCCGGGAGAGATTCTCAAAACCAAGGTTGACATGTTTCGAGTTCCTCTCAACATTTTGGAAATCCTGCTGAAAGTTTGGATATTCTGGTGAAGGGTTCCCAATCCCTGAAAAGATTGGTACCCTTTCACGTCCAAATCTCTCAAAGTCCGGGAGAGATTCTCAAAACCAAGGTTGACATGTTTCGAGTTCCTTTCAACATTTTGGAAATCCCGCTGAAACTTTGGACATTCTCGCGAAGGGTTCCCAATCCCCGACAAGATTGGTACCCTTTCATGTCCAAATCTCTCAAACTCCGGGAGAGATTCTCAAAACCAAGGTTGACATGTTTCGAGTTCCTTTCAACATTTTGGAAATCCCGCTGAAACTTTGGACATTGTCGCGAAGGGTTCCCAATCCCCGACAAGATTGGTACCCTTTCACGTCCAAATCTCTCAAACTCCGGGAGAGATTCTCAAAACCAAGGTTGACATGTTTCGAGTTCCTTTCAACATTTTGGAAATCCTGCTGAAAGTTTGGATATTCTGGCGAAGGGTTCCCAATCCCTGACAAGATTGTTACCCTTTCACGTCCAAATCTCTCAAACTCCGGGAGAGATTCTCAAAACCAAGGTTGACATGTTTCGAGTTCCTTTCAACATTTTGGAAATCCCGCTGAAACTTTGGACATTGTCGCGAAGGGTTCCCAATCTTCGACAAGATTGGTACCCTTTCACGTCCAAATCTCTCAAACTCCGGGAGAGATTCTCAAAACCATGGTTGACATGTTTCGAGTTCCTTTCAACATTTTGGAAATCCCGCTGAAACTTTGGACATTCTCGCGAAGGGTTCCCAATCCCCGACAAGACTGGTACCCTTTCACGTCCAAATCTCTCAAACTCCGGGAGAGATTCTCAAAACCAAGGTTGACATGCTTCGAGTTCCTTTCAACATTTTGGAAATCCCGCTGAAACTTTGGACTTTCTCGCGAAGGGTTCCCAATCCCCGACAAGATTGGTACCCTTTCACGTCCAAATCTCTCAAACTCCGGGAGAGATTCTCAAAACCAAGGTTGACATGTTTCGAGTTCCTTTCAACATTTTGGAAATCCCGCTGAAACTTTGGACATTCTCGCGAAGGGTTCCCAATCCCCGACAAGACTGGTACCCTTTCACGTCCAAATGTCTCAAACTCCGGGAGAGATTCTCAAAACCAAGGTTGACATGTTTCGAGTTCCTCTCAACATTTTGGAAATCCTGCTGAAAGTTTGGATATTCTCGCGAAGGGTTCCCAATCCCTGAAAAGATTGGTACCCTTTCACGTCCAAATCTCTCAAAGTCCGGGAGAGATTCTCAAAACCAAGGTTGACATGTTTCGAGTTCCTTTCAACATTTTGGAAATCCCGCTGAAACTTTGGACATTCTCGCGAAGGGTTCCCAATCCCCGACAAGATTGGTACCCTTTCATGTCCAAATCTCTCAAACTCCGGGAGAGATTCTCAAAACCAAGGTTGACATGTTTCGAGTTCCTTTCAACATTTTGGAAATCCCGCTGAAACTTTGGACATTCTGGCGAAGGGTTCCCAATGCCCAACAAGACTGGTACCCTTTCACGTCCAAATCTCTCAAACTCCGGGAGAGATTCTCAAAACCAAGGTTGACATGTTTCGAGTTCCTTTCAACATTTTGGAAATCCCGCTGAAACTTTGGACATTGTCGCGAAGGGTTCCCAATCCCCGACAAGATTGGTACCCTTTCACGTCCAAATCTCTCAAACTCCGGGAGAGATTCTCAAAACCAAGGTTGACATGTTTCGAGTTCCTTTCAACATTTTGGAAATCCTGCTGAAAGTTTGGATATTCTGGCGAAGGGTTCCCAATCCCTGACAAGATTGGTACCCTTTCACGTCCAAATCTCTCAAACTCCGGGAGAGATTCTCAAAACCAAGGTTGACATGTTTCGAGTTCCTTTCAACATTTTGGAAATCCCGCTGAAACTTTGGACATTCTCGCGAAGGGTTCCCAATCTTCGACAAGATTGGTACCCTTTCACGTCCAAATCTCTCAAACTCCGGGAGAGATTCTCAAAACCATGGTTGACATGTTTCGAGTTCCTTTCAACAGTTTGGAAATCCCGCTGAAACTTTGGACTTTCTCGCGAAGGGTTCCCAATCCCCGACAAGATTGGTACCCTTTCACGTCCAAATCTCTCAAACTCCGGGAGAGATTCTCAAAACCAAGGTTGACATGTTTCGAGTTCCTTTCAACATTTTGGAAATCACGCTGAAACTTTGGACATTCTCGCGAAGGGTTCCCAATCCCCGACAAGACTGGTACCCTTTCACGTCCAAATGTCTCAAACTCCGGGAGAGATTCTCAAAACCAAGGTTGACATGCTTCGAGTTCCTCTCAACATTTTGGAAATCCTGCTGAAAGTTTGGATATTCTGGTGAAGGCTTCCCAATCCCTGAAAAGATTGGTACCCTTTCACGTCCAAATCTCTCAAAGTCCGGGAGAGATTCTCAAAACCAAGGTTGACATGTTTCGAGTTCCTTTCAACATTTTGGAAATCCCGCTGAAACTTTGGACATTCTCGCGAAGGGTTCCCAATCCCCGACAAGATTGGTACCCTTTCATGTCCAAATCTCTCAAACTCCGGGAGAGATTCTCAAAACCAAGGTTGACATGTTTCGAGTTCCTTTCAACATTTTGGAAATCCCGCTGAAACTTTGGACATTGTCGCGAAGGGTTCCCAATCCCCGACAAGATTGGTACCCTTTCACGTCCAAATCTCTCAAACTCCGGGAGAGATTCTCAAAACCAAGGTTGACATGTTTCGAGTTCCTTTCAACATTTTGGAAATCCCGCTGAAACTTTGGACATTCTGGCGAAGGGTTCCCAATCCCTGACAAGATTGGTACCCTTTCACGTCCAAATCTCTCAAACTCCGGGAGAGATTCTCAAAACCAAGGTTGACATGTTTCGAGTTCCTTTCAACATTTTGGAAATCCCGCTGAAACTTTGGACATTCTCGCGAAGGGTTCCCAATCTTCGACAAGATTGGTACCCTTTCACGTCCAAATTTCTCAAACTCCGGGAGAGATTCTCAAAACCATGGTTGACATGTTTCGAGTTCCTTTCAACATTTTGGAAATCCCGCTGAAACTTTGGACATTCTCGCGAAGGGTTCCCAATCCCCGACAAGATTGGTACCCTTTCACGTCCAAATCTCTCAAACTCCGGGAGAGATTCTCAAAACCAAGGTTGACATGCTTCGAGTTCCTTTCAACATTTTGGAAATCCCGCTGAAACTTTGGACTTTCTCGCGAAGGGTTCCCAATCCCCGACAAGATTGGTACCCTTTCACGTCCAAATCTCTCAAACTCCGGGAGAGATTCTCAAAACCAAGGTTGACATGTTTCGAGTTCCTTTCAACATTTTGGAAATCACGCTGAAACTTTGGACATTCTCGCGAAGGGTTCCCAATCCCCGACAAGACTGGTACCCTTTCACGTCCAAATGTCTCAAACTCCGGGAGAGATTCTCAAAACCAAGGTTGACATGTTTCGAGTTCCTCTCAACATTTTGGAAATCCTGCTGAAAGTTTGGATATTCTGGTGAAGGCTTCCCAATCCCTGAAAAGATTGGTACCCTTTCACGTCCAAATCTCTCAAAGTCCGGGAGAGATTCTCAAAACCAAGGTTGACATGTTTCGAGTTCCTTTCAACATTTTGGAAATCCCGCTGAAACTTTGGACATTCTCGCGAAGGGTTCCCAATCCCCGACAAGACTGGTACCCTTTCACGTCCAAATCTCTCAAACTCCGGGAGAGATTCTCAAAACCAAGGTTGACATGTTTCGAGTTCCTTTCAACATTTTGGAAATCCCGCTGAAACTTTGGACATTCTGGCGAAGGGTTCCCAATCCCCGACAAGATTGGTACCCTTTCACGTCCAAATCTCTCAAACTCCGGGAGAGATTCTCAAAACCAAGGTTGACATGTTTCGAGTTCCTTTCAACATTTTGGAAATCCCGCTGAAACTTTGGACATTGTCGCGAAGGGTTCCCAATCCCCGACAAGATTGGTACCCTTTCACGTCCAAATCTCTCAAACTCCGGGAGAGATTCTCAAAACCAAGGTTGACATGTTTCGAGTTCCTTTCAACATTTTGGAAATCCTGCTGAAAGTTTGGATATTCTGGCGAAGGGTTCCCAATCCCTGACAAGATTGGGACCCTTTCACGTCCAAATCTCTCAAACTCCGGGAGAGATTCTCAAAACCAAGGTTGACATGTTTCGAGTTCCTTTCAACATTTTGGAAATCGCGCTGAAACATTGGACATTGTCGCGAAGGGTTCCCAATCTTCGACAAGATTGGTACCCTTTCACGTCCAAATCTCTCAAACTCCGGGAGAGATTCTCAAAACCATGGTTGACATGTTTCGAGTTCCTTTCAACATTTTGGAAATCCCGCTGAAACTTTGGACATTCTCGCGAAGGGTTCCCAATCCCCGACAAGATTGGTACCCTTTCACGTCCAAATCTCTCAAACTCCGGGAGAGATTCTCAAAACCAAGGTTGACATGCTTCGAGTTCCTTTCAACATTTTGGAAATCCCGCTGAAACTTTGGACTTTCTCGCAAAGGGTTCCCAATCCCCGACAAGATTGGTACCCTTTCACGTCCAAATCTCTCAAACTCCGGGAGAGATTCTCAAAACCAAGGTTGACATGTTTCGAGTTCCTTTCAACATTTTGGAAATCCCGCTGAAACTTTGGACATTCTCGCGAAGGGTTCCCAATCCCCGACAAGACTGGTACCCTTTCACGTCCAAATCTCTCAAAGTCCGGGAGAGATTCTCAAAACCAAGGTTGACATGTTTCGAGTTCCTCTCAACATTTTGGAAATCCTGCTGAAAGTTTGGATATTCTGGTGAAGGGTTCCCAATCCCCGACAAGATTGGTACCCTTTCACGTCCAAATCTCTCAAAGTCCGGGAGAGATTCTCAAAACCAAGGTTGACATGTTTCGAGTTCCTTTCAACATTTTGGAAATCCCGCTGAAACTTTGGACATTCTCGCGAAGGGTTCCCAATCCCCGACAAGATTGGTACCCTTTCACGTCCAAATGTCTCAAACTCCGGGAGAGATTCTCAAAACCAAGGTTGACATGTTTCAAGTTCCTTTCAACATTTTGGAAATCCTGCTGAAAGTTTGGATATTCTGGCGAAGGGTTCCCAATCCCTGACAAGATTGGTACCCTTTCACGTCCAAATCTCTCAAACTCCGGGAGAGATTCTCAAAACCAAGGTTGACATGTTTCGAGTTCCTTTCAACATTTTGGAAATCCCGCTCTAACTTTGGACATTGTCGCGAAGGGTTCCCAATCTTCGACAAGATTGGTACCCTTTCACGTCCAAATCTCTCAAACTCCGGGAGAGATTCTCAAAACCATGGTTGACATGTTTCGAGTTCCTTTCAACATTTTGGAAATCCCGCTGAAACTTTGGACATTCTCGCGAAGGGTTCCCAATCCCCGACAAGATTGGTACCCTTTCACGTCCAAATCTCTCAAACTCTGGGAGAGATTCTCAAAACCAAGGTTGACATGTTTCGAGTTCCTTTCAACATTTTGGAAATCCCGCTGAAACTTTGGACTTTCTCGCGAAGGGTTCCCAATCCCTGACAAGATTGGTACCCTTTCACGTCCAAATCTCTCAAACTCCGGGAGAGATTCTCAAAACCAAGGTTGACATGTTTCGAGTTCCTTTCAACATTTTGGAAATCACGCTGAAACTTTGGACATTCTCGCGAAGGGTTCCCAATCCCCGACAAGACTGGTACCCTTTCACGTCCAAATCTCTCAAACTCCGGGAGAGATTCTCAAAACCAAGGTTGACATGTTTCGAGTTCCTCTCAACATTTTGGAAATCCTGCTGAAAGTTTGGATATTCTGGTGAAGGGTTCCCAATCCCTGAAAAGATTGGTACCCTTTCACGTCCAAATCTCTCAAAGTCCGGGAGAGATTCTCAAAACCAAGGTTGACATGTTTCGAGTTCCTTTCAACATTTTGGAAATCCCGCTGAAACTTTGGACATTGTCGCGAAGGGTTCCCAATCTTCGACAAGATTGGTACCCTTTCACGTCCAAATCTCTCAAACTCCGGGAGAGATTCTCAAAACCATGGTTGACATGTTTCGAGTTCCTTTCAACATTTTGGAAATCCCGCTGAAACTTTGGACATTCTCGCGAAGGGTTCCCAATCCCCGACAAGACTGGTACCCTTTCACGTCCAAATCTCTCAAACTCCGGGAGAGATTCTCAAAACCAAGGTTGACATGTTTCGAGTTCCTTTCAACATTTTGGAAATCCTGTTGAAACTTTGGACATTCTGGCGAAGGGTTCCCAATCCCCGACAAGATTGGTACCCTTTCACGTCCAAATCTCTCAAACTCCGGGAGAGATTCTCAAAACCAAGGTTGACATGTTTTGAGTTCCTTTCAACATTTTGGAAATCCCGCTGAAACTTTGGACATTCTCGCGAAGGGTTCCCAATCCCCGACAAGATTGGTACCCTTTCACGTCCAAATCTCTCAAACTCCGGGAGAGATTCTCAAAACCAAGGTTGACATGTTTCGAGTTCCTTTCAACATTTTGGAAATCTTGCTGAAACTTTGGACATTCTCGCGAAGGGTTCCCAATCCCCGACAAGATTGGTACCCTTTCACGTCCAAATCTCTCAAACTCCGGGAGAGATTCTCAAAACCAAGGTTGACATGTTTCGAGTTCCTTTCAACATTTTGGAAATCCCGCTGAAACTTTGGACATTGTCGCGAAGGGTTTCCAATCCCCGACAAGATTGGTACCCTTTCACGTCCAAATCTCTCAAACTCCGGGAGAGATTCTCAAAACCAAGGTTGACATGTTTCGAGTTCCTTTCAACATTTTGGAAATCCTGCTGAAACTTTGGACATTCTCGCGAAGGGTTCCCAATCCCCGACAAGATTGGTACCCTTTCACGTCCAAATCTCTCAAACTCCGGGAGAGATTCTCAAAACCAAGGTTGACATGTTTCGAGTTCCTTTCAACATTTTGGAAATCCCGCTGAAACTTTGGACATTCTCGCGAAGGGTTCCCAATCCCCGACAAGATTGGTACCCTTTCACGTCCAAATCTCTCAAACTCCGGGAGAGATTCTCAAAACCAAGGTTGACATGTTTCGAGTTCCTTTCAACATTTTGGAAATCCCACTGAAACTTTGGACATTCTCGCGAAGGGTTCCCAATCCCCGACAAGATTGGTACCCTTTCACGTCCAAATCTCTCAAACTCCGGGAGAGATTCTCAAAACCAAGGTTGACATGTTTCGAGTTCCTTTCAACATTTTGGAAATCCCGCTGAAACTTTGGACATTGTCGCGAAGGGTTCCCAATCCCCGACAAGATTGGTACCCTTTCACGTCCAAATCTCTCAAACTCCGGGAGAGATTCTCAAAACCAAGGTTGACATGTTTCGAGTTCCTTTCAACATTTTGGAAATCCTGCTGAAAGTTTGGATATTCTGGCGAAGGGTTCCCAATCCCTGACAAGATTGGGACCCTTTCACGTCCAAATCTCTCAAACTCCGGGAGAGATTCTCAAAACCAAGGTTGACATGTTTCGAGTTCCTTTCAACATTTTGGAAATCGCGCTGAAACATTGGACATTGTCGCGAAGGGTTCCCAATCTTCGACAAGATTGGTACCCTTTCACGTCCAAATCTCTCAAACTCCGGGAGAGATTCTCAAAACCAAGGTTGACATGTTTCGAGTTCCTTTCAACATTTTGGAAATCCCGCTGAAACTTTGGACATTCTCGCGAAGGGTTCCCAATCCCCGACAAGATTGGTACCCTTTCACGTCCAAATCTCTCAAACTCCGGGAGAGATTCTCAAAACCAAGGTTGACATGCTTCGAGTTCCTTTCAACATTTTGGAAATCCCGCTGAAACTTTGGACTTTCTCGCAAAGGGTTCCCAATCCCCGACAAGATTGGTACCCTTTCACGTCCAAATCTCTCAAACTCCGGGAGAGATTCTCAAAACCAAGGTTGACATGTTTCGAGTTCCTTTCAACATTTTGGAAATCCCGCTGAAACTTTGGACATTCTCGCGAAGGGTTCCCAATCCCCGACAAGACTGGTACCCTTTCACGTCCAAATCTCTCAAAGTCCGGGAGAGATTCTCAAAACCAAGGTTGACATGTTTCGAGTTCCTCTCAACATTTTGGAAATCCTGCTGAAAGTTTGGATATTCTGGCGAAGGGTTCCCAATCCCTGAAAAGATTGGTACCCTTTCACGTCCAAATCTCTCAAAGTCTGGGAGAGATTCTCAAAACCAAGGTTGACATGTTTCGAGTTCCTTTCAACATTTTGGAAATCCCGCTCTAACTTTGGACATTGTCGCGAAGGGTTCCCAATCTTCGACAAGATTGGTACCCTTTCACGTCCAAATCTCTCAAACTCCGGGAGAGATTCTCAAAACCATGGTTGACATGTTTCGAGTTCCTTTCAACATTTTGGAAATCCCGCTGAAACTTTGGACATTCTCGCGAAGGGTTCCCAATCCCCGACAAGATTGGTACCCTTTCACGTCCAAATCTCTCAAACTCTGGGAGAGATTCTCAAAACCAAGGTTGACATGTTTCGAGTTCCTTTCAACATTTTGGAAATCCCGCTGAAACTTTGGACTTTCTCGCGAAGGGTTCCCAATCCCTGACAAGATTGGTACCCTTTCACGTCCAAATCTCTCAAACTCCGGGAGAGATTCTCAAAACCAAGGTTGACATGTTTCGAGTTCCTTTCAACATTTTGGAAATCACGCTGAAACTTTGGACATTCTCGCGAAGGGTTCCCAATCCCCGACAAGACTGGTACCCTTTCACGTCCAAATCTCTCAAACTCCGGGAGAGATTCTCAAAACCAAGGTTGACATGTTCCGAGTTCCTCTCAACATTTTGGAAATCCTGCTGAAAGTTTGGATATTCTGGTGAAGGGTTCCCAATCCCTGAAAAGATTGGTACCCTTTCACGTCCAAATCTCTCAAAGTCCGGGAGAGATTCTCAAAACCAAGGTTGACATGTTTCGAGTTCCTTTCAACATTTTGGAAATCCCGCTGAAACTTTGGACATTGTCGCGAAGGGTTCCCAATCTTCGACAAGATTGGTACCCTTTCACGTCCAAATCTCTCAAACTCCGGGAGAGATTCTCAAAACCATGGTTGACATGTTTCGAGTTCCTTTCAACATTTTGGAAATCCCGCTGAAACTTTGGACATTCTCGCGAAGGGTTCCCAATCCCCGACAAGACTGGTACCCTTTCACGTCCAAATCTCTCAAACTCCGGGAGAGATTCTCAAAACCAAGGTTGACATGTTTCGAGTTCCTTTCAACATTTTGGAAATCACGCTGAAACTTTGGACATTCTCGCGAAGGGTTCCCAATCCCCGACAAGACTGGTACCCTTTCACGTCCAAATCTCTCAAACTCCGGGAGAGATTCTCAAAACCAAGGTTGACATGTTTCGAGTTCCTTTCAACATTTTGGAAATCCTGTTGAAACTTTGGACATTCTGGCGAAGGGTTCCCAATCCCCGACAAGATTGGTACCCTTTCACGTCCAAATCTCTCAAACTCCGGGAGAGATTCTCAAAACCAAGGTTGACATGTTTTGAGTTCCTTTCAACATTTTGGAAATCCCGCTGAAACTTTGGACATTCTCGCGAAGGGTTCCCAATCCCCGACAAGATTGGTACCCTTTCACGTCCAAATCTCTCAAACTCCGGGAGAGATTCTCAAAACCAAGGTTGACATGTTTCGAGTTCCTTTCAACATTTTGGAAATCTTGCTGAAACTTTGGACATTCTCGCGAAGGGTTCCCAATCCCCGACAAGATTGGTACCCTTTCACGTCCAAATCTCTCAAACTCCGGGAGAGATTCTCAAAACCAAGGTTGACATGTTTCGAGTTCCTTTCAACATTTTGGAAATCCCGCTGAAACTTTGGACATTGTCGCGAAGGGTTTCCAATCCCCGACAAGATTGGTACCCTTTCACGTCCAAATCTCTCAAACTCCGGGAGAGATTCTCAAAACCAAGGTTGACATGTTTCGAGTTCCTTTCAACATTTTGGAAATCCTGCTGAAACTTTGGACATTCTCGCGAAGGGTTCCCAATCCCCGACAAGATTGGTACCCTTTCACGTCCAAATCTCTCAAACTCCGGGAGAGATTCTCAAAACCAAGGTTGACATGTTTCGAGTTCCTTTCAACATTTTGGAAATCCCGCTGAAACTTTGGACATTCTCGCGAAGGGTTCCCAATCCCCGACAAGATTGGTACCCTTTCATGTCCAAATCTCTCAAACTCCGGGAGAGATTCTCAAAACCAAGGTTGACATGTTTCGAGTTCCTTTCAACATTTTGGAAATCCCACTGAAACTTTGGACATTCTCGCGAAGGGTTCCCAATCCCCGACAAGATTGGTACCCTTTCACGTCCAAATCTCTCAAACTCCGGGAGAGATTCTCAAAACCAAGGTTGACATGTTTCGAGTTCCTTTCAACATTTTGGAAATCCCACTGAAACTTTGGACATTGTCGCGAAGGGTTCCCGATCCCCGACAAGATTGGTACACTTTCACGTCCAAATCTCTCAAACTCTGGGAGAGATTCTCAAAACCAAGGTTGACATGTTTCGAGTTCCTCTCAACATTTTGGAAATCCTGCTGAAAGTTTGGATATTCTGGTGAAGGGTTCCCAATCCCTGAAAAGATTGGTACCCTTTCACGTCCAAATCTCTCAAAGTCCAGGAGAGATTCTCAAAACCAAGGTTGACATGTTTCGAGTTCCTTTCAACATTTTGGAAATCCCGCTGAAACTTTGGACATTGTCGCGAAGGGTTCCCAATCTTCGACAAGATTGGTACCCTTTCACGTCCAAATCTCTCAAACTCCGGGAGAGATTCTCAAAACCATGGTTGACATGTTTCGAGTTCCTTTCAACATTTTGGAAATCCTGCTGAAAGTTTGGATATTCTGGCGAAGGGTTCCCAATCCCCGACAAGATTGGTACCCTTTCACGTCCAAATCTCTCAAACTCCGGGAGAGATTCTCAAAACCAAGGTTGACATGTTTCGAGTTCCTTTCAACATTTTGGAAATCACGCTGAAACTTTGGACATTCTCGCGAAGGGTTCCCAATCCCCGACAAGACTGGTACCCTTTCACGTCCAAATCTCTCAAACTCCGGGAGAGATTCTCAAAACCAAGGTTGACATGTTTCGAGTTCCTTTCAACATTTTGGAAATCCTGTTGAAACTTTGGACATTCTGGCGAAGGGTTCCCAATCCCCGACAAGATTGGTACCCTTTCACGTCCAAATCTCTCAAACTCCGGGAGAGATTCTCAAAACCAAGGTTGACATGTTTTGAGTTCCTTTCAACATTTTGGAAATCCCGCTGAAACTTTGGACATTCTCGCGAAGGGTTCCCAATCCCCGACAAGATTGGTACCCTTTCACGTCCAAATCTCTCAAACTCCGGGAGAGATTCTCAAAACCAAGGTTGACATGTTTCGAGTTCCTTTCAACATTTTGGAAATCTTGCTGAAACTTTGGACATTCTCGCGAAGGGTTCCCAATCCCCGACAAGATTGGTACCCTTTCACGTCCAAATCTCTCAAACTCCGGGAGAGATTCTCAAAACCAAGGTTGACATGTTTCGAGTTCCTTTCAACATTTTGGAAATCCCGCTGAAACTTTGGACATTGTCGCGAAGGGTTTCCAATCCCCGACAAGATTGGTACCCTTTCACGTCCAAATCTCTCAAACTCCGGGAGAGATTCTCAAAACCAAGGTTGACATGTTTCGAGTTCCTTTCAACATTTTGGAAATCCTGCTGAAACTTTGGACATTCTCGCGAAGGGTTCCCAATCCCCGACAAGATTGGTACCCTTTCACGTCCAAATCTCTCAAACTCCGGGAGAGATTCTCAAAACCAAGGTTGACATGTTTCGAGTTCCTTTCAACATTTTGGAAATCCCGCTGAAACTTTGGACATTCTCGCGAAGGGTTCCCAATCCCCGACAAGATTGGTACCCTTTCATGTCCAAATCTCTCAAACTCCGGGAGAGATTCTCAAAACCAAGGTTGACATGTTTCGAGTTCCTTTCAACATTTTGGAAATCCCGCTGAAACTTTGGACATTCTCGCGAAGGGTTCCCAATCCCCGACAAGATTGGTACCCTTTCACGTCCAAATCTCTCAAACTCCGGGAGAGATTCTCAAAACCAAGGTTGACATGTTTCGAGTTCCTTTCAACATTTTGGAAATCCCGCTGAAACTTTGGACATTCTGGCGAAGGGTTCCCAATCCCCGACAAGACTGGTACCCTTTCACGTCCAAATCTCTCAAACTCCGGGAGAGATTCTCAAAACCAAGGTTGACATGTTTCGAGTTCCTTTCAACATTTTGGAAATCCCACTGAAACTTTGGACATTGTCGCGAAGGGTTCCCGATCCCCGACAAGATTGGTACCCTTTCACGTCCAAATCTCTCAAACTCTGGGAGAGATTCTCAAAACCAAGGTTGACATGTTTCGAGTTCCTTTCAACATTTTGGAAATCCTGCTGAAAGTTTGGATATTCTGGCGAAGGGTTCCCAATCCCCGACAAGATTGGTACCCTTTCACGTCCAAATCTCTCAAACTCCGGGAGAGATTCTCAAAACCATGGTTGACATGTTTCGAGTTCCTTTCAACATTTTGGAAATCCCGCTGAAACTTTGGACATTCTCGCGAAGGGTTCCCAATCCCCGACAAGATTGGTACCCTTTCACGTCCAAATCTCTCAAACTCCGGGAGAGATTCTCAAAACCAAGGTTGACATGTTTCGAGTTCCTTTCAACATTTTGGAAATCCCGCTGAAACTTTGGACTTTCTCGCGAAGGGTTCCCAATCCCCGACAAGACTGGTACACTTTCACGTCCAAATCTCTCAAACTCCGGGAGAGATTCTCAAAACCATGGTTGACATGTTTCGAGTTCCTTTCAACATTTTGGAAATCCCGCTGAAACTTTGGACATTCTCGCGAAGGGTTCCCAATCCCCGACAAGATTGGTACCCTTTCACGTCCAAATCTCTCAAACTCCGGGAGAGATTCTCAAAACCAAGGTTGACATGTTTCGAGTTCCTTTCAACATTTTGGAAATCCCGCTGAAACTTTGGACATTCTGGCGAAGGGTTCCCAATCCCCGACAAGACTGGTACCCTTTCACGTCCAAATCTCTCAAACTCCGGGAGAGATTCTCAAAACCAAGGTTGACATGTTTCGAGTTCCTTTCAACATTTTGGAAATCCCGCTGAAACTATGGACGTTCTCGCGAAGGGTTCCCAATCCCCGACAAGATTGGTACCCTTTCACGTCCAAATGTCTCAAACTCCGGGAGAGATTCTCAAAGCCAAGGTTGACATGTTTCGAGTTCCTTTCAACATTTTGGAAATCCCGCTGAAACTTTGGACATTCTGGCGAAGGGTTCCCAATCCCCGACAAGACTGGTACCCTTTCACGTCCAAATCTCTCAAACTCCGGGAGAGATTCTCAAAACCAAGGTTGACATGTTTCGAGTTCCTTTCAACATTTTGGAAATCCCGCTGAAACTTTGGACATTCTCGCGAAGGGTTCCCAATCCCCGACAAGACTGGTACCCTTTCACGTCCAAATCTCTCAAACTCCGGGAGAGATTCTCAAAACCAAGGTTGACATGTTTCGAGTTCCTTTCAACATTTTGGAAATCCCGCTGAAACTTTGGACATTGTCGCGAAGGGTTCCCAATCCCCGACAAGACTGGTACCCTTTCACGTCCAAATCTCTCAAACTCCGGGAGAGATTCTCTAAACCAAGGTTGACATGTTTCGAGTTCCTTTCAACATTTTGGAAATCCCGCTGAAACTTTGGACATTCTGCGAAGGGTTCCCAATCCCCGACAAGACTGGTACCCTTTCACGTCCAAATCTCTCAAACTCCGGGAGAGATTCTTAAAACCAAGGTTGACATGTTTCGAGTTCCTCTCAACATTTTGGAAATCCCGCTGAAACTTTGGACATTCTGGCGAAGGGTTCCCAATCCCCGACAAGACTGGTACCCTTTCACGTCCAAATCTCTCAAACTCCGGGAGAGATTCTCAAAACCAAGGTTGACATGTTTCGAGTTCCTCTCAACATTTTGGAAATCCCGCTGAAACTTTGGACATTCTCGCGAAGGGTTCCCAATCCCCGACAAGACTGGTACCCTTTCACGTCCAAATCTCTCAAATTCCGGGAGAGATTCTCAAAACCAAGGTTGACATGTTTCGAGTTCCTCTCAACATTTTGGAAATCCCGCTGAAACTTTGGACATTCTCGCGAAGGGTTCCCAATCCCCGACAAGATTGGTACCCTTTCACGTCCAAATGTCTCAAACTCCGGGAGAGATTCTCAAAACCAAGGTTGACATGTTTCGAGTTCCTTTCAACATTTTGGAAATCCCGCTGAAACTTTGGACATTCTGGCGAAGGGTTCCCAATCCCCGACAAGACTGGTACCCTTTCACGTCCAAATCTCTCAAACTCCGGGAGAGATTCTCAAAACCAAGGTTGACATGTTTCGAGTTCCTTTCAACATTTTGGAAATCCCGCTGAAACTTTGGACATTCTCGCGAAGGGTTCCCAATCCCCGACAAGACTGGTACCCTTTCACGTCCAAATCTCTCAAACTCCGGGAGAGATTCTCAAAACCAAGGTTGACATGTTTCGAGTTCCTTTCAACATTTTGGAAATCCCGCTGAAACTTTGGACATTGTCGCGAAGGGTTCCCAATCCCCGACAAGACTGGTACCCTTTCACGTCCAAATCTCTCAAACTCCGGGAGAGATTCTCTAAACCAAGGTTGACATGGTTCGAGTTCCTTTCAACATTTTGGAAATCCCGCTGAAACTTTGGACATTCTGCGAAGGGTTCCCAATCCCCGACAAGACTGGTACCCTTTCACGTCCAAATCTCTCAAACTCCGGGAGAGATTCTTAAAACCAAGGTTGACATGTTTCGAGTTCCTCTCAACATTTTGGAAATCCCGCTGAAACTTTGGACATTCTGGCGAAGGGTTCCCAATCCCCGACAAGACTGGTACCCTTTCACGTCCAAATCTCTCAAACTCTGGGAGAGATTCTCAAAACCAAGGTTGACATGTTTCGAGTTCCTCTCAACATTTTGGAAATCCCGCTGAAACTTTGGACATTCTCGCGAAGGGTTCCCAATCCCCGACAAGACTGGTACCCTTTCACGTCCAAATCTCTCAAATTCCGGGAGAGATTCTCAAAACCAAGGTTGACATGTTTCGAGTTCCTCTCAACATTTTGGAAATCCCGCTGAAACTTTGGACATTCTCGCGAAGGGTTCCCAATCCCCGAGAAGACTGGTACCCTTTCACGTCCAAATCTCTCAAACTCCGGGAGAGATTCTCAAAACCGAGGTTGACATGTTTCGAGTTCCTTTCAACATTTTGGAAATCCCGCTGAAACTTTGGACATTCTGGCGAAGGGTTCCCAATCCCCGACAAGACTGGTACCCTTTCACGTCCAAATCTCTCAAACTCCGGGAGAGATTCTCAAAACCAAGGTTGACATGTTTCGAGTTCCTTTCAACATTTTGGAAATCCCGCTGACACTATGGACATTCTCGCGAAGGGTTCCCAATCCCCGACAAGATTGGTACCCTTTCACGTCCCAATCTCTCAAACTCTGGGAGATATTCTCAAAACCAAGGTTGACATGTTTCGAGTTCCTTTCAACATTTTGGAAATCCCGCTGAAACTTTGGACATTCTCGCGAAGGGTTCCCAATCCCCGACAAGATTGGTACCCTTTCACGTCCAAATCTCTCAAACTCTGGGAGAGATTCTCAAAACCAAGGTTGACATGTTTCGAGTTCCTCTCAACATTTTGGAAATCCCGCTGAAACTTTGGACATTCTCGCGAAGGGTTCCCTATCCCCGACAAGACTGGTACCCTTTCACGTCCAAATCTCTCAAACTCCGGGAGAGATTCTCAAAACCAAGGTTGACATGTTTCGAGTTCCTTTCAACATTTTGGAAATCCCGCTGAAACTTTGGACATTCTCGCGAAGGGTTCCCAATCCCCGACAAGACTGGTACCCTTTCACGTCCAAATCTCTCAAAGACCGGGAGAGATTCTCAAAACCAAGGTTGACATGTTTCGAGTTCCTTTCAACATTTTGGAAATCCCGCTGAAACTTTGGACATTCTGGCGAAGGGTTCCCAATCCCCGACAAGACTGGTACCCTTTCACGTCCAAATCTCTCAAACTCCGGGAGAGATTCTCAAAACCAAGGTTGACATGTTTCGAGTTCCTTTCAACATTTTGGAAATCCCGCTGAAACTTTGGACATTCTCGCGAAGGGTTCCCAATCGCCGACAAGACTGGTACCCTTTCACGTCCAAATCTCTCAAACTCCGGGAGAGATTCCCAAAACCAAGGTTGACATGTTTCGAGTTCGTTTCAACATTTTGGAAATCCCGCTGAAACTTTGGACATTCTGGCGAAGGGTTCCCAATCCCCGACAAGACTGGTACCCTTTCACGTCCAAATCTCTCAAACTCCGGGAGAGATTCTCAAAACCAAGGTTGACATGTTTCGAGTTCCTTTCAACATTTTGGAAATCCCGCTGAAACTTTGGACGTTCTCGCGAAGGGTTCCCAATCCCCGACAAGATTGGTACCCTTTCACGTCCAAATCTCTCAAACTCCGGGAGAGATTCTCAAAACCAAGGTTGACATGTTTCGAGTTCCTTTCAACATTTTGGAAATCCCGCTGAAACTTTGGACATTCTCGCGAAGGGTTCCCAATCCCCGACAAGACTGGTACCCTTTCACGTCCAAATCTCTCAAACTCCGGGAGAGATTCTCAAAACCAAGGTTGACATGTTTCGAGTTCCTTTCAACATTTTGGAAATCCCGCTGAAATTTTGGACATTCTCGCGAAGGGTTCCCAATCCCCGACAAGATTGGTACCCTTTCACGTCCAAATCTCTCAAACTCTGGGAGAGATTCTCAAAACCAAGGTTGACATGTTTCGAGTTCCTCTCAACATTTTGGAAATCCCGCTGAAACTTTGGACATTCTCGCGAAGGGTTCCCAATCCCCGACAAGACTGGTACCCTTTCACGTCCAAATCTCTCAAACTCCGGGAGAGATTCTCAAAACCAAGGTTGACATGTTTCGAGTTCCTTTCAACATTTTGGAAATCCCGCTGAAACTTTGGACATTCTCGCGAAGGGTTCCCAATCCCCGACAAGACTGGTACCCTTTCACGTCCAAATCTCTCAAACTCTGGGAGAGATTCTCAAAACCAAGGTTGACATGTTTCGAGTTCCTTTCAACATTTTGGAAATCCCGCTGAAACTTTGGACATTGTCGCGAAGGGTTCCCAATCCCCGACAAGACTGGTACCCTTTCACGTCCAAATCTCTCAAACTCCGGGAGAGATTCTCAAAACCAAGGTTGACATGTTTCGAGTTCCTTTCAACATTTTGGAAATCCCGCTGAAACTTTGGACATTCTGGCGAAGGGTTCCCAATCCCCGACAAGACTGGTACCCTTTCACGTCCAAATCTCTCAAACTCCGGGAGAGATTCTCAAAACCAAGGTTGACATGTTTCGAGTTCGTTTCAACATTTTGGAAATCCCGCTGAAACTTCGGACATTCTGGCGAAGGGTTCCCAATCCCCGACAAGACTGGTACCCTTTCACGTCCAAATCTCTCAAACTCCGGGAGAGATTCTCAAAACCAAGGTTGACATGTTTCGAGTTCCTCTCAACATTTTGGAAATCCCGCTGAAACTTTGGACATTCTCGCCAAGGGTTCCCGATCCCCGACAAGATTGGTACCCTTTCACGTCCAAATCTCTCAAACTCCGGGAGAGATTCTCAAAACCAAGGTTGACATGTTTCGAGTTCCTTTCAACATTTTGGAAATCCCGCTGAAACTTTGGACATTCTCGCGAAGGGTTCCCGATCCCCGACAAGATTGGTACCCTTTCACGTCCAAATCTCTCAAACTCCGGGAGAGATTCTCAAAACCAAGGTTGACATGTTTCGAGTTCCTTTCAGCATTTTGGAAATCCCGCTGAAACTTTGGACATTCTCGCAAAGGGTTCCCAATCCCCGACAAGACTGGTACCCTTTCACGTCCAAATCTCTCAAACTCCGGGAGAGATTCTCAAAACCAAGGTTGACATGTTTCGAGTTCCTTTCAACATTTTGGAAATCCCGCTGAAACTTTGGACATTCTCGCAAAGGGTTCCCAATCCCCAACAAGACTGGTACCCTTTCACGTCCAAATCTCTCAAACTCTGGGAGAGATTCTCAAAACCAAGGTTGACATGTTTCGAGTTCGTTTCAACATTTTGGAAATCCCGCTGAAACTTTGGACATTCTCGCGAAGGGTTCCCAATCCCCGACAAGATTGGTACCCTTTCACGTCCAAATCTCTCAAACTCCGGGAGAGATTCTCAAAACCAAGGTTGACATGGTTCGAGTTCGTTTCAACATTTTGGAAATCCCGCTGAAACTTTGGACATTCTCGCGAAGGGTTCCCAATCCCCGACAAGACTGGTACCCTTTCACGTCCAAATCTCTCAAACTCCGGGAGAGATTCTCAAAACCAAGGTTGACATGTTTCGAGTTCCTTTCAACACTTTGGAAATCCCGCTGAAACTTTGGACATTCTGGCGAAGGGTTCCCAATCCCCGACAAGACTGGTACCCTTTCACGTCCAAATCTCTCAAACTCCGGGAGAGATTCTCAAAACCAAGGTTGACATGTTTCGAGTTCCTTTCAACATTTTGGAAATCCCGCTGAAACTTTGGACGTTCTCGCGAAGGGTTCCCAATCCCCGACAAGATTGGTACCCTTTCACGTCCAAATGTCTCAAACTCCGGGAGAGATTCTCAAAACCAAGGTTGACATGTTTCGAGTTCCTTTCAACATTTTGGAAATCCCGCTGAAACTTTGGACATTCTGGCGAAGGGTTCCCAATCCCCGACAAGACTGGTACCCTTTCACGTCCAAATCTCTCAAACTCCGGGAGAGATTCTCAAAACCAAGGTTGACATGTTTCGAGTTCCTTTCAACATTTTGGAAATCCCGCTGAAACTTTGGACATTCTCGCGAAGGGTTCCCAATCCCCGACAAGACTGGTACCCTTTCACGTCCAAATCTCTCAAACTCCGGGAGAGATTCTCAAAACCAAGGTTGACATGTTTCGAGTTCCTTTCAACATTTTGGAAATCCCGCTGAAACTTTGGACATTGTCGCGAAGGGTTCCCAATCCCCGACAAGACTGGTACCCTTTCACGTCCAAATCTCTCAAACTCCGGGAGAGATTCTCTAAACCAAGGTTGACATGTTTCGAGTTCCTTTCAACATTTTGGAAATCCCGCTGAAACTTTGGACATTCTGCGAAGGGTTCCCAATCCCCGACAAGACTGGTACCCTTTCACGTCCAAATCTCTCAAACTCCGGGAGAGATTCTTAAAACCAAGGTTGACATGTTTCGAGTTCCTCTCAACATTTTGGAAATCCCGCTGAAACTTTGGACATTCTGGCGAAGGGTTCCCAATCCCCGACAAGACTGGTACCCTTTCACGTCCAAATCTCTCAAACTCTGGGAGAGATTCTCAAAACCAAGGTTGACATGTTTCGAGTTCCTCTCAACATTTTGGAAATCCCGCTGAAACTTTGGACATTCTCGCGAAGGGTTCCCAATCCCCGACAAGACTGGTACCCTTTCACGTCCAAATCTCTCAAATTCCGGGAGAGATTCTCAAAACCAAGGTTGACATGTTTCGAGTTCCTCTCAACATTTTGGAAATCCCGCTGAAACTTTGGACATTCTCGCGAAGGGTTCCCAATCCCCGACAAGACTGGTACCCTTTCACGTCCAAATCTCTCAAACTCCGGGAGAGATTCTCAAAACCGAGGTTGACATGTTTCGAGTTCCTCTCAACATTTTGGAAATCCCGCTGAAACTTTGAACATTCTGGCGAAGGGTTCCCAATCCCCGACAAGACTGGTACCCTTTCACGTCCAAATCTCTCAAACTCCGGGAGAGATTCTCAAAACCAAGGTTGACATGTTTCGAGTTCCTTTCAACATTTTGGAAATCCCGCTGAAACTTTGGACATTCTCGCAAAGGGTTCCCAATCCCCAACAAGACTGGTACCCTTTCACGTCCAAATCTCTCAAACTCTGGGAGAGATTCTCAAAACCAAGGTTGACATGTTTCGAGTTCGTTTCAACATTTTGGAAATCCCGCTGAAACTTTGGACATTCTCGCGAAGGGTTCCCAATCCCCGACAAGATTGGTACCCTTTCACGTCCAAATCTCTCAAACTCCGGGAGAGATTCTCAAAACCAAGGTTGACATGGTTCGAGTTCCTTTCAACATTTTGGAAATCCCGCTGAAACTTTGGACATTCTCGCGAAGGGTTCCCAATCCCCGACAAGACTGGTACCCTTTCACGTCCAAATCTCTCAAACTCCGGGAGAGATTCTCAAAACCAAGGTTGACATGTTTCGAGTTCCTTTCAACATTTTGGAAATCCCGCTGAAACTTTGGACATTCTGGCGAAGGGTTCCCAATCCCCGACAAGACTGGTACCCTTTCACGTCCAAATCTCTCAAACTCCGGGAGAGATTCTCAAAACCAAGGTTGACATGTTTCGAGTTCCTTTCAACATTTTGGAAATCCCGCTGAAACTTTGGACGTTCTCGCGAAGGGTTCCCAATCCCCGACAAGATTGGTACCCTTTCACGTCCAAATGTCTCAAACTCCGGGAGAGATTCTCAAAACCAAGGTTGACATGTTTCGAGTTCCTTTCAACATTTTGGAAATCCCGCTGAAACTTTGGACATTCTGGCGAAGGGTTCCCAATCCCCGACAAGACTGGTACCCTTTCACGTCCAAATCTCTCAAACTCCGGGAGAGATTCTCAAAACCAAGGTTGACATGTTTCGAGTTCCTTTCAACATTTTGGAAATCCCGCTGAAACTTTGGACATTCTCGCGAAGGGTTCCCAATCCCCGACAAGACTGGTACCCTTTCACGTCCAAATCTCTCAAACTCCGGGAGAGATTCTCAAAACCAAGGTTGACATGTTTCGAGTTCCTTTCAACATTTTGGAAATCCCGCTGAAACTTTGGACATTGTCGCGAAGGGTTCCCAATCCCCGACAAGACTGGTACCCTTTCACGTCCAAATCTCTCAAACTCCGGGAGAGATTCTCTAAACCAAGGTTGACATGTTTCGAGTTCCTTTCAACATTTTGGAAATCCCGCTGAAACTTTGGACATTCTGCGAAGGGTTCCCAATCCCCGACAAGACTGGTACCCTTTCACGTCCAAATCTCTCAAACTCCGGGAGAGATTCTTAAAACCAAGGTTGACATGTTTCGAGTTCCTCTCAACATTTTGGAAATCCCGCTGAAACTTTGGACATTCTGGCGAAGGGTTCCCAATCCCCGACAAGACTGGTACCCTTTCACGTCCAAATCTCTCAAACTCTGGGAGAGATTCTCAAAACCAAGGTTGACATGTTTCGAGTTCCTCTCAACATTTTGGAAATCCCGCTGAAACTTTGGACATTCTCGCGAAGGGTTCCCAATCCCCGACAAGACTGGTACCCTTTCACGTCCAAATCTCTCAAATTCCGGGAGAGATTCTCAAAACCAAGGTTGACATGTTTCGAGTTCCTCTCAACATTTTGGAAATCCCGCTGAAACTTTGGACATTCTCGCGAAGGGTTCCCAATCCCCGACAAGACTGGTACCCTTTCACGTCCAAATCTCTCAAACTCCGGGAGAGATTCTCAAAACCGAGGTTGACATGTTTCGAGTTCCTCTCAACATTTTGGAAATCCCGCTGAAACTTTGAACATTCTGGCGAAGGGTTCCCAATCCCCGACAAGACTGGTACCCTTTCACGTCCAAATCTCTCAAACTCCGGGAGAGATTCTCAAAACCAAGGTTGACATGTTTCGAGTTCCTTTCAACATTTTGGAAATCCCGCTGACACTATGGACATTCTCGCGAAGGGTTCCCAATCCCCGACAAGATTGGTACCCTTTCACGTCCAAATCTCTCAAACTCTGGGAGAGATTCTCAAAACCAAGGTTGACATGTTTCGAGTTCCTCTCAACATTTTGGAAATCCCGCTGAAACTTTGGACATTCTCGCGAAGGGTTCCCAATCCCCGACAAGATTGGTACCCTTTCACGTCCAAATCTCTCAAACTCTGGGAGAGATTCTCAAAACCAAGGTTGACATGTTTCGAGTTCCTCTCAACATTTTGGAAATCCCGCTGAAACTTTGGACATTCTCGCGAAGGGTTCCCTATCCCCGACAAGACTGGTACCCTTTCACGTCCAAATCTCTCAAACTCCGGGAGAGATTCTCAAAACCAAGGTTGACATGTTTCGAGTTCCTTTCAACATTTTGGAAATCCCGCTGAAACTTTGGACATTCTCGCGAAGGGTTCCCAATCCCCGACAAGACTGGTACCCTTTCACGTCCAAATCTCTCAAAGTCCGGGAGAGATTCTCAAAACCAAGGTTGACATGTTTCGAGTTCCTTTCAACATTTTGGAAATCCCGCTGAAACTTTGGACATTCTGGCGAAGGGTTCCCAATCCCCGACAAGACTGGTACCCTTTCACGTCCAAATCTCTCAAAC
This sequence comes from Streptopelia decaocto, assembly GCF_964273445.1. Taxonomy (NCBI): domain Eukaryota; kingdom Metazoa; phylum Chordata; class Aves; order Columbiformes; family Columbidae; genus Streptopelia; species Streptopelia decaocto. The sequence continues at coordinate 813,436 of NW_028116552.1, read as the reverse complement.
TCCGGGAGAGATTCTCAAAACCAAGGTTGACATGTTTCGAGTTCCTTTCAACATTTTGGAAATCCCGCTGAAACTTTGGACATTCTCGCGAAGGGTTCCCAATCGCCGACAAGACTGGTACCCTTTCACGTCCAAATCTCTCAAACTCCGGGAGAGATTCTCAAAACCAAGGTTGACATGTTTCGAGTTCGTTTCAACATTTTGGAAATCCCGCTGAAACTTTGGACATTCTGGCGAAGGGTTCCCAATCCCCGACAAGACTGGTACCCTTTCACGTCCAAATCTCTCAAACTCCGGGAGAGATTCTCAAAACCAAGGTTGACATGTTTCGAGTTCCTTTCAACATTTTGGAAATCCCGCTGAAACTTTGGACGTTCTCGCGAAGGGTTCCCAATCCCCGACAAGATTGGTACCCTTTCACGTCCAAATGTCTCAAACTCCGGGAGAGATTCTCAAAACCAAGGTTGACATGTTTCGAGTTCCTTTCAACATTTTGGAAATCCCGCTGAAACTTTGGACATTCTGGCGAAGGGTTCCCAATCCCCGACAAGACTGGTACCCTTTCACGTCCAAATCTCTCAAACTCCGGGAGAGATTCTCAAAACCAAGGTTGACATGTTTCGAGTTCCTTTCAACATTTTGGAAATCCCGCTGAAACTTTGGACGTTCTCGCGAAGGGTTCCCAATCCCCGACAAGATTGGTACCCTTTCACGTCCAAATGTCTCAAACTCCGGGAGAGATTCTCAAAACCAAGGTTGACATGTTTCGAGTTCCTTTCAACATTTTGGAAATCCCGCTGAAACTTTGGACATTCTCGCGAAGGGTTCCCGATCCCCGACAAGATTGGTACCCTTTCACGTCCAAATCTCTCAAACTCCGGGAGAGATTCTCAAAACCAAGGTTGACATGTTTCGAGTTCCTTTCAACATTTTGGAAATCCCGCTGAAACTTTGGACATTCTCGCGAAGGGTTCCCAATCCCCGACAAGACTGGTACCCTTTCACGTCCAAATCTCTCAAACTCCGGGAGAGATTCTCAAAACCAAGGTTGACATGTTTCGAGTTCCTTTCAACATTTTGGAAATCCCGCTGAAACTTTGGACATTCTCGCGAAGGGTTCCCAATCCCCGACAAGATTGGTACCCTTTCACGTCCAAATCTCTCAAACTCTGGGAGAGATTCTCAAAACCAAGGTTGACATGGTTCGAGTTCCTCTCAACATTTTGGAAATCCCGCTGAAACTTTGGACATTCTCGCGAAGGGTTCCCAATCCCCGACAAGACTGGTACCCTTTCACGTCCAAATCTCTCAAACTCCGGGAGAGATTCTCAAAACCAAGGTTGACATGTTTCGAGTTCCTTTCAACATTTTGGAAATCCCGCTGAAACTTTGGACATTCTCGCGAAGGGTTCCCAATCCCCGACAAGACTGGTACCCTTTCACGTCCAAATCTCTCAAACTCCGGGAGAGATTCTCAAAACCAAGGTTGACATGTTTCGAGTTCCTTTCAACATTTTGGAAATCCCGCTGAAACTTTGGACATTCTGGCGAAGGGTTCCCAATCCCCGACAAGACTGGTACCCTTTCACGTCCAAATCTCTCAAACTCCGGGAGAGATTCTCAAAACCAAGGTTGACATGTTTCGAGTTCCTTTCAACATTTTGGAAATCCCGCTGAAACTTTGGACATTCTGGCGAAGGGTTCCCAATCCCCGACAAGACTGGTACCCTTTCACGTCCAAATCTCTCAAACTCCGGGAGAGATTCTCAAAACCAAGGTTGACATGTTTCGAGTTCCTTTCAACATTTTGGAAATCCCGCTGAAACTTTGGACATTCTGGCGAAGGGTTCCCAATCCCCGACAAGACTGGTACCCTTTCACGTCCAAATCTCTCAAACTCCGGGAGAGATTCTCAAAACCAAGGTTGACATGTTTCGAGTTCCTCTCAACATTTTGGAAATCCCGCTGAAACTTTGGACATTCTCGCCAAGGGTTCCCGATCCCCGACAAGATTGGTACCCTTTCACGTCCAAATCTCTCAAACTCCGGGAGAGATTCTCAAAACCAAGGTTGACATGTTTCGAGTTCCTTTCAACATTTTGGAAATCCCGCTGAAACTTTGGACATTCTCGCGAAGGGTTCCCGATCCCCGACAAGATTGGTACCCTTTCACGTCCAAATCTCTCAAACTCCGGGAGAGATTCTCAAAACCAAGGTTGACATGTTTCGAGTTCCTTTCAACATTTTGGAAATCCCGCTGAAACTTTGGACATTCTCGCAAAGGGTTCCCAATCCCCGACAAGACTGGTACCCTTTCACGTCCAAATCTCTCAAACTCCGGGAGAGATTCTCAAAACCAAGGTTGACATGTTTCGAGTTCCTTTCAACATTTTGGAAATCCCGCTGAAACTTTGGACATTCTCGCAAAGGGTTCCCAATCCCCAACAAGACTGGTACCCTTTCACGTCCAAATCTCTCAAACTCTGGGAGAGATTCTCAAAACCAAGGTTGACATGTTTCGAGTTCGTTTCAACATTTTGGAAATCCCGCTGAAACTTTGGACATTCTCGCGAAGGGTTCCCAATCCCCGACAAGATTGGTACCCTTTCACGTCCAAATCTCTCAAACTCCGGGAGAGATTCTCAAAACCAAGGTTGACATGGTTCGAGTTCCTTTCAACATTTTGGAAATCCCGCTGAAACTTTGGACATTCTCGCGAAGGGTTCCCAATCCCCGACAAGACTGGTACCCTTTCACGTCCAAATCTCTCAAACTCCGGGAGAGATTCTCAAAACCAAGGTTGACATGTTTCGAGTTCCTTTCAACATTTTGGAAATCCCGCTGAAACTTTGGACATTCTGCGAAGGGTTCCCAATCCCCGACAAGACTGGTACCCTTTCACGTCCAAATCTCTCAAACTCCGGGAGAGATTCTTAAAACCAAGGTTGACATGGTTCGAGTTCCTCTCAACATTTTGGAAATCCCGCTGAAACTTTGGACATTCTGGCGAAGGGTTCCCAATCCCCGACAAGACTGGTACCCTTTCACGTCCAAATCTCTCAAACTCCGGGAGAGATTCTCAAAACCAAGGTTGACATGTTTCGAGTTCCTCTCAACATTTTGGAAATCCCGCTGAAACTTTGGACATTCTCGCGAAGGGTTCCCAATCCCCGACAAGACTGGTACCCTTTCACGTCCAAATCTCTCAAATTCCGGGAGAGATTCTCAAAACCAAGGTTGACATGTTTCGAGTTCCTCTCAACATTTTGGAAATCCCGCTGAAACTTTGGACATTCTCGCGAAGGGTTCCCAATCCCCGACAAGACTGGTACCCTTTCACGTCCAAATCTCTCAAACTCCGGGAGAGATTCTCAAAACCAAGGTTGACATGTTTCGAGTTCCTTTCAACATTTTGGAAATCCCGCTGAAACTTTGGATATTCTGGCGAAGGGTTCCCAATCCCCGACAAGACTGGTACCCTTTCACGTCCAAATCTCTCAAACTCCGGGAGAGATTCTCAAAACCAAGGTTGACATGTTTCGAGTTCCTTTCAACATTTTGGAAATCCCGCTGAAACTTTGGACATTCTCGCGAAGGGTTCCCGATCCCCGACAAGATTGGTACCCTTTCACGTCCAAATCTCTCAAACTCCGGGAGAGATTCTCAAAACCAAGGTTGACATGTTTCGAGTTCCTTTCAACATTTTGGAAATCCCGCTGAAACTTTGGACATTCTCGCGAAGGGTTCCCAATCCCCGACAAGACTGGTACCCTTTCACGTCCAAATCTCTCAAAGTCCGGGAGAGATTCTCAAAACCAAGGTTGACATGTTTCGAGTTCCTTTCAACAGTTTGGAAATCCCGCTGAAACTTTGGACATTCTCGCGAAGGGTTCCCAATCCCCGACAAGACTGGTACCCTTTCACGTCCAAATCTCTCAAACTCCGGGAGAGATTCTCAAAACCAAGGTTGACATGTTTCGAGTTCCTTTCAACATTTTGGAAATCTCGCTGAAACTTTGGACATTCTCGCAAAGGGTTCCCAATCCCCGACAAGACTGGTACCCTTTCACGTCCAAATCTCTCAAACTCTGGGAGAGATTCTCAAAACCAAGGTTGACATGTTTCGAGTTCGTTTCAACATTTTGGAAATCCCGCTGAAACTTTGGACATTCTCGCGAAGGGTTCCCAATCCCCGACAAGATTGGTACCCTTTCACGTCCAAATCTCTCAAACTCCGGGAGAGATTCTCGAAACCAAGGTTGACATGGTTCGAGTTCCTTTCAACATTTTGGAAATCCCGCTGAAACATTGGACATTCTCGCGAAGGGTTCCCAATCCCCGACAAGACTGGTACCCTTTCACGTCCAAATCTCTCAAACTCCGGGAGAGATTCTCAAAACCAAGGTTGACATGTTTCGAGTTCCTTTCAACATTTTGGAAATCCCGCTGAAACATTGGACATTCTGCGAAGGGTTCCCAATCCCCGACAAGACTGGTACCCTTTCACGTCCAAATCTCTCAAACTCCGGGAGAGATTCTCAAAACCAAGGTTGACATGTTTCGAGTTCCTCTCAACATTTTGGAAATCCCGCTGAAACTTTGGACATTCTGGCGAAGGGTTCCCAATCCCCGACAAGACTGGTACCCTTTCACGTCCAAATCTCTCAAACTCCGGGAGAGATTCTCAAAACCGAGGTTGACATGTTTCGAGTTCCTCTCAACATTTTGGAAATCCCGCTGAAACTTTGGACATTCTCGCGAAGGGTTCCCAATCCCCGACAAGACTGGTACCCTTTCACGTCCAAATCTCTCAAATTCCGGGAGAGATTCTCAAAACCAAGGTTGACATGTTTCGAGTTCCTCTCAACATTTTGGAAATCCCGCTGAAACTTTGGACATTCTCGCGAAGGGTTCCCAATCCCCGACAAGACTGGTACCCTTTCACGTCCAAATCTCTCAAACTCCGGGAGAGATTCTCAAAACCAAGGTTGACATGTTTCGAGTTCCTTTCAACATTTTGGAAATCCCGCTGAAACTTTGTACATTCTGGCGAAGGGTTCCCAATCCCCGACAAGACTGGTACCCTTTCACGTCCAAATCTCTCAAACTCCGGGAGAGATTCTCAAAACCAAGGTTGACATGTTTCGAGTTCCTTTCAACATTTTGGAAATCCCGCTGAAACTTTGGACATTCTGGCGAAGGGTTCCCAATCCCCGACAAGATTGGTACCCTTTCACGTCCAAATCTCTCAAACTCCGGGAGAGATTCTCAAAACCAAGGTTGACATGTTTCGAGTTCCTTTCAACATTTTGGAAATCCCGCTGAAACTTTGGACATTCTCGCGAAGGGTTCCCGATCCCCGACAAGATTGGTACCCTTTCACGTCCAAATCTCTCAAACTCCGGGAGAGATTCTCAAAACCAAGGTTGACATGTTTCGAGTTCCTTTCAACATTTTGGAAATCCCGCTGAAACTTTGGACATTCTCGTGAAGGGTTCCCAATCCCCGACAAGACTGGTACCCTTTCACGTCCAAATCTCTCAAAGTCCGGGAGAGATTCTCAAAACCAAGGTTGACATGTTTCGAGTTCCTTTCAACAGTTTGGAAATCCCGCTGAAACTTTGGACATTCTCGCGAAGGGTTCCCAATCCCCGACAAGATTGGTACCCTTTCACGTCCAAATCTCTCAAACTCCGGGAGAGATTCTCAAAACCAAGGTTGACATGTTTCGAGTTCCTTTCAACATTTTGGAAATCCCGCTGAAACTTTGGACATTCTCGCAAAGGGTTCCCAATACCCGACAAGACTGGTACCCTTTCACGTCCAAATCTCTCAAACTCCGGGAGAGATTCTCAAAACCAAGGTTGACATGTTTCGAGTTCGTTTCAACATTTTGGAAATCCCGCTGAAACTTTGGACATTCTCGCGAAGGGTTCCCAATCCCCGACAAGATTGGTACCCTTTCACGTCCAAATCTCTCAAACTCCGGGAGAGATTCTCAAAACCAAGGTTGACATGGTTCGAGTTCCTTTCAACATTTTGGAAATCCCGCTGAAACATTGGACATTCTCGCGAAGGGTTCCCAATCCCCGACAAGACTGGTACCCTTTCACGTCCAAATCTCTCAAACTCCGGGAGAGATTCTCAAAACCAAGGTTGACATGTTTCGAGTTCCTTTCAACATTTTGGAAATCCCGCTGAAACTTTGGACATTCTGCGAAGGGTTCCCAATCCCCGACAAGACTGGTACCCTTTCACGTCCAAATCTCTCAAACTCCGGGAGAGATTCTTAAAACCAAGGTTGACATGTTTCGAGTTCCTCTCAACATTTTGGAAATCCCGCTGAAACTTTGGACATTCTGGCGAAGGGTTCCCAATCCCCGACAAGACTGGTACCCTTTCACGTCCAAATCTCTCAAACTCCGGGAGAGATTCTCAAAACCAAGGTTGACATGTTTCGAGTTCCTTTCAACATTTTGGAAATCCCGCTGAAACTTTGGACATTCTCGCGAAGGGTTCCCAATCGCCGACAAGACTGGTACCCTTTCACGTCCAAATCTCTCAAACTCCGGGAGAGATTCTCAAAACCAAGGTTGACATGTTTCGAGTTCGTTTCAACATTTTGGAAATCCCGCTGAAACTTTGGACATTCTGGCGAAGGGTTCCCAATCCCCGACAAGACTGGTACCCTTTCACGTCCAAATCTCTCAAACTCCGGGAGAGATTCTCAAAACCAAGGTTGACATGTTTCGAGTTCCTTTCAACATTTTGGAAATCCCGCTGAAACTTTGGACGTTCTCGCGAAGGGTTCCCAATCCCCGACAAGATTGGTACCCTTTCACGTCCAAATGTCTCAAACTCCGGGAGAGATTCTCAAAACCAAGGTTGACATGTTTCGAGTTCCTTTCAACATTTTGGAAATCCCGCTGAAACTTTGGACATTCTGGCGAAGGGTTCCCAATCCCCGACAAGACTGGTACCCTTTCACGTCCAAATCTCTCAAACTCCGGGAGAGATTCTCAAAACCAAGGTTGACATGTTTCGAGTTCCTTTCAACATTTTGGAAATCCCGCTGAAACTTTGGACGTTCTCGCGAAGGGTTCCCAATCCCCGACAAGATTGGTACCCTTTCACGTCCAAATGTCTCAAACTCCGGGAGAGATTCTCAAAACCAAGGTTGACATGTTTCGAGTTCCTTTCAACATTTTGGAAATCCCGCTGAAACTTTGGACATTCTCGCGAAGGGTTCCCGATCCCCGACAAGATTGGTACCCTTTCACGTCCAAATCTCTCAAACTCCGGGAGAGATTCTCAAAACCAAGGTTGACATGTTTCGAGTTCCTTTCAACATTTTGGAAATCCCGCTGAAACTTTGGACATTCTCGCGAAGGGTTCCCAATCCCCGACAAGACTGGTACCCTTTCACGTCCAAATCTCTCAAACTCCGGGAGAGATTCTCAAAACCAAGGTTGACATGTTTCGAGTTCCTTTCAACATTTTGGAAATCCCGCTGAAACTTTGGACATTCTCGCGAAGGGTTCCCAATCCCCGACAAGATTGGTACCCTTTCACGTCCAAATCTCTCAAACTCTGGGAGAGATTCTCAAAACCAAGGTTGACATGGTTCGAGTTCCTCTCAACATTTTGGAAATCCCGCTGAAACTTTGGACATTCTCGCGAAGGGTTCCCAATCCCCGACAAGACTGGTACCCTTTCACGTCCAAATCTCTCAAACTCCGGGAGAGATTCTCAAAACCAAGGTTGACATGTTTCGAGTTCCTTTCAACATTTTGGAAATCCCGCTGAAACTTTGGACATTCTCGCGAAGGGTTCCCAATCCCCGACAAGACTGGTACCCTTTCACGTCCAAATCTCTCAAACTCCGGGAGAGATTCTCAAAACCAAGGTTGACATGTTTCGAGTTCCTTTCAACATTTTGGAAATCCCGCTGAAACTTTGGACATTCTGGCGAAGGGTTCCCAATCCCCGACAAGACTGGTACCCTTTCACGTCCAAATCTCTCAAACTCCGGGAGAGATTCTCAAAACCAAGGTTGACATGTTTCGAGTTCCTTTCAACATTTTGGAAATCCCGCTGAAACTTTGGACATTCTGGCGAAGGGTTCCCAATCCCCGACAAGACTGGTACCCTTTCACGTCCAAATCTCTCAAACTCCGGGAGAGATTCTCAAAACCAAGGTTGACATGTTTCGAGTTCCTTTCAACATTTTGGAAATCCCGCTGAAACTTTGGACATTCTGGCGAAGGGTTCCCAATCCCCGACAAGACTGGTACCCTTTCACGTCCAAATCTCTCAAACTCCGGGAGAGATTCTCAAAACCAAGGTTGACATGTTTCGAGTTCCTCTCAACATTTTGGAAATCCCGCTGAAACTTTGGACATTCTCGCCAAGGGTTCCCGATCCCCGACAAGATTGGTACCCTTTCACGTCCAAATCTCTCAAACTCCGGGAGAGATTCTCAAAACCAAGGTTGACATGTTTCGAGTTCCTTTCAACATTTTGGAAATCCCGCTGAAACTTTGGACATTCTCGCGAAGGGTTCCCGATCCCCGACAAGATTGGTACCCTTTCACGTCCAAATCTCTCAAACTCCGGGAGAGATTCTCAAAACCAAGGTTGACATGTTTCGAGTTCCTTTCAACATTTTGGAAATCCCGCTGAAACTTTGGACATTCTCGCAAAGGGTTCCCAATCCCCGACAAGACTGGTACCCTTTCACGTCCAAATCTCTCAAACTCCGGGAGAGATTCTCAAAACCAAGGTTGACATGTTTCGAGTTCCTTTCAACATTTTGGAAATCCCGCTGAAACTTTGGACATTCTCGCAAAGGGTTCCCAATCCCCAACAAGACTGGTACCCTTTCACGTCCAAATCTCTCAAACTCTGGGAGAGATTCTCAAAACCAAGGTTGACATGTTTCGAGTTCGTTTCAACATTTTGGAAATCCCGCTGAAACTTTGGACATTCTCGCGAAGGGTTCCCAATCCCCGACAAGATTGGTACCCTTTCACGTCCAAATCTCTCAAACTCCGGGAGAGATTCTCAAAACCAAGGTTGACATGGTTCGAGTTCCTTTCAACATTTTGGAAATCCCGCTGAAACTTTGGACATTCTCGCGAAGGGTTCCCAATCCCCGACAAGACTGGTACCCTTTCACGTCCAAATCTCTCAAACTCCGGGAGAGATTCTCAAAACCAAGGTTGACATGTTTCGAGTTCCTTTCAACATTTTGGAAATCCCGCTGAAACTTTGGACATTCTGCGAAGGGTTCCCAATCCCCGACAAGACTGGTACCCTTTCACGTCCAAATCTCTCAAACTCCGGGAGAGATTCTTAAAACCAAGGTTGACATGGTTCGAGTTCCTCTCAACATTTTGGAAATCCCGCTGAAACTTTGGACATTCTGGCGAAGGGTTCCCAATCCCCGACAAGACTGGTACCCTTTCACGTCCAAATCTCTCAAACTCCGGGAGAGATTCTCAAAACCAAGGTTGACATGTTTCGAGTTCCTCTCAACATTTTGGAAATCCCGCTGAAACTTTGGACATTCTCGCGAAGGGTTCCCAATCCCCGACAAGACTGGTACCCTTTCACGTCCAAATCTCTCAAATTCCGGGAGAGATTCTCAAAACCAAGGTTGACATGTTTCGAGTTCCTCTCAACATTTTGGAAATCCCGCTGAAACTTTGGACATTCTCGCGAAGGGTTCCCAATCCCCGACAAGACTGGTACCCTTTCACGTCCAAATCTCTCAAACTCCGGGAGAGATTCTCAAAACCAAGGTTGACATGTTTCGAGTTCCTTTCAACATTTTGGAAATCCCGCTGAAACTTTGGATATTCTGGCGAAGGGTTCCCAATCCCCGACAAGACTGGTACCCTTTCACGTCCAAATCTCTCAAACTCCGGGAGAGATTCTCAAAACCAAGGTTGACATGTTTCGAGTTCCTTTCAACATTTTGGAAATCCCGCTGAAACTTTGGACATTCTCGCGAAGGGTTCCCGATCCCCGACAAGATTGGTACCCTTTCACGTCCAAATCTCTCAAACTCCGGGAGAGATTCTCAAAACCAAGGTTGACATGTTTCGAGTTCCTTTCAACATTTTGGAAATCCCGCTGAAACTTTGGACATTCTCGCGAAGGGTTCCCAATCCCCGACAAGACTGGTACCCTTTCACGTCCAAATCTCTCAAAGTCCGGGAGAGATTCTCAAAACCAAGGTTGACATGTTTCGAGTTCCTTTCAACAGTTTGGAAATCCCGCTGAAACTTTGGACATTCTCGCGAAGGGTTCCCAATCCCCGACAAGACTGGTACCCTTTCACGTCCAAATCTCTCAAACTCCGGGAGAGATTCTCAAAACCAAGGTTGACATGTTTCGAGTTCCTTTCAACATTTTGGAAATCTCGCTGAAACTTTGGACATTCTCGCAAAGGGTTCCCAATCCCCGACAAGACTGGTACCCTTTCACGTCCAAATCTCTCAAACTCTGGGAGAGATTCTCAAAACCAAGGTTGACATGTTTCGAGTTCGTTTCAACATTTTGGAAATCCCGCTGAAACTTTGGACATTCTCGCGAAGGGTTCCCAATCCCCGACAAGATTGGTACCCTTTCACGTCCAAATCTCTCAAACTCCGGGAGAGATTCTCGAAACCAAGGTTGACATGGTTCGAGTTCCTTTCAACATTTTGGAAATCCCGCTGAAACATTGGACATTCTCGCGAAGGGTTCCCAATCCCCGACAAGACTGGTACCCTTTCACGTCCAAATCTCTCAAACTCCGGGAGAGATTCTCAAAACCAAGGTTGACATGTTTCGAGTTCCTTTCAACATTTTGGAAATCCCGCTGAAACATTGGACATTCTGCGAAGGGTTCCCAATCCCCGACAAGACTGGTACCCTTTCACGTCCAAATCTCTCAAACTCCGGGAGAGATTCTCAAAACCAAGGTTGACATGTTTCGAGTTCCTCTCAACATTTTGGAAATCCCGCTGAAACTTTGGACATTCTGGCGAAGGGTTCCCAATCCCCGACAAGACTGGTACCCTTTCACGTCCAAATCTCTCAAACTCCGGGAGAGATTCTCAAAACCGAGGTTGACATGTTTCGAGTTCCTCTCAACATTTTGGAAATCCCGCTGAAACTTTGGACATTCTCGCGAAGGGTTCCCAATCCCCGACAAGACTGGTACCCTTTCACGTCCAAATCTCTCAAATTCCGGGAGAGATTCTCAAAACCAAGGTTGACATGTTTCGAGTTCCTCTCAACATTTTGGAAATCCCGCTGAAACTTTGGACATTCTCGCGAAGGGTTCCCAATCCCCGACAAGACTGGTACCCTTTCACGTCCAAATCTCTCAAACTCCGGGAGAGATTCTCAAAACCAAGGTTGACATGTTTCGAGTTCCTTTCAACATTTTGGAAATCCCGCTGAAACTTTGTACATTCTGGCGAAGGGTTCCCAATCCCCGACAAGACTGGTACCCTTTCACGTCCAAATCTCTCAAACTCCGGGAGAGATTCTCAAAACCAAGGTTGACATGTTTCGAGTTCCTTTCAACATTTTGGAAATCCCGCTGAAACTTTGGACATTCTGGCGAAGGGTTCCCAATCCCCGACAAGATTGGTACCCTTTCACGTCCAAATCTCTCAAACTCCGGGAGAGATTCTCAAAACCAAGGTTGACATGTTTCGAGTTCCTTTCAACATTTTGGAAATCCCGCTGAAACTTTGGACATTCTCGCGAAGGGTTCCCGATCCCCGACAAGATTGGTACCCTTTCACGTCCAAATCTCTCAAACTCCGGGAGAGATTCTCAAAACCAAGGTTGACATGTTTCGAGTTCCTTTCAACATTTTGGAAATCCCGCTGAAACTTTGGACATTCTCGTGAAGGGTTCCCAATCCCCGACAAGACTGGTACCCTTTCACGTCCAAATCTCTCAAAGTCCGGGAGAGATTCTCAAAACCAAGGTTGACATGTTTCGAGTTCCTTTCAACAGTTTGGAAATCCCGCTGAAACTTTGGACATTCTCGCGAAGGGTTCCCAATCCCCGACAAGATTGGTACCCTTTCACGTCCAAATCTCTCAAACTCCGGGAGAGATTCTCAAAACCAAGGTTGACATGTTTCGAGTTCCTTTCAACATTTTGGAAATCCCGCTGAAACTTTGGACATTCTCGCAAAGGGTTCCCAATACCCGACAAGACTGGTACCCTTTCACGTCCAAATCTCTCAAACTCCGGGAGAGATTCTCAAAACCAAGGTTGACATGTTTCGAGTTCGTTTCAACATTTTGGAAATCCCGCTGAAACTTTGGACATTCTCGCGAAGGGTTCCCAATCCCCGACAAGATTGGTACCCTTTCACGTCCAAATCTCTCAAACTCCGGGAGAGATTCTCAAAACCAAGGTTGACATGGTTCGAGTTCCTTTCAACATTTTGGAAATCCCGCTGAAACATTGGACATTCTCGCGAAGGGTTCCCAATCCCCGACAAGACTGGTACCCTTTCACGTCCAAATCTCTCAAACTCCGGGAGAGATTCTCAAAACCAAGGTTGACATGTTTCGAGTTCCTTTCAACATTTTGGAAATCCCGCTGAAACTTTGGACATTCTGCGAAGGGTTCCCAATCCCCGACAAGACTGGTACCCTTTCACGTCCAAATCTCTCAAACTCCGGGAGAGATTCTTAAAACCAAGGTTGACATGTTTCGAGTTCCTCTCAACATTTTGGAAATCCCGCTGAAACTTTGGACATTCTGGCGAAGGGTTCCCAATCCCCGACAAGACTGGTACCCTTTCACGTCCAAATCTCTCAAACTCCGGGAGAGATTCTCAAAACCAAGGTTGACATGTTTCGAGTTCCTTTCAACATTTTGGAAATCCCGCTGAAACTTTGGACATTCTGGCGAAGGGTTCCCAATCCCCGACAAGACTGGTACCCTTTCACGTCCAAATCTCTCAAACTCCGGGAGAGATTCTCAAAACCAAGGTTGACATGGTTCGAGTTCCTTTCAACATTTTGGAAATCCCGCTGAAACTTTGGACATTCTCGCGAAGGGTTCCCAATCCCCGACAAGATTGGTACCCTTTCACGTCCAAATGTCTCAAACTCCGGGAGAGATTCTCAAAACCAAGGTTGACATGTTTCGAGTTCCTTTCAACATTTTGGAAATCCCGCTGAAACTTTGGACATTCTCGCGAAGGGTTCCCGATCCCCGACAAGATTGGTACCCTTTCACGTCCAAATCTCTCAAACTCCGGGAGAGATTCTCAAAACCAAGGTTGACATGTTTCGAGTTCCTTTCAACATTTTGGAAATCCCGCTGAAACTTTGGACATTCTCGCGAAGGGTTCCCAATCCCCGACAAGACTGGTACCCTTTCACGTCCAAATCTCTCAAAGTCCGGGAGAGATTCTCAAAACCAAGGTTGACATGTTTCGAGTTCCTTTCAACAGTTTGGAAATCCCGCTGAAACTTTGGACATTCTCGCGAAGGGTTCCCAATCCCCGACAAGACTGGTACCCTTTCACGTCCAAATCTCTCAAACTCCGGGAGAGATTCTCAAAACCAAGGTTGACATGTTTCGAGTTCCTTTCAACATTTTGGAAATCTCGCTGAAACTTTGGACATTCTCGCAAAGGGTTCCCAATCCCCGACAAGACTGGTACCCTTTCACGTCCAAATCTCTCAAACTCTGGGAGAGATTCTCAAAACCAAGGTTGACATGTTTCGAGTTCGTTTCAACATTTTGGAAATCCCGCTGAAACTTTGGACATTCTCGCGAAGGGTTCCCAATCCCCGACAAGATTGGTACCCTTTCACGTCCAAATCTCTCAAACTCCGGGAGAGATTCTCAAAACCAAGGTTGACATGGTTCGAGTTCCTTTCAACATTTTGGAAATCCCGCTGAAACATTGGACATTCTCGCGAAGGGTTCCCAATCCCCGACAAGACTGGTACCCTTTCACGTCCAAATCTCTCAAACTCCGGGAGAGATTCTCAAAACCAAGGTTGACATGTTTCGAGTTCCTTTCAACATTTTGGAAATCCCGCTGAAACATTGGACATTCTGCGAAGGGTTCCCAATCCCCGACAAGACTGGTACCCTTTCACGTCCAAATCTCTCAAACTCCGGGAGAGATTCTTAAAACCAAGGTTGACATGTTTCGAGTTCCTCTCAACATTTTGGAAATCCCGCTGAAACTTTGGACATTCTGGCGAAGGGTTCCCAATCCCCGACAAGACTGGTACCCTTTCACGTCCAAATCTCTCAAACTCCGGGAGAGATTCTCAAAACCGAGGTTGACATGTTTCGAGTTCCTCTCAACATTTTGGAAATCCCGCTGAAACTTTGGACATTCTCGCGAAGGGTTCCCAATCCCCGACAAGACTGGTACCCTTTCACGTCCAAATCTCTCAAATTCCGGGAGAGATTCTCAAAACCAAGGTTGACATGTTTCGAGTTCCTCTCAACATTTTGGAAATCCCGCTGAAACTTTGGACATTCTCGCGAAGGGTTCCCAATCCCCGACAAGACTGGTACCCTTTCACGTCCAAATCTCTCAAACTCCGGGAGAGATTCTCAAAACCAAGGTTGACATGTTTCGAGTTCCTTTCAACATTTTGGAAATCCCGCTGAAACTTTGTACATTCTGGCGAAGGGTTCCCAATCCCCGACAAGACTGGTACCCTTTCACGTCCAAATCTCTCAAACTCCGGGAGAGATTCTCAAAACCAAGGTTGACATGTTTCGAGTTCCTTTCAACATTTTGGAAATCCCGCTGAAACTTTGGACATTCTCGCGAAGGGTTCCCAATCCCCGACAAGATTGGTACCCTTTCACGTCCAAATCTCTCAAACTCCGGGAGAGATTCTCAAAACCAAGGTTGACATGGTTCGAGTTCCTTTCAACATTTTGGAAATCCCGCTGAAACTTTGGACATTCTCGCGAAGGGTTCCCGATCCCCGACAAGATTGGTACCCTTTCACGTCCAAATCTCTCAAACTCCGGGAGAGATTCTCAAAACCAAGGTTGACATGTTTCGAGTTCCTTTCAACATTTTGGAAATCCCGCTGAAACTTTGGACATTCTCGCAAAGGGTTCCCAATACCCGACACGATTGGTACCCTTTCACGTCCAAATCTCTCAAAGTCCGGGAGAGATTCTCAAAACCAAGGTTGACATGTTTCGAGTTCCTTTCAACAGTTTGGAAATCCCGCTGAAACTTTGGACATTCTCGCGAAGGGTTCCCGATCCCCGACAAGATTGGTACCCTTTCACGTCCAAATCTCTCAAACTCCGGGAGAGATTCTCAAAACCAAGGTTGACATGTTTCGAGTTCCTTTCAACATTTTGAAAATCCTGCTGAAACTTTGGACATTCTCGCAAAGGGTTCCCAATACCCGACAAGACTGGTACCCTTTCACGTCCAAATCTCTCAAACTCCGGGAGAGATTCTCAAAACCAAGGTTGACATGTTTCGAGTTCGTTTCAACATTTTGGAAATCCCGCTGAAACTTTGGACATTCTCGCGAAGGGTTCCCAATCCCCGACAAGATTGGTACCCTTTCACGTCCAAATCTCTCAAACTCCGGGAGAGATTCTCAAAACCAAGGTTGACATGGTTCGAGTTCCTTTCAACATTTTGGAAATCCCGCTGAAACATTGGACATTCTCGCGAAGGGTTCCCAATCCCCGACAAGACTGGTACCCTTTCACGTCCAAATCTCTCAAACTCCGGGAGAGATTCTCAAAACCAAGGTTGACATGTTTCGAGTTCCTTTCAACATTTTGGAAATCCCGCTGAAACATTGGACATTCTGCGAAGGGTTCCCAATCCCCGACAAGACTGGTACCCTTTCACGTCCAAATCTCTCAAACTCCGGGAGAGATTCTTAAAACCAAGGTTGACATGTTTCGAGTTCCTCTCAACATTTTGGAAATCCCGCTGAAACTTTGGACATTCTGGCGAAGGGTTCCCAATCCCCGACAAGACTGGTACCCTTTCACGTCCAAATCTCTCAAAGTCCGGGAGAGATTCTCAAAACCAAGGTTGACATGTTTCGAGTTCCTTTCAACATTTTGGAAATCCCGCTGAAACTTTGGACATTCTCGCGAAGGGTTCCCAATCCCCAACAAGACTGGTACCCTTTCACGTCCAAATCTCTCAAACTCCGGGAGAGATTCTCAAAACCAAGGTTGACATGTTTCGAGTTCCTTTCAACATTTTGGAAATCCCGCTGAAACTTTGGACATTCTCGCGAAGGGTTCCCAATCCCCAACAAGACTGGTACCCTTTCACGTCCAAATCTGTCAAACTCTGGGAGAGATTCTCAAAACCAAGGTTGACATGTTTCGAGTTCGTTTCAACATTTTGTAAATCCCGCTGAAACTTTGGACATTCTCGCGAAGGGTTCCCAATCCCCGACAAGACTGGTACCCTTTCACGTCCAAATCTCTCAAATTCCGGGAGAGATTCTCAAAACCAAGGTTGACTTGTTTCGAGTTCCTCTCAACATTTTGGAAATCCCGCTGAAACTTTGGACATTCTGGCGAAGGGTTCCCAATTCCCGACAAGACTGGTACCCTTTCACGTCCAAATCTCTCAAACTCCGGGAGAGATTCTCAAAACCGAGGTTGACATGTTTCGAGTTCCTCTCAACATTTTGGAAATCCCGCTGAAACTTTGGACATTCTGGCGAAGGGTTCCCAATCCCCGACAAGACTGGTACCCTTTCACGTCCAAATCTCTCAAATTCCGGGAGAGATTCTCAAAACCAAGGTTGACATGTTTCGAGTTCCTCTCAACATTTTGGAAATCCCGCTGAAACTTTGGACATTCTCGCGAAGGGTTCCCAATCCCCGACAAGACTGGTACCCTTTCACGTCCAAATCTCTCAAACTCCGGGAGAGATTCTCAAAACCGAGGTTGACATGTTTCGAGTTCCTTTCAGCATTTTGGAAATCCCGCTGAAACATTGGACATTCTGCGAAGGGTTCCCAATCCCCGACAAGACTGGTACCCTTTCACGTCCAAATCTCTCAAACTCCGGGAGAGATTCTTAAAACCAAGGTTGACATGTTTCGAGTTCCTCTCAACATTTTGGAAATCCCGCTGAAACTTTGGACATTCTGGCGAAGGGTTCCCAATCCCCGACAAGACTGGTACCCTTTCACGTCCAAATCTCTCAAACTCCGGGAGAGATTCTCAAAACCGAGGTTGACATGTTTCGAGTTCCTCTCAACATTTTGGAAATCCCGCTGAAACTTTGGACATTCTCGCGAAGGGTTCCCAATCCCCGACAAGACTGGTACCCTTTCACGTCCAAATCTCTCAAACTCTGGGAGAGATTCTCAAAACCAAGGTTGACATGGTTCGAGTTCCTTTCAACATTTTGGAAATCCCGCTGAAACATTGGACATTCTCGCGAAGGGTTCCCAATCCCCGAGAAAATCGGTACCCTTTCACGTCCAAATCTCTCAAACTCCGGGAGAGATTCTCAAAACCAAGGTCAACATGTTTCGAGTTCCTTTCAACATTTTGGAAATCCCGCTGAAACTTTGGACATTCTCGCGAAGGGTTCCCAATCCCCGACAAGATTGGTACCCTTTCACGTCCAAATCTCTCAAAGTCCGGGAGAGATTCTCAAAACCAAGGTTGACATGTTTCGAGTTCCTTTCAACATTTTGGAAATCCCGCTGAAACTTTGGACATTCTCGCGAAGGGTTCCCAATCCCCGACAAGATTGGTACCCTTTCACGTCCAAATCTCTCAAACTCTGGGAGAGATTCTCAAAACCAAGGTTGACATGTTTCGAGTTCCTCTCTACATTTTGGAAATCCTGCTGAAACTTTGGACATTCTGGCGAAGGGTTCCCAATCCCCGACAAGACTGGTACCCTTTCACGTGCAAATCTCTCAAACTCCGGGAGAGATTCTCAAAACCAAGGTTGACATGGTTCGAGTTCCTCTCAACATTTTGGAAATCCCGCTGAAACTTTGGACATTCTGGCGAAGGGTTCCCAATCCCCGACAAGACTGGTACCCTTTCACGTCCAAATCTCTCAAACTCCGGGAGAGATTCTCAAAACCAAGGTTGACATGTTTCGAGTTCCTTTCAACATTTTGGAAATCCCGCTGAAACTTTGGACATTCTCGCGAAGGGTTCCCAATCCCCGACAAGACTGGTACCCTTTCACGTCCAAATCTCTCAAACTCCGGGAGAGATTCTCAAAACCAAGGTTGACATGGTTCGAGTTCCTTTCAACATTTTGGAAATCCCGCTGAAACATTGGACATTCTCGCGAAGGGTTCCCAATCCCCGAGAAGATCGGTACCCTTTCACGTCCAAATCTCTCAAACTCCGGGAGAGATTCTCAAAACCAAGGCTGACATGTTTCGAGTTCCTTTAAACATTTTGGAAATCCCGCTGAAACTTTGGACATTCTCGCGAAGGGTTCCCAATCCCCGACAAGACTGGTACCCTTTCACGTCCAAATCTCTCAAACTCCGGTAGAGATTCTCGAAACCAAGGTTGACATGTTTCGAGTTCATTTCAACAGTTTGGAAATCCCGCTGAAACTTTGGACATTCTCGCGAAGGGTTCCCAATCCCCGACAAGACTGGTACCCTTTCACGTCCAAATCTCTCAAACTCCGGGAGAGATTCTCAAAACCAAGGTTGACATGTTTCGAGTTCCTCTCAACATTTTGGAAATCCCGCTGAAACTTTGGACATTCTCGCAAAGGGTTCCCAATCCCCAACAAGACTGGTACCCTTTCACGTCCAAATCTCTCAAACTCTGGGAGAGATTCTCAAAACCAAGGTTGACATGTTTCGAGTTCGTTTCAACATTTTGGAAATCACGCTGAAACTTTGGACATTCTCGCGAAGGGTTCCCAATCCCCGACAAGATTGGTACCCTTTCACGTCCAAATCTCTCAAACTCCGGGAGAGATTCTGAAAAGCAAGGTTGACATGGTTCGAGTTCCTTTCAACATTTTGGAAATCCCGCTGAAACATTGGACATTCTCGCGAAGGGTTCCCAATCCCCAACAAGATTGGTACCCTTTCACGTCCAAATCTCTCAAACTCCGGGAGAGATTCTCAAAACCGAGGTTGACATGTTTCGAGTTCCTCTCAACATTTTGGAAATCCCGCTGAAACTTTGGACATTCTCGCGAAGGGTTCCCAATCCCCGACAAGATTGGTACCCTTTCACGTCTAAATCTCTCAAACTCCGGGAGAGATTCTCAAAACCAAGGTTGACATGTTTCGAGTTCCTTTCAACATTTTGGAAATCCCGCTGAAACTTTGGACATTCTGGCGAAGGGTTCCCAATGCCCAACAAGACTGGTACCCTTTCACGTCTAAATCTCTCAAACTCTGGGAGAGATTCTCAAAACCAAGGTTGACATGTTTCGAGTTCCTTTCAACATTTTGGAAATCCTGCTGAAACTTTGGACATTCTCGCGAAGGGTTCCCGATCCCCGACAAGATTGGTACCCTTTCACGTCCAAATCTCTCAAACTCCGGGAGAGATTCTCAAAACCAAGGTTGACATGTTTCGAGTTCCTTTCAACATTTTGGAAATCCCGCTGAAACTTTGGACATTCTCGCGAAGGGTTCCCGATCCCCAACAAGATTGGTACCCTTTCACGTCCAAATCTCTCAAACTCCGGGAGAGATTCTCAAAACCAAGGGTGACATGGTTCGAGTTCCTTTCCACAGTTTGGAAATCCCGCTGAAACTTTGGACATTCTCGCGAAGGGTTCCCAATCCCCGACAGGACTGGTACCCTTTCATGTCCAAATCTCCCAAACTCCGGGAGAGATTCTCGAAACCAAGGTTGACATGTTTCGAGTTCCTTTCAACAGTTTGGAAATCCCGCTGAAACTTTGGTCATTCTCGCGAAGGGTTCCCAATCCCCGACAAGATTGGTACCCTTTCACGTCCAAATCTCTCAAACTCCGGGAGAGATTCTCAAAACCAAGGTTGACATGTTTCGAGTTCATTTCAACATTTTGGAAATCCTGCTGAAACTTTGGACATTCTCGCGAAGGGTTCCCAATCCTCGACAAGATTGGTACCCTTTCACGTCCAAATCTCTCAAACTCCGGGAGAGATTCTCAAAACCAAGGTTGACATGTTTCGAGTTCCTTTCAACATTTTGGAAATCCCGCTGAAACTTTGGACATTCTCGCGAAGGGTTCCCAATCCCCAACAAGATTGGTACCCTTTCACGTCCAAATCTCTCAAACTCCGGGAGAGATTCTCAAAACCAAGGTTGACATGTTTCGAGTTCCTCTCAACATTTTGGAAATCCCGCTGAAACTTTGGACATTCTCGCGAAGGGTTCCCAATCCCCGACAAGATTGGTACCCTTTCACGTCTAAATCTCTCAAACTCCGGGAGAGATTCTCAAAACCAAGGTTGACATGTTTCGAGTTCCTTTCAACATTTTGGAAATCCCGCTGAAACTTTGGACATTCTGGCGAAGGGTTCCCAATCCCCGACAAGACTGGTACCCTTTCACGTCTAAATCTCTCAAACTCTGGGAGAGATTCTCAAAACCAAGGTTGACATGTTTCGAGTTCCTTTCAACATTTTGAAAATCCTGCTGAAACTTTGGACATTCTCGCGAAGGGTTCCCGATCCCCGACAAGATTGGTACCCTTTCACGTCCAAATCTCTCAAACTCCGGGAGAGATTCTCAAAACCAAGGTTGACATGTTTCGAGTTCCTTTCAACATTTTGGAAATCCCGCTGAAACTTTGGACATTCTCGCGAAGGGTTCCCAATCCCCGACAAGATTGGTACCCTTTCACGTCCAAATCTCTCAAACTCCGGGAGCGATTCTCAAAACCAAGGTTGACATGTTTCGAGTTCCTTTCAACAGTTTGGAAATCCCGCTGAAACTTTGGACATTCTCGCGAAGGGTTCCCAATCCCCGACAAGATTGGTACCCTTTCACGTCTAAATCTCTCAAACTCCGGGAGAGATTCTCAAAACCAAGGTTGACATGGTTCGAGTTCCTTTCAACATTTTGGAAATCCCGCTGAAACTTTGGGCATTCTCGCGAAGGGTTCCCGATCCCCAACAAGATTGGTACCCTTTCACGTCCAAATCTCTCAAACTCCGGGAGAGATTCTCAAAACCAAGGGTGACATTGTTCGAGTTCCTTTCCACAGTTTGGAAATCCCGCTGAAACTTTGGACATTCTCGCGAAGGGTTCCCAATCCCCGACAGGACTGGTACCCTTTCACGTCCAAATCCCCCAACTCCGGGAGAGATTCTCGAAACCAAGGTTGACATGTTTCGAGTTCCTTTCAACAGTTTGGAAATCCCGCTGAAACTTTGGACATTGTCGCGAAGGGTTCCCAATCCCCGACAAGATTGGTACCCTTTCACGTCCAAATCTCTCAAACTCCGGGAGAGATTCTCAAAACCAAGGTTGACATGTTTCGAGTTCCTTTCAACATTTTGGAAATCCTGCTGAAACTTTGGACATTCTCGCGCAGGGTTCCCAATCCTCGACAAGATTGGTACCCTTTCACGTCCAAATCTCTCAAACTCCGGGAGAGATTCTCAAAACCAAGGTTGACATGTTTCAAGTTCCTTTCAACATTTTGGAAATGCCGCTGAAACTTTGGACATTCTGGCGAAGGGTTCCCAATCCCCGACAAGACTGGTACCCTTTCACGTCCAAATCTCTCAAACTCCGGGAGAGATTCTCGAAACCAAGGTTGACATGTTTCGAGTTCCTTTCAACAGTTTGGAAATCCCGCTGAAACTTTGGACATTCTCGCGAAGGGTTCCCAATCCCCGACAAGATTGGTACCCTTTCACGTCCAAATCTCTCAAACTCCGGGAGAGATTCTCAAAACCAAGGTTGACATGTTTCGAGTTCCTTTCAACATTTTGGAAATCCTGCTGAAACTTTGGACATTCTCGCGAAGGGTTCCCAATCCCCGAGAAGATCGGTACCCTTTCACGTCCAAATCTCTCAAACTCCGGGAGAGATTCTCAAAACCAAGGCTGACATGTTTCGAGTTCCTTTAAACATTTTGGAAATCCCGCTGAAACTTTGGACATTCTCGCGAAGGGTTCCCAATCCCCGACAAGACTGGTACCCTTTCACGTCCAAATCTCTCAAACTCCGGGAGAGATTCTCGAAACCAAGGTTGACATGTTTCGAGTTCCTTTCAACAGTTTGGAAATCCCGCTGAAACTTTGGACATTCTCGCGAAGGGTTCCCAATCCCCGACAAGACTGGTACCCTTTCACGTCCAAATCTCTCAAACTCCGGGAGAGATTCTCAAAACCAAGGTTGACATGTTTCGAGTTCCTCTCAACATTTTGGAAATCCCGCTGAAACTTTGGACATTCTCGCAAAGGGTTCCCAATCCCCAACAAGACTGGTACCCTTTCACGTCCAAATCTCTCAAACTCTGGGAGAGATTCTCAAAACCAAGGTTGACATGTTTCGAGTTCGTTTCAACATTTTGGAAATCACGCTGAAACTTTGGACATTCTCGCGAAGGGTTCCCAATCCCCGACAAGATTGGTACCCTTTCACGTCCAAATCTCTCAAACTCCGGGAGAGATTCTGAAAAGCAAGGTTGACATGGTTCGAGTTCCTTTCAACATTTTGGAAATCCCGCTGAAACATTGGACATTCTCGCGAAGGGTTCCCAATCCCCAACAAGATTGGTACCCTTTCACGTCCAAATCTCTCAAACTCCGGGAGAGATTCTCAAAACCGAGGTTGACATGTTTCGAGTTCCTCTCAACATTTTGGAAATCCCGCTGAAACTTTGGACATTCTCGCGAAGGGTTCCCAATCCCCGACAAGATTGGTACCCTTTCACGTCTAAATCTCTCAAACTCTGGGAGAGATTCTCAAAACCAAGGTTGACATGTTTCGAGTTCCTTTCAACATTTTGGAAATCCTGCTGAAACTTTGGACATTCTCGCGAAGGGTTCCCGATCCCCGACAAGATTGGTACCCTTTCACGTCCAAATCTCTCAAACTCCGGGAGAGATTCTCAAAACCAAGGTTGACATGTTTCGAGTTCCTTTCAACATTTTGGAAATCCCGCTGAAACTTTGGACATTCTCGCGAAGGGTTCCCGATCCCCAACAAGATTGGTACCCTTTCACGTCCAAATCTCTCAAACTCCGGGAGAGATTCTCAAAACCAAGGGTGACATGGTTCGAGTTCCTTTCCACAGTTTGGAAATCCCGCTGAAACTTTGGACATTCTCGCGAAGGGTTCCCAATCCCCGACAGGACTGGTACCCTTTCATGTCCAAATCTCCCAAACTCCGGGAGAGATTCTCGAAACCAAGGTTGACATGTTTCGAGTTCCTTTCAACAGTTTGGAAATCCCGCTGAAACTTTGGTCATTCTCGCGAAGGGTTCCCAATCCCCGACAAGATTGGTACCCTTTCACGTCCAAATCTCTCAAACTCCGGGAGAGATTCTCAAAACCAAGGTTGACATGTTTCGAGTTCATTTCAACATTTTGGAAATCCTGCTGAAACTTTGGACATTCTCGCGAAGGGTTCCCAATCCTCGACAAGATTGGTACCCTTTCACGTCCAAATCTCTCAAACTCCGGGAGAGATTCTCAAAACCAAGGTTGACATGTTTCGAGTTCCTTTCAACATTTTGGAAATCCCGCTGAAACTTTGGACATTCTCGCGAAGGGTTCCCAATCCCCAACAAGATTGGTACCCTTTCACGTCCAAATCTCTCAAACTCCGGGAGAGATTCTCAAAACCAAGGTTGACATGTTTCGAGTTCCTCTCAACATTTTGGAAATCCCGCTGAAACTTTGGACATTCTCGCGAAGGGTTCCCAATCCCCGACAAGATTGGTACCCTTTCACGTCTAAATCTCTCAAACTCCGGGAGAGATTCTCAAAACCAAGGTTGACATGTTTCGAGTTCCTTTCAACATTTTGGAAATCCCGCTGAAACTTTGGACATTCTGGCGAAGGGTTCCCAATCCCCGACAAGACTGGTACCCTTTCACGTCTAAATCTCTCAAACTCTGGGAGAGATTCTCAAAACCAAGGTTGACATGTTTCGAGTTCCTTTCAACATTTTGAAAATCCTGCTGAAACTTTGGACATTCTCGCGAAGGGTTCCCGATCCCCGACAAGATTGGTACCCTTTCACGTCCAAATCTCTCAAACTCCGGGAGAGATTCTCAAAACCAAGGTTGACATGTTTCGAGTTCCTTTCAACATTTTGGAAATCCCGCTGAAACTTTGGACATTCTCGCGAAGGGTTCCCAATCCCCGACAAGATTGGTACCCTTTCACGTCCAAATCTCTCAAACTCCGGGAGCGATTCTCAAAACCAAGGTTGACATGTTTCGAGTTCCTTTCAACAGTTTGGAAATCCCGCTGAAACTTTGGACATTCTCGCGAAGGGTTCCCAATCCCCGACAAGATTGGTACCCTTTCACGTCTAAATCTCTCAAACTCCGGGAGAGATTCTCAAAACCAAGGTTGACATGGTTCGAGTTCCTTTCAACATTTTGGAAATCCCGCTGAAACTTTGGGCATTCTCGCGAAGGGTTCCCGATCCCCAACAAGATTGGTACCCTTTCACGTCCAAATCTCTCAAACTCCGGGAGAGATTCTCAAAACCAAGGGTGACATTGTTCGAGTTCCTTTCCACAGTTTGGAAATCCCGCTGAAACTTTGGACATTCTCGCGAAGGGTTCCCAATCCCCGACAGGACTGGTACCCTTTCACGTCCAAATCCCCCAACTCCGGGAGAGATTCTCGAAACCAAGGTTGACATGTTTCGAGTTCCTTTCAACAGTTTGGAAATCCCGCTGAAACTTTGGACATTCTCGCGAAGGGTTCCCAATCCCCGACAAGATTGGTACCCTTTCACGTCCAAATCTCTCAAACTCCGGGAGAGATTCTCAAAACCAAGGTTGACATGTTTCGAGTTCCTTTCAACATTTTGGAAATCCTGCTGAAACTTTGGACATTCTCGCGCAGGGTTCCCAATCCTCGACAAGATTGGTACCCTTTCACGTCCAAATCTCTCAAACTCCGGGAGAGATTCTCAAAACCAAGGTTGACATGTTTCAAGTTCCTTTCAACATTTTGGAAATGCCGCTGAAACTTTGGACATTCTGGCGAAGGGTTCCCAATCCCCGACAAGACTGGTACCCTTTCACGTCCAAATCTCTCAAACTCCGGGAGAGATTCTCGAAACCAAGGTTGACATGTTTCGAGTTCCTTTCAACAGTTTGGAAATCCCGCTGAAACTTTGGACATTCTCGCGAAGGGTTCCCAATCCCCGACAAGATTGGTACCCTTTCACGTCCAAATCTCTCAAACTCCGGGAGAGATTCTCAAAACCAAGGTTGACATGTTTCGAGTTCCTTTCAACATTTTGGAAATCCTGCTGAAACTTTGGACATTCTCGCGAAGGGTTCCCAATCCCCGAGAAGATCGGTACCCTTTCACGTCCAAATCTCTCAAACTCCGGGAGAGATTCTCAAAACCAAGGCTGACATGTTTCGAGTTCCTTTAAACATTTTGGAAATCCCGCTGAAACTTTGGACATTCTCGCGAAGGGTTCCCAATCCCCGACAAGACTGGTACCCTTTCACGTCCAAATCTCTCAAACTCCGGGAGAGATTCTCGAAACCAAGGTTGACATGTTTCGAGTTCCTTTCAACAGTTTGGAAATCCCGCTGAAACTTTGGACATTCTCGCGAAGGGTTCCCAATCCCCGACAAGACTGGTACCCTTTCACGTCCAAATCTCTCAAACTCCGGGAGAGATTCTCAAAACCAAGGTTGACATGTTTCGAGTTCCTCTCAACATTTTGGAAATCCCGCTGAAACTTTGGACATTCTCGCAAAGGGTTCCCAATCCCCAACAAGACTGGTACCCTTTCACGTCCAAATCTCTCAAACTCTGGGAGAGATTCTCAAAACCAAGGTTGACATGTTTCGAGTTCCTTTCAACATTTTGGAAATCCCGCTGAAACTTTGGACATTCTCGCGAAGGGTTCCCGATCCCCAACAAGATTGGTACCCTTTCACGTCCAAATCTCTCAAACTCCGGGAGAGATTCTCAAAACCAAGGGTGACATGGTTCGAGTTCCTTTCCACAGTTTGGAAATCCCGCTGAAACTTTGGACATTCTCGCGAAGGGTTCCCAATCCCCGACAGGACTGGTACCCTTTCATGTCCAAATCTCCCAAACTCCGGGAGAGATTCTCGAAACCAAGGTTGACATGTTTCGAGTTCCTTTCAACAGTTTGGAAATCCCGCTGAAACTTTGGTCATTCTCGCGAAGGGTTCCCAATCCCCGACAAGATTGGTACCCTTTCACGTCCAAATCTCTCAAACTCCGGGAGAGATTCTCAAAACCAAGGTTGACATGTTTCGAGTTCATTTCAACATTTTGGAAATCCTGCTGAAACTTTGGACATTCTCGCGAAGGGTTCCCAATCCTCGACAAGATTGGTACCCTTTCACGTCCAAATCTCTCAAACTCCGGGAGAGATTCTCAAAACCAAGGTTGACATGGTTCGAGTTCCTTTAAACATTTTGGAAATCCCGCTGAAACTTTGGACATTCTCGCGAAGGGTTCCCAATCCCCAACAAGATTGGTACCCTTTCACGTCCAAATCTCTCAAACTCCGGGAGAGATTCTCAAAACCGAGGTTGACATGTTTCGAGTTCCTCTCAACATTTTGGAAATCCCGCTGAAACTTTGGACATTCTCGCGAAGGGTTCCCAATCCCCGACAAGATTGGTACCCTTTCACGTCTAAATCTCTCAAACTCCGGGAGAGATTCTCAAAACCAAGGTTGACATGTTTCGAGTTCCTTTCAACATTTTGGAAATCCCGCTGAAACTTTGGACATTCTGGCGAAGGGTTCCCAATCCCCGACAAGACTGGTACCCTTTCACGTCTAAATCTCTCAAACTCTGGGAGAGATTCTCAAAACCAAGGTTGACATGTTTCGAGTTCCTTTCAACATTTTGAAAATCCTGCTGAAACTTTGGACATTCTCGCGAAGGGTTCCCGATCCCCGACAAGATTGGTACCCTTTCACGTCCAAATCTCTCAAACTCCGGGAGAGATTCTCAAAACCAAGGTTGACATGTTTCGAGTTCCTTTCAACATTTTGGAAATCCCGCTGAAACTTTGGACATTCTCGCGAAGGGTTCCCAATCCCCGACAAGATTGGTACCCTTTCACGTCCAAATCTCTCAAACTCCGGGAGCGATTCTCAAAACCAAGGTTGACATGTTTCGAGTTCCTTTCAACAGTTTGGAAATCCCGCTGAAACTTTGGACATTCTCGCGAAGGGTTCCCAATCCCCGACAAGATTGGTACCCTTTCACGTCTAAATCTCTCAAACTCCGGGAGAGATTCTCAAAACCAAGGTTGACATGGTTCGAGTTCCTTTCAACATTTTGGAAATCCCGCTGAAACTTTGGACATTCTCGCGACGGGTTCCCAATCCCGGACAAGACTGGTACCCTTTCACGTCCAAATCTCTCAAACTCCGGGAGAGATTCTCAAAACCAAGGTTGACATGTTTCGAGTTCCTTTCAACAGTTTGGAAATCCCGCTGAAACTTTGGGCATTCTCGCGAAGGGTTCCCGATCCCCAACAAGATTGGTACCCTTTCAAGTCCAAATCTCTCAAACTCCGGGAGAGATTCTCAAAACCAAGGGTGACATGGTTCGAGTTCCTTTCCACAGTTTGGAAATCCCGCTGAAACTTTGGACATTCTCGCGAAGGGTTCCCAATCCCCGACAGGACTGGTACCCTTTCACGTCCAAATCCCCCAACTCCGGGAGAGATTCTCGAAACCAAGGTTGACATGTTTCGAGTTCCTTTCAACAGTTTGGAAATCCCGCTGAAACTTTGGACATTCTCGCGAAGGGTTCCCAATCCCCGACAAGATTGGTACCCTTTCACGTCCAAATCTCTCAAACTCCGGGAGAGATTCTCAAAACCAAGGTTGACATGTTTCGAGTTCATTTCAACATTTTGGAAATCCTGCTGAAACTTTGGACATTCTCGCGAAGGGTTCCCAATCCTCGACAAGATTGGTACCCTTTCACGTCCAAATCTCTCAAACTACGGGAGAGATTCTCAAAACCAAGGTTGACATGTTTCAAGTTCCTTTCAACATTTTGGAAATCCCGCTGAAACTTTGGACATTCTCGCGAAGGGTTCCCAATCCCCGACAAGACTGGTACCCTTTCACGTCCAAATCTCTCAAACTCCGGGAGAGATTCTCGAAACCAAGGTTGACATGTTTCGAGTTCCTTTCAACAGTTTGGAAATCCCGCTGAAACTTTGGTCATTCTCGCGAAGGGTTCCCAATCCCCGACAAGATTGGTACCCTTTCACGTCCAAATCTCTCAAACTCCGGGAGAGATTCTCAAAACCAAGGTTGACATGTTTCGAGTTCATTTCAACATTTTGGAAATCCTGCTGAAACTTTGGACATTCTCGCGAAGGGTTCCCAATCCCCGACAAGATTGGTACCCTTTCACGTCCAAATCTCTCAAACTCCGGGAGAGATTCTGAAAACCAAGGTTGACATGTTTCGAGTTCCTTTCAACATTTTGGAAATCCCGCTGAAACTTTGGACATTCTCGCGAAGGGTTCCTAATCCCCGACTAGATTGGTACCCTTTCACGTCCAAATCTCTCAAACTCCGGGGGAGATTCTCAAAACCAAGGTTGACATGTTTCGAGTTCCTTTCAACAGTTTGGAAATCCCGCTGAAACTTTGGACATTCTGGCGAAGGGTTCCCAATCCCCGACAAGATTGGTACCCTTTCACGTCCAAATCTCTCAAACTCCGGGAGAGATTCTCAAAACCAAGGTTGACATGGTTCGAGTTCCTTTCAACATTTTGGAAATCCCGCTGAAACTTTGGACATTCTGGCGAAGGGTTCCCAATCCCCAACAAGATCGGTACCCTTTCACGTCCAAATCTCTCAAACTCTGGGAGAGATTCTCAAAACCAAGGTTGACATGGTTCGAGTTCCTTTCAACATTTTGGAAATCCTGCTGAAACTTTGGACATTCTCGCGAAGGGTTCCCAATCCCCGACAAGATTGGTACCCTTTCACGTCCAAATCTCTCAAACTCCGGGAGAGATTCTCAAAACCAAGGTTGACATGTTTCGAGTTCCTTTCAACATTTTGGAAATCCCGCTGAAACTTTGGACATTCTCGCGAAGGGTTCCCAATTCCCGACAAGATTGGTACCCTTTCACGTCCAAATCTCTCAAACTCCGGGAGAGATTCTGAAAACCAAAGTTGAGATGTTTCGAGTTCCTTTCAACATTTTGGAAATCCCGCTGAAACTTTGGACATTCTCGCGAAAGGTTCCCAATCCCCGACAGGACTGGTACCCTTTCACGTCCAAATCTGTCAAACTCCGGGAGAGATTCTCGAAACCAAGGTTGACATGTTTCGAGTTCCTTTCAACAGCTTGGAAATCCCCCTGAAACTTTGGACATTCTGGCGAAGGGTTCCCAATCCCCGACTAGATTGGTACCCTTTCACGTCCAAATCTCTCAAACTCCGGGGGAGATTCTCAAAACCAAGGTTGACATGTTTCGAGTTCCTTTCAACAGTTTGGAAATCCCGCTGAAACTTTGGACATTCTCGCGAAGGGTTCCCGATCCCCGACAAGATTGTTACCCTTTCACGTCCAAATCTCTCAAACTCCGGGAGAGATTCTCAAAACCAAGGTTGACATGTTTCGAGTTCCTTTCAACATTTTGGAAATCCCGCTGAAACTTTGGACATTCTCGCGAAGGGTTCCCAATCCCCGACAAGATTGGTACCCTTTCACGTCCAAATCTCTCAAACTCCGGGAGAGATTCTCTAAACCAAGGTTGACATGGTTCGAGTTCCTTTCAACATTTTGGAAATCCCGCTGAAACTTTGGACATTCTCGCGAAGGGTTCCCAATCCCCGACAAGATTGGTACCCTTTCACGTCCAAATCTCTCAAACTCCGGGAGAGATTCTCAAAACCAAGGTTGACATGGTTCGAGTTCCTTTCAACATTTTGGAAATCCCGCTGAAACTTTGGACCTTCTCGCGAAGGGTTCCTAATCCCCGACTAGATTGGTACCCTTTCACGTCCAAATCTCTCAAACTCCGGGGGAGATTCTCAAAACCAAGGTTGACATGTTTCGAGTTCCTTTAAACAGTTTGGAAATCCCGCTGAAACTTTGGACATTCTCGCGAAGGGTTCCCGATCCCCGACAAGATTGTTACCCTTTCACATCCAAATCTATCAAACTCCGGGAGAGATTCTCAAAACCAAGGTTGACATGTTTCGAGTTCCTTTCAACATTTTGGAAATCCCGCTGAAACTTTGGACATTCTCGCGAAGGGTTCCCAATCCCCGACAAGATTGGTACCCTTTCACGTCCAAATCTCTCAAACTCCGGGAGAGATTCTCAAAACCAAGGTTGACATGTTTCGAGTTCCTTTCAACATTTTGGAAATCCCGCTGAAACTTTGGACATTCTGGCGAAGGGTTCCCAATCCCCGACAAGATTGGTACCCTTTCACGTCCAAATCTCTCAAACTCCGAGAGAGATTCTCAAAACCAAGGTTGACATGTTTCGAGTTCCTTTCAACATTTTGGAAATCCCCCTGAAACTTTGGACATTCTGGCGAAGGGTTCCCAATCCCCAACAAGATTGGTACCCTTTCACGTCCAAATCTCTCAAACTCTGGGAGAGATTCTCAAAACCAAGGTTGACATGTTTCGAGTTCCTTTCAACATTTTGGAAATCCTGCTGAAACTTTGGACATTCTCGCGAAGGGTTCCCGATCCCCGACAAGATTGGTACCCTTTCACGTCCAAATCTCTCAAACTCCAGGAGAGATTCTGAAAACCAAGGTTGACATGTTTCGAGTTCCTTTCAACATTTTGGAAATCCCGCTGAAACTTTGGACATTCTCGCGAAAGGTTCCCAATCCCCGACAGGACTGGTACACTTTCACGTCCGAATCTCTCAAACTCCGGGAGAGATTCTCGAAACCAAGGTAGACATGTTTCGAGTTCCTTTCAACAGTTTGGAAATCCCCGTGAAACTTTGGACATTCTGGCGAAGGGTTCCCAATCCCCGACTAGATTGGTACCCTTTAACGTCCAAATCTCTCAAACTCCGGGGGAGATTCTCAAAACCAAGGTTGACATGTTTCGAGTTCCTTTCAACAGTTTGGACATCCCGCTGAAACTTTGGACATTCTCGCGAAGGGTTCCCGATCCCCGACAAGATTGGTACCCTTTCACGTCCAAATCTCTCAAACTCCGGGAGAGATTCTCAAAACCAAGGTTGACATGTTTCGAGTTCCTTTCAACATTTTGGAAATCCCGCTGAAACTTTGGACATTCTCGCGAAGGGTTCCCAATCCCCGACAAGATTGGTACCCTTTCACGTCCAAATCTCTCAAACTCCGGGAGAGATTCTCAAAACCAAGGTTGACATGGTTCGAGTTCCTTTCAACATTTTGGAAATCCCGCTGAAACTTTGGACATTCTCGCGAAGGGTTCCCAATTCCCGACAAGATTGGTACCCTTTCACGTCCAAATCTCTCAAACTCCGGGAGAGATTCTCAAAACCAAGGTTGACATGTTTCGAGTTCCTTTCAACAGTTTGGAAATCCCGCTGAAACTTTGGACCTTCTCGCGAAGGGTTCCCAATCCCCGACAAGAGTGGTACCCTTTCACGTCCAAATCTCTCAAACTCCGGGAGAGATTCTCAAAACCAAGGTTGACATGTTTCGAGTTCCTTTCAACATTTTGGAAATCCCGCTGAAACTTTGGACATTCTCGCGAAGGGTTCCCAATCCCCGACAAGATTGGTACCCTTTCACGTCCAAATCTCTCAAACTCCGGGAGAGATTCTCAAAACCAAGGGTGACATGGTTCGAGTTCCTTTCAACAGTTTGGAAATCCCGCTGAAACTTTGGACATTCTCGCGAAGGGTTCCCGATCCCCAACAAGATTGGTACCCTTTCACGTCCAAATCTCCCAAACTCCGGGAGAGATTCTCGAAACCAAGGTTGACATGTTTCGAGTTCCTTTCAACAGTTTGGAAATCCCGCTGAAACTTTGGTCATTCTCGCGAAGGGTTCCCAATCCCCAACAAGATTGGTACCCTTTCACGTCCAAATCTCTCAAACTCCGGGAGAGATTCTCAAAACCAAGGTTGACATGTTTCGAGTTCATTTCAACATTTTGAAAATCCTGCTGAAACTTTGGACATTCTCGCGAGGGGTTCCCAATCCTCGACAAGATTGGTACCCTTTCACGTCCAAATCTCTCAAACTCCGGGAGAGATTCTCAAAACCAAGGTTGACATGTTTCGAGTTCCTTTCAACAGTTTGGAAATCCCCCTGAAACTTTGGACATTCTCGCGAAGGGTTCCTAATCCCCGACTAGATTGGTACCCTTTCACGTCCAAATCTCTCAAACTCTGGGGGAGATTCTCAAAACCAAGGTTGACATGTTTCGAGTTCCTTTCAACATTTTGGAAATCCCGCTGAAACTTTGGACATTCTCGCGAAGGGTTCCCAATCCCCGACAAGATTGGTACCCTTTCACGTCCAAATCTCTCAAACTCCGGGAGAGATTCTCAAAACCAAGGTTG
Source organism: Streptopelia decaocto (assembly GCF_964273445.1). Taxonomy (NCBI): domain Eukaryota; kingdom Metazoa; phylum Chordata; class Aves; order Columbiformes; family Columbidae; genus Streptopelia; species Streptopelia decaocto. Next base: position 780,715 of record NW_028116552.1, on the reverse strand, counting down.
ACATGGTTCGAGTTCCTTTCAACATTTTGGAAATCCCGCTGAAACTTTGGACATTCTAGCGAAGGGTTCCTAATCCCCGACTAGATTGGTACCCTTTCACGTCCAAATCTCTCAAACTCCGGGGGAGATTCTCAAAACCAAGGTTGACATGTTTCGAGTTCCTTTCAACAGTTTGGAAATCCCGCTGAAACTTTGGACATTCTCGCGAAGGGTTCCCGATCCCCGACAAGATTGTTACCCTTTCACATCCAAATCTATCAAACTCCGGGAGAGATTCTCAAAACCAAGGTTGACATGTTTCGAGTTCCTTTCAACATTTTGGAAATCCCGCTGAAACTTTGGACATTCTCGCGAAGGGTTCCCAATCCCCGACAAGATTGGTACCCTTTCACGTCCAAATCTCTCAAAGTCCGGGAGAGATTCTCAAAACCAAGGTTGACATGTTTCGAGTTCCTTTCAACATTTTGGAAATCCCGCTGAAACTTTGGACATTCTGGCGAAGGGTTCCCAATCCCCGACAAGATTGGTACCCTTTCACGTCCAAATCTCTCAAACTCCGGGAGAGATTCTCAAAACCAAGCTTGACATGTTTCGAGTTCCTTTCAACATTTTGGAAATCCCCCTGAAACTTTGGACATTCTGGCGAAGGGTTCCCAATCCCCAACAAGATTGGTACCCTTTCACGTCCAAATCTCTCAAACTCTGGGAGAGATTCTCAAAACCAAGGTTGACATGTTTCGAGTTCCTTTCAATATTTTGGAAATCCTGCTGAAACTTTGGACATTCTCGCGAAGTGTTCCCGATCCCCGACAAGATTGGTACCCTTTCACGTCCAAATCTCTCAAACTCCAGGAGAGATTCTGAAAACCAAGGTTGACATGTTTCGAGTTCCTTTCAACATTTTGGAAATCCCGCTGAAACTTTGGACATTCTCGCGAAAGGTTCCCAATCCCCGACAGGACTGGTACCCTTTCACGTCCAAATCTCTCAAACTCCGGGAGAGATTCTCGAAACCGAGGTTGACATGTTTCGAGTTCCTTTCAACATTTTGGAAATCCCGCTGAAACTTTGGACATTCTGGCGAAGGGTTCCCAATCCCCGACAAGATTGTTACCCTTTCACATCGACATCTCTCAAACTCCGGGAGAGATTCTCAAAACCAAGGTTGACATGGTTCGAGTTCCTTTCAACAGTTTGGAAATCCCGCTGAAACTTTGGACATTCTGGCGAAGGGTTCCCAATCCCCGACAAGATTGGTACCCTTTCATGTCCAAATCTCTCAAACTCCGGGAGAGATTCTCAAAACCAAGGTCAACATGTTTCGAGTTCCTTTCAACATTTTGGAAATATCGCTGAAACTTTGGACATTCTCGCGAAGGGTTCCCATTCCCCGACAAGACTGGTACCCTTTCACGTCCAAATCTCTCAAACTCCGGGAGAGATTCTCGAAACCAAGGTTGACATGTTTTGAGTTCCTTTCAACATTTTGGAAATCCTGCTGAAACTTTGGACATTCTCGCGAAGGGTTCCCGATCCCCGACAAGATTGGTACCCTTTCACGTCCAAATCTCTCAAACTCCGGGAGAGATTCTCAAAACCAAGGTTGACATGTTTCGAGTTCCTTTCAACAGTTTGGAAATCCCGCTGAAACCTTGGTCATTCTCGCGAAGGGTTCCCAATCCCCAACAAGATTGGTACCCTTTCACGTCCAAATCTCTCAAACTCCGGGAGAGATTCTCAAAACCAAGGTTGACATGTTTCGAGTTCATTTCAACATTTTGGAAATCCCGCTGAAACTTTGGACATTCTCGCGAAGGGTTCCCAATCCTCGACAAGATTGGTACCCTTTCACGTCCAAATCTCTCAAACTCCGGGAGAGATTCTCAAAACCAAGGTTGACATGTTTCGAGTTCCTTTCAACATTTTGGAAATCCCGCTGAAACTTTGGACATTCTCGCGAAGGGTTCCTAATCCCCGACTAGATTGGTACCCTTTCACGTCCAAATCTCTCAAACTCCGGGAGAGATTCTCAAAACCAAGGTTGACATGTTTCGAGTTCCTTTCAACAGTTTGGAAATCCCGCTGAAACTTTGGACATTCTCGCGAAGGGTTCCCGATCCCCGACAAGATTGTTACCCTTTCACGTCCAAATCTCTCAAACTCCGGGAGAGATTCTCAAAACCAAGGTTGACATGTTTCGAGTTCCTTTCAACATTTTGGAAATCCCGCTGAAACTTTGGACATTCTCGCGAAGGGTTCCCAATCCCCGACAAGATTGGTACCCTTTAACGTCCAAATCTCTCAAACTCCGGGAGAGATTCTCAAAACCAAGGTTGACATGGTTCGAGTTCCTTTCAACATTTTGGAAATCCCGCTGAAACTTTGGACATTCTGGCGAAGGGTTCCCAATCCCCGACAAGATTGGTACCCTTTCACGTCCAAATCTCTCAAACTCCGGGAGAGATTCTCAAAACCAAGGTTGACATGTTTCGAGTTCCTTTCAACATTTTGGAAATCCCGCTGAAACTTTGGACATTCTGGCGAAGGGTTCCCAATCCCCGACAAGATTGGTACCCTTTCACGTCCAAATCTCTCAAACTCCGGGAGAGATTCTCAAAACCATGGTTGACATGGTTCGAGTTCCTTTCAACATTTTGGAAATTCCGCTGAAACTTTGGACATTCTCGCGAAGGGTTCCCAATCCCCGACAAGATTGGTACCCTTTCACGTCCAAATCTCTCAAACTCCGGGAGAGATTCTCAAAACCAAGGTTGACATGTTTCGAGTTCCTTTCAACATTTTGGAAATCCCGCTGAAACTTTGGACATTCTGGCGAAGGGTTCCCAATTCCCGACAAGATTGGTACCCTTTCACGTCCAAATCTCTCAAACTCCGGGAGAGATTCTCAAAACCGAGGTTGACATGTTTCGTATTCATTTCAACATTTTGGAAATCCTGCTGAAACTTTGGACATTCTCGCGAAGGGTTCCCAATCCCCGACAAGCCTGGTACCCTTTCACGTCCAAATCTCTCAAACTCCGGGAGAGATTCTCGAAACCAAGGTTGACATGTTTCGAGTTCCTTTCAACAGTTTGGAAATCCCGCTGAAACTTTGGTCATTCTCGCGAAGGGTTCCCAATCCCCGACAAGATTGGTACCCTTTCACGTCCAAATCTCTCAAACTCTGGGAGAGATTCTCAAAACCAAGGTTGACATGTTTCGAGTTCATTTCAACATTTTGGAAATCCTGCTGAAACTTTGGACATTCTCGCGAAGGGTTCCCAATCCCCGACAAGATTGGTACCCTTTCACGTCCAAATCTCTCAAACTCCGGGAGAGATTCTCAAAACCAAGGTTGACATGTTTCGAGTTCCTTTCAACATTTTGGAAATCCCGCTGAAACTTTGGACATTCTCGCGAAGGGTTCCCGATCCCCGACAAGATTGTTACCCTTTCACGTCCAAATCTCTCAAACTCCGGGAGAGATTCTCAAAACCAAGGTTGACATGTTTCGAGTTCCTTTCAACATTTTGGAAATCCCGCTGAAACTTTGGACATTCTCGCGAAGGGTTCCCAATCCCCGACAAGATTGGTACCCTTTCACGTCTAAATCTCTCAAACTCCGGGGGAGATTCTCAAAACCAAGGTTGACATGTTTCGAGTTCCTTTCAACAGTTTGGAAATCCCGCTGAAACTTTGGACCTTCACGCGAAGGGTTCCTAATCCCCGACTAGATTGGTACCCTTTCATGTCCAAATCTCTCAAACTCCGGGGGAGATTCTCAAAACCAAGGTTGACATGTTTCGAGTTCCTTTCAACAGTTTGGAAATCCCGCTGAAACTTTGGACATTCTCGCGAAGGGTTCCCGATTCCCGACAAGATTGTTACCCTTTCACGTCCAAATCTCTCAAACTCCGGGAGAGATTCTCAAAACCAAGGTTGACATGTTTCGAGTTCCTCTCAACATTTTGGAAATCCCGCTGAAACTTTGGACATTCTCGCGAAGGGTTCCCAATCCCCGACAAGACTGGTACCCTTTCACGTCCAAATCTCTCAAACTCCGGGAGAGATTCTCGAAACCAAGGTTGACATGTTTCGAGTTCCTTTCAACATTTTGGAAATCCTGCTGAAACTTTGGACATTCTCGCGAAGGGTTCCCAATCCCCGACAAGACTGGTACCCTTTCACGTCCAAATCTCTCAAACTCCGGGAGAGATTCTCAAAACCATGGTTGACATGTTTCGAGTTCCTTTCAACATTTTGGAAATCCCGCTGAAACTTTGGACATTCTCGCGAAGGGTTCCCAATTCCCGACAAGATTGGTACCCTTTCACGTCCAAATCTCTCAAACTCCGGGAGAGATTCTCAAAACCAAGGTTGACATGTTTCGAGTTCCTTTCAACATTTTGGAAATCCCGCTGAAACTTTGGACATTCTCGCGAAGGGTTCCCAATCCCCGACAGGACTGGTACCCTTTCACGTCCAAATCTCTCAAACTCCGGGAGAGATTCTCAAAACCAAGGTTGACATGGTTCGAGTTCCTTTCAACATTTTGGAAATCCCGCTGAAACTTTGGACATTCTCGCGAAGGGTTCCCAATCCCCGACAAGATTGGTACCCTTTCACGTCCAAATCTCTCAAACTCCGGGAGAGATTCTCAAAACCAAGGTTGACATGTTTCGAGTTCCTTTCAACATTTTGGAAATCCCGCTGAAACTTTGGACATTCTCGCGAAGGGTTCCCTATCCCCGACAAGACTGGTACCCTTTCACGTCCAAATCTCTCAAACTCCGGGAGAGATTCTCGAAACCAAGGTTGACATGTTTCGAGTTCCTTTCAACAGTTTGGAAATCCCGCTGAAACTTTGGTCATTCTCGCGAAGGGTTCCCAATCCCCGACAAGATTGGTACCCTTTCACGTCCAAATCTCTCAAACTCTGGGAGAGATTCTCAAAACCAAGGTTGACATGTTTCGAGTTCATTTCAACATTTTGGAAATCCTGCTGAAACTTTGGACATTCTCGCGAAGGGTTCCCAATCCCCGACAAGATTGGTACCCTTTCACGTCCAAATCTCTCAAACTCCGGGAGAGATTCTCAAAACCAAGGTTGACATGTTTCGAGTTCCTTTCAACATTTTGGAAATCCCGCTGAAACTTTGGACATTCTCGCGAAGGGTTCCCAATCCCCGACAAGATTGGTACTTTTTCACGTCCAAATCTCTCAAACTCCGGGGGAGATTCTCAAAACCAAGGTTGACATGTTTCGAGTTCCTTTCAACATTTTGGAAATCCCGCTGAAACTTTGGACATTCTCGCGAAGGGTTCCCAATCCCCGACAAGATTGGTACCCTTTCACGTCCAAATCTCTCAAACTCCGGGAGAGATTCTCAAAATCAAGGTTGACATGTTTCGAGTTCCTTTCAACAGTTTGAAATCCCGCTGAAACTTTGGTCATTCTGGCGAAGGGTTCCCAATCCCCAACAAGATTGGTACCCTTTCACGTCCAAATCTCTCAAACTCTGGGAGAGATTCTGAAAACCAAGGTTGACATGTTTCGAGTTCCTTTCAACATTTTGGAAATCCCGCTGAAACTTTGGACATTCTCGCGAAGGGTTCCTAATCCCCGACTAGATTGGTACCCTTTCAAGTCTAAATCTCTCAAACTCCGGGGGAGATTCTCAAAACCAAGGTTGACATGTTTCGAGTTCCTTTCAACAGTTTGGAAATCCCGCTGAAACTTTGGACATTCTCGCGAAGGGTTCCCGATCCCCGACAAGATTGTTACCCTTTCACGTCCAAATCTCTCAAACTCCGGGAGAGATTCTCAAAACCAAGGTTGACATGTTTCGAGTTCCTTTCAACATTTTGGAAATCCCGCTGAAACTTTGGACATTCTCGCGAAGGGTTCCCAATCCCCGACAAGATTGGTACCCTTTCACGTCTAAATCTCTCAAACTCCGGGGGAGATTCTCAAAACCAAGGTTGACATGTTTCGAGTTCCTTTCAACAGTTTGGAAATCCCGCTGAAACTTTGGACCTTCACGCGAAGGGTTCCTAATCCCCGACTAGATTGGTACCCTTTCATGTCCAAATCTCTCAAACTCCGGGGGAGATTCTCAAAACCAAGGTTGACATGTTTCGAGTTCCTTTCAACAGTTTGGAAATCCCGCTGAAACTTTGGACATTCTCGCGAAGGGTTCCCGATTCCCGACAAGATTGTTACCCTTTCACGTCCAAATCTCTCAAACTCCGGGAGAGATTCTCAAAACCAAGGTTGACATGTTTCGAGTTCCTCTCAACATTTTGGAAATCCCGCTGAAACTTTGGACATTCTCGCGAAGGGTTCCCAATCCCCGACAAGACTGGTACCCTTTCACGTCCAAATCTCTCAAACTCCGGGAGAGATTCTCGAAACCAAGGTTGACATGTTTCGAGTTCCTTTCAACATTTTGGAAATCCTGCTGAAACTTTGGACATTCTCGCGAAGGGTTCCCGATCCCCGACAAGATTGGTACCCTTTCACGTCCAAATCTCTCAAACTCCGGGAGAGATTCTCAAAACCATGGTTGACATGTTTCGAGTTCCTTTCAACATTTTGGAAATCCCGCTGAAACTTTGGACATTCTCGCGAAGGGTTCCCAATTCCCGACAAGATTGGTACCCTTTCACGTCCAAATCTCTCAAACTCCGGGAGAGATTCTCAAAACCAAGGTTGACATGTTTCGAGTTCCTTTCAACATTTTGGAAATCCCGCTGAAACTTTGGACATTCTCGCGAAGGGTTCCCAATCCCCGACAGGACTGGTACCCTTTCACGTCCAAATCTCTCAAACTCCGGGAGAGATTCTCGAAAACAAGGTTGACATGTTTCGAGTTCCTTTCAACAGTTTGGAAATCCCGCTGAAACCTTGGTCATTCTCGCGAAGGGTTCCCAATCCCCAACAAGATTGGTACCCTTTCACGTCCAAATCTCTCAAACTCCGGGAGAGATTCTCAAAACCAAGGTTGACATGTTTCGAGTTCATTTCAACATTTTGGAAATCCCGCTGAAACTTTGGACATTCTCGCGAAGGGTTCCCAATCCTCGACAAGATTGGTACCCTTTCACGTCCAAATCTCTCAAACTCCGGGAGAGATTCTCAAAACCAAGGTTGACATGTTTCGAGTTCCTTTCAACATTTTGGAAATCCCGTTGAAACTTTGGACATTCTCGCGAAGGGTTCCTAATCCCCGACTAGATTGGTACCCTTTCACGTCCAAATCTCTCAAACTCCGGGAGAGATTCTCAAAACCAAGGTTGACATGTTTCGAGTTCCTTTCAACAGTTTGGAAATCCCGCTGAAACTTTGGACATTCTCGCGAAGGGTTCCCGATCCCCGACAAGATTGTTACCCTTTCACGTCCAAATCTCTCAAACTCCGGGAGAGATTCTGAAAACCAAGGTTGACATGTTTCGAGTTCCTTTCAACATTTTGGAAATCCCGCTGAAACTTTGGACATTCTCGCGAAGGGTTCCCAATCCCCGACAAGATTGGTACCCTTTAACGTCCAAATCTCTCAAACTCCGGGAGAGATTCTCAAAACCAAGGTTGACATGGTTCGAGTTCCTTTCAACATTTTGGAAATCCCGCTGAAACTTTGGACATTCTGGCGAAGGGTTCCCAATCCCCGACAAGATTGGTACCCTTTCACGTCCAAATCTCTCAAACTCCGGGAGAGATTCTCAAAACCAAGGTTGACATGTTTCGAGTTCCTTTCAACATTTTGGAAATCCCGCTGAAACTTTGGACATTCTGGCGAAGGGTTCCCAATCCCCGACAAGATTGGTACCCTTTCACGTCCAAATCTCTCAAACTCCGGGAGAGATTCTCAAAACCATGGTTGACATGGCTCGAGTTCCTTTCAACATTTTGGAAATTCCGCTGAAACTTTGGACATTCTCGCGAAGGGTTCCCAATCCCCGACAAGACTGGTACCCTTTCACGTCCAAATCTCTCAAACTCCGGGCGAGATTCTCAAAACCAAGGTTGACATGTTTCGAGTTCCTTTCAACATTTTGGAAATCCCGCTGAAACTTTGGACATTCTGGCGAAGGGTTCCCAATTCCCGACAAGATTGGTACCCTTTCACGTCCAAATCTCTCAAACTCCGGGAGAGATTCTCAAAACCGAGGTTGACATGTTTCGTATTCATTTCAACATTTTGGAAATCCTGCTGAAACTTTGGACATTCTCGCGAAGGGTTCCCAATCCCCGACAAGCCTGGTACCCTTTCACGTCCAAATCTCTCAAACTCCGGGAGAGATTCTCAAAACCAAGGTTGACATGTTTCGAGTTCCTGTCAACATTTTGGAAATCCTGCTGAAACTTTGGACATTCTCGCGAAGGGTTCCCAATCCCCGACAAGATTGGTACCCTTTCACGTCCAAATCTCTCAAACTCCGGGAGAGATTCTCAAAACCAAGGTTGACATGTTTCGAGTTCCTTTCAACATTTTGGAAATCCCGCTGAAACTTTGGACATTCTCGCGTAGGGTTCCCAATCCCCGACAAGATTGGTACTTTTTCACGTCCAAATCTCTCAAACTCCGGGGGAGATTCTCAAAACCAAGGTTGACATGTTTCGAGTTCATTTCAACATTTTGGAAATCCCGCTGAAACTTTGGACATTCTGGCGAAGGGTTCCCAATCCCCGACAAGATTGGTACCCTTTCACGTCCAAATCTCTCAAACTCCGGGAGAGATTCTCAAAATCAAGGTTGACATGTTTCGAGTTCCTTTCAACAGTTTGAAATCCCGCTAAAACTTTGGTCATTCTCGCGAAGGGTTCCCAATCCCCAACAAGATTGGTACCCTTTCACGTCCAAATCTCTCAAACTCTGGGAGAGATTCTCAAAACCAAGGTTGACATGTTTCGAGTTCCTTTCAACATTTTGGAAATCCCGCTGAAACTTTGGACATTCTCGCGAAGGGTTCCTAATCCCCGACTAGATTGGTACCCTTTCAAGTCTAAATCTCTCAAACTCCGGGGGAGATTCTCAAAACCAAGGTTGACATGTTTCGAGTTCCTTTCAACAGTTTGGAAATCCCGCTGTAACTTTGGACATTCTCGCGAAGGGTTCCCGATCCCCGACAAGATTGTTACCCTTTCACGTCCAAATCTCTCAAACTCCGGGAGAGATTCTCAAAACCAAGGTTGACATGTTTCGAGTTCCTTTCAACATTTTGGAAATCCCGCTGAAACTTTGGACATTCTCGCGAAGGGTTCCCAATCCCCGACAAGATTGGTACCCTTTCACGTCTAAATCTCTCAAACTCCGGGGGAGATTCTCAAAACCAAGGTTGACATGGTTCGAGTTCCTTTCAACATTTTGGAAATTCCGCTGAAACTTTGGACATTCTCGTGAAGGGTTCCCAATCCCCGACAAGATTGGTACCCTTTCACGTCCAAATCTCTCAAACTCCGGGAGAGATTCTCGAAACCAAGGTTGACATGTTTCGAGTTCCTTTCAACAGTTTGGAAATCCCGCTGAAACTTTGGTCATTCTCGCGAAGGGTTCCCAATCCCCAACAAGAGTGGTACCCTTTCACGTCCAAATCTCTCAAACTCCGGGAGAGATTCTCAAAACCAAGGTTGACATGTTTCGAGTTCCTTTCAACATTTTGGAAATCCCGCTGAAACTTTGGACATTCTCGCGAAGGGTTCCCAATCCCCGACAAGCCTGGTACCCTTTCACGTCCAAATCTCTCAAACTCCGGGAGAGATTCTCAAAACCAAGGTTGACATGTTTCGAGTTCCTTTCAACAGTTTGGAAATCCCGCTGAAACTTTGGACCTTCTCGCGAAGGGTTCCTAATCCCCGACTAGATTGGTACCCTTTCACGTCCAAATCTCTCAAACTCCGGGGGAGATTCTCAAAACCAAGGTTGACATGTTTCGAGTTCCTTTCAACAGTTTGGAAATCCTGCTGAAACTTTGGACATTCTCGCGAAGGGTTCCCGATCCCCGACAAGATTGGTACCCTTTCACGTCCAAATCTCTCAAGCTCCGGGAGAGATTCTCAAAACTAAGGTTGACATGTTTCGAGTTCCTCTCAACATTTTGGAAATCCCGCTGAAACTTTGGACATTCTCGCGAAGGGTTCCCAATCCCCGACAAGATTGGTACCCTTTCACATCCAAATCTCTCAAACTCCGGGAGAGATTCTCAAAACCAAGGTTGACATGTTTCGAGTTCCTCTCAACATTTTGGAAATCCCGCTGAAACTTTGGACATTCTCGTGAAGGGTTCCCAATCCCCGACAAGACTGGTACCCTTTCACGTCCAAATCTCTCAAACTCCGGGAGAGATTCTCGAAACCAAGGTTGACATGTTTCGAGTTCCTTTCAACATTTTGGAAATCCCGCTGAAACTTTGGACATTCTCGCGAAGGGTTCCCGATCCCCGACAAGATTGTTACCCTTTCACGTCCAAATCTCTCAAACTCCGGGAGAGATTCTCAAAACCAAGGTTGACATGTTTCGAGTTCCTTTCAACATTTTGGAAATCCCGCTGAAACTTTGGACATTCTCGCGAAGGGTTCCTAATCCCCGACTAGATTGGTACCCTTTCAAGTCTAAATCTCTCAAACTCCGGGGGAGATTCTCAAAACCAAGGTTGACATGGTTCGAGTTCCTTTAAACAGTTTGGAAATCCCGCTGAAACTTTGGACATTCTCGCGAAGGGTTCCCGATCCCCGACAAGATTGTTACCCTTTCACGTCCAAATCTCTCAAACTCCGGGAGAGATTCTCAAAACCAAGGTTGACATGGTTCGAGTTCCTTTCAACATTTTGGAAATCCCGCTGAAACTTTGGACATTCTCGCGAAGGGTTCCCAATCCCCGACAAGATTGGTACCCTTTCACGTCCAAATCTCTCAAACTGCGGGAGAGATTCTCGAAACCAAGGTTGACATGTTTCGAGTTCCTTTCAACAGTTTGGAAATCCCGCTGAAACTTTGGACATTCTCGCGAAGGGTTCCCAATCCCCGACAAGATTGGTACCCTTTCACGTCCAAATCTCTCAAACTCCGGGAGAGATTCTCAAAACCAAGGTTGACATGGTTCGAGTTCCTCTCAACATTTTGGAAATCCCGCTGAAACTTTGGACATTCTCGCGAAGGGTTCCCAATCCCCGACAAGACTGGTACCCTTTCACGTCCAAATCTCTCAAACTCCGGGAGAGATTCTCGAAACCAAGGTTGACATGTTTCGAGTTCCTTTCAACAGTTTGGATATCCCGCTGAAACTTTGGTCATTCTCGCGAAGGGTTCCCAATCCCCGACAAGATTGGTACCCTTTCACGTCCAAATCTCTCAAACTCCGGGAGAGATTCTCAAAACCAAGGTTGACATGTTTCGAGTTCCTTTCAACATTTTGGAAATCCCGCTGAAACTTTGGACATTCTGGCGAAGGGTTCCCAATCCCCGACAAGATTGGTACCCTTTCACGTCCAAATCTCTCAAACTCCGGGAGAGATTCTCAAAACCATGGTTGACATGGTTCGAGTTCCTTTCAACATTTTGGAAATTCCGCTGAAACTTTGGACATTCTCGTGAAGGGTTCCCAATCCCCGACAAGATTGGTACCCTTTCACGTCCAAATCTCTCAAACTCCGGGAGAGATTCTCAAAACCAAGGTTGACATGTTTCGAGTTCCTTTCAACATTTTGGAAATCCCGCTGAAACTTTGGACATTCTCGCGAAGGGTTCCCAATTCCCGACAAGATTGGTACCCTTTCACGTCCAAATCTCTCAAACTCCGGGAGAGATTCTCGAAACCAAGGTTGACATGTTTCGAGTTCCTTTCAACAGTTTGGAAATCCCGCTGAAACTTTGGTCATTCTCGCGAAGGGTTCCCAATCCCCAACAAGATTGGTACCCTTTCACGTCCAAATCTCTCAAACTCTGGGAGAGATTCTCAAAACCAAGGTTGACATGTTTCGAGTTCATTTCAACATTTTGGAAATCCTGCTGAAACTTTGGACATTCTCGCGAAGGGTTCCCAATCCCCGACAAGATTGGTACCCTTTCACGTCCAAATCTCTCAAACTGCGGGAGAGATTCTCGAAACCAAGGTTGACATGTTTCGAGTTCCTTTCAACAGTTTGGAAATCCCGCTGAAACTTTGGACATTCTCGCGAAGGGTTCCCAATCCCCGACAAGATTGGTACCCTTTCACGTCCAAATCTCTCAAACTCCGGGAGAGATTCTCAAAACCAAGGTTGACATGGTTCGAGTTCCTCTCAACATTTTGGAAATCCCGCTGAAACTTTGGACATTCTCGAGAAGGGTTCCCAATCCCCGACAAGACTGGTACCCTTTCACGTCCAAATCTCTCAAACTCCGGGAGAGATTCTCGAAACCAAGGTTGACATGTTTCGAGTTCCTTTCAACAGTTTGGATATCCCGCTGAAACTTTGGTCATTCTCGCGAAGGGTTCCCAATCCCCGACAAGATTGGTACCCTTTCACGTCCAAATCTCTCAAACTCCGGGAGAGATTCTCAAAACCAAGGTTGACATGTTTCGAGTTCCTTTCAACATTTTGGAAATCCCGCTGAAACTTTGGACATTCTGGCGAAGGGTTCCCAATCCCCGACAAGATTGGTACCCTTTCACGTCCAAATCTCTCAAACTCCGGGAGAGATTCTCAAAACCATGGTTGACATGTTTCGAGTTCCTTTCAACATTTTGGAAATTCCGCTGAAACTTTGGACATTCTGGCGAAGGGTTCCCAATCCCCGACAAGATTGGTACCCTTTCACGTCCAAATCTCTCAAACTCCGGGAGAGATTCTCAAAACCAAGGTTGACATGTTTCGAGTTCCTTTCAACATTTTGGAAATCCCGCTGAAACTTTGGACATTCTCGCGAAGGGTTCCCAATTCCCGACAAGATTGGTACCCTTTCACGTCCAAATCTCTCAAACTCCGGGAGAGATTCTCGAAACCAAGGTTGACATGTTTCGAGTTCCTTTCAACAGTTTGGAAATCCCGCTGAAACTTTGGTCATTCTCGCGAAGGGTTCCCAATTCCCGACAAGATTGGTACCCTTTCACGTCCAAATCTCTCAAACTCCGGGAGAGATTCTCAAAACCAAGGTTGACATGTTTCGAGTTCATTTCAACATTTTGGAAATCCTGCTGAAACTTTGGACATTCTCGCGAAGGGTTCCCAATCCCCGACAAGCCTGGTACCCTTTCACGTCCAAATCTCTCAAACTCCGGGAGAGATTCTCAAAACCAAGGTTGACATGTTTCGAGTTCCTTTCAACAGTTTGGAAATCCCGCTGGAACTGTGGACCTTCTCGCGAAGGGTTCCTAATCCCCGACTAGATTGGTACCCTTTCACGTCCAAATCTCTCAAACTCCGGGGGAGATTCTCAAAACCAAGGTTGACATGTTTCGAGTTCCTTTCAACAGTTTGGAAATCCCGCTGAAACTTTGGACATTCTCGCGAAGGGTTCCCGATCCCCGACAAGATTGTTACCCTTTCACGTCCAAATCTCTCAAACTCCGGGAGAGATTCTCAAAACCAAGGTTGACATGTTTCGAGTTCCTCTCAACATTTTGGAAATCCCGCTGAAACTTTGGACATTCTCGCGAAGGGTTCCCAATCCCCGACAAGATTGGTACCCTTTCACGTCCAAATCTCTCAAACTCCGGGAGAGACTCTCAAAACCAAGGTTGACATGTTTCGAGTTCCTTTCAACATTTTGGAAATCCCGCTGAAACTTTGGACATTCTCGCGAAGGGTTCCCAATCCCCAACAAGACTGGTACCCTTTCACGTCCAAATCTCTCAAACTCCGGGAGAGATTCTCGAAACCAAGGTTGACATGTTTCGAGTTCCTTTCAACAGTTTGGAAATCCCGCTGAAACTTTGGTCATTCTCGCGAAGGGTTCCCAATTCCCGACAAGATTGGTACCCTTTCACGTCCAAATCTCTCAAACTCCGGGAGAGATTCTCAAAACCAAGGTTGACATGGTTCGAGTTCCTCTCAACATTTTGGAAATCCCGCTGAAACTTTGGACATTCTCGCGAAGGGTTCCCAATCCCCGACAAGACTGGTACCCTTTCACGTCCAAATCTCTCAAACTCCGGGAGAGATTCTCAAAACCAAGGTTGACATGTTTCGAGTTCCTTTCAACATTTTGGAAATCCCGCTGAAACTTTGGACATTCTGGCGAAGGGTTCCCAATCCCCGACAAGATTGGTACACTTTCACGTCCAAATCTCTCAAACTCAGGGAGAGATTCTCAAAACCATGGTTGACATGGTTCGAGTTCCTTTCAACATTTTGGAAATTCCGCTGAAACTTTGGACATTCTCGCGAAGGGTTCCCAATCCCCGACAAGATTGTTACCCTTTCACGTCCAAATCTCTCAAACTCCGGGAGAGATTCTCAAAACCAAGGTTGACATGTTTCGAGTTCCTTTCAACATTTTGGAAATCCCGCTGAAACTTTGGACATTCTCGCGAAGGGTTCCCAATTCCCAACAAGATTGGTACCCTTTCACGTCCAAATCTCTCAAACTCCGGGAGAGATTCTCGAAACCAAGGTTGACATGTTTCGAGTTCCTTTCAACAGTTTGGAAATCCCGCTGAAACTTTGGTCATTCTCGCGAAGGGTTCCCAATCCCCAACAAGATTGGTACCCTTTCACGTCCAAATCTCTCAAACTCTGGGAGAGATTCTCAAAACCAAGGTTGACATGTTTCGAGTTCATTTCAACATTTTGGAAATCCTGCTGAAACTTTGGACATTCTCGCGAAGGGTTCCCAATCCCCGACAAGCCTGGTACCCTTTCACGTCCAAATCTCTCAAACTCCGGGAGAGATTCTCAAAACCAAGGTTGACATGTTTCGAGTTCCTTTCAACAGTTTGGAAATCCCGCTGAAACTGTGGACCTTCTCGCGAAGGGTTCCTAATCCCCGACTAGATTGGTACCCTTTCACGTCCAAATCTCTCAAACTCCGGGGGAGATTCTCAAAACCAAGGTTGACATGTTTCGAGTTCCTTTCAACAGTTTGGAAATCCCGCTGAAACTTTGGACATTCTCGCGAAGGGTTCCCGATCCCCGACAAGATTGTTACCCTTTCACGTCCAAATCTCTCAAACTCCGGGAGAGATTCTCAAAACCAAGGTTGACATGTTTCGAGTTCCTCTCAACATTTTGGAAATCCCGCTGAAACTTTGGACATTCTCGCGAAGGGTTCCCAATCCCCGACAAGATTGGTACCCTTTCACGTCCAAATCTCTCAAACTCCGGGAGAGATTCTCAAAACCAAGGTTGACATGTTTCGAGTTCCTTTCAACATTTTGGAAATCCCGCTGAAACTTTGGACATTCTGGCGAAGGGTTCCCAATCCCCGACAAGAGTGGTACCCTTTCACGTCCAAATCTCTCAAACTCCGGGAGAGATTCTCGAAACCAAGGTTGACATGTTTCGAGTTCCTTTCTACAGTTTGGAAATCCCGCTGAAACTTTGGTCATTCTCGCGAAGGGTTCCCAATCCCCAACAAGATTGGTACCCTTTCACGTCCAAATCTCTCAAACTCCGGGGGAGATTCTCAAAACCAAGGGTGACATGGTTCGAGTTCCTTTCAACATTTTGGAAATCCCGCTGAAACTTTGGACATTCTCGCGAAGGGTTCCCAATCCCCGACAAGATTGGTACCCTTTCACGTCCAAATCTCTCAAACTCCGGGAGAGATTCTCAAAACCAAGGTTGACATGGTTCGAGTTCCTTTAAACATTTTGGAAATCCCGCTGAAACTTTGGACATTCTCGCGAAGGGTTCCCAATCCCCGACAAGATTGGTACCCTTTCACGTCCAAATCTCTCAAACTCCGGGAGAGATTCTCAAAATAATGGTTGACATGTTTCGAGTTCCTTTCAACATTTTGGAAATTCCGCTGAAAGTTTGGACATTCTCGCGAAGGGTTCCCAATCCCCGACAAGACTGGTACCCTTTCACGTCCAAATCTCTCAAACTCCGGGAGAGATTCTCGAAACCAAGGTTGACATGTTTCGAGTTCCTTTCAACAGTTTGGAAATCCCGCTGAAACTTTGGACATTCTCGCGAAGGGTTCCCGATCCCCGACAAGATTGTTACCCTTTCACGTCCAAATCTCTCAAACTCCGGGAGAGATTCTCAAAACCAAGGTTGACATGTTTCGAGTTCCTTTCAACATTTTGGAAATCCCGCTGAAACTTTGGACATTCTCGCGAAGGGTTCCTAATCCCCGAATAGATTGGTACCCTTTCACGTCCAAATCTCTCAAACTCCGGGAGAGATTCTCAAAACCAAGGTTGACATGTTTCGAGTTCCTTTCAACATTTTGGAAATCCCGCTGAAACTTTGGACATTCTCGCGAAGGGTTCCCAATCCCCGACAAGATTGGTACCCTTTCACGTCCGAATCTCTCAAGCTCCGGGGGAGATTCTCAAAACCAAGGTTGACATGGTTCGAGTTCCTTTCAACAGTTTGGAAATCCCGCTGAAACTTTGGACATTCTCGCGAATGGTTCCCGATCCCCGACAAGATTGTTACCCTTTCACGTCCAAATCTCTCAAACTCCGGGAGAGATTCTCAAAACCAAGGTTGACATGTTTCGAGTTCCTTTCAACATTTTGGAAATCCCGCTGAAACTTTGGACATTCTCGCGAAGGGTTCCCAATCCCCGACAAGATTTGTACCCTTTCACGTCCGAATCTCTCAAACTCCGGGAGAGATTCTCAAAACCAAGGTTGACATGTTTCGAGTTCCTTTCAACATTTTGGAAATCCCGCTGAAACTTTGGACATTCTGGCGAAGGGTTCCCAATCCCCGACAAGATTGGTACCCTTTCACGTCCAAATCTCTCAAACTCCGGGAGAGATTCTCAAAATAATGGTTGACATGGTTCGAGTTCCTTTCAACATTTTGGAAATTCCGCTGAAACTTTGGACATTCTCGCGAAGGGTTCCCAATCCCCGACAAGATTGGTACCCTTTCACGTCCAAATCTCTCAAACTCCAGGAGAGATTCTCAAAACCAAGGTTGACATGTTTCGAGTTCCTTTCAACATTTTGGAAATCCCGCTGAAACTTTGGACATTCTGGCGAAGGGTTCCCAATCCCCGACAAGACTGGTACCCTTTCACGTCCAAATCTCTCAAACTCCGGGAGAGATTCTCAAAACCAAGGTTGACATGTTTCGAGTTCCTTTCAACAGTTTGGAAATCCCGCTGAAACTTTGGACATTCTCGCGAAGGGTTCCCGATCCCCGACAAGATTGGTACCCTTTCACGTCCAAATCTCTCAAACTCCGGGAGAGATTCTCAAAACCAAGGTTGACATGTTTCGAGTTCCTTTCAACATTTTGGAAATCCCGCTGAAACTTTGGACATTCTCGCGAAGGGTTCCTAATCCCCGACTAGATTGGTACCCTTTCACGTCCAAATCTCTCAAACTCCGGGAAAGATTCTCAAAACCAAGGTTGACATGTTTCGAGTTCCTTTCAACATTTTGGAAATCCCGCTGAAACTTTGGACATTCTGGCGAAGGGTTCCCAATCCCCGACAAGATTGGTACCCTTTCACGTCCAAATCTCTCAAACTCCGGGAGAGATTCTCAAAACCAAGGTTGACATGGTTCGAGTTCCTTTCAACATTTTGGAAATTCCGCTGAAACTTTGGACATTCTCGCGAAGGGTTCCCAATCCCCGACAAGATTGGTACCCTTTCACGTCCAAATCTCTCAAACTCCGGGAGAGATTCTCAAAACCAAGGTTGACATGTTTCGAGTTCCTTTCAACATTTTGGAAATCCCGCTGAAACTTTGGACATTCTGGCGAAGGGTTCCCTATTCCCGACAAGATTGTTACTCTTTCACGTCCAAATCTCTCAAACTCCGGGAGAGATTCTCGAAACCAAGGTTGACATGTTTCGAGTTCCTTTCAACAGTTTGGAAATCCCGCTGAAACTTTGGTCATTCTCGCGAAGGGTTCCCAATCCCCGACTAGATTGGTACCCTTTCACGTCCAAATCTCTCAAACTCCGGGGGAGATTCTCAAAACCAAGGTTGACATGGTTCGAGTTCCTTTCAACATTTTGGAAATCCCGCTGAAACTTTGGACATTCTCGCGAAGGGTTCCCAATCCCCGACAAGATTGGTACCCTTTCACGTCCAAATCTCTCAAACTCCGGGAGAGATTCTCAAAACCAAGGTTGACATGGTTCGAGTTCCTTTCAACAGTTTGGAAATCCCGCTGAAACTTTGGACATTCTCGCGAAGGGTTCCTAATCCCTGACTAGATTGGTACCCTTTCACGTCCAAATCTCTCAAACTCCGGGGGAGATTCTCAAAACCAAGGTTGACATGTTTCGAGTTCCTTTCAACAGTTTGGAAATCCCGCTGAAACTTTGGACATTCTCGCGAAGGGTTCCCGATCCCCGACAAGATTGTTACCCTTTCACGTCCAAATCTCTCAAACTCCGGGCGAGATTCTCAAAACCAAGGTTGACATGTTTCGAGTTCCTTTCAACATTTTGGAAATCCCGCTGAAACTTTGGACATTCTCGCGAAGGGTTCCCAATCCCCAACAAGATTGGTACCCTTTCACGTCCAAATCTCTCAAACTCCGGGAGAGATTCTCAAAACCAAGGGTGACATGGTTCGAGTTCCTTTCAACAGTTTGGAAATCCCGCTGAAACTTTGGACATTCTCGCGAAGGGTTCCCGATCCCCGACAAGATTGGTACCCTTTCACGTCCAAATCTCTCAAACTCCGGGAGAGATTCTCAAAATAATGGTTGACATGGTTCGAGTTCCTTTCAACATTTTGGAAATTCCGCTGAAACTTTGGACATTCTCGCGAAGGGTTCCCAATCCCCGACAAGATTGGTACCCTTTCACGTCCAAATCTCTCAAACTCCAGGAGAGATTCTCAAAACCAAGGTTGACATGTTTCGAGTTCCTTTCAACATTTTGGAAATCCCGCTGAAACTTTGGACATTCTGGCGAAGGGTTCCCAATCCCCGACAAGACTGGTACCCTTTCACGTCCAAATCTCTCAAACTCCGGGAGAGATTCTCGAAACCAAGGTTGACATGTTTCGAGTTCCTTTCAACATTTTGGAAATCCCGCTGAAACTTTGGACATTCTCGCGAAGGGTTCCCGATCCCCGACAAGATTGGTACCCTTTCACGTCCAAATCTCTCAAACTCCGGGAGAGATTCTGAAAACCAAGGTTGACATGTTTCGAGTTCCTTTCAACATTTTGGAAATCCCGCTGAAACTTTGGACATTCTCGCGAAGGGTTCCTAATCCCCGACTAGATTGGTACCCTTTCACGTCCAAATCTCTCAAACTCCGGGAGAGATTCTCAAAACCAAGGTTGACATGGTTCGAGTTCCTTTCAACATTTTGGAAATCCCGCTGAAACTTTGGACATTCTCGCGAAGGGTTCCCAATCCCCGACAAGACTGGTACCCTTTCACGTCCAAATCTCTCAAACTCCGGGAGAGATTCTCGAAACCAAGGTTGACATGTTTCGAGTTCCTTTCAACAGTTTGGAAATCCCGCTGAAACTTTGGTCATTCTCGCGAAGGGTTCCCAATCCCGAACAAGATTGGTACCCTTTCCCGTCCAAATCTCTCAAACTCTGGGAGAGATTCTCAAAACCAAGGTTGACATGTTTCGAGTTCCTTTCAACATTTTGGAATTCCCGCTGAAACTTTGGACATTCTCGCGAAGGGTTCCCAATCCCCGACAAGATTGGTACCCTTTCACGTCCAAATCTCTCAAACTCCGGGAGAGATTCTCAAAACCATGGTTGACATGGTTCGAGTTCCTTTCAACATTTTGGAAATTCCGCTGAAACTTTGGACATTCTCGCGAAGGGTTCCCAATCCCCGACAAGATTGGTACCCTTTCACGTCCAAATCTCTCAAACTCTGGGAGAGATTCTCAAAACCAAGGTTGACATGTTTCGAGTTCCTTTCAACATTTTGGAAATCCTGCTGAAACTTTGGACATTCTCGCGAAGGGTTCCCGATCCCCGACATGATTGGTACCCTTTCACGTCCAAATCTCTCAAACTCCGGGAGAGATTCTCAAAACCAAGGTTGACATGTTTCGAGTTCCTTTCAACATTTTGGAAATCCCGCTGAAACTTTGGACATTCTCGCGAAGGGTTCCTAATCCCCGACTAGATTGTTACCCTTTAACGTCCAAATCTCTCAAACTCCGGGGGAGATTCTCAAAACCAAGGTTGACATGTTTCGAGTTCCTTTCAACATTTTGGAAATCCCGCTGAAACTTTGGACATTCTGGCGAAGGGTTCCCAATCCCCGACAAGACTGGTACCCTTTCACGTCCAAATCTCTCAAACTCCGGGAGAGATTCTCAAAACCAAGGTTGACATGTTTCGAGTTCCTTTCAACAGTTTGGAAATCCCGCTGAAACTTTGGACATTCTCGCGAAGGGTTCCCGATCCCCGACAAGATTGGTACCCTTTCACGTCCAAATCTCTCAAACTCCGGGAGAGATTCTCAAAACCAAGGTTGACATGTTTCGAGTTCCTTTCAACATTTTGGAAATCCCGCTGAAACTTTGGACATTCTCGCGAAGGGTTCCTAATCCCCGACTAGATTGGTACCCTTTCACGTCCAAATCTCTCAAACTCCGGGAAAGATTCTCAAAACCAAGGTTGACATGTTTCGAGTTCCTTTCAACATTTTGGAAATCCCGCTGAAACTTTGGACATTCTCGCGAAGGGTTCCCAATCCCCGACAAGATTGGTACCCTTTCACGTCCAAATCTCTCAAACTCCGGGAGAGATTCTCGAAACCAAGGTTGACATGTTTCGAGTTCCTTTCAACATTTTGGAAATCCCGCTGAAACTTTGGTCATTCTCGCCAAGGGTTCCCAATCCCCAACAAGATTGGTACCCTTTCACGTCCAAATCTCTCAAACTCCGGGAGAGATTCTCAAAACCAAGGTTGACATGTTTCGAGTTCATTTCAACATTTTGGAAATCCCGCTGAAACTTTGGACATTCTCGCGAAGGGTTCCTAATCCCCGACTAGATTGGTACCCTTTCACGTCCAAATCTCTCAAACTCCGGGGGAGATTCTCAAAACCAAGGTTGACATGTTTCGAGTTCCTTTCAACAGTTTGGAAATCCCGCTGAAACTTTGGACATTCTCGCGAAGGGTTCCCGATCCCCGACAAGATTTTTACCCTTTCACGTCCAAATCTCTCAAACTCCGGGAGAGATTCTCAAAACCAAGGTTGACATGTTTCGAGTTCCTTTCAACATTTTGGAAATCCCGCTGAAACTTTGGACATTCTCGCGAAGGGTTCCCAATCCCCGACAAGATTGGTACCCTTTCACGTCCGAATCTCTCAAACTCCGGGAGAGATTCTCGAAACCAAGGTTGACATGTTTCGAGTTCCTTTCAACAGTTTGGAAATCCCGCTGAAACTTTGGACATTCTCGCGAAGGGTTCCCGATCCCCGACAAGATTGGTACCCTTTCACGTCCAAATCTCTCAAACTCCGGGAGAGATTCTCAAAACCAAGGTTGACATGCTTCGAGTTCCTTTCAACATTTTGGAAATCCCGCTGAAACTTTGGACATTCTCGCGAAGGGTTCCTAATCCCCGACTAGATTGGTACCCTTTCACGTCCAAATCTCTCAAACTCCGGGAGAGATTCTCAAAACCAAGGTTGACATGTTTCGAGTTCCTTTCAACATTTTGGAAATCCCGCTGAAACTTTGGACATTCTCGCGAAGGGTTCACAATCCCCGACAAGATTGGTACCCTTTCACGTCCAAATCTCTCAAACTCCGGGAGAGATTCTCGAAACCAAGGTTGACATGTTTCGAGTTCCTTTCAACAGTTTGGAAATCCCGCTGAAACTTTGGTCATTCTGGCGAAGGGTTCCCAATCCCCGACAAGATTGGTACCCTTTCACGTCCAAATCTCTCAAACTCCGGGAGAGATTCTCAAAACAATGGTTGACATGGTTCGAGTTCCTTTCAACATTTTGGAAATTCCACTGAAACTTTGGACATTCTCGCGAAGGGTTCCCAATCCCCGACAAGATTGGTACCCTTTCACGTCCAAATCTCTCAAACTCCGGGAGAGATTCTCGAAACCAAGGTTGACATGTTTCGAGTTCCTTTCAACATTTTGGAAATCCCGCTGAAACTTTGGACATTCTGGCGAAGGGTTCCCTATTCCCGACAAGATTGTTACCCTTTCACGTCCAAATCTCTCAAACTCCGGGAGAGATTCTCGAAACCAAGGTTGACATGTTTCGAGTTCCTTTCAACAGTTTGGAAATCCCGCTGAAACTTTGGTCATTCTCGCGAAGGGTTCCCAATCCCCAACAAGATTGGTACCCTTTCACGTCCAAATCTCTCAAACTCTGGGAGAGATTCTCAAAACCAAGGTTGACATGTTTCGAGTTCATTTCAACATTTTGGAAATCCTGCTGAAACTTTGGATATTCTCGCGAAGGGTTCCCAATCCCCGACAAGCCTGGTACCCTTTCACGTCCAAATCTCTCAAACTCCGGGAGAGATTCTCAAAACCAAGGTTGACATGTTTCGAGTTCCTTTCAACATTTTGGAAATCCCGCTGAAACTTTGGACATTCTCGCGAAGGGTTCCCAATCCCCGACAAGACTGGTACCCTTTCACGTCCAAATCTCTCAAACTCCGGGAGAGATTCTCGAAACCAAGGTTGACATGTTTCGAGTTCCTTTCAACAGTTTGGAAATCCCGCTGAAACTTTGGTCATTCTCGCGAAGGGTTCCCAATCCCGAACAAGATTGGTACCCTTTCCCGTCCAAATCTCTCAAACTCTGGGAGAGATTCTCAAAACCAAGGTTGACATGTTTCGAGTTCCTTTCAACATTTTGGAAATCCCGCTGAAACTTTGGACATTCTCGCGAAGGGTTCCCAATCCCCGACAAGATTGGTACCCTTTCACGTCCAAATCTCTCAAACTCCGGGAGAGATTCTCAAAACCATGGTTGACATGGTTCGAGTTCCTTTCAACATTTTGGAAATTCCGCTGAAACTTTGGACATTCTCGCGAAGGGTTCCCAATCCCCAACAAGATTGGTACCCTTTCACGTCCAAATCTCTCAAACTCTGGGAGAGATTCTCAAAACCAAGGTTGACATGTTTCGAGTTCCTTTCAACATTTTGGAAATCCTGCTGAAACTTTGGACATTCTCGCGAAGGGTTCCCGATCCCCGACATGATTGGTACCCTTTCACGTCCAAATCTCTCAAACTCCGGGAGAGATTCTCAAAACCAAGGTTGACATGTTTCGAGTTCCTTTCAACATTTTGGAAATCCCGCTGAAACTTTGGACATTCTCGCGAAGGGTTCCTAATCCCCGACTAGATTGGTACCCTTTCACGTCCAAATCTCTCAAACTCCGGGAGAGATTCTCAAAACCAAGGTTGACATGTTTCGAGTTCCTTTCAACATTTTGGAAATCCCGCTGAAACTTTGGACATTCTGGCGAAGGGTTCCCAATCCCCGACAAGACTGGTACCCTTTCACGTCCAAATCTCTCAAACTCCGGGAGAGATTCTCAAAACCAAGGTTGACATGTTTCGAGTTCCTTTCAACAGTTTGGAAATCCCGCTGAAACTTTGGACATTCTCACGAAGGGTTCCCAATCCCCGACAAGATTGGTACCCTTTCACGTCCAAATCTCTCAAACTCCGGGAGAGATTCTCAAAACCAAGGTTGACATGTTTCGAGTTCCTTTCAACATTTTGGAAATCCCGCTGAAACTTTGGACATTCTCGCGAAGGGTTCCTAATCCCCGACTAGATTGGTACCCTTTCACGTCCAAATCTCTCAAACTCCGGGAAAGATTCTCAAAACCAAGGTTGACATGTTTCGAGTTCCTTTCAACATTTTGGAAATCCCGCTGAAACTTTGGACATTCTCGCGAAGGGTTCCCAATCCCCGACAAGATTGGTACCCTTTCACGTCCAAATCTCTCAAACTCCGGGAGAGATTCTCAAAACCAAGGTTGACATGGTTCGAGTTCCTTTCAACAGTTTGGAAATCCCGCTGAAACTTTGGACATTCTCGCGAAGGGTTCCTAATCCCTGACTAGATTGGTACCCTTTCACGTCCAAATCTCTCAAACTCCGGGGGAGATTCTCAAAACCAAGGTTGACATGTTTCGAGTTCCTTTCAACAGTTTGGAAATCCCGCTGAAACTTTGGACATTCTCGCGAAGGGTTCCCGATCCCCGACAAGATTGTTACCCTTTCACGTCCAAATCTCTCAAACTCCGGGAGAGATTCTCAAAACCAAGGTTGACATGTTTCGAGTTCCTTTCAACATTTTGGAAATCCCGCTGAAACTTTGGACATTCTCGCGAAGGGTTCCCAATCCCCGACAAGATTGGTACCCTTTCACGTCCAAATCTCTCAAACTCCGGGAGAGATTCTCAAAACCAAGGGTGACATGGTTCGAGTTCCTTTCAACAGTTTGGAAATCCCGCTGAAACTTTGGACATTCTCGCGAAGGGTTCCCGATCCCCGACAAGATTGGTACCCTTTCACGTCCAAATCTCTCAAACTCCGGGAGAGATTCTCAAAATAATGGTTGACATGGTTCGAGTTCCTTTCAACATTTTGGAAATTCCGCTGAAACTTTGGACATTCTCGCGAAGGGTTCCCAATCCCCGACAAGATTGGTACCCTTTCACGTCCAAATCTCTCAAACTCCAGGAGAGATTCTCAAAACCAAGGTTGACATGTTTCGAGTTCCTTTCAACATTTTGGAAATCCCGCTGAAACTTTGGACATTCTCGCGAAGGGTTCCCAATCCCCGACAAGATTGGTACCCTTTCACGTCCAAATCTCTCAAACTCCGGGGGAGATTCTCAAAACCAAGGTTGACATGGTTCGAGTTCCTTTCAACATTTTGGAAATCCCGCTGAAACTTTGGACATTCTCGCGAAGGGTTCCCAATCCCCGACAAGATTGGTACCCTTTCACGTCCAAATCTCTCAAACTCCGGGAGAGATTCTCAAAACCAAGGTTGACATGGTTCGAGTTCCTTTCAACAGTTTGGAAATCCCGCTGAAACTTTGGACATTCTCGCGAAGGGTTCCTAATCCCTGACTAGATTGGTACCCTTTCACGTCCAAATCTCTCAAACTCCGGGGGAGATTCTCAAAACCAAGGTTGACATGTTTCGAGTTCCTTTCAACAGTTTGGAAATCCCGCTGAAACTTTGGACATTCTCGCGAAGGGTTCCCGATCCCCGACAAGATTGTTACCCTTTCACGTCCAAATCTCTCAAACTCCGGGAGAGATTCTCAAAACCAAGGTTGACATGTTTCGAGTTCCTTTCAACATTTTGGAAATCCCGCTGAAACTTTGGACATTCTCGCGAAGGGTTCCCAATCCCCGACAAGATTGGTACCCTTTCACGTCCAAATCTCTCAAACTCCGGGAGAGATTCTCAAAATCAAGGGTGACATGGTTCGAGTTCCTTTCAACAGTTTGGAAATCCCGCTGAAACTTTGGACATTCTCGCGAAGGGTTCCCGATCCCCGACAAGATTGGTACCCTTTCACGTCCAAATCTCTCAAACTCCGGGAGAGATTCTCAAAATAATGGTTGACATGGTTCGAGTTCCTTTCAACATTTTGGAAATACCGCTGAAACTTTGGACATTCTCGCGAAGGGTTCCCAATCCCCGACAAGATTGGTACCCTTTCACGTCCAAATCTCTCAAACTCCAGGAGAGATTCTCAAAACCAAGGTTGACATGTTTCGAGTTCCTTTCAACATTTTGGAAATCCCGCTGAAACTTTGGACATTCTGGCGAAGGGTTCCCAATCCCCGACAAGACTGGTACCCTTTCACGTCCAAATCTCTCAAACTCCGGGAGAGATTCTCGAAACCAAGGTTGACATGTTTCGAGTTCCTTTCAACAGTTTGGAAATCCCGCTGAAACTTTGGACATTCTCGCGAAGGGTTCCCGATCCCCGACAAGATTGGTACCCTTTCACGTCCAAATCTCTCAAACTCCGGGAGAGATTCTGAAAACCAAGGTTGACATGTTTCGAGTTCCTTTCAACATTTTGGAAATCCCGCTGAAACTTTGGACATTCTCGCGAAGGGTTCCCAATCCCCGACAAGATTGGTACCCTTTCACGTCCAAATCTCTCAAACTCCGGGAAAGATTCTCAAAACCAAGGTTGACATGTTTCGAGTTCCTTTCAACATTTTGGAAATCCCGCTGAAACTTTGGACATTCTCGCGAAGGGTTCCCAATCCCCGACAAGATTGGTACCCTTTCACGTCCAAATCTCTCAAACTCCGGGAGAGATTCTCAAAACCAAGGTTGACATGGTTCGAGTTCCTTTCAACATTTTGGAAATCCCGCTGAAACTTTGGACATTCTCGCGAAGTGTTCCCAATCCCCGACAAGACTGGTACCCTTTCACGTCCAAATCTCTCAAACTCCGGGAGAGATTCTCAAAACCAAGGTTGACATGTTTCGAGTTCCTTTCAACAGTTTGGAAATCCCGCTGAAACTTTGGTCATTCTCGCGAAGGGTTCCCAATCCCCAACAAGATTGGTACCCTTTCCCGTCCAAATCTCTCAAACTCTGGGAGAGATTCTCAAAACCAAGGTTGACATGTTTCGAGTTCCTTTCAACATTTTGGAAATCCCGCTGAAACTTTGGACATTCTCGCGAAGGGTTCCCAATCCCCGACAAGATTGGTACCCTTTCACGTCCAAATCTCTCAAACTCCGGGAGAGATTCTCGAAACCAAGGTTGACATGTTTCGAGTTCCTTTCAACATTTTGGAAATCCCGCTGAAACTTTGGACATTCTCGCGAAGGGTTCCCGATCCCCGACAGGATTGGTACCCTTTCACGTCCAAATCTCTCAAACTCCGGGAGAGATTCTCAAAACCAAGGTTGACATGTTTCGAGTTCCTTTCAACATTTTGGAAATCCCGCTGAAACTTTGGACATTCTCGCGAAGGGTTCCCAATCCCCGACAAGATTGGTACCCTTTCACGTCCGAATATCTCAAGCTCCGGGGGAGATTCTCAAAACCAAGGTTGACATGGTTCGAGTTCCTTTCAACATTTTGGAAATCCCGCTGAAACTTTGGACATTCTCGTGAAGGGTTCTTGATCCCCGACAAGATTGTTACCCTTTCACGTCCAAATCTCTCAAACTCCGGGAGAGATTCTCAAAACCAAGGTTGACATGTTTCGAGTTCCTTTCAACAGTTTGGAAATCCCGCTGAAACTTTGGACATTCTCGCGAAGGGTTCCCAATCCCCGACAAGATTGGTACCCTTTCACGTCCGAATCTCTCAAACTCCGGGAGAGATTCTCAAAACCAAGGTTGACATGTTTCGAGTTCCTTTCAACATTTTGGAAATCCCGCTGAAACTTTGGACATTCTGGCGAAGGGTTCCCAATCCCCGACAAGATTGGTACCCTTTCACGTCCAAATCTCTCAAACTCCGGGAGAGATTCTCAAAACCAAGGTTGACATGTTTCGAGTTCCTTTCAACATTTTGGAAATCCCGCGGAAACTTTGGACATTCTGGCGAAGGGTTCCCAATCCCCGACAAGATTGGTACCCTTTCACGTCCAAATCTCTCAAACTCTGGGAGAGATTCTCAAAATAATGGTTGACATGGTTCGAGTTCCTTTCAACATTTTGGAAATTCCGCTGAAACTTTGGACATTCTCGCGAAGGGTTCCCAATCCCCAACAAGATTGGTACCCTTTCACGTCCAAATCTCTCAAACTCCAGGAGAGATTCTCAAAACCAAGGTTGACATGTTTCGAGTTCCTTTCAACATTTTGGAAATCCCGCTGAAACTTTGGACATTCTCGCGAAGGGTTCCCAATCCCCGACAAGATTGGTACCCTTTCACGTCCAAATCTCTCAAACTCCGGGAGAGATTCTCGAAACCAAGGTTGACATGTTTCGAGTTCCTTTCAACATTTTGGAAATCCCGCTGAAACTTTGGACATTCTCGCAAAGGGTTCCCGATCCCCGACAAGATTGGTACCCTTTCACGTCCAAATCTCTCAAACTCCGGGAGAGATTCTCAAAACCAAGGTTGACATGTTTCGAGTTCCTTTCAACATTTTGGAAATCCCGCTGAAACTTTGGACATTCTCGCGAAGGGTTCCCAATCCCCGACTAGATTGGTACCCTTTCACGTCCGAATCTCTCAAGCTCCGGGGGAGATTCTCAAAACCAAGGTTGACATGGTTCGAGTTCCTTTCAACAGTTTGGAAATCCCGCTGAAACTTTGGACATTCTCGTGAAGGGTTCCCGATCCCCGACAAGATTGTTACCCTTTCACGTCCAAATCTCTCAAACTCCGGGAGAGATTCTCAAAACCAAGGTTGACATGTTTCGAGTTCCTTTCAACAGTTTGGAAATCCCGCTGAAACTTTGGACATTCTCGCGAAGGGTTCCCAATCCCCGACAAGATTGGTACCCTTTCACGTCCGAATCTCTCAAACTCCGGGAGAGATTCTCAAAACCAAGGTTGACATGTTTCGAGTTCCTTTCAACATTTTGGAAATCCCGCTGAAACTTTGGACATTCTGGCGAAGGGTTCCCAATCCCCGACAAGATTGGTACCCTTTCACGTCCAAATCTCTCAAACTCTGGGAGAGATTCTCAAAATAATGGTTGACATGGTTCGAGTTCCTTTCAACATTTTGGAAATTCCGCTGAAACTTTGGACATTCTCGCGAAGGGTTCCCAATCCCCAACAAGATTGGTACCCTTTCACGTCCAAATCTCTCAAACTCCAGGAGAGATTCTCAAAACCAAGGTTGACATGTTTCGAGTTCCTTTCAACATTTTGGAAATCCCGCTGAAACTTTGGACATTCTCGCGAAGGGTTCCCAATCCCCGACAAGATTGGTACCCTTTCACGTCCAAATCTCTCAAACTCCGGGAGAGATTCTCGAAACCAAGGTTGACATGTTTCGAGTTCCTTTCAACATTTTGGAAATCCCGCTGAAACTTTGGACATTCTCGCAAAGGGTTCCCGATCCCCGACAAGATTGGTACCCTTTCACGTCCAAATCTCTCAAACTCCGGGAGAGATTCTCAAAACCAAGGTTGACATGTTTCGAGTTCCTTTCAACATTTTGGAAATCCCGCTGAAACTTTGGACATTCTCGCGAAGGGTTCCCAATCCCCGACAAGATTGGTACCCTTTCACGTCCGAATCTCTCAAGCTCCGGGGGAGATTCTCAAAACCAAGGTTGACATGGTTCGAGTTCCTTTCAACAGTTTGGAAATCCCGCTGAAACTTTGGACATTCTCGTGAAGGGTTCCCGATCCCCGACAAGATTGTTACCCTTTCACGTCCAAATCTCTCAAACTCCGGGAGAGATTCTCAAAACCAAGGTTGACATGTTTCGAGTTCCTTTCAACAGTTTGGAAATCCCGCTGAAACTTTGGACATTCTCGCGAAGGGTTCCCAATCCCCGACAAGATTGGTACCCTTTCACGTCCGAATCTCTCAAACTCCGGGAGAGATTCTCAAAACCAAGGTTGACATGTTTCGAGTTCCTTTCAACATTTTGGAAATCCCGCTGAAACTTTGGACATTCTGGCGAAGGGTTCCCAATCCCCGACAAGATTGGTACCCTTTCACGTCCAAATCTCTCAAACTCCGGGAGAGATTCTCAAAACCAAGGTTGACATGTTTCGAGTTCCTTTCAACATTTTGGAAATCCCGCGGAAACTTTGGACATTCTGGCGAAGGGTTCCCAATCCCCGACAAGATTGGTACCCTTTCACGTCCAAATCTCTCAAACTCTGGGAGAGATTCTCAAAATAATGGTTGACATGGTTCGAGTTCCTTTCAACATTTTGGAAATTCCGCTGAAACTTTGGACATTCTCGCGAAGGGTTCCCAATCCCCAACAAGATTGGTACCCTTTCACGTCCAAATCTCTCAAACTCCAGGAGAGATTCTCAAAACCAAGGTTGACATGTTTCGAGTTCCTTTCAACATTTTGGAAATCCCGCTGAAACTTTGGACATTCTGGCGAAGGGTTCCCAATCCCCGACAAGACTGGTACCCTTTCACGTCCAAATCTCTCAAACTCCGGGAGAGATTCTCGAAACCAAGGTTGACATGTTTCGAGTTCCTTTCAACAGTTTGGAAATCCCGCTGAAACTTTGGACATTCTCGCGAAGGGTTCCCGATCCCCGACAAGATTGGTACCCTTTCACGTCCAAATCTCTCAAACTCCGGGAGAGATTCTGAAAACCAAGGTTGACATGTTTCGAGTTCCTTTCAACATTTTGGAAATCCCGCTGAAACTTTGGACATTCTCGCGAAGGGTTCCCAATCCCCGACAAGATTGGTACCCTTTCACGTCCAAATCTCTCAAACTCCGGGAAAGATTCTCAAAACCAAGGTTGACATGTTTCGAGTTCCTTTCAACATTTTGGAAATCCCGCTGAAACTTTGGACATTCTCGCGAAGGGTTCCCAATCCCCGACAAGATTGGTACCCTTTCACGTCCAAATCTCTCAAACTCCGGGAGAGATTCTCAAAACCAAGGTTGACATGGTTCGAGTTCCTTTCAACATTTTGGAAATCCCGCTGAAACTTTGGACATTCTCGCGAAGTGTTCCCAATCCCCGACAAGACTGGTACCCTTTCACGTCCAAATCTCTCAAACTCCGGGAGAGATTCTCAAAACCAAGGTTGACATGTTTCGAGTTCCTTTCAACAGTTTGGAAATCCCGCTGAAACTTTGGTCATTCTCGCGAAGGGTTCCCAATCCCCAACAAGATTGGTACCCTTTCCCGTCCAAATCTCTCAAACTCTGGGAGAGATTCTCAAAACCAAGGTTGACATGTTTCGAGTTCCTTTCAACATTTTGGAAATCCCGCTGAAACTTTGGACATTCTCGCGAAGGGTTCCCAATCCCCGACAAGATTGGTACCCTTTCACGTCCAAATCTCTCAAACTCCGGGAGAGATTCTCGAAACCAAGGTTGACATGTTTCGAGTTCCTTTCAACATTTTGGAAATCCCGCTGAAACTTTGGACATTCTCGCGAAGGGTTCCCGATCCCCGACAGGATTGGTACCCTTTCACGTCCAAATCTCTCAAACTCCGGGAGAGATTCTCAAAACCAAGGTTGACATGTTTCGAGTTCCTTTCAACATTTTGGAAATCCCGCTGAAACTTTGGACATTCTCGCGAAGGGTTCCCAATCCCCGACAAGATTGGTACCCTTTCACGTCCGAATATCTCAAGCTCCGGGGGAGATTCTCAAAACCAAGGTTGACATGGTTCGAGTTCCTTTCAACATTTTGGAAATCCCGCTGAAACTTTGGACATTCTCGTGAAGGGTTCTTGATCCCCGACAAGATTGTTACCCTTTCACGTCCAAATCTCTCAAACTCCGGGAGAGATTCTCAAAACCAAGGTTGACATGTTTCGAGTTCCTTTCAACAGTTTGGAAATCCCGCTGAAACTTTGGACATTCTCGCGAAGGGTTCCCAATCCCCGACAAGATTGGTACCCTTTCACGTCCGAATCTCTCAAACTCCGGGAGAGATTCTCAAAACCAAGGTTGACATGTTTCGAGTTCCTTTCAACATTTTGGAAATCCCGCTGAAACTTTGGACATTCTGGCGAAGGGTTCCCAATCCCCGACAAGATTGGTACCCTTTCACGTCCAAATCTCTCAAACTCCGGGAGAGATTCTCAAAACCAAGGTTGACATGTTTCGAGTTCCTTTCAACATTTTGGAAATCCCGCGGAAACTTTGGACATTCTGGCGAAGGGTTCCCAATCCCCGACAAGATTGGTACCCTTTCACGTCCAAATCTCTCAAACTCTGGGAGAGATTCTCAAAATAATGGTTGACATGGTTCGAGTTCCTTTCAACATTTTGGAAATTCCGCTGAAACTTTGGACATTCTCGCGAAGGGTTCCCAATCCCCAACAAGATTGGTACCCTTTCACGTCCAAATCTCTCAAACTCCAGGAGAGATTCTCAAAACCAAGGTTGACATGTTTCGAGTTCCTTTCAACATTTTGGAAATCCCGCTGAAACTTTGGACATTCTCGCGAAGGGTTCCCAATCCCCGACAAGATTGGTACCCTTTCACGTCCAAATCTCTCAAACTCCGGGAGAGATTCTCGAAACCAAGGTTGACATGTTTCGAGTTCCTTTCAACATTTTGGAAATCCCGCTGAAACTTTGGACATTCTCGCAAAGGGTTCCCGATCCCCGACAAGATTGGTACCCTTTCACGTCCAAATCTCTCAAACTCCGGGAGAGATTCTCAAAACCAAGGTTGACATGTTTCGAGTTCCTTTCAACATTTTGGAAATCCCGCTGAAACTTTGGACATTCTCGCGAAGGGTTCCCAATCCCCGACAAGATTGGTACCCTTTCACGTCCGAATCTCTCAAGCTCCGGGGGAGATTCTCAAAACCAAGGTTGAC
The DNA here is from genome assembly GCF_964273445.1 of Streptopelia decaocto. Lineage (NCBI taxonomy): Eukaryota > Metazoa > Chordata > Aves > Columbiformes > Columbidae > Streptopelia > Streptopelia decaocto. The sequence continues at coordinate 748,157 of NW_028116552.1, read as the reverse complement.
ATGGTTCGAGTTCCTTTCAACATTTTGGAAATCACGCTGAAACTTTGGACATTCTCGTGAAGGGTTCCCGATCCCCGACAAGATTGTTACCCTTTCACGTCCAAATCTCTCAAACTCCGGGAGAGATTCTCAAAACCAAGGTTGACATGTTTCGAGTTCCTTTCAACAGTTTGGAAATCCCGCTGAAACTTTGGACATTCTCGCGAAGGGTTCCCAATCCCCGACAAGATTGGTACCCTTTCACGTCCGAATCTCTCAAACTCCGGGAGAGATTCTCAAAACCAAGGTTGACATGTTTCGAGTTCCTTTCAACATTTTGGAAATCCCGCTGAAACTTTGGACATTCTGGCGAAGGGTTCCCAATCCCCGACAAGATTGGTACCCTTTCACGTCCAAATCTCTCAAACTCTGGGAGAGATTCTCAAAATAATGGTTGACATGGTTCGAGTTCCTTTCAACATTTTGGAAATTCCGCTGAAACTTTGGACATTCTCGCGAAGGGTTCCCAATCCCCAACAAGATTGGTACCCTTTCACGTCCAAATCTCTCAAACTCCAGGAGAGATTCTCAAAACCAAGGTTGACATGTTTCGAGTTCCTTTCAACATTTTGGAAATCCCGCTGAAACTTTGGACATTCTCGCGAAGGGTTCCCAATCCCCGACAAGATTGGTACCCTTTCACGTCCAAATCTCTCAAACTCCGGGAGAGATTCTCGAAACCAAGGTTGACATGTTTCGAGTTCCTTTCAACATTTTGGAAATCCCGCTGAAACTTTGGACATTCTCGCAAAGGGTTCCCGATCCCCGACAAGATTGGTACCCTTTCACGTCCAAATCTCTCAAACTCCGGGAGAGATTCTCAAAACCAAGGTTGACATGTTTCGAGTTCCTTTCAACATTTTGGAAATCCCGCTGAAACTTTGGACATTCTCGCGAAGGGTTCCCAATCCCCGACAAGATTGGTACCCTTTCACGTCCGAATCTCTCAAGCTCCGGGGGAGATTCTCAAAACCAAGGTTGACATGGTTCGAGTTCCTTTCAACAGTTTGGAAATCCCGCTGAAACTTTGGACATTCTCGTGAAGGGTTCCCGATCCCCGACAAGATTGTTACCCTTTCACGTCCAAATCTCTCAAACTCCGGGAGAGATTCTCAAAACCAAGGTTGACATGTTTCGAGTTCCTTTCAACAGTTTGGAAATCCCGCTGAAACTTTGGACATTCTCGCGAAGGGTTCCCAATCCCCGACAAGATTGGTACCCTTTCACGTCCGAATCTCTCAAACTCCGGGAGAGATTCTCAAAACCAAGGTTGACATGTTTCGAGTTCCTTTCAACATTTTGGAAATCCCGCTGAAACTTTGGACATTCTGGCGAAGGGTTCCCAATCCCCGACAAGATTGGTACCCTTTCACGTCCAAATCTCTCAAACTCCGGGAGAGATTCTCAAAACCAAGGTTGACATGTTTCGAGTTCCTTTCAACATTTTGGAAATCCCGCGGAAACTTTGGACATTCTGGCGAAGGGTTCCCAATCCCCGACAAGATTGGTACCCTTTCACGTCCAAATCTCTCAAACTCTGGGAGAGATTCTCAAAATAATGGTTGACATGGTTCGAGTTCCTTTCAACATTTTGGAAATTCCGCTGAAACTTTGGACATTCTCGCGAAGGGTTCCCAATCCCCAACAAGATTGGTACCCTTTCACGTCCAAATCTCTCAAACTCCAGGAGAGATTCTCAAAACCAAGGTTGACATGTTTCGAGTTCCTTTCAACATTTTGGAAATCCCGCTGAAACTTTGGACATTCTCGCGAAGGGTTCCCAATCCCCGACAAGATTGGTACCCTTTCACGTCCAAATCTCTCAAACTCCGGGAGAGATTCTCGAAACCAAGGTTGACATGTTTCGAGTTCCTTTCAACATTTTGGAAATCCCGCTGAAACTTTGGACATTCTCGCGAAGGGTTCCCGATCCCCGACAAGATTGGTACCCTTTCACGTCCAAATCTCTCAAACTCCGGGAGAGATTCTCAAAACAAAGGTTGACATGTTTCGAGTTCCTTTCAACATTTTGGAAATCCCGCTGAAATTTTGGACATTCTCGCGAAGGGTTCCCAATCCCCGACAAGATTGGTACCCTTTCACGTCCAAATCTCTCAAACTCCGGGAGAGATTCTCAAAACCAAGGTTGACATGTTTCGAGTTCCTTTCAACATTTTTGAAATCCCGCTGAAACTTTGGACATTCTCGCGAAGGGTTCCCAATCCCCGACAAGATTGGTACCCTTTCACGTCCAAATCTCTCAAACTCCGGGAGAGATTCTCAAAACCAAGGTTGACATGTTTCGAGTTCCTTTCAACATTTTGGAAATCCCGCTGAAACTTTGGACATTCTCGCGAAGGGTTCCCAATCCCCGACAAGATTGGTACCCTTTCACGTCCAAATCTCTCAAACTCCGGGAGAGATTCTCAAAACCAAGGTTGACATGGTTCGAGTTCCTTTCAACATTTTGGAAATCCCGCTGAAACTTTGGACATTCTCGCGAAGTGTTCCCAATCCCCGACAAGACTGGTACCCTTTCACGTCCAAATCTCTCAAACTCCGGGAGAGATTCTCGAAACCAAGGTTGACATGTTTCGAGTTCCTTTCAACAGTTTGGAAATCCCGCTGAAACTTTGGTCATTCTCGCGAAGGGTTCCCAATCCCCAACAAGATTGGTACCCTTTCCCGTCCAAACCTCTCAAACTCTGGGAGAGATTCTCAAAACCAAGGTTGACATGTTTCGAGTTCCTTTCAACATTTTGGAAATCCCGCTGAAACTTTGGACATTCTCGCGAAGGGTTCCCAATCCCCGACAAGATTGGTACCCTTTCACGTCCAAATCTCTCAAACTCCGGGAGAGATTCTCAAAACCATGGTTGACATGGTTCGAGTTCCTTTCAACATTTTGGAAATTCCGCTGAAACTTTGGACATTCTCGCGAAGGGTTCCCAATCCCCAACAAGATTGGTACCCTTTCACGTCCAAATCTCTCAAACTCTGGGAGAGATTCTCAAAACCAAGGTTGACATGTTTCGAGTTCCTTTCAACATTTTGGAAATCCTGCTGAAACTTTGGACATTCTCGCGAAGGGTTCCCGATCCCCGACATGATTGGTACCCTTTCACGTCCAAATCTCTCAAACTCCGGGAGAGATTCTCAAAACCAAGGTTGACATGTTTCGAGTTCCTTTCAACATTTTGGAAATCCCGCTGAAACTTTGGACATTCTCGCGAAGGGTTCCTAATCCCCGACTAGATTGTTACCCTTTCACGTCCAAATCTCTCAAACTCCGGGAGAGATTCTCAAAACCAAGGTTGACATGTTTCGAGTTCCTTTCAACATTTTGGAAATCCCGCTGAAACTTTGGACATTCTCGCGAAGGGTTCCCAATCCCCGACAAGATTGGTACCCTTTCACGTCCAAATCTCTCAAACTCCGGGAGAGATTCTCAAAACCAAGGTTGACATGTTTCGAGTTCCTTTCAACAGTTTGGAAATCCCGCTGAAACTTTGGACATTCTGGCGAAGGGTTCCCAATCCCCGACAAGACTGGTACCCTTTCACGTCCAAATCTCTCAAACTCCGGGAGAGATTCTCGAAACCAAGGTTGACATGTTTCGAGTTCCTTTCAACATTTTGGAAATCCCGCTGAAAATTTGGACATTCTCGCGAAGGGTTCCCGATCCCCGACAGGATTGGTACCCTTTCACGTCCAAATCTCTCAAACTCCGGGAGAGATTCTCAAAACCAAGGTTGACATGTTTCGAGTTCCTTTCAACATTTTGGAAATCCCGCTGAAACTTTGGACATTCTCGCGAAGGGTTCCCAATCCCCGACAAGATTGGTACCCTTTCACGTCCAAATCTCTCAAACTCCGGGAGAGATTCTCAAAACCAAGGTTGACATGTTTCGAGTTTCTTTCAACATTTTGGAAATCCCGCTGAAACTTTGGACATTCTCGCGAAGGGTTCCCAATCCCCGACAAGACTGGTACCCTTTCACGTCCAAATCTCTCAAACTCCGGGAGAGATTCTCAAAACCAAGGTTGACATGTTTCGAGTTCCTTTCAACATTTTGGAAATCCTGCTGAAACCTTGGACATTCTCGCGAAGGGTTCCCGATCCCCGACAAGATTGGTACCCTTTCACGTCCAAATCTCTCAAACTCCGGGAGAGATTCTCAAAACCAAGGTTGACATGTTTCGAGTTCCTTTCAACATTTTGGAAATCCCGCTGAAACTTTGGACATTCTGGCGAAGGGTTCCCTATTCCCGACAAGATTGGTACCCTTTCACGTCCAAATCTCTCAAACTCCGGGAGAGATTCTCGAAACCAAGGTTGACATGTTTCGAGTTCCTTTCAACAGTTTGGAAATCCCGCTGAAACTTTGGTCATTCTCGCGAAGGGTTCCCAATCCCCAACAAGATTGGTACCCTTTCACGTCCAAATCTCTCAAACTCCGGGGGAGATTCTCAAAACCAAGGTTGACATGGTTCGAGTTCCTTTCAACATTTTGGAAATCCCGCTGAAACTTTGGACATTCTCGCGAAGGGTTCCCAATCCCCGACAAGATTGGTACCCTTTCACGTCCAAATCTCTCAAACTCCGGGAGAGATTCTCAAAACCAAGGTTGACATGGTTCGAGTTCCTTTCAACAGTTTGGAAATCCCGCTGAAACTTTGGACATTCTCGCGAAGGGTTCCTAATCCCTGACTAGATTGGTACCCTTTCACGTCCAAATCTCTCAAACTCCGGGGGAGATTCTCAAAACCAAGGTTGACATGTTTCGAGTTCCTTTCAACAGTTTGGAAATCCCGCTGAAACTTTGGACATTCTCGCGAAGGGTTCCCTATCCCCGACAAGATTGTTACCCTTTCACGTCCAAATCTCTCAAACTCCGGGAGAGATTCTCAAAACCAAGGTTGACATGTTTCGAGTTCCTTTCAACATTTTGGAAATCCCGCTGAAACTTTGGACATTCTCGCGAAGGGTTCCCAATCCCCGACAAGATTGGTACCCTTTCACGTCCGAATCTCTCAAACTCCGGGAGAGATTCTCAAAACCAAGGGTGACATGGTTCGAGTTCCTTTCAACAGTTTGGAAATCCCGCTGAAACTTTGGACATTCTCGCGAAGGGTTCCCGATCCCCGACAAGATTGGTACCCTTTCACGTCCAAATCTCTCAAACTCCGGGAGAGATTCTAAAAATAATGGTTGACATGGTTCGAGTTCCTTTCAACATTTTGGAAATTCCGCTGAAACTTTGGACATTCTCGCGAAGGGTTCCCAATCCCCGACAAGATTGGTACCCTTTCACGTCCAAATCTCTCAAACTCCAGGAGAGATTCTCAAAACCAAGGTTGACATGTTTCGAGTTCCTTTCAACATTTTGGAAATCCCGCTGAAACTTTGGACATTCTGGCGAAGGGTTCCCAATCCCCGACAAGACTGGTACCCTTTCACGTCCAAATCTCTCAAACTCCGGGAGAGATTCTCGAAACCAAGGTTGACATGTTTCGAGTTCCTTTCAACAGTTTGGAAATCCCGCTGAAACTTTGGACATTCTCGCGAAGGGTTCCCGATCCCCGACAAGATTGGTACCCTTTCACGTCCAAATCTCTCAAACTCCGGGAGAGATTCTGAAAACCAAGGTTGACATGTTTCGAGTTCCTTTCAACATTTTGGAAATCCCGCTGAAACTTTGGACATTCTCGCGAAGGGTTCCTAATCCCCGACTACATTGGTACCCTTTCACGTCCAAATCTCTCAAACTCCGGGAAAGATTCTCAAAACCAAGGTTGACATGTTTCGAGTTCCTTTCAACATTTTGGAAATCCCGCTGAAACTTTGGACATTCTCGCGAAGGGTTCCCAATACCCGACAAGATTGGTACCCTTTCACGTCCAAATCTCTCAAACTCCGGGAGAGATTCTCAAAACCAAGGTTGACATGGTTCGAGTTCCTTTCAACATTTTGGAAATCCCGCTGAAACTTTGGACATTCTCGCGAAGGGTTCCCAATCCCCGACAAGACTGGTACCCTTTCACGTCCAAATCTCTCAAACTCCGGGAGAGATTCTCGAAACCAAGGTTGACATGTTTCGAGTTCCTTTCAACATTTTGGAAATCCCGCTGAAACTTTGGACATTCTCGCGAAGGGTTCCCAATCCCCGACAAGATTGGTACCCTTTCACGTCCAAATCTCTCAAACTCCGGGAGAGATTCTCAAAACCAAGGTTGACATGTTTCGAGTTCCTTTCAACAGTTTGGAAATCCCGCTGAAACTTTGGACATTCTCGGGAAGGGTTCCCAATCCCCGACAAGATTGGTACCCTTTCACGTCCAAATCTCTCAAACTCCGGGAGAGGTTCTCAACACCAAGGTTGACATGTTTCGAGTTCCTTTCAACATTTTGGAAATCCCGCTGAAACTTTGGACATTCTCGCGAAGGGTTCCCAATCCTCGACAAGATTGGTACCCTTTCACGTCCAAATCTCTCAAACTCCGGGAGAGATTCTCAAAACCAAGGTTGACATGGTTCGAGTTCCTTTCAACATTTTGGAAATCCCGCTGAAACTTTGGACATTCTCGCGAAGGGTTCCTAATCCCCGACAAGATTGGTACCCTTTCACGTCCAAATCTCTCAAACTCCGGGGGAGATTCTCAAAACCAAGGTTGACATGTTTCGAGTTCCTTTCAACAGTTTGGAAATCCCGCTGAAACTTTGGACATTCTCGCGAAGGGTTCCCGATCCCCGACAAGATTGGTACCCTTTCACGTCCAAATCTCTCAAACTCCGGGAGAGATTCTCAAAACCAAGGTTGACATGTTTCGAGTTCCTTTCAACATTTTGGAAATCCCGCTGAAACTTTGGACATTCTCGCGAAGGGTTCCTAATCCCCGACTAGATTGGTACCCTTTCACGTCCAAATCTCTCAAACTCCGGGAGAGATTCTCAAAACCAAGGTTGACATGTTTCGAGTTCCTTTCAACATTTTGGAAATCCCGCTGAAACTTTGGACATTCTCGCGAAGGGTTCCCAATCCCCGACAAGATTGGTACCCTTTCACGTCCGAATCTCTCAAGCTCCGGGGGAGATTCTCAAAACCAAGGTTGACATGGTTCGAGTTCCTTTCAACATTTTGGAAATCCCGCTGAAACTTTGGACATTCTCGCGAAGGGTTCCCGATCCCCGACAAGATTGGTACCCTTTCACGTCCAAATCTCTCAAACTCCGGGAGAGATTCTCAAAACCAAGGTTGACATGTTTCGAGTTCCTTTCAACATTTTGGAAATCCCGCTGAAACTTTGGACATTCTCGCGAAGGGTTCCTAATCCCCGACTAGATTGGTACCCTTTCACGTCCAAATCTCTCAAACTCCGGGAGAGATTCTCAAAACCAAGGTTGACATGTTTCGAGTTCCTTTCAACATTTTGGAAATCCCGCTGAAACTTTGGACATTCTGGCGAAGGGTTCCCTATTCCCGACAAGATTGGTACCCTTTCACGTCCAAATCTCTCAAACTCCGGGAGAGATTCTCGAAACCAAGGTTGACATGTTTCGAGTTCCTTTCAACAGTTTGGAAATCCCGCTGAAACTTTGGTCATTCTCGCGAAGGGTTCCCAATCCCCAACAAGATTGGTACCCTTTCACGTCCAAATCTCTCAAACTCCGGGGGAGATTCTCAAAACCAAGGTTGACATGGTTCGAGTTCCTTTCAACATTTTGGAAATCCCGCTGAAACTTTGGACATTCTCGCGAAGGGTTCCCAATCCCCGACAAGATTGGTACCCTTTCACGTCCAAATCTCTCAAACTCCGGGAGAGATTCTCAAAACCAAGGTTGACATGGTTCGAGTTCCTTTCAACAGTTTGGAAATCCCGCTGAAACTTTGGACATTCTCGCGAAGGGTTCCTAATCCCTGACTAGATTGGTACCCTTTCACGTCCAAATCTCTCAAACTCCGGGGGAGATTCTCAAAACCAAGGTTGACATGTTTCGAGTTCCTTTCAACAGTTTGGAAATCCCGCTGAAACTTTGGACATTCTCGCGAAGGGTTCCCTATCCCCGACAAGATTGTTACCCTTTCACGTCCAAATCTCTCAAACTCCGGGAGAGATTCTCAAAACCAAGGTTGACATGTTTCGAGTTCCTTTCAACATTTTGGAAATCCCGCTGAAACTTTGGACATTCTCGCGAAGGGTTCCCAATCCCCGACAAGATTGGTACCCTTTCACGTCCGAATCTCTCAAACTCCGGGAGAGATTCTCAAAACCAAGGGTGACATGTTTCGAGTTCCTTTCAACAGTTTGGAAATCCCGCTGAAACTTTGGACATTCTCGCGAAGGGTTCCCGATCCCCGACAAGATTGGTACCCTTTCACGTCCAAATCTCTCAAACTCCGGGAGAGATTCTAAAAATAATGGTTGACATGGTTCGAGTTCCTTTCAACATTTTGGAAATTCCGCTGAAACTTTGGACATTCTCGCGAAGGGTTCCCAATCCCCGACAAGATTGGTACCCTTTCACGTCCAAATCTCTCAAACTCCAGGAGAGATTCTCAAAACCAAGGTTGACATGTTTCGAGTTCCTTTCAACATTTTGGAAATCCCGCTGAAACTTTGGACATTCTGGCGAAGGGTTCCCAATCCCCGACAAGACTGGTACCCTTTCACGTCCAAATCTCTCAAACTCCGGGAGAGATTCTCGAAACCAAGGTTGACATGTTTCGAGTTCCTTTCAACAGTTTGGAAATCCCGCTGAAACTTTGGACATTCTCGCGAAGGGTTCCCGATCCCCGACAAGATTGGTACCCTTTCACGTCCAAATCTCTCAAACTCCGGGAGAGATTCTGAAAACCAAGGTTGACATGTTTCGAGTTCCTTTCAACATTTTGGAAATCCCGCTGAAACTTTGGACATTCTCGCGAAGGGTTCCTAATCCCCGACTACATTGGTACCCTTTCACGTCCAAATCTCTCAAACTCCGGGAAAGATTCTCAAAACCAAGGTTGACATGTTTCGAGTTCCTTTCAACATTTTGGAAATCCCGCTGAAACTTTGGACATTCTCGCGAAGGGTTCCCAATCCCCGACAAGATTGGTACCCTTTCACGTCCAAATCTCTCAAACTCCGGGAGAGATTCTCAAAACCAAGGTTGACATGGTTCGAGTTCCTTTCAACATTTTGGAAATCCCGCTGAAACTTTGGACATTCTCGCGAAGGGTTCCCAATCCCCGACAAGACTGGTACCCTTTCACGTCCAAATCTCTCAAACTCCGGGAGAGATTCTCGAAACCAAGGTTGACATGTTTCGAGTTCCTTTCAACATTTTGGAAATCCCGCTGAAACTTTGGACATTCTCGCGAAGGGTTCCCAATCCCCGACAAGATTGGTACCCTTTCACGTCCAAATCTCTCAAACTCCGGGAGAGATTCTCAAAACCAAGGTTGACATGTTTCGAGTTCCTTTCAACAGTTTGGAAATCCCGCTGAAACTTTGGACATTCTCGGGAAGGGTTCCCAATCCCCGACAAGATTGGTACCCTTTCACGTCCAAATCTCTCAAACTCCGGGAGAGGTTCTCAACACCAAGGTTGACATGTTTCGAGTTCCTTTCAACATTTTGGAAATCCCGCTGAAACTTTGGACATTCTCGCGAAGGGTTCCCAATCCTCGACAAGATTGGTACCCTTTCACGTCCAAATCTCTCAAACTCCGGGAGAGATTCTCAAAACCAAGGTTGACATGGTTCGAGTTCCTTTCAACATTTTGGAAATCCCGCTGAAACTTTGGACATTCTCGCGAAGGGTTCCTAATCCCCGACAAGATTGGTACCCTTTCACGTCCAAATCTCTCAAACTCCGGGGGAGATTCTCAAAACCAAGGTTGACATGTTTCGAGTTCCTTTCAACAGTTTGGAAATCCCGCTGAAACTTTGGACATTCTCGCGAAGGGTTCCCGATCCCCGACAAGATTGGTACCCTTTCACGTCCAAATCTCTCAAACTCCGGGAGAGATTCTCAAAACCAAGGTTGACATGTTTCGAGTTCCTTTCAACATTTTGGAAATCCCGCTGAAACTTTGGACATTCTCGCGAAGGGTTCCTAATCCCCGACTAGATTGGTACCCTTTCACGTCCAAATCTCTCAAACTCCGGGAGAGATTCTCAAAACCAAGGTTGACATGTTTCGAGTTCCTTTCAACATTTTTGAAATCCCGCTGAAACTTTGGACATTCTCGCGAAGGGTTCCCAATCCCCGACAAGATTGGTACCCTTTCACGTCCGAATCTCTCAAGCTCCGGGGGAGATTCTCAAAACCAAGGTTGACATGGTTCGAGTTCCTTTCAACAGTTTGGAAATCCCGCTGAAACTTTGGACATTCTCGTGAAGGGTTCCCGATCCCCGACAAGATTGTTACCCTTTCACGTCCAAATCTCTCAAACTCCGGGAGAGATTCTCAAAACCAAGGTTGACATGTTTCGAGTTCCTTTCAACATTTTGGAAATCCCGCTGAAACTTTGGACATTCTCGCGAAGGGTTCCCAATCCCCGACAAGATTGGTACCCTTTCACGTCCGAATCTCTCAAACTCCGGGAGAGATTCTCAAAACCAAGGTTGACATGTTTCGAGTTCCTTTCAACATTTTGGAAATCCCGCTGAAACTTTGGACATTCTGGCGAAGGGTTCCCAATCCCCGACAAGATTGGTACCGTTTCACGTCCAAATCTCTCAAACTCCGGGAGAGATTCTCAAAACCAAGGTTGACATGTTTCGAGTTCCTTTCAACATTTTGGAAATCCCGCGGAAACTTTGGACATTCTGGCGAAGGGTTCCCAATCCCCGACAAGATTGGTACCCTTTCACGTCCAAATCTCTCAAACTCTGGGAGAGATTCTCAAAATAATGGTTGACATGGTTCGAGTTCCTTTCAACATTTTGGAAATTCCGCTGAAACTTTGGACATTCTCGCGAAGGGTTCCCAATCCCCAACAAGATTGGTACCCTTTCACGTCCAAATCTCTCAAACTCCAGGAGAGATTCTCAAAACCAAGGTTGACATGTTTCGAGTTCCTTTCAACATTTTGGAAATCCCGCTGAAACTTTGGACATTCTCGCGAAGGGTTCCCAATCCCCGACAAGATTGGTACCCTTTCACGTCCAAATCTCTCAAACTCCGGGAGAGATTCTCGAAACCAAGGTTGACATGTTTCGAGTTCCTTTCAACATTTTGGAAATCCCGCTGAAACTTTGGACATTCTCGCGAAGGGTTCCCGATCCCCGACAAGATTGGTACCCTTTCACGTCCAAATCTCTCAAACTCCGGGAGAGATTCTCAAAACAAAGGTTGACATGTTTCGAGTTCCTTTCAACATTTTGGAAATCCCGCTGAAATTTTGGACATTCTCGCGAAGGGTTCCCAATCCCCGACAAGATTGGTACCCTTTCACGTCCAAATCTCTCAAACTCCGGGAGAGATTCTCAAAACCAAGGTTGACATGGTTCGAGTTCCTTTCAACATTTTGGAAATCCCGCTGAAACTTTGGACATTCTCGCGAAGGGTTCCCAATCCCCGACAAGACTGGTACCCTTTCACGTCCAAATCTCTCAAACTCCGGGAGAGATTCTCGAAACCAAGGTTGACATGTTTCGAGTTCCTTTCAACATTTTGGAAATCCTGCTGAAACTTTGGACATTCTCGCGAAGGGTTCCTAATCCCCGACTAGATTGGTACCCTTTCACGTCCAAATCTCTCAAACTCCGGGAGAGATTCTCAAAACCAAGGTTGACATGTTTCGAGTTCCTTTCAACATTTTGGAAATCCCGCTGAAACTTTGGACATTCTCGCGAAGGGTTCCCAATCCCCAACAAGATTGGTACCCTTTCACGTCCAAATCTCTCAAACTCCAGGAGAGATTCTCAAAACCAAGGTTGACATGTTTCGAGTTCCTTTCAACATTTTGGAAATCCCGCTGAAACTTTGGACATTCTCGCGAAGGGTTCCCAATCCCCGACAAGATTGGTACCCTTTCACGTCCAAATCACTCAAACTCCGGGAGAGATTCTCGAAACCAAGGTTGACATGTTTCGAGTTCCTTTCAACATTTTGGAAATCCCGCTGAATCTTTGGACATTCTCGCGAAGGGTTCCCGATCCCCGACAAGATTGGTACCCTTTCACGTCCAAATCTCTCAAACTCCGGGAGAGATTCTCAAAACCAAGGTTGACATGTTTCGAGTTCCTTTCAACATTTTGGAAATCCCGCTGAAATTTTGGACATTCTCGCGAAGGGTTCCCAATCCCCGACAAGATTGGTACCCTTTCACGTCCAAATCTCTCAAACTCCGGGAGAGATTCTCAAAACCAAGGTTGACATGGTTCGAGTTCCTTTCAACATTTTTGAAATCCCGCTGAAACTTTGGACATTCTGGCGAAGGGTTCCCAATCCCCGACAAGACTGGTACCCTTTCACGTCCAAATCTCTCAAACTCCGGGAGAGATTCTCAAAACCAAGGTTGACATGTTTCGAGTTCCTTTCAACATTTTGGAAATCCTGCTGAAACTTTGGACATTCTCGCGAAGGGTTCCCGATCCCCGACAAGATTGGTACCCTTTCACGTCCAAATCTCTCAAACTCCGGGAGAGATTCTCAAAACCAAGGTTGACATGTTTCGAGTTCCTTTCAACATTTTGGAAATCCCGCTGAAACTTTGGACATTCTCGCGAAGGGTTCCCAATCCCCGACAAGATTGGTACCCTTTCACGTCCAAATCTCTCAAACTCCGGGAGAGATTCTCAAAACCAAGGTTGACATGTTTCGAGTTCCTTTCAACATTTTGGAAATCCCGCTGAAACTTTGGACATTCTCGCGAAGGGTTCCCAATCCCCGACAAGATTGGTACCCTTTCACGTCCAAATCTCTCAAACTCCGGGAGAGATTCTCAAAACCAAGGTTGACATGTTTCGAGTTCCTTTCAACAGTTTGGAAATCCCGCTGAAACTTTGGACATTCTCGGGAAGGGTTCCCAATCCCCGACAAGATTGGTACCCTTTCACGTCCAAATCTCTCAAACTCCGGGAGAGATTCTCAAAACCAAGGTTGACATGCTTCGAGTTCCTTTCAACAGTTTGGAAATCCCGCTGAAACTTTGGACATTCTCGCGAAGGGTTCCCAATCCCCGACAAGATTGGTACCCTTTCACGTCCAAATCTCTCAAACTCCGGGAGAGGTTCTCAACACCAAGGTTGACATGTTTCGAGTTCCTTTCAACATTTTGGAAATCCCGCTGAAACTTTGGACATTCTCGCGAAGGGTTCCCAATCCTCGACAAGATTGGTACCCTTTCACGTCCAAATCTCTCAAACTCCGGGAGAGATTCTCAAAACCAAGGTTGACATGGTTCGAGTTCCTTTCAACATTTTGGAAATCCCGCTGAAACTTTGGACATTCTCGCGAAGGGTTCCTAATCCCCGACAAGATTGGTACCCTTTCACGTCCAAATCTCTCAAACTCCGGGGGAGATTCTCAAAACCAAGGTTGACATGTTTCGAGTTCCTTTCAACAGTTTGGAAATCCCGCTGAAACTTTGGACATTCTCGCGAAGGGTTCCCGATCCCCGACAAGATTGGTACCCTTTCACGTCCAAATCTCTCAAACTCCGGGAGAGATTCTCAAAACCAAGGTTGACATGTTTCGAGTTCCTTTCAACATTTTGGAAATCCCGCTGAAACTTTGGACATTCTCGCGAAGGGTTCCTAATCCCCGACTAGATTGGTACCCTTTCACGTCCAAATCTCTCAAACTCCGGGAGAGATTCTCAAAACCAAGGTTGACATGTTTCGAGTTCCTTTCAACATTTTGGAAATCCCGCTGAAACTTTGGACATTCTCGCGAAGGGTTCCCAATCCCCGACAAGATTGGTACCCTTTCACGTCCGAATCTCTCAAGCTCCGGGGGAGATTCTCAAAACCAAGGTTGACATGGTTCGAGTTCCTTTCAACAGTTTGGAAATCCCGCTGAAACTTTGGACATTCTCGTGAAGGGTTCCCGATCCCCAACAAGATTGGTACCCTTTCACGTCCAAATCTCTCAAACTCCGGGAGAGATTCTCAAAACCAAGGTTGACATGTTTCGAGTTCCTTTCAACAGTTTGGAAATCCCGCTGAAACTTTGGACATTCTCGCGAAGGGTTCCCAATCCCCGACAAGATTGGTACCCTTTCACGTCCGAATCTCTCAAACTCCGGGAGAGATTCTCAAAACCAAGGTTGACATGTTTCGAGTTCCTTTCAACATTTTGGAAATCCCGCTGAAACTTTGGACATTCTGGCGAAGGGTTCCCAATCCCCGACAAGATTGGTACCCTTTCACGTCCAAATCTCTCAAACTCCGGGAGAGATTCTCAAAACCAAGGGTGACATGGTTCGAGTTCCTTTCAACAGTTTGGAAATCCCGCTGAAACTTTGGACATTCTCGCGAACGGTTCCCGATCCCCGACAAGATTGGTACCCTTTCACGTCCAAATCTCTCAAACTCCGGGAGAGATTCTCAAAACCAAGGTTGACATGTTTCGAGTTCCTTTCAACATTTTGGAAATCCCGCTGAAACTTTGGACATTCTCGCGAAGGGTTCCAAATCCCCGACAAGATTGGTACCCTTTCACGTCCAAATCTCTCAAACTCCGGGAGAGATTCTCAACAACAAGGTTGACATGTTTCGAGTTCCTTTCAACATTTTGGAAATCCCGCTGAAACATTGGACATTCTCGCGAAGGGTTCCCAATCCTCGACAAGATTGGTACCCTTTCACGTCCAAATCTCTCAAACTCCGGGAGAGATTCTCAAAACCAAGGTTGACATGTTTCGAGTTCCTTTCAACATTTTGGAAATCCCGCTGAAACTTTGGACATTCTCGCGAAGGGTTCCTAATCCCCGACAAGATTGGTACCCTTTCACGTCCAAATCTCTCAAACTCCGGGGGAGATTCTCAAAACCAAGGTTGACATGTTTCGAGTTCCTTTCAACAGTTTGGAAATCCCGCTGAAACTTTGGACATTCTCGCGAAGGGTTCCCGATCCCCGACAAGATTGGTACCCTTTCACGTCCAAATCTCTCAAACTCCGGGAGAGATTCTCAAAACCAAGGTTGACATGTTTCGAGTTCCTTTCAACATTTTGGAAATCCCGCTGAAACTTTGGACATTCTCGCGAAGGGTTCCTAATCCCCGACTAGATTGGTACCCTTTCACGTCCAAATCTCTCAAACTCCGGGAGAGATTCTCAAAACCAAGGTTGACATGTTTCGAGTTCCTTTCAACATTTTGGAAATCCCGCTGAAACTTTGGACATTCTCGTGAAGGGTTCCCGATCCCCGACAAGATTGTTACCCTTTCACGTCCAAATCTCTCAAACTCCGGGAGAGATTCTCAAAACCAAGGTTGACATGTTTCGAGTTCCTTTCAACATTTTGGAAATCCCGCTGAAACTTTGGACATTCTCGCGAAGGGTTCCCAATCCCCGACAAGATTGGTACCCTTTCACGTCCGAATCTCTCAAACTCCGGGAGAGATTCTCGAAACCAAGGTTGACATGTTTCGAGTTCCTTTCAACATTTTGGAAATCCCGCTGAAACTTTGGACATTCTCGCGAAGGGTTCCCAATCCCCGACAAGACTGGAACCCTTTCACGTCCAAATCTCTCAAACTCCGGGAGAGATTCTCAAAACCAAGGTTGACATGTTTCGAGTTCCTTTCAACAGTTTGGAAATCCCGCTGAAACTTTGGACATTCTCGCGAAGGGTTCCCGATCCCCGACAAGATTGGTACCCTTTCACGTCCAAATCTCTCAAACTCCGGGAGAGATTCTCAAAACCAAGGTTGACATGTTTCGAGTTCCTTTCAACATTTTGGAAATTCCGCTGAAACTTTGGACATTCTCGCGAAGGGTTCCCAATCCCCAACAAGATTGGTACCCTTTCACGTCCAAATCTCTCAAACTCCAGGAGAGATTCTCAAAACCAAGGTTGACATGTTTCGAGTTCCTTTCAACATTTTGGAAATCCCGCTGAAACTTTGGACATTCTCGCGAAGGGTTCCCAATCCCCGACAAGATTGGTACCCTTTCACGTCCAAATCTCTCAAACTCCGGGAGAGATTCTCGAAACCAAGGTTGACATGTTTCGAGTTCCTTTCAACATTTTGGAAATCCCGCTGAAACTTTGGACATTCTCGCGAAGGGTTCCCAATCCCCGACAAGATTGGTACCCTTTCACGTCCAAATCTCTCAAACTCCGGGAGAGATTCTCAAAACAAAGGTTGACATGTTTCGAGTTCCTTTCAACATTTTGGAAATCCCGCTGAAATTTTGGACATTCTCGCGAAGGGTTCCCAATCCCCGACAAGATTGGTACCCTTTCACGTCCAAATCTCTCAAACTCCGGGAGAGATTCTCAAAACCAAGGTTGACATGTTTCGAGTTCCTTTCAACATTTTTGAAATCCCGCTGAAACTTTGGACATTCTCGCGAAGGGTTCCCAATCCCCGACAAGACTGGTACCCTTTCACGTCCAAATCTCTCAAACTCCGGGAGAGATTCTCAAAACCAAGGTTGACATGTTTCGAGTTCCTTTCAACATTTTGGAAATCCTGCTGAAACTTTGGACATTCTCGCGAAGGGTTCCTAATCCCCGACTAGATTGGTACCCTTTCACGTCCAAATCTCTCAAACTCCGGGAGAGATTCTCAAAACCAAGGTTGACATGTTTCGAGTTCCTTTCAACATTTTTGAAATCCCGCTGAAACTTTGGACATTCTCGCGAAGGGTTCCCAATCCCCAACAAGATTGGTACCCTTTCACGTCCAAATCTCTCAAACTCCAGGAGAGATTCTCAAAACCAAGGTTGACATGTTTCGAGTTCCTTTCAACATTTTGGAAATCCCGCTGAAACTTTGGACATTCTCGCGAAGGGTTCCCAATCCCCGACAAGATTGGTACCCTTTCACGTCCAAATCTCTCAAACTCCGGGAGAGATTCTCGAAACCAAGGTTGACATGTTTCGAGTTCCTTTCAACATTTTGGAAATCCCGCTGAAACTTTGGACATTCTCGCGAAGGGTTCCCGATCCCCGACAAGATTGGTACCCTTTCACGTCCAAATCTCTCAAACTCCGGGAGAGATTCTCAAAACCAAGGTTGACATGTTTCGAGTTCCTTTCAACATTTTGGAAATCCCGCTGAAATTTTGGACATTCTCGCGAAGGGTTCCCAATCCCCGACAAGATTGGTACCCTTTCACGTCCAAATCTCTCAAACTCCGGGAGAGATTCTCAAAACCAAGGTTGACATGTTTCGAGTTCCTTTCAACATTTTTGAAATCCCGCTGAAACTTTGGACATTCTCGCGAAGGGTTCCCAATCCCCGACAAGACTGGTACCCTTTCACGTCCAAATCTCTCAAACTCCGGGAGAGATTCTCAAAACCAAGGTTGACATGTTTCGAGTTCCTTTCAACATTTTGGAAATCCCGCTGAAACTTTGGACATTCTCGCGAAGGGTTCCCAATCCCCGACAAGATTGGTACCCTTTCACGTCCAAATCTCTCAAACTCCGGGAGAGATTCTCAAAACCAAGGTTGACATGTTTCGAGTTCCTTTCAACAGTTTGGAAATCCCGCTGAAACTTTGGACATTCTCGGGAAGGGTTCCCAATCCCCGACAAGATTGGTACACTTTCACGTCCAAATCTCTCAAACTCCGGGAGAGATTCTCAAAACAAGGTTGACATGTTTCGAGTTCCTTTCAACAGTTTGGAAATCCCGCTGAAACTTTGGACATTCTGGCGAAGGGTTCCCAATCCCCGACAAGACTGGTACCCTTTCACGTCCAAATCTCTCAAACTCCGGGAGAGATTCTCAAAACCAAGGTTGACATGTTTCGAGTTCCTTTCAACATTTTGGAAATCCCGCTGAAACTTTGGACATTCTCGCGAAGGGTTCCCAATCCCCGACAAGAGTGGTACCCTTTCACGTCCAAATCTCTCAAACTCCGGGAGAGATTCTCAAAACCAAGGTTGACATGTTTCGAGTTCCTTTCAACATTTTGGAAATCCCGCTGAAATTTTGGACATTCTCGCGAAGGGTTCCCAATCCCCGACAAGATTGGTACCCTTTCACGTCCAAATCTCTCAAACTCCGGGAGAGATTCTCAAAACCAAGGTTGACATGTTTCGAGTTCCTTTCAACATTTTTGAAATCCCGCTGAAACTTTGGACATTCTCGCGAAGGGTTCCCAATCCCCGACAAGACTGGTACCCTTTCACGTCCAAATCTCTCAAACTCCGGGAGAGATTCTCAAAACCAAGGTTGACATGTTTCGAGTTCCTTTCAACATTTTGGAAATCCTGCTGAAACTTTGGACATTCTCGCGAAGGGTTCCCGATCCCCGACAAGATTGGTACCCTTTCACGTCCAAATCTCTCAAACTCCGGGAGAGATTCTCAAAACCAAGGTTGACATGTTTCGAGTTCCTTTCAACATTTTGGAAATCCCGCTGAAACTTTGGACATTCTCGCGAAGGGTTCCCAATCCCCGACAAGATTGGTACCCTTTCACGTCCAAATCTCTCAAACTCCGGGAGAGATTCTCAAAACCAAGGTTGACATGTTTCGAGTTCCTTTCAACATTTTGGAAATCCCGCTGAAACTTTGGACATTCTCGCGAAGGGTTCCCAATCCCCGACAAGATTGGTACCCTTTCACGTCCAAATCTCTCAAACTCCGGGAGAGATTCTCAAAACCAAGGTTGACATGTTTCGAGTTCCTTTCAACAGTTTGGAAATCCCGCTGAAACTTTGGACATTCTCGGGAAGGGTTCCCAATCCCCGACAAGATTGGTACACTTTCACGTCCAAATCTCTCAAACTCCGGGAGAGATTCTCAAAACAAGGTTGACATGTTTCGAGTTCCTTTCAACAGTTTGGAAATCCCGCTGAAACTTTGGACATTCTGGCGAAGGGTTCCCAATCCCCGACAAGACTGGTACCCTTTCACGTCCAAATCTCTCAAACTCCGGGAGAGATTCTCAAAACCAAGGTTGACATGTTTCGAGTTCCTTTCAACATTTTGGAAATCCCGCTGAAACTTTGGACATTCTCGCGAAGGGTTCCCAATCCCCGACAAGAGTGGTACCCTTTCACGTCCAAATCTCTCAAACTCCGGGAGAGATTCTCAAAACCAAGGTTGACATGTTTCGAGTTCCTTTCAACATTTTGGAAATCCCGCTGAAACTTTGGACATTCTCGCGAAGGGTTCCCAATCCCCGACAAGATTGGTACCCTTTCACGTCCAAATCTCTCAAACTCCGGGAGAGATTCTCAAAACCAAGGTTGACATGTTTCGAGTTCCTTTCAACATTTTGGAAATCCCGCTGAAACTTTGGACATTCTCGCGAAGGGTTCCCGATCCCCGACAAGATTGGTACCCTTTCACGTCCAAATCTCTCAAACTCCGGGAGAGATTCTCAAAACCAAGGTTGACATGTTTCGAGTTCCTCTCAACATTTTGGAAATCCCGCTGAAACTTTGGACATTCTCGCGAAGGGTTCCCAATCCCCGACAAGATTGGTACCCTTTCACGTCCAAATCTCTCAAACTCTGGGAGAGATTCTCAAAACCAAGGTTGACATGTTTCGAGTTCCTTTCAACATTTTTGAAATCCCGCTGAAACTTTGGACATTCTCGCGAAGGGTTCCCAATCCCCGACAAGACTGGTACCCTTTCACGTCCAAATCTCTCAAACTCCGGGAGAGATTCTCAAAACCAAGGTTGACATGTTTCGAGTTCCTTTCAACATTTTGGAAATCCCGCTGAAACTTTGGACATTCTCGCGAAGGGTTCCCGATCCCCGACAAGATTGGTACCCTTTCACGTCCAAATCTCTCAAACTCCGGGAGAGATTCTCAAAACCAAGGTTGACATGTTTCGAGTTCCTTTCAACATTTTGGAAATCCCGCTGAAACTTTGGGCATTCTCGCGAAGGGTTCCCGATCCCCGACAAGATTGGTACCCTTTCACGTCCAAATCTCTCAAACTCCGGGAGAGATTCTCAAAACCAAGGGTGACATGGTTCGAGTTCCTTTCAACAGTTTGGAAATCCCGCTGAAACTTTGGACATTCTCGCGAACGGTTCCCGATCCCCGACAAGATTGGTACCCTTTCACGTCCAAATCTCTCAAACTCCGGGAGAGATTCTCAAAACCAAGGTTGACATGTTTCGAGTTCCTTTCAACATTTTGGAAATCCCGCTGAAACTTTGGACATTCTCGCGAAGGGTTCCAAATCCCCGACAAGATTGGTACCCTTTCACGTCCAAATCTCTCAAACTCCGGGAGAGATTCTCAACACCAAGGTTGACATGTTTCGAGTTCCTTTCAACATTTTGGAAATCCCGCTGAAACATTGGACATTCTCGCGAAGGGTTCCCAATCCTCGACAAGATTGGTACCCTTTCACGTCCAAATCTCTCAAACTCCGGGAGAGATTCTCAAAACCAAGGTTGACATGTTTCGAGTTCCTTTCAACATTTTGGAAATCCCGCTGAAACTTTGGACATTCTCGCGAAGGGTTCCTAATCCCCGACAAGATTGGTACCCTTTCACGTCCAAATCTCTCAAACTCCGGGGGAGATTCTCAAAACCAAGGTTGACATGTTTCGAGTTCCTTTCAACAGTTTGGAAATCCCGCTGAAACTTTGGACATTCTCGCGAAGGGTTCCCGATCCCCGACAAGATTGGTACCCTTTCACGTCCAAATCTCTCAAACTCCGGGAGAGATTCTCAAAACCAAGGTTGACATGTTTCGAGTTCCTTTCAACATTTTGGAAATCCCGCTGAAACTTTGGACATTCTCGCGAAGGGTTCCTAATCCCCGACTAGATTGGTACCCTTTCACGTCCAAATCTCTCAAACTCCGGGAGAGATTCTCAAAACCAAGGTTGACATGTTTCGAGTTCCTTTCAACATTTTGGAAATCCCGCTGAAACTTTGGACATTCTCGCGAAGGGTTCCCAATCCCCGACAAGATTGGTACCCTTTCACGTCCGAATCTCTCAAGCTCCGGGGGAGATTCTCAAAACCAAGGTTGACATGTTTCGAGTTCCTTTCAACATTTTGGAAATCCCGCTGAAACTTTGGACATTCTCGTGAAGGGTTCCCGATCCCCGACAAGATTGTTACCCTTTCACGTCCAAATCTCTCAAACTCCGGGAGAGATTCTCAAAACCAAGGTTGACATGTTTCGAGTTCCTTTCAACATTTTGGAAATCCCGCTGAAACTTTGGACATTCTCGCGAAGGGTTCCCAATCCCCGACAAGACTGGTACCCTTTCACGTCCGAATCTCTCAAACTCCGGGAGAGATTCTCAAAACCAAGGTTGACATGTTTCGAGTTCCTTTCAACATTTTGGAAATCCCGCTGAAACTTTGGACATTCTCGCGAAGGGTTCCCAATCCCCGACAAGACTGGAACCCTTTCACGTCCAAATCTCTCAAACTCCGGGAGAGATTCTCAAAACCAAGGTTGACATGTTTCGAGTTCCTTTCAACAGTTTGGAAATCCCGCTGAAACTTTGGACATTCTCGCGAAGGGTTCCCGATCCCCGACAAGATTGGTACCCTTTCACGTCCAAATCTCTCAAACTCCGGGAGAGATTCTCAAAACCAAGGTTGACATGTTTCGAGTTCCTTTCAACATTTTGGAAATCCCGCTGAATCTTTGGACATTCTCGCGAAGGGTTCCTAATCCCCGACTAGATTGGTACCCTTTCACGTCCAAATCTCTCAAACTCCGGGAGAGATTCTCAAAACCAAGGTTGACATGTTTCGAGTTCCTTTCAACATTTTGGAAATCCCGCTGAAACTTTGGACATTCTCGCGAAGGGTTCCCAATCCCCGACAAGATTGGTACCCTTTCACGTCCGAATCTCTCAAGCTCCGGGGGAGATTCTCAAAACCAAGGTTGACATGTTTCGAGTTCCTTTCAACATTTTGGAAATCCCGCTGAAACTTTGGACATTCTCGTGAAGGGTTCCCGATCCCCGACAAGATTGTTACCCTTTCACGTCCAAATCTCTCAAACTCCGGGAGAGATTCTCAAAACCAAGGTTGACATGTTTCGAGTTCCTTTCAACATTTTGGAAATCCCGCTGAAACTTTGGACATTCTCGCGAAGGGTTCCCAATCCCCGACAAGATTGGTACCCTTTCACGTCCGAATCTCTCAAACTCCGGGAGAGATTCTCAAAACCAAGGTTGACATGTTTCGAGTTCCTTTCAACATTTTGGAAATCCCGCTGAAACTTTGGACATTCTCGCGAAGGGTTCCCAATCCCTGACAAGATTGGTACCCTTTCACGTCCAAATCTCTCAAACTCCGGGAGAGATTCTCAAAACCAAGGTTGACATGTTTCGAGTTCCTTTCAACAGTTTGGAAATCCCGCTGAAACTTTGGACATTCTGGCGAAGGGTTCCCAATCCCCGACAAGATTGGTACCCTTTCACGTCCAAATCTCTCAAACTCTGGGAGAGATTCTCAAAATAATGGTTGACATGGTTCGAGTTCCTTTCAACATTTTGGAATTTCCGCTGAAACTTTGGACATTCTCGCGAAGGGTTCCCAATCCCCAACAAGATTGGTACCCTTTCACGTCCAAATCTCTCAAACTCCAGGAGAGATTCTCAAAACCAAGGTTGACATGTTTCGAGTTCCTTTCAACATTTTGGAAATCCCGCTGAAACTTTGGACATTCTCGCGAAGGGTTCCTAATCCCCGACAAGATTGGTACCCTTTCACGTCCAAATCTCTCAAACTCCGGGAGAGATTCTCAAAACCAAGGTTGACATGTTTCGAGTTCCTTTCAACATTTTGGAAATCCCGCTGAAACTTTGGACATTCTCGCGAAGGGTTCCCAATCCCCGACAAGATTGGTACCCTTTCACGTCCGAATCTCTCAAGCTCCGGGGGAGATTCTCAAAACCAAGGTTGACATGTTTCGAGTTCCTTTCAACATTTTGGAAATCCCGCTGAAACTTTGGACATTCTCGTGAAGGGTTCCCGATCCCCGACAAGATTGTTACCCTTTCACGTCCAAATCTCTCAAACTCCGGGAGAGATTCTCAAAACCAAGGTTGACATGTTTCGAGTTCCTTTCAACATTTTGGAAATCCCGCTGAAACTTTGGACATTCTCGCGAAGGGTTCCCAATCCCCGACAAGATTGGTACCCTTTCACGTCCGAATCTCTCAAACTCCGGGAGAGATTCTCAAAACCAAGGTTGACATGTTTCGAGTTCCTTTCAACATTTTGGAAATCCCGCTGAAACTTTGGACATTCTCGCGAAGGGTTCCCAATCCCCGACAAGATTGGTACCCTTTCACGTCCAAATCTCTCAAACTCCGGGAGAGATTCTCAAAACCAAGGTTGACATGTTTCGAGTTCCTTTCAACATTTTGGAAATCCCGCTGAAACTTTGGACATTCTGGCGAAGGGTTCCCAATCCCCGACAAGATTGGTACCCTTTCACGTCCAAATCTCTCAAACTCTGGGAGAGATTCTCAAAATAATGGTTGACATGGTTCGAGTTCCTTTCAACATTTTGGAATTTCCGCTGAAACTTTGGACATTCTCGCGAAGGGTTCCCAATCCCCAACAAGATTGGTACCCTTTCACGTCCAAATCTCTCAAACTCCAGGAGAGATTCTCAAAACCAAGGTTGACATGTTTCGAGTTCCTTTCAACATTTTGGAAATCCCGCTGAAACTTTGGACATTCTGGCGAAGGGTTCCCAATCCCCGACAAGACTGGAACCCTTTCACGTCCAAATCTCTCAAACTCCGGGAGAGATTCTCGAAACCAAGGTTGACATGTTTCGAGTTCCTTTCAACAGTTTGGAAATCCCGCTGAAACTTTGGACATTCTCGCGAAGGGTTCCCGATCCCCGACAAGATTGGTACCCTTTCACGTCCAAATCTCTCAAACTCCGGGAGAGATTCTGAAAACCAAGGTTGACATGTTTCGAGTTCCTTTCAACATTTTGGAAATCCCGCTGAAACTTTGGACATTCTCGCGAAGGGTTCCTAATCCCCGACTAGATTGGTACCCTTTCACGTCCAAATCTCTCAAACTCCGGGAGAGATTCTCAAAACCAAGGTTGACATGTTTCGAGTTCCTTTCAACATTTTGGAAATCCCGCTGAAACTTTGGACATTCTGGCGAAGGGTTCCCAATCCCCGACAAGATTGGTACCCTTTCACGTCCAAATCTCTCAAACTCTGGGAGAGATTCTCAAAATAATGGTTGACATGGTTCGAGTTCCTTTCAACATTTTGGAATTTCCGCTGAAACTTTGGACATTCTCGCGAAGGGTTCCCAATCCCCAACAAGATTGGTACCCTTTCACGTCCAAATCTCTCAAACTCCAGGAGAGATTCTCAAAACCAAGGTTGACATGTTTCGAGTTCCTTTCAACATTTTGGAAATCCCGCTGAAACTTTGGACATTCTGGCGAAGGGTTCCCAATCCCCGACAAGACTGGAACCCTTTCACGTCCAAATCTCTCAAACTCCGGGAGAGATTCTCGAAACCAAGGTTGACATGTTTCGAGTTCCTTTCAACAGTTTGGAAATCCCGCTGAAACTTTGGACATTCTCGCGAAGGGTTCCCGATCCCCGACAAGATTGTTACCCTTTCACGTCCAAATCTCTCAAACTCCGGGAGAGATTCTCAAAACCAAGGTTGACATGTTTCGAGTTCCTTTCAACATTTTGGAAATCCCGCTGAAACTTTGGACATTCTCGCGAAGGGTTCCCAATCCCCGACAAGATTGGTACCCTTTCACGTCCGAATCTCTCAAACTCCGGGAGAGATTCTCAAAACCAAGGTTGACATGTTTCGAGTTCCTTTCAACATTTTGGAAATCCCGCTGAAACTTTGGACATTCTCGCGAAGGGTTCCCAATCCCCGACAAGATTGGTACCCTTTCACGTCCAAATCTCTCAAACTCCGGGAGAGATTCTCAAAACCAAGGTTGACATGGTTCGAGTTCCTTTCAACATTTTGGAAATCCCGCTGAAACTTTGGACATTCTGGCGAAGGGTTCCCAATCCCCGACAAGATTGGTACCCTTTCACGTCCAAATCTCTCAATCTCTGGGAGAGATTCTCAAAATAATGGTTGACATGGTTCGAGTTCCTTTCAACATTTTGGAATTTCCGCTGAAACTTTGGACATTCTCGCGAAGGGTTCCCAATCCCCAACAAGATTGGTACCCTTTCACGTCCAAATCTCTCAAACTCCGGGAGAGATTCTCAAAACCAAGGTTGACATGTTTCGAGTTCCTTTCAACATTTTGGAAATCCCGCTGAAACTTTGGACATTCTCGCGAAGGGTTCCTAATCCCCGACAAGATTGGTACTCTTTCACGTCCAAATCTCTCAAACTCCGGGAGAGATTCTCAAAACCAAGGTTGACATGTTTCGAGTTCCTTTCAACATTTTGGAAATCCCGCTGAAACTTTGGACATTCTCGCGAAGGGTTCCCAATCCCCGACAAGATTGGTACCCTTTCACGTCCGAATCTCTCAAGCTCCGGGGGAGATTCTCAAAACCAAGGTTGACATGTTTCGAGTTCCTTTCAACATTTTGGAAATCCCGCTGAAACTTTGGACATTCTCGTGAAGGGTTCCCGATCCCCGACAAGATTGTTACCCTTTCACGTCCAAATCTCTCAAACTCCGGGAGAGATTCTCAAAACCAAGGTTGACATGTTTCGAGTTCCTTTCAACATTTTGGAAATCCCGCTGAAACTTTGGACATTCTCGCGAAGGGTTCCCAATCCCCGACAAGATTGGTACCCTTTCACGTCCGAATCTCTCAAACTCCGGGAGAGATTCTCAAAACCAAGGTTGACATGTTTCGAGTTCCTTTCAACATTTTGGAAATCCCGCTGAAACTTTGGACATTCTCGCGAAGGGTTCCCAATCCCCGACAAGATTGGTACCCTTTCACGTCCAAATCTCTCAAACTCCGGGAGAGATTCTCAAAACCAAGGTTGACATGTTTCGAGTTCCTTTCAACATTTTGGAAATCCCGCTGAAACTTTGGACATTCTGGCGAAGGGTTCCCAATCCCCGACAAGATTGGTACCCTTTCACGTCCAAATCTCTCAAACTCTGGGAGAGATTCTCAAAATAATGGTTGACATGGTTCGAGTTCCTTTCAACATTTTGGAATTTCCGCTGAAACTTTGGACATTCTCGCGAAGGGTTCCCAATCCCCAACAAGATTGGTACCCTTTCACGTCCAAATCTCTCAAACTCCAGGAGAGATTCTCAAAACCAAGGTTGACATGTTTCGAGTTCCTTTCAACATTTTGGAAATCCCGCTGAAACTTTGGACATTCTGGCGAAGGGTTCCCAATCCCCGACAAGACTGGAACCCTTTCACGTCCAAATCTCTCAAACTCCGGGAGAGATTCTCGAAACCAAGGTTGACATGTTTCGAGTTCCTTTCAACAGTTTGGAAATCCCGCTGAAACTTTGGACATTCTCGCGAAGGGTTCCTAATGCCCGACTAGATTGGTACCCTTTCACGTCCAAATCTCTCAAACTCCGGGAGAGATTCTCGAAACCAAGGTTGACATGTTTCGAGTTCCTTTCAACATTTTGGAAATCCCGCTGAAACTTTGGACATTCTCGCGAAGGGTTCCCAATCCCCGACAAGATTGGTACCCTTTCACGTCCAAATCTCTCAAACTCCGGGAGAGATTCTCAAAACCAAGGTTGACATGGTTCGAGTTCCTTTCAACATTTTGGAAATCCCGCTGAAACTTTGGACATTCTCGCGAAGGGTTCCCAATCCCCGACAAGACTGGTACCCTTTCACGTCCAAATCTCTCAAACTCCGGGAGAGATTCTCAAAACCAAGGTTGACATGTTTCGAGTTCCTTTCAACATTTTGGAAATCCCGCTGAAACTTTGGACATTCTGGCGAAGGGTTCCCGATCCCCGACAAGATTGGTACCCTTTCACGTCCAAATCTCTCAAACTCCGGGAGAGATTCTCAAAACCAAGGTTGACATGTTTCGAGTTCCTTTCAACATTTTGGAAATCCCGCTGAAACTTTGGACATTCTCGCGAAGGGTTCCCAATCCCCGACAAGATTGGTACCCTTTCACGTCCAAATCTCTCAAACTCCGGGAGAGATTCTCAAAACCAAGGTTGACATGTTTCGAGTTCCTTTCAACAGTTTGGAAATCCCGCTGAAACTTTGGACATTCTGGCGAAGGGTTCCCAATCCCCGACAAGTTTGGTACCCTTTCACGTCCAAATCTCTCAAACTCCGGGAGAGATTCTCAAAACCAAGGTTGACATGTTTCGAGTTCCTTTCAACAGTTTGGAAATCCCGCTGAAACTTTGGACATTCTCGCGAAGGGTTCCCAATCCCCGACAAGATTGGTACCCTTTCACGTCCAAATCTCTCAAACTCCGGGAGAGATTCTCAAAACCAAGGTTGACATGTTTCGAGTTCCTTTCAACATTTTGGAAATCCCGCTGAAACTTTGGACATTCTCGCGAAGGGTTCCCAATCCCCAACAAGATTGGTACCCTTTCACGTCCAAATCTCTCAAACTCTGGGAGAGATTCTCAAAACCAAGGTTGACATGTTTCGAGTTCCTTTCAACATTTTTGAAATCCCGCTGAAACTTTGGACATTCTGGCGAAGGGTTCCCAATCCCCGACAAGACTGGTACCCTTTCACGTCCAAATCTCTCAAACTTCGGGAGAGATTCTCAAAACCAAGGTTGACATGGTTTGAGTTCCTTTCAACAGTTTGGAAATCCCGCTGAAACTTTGGACATTCTCGCGAAGGGTTCCCAATCCCCGACAAGAGTGGTACACTTTCACGTCCAAATCTCTCAAACTCCGGGAGAGATTCTCAAAACCAAGGTTGACATGTTTCGAGTTCCTTTCAACATTTTGGAAATCCCGCTGAAACTTTGGACATTCTCGCGAAGGGTTCCCAATCCCCGACAAGATTGGTACCCTTTCACGTCCAAATCTCTCAAACTCCGGGAGAGATTCTCGAAACCAAGGTTGACATGTTTCGAGTTCCTTTCAACATTTTGGAAATCCCGCTGAAACTTTGGACATTCTCGCGAAGGGTTCCCGATCCCCGACAAGATTGGTACCCTTTCACGTCCAAATCTCTCAAACTCCGGGAGAGATTCTCAAAACCAAGGTTGACATGTTTCGAGTTCCTTTCAACATTTTGGAAATCCCGCTGAAACTTTGGACATTCTCGCGAAGGGTTCCCAATCCCCGACAAGATTGGTACCCTTTCACGTCCAAATCTCTCAAACTCCGGGAGAGATTCTCAAAACCAAGGTTGACATGTTTCGAGTTCCTTTCAACATTTTGGAAATCCCGCTGAAACTTTGGACATTCTCGCGAAGGGTTCCCGATCCCCGACAAGATTGGTACCCTTTCACGTCCAAATCTCTCAAACTCCGGGAGAGATTCTCAAAACCAAGGTTGACATGTTTCGAGTTCCTTTCAACATTTTGGAAATCCCGCTGAAACTTTGGACATTCTCGCGAAGGGTTCCCAATCCCCGACAAGATTGGTACCCTTTCACGTCCAAATCTCTCAAACTCTGGGAGAGATTCTCAAAACCAAGGTTGACATGTTTCGAGTTCCTTTCAACATTTTTGAAATCCCGCTGAAACTTTGGACATTCTCGCGAAGGGTTCCCAATCCCCGACAAGACTGGTACCCTTTCACGTCCAAATCTCTCAAACTCTGGGAGAGATTCTCAAAACCAAGGTTGACATGTTTCGAGTTCCTTTCAACATTTTGGAAATCCCGCTGAAACTTTGGACATTCTGGCGAAGGGTTCCCGATCCCCGACAAGATTGGTACCCTTTCACGTCCAAATCTCTCAAACTCCGGGAGAGATTCTCAAAACCAAGGTTGACATGTTTCGAGTTCCTTTCAACATTTTGGAAATCCCGCTGAAACTTTGGACATTCTCGCGAAGGGTTCCCAATCCCCGACAAGATTGGTACCCTTTCACGTCCAAATCTCTCAAACTCCGGGAGAGATTCTCAAAACCAAGGTTGACATGTTTCGAGTTCCTTTCAACATTTTGGAAATCCCGCTGAAACTTTGGACATTCTCGCGAAGGGTTCCCAATCCCCGACAAGTTTGGTACCCTTTCACGTCCAAATCTCTCAAACTCCGGGACAGATTCTCAAAACCAAGGTTGACATGTTTCGAGTTCCTTTCAACAGTTTGGAAATCCCGCTGAAACTTTGGACATTCTCGCGAAGGGTTCCCAATCCCCGACAAGATTGGTACCCTTTCACGTCCAAATCTCTCAAACTCCGGGAGAGATTCTCAAAACCAAGGTTGACATGTTTCGAGTTCCTTTCAACATTTTGGAAATCCCGCTGAAACTTTGGACATTCTCGCGAAGGGTTCCCAATCCCCAACAAGATTGGTACCCTTTCACGTCCAAATCTCTCAAACTCTGGGAGAGATTCTCAAAACCAAGGTTGACATGTTTCGAGTTCCTTTCAACATTTTTGAAATCCCGCTGAAACTTTGGACATTCTCGCGAAGGGTTCCCAATCCCCGACAAGACTGGTACCCTTTCACGTCCAAATCTCTCAAACTCCGGGAGAGATTCTCAAAACCAAGGTTGACATGTTTCGAGTTCCTTTCAACATTTTTGAAATCCTGCTGAAACTTTGGACATTCTCGCGAAGGGTTCCCGATCCCCGACAAGATTGGTACCCTTTCACGTCCAAATGTCTCAAACTCCGGGAGAGATTCTCAAAACCAAGGTTGACATGTTTCGAGTTCCTTTCAACATTTTGGAAATCCCGCTGAAACTTTGGGCATTCTCGCGAAGGGTTCCCGATCCCCGACAAGATTGGTACCCTTTCACGTCCAAATCTCTCAAACTCCGGGAGAGATTCTCAAAACCAAGGGTGACATGGTTCGAGTTCCTTTCAACAGTTTGGAAATCCCGCTGAAACTTTGGACATTCTCGCGAACGGTTCCCGATCCCCGACAAGATTGGTACCCTTTCACGTCCAAATCTCTCAAACTCCGGGAGAGATTCTCAAAACCAAGGTTGACATGTTTCGAGTTCCTTTCAACATTTTGGAAATCCCGCTGAAACTTTGGACATTCTCGCGAAGGGTTCCTAATCCCCGACAAGATTGGTACCCTTTCACGTCCAAATCTCTCAAACTCCGGGGGAGATTCTCAAAACCAAGGTTGACATGTTTCGAGTTCCTTTCAACAGTTTGGAAATCCCGCTGAAACTTTGGACATTCTCGCGAACGGTTCCCGATCCCCGACAAGATTGGTACCCTTTCACGTCCAAATCTCTCAAACTCCGGGAGAGATTCTCAAAACCAAGGTTGACATGTTTCGAGTTCCTTTCAACATTTTGGAAATCCCGCTGAAACTTTGGACATTCTCGCGAAGGGTTCCCAATCCCCAACAAGATTGGTACCCTTTCACGTCCAAATCTCTCAAACTCTGGGAGAGATTCTCAAAACCAAGGTTGACATGTTTCGAGTTCCTTTCAACATTTTTGAAATCCCGCTGAAACTTTGGACATTCTCGCGAAGGGTTCCCAATCCCCGACAAGACTGGTACCCTTTCACGTCCAAATCTCTCAAACTCCGGGAGAGATTCTCAAAACCAAGTTTGACATGTTTCGAGTTCCTTTCAACATTTTGGAAATCCTGCTGAAACTTTGGACATTCTCGCGAAGGGTTCCCGATCCCCGACAAGATTGGTACCCTTTCACGTCCAAATCTCTCAAACTCCGGGAGAGATTCTCAAAACCAAGGTTGACATGTTTCGAGTTCCTTTCAACATTTTGGAAATCCCGCTGAAACTTTGGGCATTCTCGCGAAGGGTTCCCGATCCCCGACAAGATTGGTACCCTTTCACGTCCAAATCTCTCAAACTCCGGGAGAGATTCTCAAAACCAAGGGTGACATGGTTCGAGTTCCTTTCAACAGTTTGGAAATCCCGCTGAAACTTTGGACATTCTCGCGAACGGTTCCCGATCCCCGACAAGATTGGTACCCTTTCACGTCCAAATCTCTCAAACTCCGGGAGAGATTCTCAAAACCAAGGTTGACATGTTTCGAGTTCCTTTCAACATTTTGGAAATCCCGCTGAAACTTTGGACATTCTCGCGAAGGGTTCCCAATCCCCGACAAGATTGGTACCCTTTCACGTCCAAATCTCTCAAACTCCGGGAGAGATTCTCAAAACCAAGGTTGACATGTTTCGAGTTCCTTTCAACATTTTGGAAATCCCGCTGAAACTTTGGACATTCTCGCGAAGGGTTCCCAATCCTCGACAAGATTGGTACCCTTTCACGTCCAAATCTCTCAAACTCCGGGAGAGATTCTCAAAACCAAGGGTGACATGGTTCGAGTTCCTTTCAACAGTTTGGAAATCCCGCTGAAACTTTGGACATTCTCGCGAACGGTTCCCGATCCCCGACAAGATTGGTACCCTTTCACGTCCAAATCTCTCAAACTCCGGGAGAGATTCTCAAAACCAAGGTTGACATGTTTCGAGTTCCTTTCAACATTTTGGAAATCCCGCTGAAACTTTGGACATTCTCGCGAAGGGTTCCTAATCCCCGACAAGATTGGTACCCTTTCACGTCCAAATCTCTCAAACTCCGGGAGAGATTCTCAAAACCAAGGTTGACATGTTTCGAGTTCCTTTCAACAGTTTGGAAATCCCGCTGAAACTTTGGACATTCTCGAGAACGGTTCCCGATCCCCGACAAGATTGGTACCCTTTCACGTCCAAATCTCTCAAACTCCGGGAGAGATTCTCAAAACCAAGGTTGACATGTTTCGAGTTCCTTTCAACATTTTGGAAATCCCGCTGAAACTTTGGACATTCTCGCGAAGGGTTCCCAATCCCCAACAAGATTGGTACCCTTTCACGTCCAAATCTCTCAAACTCTGGGAGAGATTCTCAAAACCAAGGTTGACATGTTTCGAGTTCCTTTCAACATTTTTGAAATCCCGCTGAAACTTTGGACATTCTCGCGAAGGGTTCCCGATCCCCGACAAGATTGGTACCCTTTCATGTCCAAATCTCTCAAACTCCGGGAGAGATTCTCAAAACCAAGGTTGACATGTTTCGAGTTCCTTTCAACATTTTGGAAATCCCGCTGAAACTTTGGGCATTCTCGCGAAGGGTTCCCGATCCCCGACAAGATTGGTACCCTTTCACGTCCAAATCTCTCAAACTCCGGGAGAGATTCTCAAAACCAAGGGTGACATGGTTCGAGTTCCTTTCAACAGTTTGGAAATCCCGCTGAAACTTTGGACATTCTCGCGAACGGTTCCCGATCCCCGACAAGATTGGTACCCTTTCACGTCCAAATCTCTCAAACTCCGGGAGAGATTCTCAAAACCAAGGTTGACATGTTTCGAGTTCCTTTCAACATTTTGGAAATCCCGCTGAAACTTTGGACATTCTCGCGAAGGGTTCCCAATCCCCGACAAGATTGGTACCCTTTCACGTCCAAATCTCTCAAACTCCGGGAGAGATTCTCAACACCAAGGTTGACATGTTTCGAGTTCCTTTCAACATTTTGGAAATCCCGCTGAAACTTTGGACATTCTCGCGAAGGGTTCCCAATCCTCGACAAGATTGGTACCCTTTCACGTCCAAATCTCTCAAACTCCGGGAGAGATTCTCAAAACCAAGGTTGACATGTTTCGAGTTCCTTTCAACATTTTGGAAATCCCGCTGAAACTTTGGACATTCTCGCGAAGGGTTCCTAATCCCCGACAAGATTGGTACCCTTTCACGTGCAAATCTCTCAAACTCCGGGGGAGATTCTCAAAACCAAGGTTGACATGTTTCGAGTTCCTTTCAACATTTTGGAAATCCCGCTGAAACTTTGGACATTCTCGCGAAGGGTTCCCGATCCCCGACAAGATTGTTACCCTTTCACGTCCAAATCTCTCAAACTCCGGGAGAGATTCTCAAAACCAAGGTTGACATGTTTCGAGTTCCTTTCAACATTTTGGAAATCCCGCTGAAACTTTGGACATTCTCGCGAAGGGTTCCCAATCCCCGACAAGATTGGTACCCTTTCACGTCCAAATCTCTCAAACTCCGGGAGAGATTCTCGAAACCAAGGTTGACATGTTTCGAGTTCCTTTCAACAGTTTGGAAATCCCGCTGAAACTTTGGACATTCTGGCGAAGGGTTCCCAATCCCCAACAAGACTGGTACCCTTTCACGTCCAAATCTCTCAAACTCCGGGAGAGATTCTCGAAACCAAGGTTGACATGGTTCGAGTTCCTTTCAACAGTTTGGAAATCCCGCTGAAACTTTGGACATTCTCGCGAAGGGTTCCCAATCCCCGACAAGAGTGGTACACTTTCACGTCCAAATCTCTCAAACTCCGGGAGAGATTCTCAAAACCAAGGTTGACATGTTTCGAGTTCCTTTCAACATTTTGGAAATCCCGCTGAAACTTCGGACATTCTCGCGAAGGGTTCCCAATCCCCGACAAGATTGGTACCCTTTCACGTCCAAATCTCTCAAACTCCGGGAGAGATTCTCGAAACCAAGGTTGACATGTTTCGAGTTCCTTTCAACATTTTGGAAATCCCGCTGAAACTTTGGACATTCTCGCGAAGGGTTCCCGATCCCCGACAAGATTGGTACCCTTTCACGTCCAAA
The DNA here is from genome assembly GCF_964273445.1 of Streptopelia decaocto. NCBI lineage: Eukaryota > Metazoa > Chordata > Aves > Columbiformes > Columbidae > Streptopelia > Streptopelia decaocto. The sequence goes on along the minus strand of NW_028116552.1, from coordinate 714,328 downwards.
TCTCTCAAACTCCGGGAGAGATTCTCAAAACCAAGGTTGACATGTTTCGAGTTCCTTTCAACATTTTGGAAATCCCGCTGAAACTTTGGACATTCTCGCGAAGGGTTCCCAATCCCTGACAAGATTGGTACCCTTTCACGTCCAAATCTCTCAAACTCCGGGAGAGATTCTCAAAACCAAGGTTGACATGTTTCGAGTTCCTTTCAACATTTTGGAAATCCCGCTGAAACTTTGGACATTCTCGCGAAGGGTTCCCAATCCCCGACAAGACTGGTACCCTTTAACGTCCAAATCTCTCAAACTCTGGGAGAGATTCTCAAAACCAAGGTTGACATGTTTCGAGTTCCTTTCAACATTTTGGAAATCCTGCTGAAACTTTGGACATTCTCGCGAAGGGTTCCTAATCCCCGACAAGATTGGTACACTTTCACGTCCAAATCTCTCAAACTCCGGGAGAGATTCTCAAAACCAAGGTTGACATGTTTCGAGTTCCTTTCAACATTTTGGAAATCCCGCTGAAACTTTGGGCATTCTCGCGAAGGGTTCCCGATCCCCGACAAGATTGGTACCCTTTCACGTCCAAATCTCTCAAACTCCGGGAGAGATTCTCAAAACCAAGGGTGACATGGTTCGAGTTCCTTTCAACAGTTTGGAAATCCCGCTGAAACTTTGGACATTCTCGCGAACGGTTCCCGATCCCCGACAAGATTGGTACCCTTTCACGTCCAAATCTCTCAAACTCCGGGAGAGATTCTCAAAACCAAGGTTGACATGTTTCGAGTTCCTTTCAACATTTTGGAAATCCCGCTGAAACTTTGGACATTCTCGCGAAGGGTTCCCGTTCCCCGACAAGATTGGTACCCTTTCACGTCCAAATCTCTCAAACTCCGGGAGAGATTCTCAACACCAAGGTTGACATGTTTCGAGTTCCTTTCAACATTTTGGAAATCCCGCTGAAACTTTGGACATTCTCGCGAAGGGTTCCCAATCCTCGACAAGATTGGTACCCTTTCACGTCCAAATCTCTCAAACTCCGGGAGAGATTCTCAAAACCAAGGTTGACATGTTTCGAGTTCCTTTCAACATTTTGGAAATCCCGCTGAAACTTTGGACATTCTCGCGAAGGGTTCCTAATCCCCGACAAGATTGGTACCCTTTCACGTGCAAATCTCTCAAACTCCGGGGGAGATTCTCAAAACCAAGGTTGACATGTTTCGAGTTCCTTTCAACATTTTGGAAATCCCGCTGAAACTTTGGACATTCTCGCGAAGGGTTCCCGATCCCCGACAAGATTGTTACCCTTTCACGTCCAAATCTCTCAAACTCCGGGAGAGATTCTCAAAACCAAGGTTGACATGTTTCGAGTTCCTTTCAACATTTTGGAAATCCCGCTGAAACTTTGGACATTCTCGCGAAGGGTTCCCAATCCCCGACAAGATTGGTACCCTTTCACGTCCAAATCTCTCAAACTCCGGGAGAGATTCTCGAAACCAAGGTTGACATGTTTCGAGTTCCTTTCAACAGTTTGGAAATCCCGCTGAAACTTTGGACATTCTGGCGAAGGGTTCCCAATCCCCGACAAGACTGGTACCCTTTCACGTCCAAATCTCTCAAACTCCGGGAGAGATTCTCGAAACCAAGGTTGACATGGTTCGAGTTCCTTTCAACAGTTTGGAAATCCCGCTGAAACTTTGGACATTCTCGCGAAGGGTTCCCAATCCCCGACAAGAGTGGTACACTTTCACGTCCAAATCTCTCAAACTCCGGGAGAGATTCTCAAAACCAAGGTTGACATGTTTCGAGTTCCTTTCAACATTTTGGAAATCCCGCTGAAACTTCGGACATTCTCGCGAAGGGTTCCCAATCCCCGACAAGATTGGTACCCTTTCACGTCCAAATCTCTCAAACTCCGGGAGAGATTCTCGAAACCAAGGTTGACATGTTTCGAGTTCCTTTCAACATTTTGGAAATCCCGCTGAAACTTTGGACATTCTCGCGAAGGGTTCCCGATCCCCGACAAGATTGGTACCCTTTCACGTCCAAATCTCTCAAACTCCGGGAGAGATTCTCAAAACCAAGGTTGACATGTTTCGAGTTCCTTTCAACATTTTGGAAATCCCGCTGAAACTTTGGACATTCTCGCGAAGGGTTCCCAATCCCTGACAAGATTGGTACCCTTTCACGTCCAAATCTCTCAAACTCCGGGAGAGATTCTCAAAACCAAGGTTGACATGTTTCGAGTTCCTTTCAACATTTTGGAAATCCCGCTGAAACTTTGGACATTCTCGCGAAGGGTTCCCAATCCCCGACAAGACTGGTACCCTTTAACGTCCAAATCTCTCAAACTCTGGGAGAGATTCTCAAAACCAAGGTTGACATGTTTCGAGTTCCTTTCAACATTTTGGAAATCCTGCTGAAACTTTGGACATTCTCGCGAAGGGTTCCTAATCCCCGACAAGATTGGTACCCTTTCACGTCCAAATCTCTCAAACTCCGGGAGAGATTCTCAAAACCAAGGTTGACATGTTTCGAGTTCCTTTCAACATTTTGGAAATCCCGCTGAAACTTTGGGCATTCTCGCGAAGGGTTCCCGATCCCCGACAAGATTGGTACCCTTTCACGTCCAAATCTCTCAAACTCCGGGAGAGATTCTCAAAACCAAGGGTGACATGGTTCGAGTTCCTTTCAACAGTTTGGAAATCCCGCTGAAACTTTGGACATTCTCGCGAACGGTTCCCGATCCCCGACAAGATTGGTACCCTTTCACGTCCAAATCTCTCAAACTCCGGGAGAGATTCTCAAAACCAAGGTTGACATGTTTCGAGTTCCTTTCAACATTTTGGAAATCCCGCTGAAACTTTGGACATTCTCGCGAAGGGTTCCCGTTCCCCGACAAGATTGGTACCCTTTCACGTCCAAATCTCTCAAACTCCGGGAGAGATTCTCAACACCAAGGTTGACATGTTTCGAGTTCCTTTCAACATTTTGGAAATCCCGCTGAAACTTTGGACATTCTCGCGAAGGGTTCCCAATCCTCGACAAGATTGGTACCCTTTCACGTCCAAATCTCTCAAACTCCGGGAGAGATTCTCAAAACCAAGGTTGACATGTTTCGAGTTCCTTTCAACATTTTGGAAATCCCGCTGAAACTTTGGACATTCTCGCGAAGGGTTCCTAATCCCCGACAAGATTGGTACCCTTTCACGTGCAAATCTCTCAAACTCCGGGGGAGATTCTCAAAACCAAGGTTGACATGTTTCGAGTTCCTTTCAACATTTTGGAAATCCCGCTGAAACTTTGGACATTCTCGCGAAGGGTTCCCGATCCCCGACAAGATTGTTACCCTTTCACGTCCAAATCTCTCAAACTCCGGGAGAGATTCTCAAAACCAAGGTTGACATGTTTCGAGTTCCTTTCAACATTTTGGAAATCCCGCTGAAACTTTGGACATTCTCGCGAAGGGTTCCAAATCCCCGACAAGATTGGTACCCTTTCACGTCCAAATCTCTCAAACTCCGGGAGAGATTCTCGAAACCAAGGTTGACATGTTTCGAGTTCCTTTCAACAGTTTGGAAATCCCGCGGAAACTTTGGACATTCTGGCGAAGGGTTCCCAATCCCCGACAAGACTCGTACCCTTTCACGTCCAAATCTCTCAAACTCCGGGAGAGATTCTCGAAACCAAGGTTGACATGGTTCGAGTTCCTTTCAACAGTTTGGAAATCCCGCTGAAACTTTGGACATTCTCGCGAAGGGTTCCCAATCCCCGACAAGAGTGGTACACTTTCACGTCCAAATCTCTCAAACTCCGGGAGAGATTCTCAAAACCAAGGTTGACATGTTTCGAGTTCCTTTCAACATTTTGGAAATCCCGCTGAAACTTCGGACATTCTCGCGAAGGGTTCCCAATCCCCGACAAGATTGGTACCCTTTCACGTCCAAATCTCTCAAACTCCGGGAGAGATTCTCGAAACCAAGGTTGACATGTTTCGAGTTCCTTTCAACATTTTGGAAATCCCGCTGAAACTTTGGACATTCTCGCGAAGGGTTCCCGATCCCCGACAAGATTGGTACCCTTTCACGTCCAAATCTCTCAAACTCCGGGAGAGATTCTCAAAACCAAGGTTGACATGTTTCGAGTTCCTTTCAACATTTTGGAAATCCCGCTGAAACTTTGGACATTCTCGCGAAGGGTTCCCAATCCCTGACAAGATTGGTACCCTTTCACGTCCAAATCTCTCAAACTCCGGGAGAGATTCTCAAAACCAAGGTTGACATGTTTCGAGTTCCTTTCAACATTTTGGAAATCCCGCTGAAACTTTGGACATTCTCGCGAAGGGTTCCCAATCCCCGACAAGACTGGTACCCTTTAACGTCCAAATCTCTCAAACTCTGGGAGAGATTCTCAAAACCAAGGTTGACATGTTTCGAGTTCCTTTCAACATTTTGGAAATCCTGCTGAAACTTTGGACATTCTCGCGAAGGGTTCCCGATCCCCGACAAGATTGGTACCCTTTCACGTCCAAATCTCTCAAACTCCGGGAGAGATTCTCAAAACCAAGGTTGACATGTTTCGAGTTCCTTTCAACATTTTGGAAATCCCGCTGAAACTTTGGACATTCTCGCGAAGGGTTCCCAATCCCCGACAAGATTGGTACCCTTTCACGTCCAAATCTCTCAAACTCCGGGAGAGATTCTCAAAACCAAGGTTGACATGTTTCGAGTTCCTTTCAACATTTTGGAAATCCCGCTGAAACTTTGGACATTCTCGCGAAGGGTTCCCAATCCCCGACAAGATTGGTACCCTTTCACGTCCAAATCTCTCAAACTCCGGGAGAGATTCTCAAAACCAAGGTTGACATGTTTCGAGTTCCTTTCAACATTTTGGAAATCCCGCTGAAACTTTGGACATTCTCGGGTAGGGTTCCCAATCCCCGACAAGATTCGTACCCTTTCACGTCCAAATCTCTCAAACTCCGGGAGAGATTCTCAAAACCAAGGTTGACATGTTTCGAGTTCCTTTCAACAGTTTGGAAATCCCGCTGAAACTTTGGACATTCTGGCGAAGGGTTCCCAATCCCCGACAAGACTGGTACCCTTTCACGTCCAAATCTCTCAAACTCCGGGAGAGATTCTCAAAACCAAGGTTGACATGTTTCGAGTTCCTTTCAACATTTTGGAAATCCCGCTGAAACTTTGGACATTCTGGCGAAGGGTTCCCAATCCCCGACAAGACTGGTACCCTTTCACGTCGAAATCTCTCAAACTCCGGGAGAGATTCTCAAAACCAAGGTTGACATGTTTCGAGTTCCTTTCAACATTTTTGAAATCCCGCTGAAACTTTGGACATTCTCGCGAAGGGTTCCCAATCCCCGACAAGATTGGTACCCTTTCACGTCCAAATCTCTCAAACTCCGGGAGAGATTCTCAAAACCAAGGTTGACATGTTTCGAGTTCCTTTCAACATTTTGGAAATCCCGCTGAAACTTTGGTCATTCTCGCGAAGGGTTCCCGATCCCCGACAAGATTGGTACCCTTTCACGTCCAAATCTCTCAAACTCCGGGAGAGATTCTCAAAACCAAGGTTGACATGTTTCGAGTTCCTTTCAACATTTTGGAAATCCCGCTGAAACTTTGGACATTCTCGCGAAGGGTTCCCAATCCCCGACAAGATTGGTACCCTTTCACGTCCAAATCTCTCAAACTCTGGGAGAGATTCTCAAAACCAAGGTTGACATGTTTCGAGTTCCTTTCAACATTTTTGAAATCCCGCTGAAACTTTGGACATTCTCGCGAAGGGTTCCCAATCCCCGACAAGAGTGGTACACTTTCACGTCCAAATCTCTCAAACTCCGGGAGAGATTCTCAAAACCAAGGTTGACATGTTTCGAGTTCCTTTCAACATTTTGGAAATCCCGCTGAAACTTCGGACATTCTCGCGAAGGGTTCCCAATCCCCGACAAGATTGGTACCCTTTCACGTCCAAATCTCTCAAACTCCGGGAGAGATTCTCGAAACCAAGGTTGACATGTTTCGAGTTCCTTTCAACATTTTGGAAATCCCGCTGAAACTTTGGACATTCTCGCGAAGGGTTCCCGATCCCCGACAAGATTGGTACCCTTTCACGTCCAAATCTCTCAAACTCCGGGAGAGATTCTCAAAACCAAGGTTGACATGTTTCGAGTTCCTTTCAACATTTTGGAAATCCCGCTGAAACTTTGGACATTCTCGCGAAGGGTTCCCAATCCCTGACAAGATTGGTACCCTTTCACGTCCAAATCTCTCAAACTCCGGGAGAGATTCTCAAAACCAAGGTTGACATGTTTCGAGTTCCTTTCAACATTTTGGAAATCCCGCTGAAACTTTGGACATTCTCGCGAAGGGTTCCCAATCCCCGACAAGACTGGTACCCTTTAACGTCCAAATCTCTCAAACTCTGGGAGAGATTCTCAAAACCAAGGTTGACATGTTTCGAGTTCCTTTCAACATTTTGGAAATCCTGCTGAAACTTTGGACATTCTCGCGAAGGGTTCCCGATCCCCGACAAGATTGGTACCCTTTCACGTCCAAATCTCTCAAACTCCGGGAGAGATTCTCAAAACCAAGGTTGACATGTTTCGAGTTCCTTTCAACATTTTGGAAATCCCGCTGAAACTTTGGACATTCTCGCGAAGGGTTCCCAATCCCCGACAAGATTGGTACCCTTTCACGTCCAAATCTCTCAAACTCCGGGAGAGATTCTCAAAACCAAGGTTGACATGTTTCGAGTTCCTTTCAACATTTTGGAAATCCCGCTGAAACTTTGGACATTCTCGCGAAGGGTTCCCAATCCCCGACAAGATTGGTACCCTTTCACGTCCAAATCTCTCAAACTCCGGGAGAGATTCTCAAAACCAAGGTTGACATGTTTCGAGTTCCTTTCAACATTTTGGAAATCCCGCTGAAACTTTGGACATTCTCGGGTAGGGTTCCCAATCCCCGACAAGATTCGTACCCTTTCACGTCCAAATCTCTCAAACTCCGGGAGAGATTCTCAAAACCAAGGTTGACATGTTTCGAGTTCCTTTCAACAGTTTGGAAATCCCGCTGAAACTTTGGACATTCTGGCGAAGGGTTCCCAATCCCCGACAAGACTGGTACCCTTTCACGTCCAAATCTCTCAAACTCCGGGAGAGATTCTCAAAACCAAGGTTGACATGTTTCGAGTTCCTTTCAACATTTTGGAAATCCCGCTGAAACTTTGGACATTCTGGCGAAGGGTTCCCAATCCCCGACAAGACTGGTACCCTTTCACGTCGAAATCTCTCAAACTCCGGGAGAGATTCTCAAAACCAAGGTTGACATGTTTCGAGTTCCTTTCAACATTTTTGAAATCCCGCTGAAACTTTGGACATTCTCGCGAAGGGTTCCCAATCCCCGACAAGATTGGTACCCTTTCACGTCCAAATCTCTCAAACTCCGGGAGAGATTCTCAAAACCAAGGTTGACATGTTTCGAGTTCCTTTCAACATTTTGGAAATCCCGCTGAAACTTTGGTCATTCTCGCGAAGGGTTCCCGATCCCCGACAAGATTGGTACCCTTTCACGTCCAAATCTCTCAAACTCCGGGAGAGATTCTCAAAACCAAGGTTGACATGTTTCGAGTTCCTTTCAACATTTTGGAAATCCCGCTGAAACTTTGGACATTCTCGCGAAGGGTTCCCAATCCCCGACAAGATTGGTACCCTTTCACGTCCAAATCTCTCAAACTCTGGGAGAGATTCTCAAAACCAAGGTTGACATGTTTCGAGTTCCTTTCAACATTTTTGAAATCCCGCTGAAACTTTGGACATTCTCGCGAAGGGTTCCCAATCCCCGACAAGACTGGTACCCTTTCACGTCCAAATCTCTCAAACTCCGGGAGAGATTCTCAAAACCAAGGTTGACATGTTTCGAGTTCCTTTCAACATTTTGGAAATCCCGCTGAAACTTTGGACATTCTCGCGAAGGGTTCCCAATCCCCGACAAGATTGGTACCCTTTCACGTCCAAATCTCTCAAACTCCGGGAGAGATTCTCAAAACCAAGGTTGACATGTTTCGAGTTCCTTTCAACATTTTGGAAATCCCGCTGAAACTTTGGACATTCTCGCGAAGGGTTCCTAATCCCCGACTAGATTGGTACCCTTTCACGTCCAAATCTCTCAAACTCCGGGGGAGATTCTGAAAACCAAGGTTGACATGTTTCGAGTTCCTTTCAACATTTTGGAAATCCCGCTGAAACTTTGGACATTCTCGCGAAGGGTTCCCAATCCCCGACAAGATTGGTACCCTTTCACGTCCAAATCTCTCAAACTCCGGGAGAGATTCTCGAAACCAAGGTTGACATGTTTCGAGTTCCTTTCAACAGTTTGGAAATCCCGCTGAAACTTTGGTCATTCTCGCGAAGGGTTCCCAATCCCCGAAAAGATTGGTACCCTTTCACGTCCAAATCTCTCAAACTCTGGGAGAGATTCTCAAAACCAAGATTGACATGTTTCGAGTTCATTTCAACATTTTTGAAATCCTGCTGAAACTTTGGACATTCTCGCGAAGGGTTCCCAATCCCCGACAAGATTGGTACCCTTTCACGTCCAAATCTCTCAAACTCCGGGAGAGATTCTCGAAACCAAGGTTGACATGTTTCGAGTTCCTTTCAACATTTTGGAAATCCCGCTGAAACTTTGGACATTCTCGCGAAGGGTTCCCGATCCCCGACAAGATTGTTACCCTTTCACATCCAAATCTCTCAAACTCCGGGAGAGATTCTCAAAACCAAGGTTGACATGTTTCGAGTTCCTTTCAACATTTTGGAAATCCCGCTGAAACTTTGGACATTCTCGCGAAGGGTTCCCAATCCCCGACAAGATTGGTACCCTTTCACGTCCAAATCTCTCAAACTCCGGGAGAGATTCTCAAAACCAAGGTTGACATGTTTCGAGTTCCTTTCAACATTTTGGAAATCCCGCTGAAACTTTGGACATTCTGGCGAAGGGTTCCCAATCCCCGACAAGATTGGTACCCTTTCACGTCCAAATCTCTCAAACTCCGGGAGAGATTCTCAAAACCAAGGTTGACATGTTTCGAGTTCCTTTCAACATTTTGGAAATCCCGCTGAAACTTTGGACATTCTGGCGAAGGGTTCCCAATCCCCAACAAGATTGGTACCCTTTCACGTCCAAATCTCTCAAACTCTGGGAGAGATTCTCAAAACCAAGGTTGACATGTTTCGAGTTCCTTTCAACATTTTGGAAATCCTGCTGAAACTTTGGACATTCTCGCGAAGGGTTCCCGATCCCCGACAAGATTGGTACCCTTTCACGTCCAAATCTCTCAAACTCCGGGAGAGATTCTCAAAACCAAGGTTGACATGTTTCGAGTTCCTTTCAACATTTTGGAAATCCCGCTGAAACTTTGGACATTCTCGCAAAGGGTTCCCAATTCCCGACAAGATTGGTACCCTTTCACGTCCAAATCTCTCAAACTCCGGGAGAGATTCTCAAAACCAAGGTTGACATGTTTCGAGTTCCTTTCAACATTTTGGAAATCCCGCTGAAACTTTGGACATTCTCGCGAAAGGTTCCCAATCCCCGACAGGACTGGTACCCTTTCACGTCCAAATCTCTCAAACTCCGGGAGAGATTCTCGAAACCAAGGTTGACATGGTTCGAGTTCCTTTCAACAGTTTGGAAATCCCCCTGAAACTTTGGACATTCTCGCGAAGGGTTCCCAATCCCCGACTAGATTGGTACCCTTTCACGTCCAAATCTCTCAAACTCCGGGGGAGATTCTCAAAACCAAGGTTGACATGGTTCGAGTTCCTTTCAACAGTTTGGAAATCCCGCTGAAACTTTGGACATTCTCGCGAAGGGTTCCCGATCCCCGACAAGATTGTTACCCTTTCACGTCCAAATCTCTCAAACTCCGGGAGAGATTCTCAAAACCAAGGTTGACATGTTTCGAGTTCCTTTCAACATTTTGGAAATCCCGCTGAAACTTAGGACATTCTCGCGAAGGGTTCCCAATCCCCGACAAGATTGGTACCCTTTCACGTCCAAATCTCTCAAACTCCGGGAGAGATTCTCGATACCAAGGTTGACATGTTTCGAGTTCCTTTCAACAGTTTGGAAATCCCGCTGAAACTTTGGACATTCTCACGAAGGGTTCCTAATCCCCAACAAGATTCGTACCCTTTCACGTCCAAATCTCTCAAACTCTGGGAGAGATTCTCGAAACCAAGGTTGACATGTTTCGAGTTCATTTCAACATTTTGGAAATCCTGCTGAAACTTTGGACATTCTCGCGAAGGGTTCCCAATCCCCGACAAGATTGGTACCCTTTCACGTCCAAATCTCTCGAACTCCGGGAGAGATTCTCAAAACCAAGGTTAACATGTTTCGAGTTCCTTTCAACATTTTGGAAATCCCGCTGAAACTTTGGACATTCTCACGAAGGGTTCTTAATCCCCGACTAGATTGGTACCCTTTCAAGTCTAAATCTCTCAAACTCCGGGGGAGATTCTCAAAACCAAGGTTGACATGTTTCGAGTTCCTTTCAACAGTTTGGAAATCCCGCTGAAACTTTGGACATTCTCGCGAAGGGTTCCCAATCCCCGACAAGATTGGTACCCTTTCACGTCCAAATCTCTCAAACTCCGGGGGAGATTCTCAAAACCAAGGTTGACATGTTTCGAGTTCCTTTCAACAGTTTGGAAATCCCGCTGAAACTTTGGACATTCTCGCGAAGGGTTCCCGATCCCCGACAAGATTGTTACCCTTTCACGTCCAAATCTCTCAAACTCCGGGAGAGATTCTCAAAACCAAGGTTGACATGTTTCGCGTTCCTTTCAACATTTTGGAAATCCCGCTGAAACTTTGGACATTCTCGCGAAGGGTTCCCAATCCCCGACAGGATTGGTACCCTTTCACGTCTAAATCTCTCAAACTCCGGGAGAGATTCTCAAAACCAAGGTTGACATGTTTCGAGTTCCTCTCAACAGTTTGGAAATCCCGCTGAAACTTTGGTCATTCTCGCGAAGGGTTCCCAATCCCCAACAAGATTGGTACCCTTTCACGTCCAAATCTCTCAAACTCCGGGAGAGATTCTCAAAACCAAGGTTGACATGTTTCCAGTTCATTTCAACATTTTGGAAATCCTGCTGAAACTTTGGACATTCTCGCGAAGGGTTCCCAATCCTCGACAAGATTGGTACCCTTTCACGTCCAAATCTCTCAAACTCCGGGAGAGATTCTCAAAACCAAGGTTGACATGTTTCGAGTTCCTTTCAACAGTTTGGAAATCCCGCTGAAACTTTGGACCTTCTCGCGAAGGGTTCCTAATCCCTGACTAGATTGGTACCCTTTCACGTCCAAATCTCTCAAACTCCGGGGGAGATTCTCAAAACCAAGGTTGACATGTTTCGAGTTCCTTTCAACATTTTGGAAATCCCGCTGAAACTTTGGACATTCTCGCGAAGGGTTCCCGATCCCCGACAAGATTGTTACCCTTTCACGTCCAAATCTCTCAAACTCCGGGAGAGATTCTCAAAACCAAGGTTGACATGTTTCGAGTTCCTTTCAACATTTTGGAAATCCCGCTGAAACTTTGGACATTCTCGCGAAGGGTTCCCAATCCCCGACAAATTGGTACCCTTTCACGTCCAAATCTCTCAAACTCCGGGAGAGATTCTCGAAACCAAGGTTGACATGTTTCAAGTTCCTTTCAACATTTTGGAAATCCTGCTGAAACTTTGGACATTCTCGCGAAGGGTTCCGGATCCCCGACAAGATTGGTACCCTTTCACGTCCAAATCTCTCAAACTCCGGGAGAGATTCTCAAAACCAAGGTTGACATGTTTCGAGTTCCTTTCAACATTTTGGAAATCCCGCTGAAACTTTGGACATTCTCGCGAAGGGTTCCCAATTCCCGACAAGACTGGTACCCTTTCACGTCCAAATCTCTCAAACTCCGGGAGAGATTCTCAAAACCAAGGTTGACATGGTTCGAGTTCCTTTCAACATTTTGGAAATCCCGCTGAAACTTTGGACATTCTCGCGAAGGGTTCCCTATCCCCGACAAGACTGGTACCCTTTCACGTCCAAATCTCTCAAACTCCGGGAGAGATTCTCGAAACCAAGGTTGACATGTTTCGAGTTCCTTTCAACAGTTTGGAAATCCCGCTGAAACTTTGGTCATTCTCGCGAAGGGTTCCCAATCCCCGACAAGATTGGTACCCTTTCACGTCCAAATCTCTCAAACTCTGGGAGAGATTCTCAAAACCAAGGTTGACATGTTTCGAGTTCCTTTCAACATTTTGGAAATCCCGCTGAAACTTTGGACATTCTCGCGAAGGGTTCCCAATCCCCGACAAGATTGGTACCCTTTCACGTCCAAATCTCTCAAACTCCGGGAGAGATTCTCAAAACCAAGGTTGACATGTTTCGAGTTCCTTTCAACAGTTTGAAATCCCGCTGAAACTTTGGTCATTCTCGCGAAGGGTTCCCAATCCCCAACAAGATTGGTACCCTTTCACGTCCAAATCTCTCAAACTCTGGGAGAGATTCTCAAAACCAAGGTTGACATGTTTCGAGTTCCTTTCAACAGTTTGGAAATCCCGCTGAAACTTTGGACATTCTCGCGAAGGGTTCCTAATCCCCGACTAGATTGGTACCCTTTCAAGTCTAAATCTCTCAAACTCCGGGGGAGATTCTCAAAACCAAGGTTGACATGTTTCGAGTTCCTTTCAACAGTTTGGAAATCCCGCTGAAACTTTGGACATTCTCGCGAAGGGTTCCCGATCCCCGACAAGATTGGTACCCTTTCACGTCCAAATCTCTCAAACTCCGGGAGAGATTCTCAAAACCAAGGTTGACATGTTTCGCGTTCCTTTCAACATTTTGGAAATCCCGCTGAAACTTTGGACATTCTCGCGAAGGGTTCCCAATCCCCGACAAGATTGGTACCCTTTCACGTCTAAATCTCTCAAACTCCGGGAGAGATTCTCAAAACCAAGGTTGACATGTTTCGAGTTCCTCTCAACAGTTTGGAAATCCCGCTGAAACTTTGGACATTCTCGCGAAGGGTTCCCAATCCCTGACAAGACTGGTACCCTTTCACGTCCAAATCTCTCAAACTCCGGGAGAGATTCTCAAAACCAAGGTTGACATGTTTCGAGTTCCTTTCAACAGTTTGGAAATCCCGCTGAAACTTTGGTCATTCTCGCGAAGGGTTCCCAATCCCCGACAAGATTGGTACCCTTTCACGTCCAAATCTCTCAAACTCTGGGAGAGATTCTCAAAACCAAGGTTGACATGTTTCGAGTTCCTTTCAACATTTTGGAAATCCTGCTGAAACTTTGGACATTCTCGCGAAGGGTTCCGGATCCCCGACAAGATTGGTACCCTTTCACGTCCAAATCTCTCAAACTCCGGGAGAGATTCTCAAAACCAAGGTTGACATGTTTCGAGTTCCTTTCAACATTTTGGAAATATCGCTGAAACTTTGGACATTCTCGCGAAGGGTTCCAATTCCCCGACAAGACTGCTACCCTTTCACGTCCAAATCTCTCAAACTCCGGGAGAGATTCTCGAAACCAAGGTTGACATGTTTCGAGTTCCTTTCAACATTTTGGAAATCCTGCTGAAACTTTGGACATTCTCGCGAAGGGTTCCCGATCCCCGACAAGATTGGTACCCTTTCACGTCCAAATCTCTCAAACTCCGGGAGAGATTCTCAAAACCAAGGTTGACATGTTTCGAGTTCCTTTCAACATTTTGGAAATCCCGCTGAAACTTTGGACATTCTCGCGAAGGGTTCCCAATTCCCGACAAGATTGGTACCCTTTCACGTCCAAATCTCTCAAACTCCGGGAGAGATTCTCAAAACCAAGGTTGACATGTTTCGAGTTCCTTTCAACATTTTGGAAATCCCGCTGAAACTTTGGACATTCTCGCGAAGGGTTCCCAATCCCCGACAGGACTGGTACCCTTTCACGTCCAAATCTCTCAAACTCCGGGAGAGATTCTCGAAAACAAGGTTGACATGTTTCGAGTTCCTTTCAACAGTTTGGAAATCCTGCTGAAACTTTGGACATTCTCGCGAAGGGTTCCCAATCCCCAACAAGATTGGTACCCTTTCACGTCCAAATCTCTCAAACTCCGGGAGAGATTCTCAAAACCAAGGTTGACATGTTTCGAGTTCCTTTCAACATTTTGGAAATCCTGCTGAAACTTTGGACATTCTCGCGAAGGGTTCCCAATCCTCGACAAGATTGGTACCCTTTCACGTCCAAATCTCTCAAACTCCGGGAGAGATTCTCAAAACCAAGGTTGACATGTTTCGAGTTCCTTTCAACATTTTGGAAATCCCGCTGAAACTTTGGACATTCTCGCGAAGGGTTCCTAATCCCCGACTAGATTGGTACCCTTTCACGTCCAAATCTCTCAAACTCCGGGGGAGATTCTCAAAACCAAGGTTGACATGTTTCGAGTTCCTTTCAACAGTTTGGAAATCCCGCTGAAACTTTGGACATTCTCGCGAAGGGTTCCCGATCCCCGACAAGATTGGTACCCTTTCACGTCCAAATCTCTCAAACTCCGGGAGAGATTCTCAAAACCAAGGTTGACATGTTTCGAGTTCCTTTCAACATTTTGGAAATCCCGCTGAAACTTTGGACATTCTCGCGAAGGGTTCCCAATCCCCGACAAGATTGGTACCCTTTAACGTCCAAATCTCTCAAACTCCGGGAGAGATTCTCAAAACCAAGGTTGACATGTTTCGAGTTCCTTTCAACATTTTGGAAATCCCGCTGAAACTTTGGACATTCTCGCGAAGGGTTCCCAATCCCCGACAAGATTGGTACCCTTTCACGTCCAAATCTCTCAAACTCCGGGAGAGATTCTCAAAACCAAGGTTGACATGTTTCGAGTTCCTTTCAACATTTTGGAAATCCCGCTGAAACTTTGGACATTCTCGCGAAGGGTTCCAAATCCCCGACAAGACTGGTACCCTTTCACGTCCAAATCTCTCAAACTCCGGGAGAGATTCTTGAAACCAAGGTTGACATGTTTTGAGTTCCTTTCAACATTTTGGAAATCCCGCTGAAACTTTGGACTTTCTGGCGAAGGGTTCCCAATCCCCGACAAGATTGGTACCCTTTCACGTCCAAATCTCTCAAACTCCGGGAGAGATTCTCAAAACCATGGTTGACATGGTTCGAGTTCCTTTCAACATTTTGGAAATTCCGCTGAAACTTTGGACATTCTCGCGAAGGGTTCCCAATCCCCGACAAGATTGGTACCCTTTCACGTCCAAATCTCTCAAACTCTGGGAGAGATTCTCAAAACCAAGGTTGACATGTTTCGAGTTCCTTTCAACATTTTGGAAATCCTGCTGAAACTTTGGACATTCTCGCGAAGGGTTCCCAATCCCCGACAAGCCTGGTACCCTTTCACGTCCAAATCTCTCAAACTCCGGGAGAGATTCTCAAAACCAAGGTTGACATGTTTCGAGTTCCTTTCAACAGTTTGGAAATCCCGCTGAAACTTTGGACCTTCTCGCGAAGGGTTCCTAATCCCCGAGTAGATTGGTACCCTTTCACGTCCAAATCTCTCAAACTCCGGGGGAGATTCTCAAAACCAAGGTTGACATGTTTCGAGTTCCTTTCAACAGTTTCGAAATCCCGCTGAAACTTTGGACATTCTCGCGAAGGGTTCCCGATCCCCGACAAGATTGTTACCCTTTCACGTCCAAATCTCTCAAGCTCCGGGAGAGATTCTCAAAACCAAGGTTGACATGTTTCGAGTTCCTCTCAACATTTTGGAAATCCCGCTGAAACTTTGGACATTCTCGCGAAGGGTTCCCAATCCCCGACAAGATTGGTACCCTTTCACGTCCAAATCTCTCAAACTCCGGGAGAGATTCTCAAAACCAAGGTTGACATGTTTCGAGTTCCTTTCAACATTTTGGAAATCCCGCTGAAACTTTGGACATTCTCGCGAAGGGTTCCCAATCCCCGACAAGACTGGTACCCTTTCACGTCCAAATCTCTCAAACTCCGGGAGAGATTCTCGAAACCAAGGTTGACATGTTTCGAGTTCCTTTCAACAGTTTGGAAATCCCGCTGAAACTTTGGTCATTCTCGCGAAGGGTTCCCAATCCCCGACAAGATTGGTACCCTTTCACGTCCAAATCTCTGAAACTCCGGGAGAGATTCTCAAAACCAAGGTTGACATGTTTCGAGTTCATTTCAACATTTTGGAAATCCTGCTGAAACTTTGGACATTCTCGCGAAGGGTTCCCAATCCCCGACAAGATTGGTACCCTTTCACGTCCAAATCTCTCAAACTCCGGGAGAGATTCTCAAAACCAAGGTTGACATGTTTCGAGTTCCTTTCAACAGTTTGGAAATCCCGCTGAAACTTTGGACATTCTCGCGAAGGGTTCCCGATCCCCGACAAGATTGTTACCCTTTCACGTCCAAATCTCTCAAACTCCGGGAGAGATTCTCAAAACCAAGGTTGACATGTTTCGAGTTCCTTTCAACATTTTGGAAATCCTGCTGAAACTTTGGACATTCTCGCGAAGGGTTCCCGATCCCCGACTAGATTGGTACCCTTTCACGTCCAAATCTCTCAAACTCCGGGAGAGATTCTCAAAACCAAGGTTGACATGTTTCGAGTTCCTTTCAACATTTTGGAAATCCCGCTGAAACTTTGGACATTCTCGCGAAGGGTTCCCAATCCCCGACAAGATTGGTACCCTTTCACGTCCAAATCTCTCAAACTCCGGGAGAGATTCTCAAAACCAAGGTTGACATGTTTCGAGTTCCTTTCAACATTTTGGAAATCCCGCTGAAACTTTGGACATTCTGGCGAAGGGTTCCCAATCCCCGACAAGATTGGTACCCTTTCACGTCCAAATCTCTCAAACTCCGGGAGAGATTCTCAAAACCAAGGTTGACATGGTTCGAGTTCCTTTCAACATTTTGGAAATTCCGCTGAAACTTTGGACATTCTCGCGAAGGGTTCCCAATCCCCGACAAGATTGGTACCCTTTCACGTCCAAATCTCTCAAACTCTGGGAGAGATTCTCAAAACCAAGGTTGACATGGTTCGAGTTCCTTTCAACATTTTGGAAATTCCGCTGAAAGTTTGGACATTCTCGCGAAGGGTTCCCAATCCCCGACAAGATTGGTACCCTTTCACGTCCAAATCTCTCAAACTCCGGGAGAGATTCTCGAAACCAAGGTTGACATGTTTCGAGTTCCTTTCAACAGTTTGGAAATCCCGCTGAAACTTTGGACATTCTCGTGAAGGGTTCCCAATCCCCGACAAGATTGGTACCCTTTCACGTCCAAATCTCTGAAACTCCGGGGGAGATTCTCAAAACCAAGGTTGACATGTTTCGAGTTCCTTTCAACATTTTGGAAATCCCGCTGAAACTTTGGTCATTCTCGCGAAGGGTTCCCAATCCCCAACAAGATTGGTACCCTTTCACGTCCAAATCTCTCAAACTCTGGGAGAGATTCTCAAAACCAAGGTTGACATGTTTCGAGTTCCTTTCAACATTTTGGAAATCCCGCTGAAACTTTGGACATTCTCGCGAAGGGTTCCTAATCCCCGACTAGATTGGTACCCTTTCAAGTCTAAATCTCTCAAACTCCGGGGGAGATTCTCAAAACCAAGGTTGACATGTTTCGAGTTCCTTTCAACAGTTTGGAAATCCCGCTGAAACTTTGGACATTCTCGCGAAGGGTTCCCGATCCCCGACAAGATTGGTACCCTTTCATGTCCAAATCTCTCAAACTCCGGGAGAGATTCTCAAAACCAAGGTCAACATGTTTCGAGTTCCTTTCAACATTTTGGAAATATCGCTGAAACTTTGGACATTCTCGCGAAGGGTTCCAATTCCCCGACAAGACTGGTACCCTTTCACGTCCAAATCTCTCAAACTCCGGGAGAGATTCTCGAAACCAAGGTTGACATGTTTCCAGTTCCTTTCAACATTTTGGAAATCCTGCTGAAACTTTGGACATTCTCGCGAAGGGTTCCCGATCCCCGACAAGATTGGTACCCTTTCACGTCCAAATCTCTCAAACTCCGGGAGAGATTCTCAAAACCAAGGTTGACATGTTTCGAGTTCCTTTCAACATTTTGGAAATCCCGCTGAAACTTTGGACATTCTCGCGAAGGGTTCCCAATTCCCGACAAGATTGGTACCCTTTCACGTCCAAATCTCTCAAACTCCGGGAGAGATTCTCAAAACCAAGGTTGACATGTTTCGAGTTCCTTTCAACATTTTGGAAATCCCGCTGAAACTTTGGA
This sequence comes from Streptopelia decaocto, assembly GCF_964273445.1. Lineage (NCBI taxonomy): Eukaryota > Metazoa > Chordata > Aves > Columbiformes > Columbidae > Streptopelia > Streptopelia decaocto. The sequence continues at coordinate 695,990 of NW_028116552.1, read as the reverse complement.
CATTCTCGCGAAGGGTTCCCAATCCCGGACAGGACTGGTACCCTTTCACATCCAAATCTCTCAAACTCCGGGAGAGATTCTCAAAACCAAGGTTGACATGTTTCGAGTTCCTTTCAACAGTTTGGAAATCCTGCTGAAACTTTGGACATTCTCGCGAAGGGTTCCCAATCCCCAACAAGATTGGTACCCTTTCACGTCCAAATCTCTCAAACTCCGGGAGAGATTCTCAAAACCAAGGTTGACATGTTTCGAGTTCCTTTCAACATTTTGGAAATCCTGCTGAAACTTTGGACATTCTCGCGAAGGGTTCCCAATCCCCGACAAGACTGGTACCCTTTCACGTCCAAATCTCTCAAACTCCGGGAGAGATTCTCAAAACCAAGGTTGACATGTTTCGAGTTCCTTTCAACATTTTGGAAATCCCGCTGAAACTTTGGACATTCTCGCGAAGGGTTCCTAATCCCCGACTAGATTGGTACCCTTTCACGTCCAAATCTCTCAAACTCCGGGGGAGATTCTCAAAACCAAGGTTGACATGTTTCGAGTTCCTTTCAACAGTTTGGAAATCCCGCTGAAACTTTGGACATTCTCGCGAAGGGTTCCCGATCCCCGACAAGATTGGTACCCTTTCACGTCCAAATCTCTCAAACTCCGGGAGAGATTCTCAAAACCAAGGTTGACATGTTTCGAGTTCCTTTCAACATTTTGGAAATCCCGCTGAAACTTTGGACATTCTCGCGAAGGGTTCCCAATCCCCGACAAGATTGGTACCCTTTAACGTCCAAATCTCTCAAACTCCGGGAGAGATTCTCAAAACCAAGGTTGACATGGTTCGAGTTCCTTTCAACATTTTGGAAATCCCGCTGAAACTTTGGACATTCTCGCGAAGGGTTCCCAATCCCCGACAAGATTGGTACCCTTTCACGTCCAAATCTCTCAAACTCCGGGAGAGATTCTCAAAACCAAGGTTGACATGTTTCGAGTTCCTTTCAACATTTTGGAAATCCCGCTGAAACTTTGGACATTCTCGCGAAGGGTTCCAAATCCCCGACAAGACTGGTACCCTTTCACGTCCAAATCTCTCAAACTCCGGGAGAGATTCTCAAAACCAAGGTTGACATGTTTTGAGTTCCTTTCAACATTTTGGAAATCCCGCTGAAACTTTGGACATTCTGGCGAAGGGTTCCCAATCCCCGACAAGATTGGTACCCTTTCACGTCCAAATCTCTCAAACTCCGGGAGAGATTCTCAAAACCATGGTTGACATGGTTCGAGTTCCTTTCAACATTTTGGAAATTCCGCTGAAACTTTGGACATTCTCGCGAAGGGTTCCCAATCCCCGACAAGATTGGTACCCTTTCACGTCCAAACCTCTCAAACTCTGGGAGAGATTCTCAAAACCAAGGTTGACATGTTTCGAGTTCATTTCAACATTTTGGAAATCCTGCTGAAACTTTGGACATTCTCGCGAAGGGTTCCCAATCCCCGACAAGCCTGGTACGCTTTCACGTCCAAATCTCTCAAACTCCGGGAGAGATTCTCAAAACCAAGGTTGACATGTTTCGAGTTCCTTTCAACAGTTTGGAAATCCCGCTGAAACTTTGGACCTTCTCGCGAAGGGTTCCTAATCCCCGACTAGATTGGTACCCTTTCACGTCCAAATCTCTCAAACTCCGGGGGAGATTCTCAAAACCAAGGTTGACATGTTTCGAGTTCCTTTCAACAGTTTCGAAATCCCGCTGAAACTTTGGACATTCTCGCGAAGGGTTCCCGATCCCCGACAAGATTGTTACCCTTTCACGTCCAAATCTCTCAAGCTCCGGGAGAGATTCTCAAAACCAAGGTTGACATGTTTCGAGTTCCTCTCAACATTTTGGAAATCCCGCTGAAACTTTGGACATTCTCGCGAAGGGTTCCCAATCCCCGACAAGATTGGTACCCTTTCACGTCCAAATCTCTCAAACTCCGGGAGAGATTCTCAAAACCAAGGTTGACATGTTTCGAGTTCCTTTCAACATTTTGGAAATCCCGCTGAAACTTTGGACATTCTCGCGAAGGGTTCCCAATCCCCGACAAGACTGGTACCCTTTCACGTCCAAATCTCTCAAACTCCGGGAGAGATTCTCGAAACCAAGGTTGACATGTTTCGAGTTCCTTTCAACAGTTTGGAAATCCCGCTGAAACTTTGGTCATTCTCGCGAAGGGTTCCCAATCCCCGACAAGATTGTTACCCTTTCACGTCCAAATCTCTGAAACTCCGGGAGAGATTCTCAAAACCAAGGTTGACATGTTTCGAGTTCATTTCAACATTTTGGAAATCCTGCTGAAACTTTGGACATTCTCGCGAAGGGTTCCCAATCCCCGACAAGATTGGTACCCTTTCACGTCCAAATCTCTCAAACTCCGGGAGAGATTCTCAAAACCAAGGTTGACATGTTTCGAGTTCCTTTCAACAGTTTGGAAATCCCGCTGAAACTTTGGACATTCTCGCGAAGGGTTCCCGATCCCCGACAAGATTGTTACCCTTTCACGTCCAAATCTCTCAAACTCCGGGAGAGATTCTCAAAACCAAGGTTGACATGTTTCGAGTTCCTTTCAACATTTTGGAAATCCTGCTGAAACTTTGGACATTCTCGCGAAGGGTTCCCGATCCCCGACAAGATTGGTACCCTTTCACGTCCAAATCTCTCAAACTCCGGGAGAGATTCTCAAAACCAAGGTTGACATGTTTCGAGTTCCTTTCAACATTTTGGAAATCCCGCTGAAACTTTGGACATTCTCGCGAAGGGTTCCCAATCCCCGACAAGATTGGTACCCTTTCACGTCCAAATCTCTCAAACTCCGGGAGAGATTCTCAAAACCAAGGTTGACATGTTTCGAGTTCCTTTCAACATTTTGGAAATCCCGCTGAAACTTTGGACATTCTGGCGAAGGGTTCCCAATCCCCGACAAGATTGGTACCCTTTCACGTCCAAATCTCTCAAACTCCGGGAGAGATTCTCAAAATAATGGTTGACATGGTTCGAGTTCCTTTCAACATTTTGGAAATTCCGCTGAAACTTTGGACATTCTCGCGAAGGGTTCCCAATCCCCGACAAGATTGGTACCCTTTCACGTCCAAATCTCTCAAACTCTGGGAGAGATTCTCAAAACCAAGGTTGACATGGTTCGAGTTCCTTTCAACATTTTGGAAATTCCGCTGAAAGTTTGGACATTCTCGCGAAGGGTTCCCAATCCCCGACAAGATTGGTACCCTTTCACGTCCAAATCTCTCAAACTCCGGGAGAGATTCTCGAAACCAAGGTTGACATGTTTCGAGTTCCTTTCAACAGTTTGGAAATCCCGCTGAAACTTTGGACATTCTCGCGAAGGGTTCCCGATCCCCGACAAGATTGGTACCCTTTCACGTCCAAATCTCTCAAACTCCGGGAGAGATTCTCAAAACCAAGGTTGACATGTTTCGAGTTCCTTTCAACATTTTGGAAATCCCGCTGAAACTTTGGACATTCTCGCGAAGGGTTCCTAATCCCCGAGTAGATTGGTACCCTTTCACGTCCAAATCTCTAAAACTCCGGGAGAGATTCTCAAAACCAAGGTTGACATGTTTCGAGTTCCTTTCAACATTTTGGAAATCCCGCTGAAACTTTGGACATTCTCGCGAAGGGTTCCCAATCCCCGACAAGATTGGTACCCTTTCACGTCCAAATCTCTCAAACTCCGGGGGAGATTCTCAAAACCAAGGTTGACATGTTTCGAGTTCCTTTCAACATTTTGGAAATCCCGCTGAAACTTTGGACATTCTCGCGAAGGGTTCCCGATCCCCGACAAGATTGTTACACTTTCACGTCCAAATCTCTCAAACTCCGGGAGAGATTCTCAAAACCAAGGTTGACATGTTTCGAGTTCCTTTCAACATTTTGGAAATCCCGCTGAAACTTTGGACATTCTCGCGAAGGGTTCCCAATCCCCGACAAGATTGGTACCCTTTCACGTCCGAATCTCTCAAACTCCGGGAGAGATTCTCAAAACCAAGGTTGACATGTTTCGAGTTCCTTTCAACATTTTGGAAATCCCGCTGAAACTTTGGACATTCTCGCGAAGGGTTCCCAATCCCCGACAAGATTGGTACCCTTTCACGTCCAAATCTCTCAAACTCCGGGAGAGATTCTCAAAACCAAGGTTGACATGTTTCGAGTTCCTTTCAACATTTTGGAAATCCCGCTGAAACTTTGGACATTCTCGCGAAGGGTTCCCAATCCCCGACAAGATTGGTACCCTTTCACGTCCAAATCTCTCAAACTCCGGGAGAGATTCTCAAAATAATGGTTGACATGGTTCGAGTTCCTTTCAACATTTTGGAAATCCCGCTGAAACTTTGGACATTCTCGCGAAGGGTTCCCAATCCCCGACAAGATTGGTACCCTTTCACGTCCAAATCTCTCAAACTCCAGGAGAGATTCTCAAAACCAAGGTTGACATGTTTCGAGTTCCTCTCAACAGTTTGGAAATCCCGCTGAAACTTTGGACATTCTGGCGAAGGGTTCCCAATCCCCGACAAGACTGGTACCCTTTCACGTCCAAATCTCTCAAACTCCGGGAGAGATTCTCGAAACCAAGGTTGACATGTTTCGAGTTCCTTTCAACAGTTTGGAAATCCCGCTGAAACTTTGGACATTCTCGCGAAGGGTTCCCGATCCCCGACAAGATTGGTACCCTTTCACGTCCAAATCTCTCAAACTCTGGGAGAGATTCTGAAAACCAAGGTTGACATGTTTCGAGTTCCTTTCAACATTTTGGAAATCCCGCTGAAACTTTGGACATTCTCGCGAAGGGTTCCTAATCCCCGACTAGATTGGTACCCTTTCACTTCCAAATCTCTCAAACTCCGGGAAAGATTCTCAAAACCAAGGTTGACATGTTTCGAGTTCCTTTCAACATTTTGGAAATCCCGCTGAAACTTTGGACATTCTCGCGAAGGGTTCCCAATCCCCGACAAGATTGGTACCCTTTCACGTCCAAATCTCTCAAACTCCGGGAGAGATTCTCAAAACCAAGGTTGACATGGTTCGAGTTCCTTTCAACATTTTGGAAATCCCGCTGAAACTTTGGACATTCTCGCGAAGGGTTCCCAATCCCCGACAAGACTGGTACCCTTTCACGTCCAAATCTCTCAAACTCCGGGAGAGATTCTCGAAACCAAGGTTGACATGTTTCGAGTTCCTTTCAACAGTTTGGAAATCCCGCTGAAACTTTGGTCATTCTCGCGAAGGGTTCCCAATCCCCAACAAGATTGGTACCCTTTCCCGTCCAAATCTCTCAAACTCTGGGAGAGATTCTCAAAACCAAGGTTGATATGTTTCGAGTTACTTTCAACATTTTGGAAATCCCGCTGAAACTTTGGACATTCTCGCGAAGGGTTCCCAATCCCCGTCAAGATTGGTACCCTTTCACGTCCAAATCTCTCAAACTCCGGGAGAGATTCTCAAAACCATTTTTGACATGGTTCGAGTTCCTTTCAACATTTTGGAAATTCCGCTGAAACTTTGGACATTCTCGCGAAGGGTTCCCAATCCCCAACAAGATTGGTACCCTTTCACGTCCAAATCTCTCAAACTCTGGGAGAGATTCTCAAAACCAAGGTTGACATGTTTCGAGTTCCTTTCAACATTTTGGAAATCCTGCTGAAACTTTGGACATTCTCGCGAAGGGTTCCCGATCCCCGACATGATTGGTACCCTTTCACGTCCAAATCTCTCAAACTCCGGGAGAGATTCTCAAAACCGAGGTTGACATGTTTCGAGTTCCTTTCAACATTTTGGAAATCCCGCTGAAACTTTGGACATTCTCGCGAAGGGTTCCCCATCCCCGACAAGATTGGTACCCTTTCACGTCCAAATCTCTCAAACTCCGGGAGAGATTCTCAAAACCAAGGTTGACATGTTTCGAGTTCCTTTCAACATTTTTGAAATCCCGCTGAAATTTTGGACATTCTCGCAAAGGGTTCCCAATCCCCGACAAGACTGGTACCCTTTCACGTCCAAATCTCTCAAACTCCGGGAGAGATTCTCAAAACCAAGGTTGACATGTTTCGAGTTCCTTTCAACATTTTGGAAATCCTGCTGAAACTTTGGACATTCTCGCGAAGGGTTCCCGATCCCCGACAAGATTGGTACCCTTTCACGTCCAAATCTCTCAAACTCCGGGAGAGATTCTCAAAACCAAGGTTGACATGTTTCGAGTTCCTTTCAACATTTTGGAAATCCCGCTGAAACTTTGGACATTCTCGCGAAGGGTTCCCAATCCCCGACAAGATTGGTACCCTTTCACGTCCGAATCTCTCAAACTCCGGGAGAGATTCTCAACACCAAGGTTGACATGTTTCGAGTTCCTTTCAACATTTTGGAAATCCCGCTGAAACTTTGGACATTCTCGCGAAGGGTTCCCAATCCCCGACAAGATTGGTACCCTTTCACGTCCAAATCTCTCAAACTCCGGGAGAGATTCTCAAAACCAAGGTTGACATGTTTCGAGTTCCTTTCAACATTTTGGAAATCCCGCTGAAACTTTGGACATTCTCGCGAAGGGTTCCCAATCCCCGACAAGATTGGTACCCTTTCACGTCCAAATCTCTCAAACTCCGGGAGAGATTCTCAAAACCAAGGTTGACATGTTTCGAGTTCCTTTCAACATTTTGGAAATCCCGCTGAAACTTTGGACATTCTCGCGAAGGGTTCCCAATCCCCGACAAGATTGGTACCCTTTCACGTCCAAATCTCTCAAACTCCGGGAGAGATTCTCAAAACCAAGGTTGACATGTTTCGAGTTCCTTTCAACATTTTGGAAATCCCGCTGAAACTTTGGACATTCTCGCGAAGGGTTCCTAATCCCCGACTAGATTGGTACCCTTTCACGTCCAAATCTCTCAAACTCCGGGGGAGATTCTCAAAACCAAGGTTGACATGTTTCGAGTTCCTTTCAACATTTTGGAAATCACGCTGAAACTTTGGACATTCTCGCGAAGGGTTCCCGATCCCCGACAAGATTGTTACCCTTTCACGTCCAAATCTCTCAAACTCCGGGAGAGATTCTCAAAACCAAGGTTGACATGTTTCGAGTTCCTTTCAACATTTTGGAAATCCCGCTGAAACTTTGGACATTCTCGCGAAGGGTTCCCAATCCCCGACAAGATTGGTACCCTTTCACGTCCAAATCTCTCAAGCTCCGGGAGAGATTCTCAAAACCAAGGTTGACATGGTTCGAGTTCCTTTCAACATTTTGGAAATCCCGCTGAAACTTTGGACATTCTCGCGAAGGGTTCCCAATCCCCGACAAGATTGGTACCCTTTCACGTCCAAATCTCTCAAACTCCGGGAGAGATTCTCAAAACCAAGGTTGACATGTTTCGAGTTCCTTTCAACATTTTGGAAATCCCGCTGAAACTTTGGACATTCTGGCGAAGGGTTCCCAATCCCCGACAAGATTGGTACCCTTTCACGTCCAAATCTCTCAAACTCCGGGAGAGATTCTCAAAACCATGGTTGACATGGTTCGAGTTCCTTTCAACATTTTGGAAATTCCGCTGAAACTTTGGACATTCTCGCGAAGGGTTCCCGATCCCCGACAAGATTGTTACCCTTTCACGTCCAAATCTCTCAAACTCCGGGAGAGATTCTCAAAACCAAGGTTGACATGTTTCGAGTTCCTTTCAACAGTTTGGAAATCCCGCTGAAACTTTGGACATTCTCGCGAAGGGTTCCCGATCCCCGACAAGATTGTTACCCTTTCACGTCCAAATCTCTCAAACTCCGGGAGAGATTCTCAAAACCAAGTTTGACATGGTTCGAGTTCCTTTCAACATTTTGGAAATCCCGCTGAAACTTTGGACATTCTCGCGAAGGGTTCCCAATCCCCGACAAGATTGGTACCCTTTCACGTCCAAATCTCTCAAACTCTGGGAGAGATTCTCAAAACCAAGGTTGACATGGTTCGAGTTCCTTTCAACATTTTGGAAATCCCGCTGAAACTTTGGACATTGTCGCGAAGGGTTCCCAATCCCCGACAAGATTGGTACCCTTTCACGTCCAAATCTCTCAAACTCCGGGAGAGATTCTCAAAACCAAGGTTGACATGTTTCGAGTTCCTTTCAACATTTTGGAAATCCCGCTGAAACTTTGGACATTCTGGAGAAGGGTTCCCAATCCCCCACAAGATTGGTACCCTTTCACGTCCAAATCTCTCAAACTCCGGGAGAGATTCTCAAAACCATGGTTGACATGGTTCGAGTTCCTTTCAACATTTTGGAAATTCCGCTGAAACTTTGGACATTCTCGCGAAGGGTTCCCAATCCCCGACAAGATTGGTACCCTTTCACGTCCAAATCTCTCAAACTCCGGGAGAGATTCTCAAAACCAAGGTTGACATGTTTCGAGTTCCTTTCAACATTTTGGAAATCCTGCTGAAACTTTGGACATTCTGGCGAAGGGTTCCCAATTCCCGACAAGATTGGTACCCTTTCACGTCCAAATCTCTCAAACTCCGGGAGAGATTCTCAAAACCAAGGTTGACATGTTTCGAGTTCCTTTCAACAGTTTGGAAATCCCGCTGAAACTTTGGACATTCTCGCGAAGGGTTCCCAATCCCCGACAAGATTGGTACCCTTTCACGTCCAAATCTCTCAAACTCCGGGAGAGATTCTCAAAACCATGGTTGACATGGTTCGAGTTCCTTTCAACATTTTGGAAATTCCGCTGAAACTTTGGACATTCTCGCGAAGGGTTCCCAATCCCCAACAAGATTGGTACCCTTTCACGTCCAAATCTCTCAAACTCTGGGAGAGATTCTCAAAACCAAGGTTGACATGTTTCGAGTTCCTTTCAACATTTTGGAAATCCTGCTGAAACTTTGGACATTCTCGCGAAGGGTTCCCGATCCCCGACATGATTGGTACCCTTTCACGTCCAAATCTCTCAAACTCCGGGAGAGATTCTCAAAACCAAGGTTGACATGTTTCGAGTTCCTTTCAACATTTTGGAAATCCCGCTGAAACTTTGGACATTCTCGCGAAGGGTTCCTAATCCCCGACTAGATTGTTACCCTTTCACGTCCAAATCTCTCAAACTCCGGGAGAGATTCTCAAAACCAAGGTTGACATGTTTCGAGTTCCTTTCAACATTTTGGAAATCCCGCTGAAACTTTGGACATTCTCGGGAAGGGTTCTTAATCCCCGACTAGATTGGTACCCTTTCAAGTCTAAATCTCTCAAACTCCGGGGGAGATTCTCAAAACCAAGATTGACATGTTTCGAGTTCCTTTCAACAGTTTGGAAATCCCGCTGAAACTTTGGACATTCTCGCGAAGGGTTCCCGATCCCCGACAAGATTGTTACCCTTTCACGTCCAAATCTCTCAAACTCCGGGAGAGATTCTCAAAACCAAGGGTGACATGGTTCGAGTTCCTTTCAACAGTTTGGAAATCCCGCTGAAACTTTGGACATTCTCGCGAACGGTTCCCGATCCCCGACAAGATTGGTACCCTTTCACGTCCAAATCTCTCAAACTCCGGGAGAGATTCTCAAAACCAAGGTTGACATGTTTCGAGTTCCTTTCAACATTTTGGAAATCCCGCTGAAACTTTGGACATTCTCGCGAAGGGTTCCCAATCCCCGACAAGATTGGTACCCTTTCACGTCCAAATCTCTCAAACTCCGGGAGAGATTCTCAACACCAAGGTTGACATGTTTCGAGTTCCTTTCAACATTTTGGAAATCCCGCTGAAACTTTGGACATTCTCGCGAAGGGTTCCCAATCCTCGACAAGATTGGTACCCTTTCACGTCCAAATCTCTCAAACTCCGGGAGAGATTCTCAAAACCAAGGTTGACATGTTTCGAGTTCCTTTCAACATTTTGGAAATCCCGCTGAAACTTTGGACATTCTCGCGAAGGGTTCCCAATCCCCGACAAGTTTGGTACCCTTTCACGTCCAAATCTCTCAAACTCCGGGACAGATTCTCAAAACCAAGGTTGACATGTTTCGAGTTCCTTTCAACAGTTTGGAAATCCCGCTGAAACTTTGGACATTCTCGCGAAGGGTTCCCAATCCCCGACAAGATTGGTACCCTTTCACGTCCAAATCTCTCAAACTCCGGGAGAGATTCTCAAAACCAAGGTTGACATGTTTCGAGTTCCTTTCAACATTTTGGAAATCCCGCTGAAACTTTGGACATTCTCGCGAAGGGTTCCCAATCCCCAACAAGATTGTTACCCTTTCACGTCCAAATCTCTCAAACTCCGGGAGAGATTCTCAAAACCAAGGTTGACATGTTTCGAGTTCCTTTCAACAGTTTGGAAATCCCGCTGAAACTTTGGACATTCTCGCGAAGGGTTCCCGATCCCCGACAAGATTGTTACCCTTTCACGTCCAAATCTCTCAAACTCCGGGAGAGATTCTCAAAACCAAGTTTGACATGGTTCGAGTTCCTTTCAACATTTTGGAAATCCCGCTGAAACTTTGGACATTCTCGCGAAGGGTTCCCAATCCCCGACAAGATTGGTACCCTTTCACGTCCAAATCTCTCAAACTCTGGGAGAGATTCTCAAAACCAAGGTTGACATGGTTCGAGTTCCTTTCAACATTTTGGAAATCCCGCTGAAACTTTGGACATTGTCGCGAAGGGTTCCCAATCCCCGACAAGATTGGTACCCTTTCACGTCCAAATCTCTCAAACTCCGGGAGAGATTCTCAAAACCAAGGTTGACATGTTTCGAGTTCCTTTCAACATTTTGGAAATCCCGCTGAAACTTTGGACATTCTGGAGAAGGGTTCCCAATCCCCCACAAGATTGGTACCCTTTCACGTCCAAATCTCTCAAACTCCGGGAGAGATTCTCAAAACCATGGTTGACATGGTTCGAGTTCCTTTCAACATTTTGGAAATTCCGCTGAAACTTTGGACATTCTCGCGAAGGGTTCCCAATCCCCGACAAGATTGGTACCCTTTCACGTCCAAATCTCTCAAACTCCGGGAGAGATTCTCAAAACCAAGGTTGACATGTTTCGAGTTCCTTTCAACATTTTGGAAATCCTGCTGAAACTTTGGACATTCTGGCGAAGGGTTCCCAATTCCCGACAAGATTGGTACCCTTTCACGTCCAAATCTCTCAAACTCCGGGAGAGATTCTCAAAACCAAGGTTGACATGTTTCGAGTTCCTTTCAACAGTTTGGAAATCCCGCTGAAACTTTGGACATTCTCGCGAAGGGTTCCCAATCCCCGACAAGATTGGTACCCTTTCACGTCCAAATCTCTCAAACTCCGGGAGAGATTCTCAAAACCATGGTTGACATGGTTCGAGTTCCTTTCAACATTTTGGAAATTCCGCTGAAACTTTGGACATTCTCGCGAAGGGTTCCCAATCCCCAACAAGATTGGTACCCTTTCACGTCCAAATCTCTCAAACTCTGGGAGAGATTCTCAAAACCAAGGTTGACATGTTTCGAGTTCCTTTCAACATTTTGGAAATCCTGCTGAAACTTTGGACATTCTCGCGAAGGGTTCCCGATCCCCGACATGATTGGTACCCTTTCACGTCCAAATCTCTCAAACTCCGGGAGAGATTCTCAAAACCAAGGTTGACATGTTTCGAGTTCCTTTCAACATTTTGGAAATCCCGCTGAAACTTTGGACATTCTCGCGAAGGGTTCCTAATCCCCGACTAGATTGTTACCCTTTCACGTCCAAATCTCTCAAACTCCGGGAGAGATTCTCAAAACCAAGGTTGACATGTTTCGAGTTCCTTTCAACATTTTGGAAATCCCGCTGAAACTTTGGACATTCTCGGGAAGGGTTCTTAATCCCCGACTAGATTGGTACCCTTTCAAGTCTAAATCTCTCAAACTCCGGGGGAGATTCTCAAAACCAAGATTGACATGTTTCGAGTTCCTTTCAACAGTTTGGAAATCCCGCTGAAACTTTGGACATTCTCGCGAAGGGTTCCCGATCCCCGACAAGATTGTTACCCTTTCACGTCCAAATCTCTCAAACTCCGGGAGAGATTCTCAAAACCAAGGGTGACATGGTTCGAGTTCCTTTCAACAGTTTGGAAATCCCGCTGAAACTTTGGACATTCTCGCGAACGGTTCCCGATCCCCGACAAGATTGGTACCCTTTCACGTCCAAATCTCTCAAACTCCGGGAGAGATTCTCAAAACCAAGGTTGACATGTTTCGAGTTCCTTTCAACATTTTGGAAATCCCGCTGAAACTTTGGACATTCTCGCGAAGGGTTCCCAATCCCCGACAAGATTGGTACCCTTTCACGTCCAAATCTCTCAAACTCCGGGAGAGATTCTCAACACCAAGGTTGACATGTTTCGAGTTCCTTTCAACATTTTGGAAATCCCGCTGAAACTTTGGACATTCTCGCGAAGGGTTCCCAATCCTCGACAAGATTGGTACCCTTTCACGTCCAAATCTCTCAAACTCCGGGAGAGATTCTCAAAACCAAGGTTGACATGTTTCGAGTTCCTTTCAACATTTTGGAAATCCCGCTGAAACTTTGGACATTCTCGCGAAGGGTTCCTAATCCCCGACTAGATTGGTACCCTTTCAAGTCTAAATCTCTCAAACTCCGGGGGAGATTCTCAAAACCAAGGTTGACATGTTTCGAGTTCCTTTCAACAGTTTGGAAATCCCGCTGAAACTTTGGACATTCTCGCGAAGGGTTCCCAATCGCCGACAAGATTGGTACCCTTTCACATCCAAATCTCCCAAACTCCGGGAGAGATTCTCAAAACCAAGGTTGACATGTTTCGAGTTCCTTTCAACATTTTGGAAATCCCGCTGAAACTTTGGACATTCTGGCGAAGGGTTCCCAATCCCCGACAAGACTGGTACCCTTTCACGTCCAAATCTCTCAAACTCCGGGAGAGATTCTCAAAACCAAGGTTGACATGTTTCGAGTTCCTTTCAACATTTTGGAAATCCCGCTGAAACTTTGGACATTCTCGCGAAGGGTTCCCGATCCCCGACAAGATTGGTACCCTTTCACGTCCAAATCTCTCAAACTCCGGGAGAGATTCTCAAAACCAAGGTTGACATGTTTCGAGTTCCTTTCAACAGTTTGGAAATCCCGCTGAAACTTTGGACATTCTGGTGAAGGGTTCCCAATCCCCGACAAGACTGGTACCCTTTCACGTCCAAATCTCTCAAACTCCGGGAGAGATTCTCAAAACCAAGGTTGACATGTTTCGAGTTCCTTTCAACATTTTGGAAATCCCGCTGAAACTTTGGACATTCTGGCGAAGGGTTCCCAATCCCCAACAAGATTGGTACCCTTTCACGTCCAAATCTCTCAAACTCTGGGAGAGATTCTCAAAACCAAGGTTGACATGTTTCGAGTTCCTGTCAACATTTTGGAAATCCTGCTGAAACTTTGGACATTCTCGCGAAGGGTTCCCGATCCCCAACAAGATTGGTACCCTTTCACGTCCAAATCTCTCAAACTCTGGGAGAGATTCTCAAAACCAAGGTTGACATGTTTCGAGTTCCTTTCAACATTTTGGAAATCTTGCTGAAACTTTGGACATTCTCGCGAAGGGTTCCCAATTCCCGACAAGATTGGTACCCTTTCACGTCCAAATCTCTCAAACTCCGGGATAGATTCTCATAACCAAGGTTGACATGTTTCGAGTTCCTTTCAACATTTTGGAAATCCCGCTGAAACTTTGGACATTCTCGCGAAAGGTTCCCAATCCCCGACAGGACTGGTACCCTTTCACGTCCAAATCTCTCAAACTCCGGGAGAGATTCTCGAAACCAAGTTTGACATGTTTCGAGTTCCTTTCAACAGTTTGGAAATCCCCCTGAAACTTTGGACATTCTGGCGAAGGGTTCCCAATCCCCGACTAGATTGGTACCCTTTCACGTCCAAATCTCTCAAACTCCGGGGGAGATTCTCAAAACCAAGGTTGACATGTTTCGAGTTCCTTTCAACAGTTTGGAAATCCCGCTGAAACTTTGGACATTCTTGCGAAGGGTTCCCGATCCCCGACAAGATTGGTACCCTTTCACGTCCAAATCTCTCAAACTCCGGGAGAGATTCTCAAAACCAAGGTTGACATGGTTCGAGTTCCTTTCAACATTTTGGAAATCCCGCTGAAACTTTGGACATTCTGGCGAAGGGTTCCCAATCCCCGACAAGATTGGTACCCTTTCACGTCCAAATCTCTCAAACTCCGGGAGAGATTCTCAAAACCAAGGTTGACATGTTTCGAGTTCCTTTCAACATTTTGGAAATCCCGCTGAAACTTTGGACATTCTCGCGAAGGGTTCCCGATCCCCGACTAGATTGGTACCCTTTCACGTCCAAATCTCTCAAACTCCGGGGGAGATTCTCAAAACCAAGGTTGACATGTTTCGAGTTCCTTTCAACATTTTGGAAATCCCGCTGAAACTTTGGACATTCTCGCGAAGGGTTCCCAATCCCCGACACGATTGGTACCCTTTCACGTCCAAATCTCTCAAACTCCGGGAGAGATTCTCAAAACCAAGGTTGACATGGTTCGAGTTCCTTTCAACATTTTGGAAATCCCGCTGAAACTTTGGACATTCTCGCGAAGGGTTCCCAATCCCCGACAAGATTGGTACCCTTTCACGTCCAAATCTCTCAAACTCCGGGAGAGATTCTCGAAACCAAGGTTGACATGTTTCGAGTTCCTTTCAACAGTTTGGAAATCCCGCTGAAACTTTGGACATTCTCGCGAAGGGTTCCTAATCCCCAACAAGATTCGTACCCTTTCACGTCCAAATCTCTCAAACTCTGGGAGAGATTCTCAAAACCAAGGTTCACATGTTTCGAGTTCATTTCAACATTTTGGAAATCCTGCTGAAACTTTGGACATTCTCGCGAAGGGTTCCCAATCCTCGACAAGATTGGTACCCTTTCACGTCCAAATCTCTCGAACTCCGGGAGAGATTCTCAAAACCAAGGTTGACATGGTTCGAGTTCCTTTCAACATTTTGGAAATCCCGCTGAAACTTTGGACATTCTCACGAAGGGTTCCTAATCCCCGACTAGATTGGTACCCTTTCACGTCCAAATCTCTCAAACTCCGGGGGAGATTCTCAAAACCAAGGTTGACATGTTTCGAGTTCCTTTCAACAGTTTGGAAATCCCGCTGAAACTTTGGACATTCTCGCGAAGGGTTCCCGATCCCCGACAAGATTGTTACCCTTTCACGTCCAAATCTCTCAAACTCCGGGAGAGATTCTCAAAACCAAGGTTGACATGTTTCGCGTTCCTTTCAACATTTTGGAAATCCCGCTGAAACTTTGGACATTCTCGCGAAGGGTTCCCAATCCCCGACAAGATTGGTACCCTTTCACGTCTAAATCTCTCAAACTCCGGGAGAGATTCTCAAAACCAAGGTTGACATGTTTCGAGTTCCTTTCAACAGTTTGGAAATCCCGCTGAAACTTTGGACATTCTCGCGAAGGGTTCCTAATCCCCAACAAGATTCGTACCCTTTCACGTCCAAATCTCTCAAACTCCGGGAGAGATTCTCAAAACCAAGGTTGACATGTTTCGAGTTCATTTCAACATTTTGGAAATCCTGCTGAAACTTTGGACATTCTCGCGAAGGGTTCCCAATCCCCGACAAGATTGGTACCCTTTCACGTCCAAATCTCTCGAACTCCGGGGGAGATTCTCAAAACCAAGGTTGACATGGTTCGAGTTCCTTTCAACATTTTGGAAATCCCGCTGAAACTTTGGACATTCTCACGAAGGGTTCCCAATCCCCGACTAGATTGGTACCCTTTCACGTCCAAATCTCTCAAACTCCGGGAGAGATTCTCAAAACCATGGTTGACATGGTTCGAGTTCCTTTCAACATTTTGGAAATTCCGCTGAAACTTTGGACATTCTCGCGAAGGGTTCCCGATCCCCGACAAGATTGTTACCCTTTCACGTCCAAATCTCTCAAACTCCGGGAGAGATTCTCAAAACCAAGGTTGACATGTTTCGAGTTCCTTTCAACAGTTTGGAAATCCCGCTGAAACTTTGGACATTCTCGCGAAGGGTTCCCGATCCCCGACAAGATTGTTACCCTTTCACGTCCAAATCTCTCAAACTCCGGGAGAGATTCTCAAAACCAAGGTTGACATGGTTCGAGTTCCTTTCAACATTTTGGAAATCCCGCTGAAACTTTGGACATTCTCGCGAAGGGTTCCCAATCCCCGACAAGATTGGTACCCTTTCACGTCCAAATCTCTCAAACTCTGGGAGAGATTCTCAAAACCAAGGTTGACATGGTTCGAGTTCCTTTCAACATTTTGGAAATCCCGCTGAAACTTTGGACATTGTCGCGAAGGGTTCCCAATCCCCGACAAGATTGGTACCCTTTCACGTCCAAATCTCTCAAACTCCGGGAGAGATTCTCAAAACCAAGGTTGACATGTTTCGAGTTCCTTTCAACATTTTGGAAATCCCGCTGAAACTTTGGACATTCTGGCGAAGGGTTCCCAATCCCCGACAAGATTGGTACCCTTTCACGTCCAAATCTCTCAAACTCCGGGAGAGATTCTCAAAACCATGGTTGACATGGTTCGAGTTCCTTTCAACATTTTGGAAATTCCGCTGAAACTTTGGACATTCTCGCGAAGGGTTCCCAATCCCCGACAAGATTGGTACCCTTTCACGTCCAAATCTCTCAAACTCCGGGAGAGATTCTCAAAACCAAGGTTGACATGTGTCGAGTTCCTTTCAACATTTTGGAAATCCTGCTGAAACTTTGGACATTCTGGCGAAGGGTTCCCAATTCCCGACAAGATTGGTACCCTTTCACGTCCAAATCTCTCAAACTCCGGGAGAGATTCTCAAAACCAAGGTTGACATGTTTCGAGTTCCTTTCAACAGTTTGGAAATCCCGCTGAAACTTTGGACATTCTCGCGAAGGGTTCCCAATCCCCGACAAGATTGGTACCCTATCACGTCCAAATCTCTCAAACTCCGGGAGAGATTCTCAAAACCATGGTTGACATGGTTCGAGTTCCTTTCAACATTTTGGAAATTCCGCTGAAACTTTGGACATTCTCGCGAAGGGTTCCCAATCCCCAACAAGATTGGTACCCTTTCACGTCCAAATCTCTCAAACTCTGGGAGAGATTCTCAAAACCAAGGTTGACATGTTTCGAGTTCCTTTCAACATTTTGGAAATCCTGCTGAAACTTTGGACATTCTCGCGAAGGGTTCCCGATCCCCGACATGATTGGTACCCTTTCACGTCCAAATCTCTCAAACTCCGGGAGAGATTCTCAAAACCAAGGTTGACATGTTTCGAGTTCCTTTCAACATTTTGGAAATCCCGCTGAAACTTTGGACATTCTCGCGAAGGGTTCCTAATCCCCGACTAGATTGTTACCCTTTCACGTCCAAATCTCTCAAACTCCGGGAGAGATTCTCAAAACCAAGGTTGACATGTTTCGAGTTCCTTTCAACATTTTGGAAATCCCGCTGAAACTTTGGACATTCTCGGGAAGGGTTCTTAATCCCCGACTAGATTGGTACCCTTTCAAGTCTAAATCTCTCAAACTCCGGGGGAGATTCTCAAAACCAAGATTGACATGTTTCGAGTTCCTTTCAACAGTTTGGAAATCCCGCTGAAACTTTGGACATTCTCGCGAAGGGTTCCCGATCCCCGACAAGATTGTTACCCTTTCACGTCCAAATCTCTCAAACTCCGGGAGAGATTCTCAAAACCAAGGTTGACATGGTTCGAGTTCCTTTCAACAGTTTGGAAATCCCGCTGAAACTTTGGACATTCTCGCGAACGGTTCCCGATCCCCGACAAGATTGGTACCCTTTCACGTCCAAATCTCTCAAACTCCGGGAGAGATTCTCAAAACCAAGGTTGACATGTTTCGAGTTCCTTTCAACATTTTGGAAATCCCGCTGAAACTTTGGACATTCTCGCGAAGGGTTCCCAATCCCCGACAAGATTGGTACCCTTTCACGTCCAAATCTCTCAAACTCCAGGAGAGATTCTCAACACCAAGGTTGACATGTTTCGAGTTCCTTTCAACATTTTGGAAATCCCGCTGAAACTTTGGACATTCTCGCGAAGGGTTCCCAATCCTCGACAAGATTGGTACCCTTTCACGTCCAAATCTCTCAAACTCCGGGAGAGATTCTCAAAACCAAGGTTGACATGTTTCGAGTTCCTTTCAACATTTTGGAAATCCCGCTGAAACTTTGGACATTCTCGCGAAGGGTTCCTAATCCCCGACTAGATTGGTACCCTTTCAAGTCTAAATCTCTCAAACTCCGGGGGAGATTCTCAAAACCAAGGTTGACATGTTTCGAGTTCCTTTCAACAGTTTGGAAATCCCGCTGAAACTTTGGACATTCTCGCGAAGGGTTCCCGATCCCCAACAAGATTGTTACCCTTTCACGTCCAAATCTCTCAAACTCCGGGAGAGATTCTCAAAACCATGGTTGACATGTTTCGCGTTCCTTTCAACATTTTGGAAATCCCGCTGAAACTTTGGACATTCTCGCGAAGGGTTCCCAATCCCCGACAAGACTGGTACCCTTTCACGTCCAAATCTCTCAAACTCCGGGAGAGATTCTCAAAACCGAGGTTGACATGTTTCGAGTTCCTTTCAACATTTTGGAAATCCCGCTGAAACTTTGGACATTCTCGCGAAGGGTTCCCAATCGCCGACAAGATTGGTACCCTTTCACGTCCAAATCTCTCAAACTCCGGGAGAGATTCTCAAAACCAAGGTTGACATGTTTCGAGTTCCTTTCAACATTTTGGAAATCCCGCTGAAACTTTGGACATTCTGGAGAAGGGTTCCCAATCCCCGACAAGACTGGTACCCTTTCACGTCCAAATCTCTCAAACTCCGGGAGAGATTCTCAAAACCAAGGTTGACATGTTTCGAGTTCCTTTCAACATTTTGGAAATCCCGCTGAAACTTTGGACATTCTCGCGAAGGGTTCCCGATCCCCGACAAGATTGGTACCCTTTCACGTCCAAATCTCTCAAACTCCGGGAGAGATTCTCAAAACCAAGGTTGACATGGTTCGAGTTCCTTTCAACAGTTTGGAAATCCCGCTGAAACTTTGGACATTCTGGCGAAGGGTTCCCAATCCCCGACAAGACTGGTACCCTTTCACGTCCAAATCTCTCAAACTCCGGGAGAGATTCTCAAAACCAAGGTTGACATGTTTCGAGTTCCTTTCAACATTTTGGAAATCCCGCTGAAACTTTGGACATTCTGGCGAAGGGTTCCCAATCCCCGACAAGATTGGTACCCTTTCACGTCCAAATCTCTCAAACTCTGGGAGAGATTCTCAAAACCAAGGTTGACATGTTTTGAGTTCCTGTCAACATTTTGGAAATCCTGCTGAAACTTTGGACATTCTCGCGAAGGGTTCCCGATCCCCGACAAGATTGGTACCCTTTCACGTCCAAATCTCTCAAACTCCGGGAGAGATTCTCAAAACCAAGGTTGACATGTTTCGAGTTCCTTTCAACATTTTGGAAATCTTGCTGAAACTTTGGACATTCTCGCGAAGGGTTCCCAATTCCCGACAAGATTGGTACCCTTTCACGTCCAAATCTCTCAAACTCCGGGATAGATTCTCAAAACCAAGGTTGACATGTTTCGAGTTCCTTTCAACATTTTGGAAATCCCGCTGAAACTTTGGACATTCTCGCGAAGGGTTCCCAATCCCCGACAAGATTGGTACCCTTTCACGTCTAAATCTCTCAAACTCCGGGAGAGATTCTCAAAACCAAGGTTGACATGTTTCGAGTTCCTTTCAACAGTTTGGAAATCCCGCTGAAACTTTGGACATTCTCGCGAAGGGTTCCTAATCCCCAACAAGATTCGTACCCTTTCACGTCCAAATCTCTCAAACTCCGGGAGAGATTCTCAAAACCAAGGTTGACATGTTTCGAGTTCATTTCAACATTTTGGAAATCCTGCTGAAACTTTGGACATTCTCGCGAAGGGTTCCCGATCCCCGACAAGATTGGTACCCTTTCACGTCCAAATCTCTCGAACTCCGGGAGAGATTCTCAAAACCAAGGTTGACATGGTTCGAGTTCCTTTCAACATTTTGGAAATCCCGCTGAAACTTTGGACATTCTCACGAAGGGTTCCCAATCCCCGACTAGATTGGTACCCTTTCACGTCCAAATCTCTCAAACTCCGGGAGAGATTCTCAAAACCATGGTTGACATGGTTCGAGTTCCTTTCAACATTTTGGAAATTCCGCTGAAACTTTGGACATTCTCGCGAAGGGTTCCCTATCCCCGACAAGATTGTTACCCTTTCACGTCCAAATCTCTCAAACTCCGGGAGAGATTCTCAAAACCAAGGTTGACATGTTTCGAGTTCCTTTCAACAGTTTGGAAATCCCGCTGAAACTTTGGACATTCTCGCGAAGGGTTCCCGATCCCCGACAAGATTGTTACCCTTTCACGTCCAAATCTCTCAAACTCCGGGAGAGATTCTCAAAACCAAGGTTGACATGGTTCGAGTTCCTTTCAACATTTTGGAAATCCCGCTGAAACTTTGGACATTCTCGCGAAGGGTTCCCAATCCCCGACAAGATTGGTACCCTTTCACGTCCAAATCTCTCAAACTCTGGGAGAGATTCTCAAAACCAAGGTTGACATGGTTCGAGTTCCTTTCAACATTTTGGAAATCCCGCTGAAACTTTGGACATTCTGGCGAAGGGTTCCCAATCCCCGACAAGATTGGTACCCTTTCACGTCCAAATCTCTCAAACTCCGGGAGAGATTCTCAAAACCAAGGTTGACATGTTTCGAGTTCCTTTCAACATTTTGGAAATCCCGCTGAAACTTTGGACATTCTGGCGAAGGGTTCCCAATCCCCGACAAGATTGGTACCCTTTCACGTCCAAATCTCTCAAACTCCGGGAGAGATTCTCATAACCAAGGTTGACATGGTTCGAGTTCCTTTCAACATTTTGGAAATCCCGCTGAAACTTTGGACATTCTCGCGAAGGGTTCCCAATCCCCGACAAGATTGGTACCCTTTCACGTCCAAATCTCTCAAACTCTGGGAGAGATTCTCAAAACCAAGGTTGACATGGTTCGAGTTCCTTTCAACATTTTGGAAATCCCGCTGAAACTTTGGACATTCTGGCGAAGGGTTCCCAATCCCCGACAAGATTGGTACCCTTTCACGTCCAAATCTCTCAAACTCCGGGAGAGATTCTCAAAACCAAGGTTGACATGTTTCGAGTTCCTTTCAACATTTTGGAAATCCCGCTGAAACTTTGGACATTCTGGCGAAGGGTTCCCAATCCCCGACAAGATTGGTACCCTTTCACGTCCAAATCTCTCAAACTCCGGGAGAGATTCTCAAAACCATGGTTGACATGGTTCGAGTTCCTTTCAACATTTTGGAAATTCCGCTGAAACTTTGGACATTCTCGCGAAGGGTTCCCAATCCCCGACAAGATTGGTACCCTTTCACGTCCAAATCTCTCAAACTCCGGGAGAGATTCTCAAAACCAAGGTTGACATGTTTCGAGTTCCTTTCAACATTTTGGAAATCCTGCTGAAACTTTGGACATTCTGGCGAAGGGTTCCCAATTCCCGACAAGATTGGTACCCTTTCACGTCCAAATCTCTCAAACTCCGGGAGAGATTCTCAAAACCAAGGTTGACATGTTTCGAGTTCCTTTCAACAGTTTGGAAATCCCGCTGAAACTTTGGACATTCTCGCGAAGGGTTCCCAATCCCCGACAAGATTGGTACCCTTTCACGTCCAAATCTCTCAAACTCCGGGAGAGATTCTCAAAACCATGGTTGACATGGTTCGAGTTCCTTTCAACATTTTGGAAATCTTGCTGAAACTTTGGACATTCTCGCGAAGGGTTCCCAATTCCCGACAAGATTGGTACCCTTTCACGTCCAAATCTCTCAAACTCTGGGAGAGATTCTCAAAACCAAGGTTGACATGTTTCGAGTTCCTTTCAACATTTTGGAAATCCTGCTGAAACTTTGGACATTCTCGCGAAGGGTTCCCGATCCCCGACATGATTGGTACCCTTTCACGTCCAAATCTCTCAAACTCCGGGAGAGATTCTCAAAACCAAGGTTGACATGTTTCGAGTTCCTTTCAACATTTTGGAAATCCCGCTGAAACTTTGGACATTCTCGCGAAGGGTTCCTAATCCCCGACTAGATTGTTACCCTTTCACGTCCAAATCTCTCAAACTCCGGGAGAGATTCTCAAAACCAAGGTTGACATGTTTCGAGTTCCTTTCAACATTTTGGAAATCCCGCTGAAACTTTGGACATTCTCGGGAAGGGTTCTTAATCCCCGACTAGATTGGTACCCTTTCAAGTCTAAATCTCTCAAACTCCGGGGGAGATTCTCAAAACCAAGATTGACATGTTTCGAGTTCCTTTCAACAGTTTGGAAATCCCGCTGAAACTTTGGACATTCTCGCGAAGGGTTCCCGATCCCCGACAAGATTGTTACCCTTTCACGTCCAAATCTCTCAAACTCCGGGAGAGATTCTCAAAACCAAGGTTGACATGGTTCGAGTTCCTTTCAACAGTTTGGAAATCCCGCTGAAACTTTGGACATTCTCGCGAACGGTTCCCGATCCCCGACAAGATTGGTACCCTTTCACGTCCAAATCTCTCAAACTCCGGGAGAGATTCTCAAAACCAAGGTTGACATGTTTCGAGTTCCTTTCAACATTTTGGAAATCCCGCTGAAACTTTGGACATTCTCGCGAAGGGTTCCCAATCCCCGACAAGATTGGTACCCTTTCACGTCCAAATCTCTCAAACTCCGGGAGAGATTCTCAACACCAAGGTTGACATGTTTCGAGTTCCTTTCAACATTTTGGAAATCCCGCTGAAACTTTGGACATTCTCGCGAAGGGTTCCCAATCCTCGACAAGATTGGTACCCTTTCACGTCCAAATCTCTCAAACTCCGGGAGAGATTCTCAAAACCAAGGTTGACATGTTTCGAGTTCCTTTCAACATTTTGGAAATCCCGCTGAAACTTTGGACATTCTCGCGAAGGGTTCCTAATCCCCGACTAGATTGGTACCCTTTCAAGTCTAAATCTCTCAAACTCCGGGGGAGATTCTCAAAACCAAGGTTGACATGTTTCGAGTTCCTTTCAACAGTTTGGAAATCCCGCTGAAACTTTGGACATTCTCGCGAAGGGTTCCCGATCCCCGACAAGATTGTTACCCTTTCACGTCCAAATCTCTCAAACTCCGGGAGAGATTCTCAAAACCATGGTTGACATGTTTCGCGTTCCTTTCAACATTTTGGAAATCCCGCTGAAACTTTGGACATTCTCGCGAAGGGCTCCCAATCCCCGACAAGACTGGTACCCTTTCACGTCCAAATCTCTCAAACTCCGGGAGAGATTCTCAAAACCGAGGTTGACATGTTTCGAGTTCCTTTCAACATTTTGGAAATCCCGCTGAAACTTTGGACATTCTCGCGAAGGGTTCCCAATCCCCGACAAGATTGGTACCCTTTCACGTCCAAATCTCTCAAACTCCGGGAGAGATTCTCAAAACCAAGGTTGACATGTTTCGAGTTCCTTTCAACATTTTGGAAATCCCGCTGAAACTTTGGACATTCTGGAGAAGGGTTCCCAATCCCCGACAAGACTGGTACCCTTTCACGTCCAAATCTCTCAAACTCCGGGAGAGATTCTCAAAACCAAGGTTGACATGTTTCGAGTTCCTTTCAACATTTTGGAAATCCCGCTGAAACTTTGGACATTCTCGCGAAGGGTTCCCGATCCCCGACAAGATTGGTACCCTTTCACGTCCAAATCTCTCAAACTCCGGGAGAGATTCTCAAAACCAAGGTTGACATGGTTCGAGTTCCTTTCAACAGTTTGGAAATCCCGCTGAAACTTTGGACATTCTGGCGAAGGGTTCCCAATCCCCGACAAGACTGGTACCCTTTCACGTCCAAATCTCTCAAACTCCGGGAGAGATTCTCAAAACCAAGGTTGACATGTTTCGAGTTCCTTTCAACATTTTGGAAATCCCGCTGAAACTTTGGACATTCTGGCGAAGGGTTCCCAATCCCCAACAAGATTGGTACCCTTTCACGTCCAAATCTCTCAAACTCTGGGAGAGATTCTCAAAACCAAGGTTGACATGTTTTGAGTTCCTGTCAACATTTTGGAAATCCTGCTGAAACTTTGGACATTCTCGCGAAGGGTTCCCGATCCCCGACAAGATTGGTACCCTTTCACGTCCAAATCTCTCAAACTCCGGGAGAGATTCTCAAAACCAAGGTTGACATGTTTCGAGTTCCTTTCAACATTTTGGAAATCTTGCTGAAACTTTGGACATTCTCGCGAAGGGTTCCCAATTCCCGACAAGATTGGTACCCTTTCACGTCCAAATCTCTCAAACTCCGGGATAGATTCTCAAAACCAAGGTTGACATGTTTCGAGTTCCTTTCAACATTTTGGAAATCCCGCTGAAACTTTGGACATTCTCGCGAAAGGTTCCCAATCCCCGACAGGACTGGTACCCTTTCACGTCCAAATCTCTCAAACTCCGGGAGAGATTCTCGAAACCAAGTTTGACATGTTTCGAGTTCCTTTCAACAGTTTGGAAATCCCCCTGAAACTTTGGACATTCTGGCGAAGGGTTCCCAATCCCCGACTAGATTGGTACCCTTTCACGTCCAAATCTCTCAAACTCCGGGGGAGATTCTCAAAACCAAGGTTGACATGTTTCGAGTTCCTTTCAACAGTTTGGAAATCCCGCTGAAACTTTGGACATTCTTGCGAAGGGTTCCCGATCCCCGACAAGATTGGTACCCTTTCACGTCCAAATCTCTCAAACTCCGGGAGAGATTCTCAAAACCAAGGTTGACATGGTTCGAGTTCCTTTCAACATTTTGGAAATCCCGCTGAAACTTTGGACATTCTGGCGAAGGGTTCCCAATCCCCGACAAGATTGGTACCCTTTCACGTCCAAATCTCTCAAACTCCGGGAGAGATTCTCAAAACCAAGGTTGACATGTTTCGAGTTCCTTTCAACATTTTGGAAATCCCGCTGAAACTTTGGACATTCTCGCGAAGGGTTCCCGATCCCCGACTAGATTGGTACCCTTTCACGTCCAAATCTCTCAAACTCCGGGGGAGATTCTCAAAACCAAGGTTGACATGTTTCGAGTTCCTTTCAACATTTTGGAAATCCCGCTGAAACTTTGGACATTCTCGCGAAGGGTTCCCAATCCCCGACACGATTGGTACCCTTTCACGTCCAAATCTCTCAAACTCCGGGAGAGATTCTCAAAACCAAGGTTGACATGGTTCGAGTTCCTTTCAACATTTTGGAAATCCCGCTGAAACTTTGGACATTCTCGCGAAGGGTTCCCAATCCCCGACAAGATTGGTACCCTTTCACGTCCAAATCTCTCAAACTCCGGGAGAGATTCTCGAAACCAAGGTTGACATGTTTCGAGTTCCTTTCAACAGTTTGGAAATCCCGCTGAAACTTTGGACATTCTCGCGAAGGGTTCCTAATCCCCAACAAGATTCGTACCCTTTCACGTCCAAATCTCTCAAACTCCGGGGGAGATTCTCAAAACCAAGGTTGACATGTTTCGAGTTCATTTCAACATTTTGGAAATCCTGCTGAAACTTTGGACATTCTCGCGAAGGGTTCCCAATCCCCGACAAGATTGGTACCCTTTCACGTCCAAATCTCTCGAACTCCGGGAGAGATTCTCAAAACCAAGGTTGACATGGTTCGAGTTCCTTTCAACATTTTGGAAATCCCGCTGAAACTTTGGACATTCTCACGAAGGGTTCCTAATCCCCGACTAGATTGGTACCCTTTCAAGTCTAAATCTCTCAAACTCCGGGGGAGATTCTCAAAACCAAGGTTGACATGTTTCGAGTTCCTTTCAACAGTTTGGAAATCCCGCTGAAACTTTGGACATTCTCGCGAAGGGTTCCCGATCCCCGACAAGATTGTTACCCTTTCACGTCCAAATCTCTCAAACTCCGGGAGAGATTCTCAAAACCAAGGTTGACATGTTTCGCGTTCCTTTCAACATTTTGGAAATCCCGCTGAAACTTTGGACATTCTCGCGAAGGGTTCCCAATCCCCGACAAGATTGGTACCCTTTCACCTCTAAATCTCTCAAACTCCGGGAGAGATTCTCAAAACCAAGGTTGACATGTTTCGAGTTCCTTTCAACAGTTTGGAAATCCCGCTGAAACTTTGGACATTCTCGCGAAGGGTTCCTAATCCCCAACAAGATTGTTACCCTTTCACGTCCAAATCTCTCAAACTCCGGGAGAGATTCTCAAAACCAAGGTTGACATGTTTCGCGTTCCTTTCAACATTTTGGAAATCCCGCTGAAACTTTGGACATTCTCGCGAAGGGTTCCCAATCCCCGACAAGATTGGTACCCTTTCACCTCTAAATCTCTCAAACTCCGGGAGAGATTCTCAAAACCAAGGTTGACATGTTTCGAGTTCCTTTCAACAGTTTGGAAATCCCGCTGAAACTTTGGACATTCTCGCGAAGGGTTCCTAATCCCCAACAAGATTCGTACCCTTTCACGTCCAAATCTCTCAAACTCCGGGGGAGATTCTCAAAACCAAGGTTGACATGTTTCGAGTTCATTTCAACATTTTGGAAATCCCGCTGAAACTTTGGACATTCTCGCGAAGGGTTCCCAATCCCCGACAAGATTGTTACCCTTTCACGTCCAAATCTCTCAAACTCCGGGAGAGATTCTCAAAACCAAGGTTGACATGTTTCGCGTTCCTTTCAACATTTTGGAAATCCCGCTGAAACTTTGGACATTCTCGCGAAGGGTTCCCAATCCCCGACAAGATTGGTACCCTTTCACGTCTAAATCTCTCAAACTCCGGGAGAGATTCTCAAAACCAAGGTTGACATGTTTCGAGTTCATTTCAACATTTTGGAAATCCCGCTGAAACTTTGGACATTCTGGCGAAGGGTTCCCAATCCCCGACAAGATTGGTACCCTTTCACGTCCAAATCTCTCAAACTCTGGGAGAGATTCTCAAAACCAAGGTTGACATGTTTCGAGTTCCTTTCAACATTTTGGAAATCCTGCTGAAACTTTGGACATTCTCGCGAAGGGTTCCCAATCCCCGACAAGATTGGTACCCTTTCACGTCCAAATCTCTCAAACTCCGGGAGAGATTCTCAAAACCAAGGTTGACATGTTTCGAGTTCCTTTCAACATTTTGGAAATCCCGCTGAAACTTTGGACATTCTCGCGAAGGGTTCCCAATCCCCAACAAGATTGGTACCCTTTCACGTCCAAATCTCTCAAACTCCGGGATAGATTCTCAAAACCAAGGTTGACATGTTTCGAGTTCCTTTCAACATTTTGGAAATCCCGCTGAAACTTTGGACATTCTCGCGAAAGGTTCCCAATCCCCGACAGGACTGGTACCCTTTCACGTCCAAATCTCTCAAACTCCGGGAGAGATTCTCGAAACCAAGGTTGACATGTTTCGAGTTCCTTTCAACAGTTTGGAAATCCCCCTGAAACTTTGGACATTCTGGCGAAGGGTTCCCAATCCCCGACTAGATTGGTACCCTTTCACGTCCAAATCTCTCAAACTCCGGGGGAGATTCTCAAAACCAAGGTTGACATGTTTCGAGTTCCTTTCAACAGTTTGGAAATCCCGCTGAAACTTTGGACATTCTTGCGAAGGGTTCCCGATCCCCGACAAGATTGGTACCCTTTCACGTCCAAATCTCTCAAACTCCGGGAGAGATTCTCAAAACCAAGGTTGACATGTTTCGAGTTCCTTTCAACATTTTGGAAATCCCGCTGAAACTTTGGACATTCTGGCAGAGGGTTCCCAATCCCCGACAAGATTGGTACCCTTTCACGTCCAAATCTCTCAAACTCCGGGAGAGATTCTCAAAACCAAGGTTGACATGTTTCGAGTTCCTTTCAACATTTTGGAAATCCCGCTGAAACTTTGGACATTCTCGCGAAGGGTTCCCGATCCCCGACTAGATTGGTACCCTTTCACGTCCAAATCTCTCAAACTCCGGGGGAGATTCTCAAAACCAAGGTTGACATGTTTCGAGTTCCTTTCAACAGTTTGGAAATCCCGCTGAAACTTTGGACATTCTCGCGAAGGGTTCCCAATCCCCGACAAGATTGGTACCCTTTCACGTCCAAATCACTCAAACTCCGGGAGAGATTCTCAAAACCAAGGTTGACATGGTTCGAGTTCCTTTCAACATTTTGGAAATCCCGCTGAAACTTTGGACATTCTCGCGAAGGGTTCCCAATCCCCGACAAGATTGGTACCCTTTCACGTCCAAATCTCTCAAACTCCGGGAGAGATTCTCAAAACCAAGGTTGACATGGTTCGAGTTCCTTTCAACATTTTGGAAATCCCGCTGAAACTTTGGACATTCTCGCGAAGGGTTCCCAATCCCCGACAAGATTGGTACCCTTTCACGTCCAAATCTCTCAAACTCCGGGAGAGATTCTCAAAACCAAGTTTGACATGGTTCGAGTTCCTTTCAACATTTTGGAAATCCCGCTGAAACTTTGGACATTCTCACGAAGTGTTGCTAATCCCCGACTAGATTGGTACCCTTTCAAGTCTAAATCTCTCAAACTCCGGGGGAGATTCTCAAAACCAAGGTTGACATGTTTCGAGTTCCTTTCAACAGTTTGGAAATCCCGCTGAAACTTTGGACATTCTCGCGAAGGGTTCCCGATCCCCGACAAGATTGTTACCCTTTCACGTCCAAATCTCTCAAACTCCGGGAGAGATTCTCAAAACCAAGGTTGACATGTTTCGCGTTCCTTTCAACATTTTGGAAATCCCGCTGAAACTTTGGACATTCTCGCGAAGGGTTCCCAATCCCCGACAAGATTGGTACCCTTTCACGTCTAAATCTCTCAAACTCCGGGAGAGATTCTCAAAACCAAGGTTGACATGTTTCGAGTTCCTTTCAACATTTTGGAAATCCCGCTGAAACTTTGGATATTCTGGCGAAGGGTTCCCAATCCCCGACAAGATTGGTACCCTTTCACGTCCAAATCTCTCAAACTCCGGGAGAGATTCTCAAAACCAAGGTTGACATGTTTCGAGTTCCTTTCAACATTTTGGAAATCCTGCTGAAACTTTGGACATTCTCGCGAAGGGTTCCCGATCCCCGACAAGATTGGTACCCTTTCACGTCCAAATCTCTCAAACTCCGGGAGAGATTCTCAAAACCAAGGTTGACATGTTTCGAGTTCCTTTCAACATTTTGGAAATCCCGCTGAAACTTTGGACATTCTCGCGAAGGGTTCCCAATTCCCGACAAGATTGGTACCCTTTCACGTCCAAATCTCTCAAACTCCGGGAGAGATTCTCAAAACCAAGGTTGACATGTTTCGAGTTCCTTTCAACATTTTGGAAATCCCGCTGAAACTTTGGACATTCTCGCGAAAGGTTCCTAATCCCCGACAGGACTGGTACCCTTTCACGTCCAAATCTCTCAAACTCCGGGAGAGATTCTCGAAACCAAGGTTGACATGTTTCGAGTTCCTTTCAACAGTTTGGAAATCCCCCTGAAACTTTGGACATTCTGGCGAAGGGTTCCCAATCCCCGACTAGATTGGTACCCTTTCACATCCAAATCTCTCAAACTCCGGGGGAGATTCTCAAAACCAAGGTTGACATGTTTCGAGTTCCTTTCAACAGTTTGGAAATCCCGCTGAAACTTTGGACATTCTCGCGAAGGGTTCCTGATCCCCGACAAGATTGTTACCCTTTCACGTCCAAATCTCTCAAACTCCGGGAGAGATTCTCAAAACCAAGGTTGACATGTTTCGAGTTCCTTTCAACATTTTGGAAATCCCGCTGAAACTTTGGACATTCTGGCGAAGGGTTCCCAATTCCCGACAAGATTGGTACCCTTTCACGTCCAAATCTCTCAAACTCAGGGAGAGATTCTCAAAACCAAGGTTGACATGGTTCGAGTTCCTTTCAACATTTTGGAAATCCCGCTGAAACTTTGGACATTCTCGCGAAGGGTTCCCAATCCCCGACAAGATTGGTACCCTTTCACGTCCAAATCTCTCAAACTCCGGGAGAGATTCTCAAAACCAAGGTTGACATGGTTCGAGTTCCTTTCAACATTTTGGAAATCCCGCTGAAACTTTGGACATTCTCGCGAAGGGTTCCCAATCCCCGACAAGATTGGTACCCTTTCACGTCCAAATCTCTCAAACTCCGGGAGAGATTCTCGAAACCAAGGTTGACATGTTTCGAGTTCCTTCCAACAGTTTGGAAATTTTGCTGAAACTTTGGACATTCTCGCGAAGGGTTCCTAATCCCCAACAAGGTTCGTACCCTTTCACGTCCAAATCTCTCAAACTCTGGGAGAGATTCTCAAAACCAAGGTTGACATGTTTCGAGTTCATTTCAACATTTTGGAAATCCTGCTGAAACTTTGGACATTCTCACGAAGGGTTCCCAATCCCCGACAAGACTGGTACCCTTTCACGTCCAAATCTCTCGAACTCCGGGAGAGATTCTCAAAACCAAGGTTGACATGTTTCGAGTTCCTTTCAACATTTTTGAAATCCCGCTGAAACTTTGGACATTCTCACGAAGGGTTCCTAATCCCCGACTAGATTGGTACCCTTTCAAGTCTAAATCTCTCAAACTCCGGGGGAGATTCTCAAAACCAAGGTTGACATGTTTCGAGTTCCTTTCAACAGTTTGGAAATCCCGCTGAAACTTTGGACATTCTCGCGAAGGGTTCCCGATCCCCGACAAGATTGTTACCCTTTCACGTCCAAATCTCTCAAACTCCGGGAGAGATTCTCAAAACCAAGGTTGACATGTTTCGCGTTCCTTTCAACATTTTGGAAATCCCGCTGAAACTTTGGACATTCTCGCGAAGGGTTCCCAATCCCCGACAAGATTGGTACCCTTTCACGTCCAAATCTCTCAAACTCCGGGAGAGATTCTCAAAACCAAGGTTGACATGTTTCGAGTTCCTCTCAACAGTTTGGAAATCCCGCTGAAACTTTGGACATTCTCGCGAAGGGTTCCCAATCCCCAACAAGATTGGTACCCTTTCACGTCCAAATCTCTCAAACTCCGGGAGAGATTCTCAAAACCAAGGTTGACATGTTTCGAGTTCATTTCAACATTTTGGAAATCCTGCTGAAACTTTGGACATTCTCGCGAAGGGTTCCCAATCCTCGACAAGATTGGTACCCTTTCACGTCCAAATCTCTCAAACTCCGGGAGAGATTCTCAAAACCAAGGTTGACATGTTTCGAGTTCCTTTCAACAGTTTGGAAATCCCGCTGAAACTTTGGACATTCTCGCGAAGGGTTCCCGATCCCCGACAAGATTGTTACCCTTTCACGTCCAAATCTCTCAAACTCCGGGAGAGATTCTCAAAACCAAGGTTGACATGTTTCGAGTTCCTTTCAACATTTTGGAAATCCCGCTGAAACTTTGGACATTCTCGCGAAGGGTTCCCAATCCCCGACAAGATTGGTACCCTTTCACGTCCAAATCTCTCAAACTCCGGGAGAGATTCTCAAAACCAAGGTTGACATGGTTCGAGTTCCTTTCAACATTTTGGAAATCCCGCTGAAACTTTGGACATTCTGGCGAAGGGTTCCCAATCCCCGACAAGACTGGTACCCTTTCACGTCCAAATCTCTCAAACTCCGGGAGAGATTCTCAAAACCAAGGTTGACATGTTTCGAGTTCCTTTCAACAGTTTGGAAATCCCGCTGAAACTTTGGTCATTCTCGCGAAGGGTTCCCAATCCCCGACAAGATTGTTACCCTTTCACGTCCAAATCTCTCAAACTCTGGGAGAGATTCTCAAAACCAAGGTTGACATGTTTCGAGTTCCTTTCAACAGTTTGGAAATCCTGCTGAAACTTTGGACATTCTCGCGAAGGGTTCCGGATCCCCGACAAAATTGGTACCCTTTCACGTCCAAATCTCTCAAACTCCGGTAGAGATTCTCAAAACCAAGGTTGACATGTTTCGAGTTCCTTTCAACATTTTGGAAATCCCGCTGAAACTTTGGACATTCTCGCGAAGGGTTCCCAATCCCCGACAAGACTGGTACCCTTTCACGTCCAAATCTCTCAAACTCCGGGAGAGATTCTCGAAACCAAGGTTGACATGTTTCGAGTTCCTTTCAACAGTTTGGAAATCCCGCTGAAACTTTGGTCATTCTCGCGAAGGGTTCCCAATCCCCGACAAGATTGGTACCCTTTCACATCCAAATCTCTCAAACTCTGGGAGAGATTCTCAAAACCAAGGTTGACATGTTTCGAGTTCCTTTCAACATTTTGGAAATCCTGCTGAAACTTTGGACATTCTCGCGAAGGGTTCCCAATCCCCGACAAGATTGGTACCCTTTCACGTCCAAATCTCTCAAACTCCGGGAGAGATTCTCAAAACCAAGGTTGACATGTTTCGAGTTCCTTTCAACAGTTTGGAAATCCCGCTGAAACTTTGGACATTCTCGCGAAGGGTTCCCAATCCCCGACTAGATTGGTACCCTTTCACGTCCAAATCTCTCAAACTCCGGGGGAGATTCTCAAAACCAAGGTTGACATGTTTCGAGTTCCTTTCAACATTTTGGAAATCCCGCTGAAACTTTGGACATTCTCGCGAAGGGTTCCCAATCCCCGACAAGATTGGTACCCTTTCACGTCCAAATCTCTCAAACTCCGGGAGAGATTCTCAAAACCAAGGTTGACATGTTTCGAGTTCCTTTCAACAGTTTGAAATCCCGCTGAAACTTTGGTCATTCTCGCGAAGGGTTCCCAATCCCCAACAAGATTGGTACCCTTTCACGTCCAAATCTCTCAAACTCCGGGAGAGATTCTCAAAACCAAGGTTGACATGTTTCGAGTTCCTTTCAACATTTTGGAAATCCCGCTGAAACTTTGGACATTCTCGCGAAGGGTTCCTAATCCCCGACTAGATTGGTACCCTTTCAAGTCTAAATCTCTCAAACTCCGGGGGAGATTCTCAAAACCAAGGTTGACATGTTTCGAGTTCCTTTCAACAGTTTGGAAATCCCGCTGAAACTTTGGACATTCTCGCGAAGGGTTCCCGATCCCCGACAAGATTGTTACCCTTTCACGTCCAAATCTCTCAAACTCCGGGAGAGATTCTCAAAACCAAGGTTGACATGTTTCGAGTTCCTTTCAACATTTTGGAAATCCCGCTGAAACTTTGGACATTCTCGCGAAGGGTTCCCAATCCCCGACAAGATTGGTACCCTTTCACGTCCAAATCTCTCAAACTCCGGGAGAGATTCTCAAAACCAAGGTTGACATGTTTCGAGTTCCTTTCAACATTTTGGAAATCCCGCTGAAACTTTGGACATTCTGGCGAAGGGTTCTTAATCCCCGACAAGATTGGTACCCTTTCATGTCCAAATCTCTCAAACTCTGGGAGAGATTCTCAAAACCAAGGTCAACATGTTTCGAGTTCCTTTCAACATTTTGGAAATATCGCTGAAACTTTGGACATTCTCGCAAAGGGTTCCCAATCCCCGACAAGACTGGTACCCTTTCACGTCCAAATCTCTCAAACTCCGGGAGAGATTCTCGAAACCAAGGTTGACATGTTTCGAGTTCCTTTCAACATTTTGGAAATCCTGCTGAAACTTTGGACATTCTCGCGAAGGGTTCCCGATCCCCGACAAGATTGGTACCCTTTCACGTCCAAATCTCTCAAACTCCGGGAGAGATTCTCAAAACCAAGGTTGACATGTTTCGAGTTCCTTTCAACATTTTGGAAATCCCGCTGAAACTTTGGACATTCTCGCGAAGGGTTCCCAATTCCCGACAAGATTGGTACCCTTTCACGTCCAAATCTCTCAAACTCCGGGAGAGATTCTCAAAACCAAGGTTGACATGTTTCGAGTTCCTTTCAACATTTTGGAAATCCCGCTGAAACTTTGGACATTCTCGCGAAGGGTTCCCAATCCCCGACAGGACTGGTACCCTTTCACGTCCAAATCTCTCAAACTCCGGGAGAGATTCTCAAAACCAAGGTTGACATGTTTCGAGTTCCTTTCAACAGTTTGGAAATCCCGCTGAAACTTTGGACATTCTCGCGAAGGGTTCCCGATCCCCGACAAGATTGTTACCCTTTCACGTCCAAATCTCTCAAGCTCCCGGAGAGATTCTCAAAACCAAGGTTGACATGTTTCGAGTTCCTCTCAACATTTTGGAAATCCCGCCGAAACTTTGGACATTCTCGCGAAGGGTTCCCAATCCCCGACAAGATTGGTACCCTTTCACGTCCAAATCTCTCAAACTCCGGGAGAGATTCTCAAAACCAAGGTTGACATGTTTCGAGTTCCTTTCAACATTTTGGAAATCCCGCTGAAACTTTGGACATTCTCGCGAAGGGTTCCCAATCCCCGACAAGACTGGTACCCTTTCACGTCCAAATCTCTCAAACTCTGGGAGAGATTCTCAAAACCAAGGTTGACATGTTTCGAGTTCATTTCAACATTTTGGAAATCCTGCTGAAACTTTGGACATTCTCGCGAAGGGTTCCCAATCCCCGACAAGATTGGTACCCTTTCACGTCCAAATCTCTCAAACTCCGGGAGAGATTCTCAAAACCAAGGTTGACATGGTTCGAGTTCCTTTCAACAGTTTGGAAATCCCGCTGAAACTTTGGACATTCTCGCGAAGGGTTCCTGATCCCCGACTAGATTGGTACCCTTTCACGTCCAAATCTCTCAAACTCCGGGGGAGATTCTCAAAACCAAGGTTGACATGTTTCGAGTTCCTTTCAACAGTTTGGAAATCCCGCTGAAACTTTGGACATTCTCGCGAAGGGTTCCCGATCCCCGACAAGATTGTTACCCTTTCACGTCCAAATCTCTCAAACTCCGGGAGAGATTCTCAAAACCAAGGTTGACATGTTTCGAGTTCCTTTCAACATTTTGGAAATCCCGCTGAAACTTTGGACATTCTCGCGAAGGGTTCCCAATCCCCGACAAGACTGGTACCCTTTCACGTCCAAATCTCTCAAACTCTGGGAGAGATTCTCAAAACCAAGGTTGACATGTTTCGAGTTCATTTCAACATTTTGGAAATCCTGCTGAAACTTTGGACATTCTCGCGAAGGGTTCCCAATCCCCGACAAGATTGGTACCCTTTCACGTCCAAATCTCTCAAACTCCGGGAGAGATTCTCAAAACCAAGGTTGACATGTTTCGAGTTCCTCTCAACATTTTGGAAATCCCGCTGAAACTTTGGTCATTCTCGCGAAGGGTTCCCTATCCCCAACAAGATTGGTACCCTTTCACGTCCAAATCTCTCAAACTCCGGGAGAGATTCTCAAAACCAAGGTTGACATGTTTCGAGTTCATTTCAACATTTTGGAAATCCTGCTGAAACTTTGGACATTCTCGCGAAGGGTTCCCAATCCTCGACAAGATTGGTACCCTTTCACGTCCAAATCTCTCAAACTCCGGGAGAGATTCTCAAAACCAAGGTTGACATGTTTCGAGTTCCTTTCAACAGTTTGGAAATCCCGCTGAAACTTTGGACATTCTCGCGAAGGGTTCCCGATCCCCGACAAGATTGTTACCCTTTCACGTCCAAATCTCTCAAACTCCGGGAGAGATTCTCAAAACCAAGGTTGACATGTTTCGAGTTCCTTTCAACATTTTGGAAATCCCGCTGAAACTTTGGACATTCTCGCGAAGGGTTCCCAATCCCCGACAAGATTGGTACCCTTTCACGTCCAAATCTCTCAAACTCCGGGAGAGATTCTCAAAACCAAGGTTGACATGTTTCGAGTTCCTTTCAACATTTTGGAAATCCCGCTGAAACTTTGGACATTCTCGCGAAGGGTTCCCAATTCCCGACAAGATTGGTACCCTTTCACGTCCAAATCTCTCAAACTCCGGGAGAGATTCTCAAAACCAAGGTTGACATGTTTCGAGTTCCTTTCAACATTTTGGAAATCCCGCTGAAACTTTGGACATTCTCGCGAAGGGTTCCCAATCCCCGACAGGACTGGTACCCTTTCACGTCCAAATCTCTCAAGCTCCGGGAGAGATTCTCAAAACCAAGGTTGACATGTTTCGAGTTCCTCTCAACATTTTGGAAATCCCGCCGAAACTTTGGACATTCTCGCGAAGGGTTCCCAATCCCCGACAAGATTGGTACCCTTTCACGTCCAAATCTCTCAAACTCCGGGAGAGATTCTCAAAACCAAGGTTGACATGTTTCGAGTTCCTTTCAACATTTTGGAAATCCCGCTGAAACTTTGGACATTCTCGCGAAGGGTTCCCAATCCCCGACAAGACTGGTACCCTTTCACGTCCAAATCTCTCAAACTCTGGGAGAGATTCTCAAAACCAAGGTTGACATGTTTCGAGTTCATTTCAACATTTTGGAAATCCTGCTGAAACTTTGGACATTCTCGCGAAGGGTTCCCAATCCCCGACAAGATTGGTACCCTTTCACGTCCAAATCTCTCAAACTCCGGGAGAGATTCTCGAAACCAAGGTTGACATGTTTCGAGTTCCTTTCAACAGTTTGGAAATCCCGCTGAAACTTTGGTCATTCTCGCGAAGGGTTCCCAATCCCCGACAAGATTGGTACCCTTTCACGTCCAAATCTCTCAAACTCTGGGAGAGATTCTCAAAACCAAGGTTGACATGTTTCGAGTTCCTTTCAACATTTTGGAAATCCTGCTGAAACTTTGGACATTCTCGCGAAGGGTTCCCAATCCCCGACAAGATTGGTACCCTTTCACGTCCAAATCTCTCAAACTCCGGGAGAGATTCTCAAAACCAAGGTTGACATGTTTCGAGTTCCTTTCAACAGTTTGGAAATCCCGCTGAAACTTTGGACATTCTCGCGAAGGGTTCCCAATCCCCGACTAGATTGGTACCCTTTCACGTCCAAATCTCTCAAACTCCGGGGGAGATTCTCAAAACCAAGGTTGACATGTTTCGAGTTCCTTTCAACATTTTGGAAATCCCGCTGAAACTTTGGACATTCTCGCGAAGGGTTCCCAATCCCCGACAAGATTGGTACCCTTTCACGTCCAAATCTCTCAAACTCCGGGAGAGATTCTCAAAACCAAGGTTGACATGTTTCGAGTTCCTTTCAACAGTTTGAAATCCCGCTGAAACTTTGGTCATTCTCGCGAAGGGTTCCCAATCCCCAACAAGATTGGTACCCTTTCACGTCCAAATCTCTCAAACTCCGGGAGAGATTCTCAAAACCAAGGTTGACATGTTTCGAGTTCCTTTCAACATTTTGGAAATCCCGCTGAAACTTTGGACATTCTCGCGAAGGGTTCCTAATCCCCGACTAGATTGGTACCCTTTCAAGTCTAAATCTCTCAAACTCCGGGGGAGATTCTCAAAACCAAGGTTGACATGTTTCGAGTTCCTTTCAACAGTTTGGAAATCCCGCTGAAACTTTGGACATTCTCGCGAAGGGTTCCCGATCCCCGACAAGATTGTTACCCTTTCACGTCCAAATCTCTCAAACTCCGGGAGAGATTCTCAAAACCAAGGTTGACATGTTTCGAGTTCCTTTCAACATTTTGGAAATCCCGCTGAAACTTTGGACATTCTCGCGAAGGGTTCCCAATCCCCGACAAGATTGGTACCCTTTCACGTCCAAATCTCTCAAACTCCGGGAGAGATTCTCAAAACCAAGGTTGACATGTTTCGAGTTCCTTTCAACATTTTGGAAATCCCGCTGAAACTTTGGACATTCTGGCGAAGGGTTCTTAATCCCCGACAAGATTGGTACCCTTTCATGTCCAAATCTCTCAAACTCTGGGAGAGATTCTCAAAACCAAGGTCAACATGTTTCGAGTTCCTTTCAACATTTTGGAAATATCGCTGAAACTTTGGACATTCTCGCAAAGGGTTCCCAATCCCCGACAAGACTGGTACCCTTTCACGTCCAAATCTCTCAAACTCCGGGAGAGATTCTCGAAACCAAGGTTGACATGTTTCGAGTTCCTTTCAACATTTTGGAAATCCTGCTGAAACTTTGGACATTCTCGCGAAGGGTTCCCGATCCCCGACAAGATTGGTACCCTTTCACGTCCAAATCTCTCAAACTCCGGGAGAGATTCTCAAAACCAAGGTTGACATGTTTCGAGTTCCTTTCAACATTTTGGAAATCCCGCTGAAACTTTGGACATTCTCGCGAAGGGTTCCCAATTCCCGACAAGATTGGTACCCTTTCACGTCCAAATCTCTCAAACTCCGGGAGAGATTCTCAAAACCAAGGTTGACATGGTTCGAGTTCCTTTCAACAGTTTGGAAATCCCGCTGAAACTTTGGACATTCTCGCGAAGGGTTCCCAATCCCCGACAGGACTGGTACCCTTTCACGTCCAAATCTCTCAAACTCCGGGAGAGATTCTCAAAACCAAGGTTGACATGTTTCGAGTTCCTTTCAACAGTTTGGAAATCCCGCTGAAACTTTGGACATTCTCGCGAAGGGTTCCCGATCCCCGACAAGATTGTTACCCTTTCACGTCCAAATCTCTCAAGCTCCCGGAGAGATTCTCAAAACCAAGGTTGACATGTTTCGAGTTCCTCTCAACATTTTGGAAATCCCGCCGAAACTTTGGACATTCTCGCGAAGGGTTCCCAATCCCCGACAAGACTGGTACCCTTTCACGTCCAAATCTCTCAAACTCCGGGAGAGATTCTCAAAACCAAGGTTGACATGTTTCGAGTTCCTTTCAACATTTTGGAAATCCCGCTGAAACTTTGGACATTCTCGCGAAGGGTTCCCAATCCCCGACAAGACTGGTACCCTTTCACGTCCAAATCTCTCAAACTCTGGGAGAGATTCTCAAAACCAAGGTTGACATGTTTCGAGTTCATTTCAACATTTTGGAAATCCTGCTGAAACTTTGGACATTCTCGCGAAGGGTTCCCAATCCCCGACAAGATTGGTACCCTTTCACGTCCAAATCTCTCAAACTCCGGGAGAGATTCTCAAAACCAAGGTTGACATGGTTCGAGTTCCTTTCAACAGTTTGGAAATCCCGCTGAAACTTTGGACATTCTCGCGAAGGGTTCCTGATCCCCGACTAGATTGGTACCCTTTCACGTCCAAATCTCTCAAACTCCGGGGGAGATTCTCAAAACCAAGGTTGACATGTTTCGAGTTCCTTTCAACAGTTTGGAAATCCCGCTGAAACTTTGGACATTCTCGCGAAGGGTTCCCGATCCCCGACAAGATTGTTACCCTTTCACGTCCAAATCTCTCAAACTCCGGGAGAGATTCTCAAAACCAAGGTTGACATGTTTCGAGTTCCTTTCAACATTTTGGAAATCCCGCTGAAACTTTGGACATTCTCGCGAAGGGTTCCCAATCCCCGACAAGACTGGTACCCTTTCACGTCCAAATCTCTCAAACTCTGGGAGAGATTCTCAAAACCAAGGTTGACATGTTTCGAGTTCATTTCAACATTTTGGAAATCCTGCTGAAACTTTGGACATTCTCGCGAAGGGTTCCCAATCCCCGACAAGATTGGTACCCTTTCACGTCCAAATCTCTCAAACTCCGGGAGAGATTCTCAAAACCAAGGTTGACATGTTTCGAGTTCCTCTCAACATTTTGGAAATCCCGCTGAAACTTTGGTCATTCTCGCGAAGGGTTCCCTATCCCCAACAAGATTGGTACCCTTTCACGTCCAAATCTCTCAAACTCCGGGAGAGATTCTCAAAACCAAGGTTGACATGTTTCGAGTTCATTTCAACATTTTGGAAATCCTGCTGAAACTTTGGACATTCTCGCGAAGGGTTCCCAATCCTCGACAAGATTGGTACCCTTTCACGTCCAAATCTCTCAAACTCCGGGAGAGATTCTCAAAACCAAGGTTGACATGTTTCGAGTTCCTTTCAACAGTTTGGAAATCCCGCTGAAACTTTGGACATTCTCGCGAAGGGTTCCCGATCCCCGACAAGATTGTTACCCTTTCACGTCCAAATCTCTCAAACTCCGGGAGAGATTCTCAAAACCAAGGTTGACATGTTTCGAGTTCCTTTCAACATTTTGGAAATCCCGCTGAAACTTTGGACATTCTCGCGAAGGGTTCCCAATCCCCGACAAGATTGGTACCCTTTCACGTCCAAATCTCTCAAACTCCGGGAGAGATTCTCAAAACCAAGGTTGACATGTTTCGAGTTCCTTTCAACATTTTGGAAATCCCGCTGAAACTTTGGACATTCTCGCGAAGGGTTCCCAATTCCCGACAAGATTGGTACCCTTTCACGTCCAAATCTCTCAAACTCCGGGAGAGATTCTCAAAACCAAGGTTGACATGTTTCGAGTTCCTTTCAACATTTTGGAAATCCCGCTGAAACTTTGGACATTCTCGCGAAGGGTTCCCAATCCCCGACAGGACTGGTACCCTTTCACGTCCAAATCTCTCAAGCTCCGGGAGAGATTCTCAAAACCAAGGTTGACATGTTTCGAGTTCCTTTCAACATTTTGGAAATCCCGCCGAAACTTTGGACATTCTCGCGAAGGGTTCCCAATCCCCGACAAGATTGGTACCCTTTCACGTCCAAATCTCTCAAACTCCGGGAGAGATTCTCAAAACCAAGGTTGACATGTTTCGAGTTCCTTTCAACATTTTGGAAATCCCGCTGAAACTTTGGACATTCTCGCGAAGGGTTCCCAATCCCCGACAAGACTGGTACCCTTTCACGTCCAAATCTCTCAAACTCTGGGAGAGATTCTCAAAACCAAGGTTGACATGTTTCGAGTTCATTTCAACATTTTGGAAATCCTGCTGAAACTTTGGACATTCTCGCGAAGGGTTCCCAATCCCCGACAAGATTGGTACCCTTTCACGTCCAAATCTCTCAAACTCCGGGAGAGATTCTCAAAACCAAGGTTGACATGGTTCGAGTTCCTTTCAACAGTTTGGAAATCCCGCTGAAACTTTGGACATTCTCGCGAAGGGTTCCTGATCCCCGACTAGATTGGTACCCTTTCACGTCCAAATCTCTCAAACTCCGGGGGAGATTCTCAAAACCAAGGTTGACATGTTTCGAGTTCCTTTCAACAGTTTGGAAATCCCGCTGAAACTTTGGACATTCTCGCGAAGGGTTCCCGATCCCCGACAAGATTGTTACCCTTTCACGTCCAAATCTCTCAAACTCCGGGAGAGATTCTCAAAACCAAGGTTGACATGTTTCGAGTTCCTTTCAACATTTTGGAAATCCCGCTGAAACTTTGGACATTCTCGCGAAGGGTTCCCAATCCCCGACAAGACTGGTACCCTTTCACGTCCAAATCTCTCAAACTCTGGGAGAGATTCTCAAAACCAAGGTTGACATGTTTCGAGTTCATTTCAACATTTTGGAAATCCTGCTGAAACTTTGGACATTCTCGCGAAGGGTTCCCAATCCCCGACAAGATTGGTACCCTTTCACGTC
Organism: Streptopelia decaocto; assembly: GCF_964273445.1. Taxonomy (NCBI): domain Eukaryota; kingdom Metazoa; phylum Chordata; class Aves; order Columbiformes; family Columbidae; genus Streptopelia; species Streptopelia decaocto. The sequence goes on along the minus strand of NW_028116552.1, from coordinate 654,476 downwards.
CAAATCTCTCAAACTCCGGGAGAGATTCTCAAAACCAAGGTTGACATGTTTCGAGTTCCTCTCAACAGTTTGGAAATCCCGCTGAAACTTTGGTCATTCTCGCGAAGGGTTCCCAATCCCCAACAAGATTGGTACCCTTTCACGTCCAAATCTCTCAAACTCCGGGAGAGATTCTCAAAACCAAGGTTGACATGTTTCGAGTTCATTTCAACATTTTGGAAATCCTGCTGAAACTTTGGACATTCTCGCGAAGGGTTCCCAATCCTCGACAAGATTGGTACCCTTTCACGTCCAAATCTCTCAAACTCCGGGAGAGATTCTCAAAACCAAGGTTGACATGTTTCGAGTTCCTTTCAACAGTTTGGAAATCCCGCTGAAACTTTGGACATTCTCGCGAAGGGTTCCCGATCCCCGACAAGATTGTTACCCTTTCACGTCCAAATCTCTCAAACTCCGGGAGAGATTCTCAAAACCAAGGTTGACATGTTTCGAGTTCCTTTCAACATTTTGGAAATCCCGCTGAAACTTTGGACATTCTCGCGAAGGGTTCCCAATCCCCGACAAGATTGGTACCCTTTCACGTCCAAATCTCTCAAACTCCGGGAGAGATTCTCAAAACCAAGGTTGACATGGTTCGAGTTCCTTTCAACATTTTGGAAATCCCGCTGAAACTTTGGACATTCTGGCGAAGGGTTCCCAATCCCCGACAAGACTGGTACCCTTTCACGTCCAAATCTCTCAAACTCCGGGAGAGATTCTCAAAACCAAGGTTGACATGTTTCGAGTTCCTTTCAACAGTTTGAAATCCCGCTGAAACTTTGGTCATTCTCGCGAAGGGTTCCCAATCCCCAACAAGATTGGTACCCTTTCACGTCCAAATCTCTCAAACTCCGGGAGAGATTCTCAAAACCAAGGTTGACATGTTTCGAGTTCCTTTCAACATTTTGGAAATCCCGCTGAAACTTTGGACATTCTCGCGAAGGGTTCCTAATCCCCGACTAGATTGGTACCCTTTCAAGTCTAAATCTCTCAAACTCCGGGGGAGATTCTCAAAACCAAGGTTGACATGTTTCAAGTTCCTTTCAACAGTTTGGAAATCCCGCTGAAACTTTGGACATTCTCGCGAAGGGTTCCCGATCCCCGACAAGATTGTTACCCTTTCACGTCCAAATCTCTCAAACTCCGGGAGAGATTCTCAAAACCAAGGTTGACATGTTTCGAGTTCCTTTCAACATTTTGGAAATCCCGCTGAAACTTTGGACATTCTCGCGAAGGGTTCCCAATCCCCGACAAGATTGGTACCCTTTCACGTCCAAATCTCTCAAACTCCGGGAGAGATTCTCAAAACCAAGGTTGACATGGTTCGAGTTCCTTTCAACATTTTGGAAATCCCGCTGAAACTTTGGACATTCTGGCGAAGGGTTCTTAATCCCCGACAAGATTGGTACCCTTTCATGTCCAAATCTCTCAAACTCCGGGAGAGATTCTCAAAACCAAGGTCAACATGTTTCGAGTTCCTTTCAACATTTTGGAAATATCGCTGAAACTTTGGACATTCTCGCAAAGGGTTCCCAATCCCCGACAAGACTGGTACCCTTTCACGTCCAAATCTCTCAAACTCCGGGAGAGATTCTCGAAACCAAGGTTGACATGTTTCGAGTTCCTTTCAACATTTTGGAAATCCTGCTGAAACTTTGGACATTCTCGCGAAGGGTTCCCGATCCCCGACAAGATTGGTACCCTTTCACGTCCAAATCTCTCAAACTCCGGGAGAGATTCTCAAAACCAAGGTTGACATGTTTCGAGTTCCTTTCAACATTTTGGAAATCCCGCTGAAACTTTGGACATTCTCGCGAAGGGTTCCCAATTCCCGACAAGATTGGTACCCTTTCACGTCCAAATCTCTCAAACTCCGGGAGAGATTCTCAAAACCAAGGTTGACATGTTTCGAGTTCCTTTCAACATTTTGGAAATCCCGCTGAAACTTTGGACATTCTCGCGAAGGGTTCCCAATCCCCGACAGGACTGGTACCCTTTCACGTCCAAATCTCTCAAACTCCGGGAGAGATTCTCAAAACCAAGGTTGACATGTTTCGAGTTCCTTTCAACAGTTTGGAAATCCCGCTGAAACTTTGGACATTCTCGCGAAGGGTTCCCGATCCCCGACAAGATTGTTACCTTTCACGTCCAAATCTCTCAAGCTCCGGGAGAGATTCTCAAAACCAAGGTTGACATGTTTCGAGTTCCTCTCAACATTTTGGAAATCCCGCCGAAACTTTGGACATTCTCGCGAAGGGTTCCCAATCCCCGACAAGATTGGTACCCTTTCACGTCCAAATCTCTCAAACTCCGGGAGAGATTCTCAAAACCAAGGTTGACATGTTTCGAGTTCCTTTCAACATTTTGGAAATCCCGCTGAAACTTTGGACATTCTCGCGAAGGGTTCCCAATCCCCGACAAGATTGGTACCCTTTCACGTCCAAATCTCTCAAACTCCGGGAGAGATTCTCAAAACCAAGGTTGACATGTTTCGAGTTCCTTTCAACATTTTGGAAATCCCGCTGAAACTTTGGACATTCTCGCGAAGGGTTCCTGATCCCCGACTAGATTGGTACCCTTTCACGTCCAAATCTCTCAAACTCCGGGGGAGATTCTCAAAACCAAGGTTGACATGTTTCGAGTTCCTTTCAACAGTTTGGAAATCCCGCTGAAACTTTGGACATTCTCGCGAAGGGTTCCCGATCCCCGACAAGATTGTTACCCTTTCACGTCCAAATCTCTCAAACTCCGGGAGAGATTCTCAAAACCAAGGTTGACATGTTTCGAGTTCCTTTCAACATTTTGGAAGTCCCGCTGAAACTTTGGACATTCTCACGAAGGGTTCCCAATCCCCGACAAGATTGGTACCCTTTCACGTCCGAATCTCTCAAACTCCGGGAGAGATTCTCAAAACCAAGGTTGACATGTTTCGAGTTCCTTTCAACAGTTTGGAAATCCCGCTGAAACTTTGGACATTCTCGCGAAGGGTTCCCGATCCCCGACAAGATTGGTACCCTTTCACGTCCAAATCTCTCAAACTCCGGGAGAGATTCTCAAAACCAAGGTTGACATGTTTCGAGTTCCCTTCAACATTTTGGAAATCCCGCTGAAACTTTGGACATTCTCGCGAAGGGTTCCCAATCCCCGACAAGATTGGTACCCTTTCACGTCCGAATCTCTCAAACTCCGGGAGAGATTCTCAAAACCCAGGTTGACATGTTTCGAGTTCCTTTCAACATTTTGGAAATCCCGCCGAAACTTTGGACATTCTCGCGAAGGGTTCCCAATCCCCGACAAGATTGGTACCCTTTCACGTCCAAATCTCTCAAACTCCGGGAGAGATTCTCAAAACCAAGGTTGACATGTTTCGAGTTCCTTTCAACATTTTGGAAATCCCGCTGAAACTTTGGACATTCTCGCGAAGGGTTCCCAATCCCCGACAAGACTGGTACCCTTTCACGTCCAAATCTCTCAAACTCTGGGAGAGATTCTCAAAACCAAGGTTGACATGTTTCGAGTTCATTTCAACATTTTGGAAATCCTGCTGAAACTTTGGACATTCTCGCGAAGGGTTCCCAATCCCCGACAAGATTGGTACCCTTTCACGTCCAAATCTCTCAAACTCCGGGAGAGATTCTCAAAACCAAGGTTGACATGGTTCGAGTTCCTTTCAACAGTTTGGAAATCCCGCTGAAACTTTGGACATTCTCGCGAAGGGTTCCTGATCCCCGACTAGATTGGTACCCTTTCATGTCCAAATCTCTCAAACTCCGGGAGAGATTCTCAAAACCAAGGTTGACATGTTTCGAGTTCCTTTCAACAGTTTGGAAATCCCGCTGAAACTTTGGACATTCTCGCGAAGGGTTCCCGATCCCCGACAAGGTTGTTACCCTTTCACGTCCAAATCTCTCAAACTCCGGGAGAGATTCTCAAAACCAAGGTTGACATGTTTCGAGTTCCTTTCAACATTTTGGAAATCCCGCTGAAACTTTGGACATTCTCGCGAAGGGTTCCCAATCCCCGACAAGACTGGTACCCTTTCACGTCCGAATCTCTCAAACTCCGGGAGAGATTCTCGAAACCAAGGTTGACATGTTTCGAGTTCCTTTCAACAGTTTGGAAATCCCGCTGAAACTTTGGACATTCTCGCGAAGGGTTCCCGATCCCCGACAAGATTGGTACCCTTTCACGTCCAAATCTCTCAAACTCCGGGAGAGATTCTCAAAACCAAGGTTGACATGTTTCGAGTTCCTTTCAACATTTTGGAAATCCCGCTGAAACTTTGGACATTCTCGCGAAGGGTTCCTAATCCCCGACTAGATTGGTACCCTTTCACGTCCAAATCTCTCAAACTCCGGGAGAGATTCTCAAAACCAAGGTTGACATGTTTCGAGTTCCTTTCAACATTTTGGAAATCCCGCTGAAACTTTGGACATTCTCGCGAAGGGTTCCCAATCCCCGACAAGATTGGTACCCTTTCACGTCCGAATCTCTCAAACTCCGGGAGAGATTCTCAAAACCAAGGTTGACATGTTTCGAGTTCCTTTCAACAGTTTGGAAATCCCGCTGAAACTGTGGACCTTCTCGCGAAGGGTTCCTAATCCCCGACTAGATTGGTACCCTTTCACGTCCAAATCTCTCAAACTCCGGGGGAGATTCTCAAAACCAAGGTTGACATGTTTCGAGTTCCTTTCAACAGTTTGGAAATCCCGCTGAAACTTTGGACATTCTCGCGAAGGGTTCCCGATCCCCGACAAGATTGTTACCCTTTCACGTCCAAATCTCTCAAACTCCGGGAGAGATTCTCAAAACCCAGGTTGACATGTTTCGAGTTCCTCTCAACATTTTGGAAATCCCGCCGAAACTTTGGACATTCTCGCGAAGGGTTCCCAATCCCCGACAAGATTGGTACCCTTTCACGTCCAACTCTCTCAAACTCCGGGAGAGATTCTCAAAACCAAGGTTGACATGTTTCGAGTTCCTTTCAACATTTTGGAAATCCCGCTGAAACTTTGGACATTCTCGCGAAGGGTTCCCAATCCCCGACAAGACTGGTACCCTTTCACGTCCAAATCTCTCAAACTCCGGGAGAGATTCTCGAAACCAAGGTTGACATGTTTCGAGTTCCTTTCAACAGTTTGGAAATCCCGCTGAAACTTTGGACATTCTCGCGAAGGGTTCCCAATCCCCGACAAGATTGGTACCCTTTCACGTCCAAATCTCTGAAACTCCAGGAGAGATTCTCAAAACCAAGGTTGACATGTTTCGAGTTCATTTCAACATTTTGGAAGTCCTGCTGAAACTTTGGACATTCTCGCGAAGGGTTCCCAATCCCCGACAAGATTGGTACCCTTTCACGTCCAAATCTCTCAAACTCCGGGAGAGATTCTCAAAACCAAGGTTGACATGGTTCGAGTTCCTTTCAACAGTTTGGAAATCCTGCTGAAACTTTGGACATTCTCGCGAAGGGTTCCTAATCCCCGACTAGATTGGTACCCTTTCACGTCCAAATCTCTCAGACTCCGGGGGAGATTCTCAAAACCAAGGTTGACATGTTTCGAGTTCCTTTCAACAGTTTGGAAATCCCGCTGAAACTTGGGACATTCTCGCGAAGGGTTCCCGATCCCCGACAAGATTGTTACCCTTTCACGTCCAAATCTCTCAAACTCCGGGAGAGATTCTCAAAACCAAGGTTGACATGTTTCGAGTTCCTTTCAACATTTTGGAAATCCCGCTGAAACTTTGGACATTCTCGCGAAGGGTTCCCAATCCCCGACAAGATTGGTACCCTTTCACGTCCAAATCTCTCAAACTCCGGGAGAGATTCTCAAAACCAAGGTTGACATGTTTCGAGTTCCTTTCAACATTTTGGAAATCCCGCTGAAACTTTGGACATTCTGGCGAAGGGTTCCCAATCCCCGACAAGACTGGTACCCTTTCACGTCCAAATCTCTCAAACTCCGGGAGAGATTCTCGAAACCAAGGTTGACATGTTTCGAGTTCCTTTCAACAGTTTGGAAATCCCGCTGAAACTTTGGTCATTCTCGCGAAGGGTTCCCAATCCCCGACAAGACCGGTACCCTTTCACGTGCAAATCTCTCAAACTCCGGGAGAGATTCTCAAAACCAAGGTTGACATGTTTCGAGTTCCTTTCAACATTTTTGAAATCCCGCTGAAACTTTGGACATTGTCGCGAAGGGTTCCCAATCCCCGACAAGATTGGTACCCTTTCACGTCCAAATCTCTCAAACTCCGGGGGAGATTCTCAAAACCAAGGTTGACATGTTTCGAGTTCCTTTCAACAGTTTGGAAATCCCGCTGAAACTTTGGACATTCTCGCGAAGGGTTCCCGATCCCCGACAAGATTGTTACCCTTTCACGTCCAAATCTCTCAAACTCCGGGAGAGATTCTCAAAACCAAGGTTGACATGTTTCGAGTTCCTCTCAACATTTTGGAAATCCCGCTGAAACTTTGGACATTCTCGCGAAGGGTTCCCAATCCCCGACAAGATTGGTACCCTTTCACGTCCAAATCTCTCAAACTCCGGGAGAGATTCTCAAAACCAAGGTTGACATGTTTCGAGTTCCTTTCAACATTTTGGAAATCCCGCTGAAACTTTGGACATTCTCGCGAAGGGTTCCCAATCCCCGACAAGATTGGTACCCTTTCACGTCCAAATCTCTGAAACTCCGGGAGAGATTCTCAAAACCAAGGTTGACATGTTTCGAGTTCATTTCAACATTTTGGAAATCCTGCTGAAACTTTGGACATTCTCGCGAAGGGTTCCCAATCCCCGACAAGATTGGTACCCTTTCACGTCCAAATCTCTCAAACTCCGGGAGAGATTCTCAAAACCAAGGTTGACATGTTTCGAGTTCCTTTCAACAGTTTGGAAATCCCGCTGAAACTTTGGACATTCTCGCGAAGGGTTCCCGATCCCCAACAAGATTGGTACCCTTTCACGTCCAAATCTCTCAAACTCCGGGAGAGATTCTCAAAACCAAGGTTGACATGTTTCGAGTTCCTTTCAACAGTTTGGAAATCCCGCTGAAACTGTGGACCTTCTCGCGAAGGGTTCCTAATCCCCGACTAGATTGGTACCCTTTCACGTCCAAATCTCTCAAACTCCGGGGGAGATTCTCAAAACCAAGGTTGACATGTTTCGAGTTCCTTTCAACAGTTTGGAAATCCCGCTGAAACTTTGGACATTCTCGCGAAGGGTTCCCGATCCCCGACAAGATTGTTACCCTTTCACGTCCAAATCTCTCAAACTCCGGGAGAGATTCTCAAAACCCAGGTTGACATGTTTCGAGTTCCTCTCAACATTTTGGAAATCCCGCCGAAACTTTGGACATTCTCGCGAAGGGTTCCCAATCCCCGACAAGATTGGTACCCTTTCACGTCCAAATCTCTCAAACTCCGGGAGAGATTCTCAAAACCAAGGTTGACATGTTTCGAGTTCCTTTCAACATTTTGGAAATCCCGCTGAAACTTTGGACATTCTCGCGAAGGGTTCCCAATCCCCGACAAGACTGGTACCCTTTCACGTCCAAATCTCTCAAACTCCGGGAGAGATTCTCGAAACCAAGGTTGACATGGTTCGAGTTCCTTTCAACAGTTTGGAAATCCCGCTGAAACTTTGGTCATTCTCGCGAAGGGTTCCCAATCCCCGACAAGATTGGTACCCTTTCACGTCCAAATCTCTGAAACTCCAGGAGAGATTCTCAAAACCAAGGTTGACATGTTTCGAGTTCATTTCAACATTTTGGAAATCCTGCTGAAACTTTGGACATTCTCGCGAAGGGTTCCCAATCCCCGACAAGATTGGTACCCTTTCACGTCCAAATCTCTCAAACTCCGGGAGAGATTCTCAAAACCAAGGTTGACATGGTTCGAGTTCCTTTCAACAGTTTGGAAATCCTGCTGAAACTTTGGACATTCTCGCGAAGGGTTCCTAATCCCCGACTAGATTGGTACCCTTTCACGTCCAAATCTCTCAGACTCCGGGGGAGATTCTCAAAACCAAGGTTGACATGTTTCGAGTTCCTTTCAACAGTTTGGAAATCCCGCTGAAACTTTGGACATTCTCGCGAAGGGTTCCCGATCCCCGACAAGATTGGTACATTTTCACGTCCAAATCTCTCAAACTCCGGGAGAGATTCTCAAAACCAAGGTTGACATGTTTCGAGTTCCTTTCAACATTTTGGAAATCCCGCTGAAACTTTGGACATTCTCGCGAAGGGTTCCCAATCCCCGACAAGATTGGTACCCTTTCACGTCCAAATCTCTCAAACTCCGGGAGAGATTCTCAAAACCAAGGTTGACATGTTTCGAGTTCCTTTCAACATTTTGGAAATCCCGCTGAAACTTTGGACATTCTGGCGAAGGGTTCTTAATCCCCGACAAGATTGGTACCCTTTCATGTCCAAATCTCTCAAACTCCGGGAGAGATTCTCAAAACCAAGGTCAACATGTTTCGAGTTCCTTTCAACATTTTGGAAATATCGCTGAAACTTTGGACATTCTCGCAAAGGGTTCCCAATCCCCGACAAGACTGGTACCCTTTCACGTCCAAATCTCTCAAACTCCGGGAGAGATTCTCGAAACCAAGGTTGACATGTTTCGAGTTCCTTTCAACATTTTGGAAATCCCGCTGAAACTTTGGACATTCTCGCGAAGGGTTCCCAATCCCCGACAAGATTGGTACCCTTTCACGTCCGAATCTCTCAAACTCCGGGAGAGATTCTCAAAACCCAGGTTGACATGTTTCGAGTTCCTTTCAACATTTTGGAAATCCCGCCGAAACTTTGGACATTCTCGCGAAGGGTTCCCAATCCCCGACAAGATTGGTACCCTTTCACGTCCAAATCTCTCAAACTCCGGGAGAGATTCTCAAAACCAAGGTTGACATGTTTCGAGTTCCTTTCAACATTTTGGAAATCCCGCTGAAACTTTGGACATTCTCGCGAAGGGTTCCCAATCCCCGACAAGACTGGTACCCTTTCACGTCCAAATCTCTCAAACTCTGGGAGAGATTCTCAAAACCAAGGTTGACATGTTTCGAGTTCATTTCAACATTTTGGAAATCCTGCTGAAACTTTGGACATTCTCGCGAAGGGTTCCCAATCCCCGACAAGATTGGTACCCTTTCACGTCCGAATCTCTCAAACTCCGGGAGAGATTCTCAAAACCCAGGTTGACATGTTTCGAGTTCCTTTCAACATTTTGGAAATCCCGCCGAAACTTTGGACATTCTCGCGAAGGGTTCCCAATCCCCGACAAGATTGGTACCCTTTCACGTCCAAATCTCTCAAACTCCGGGAGAGATTCTCAAAACCAAGGTTGACATGTTTCGAGTTCCTTTCAACAGTTTGGAAATCCCGCTGAAACTTTGGACATTCTCGCGAAGGGTTCCCGATCCCCAACAAGATTGGTACCCTTTCACGTCCAAATCTCTCAAACTCCGGGAGAGATTCTCAAAACCAAGGTTGACATGTTTCGAGTTCCTTTCAACAGTTTGGAAATCCCGCTGAAACTGTGGACCTTCTCGCGAAGGGTTCCTAATCCCCGACTAGATTGGTACCCTTTCACGTCCAAATCTCTCAAACTCCGGGGGAGATTCTCAAAACCAAGGTTGACATGTTTCGAGTTCCTTTCAACAGTTTGGAAATCCCGCTGAAACTTTGGACATTCTCGCGAAGGGTTCCCGATCCCCGACAAGATTGTTACCCTTTCACGTCCAAATCTCTCAAACTCCGGGAGAGATTCTCAAAACCCAGGTTGACATGTTTCGAGTTCCTCTCAACATTTTGGAAATCCCGCCGAAACTTTGGACATTCTCGCGAAGGGTTCCCAATCCCCGACAAGATTGGTACCCTTTCACGTCCAAATCTCTCAAACTCCGGGAGAGATTCTCAAAACCAAGGTTGACATGTTTCGAGTTCCTTTCAACATTTTGGAAATCCCGCTGAAACTTTGGACATTCTCGCGAAGGGTTCCCAATCCCCGACAAGACTGGTACCCTTTCACGTCCAAATCTCTCAAACTCCGGGAGAGATTCTCGAAACCAAGGTTGACATGGTTCGAGTTCCTTTCAACAGTTTGGAAATCCCGCTGAAACTTTGGTCATTCTCGCGAAGGGTTCCCAATCCCCGACAAGATTGGTACCCTTTCACGTCCAAATCTCTGAAACTCCAGGAGAGATTCTCAAAACCAAGGTTGACATGTTTCGAGTTCATTTCAACATTTTGGAAATCCTGCTGAAACTTTGGACATTCTCGCGAAGGGTTCCCAATCCCCGACAAGATTGGTACCCTTTCACGTCCAAATCTCTCAAACTCCGGGAGAGATTCTCAAAACCAAGGTTGACATGGTTCGAGTTCCTTTCAACAGTTTGGAAATCCTGCTGAAACTTTGGACATTCTCGCGAAGGGTTCCTAATCCCCGACTAGATTGGTACCCTTTCACGTCCAAATCTCTCAGACTCCGGGGGAGATTCTCAAAACCAAGGTTGACATGTTTCGAGTTCCTTTCAACAGTTTGGAAATCCCGCTGAAACTTTGGACATTCTCGCGAAGGGTTCCCGATCCCCGACAAGATTGGTACATTTTCACGTCCAAATCTCTCAAACTCCGGGAGAGATTCTCAAAACCAAGGTTGACATGTTTCGAGTTCCTTTCAACATTTTGGAAATCCCGCTGAAACTTTGGACATTCTCGCGAAGGGTTCCCAATCCCCGACAAGATTGGTACCCTTTCACGTCCAAATCTCTCAAACTCCGGGAGAGATTCTCAAAACCAAGGTTGACATGTTTCGAGTTCCTTTCAACATTTTGGAAATCCCGCTGAAACTTTGGACATTCTGGCGAAGGGTTCTTAATCCCCGACAAGATTGGTACCCTTTCATGTCCAAATCTCTCAAACTCCGGGAGAGATTCTCAAAACCAAGGTCAACATGTTTCGAGTTCCTTTCAACATTTTGGAAATATCGCTGAAACTTTGGACATTCTCGCAAAGGGTTCCCAATCCCCGACAAGACTGGTACCCTTTCACGTCCAAATCTCTCAAACTCCGGGAGAGATTCTCGAAACCAAGGTTGACATGTTTCGAGTTCCTTTCAACATTTTGGAAATCCTGCTGAAACTTTGGACATTCTCGCGAAGGGTTCCCGATCCCCGACAAGATTGGTACCCTTTCACGTCCAAATCTCTCAAACTCCGGGAGAGATTCTCAAAACCAAGGTTGACATGTTTCGAGTTCCTTTCAACATTTTGGAAATCCCGCTGAAACTTTGGACATTCTCGCGAAGGGTTCCCAATTCCCGACAAGATTGGTACCCTTTCACGTCCAAATCTCTCAAACTCCGGGAGAGATTCTCAAAACCAAGGTTGACATGTTTCGAGTTCCTTTCAACATTTTGGAAATCCCGCTGAAACTTTGGACATTCTCGCGAAGGGTTCCCAATCCCCGACAGGACTGGTACCCTTTCACGTCCAAATCTCTCAAACTCCGGGAGAGATTCTCAAAACCAAGGTTGACATGTTTCGAGTTCCTTTCAACAGTTTGGAAATCCCGCTGAAACTTTGGACATTCTCGCGAAGGGTTCCCGATCCCCGACAAGATTGTTACCCTTTCACGTCCAAATCTCTCAAGCTCCGGGAGAGATTCTCAAAACCAAGGTTGACATGTTTCGAGTTCCTCTCAACATTTTGGAAATCCCGCCGAAACTTTGGACATTCTCGCGAAGGGTTCCCAATCCCCGACAAGATTGGTACCCTTTCACGTCCAAATCTCTCAAACTCCGGGAGAGATTCTCAAAACCAAGGTTGACATGTTTCGAGTTCCTTTCAACATTTTGGAAATCCCGCTGAAACTTTGGACATTCTCGCGAAGGGTTCCCAATCCCCGACAAGACTGGTACCCTTTCACGTCCAAATCTCTCAAACTCTGGGAGAGATTCTCAAAACCAAGGTTGACATGTTTCGAGTTCATTTCAACATTTTGGAAATCCTGCTGAAACTTTGGACATTCTCGCGAAGGGTTCCCAATCCCCGACAAGATTGGTACCCTTTCACGTCCAAATCTCTCAAACTCCGGGAGAGATTCTCAAAACCAAGGTTGACATGTTTCGAGTTCCTTTCAACATTTTGGAAATCCCGCTGAAACTTTGGACATTGTCGCGAAGGGTTCCTGATCCCCGACTAGATTGGTACCCTTTCACGTCCAAATCTCTCAAACTCCGGGGGAGATTCTCAAAACCAAGGTTGACATGTTTCGAGTTCCTTTCAACAGTTTGGAAATCCCGCTGAAACTTTGGACATTCTCGCGAAGGGTTCCCGATCCCCGACAAGATTGTTACCCTTTCACGTCCAAATCTCTCAAACTCCGGGAGAGATTCTCAAAACCAAGGTTGACATGTTTCGAGTTCCTTTCAACATTTTGGAAGTCCCGCTGAAACTTTGGACATTCTCGCGAAGGGTTCCCAATCCCCGACAAGATTGGTACCCTTTCACGTCCGAATCTCTCAAACTCCGGGAGAGATTCTCAAAACCAAGGTTGACATGTTTCGAGTTCCTTTCAACAGTTTGGAAATCCCGCTGAAACTTTGGACATTCTCGCGAAGGGTTCCCGATCCCCGACAAGATTGGTACCCTTTCACGTCCAAATCTCTCAAACTCCGGGAGAGATTCTCAAAACCAAGGTTGACATGTTTCGAGTTCCCTTCAACATTTTGGAAATCCCGCTGAAACTTTGGACATTCTCGCGAAGGGTTCCCAATCCCCGACAAGATTGGTACCCTTTCACGTCCGAATCTCTCAAACTCCGGGAGAGATTCTCAAAACCCAGGTTGACATGTTTCGAGTTCCTTTCAACATTTTGGAAATCCCGCCGAAACTTTGGACATTCTCGCGAAGGGTTCCCAATCCCCGACAAGATTGGTACCCTTTCACGTCCAAATCTCTCAAACTCCGGGAGAGATTCTCAAAACCAAGGTTGACATGTTTCGAGTTCCTTTCAACATTTTGGAAATCCCGCTGAAACTTTGGACATTCTCGCGAAGGGTTCCCAATCCCCGACAAGACTGGTACCCTTTCACGTCCAAATCTCTCAAACTCTGGGAGAGATTCTCAAAACCAAGGTTGACATGTTTCGAGTTCATTTCAACATTTTGGAAATCCTGCTGAAACTTTGGACATTCTCGCGAAGGGTTCCCAATCCCCGACAAGATTGGTACCCTTTCACGTCCAAATCTCTCAAACTCCGGGAGAGATTCTCAAAACCAAGGTTGACATGGTTCGAGTTCCTTTCAACAGTTTGGAAATCCCGCTGAAACTTTGGACATTCTCGCGAAGGGTTCCTGATCCCCGACTAGATTGGTACCCTTTCATGTCCAAATCTCTCAAACTCCGGGAGAGATTCTCAAAACCAAGGTTGACATGTTTCGAGTTCCTTTCAACATTTTGGAAATCCCGCTGAAACTTTGGACATTCTCGCGAAGGGTTCCTAATCCCCGACTAGATTGGTACCCTTTCACGTCCAAATCTCTCAAACTCCGGGAGAGATTCTCAAAACCAAGGTTGACATGTTTCGAGTTCCTTTCAACATTTTGGAAATCCCGCTGAAACTTTGGACATTCTCGCGAAGGGTTCCCAATCCCCGACAAGATTGGTACCCTTTCACGTCCGAATCTCTCAAACTCCGGGAGAGATTCTCAAAACCAAGGTTGACATGTTTCGAGTTCCTTTCAACAGTTTGGAAATCCCGCTGAAACTGTGGACCTTCTCGCGAAGGGTTCCTAATCCCCGACTAGATTGGTACCCTTTCACGTCCAAATCTCTCAAACTCCGGGGGAGATTCTCAAAACCAAGGTTGACATGTTTCGAGTTCCTTTCAACAGTTTGGAAATCCCGCTGAAACTTTGGACATTCTCGCGAAGGGTTCCCGATCCCCGACAAGATTGTTACCCTTTCACGTCCAAATCTCTCAAACTCCGGGAGAGATTCTCAAAACCCAGGTTGACATGTTTCGAGTTCCTCTCAACATTTTGGAAATCCCGCCGAAACTTTGGACATTCTCGCGAAGGGTTCCCAATCCCCGACAAGATTGGTACCCTTTCACGTCCAACTCTCTCAAACTCCGGGGGAGATTCTCAAAACCAAGGTTGACATGTTTCGAGTTCCTTTCAACATTTTGGAAATCCCGCTGAAACTTTGGACATTCTCGCGAAGGGTTCCCAATCCCCGACAAGACTGGTACCCTTTCACGTCCAAATCTCTCAAACTCCGGGAGAGATTCTCGAAACCAAGGTTGACATGTTTCGAGTTCCTTTCAACAGTTTGGAAATCCCGCTGAAACTTTGGACATTCTCGCGAAGGGTTCCCAATCCCCGACAAGATTGGTACCCTTTCACGTCCAAATCTCTGAAACTCCAGGAGAGATTCTCAAAACCAAGGTTGACATGTTTCGAGTTCATTTCAACATTTTGGAAGTCCTGCTGAAACTTTGGACATTCTCGCGAAGGGTTCCCAATCCCCGACAAGATTGGTACCCTTTCACGTCCAAATCTCTCAAACTCCGGGAGAGATTCTCAAAACCAAGGTTGACATGGTTCGAGTTCCTTTCAACAGTTTGGAAATCCTGCTGAAACTTTGGACATTCTCGCGAAGGGTTCCTAATCCCCGACTAGATTGGTACCCTTTCACGTCCAAATCTCTCAGACTCCGGGGGAGATTCTCAAAACCAAGGTTGACATGTTTCGAGTTCCTTTCAACAGTTTGGAAATCCCGCTGAAACTTGGGACATTCTCGCGAAGGGTTCCCGATCCCCGACAAGATTGTTACCCTTTCACGTCCAAATCTCTCAAACTCCGGGAGAGATTCTCAAAACCAAGGTTGACATGTTTCGAGTTCCTTTCAACATTTTGGAAATCCCGCTGAAACTTTGGACATTCTCGCGAAGGGTTCCCAATCCCCGACAAGATTGGTACCCTTTCACGTCCAAATCTCTCAAACTCCGGGAGAGATTCTCAAAACCAAGGTTGACATGTTTCGAGTTCCTTTCAACATTTTGGAAATCCCGCTGAAACTTTGGACATTCTGGCGAAGGGTTCCCAATCCCCGACAAGACTGGTACCCTTTCACGTCCAAATCTCTCAAACTCCGGGAGAGATTCTCGAAACCAAGGTTGACATGTTTCGAGTTCCTTTCAACAGTTTGGAAATCCCGCTGAAACTTTGGTCATTCTCGCGAAGGGTTCCCAATCCCCGACAAGACCGGTACCCTTTCACGTGCAAATCTCTCAAACTCCGGGAGAGATTCTCAAAACCAAGGTTGACATGTTTCGAGTTCCTTTCAACATTTTGGAAATCCCGCTGAAACTTTGGACATTCTCGCGAAGGGTTCCCAATCCCCGACAAGATTGGTACCCTTTCACGTCCAAATCTCTCAAACTCCGGGGGAGATTCTCAAAACCAAGGTTGACATGTTTCGAGTTCCTTTCAACAGTTTGGAAATCCCGCTGAAACTTTGGACATTCTCGCGAAGGGTTCCCGATCCCCGACAAGATTGTTACCCTTTCACGTCCAAATCTCTCAAACTCCGGGAGAGATTCTCAAAACCAAGGTTGACATGTTTCGAGTTCCTCTCAACATTTTGGAAATCCCGCTGAAACTTTGGACATTCTCGCGAAGGGTTCCCAATCCCCGACAAGATTGGTACCCTTTCACGTCCAAATCTCTCAAACTCCGGGAGAGATTCTCAAAACCAAGGTTGACATGTTTCGAGTTCCTTTCAACATTTTGGAAATCCCGCTGAAACTTTGGACATTCTCGCGAAGGGTTCCCAATCCCCGACAAGATTGGTACCCTTTCACGTCCAAATCTCTGAAACTCCGGGAGAGATTCTCAAAACCAAGGTTGACATGTTTCGAGTTCATTTCAACATTTTGGAAATCCTGCTGAAACTTTGGACATTCTCGCGAAGGGTTCCCAATCCCCGACAAGATTGGTACCCTTTCACGTCCAAATCTCTCAAACTCCGGGAGAGATTCTCAAAACCAAGGTTGACATGTTTCGAGTTCCTTTCAACAGTTTGGAAATCCCGCTGAAACTTTGGACATTCTCGCGAAGGGTTCCCGATCCCCAACAAGATTGGTACCCTTTCACGTCCAAATCTCTCAAACTCCGGGAGAGATTCTCAAAACCAAGGTTGACATGTTTCGAGTTCCTTTCAACAGTTTGGAAATCCCGCTGAAACTGTGGACCTTCTCGCGAAGGGTTCCTAATCCCCGACTAGATTGGTACCCTTTCACGTCCAAATCTCTCAAACTCCGGGGGAGATTCTCAAAACCAAGGTTGACATGTTTCGAGTTCCTTTCAACAGTTTGGAAATCCCGCTGAAACTTTGGACATTCTCGCGAAGGGTTCCCGATCCCCGACAAGATTGTTACCCTTTCACGTCCAAATCTCTCAAACTCCGGGAGAGATTCTCAAAACCCAGGTTGACATGTTTCGAGTTCCTCTCAACATTTTGGAAATCCCGCCGAAACTTTGGACATTCTCGCGAAGGGTTCCCAATCCCCGACAAGATTGGTACCCTTTCACGTCCAAATCTCTCAAACTCCGGGAGAGATTCTCAAAACCAAGGTTGACATGTTTCGAGTTCCTTTCAACATTTTGGAAATCCCGCTGAAACTTTGGACATTCTCGCGAAGGGTTCCCAATCCCCGACAAGACTGGTACCCTTTCACGTCCAAATCTCTCAAACTCCGGGAGAGATTCTCGAAACCAAGGTTGACATGGTTCGAGTTCCTTTCAACAGTTTGGAAATCCCGCTGAAACTTTGGTCATTCTCGCGAAGGGTTCCCAATCCCCGACAAGATTGGTACCCTTTCACGTCCAAATCTCTGAAACTCCAGGAGAGATTCTCAAAACCAAGGTTGACATGTTTCGAGTTCATTTCAACATTTTGGAAATCCTGCTGAAACTTTGGACATTCTCGCGAAGGGTTCCCAATCCCCGACAAGATTGGTACCCTTTCACGTCCAAATCTCTCAAACTCCGGGAGAGATTCTCAAAACCAAGGTTGACATGGTTCGAGTTCCTTTCAACAGTTTGGAAATCCTGCTGAAACTTTGGACATTCTCGCGAAGGGTTCCTAATCCCCGACTAGATTGGTACCCTTTCACGTCCAAATCTCTCAGACTCCGGGGGAGATTCTCAAAACCAAGGTTGACATGTTTCGAGTTCCTTTCAACATTTTGGAAATATCGCTGAAACTTTGGACATTCTCGCAAAGGGTTCCCAATCCCCGACAAGACTGGTACCCTTTCACGTCCAAATCTCTCAAACTCCGGGAGAGATTCTCGAAACCAAGGTTGACATGTTTCGAGTTCCTTTCAACATTTTGGAAATCCTGCTGAAACTTTGGACATTCTCGCGAAGGGTTCCCGATCCCCGACAAGATTGGTACCCTTTCACGTCCAAATCTCTCAAACTCCGGGAGAGATTCTCAAAACCAAGGTTGACATGTTTCGAGTTCCTTTCAACATTTTGGAAATCCCGCTGAAACTTTGGACATTCTCGCGAAGGGTTCCCAATTCCCGACAAGATTGGTACCCTTTCACGTCCAAATCTCTCAAACTCCGGGAGAGATTCTCAAAACCAAGGTTGACATGTTTCGAGTTCCTTTCAACATTTTGGAAATCCCGCTGAAACTTTGGACATTCTCGCGAAGGGTTCCCAATCCCCGACAGGACTGGTACCCTTTCACGTCCAAATCTCTCAAACTCCGGGAGAGATTCTCAAAACCAAGGTTGACATGTTTCGAGTTCCTTTCAACAGTTTGGAAATCCCGCTGAAACTTTGGACATTCTCGCGAAGGGTTCCCGATCCCCGACAAGATTGTTACCCTTTCACGTCCAAATCTCTCAAGCTCCGGGAGAGATTCTCAAAACCAAGGTTGACATGTTTCGAGTTCCTCTCAACATTTTGGAAATCCCGCCGAAACTTTGGACATTCTCGCGAAGGGTTCCCAATCCCCGACAAGATTGGTACCCTTTCACGTCCAAATCTCTCAAACTCCGGGAGAGATTCTCAAAACCAAGGTTGACATGTTTCGAGTTCCTTTCAACATTTTGGAAATCCCGCTGAAACTTTGGACATTCTCGCGAAGGGTTCCCAATCCCCGACAAGACTGGTACCCTTTCACGTCCAAATCTCTCAAACTCTGGGAGAGATTCTCAAAACCAAGGTTGACATGTTTCGAGTTCATTTCAACATTTTGGAAATCCTGCTGAAACTTTGGACATTCTCGCGAAGGGTTCCCAATCCCCGACAAGATTGGTACCCTTTCACGTCCAAATCTCTCAAACTCCGGGAGAGATTCTCAAAACCAAGGTTGACATGTTTCGAGTTCCTTTCAACATTTTGGAAATCCCGCTGAAACTTTGGACATTCTCGCGAAGGGTTCCCAATCCCCGACAAGATTGGTACCCTTTCACGTCCGAATCTCTCAAACTCCGGGAGAGATTCTCAAAACCAAGGTTGACATGTTTCGAGTTCCTTTCAACAGTTTGGAAATCCCGCTGAAACTTTGGACATTCTCGCGAAGGGTTCCCGATCCCCGACAAGATTGGTACCCTTTCACGTCCAAATCTCTCAAACTCCGGGAGAGATTCTCAAAACCAAGGTTGACATGTTTCGAGTTCCCTTCAACATTTTGGAAATCCCGCTGAAACTTTGGACATTCTCGCGAAGGGTTCCCAATCCCCGACAAGATTGGTACCCTTTCACGTCCGAATCTCTCAAACTCCGGGAGAGATTCTCAAAACCCAGGTTGACATGTTTCGAGTTCCTTTCAACATTTTGGAAATCCCGCCGAAACTTTGGACATTCTCGCGAAGGGTTCCCAATCCCCGACAAGATTGGTACCCTTTCACGTCCAAATCTCTCAAACTCCGGGAGAGATTCTCAAAACCAAGGTTGACATGTTTCGAGTTCCTTTCAACATTTTGGAAATCCCGCTGAAACTTTGGACATTCTCGCGAAGGGTTCCCAATCCCCGACAAGACTGGTACCCTTTCACGTCCAAATCTCTCAAACTCTGGGAGAGATTCTCAAAACCAAGGTTGACATGTTTCGAGTTCATTTCAACATTTTGGAAATCCTGCTGAAACTTTGGACATTCTCGCGAAGGGTTCCCAATCCCCGACAAGATTGGTACCCTTTCACGTCCAAATCTCTCAAACTCCGGGAGAGATTCTCAAAACCAAGGTTGACATGGTTCGAGTTCCTTTCAACAGTTTGGAAATCCCGCTGAAACTTTGGACATTCTCGCGAAGGGTTCCTGATCCCCGACTAGATTGGTACCCTTTCATGTCCAAATCTCTCAAACTCCGGGAGAGATTCTCAAAACCAAGGTTGACATGTTTCGAGTTCCTTTCAACAGTTTGGAAATCCCGCTGAAACTTTGGACATTCTCGCGAAGGGTTCCCGATCCCCGACAAGGTTGTTACCCTTTCACGTCCAAATCTCTCAAACTCCGGGAGAGATTCTCAAAACCAAGGTTGACATGTTTCGAGTTCCTTTCAACATTTTTGAAATCCCGCTGAAACTTTGGACATTCTCGCGAAGGGTTCCCAATCCCCGACAAGACTGGTACCCTTTCACGTCCGAATCTCTCAAACTCCGGGAGAGATTCTCGAAACCAAGGTTGACATGTTTCGAGTTCCTTTCAACAGTTTGGAAATCCCGCTGAAACTTTGGACATTCTCGCGAAGGGTTCCCGATCCCCGACAAGATTGGTACCCTTTCACGTCCAAATCTCTCAAACTCCGGGAGAGATTCTCAAAACCAAGGTTGACATGTTTCGAGTTCCTTTCAACATTTTGGAAATCCCGCTGAAACTTTGGACATTCTCGCGAAGGGTTCCTAATCCCCGACTAGATTGGTACCCTTTCACGTCCAAATCTCTCAAACTCCGGGAGAGATTCTCAAAACCAAGGTTGACATGTTTCGAGTTCCTTTCAACATTTTGGAAATCCCGCTGAAACTTTGGACATTCTCGCGAAGGGTTCCCAATCCCCGACAAGATTGGTACCCTTTCACGTCCGAATCTCTCAAACTCCGGGAGAGATTCTCAAAACCAAGGTTGACATGTTTCGAGTTCCTTTCAACAGTTTGGAAATCCCGCTGAAACTGTGGACCTTCTCGCGAAGGGTTCCTAATCCCCGACTAGATTGGTACCCTTTCACGTCCAAATCTCTCAAACTCCGGGGGAGATTCTCAAAACCAAGGTTGACATGTTTCGAGTTCCTTTCAACAGTTTGGAAATCCCGCTGAAACTTTGGACATTCTCGCGAAGGGTTCCCGATCCCCGACAAGATTGTTACCCTTTCACGTCCAAATCTCTCAAACTCCGGGAGAGATTCTCAAAACCCAGGTTGACATGTTTCGAGTTCCTCTCAACATTTTGGAAATCCCGCCGAAACTTTGGACATTCTCGCGAAGGGTTCCCAATCCCCGACAAGATTGGTACCCTTTCACGTCCAACTCTCTCAAACTCCGGGAGAGATTCTCAAAACCAAGGTTGACATGTTTCGAGTTCCTTTCAACATTTTGGAAATCCCGCTGAAACTTTGGACATTCTCGCGAAGGGTTCCCAATCCCCGACAAGACTGGTACCCTTTCACGTCCAAATCTCTCAAACTCCGGGAGAGATTCTCGAAACCAAGGTTGACATGTTTCGAGTTCCTTTCAACAGTTTGGAAATCCCGCTGAAACTTTGGACATTCTCGCGAAGGGTTCCCAATCCCCGACAAGATTGGTACCCTTTCACGTCCAAATCTCTGAAACTCCAGGAGAGATTCTCAAAACCAAGGTTGACATGTTTCGAGTTCATTTCAACATTTTGGAAGTCCTGCTGAAACTTTGGACATTCTCGCGAAGGGTTCCCAATCCCCGACAAGATTGGTACCCTTTCACGTCCAAATCTCTCAAACTCCGGGAGAGATTCTCAAAACCAAGGTTGACATGGTTCGAGTTCCTTTCAACAGTTTGGAAATCCTGCTGAAACTTTGGACATTCTCGCGAAGGGTTCCTAATCCCCGACTAGATTGGTACCCTTTCACGTCCAAATCTCTCAGACTCCGGGGGAGATTCTCAAAACCAAGGTTGACATGTTTCGAGTTCCTTTCAACATTTTGGAAATCCCGCCGAAACTTTGGACATTCTCGCGAAGGGTTCCCAATCCCCGACAAGATTGGTACCCTTTCACGTCCAAATCTCTCAAACTCCGGGAGAGATTCTCAAAACCAAGGTTGACATGTTTCGAGTTCCTTTCAACAGTTTGGAAATCCCGCTGAAACTTTGGACATTCTCGCGAAGGGTTCCCAATCCCCGACAAGACTGGTACCCTTTCACGTCCAAATCTCTCAAACTCTGGGAGAGATTCTCAAAACCAAGGTTGACATGTTTCGAGTTCATTTCAACATTTTGGAAATCCTGCTGAAACTTTGGACATTCTCGCGAAGGGTTCCCAATCCCCGACAAGATTGGTACCCTTTCACGTCCAAATCTCTCAAACTCCGGGAGAGATTCTCAAAACCAAGGTTGACATGGTTCGAGTTCCTTTCAACAGTTTGGAAATCCCGCTGAAACTTTGGACATTCTCGCGAAGGGTTCCTGATCCCCGACTAGATTGGTACCCTTTCATGTCCAAATCTCTCAAACTCCGGGAGAGATTCTCAAAACCAAGGTTGACATGTTTCGAGTTCCTTTCAACAGTTTGGAAATCCCGCTGAAACTTTGGACATTCTCGCGAAGGGTTCCCGATCCCCGACAAGGTTGTTACCCTTTCACGTCCAAATCTCTCAAACTCCGGGAGAGATTCTCAAAACCAAGGTTGACATGTTTCGAGTTCCTTTCAACATTTTTGAAATCCCGCTGAAACTTTGGACATTCTCGCGAAGGGTTCCCAATCCCCGACAAGACTGGTACCCTTTCACGTCCGAATCTCTCAAACTCCGGGAGAGATTCTCGAAACCAAGGTTGACATGTTTCGAGTTCCTTTCAACAGTTTGGAAATCCCGCTGAAACTTTGGACATTCTCGCGAAGGGTTCCCGATCCCCGACAAGATTGGTACCCTTTCACGTCCAAATCTCTCAAACTCCGGGAGAGATTCTCAAAACCAAGGTTGACATGTTTCGAGTTCCTTTCAACATTTTGGAAATCCCGCTGAAACTTTGGACATTCTCGCGAAGGGTTCCTAATCCCCGACTAGATTGGTACCCTTTCACGTCCAAATCTCTCAAACTCCGGGAGAGATTCTCAAAACCAAGGTTGACATGTTTCGAGTTCCTTTCAACATTTTGGAAATCCCGCTGAAACTTTGGACATTCTCGCGAAGGGTTCCCAATCCCCGACAAGATTGGTACCCTTTCACGTCCGAATCTCTCAAACTCCGGGAGAGATTCTCAAAACCAAGGTTGACATGTTTCGAGTTCCTTTCAACAGTTTGGAAATCCCGCTGAAACTGTGGACCTTCTCGCGAAGGGTTCCTAATCCCCGACTAGATTGGTACCCTTTCACGTCCAAATCTCTCAAACTCCGGGGGAGATTCTCAAAACCAAGGTTGACATGTTTCGAGTTCCTTTCAACAGTTTGGAAATCCCGCTGAAACTTTGGACATTCTCGCGAAGGGTTCCCGATCCCCGACAAGATTGTTACCCTTTCACGTCCAAATCTCTCAAACTCCGGGAGAGATTCTCAAAACCCAGGTTGACATGTTTCGAGTTCCTCTCAACATTTTGGAAATCCCGCCGAAACTTTGGACATTCTCGCGAAGGGTTCCCAATCCCCGACAAGATTGGTACCCTTTCACGTCCAACTCTCTCAAACTCCGGGAGAGATTCTCAAAACCAAGGTTGACATGTTTCGAGTTCCTTTCAACATTTTGGAAATCCCGCTGAAACTTTGGACATTCTCGCGAAGGGTTCCCAATCCCCGACAAGACTGGTACCCTTTCACGTCCAAATCTCTCAAACTCCGGGAGAGATTCTCGAAACCAAGGTTGACATGTTTCGAGTTCCTTTCAACAGTTTGGAAATCCCGCTGAAACTTTGGACATTCTCGCGAAGGGTTCCCAATCCCCGACAAGATTGGTACCCTTTCACGTCCAAATCTCTGAAACTCCAGGAGAGATTCTCAAAACCAAGGTTGACATGTTTCGAGTTCATTTCAACATTTTGGAAGTCCTGCTGAAACTTTGGACATTCTCGCGAAGGGTTCCCAATCCCCGACAAGATTGGTACCCTTTCACGTCCAAATCTCTCAAACTCCGGGAGAGATTCTCAAAACCAAGGTTGACATGGTTCGAGTTCCTTTCAACAGTTTGGAAATCCTGCTGAAACTTTGGACATTCTCGCGAAGGGTTCCTAATCCCCGACTAGATTGGTACCCTTTCACGTCCAAATCTCTCAGACTCCGGGGGAGATTCTCAAAACCAAGGTTGACATGTTTCGAGTTCCTTTCAACAGTTTGGAAATCCCGCTGAAACTTGGGACATTCTCGCGAAGGGTTCCCGATCCCCGACAAGATTGTTACCCTTTCACGTCCAAATCTCTCAAACTCCGGGAGAGATTCTCAAAACCAAGGTTGACATGTTTCGAGTTCCTTTCAACATTTTGGAAATCCCGCTGAAACTTTGGACATTCTCGCGAAGGGTTCCCAATCCCCGACAAGATTGGTACCCTTTCACGTCCAAATCTCTCAAACTCCGGGAGAGATTCTCAAAACCAAGGTTGACATGTTTCGAGTTCCTTTCAACATTTTGGAAATCCCGCTGAAACTTTGGACATTCTGGCGAAGGGTTCCCAATCCCCGACAAGACTGGTACCCTTTCACGTCCAAATCTCTCAAACTCCGGGAGAGATTCTCGAAACCAAGGTTGACATGTTTCGAGTTCCTTTCAACAGTTTGGAAATCCCGCTGAAACTTTGGTCATTCTCGCGAAGGGTTCCCAATCCCCGACAAGACCGGTACCCTTTCACGTGCAAATCTCTCAAACTCCGGGAGAGATTCTCAAAACCAAGGTTTACATGTTTCGAGTTCCTTTCAACATTTTGGAAATCCCGCTGAAACTTTGGACATTCTCGCAAAGGGTTCCCAATCCCCGACAAGATTGGTACCCTTTCACGTCCAAATCTCTCAAACTCCGGGGGAGATTCTCAAAACCAAGGTTGACATGTTTCGAGTTCCTTTCAACAGTTTGGAAATCCCGCTGAAACTTTGGACATTCTCGCGAAGGGTTCCCGATCCCCGACAAGATTGTTACCCTTTCACGTCCAAATCTCTCAAACTCCGGGAGAGATTCTCAAAACCAAGGTTGACATGTTTCGAGTTCCTCTCAACATTTTGGAAATCCCGCTGAAACTTTGGACATTCTCGCGAAGGGTTCCCAATCCCCGACAAGATTGGTACCCTTTCACGTCCAAATCTCTCAAACTCCGGGAGAGATTCTCAAAACCAAGGTTGACATGTTTCGAGTTCCTTTCAACATTTTGGAAATCCCGCTGAAACTTTGGACATTCTCGCGAAGGGTTCCCAATCCCCGACAAGATTGGTACCCTTTCACGTCCAAATCTCTGAAACTCCGGGAGAGATTCTCAAAACCAAGGTTGACATGTTTCGAGTTCATTTCAACATTTTGGAAATCCTGCTGAAACTTTGGACATTCTCGCGAAGGGTTCCCAATCCCCGACAAGATTGGTACCCTTTCACGTCCAAATCTCTCAAACTCCGGGAGAGATTCTCAAAACCAAGGTTGACATGTTTCGAGTTCCTTTCAACAGTTTGGAAATCCCGCTGAAACTTTGGACATTCTCGCGAAGGGTTCCCGATCCCCAACAAGATTGGTACCCTTTCACGTCCAAATCTCTCAAACTCCGGGAGAGATTCTCAAAACCAAGGTTGACATGTTTCGAGTTCCTTTCAACAGTTTGGAAATCCCGCTGAAACTGTGGACCTTCTCGCGAAGGGTTCCTAATCCCCGACTAGATTGGTACCCTTTCACGTCCAAATCTCTCAAACTCCGGGGGAGATTCTCAAAACCAAGGTTGACATGTTTCGAGTTCCTTTCAACAGTTTGGAAATCCCGCTGAAACTTTGGACATTCTCGCGAAGGGTTCCCGATCCCCGACAAGATTGTTACCCTTTCACGTCCAAATCTCTCAAACTCCGGGAGAGATTCTCAAAACCCAGGTTGACATGTTTCGAGTTCCTCTCAACATTTTGGAAATCCCGCCGAAACTTTGGACATTCTCGCGAAGGGTTCCCAATCCCCGACAAGATTGGTACCCTTTCACGTCCAAATCTCTCAAACTCCGGGAGAGATTCTCGAAACCAAGGTTGACATGTTTCGAGTTCCTTTCAACAGTTTGGAAATCCCGCTGAAACTTTGGTCATTCTCGCGAAGGGTTCCCAATCCCCGACAAGACCGGTACCCTTTCACGTGCAAATCTCTCAAACTCCGGGAGAGATTCTCAAAACCAAGGTTTACATGTTTCGAGTTCCTTTCAACATTTTGGAAATCCCGCTGAAACTTTGGACATTCTCGCAAAGGGTTCCCAATCCCCGACAAGATTGGTACCCTTTCACGTCCAAATCTCTCAAACTCCGGGGGAGATTCTCAAAACCAAGGTTGACATGTTTCGAGTTCCTTTCAACAGTTTGGAAATCCCGCTGAAACTTTGGACATTCTCGCGAAGGGTTCCCGATCCCCGACAAGATTGTTACCCTTTCACGTCCAAATCTCTCAAACTCCGGGAGAGATTCTCAAAACCAAGGTTGACATGTTTCGAGTTCCTCTCAACATTTTGGAAATCCCGCTGAAACTTTGGACATTCTCGCGAAGGGTTCCCAATCCCCGACAAGATTGGTACCCTTTCACGTCCAAATCTCTCAAACTCCGGGAGAGATTCTCAAAACCAAGGTTGACATGTTTCGAGTTCCTTTCAACATTTTGGAAATCCCGCTGAAACTTTGGACATTCTCGCGAAGGGTTCCCAATCCCCGACAAGATTGGTACCCTTTCACGTCCAAATCTCTCAAACTCCGGGAGAGATTCTCAAAACCAAGGTTGACATGTTTCGAGTTCATTTCAACATTTTGGAAATCCTGCTGAAACTTTGGACATTCTCGCGAAGGGTTCCCAATCCCCGACAAGATTGGTACCCTTTCACGTCCAAATCTCTCAAACTCCGGGAGAGATTCTCAAAACCAAGGTTGACATGTTTCGAGTTCCTTTCAACAGTTTGGAAATCCCGCTGAAACTTTGGACATTCTCGCGAAGGGTTCCCGATCCCCAACAAGATTGGTACCCTTTCACGTCCAAATCTCTCAAACTCCGGGAGAGATTCTCAAAACCAAGGTTGACATGTTTCGAGTTCCTTTCAACAGTTTGGAAATCCCGCTGAAACTGTGGACCTTCTCGCGAAGGGTTCCTAATCCCCGACTAGATTGGTACCCTTTCACGTCCAAATCTCTCAAACTCCGGGGGAGATTCTCAAAACCAAGGTTGACATGTTTCGAGTTCCTTTCAACAGTTTGGAAATCCCGCTGAAACTTTGGACATTCTCGCGAAGGGTTCCCGATCCCCGACAAGATTGTTACCCTTTCACGTCCAAATCTCTCAAACTCCGGGAGAGATTCTCAAAACCCAGGTTGACATGTTTCGAGTTCCTCTCAACATTTTGGAAATCCCGCCGAAACTTTGGACATTCTCGCGAAGGGTTCCCAATCCCCGACAAGATTGGTACCCTTTCACGTCCAAATCTCTCAAACTCCGGGAGAGATTCTCAAAACCAAGGTTGACATGTTTCGAGTTCCTTTCAACATTTTGGAAATCCCGCTGAAACTTTGGACATTCTCGCGAAGGGTTCCCAATCCCCGACAAGACTGGTACCCTTTCACGTCCAAATCTCTCAAACTCCGGGAGAGATTCTCGAAACCAAGGTTGACATGGTTCGAGTTCCTTTCAACAGTTTGGAAATCCCGCTGAAACTTTGGTCATTCTCGCGAAGGGTTCCCAATCCCCGACAAGATTGGTACCCTTTCACGTCCAAATCTCTGAAACTCCAGGAGAGATTCTCAAAACCAAGGTTGACATGTTTCGAGTTCATTTCAACATTTTGGAAATCCTGCTGAAACTTTGGACATTCTCGCGAAGGGTTCCCAATCCCCGACAAGATTGGTACCCTTTCACGTCCAAATCTCTCAAACTCCGGGAGAGATTCTCAAAACCAAGGTTGACATGGTTCGAGTTCCTTTCAACAGTTTGGAAATCCTGCTGAAACTTTGGACATTCTCGCGAAGGGTTCCTAATCCCCGACTAGATTGGTACCCTTTCACGTCCAAATCTCTCAGACTCCGGGGGAGATTCTCAAAACCAAGGTTGACATGTTTCGAGTTCCTTTCAACAGTTTGGAAATCCCGCTGAAACTTTGGACATTCTCGCGAAGGGTTCCCGATCCCCGACAAGATTGGTACATTTTCACGTCCAAATCTCTCAAACTCCGGGAGAGATTCTCAAAACCAAGGTTGACATGTTTCGAGTTCCTTTCAACATTTTGGAAATCCCGCTGAAACTTTGGACATTCTCGCGAAGGGTTCCCAATCCCCGACAAGATTGGTACCCTTTCACGTCCAAATCTCTCAAACTCCGGGAGAGATTCTCAAAACCAAGGTTGACATGTTTCGAGTTCCTTTCAACATTTTGGAAATCCCGCTGAAACTTTGGACATTCTCGCGAAGGGTTCCCAATCCCCGACAAGATTGGTACCCTTTCACGTCCAAATCTCTGAAACTCCGGGAGAGATTCTCAAAACCAAGGTTGACATGTTTCGAGTTCATTTCAACATTTTGGAAATCCTGCTGAAACTTTGGACATTCTCGCGAAGGGTTCCCAATCCCCGACAAGATTGGTACCCTTTCACGTCCAAATCTCTCAAACTCCGGGAGAGATTCTCAAAACCAAGGTTGACATGTTTCGAGTTCCTTTCAACAGTTTGGAAATCCCGCTGAAACTTTGGACATTCTCGCGAAGGGTTCCCGATCCCCAACAAGATTGGTACCCTTTCACGTCCAAATCTCTCAAACTCCGGGAGAGATTCTCAAAACCAAGGTTGACATGTTTCGAGTTCCTTTCAACAGTTTGGAAATCCCGCTGAAACTGTGGACCTTCTCGCGAAGGGTTCCTAATCCCCGACTAGATTGGTACCCTTTCACGTCCAAATCTCTCAAACTCCGGGGGAGATTCTCAAAACCAAGGTTGACATGTTTCGAGTTCCTTTCAACAGTTTGGAAATCCCGCTGAAACTTTGGACATTCTCGCGAAGGGTTCCCGATCCCCGACAAGATTGTTACCCTTTCACGTCCAAATCTCTCAAACTCCGGGAGAGATTCTCAAAACCCAGGTTGACATGTTTCGAGTTCCTCTCAACATTTTGGAAATCCCGCCGAAACTTTGGACATTCTCGCGAAGGGTTCCCAATCCCCGACAAGATTGGTACCCTTTCACGTCCAAATCTCTCAAACTCCGGGAGAGATTCTCGAAACCAAGGTTGACATGTTTCGAGTTCCTTTCAACAGTTTGGAAATCCCGCTGAAACTTTGGTCATTCTCGCGAAGGGTTCCCAATCCCCGACAAGACCGGTACCCTTTCACGTGCAAATCTCTCAAACTCCGGGAGAGATTCTCAAAACCAAGGTTTACATGTTTCGAGTTCCTTTCAACATTTTGGAAATCCCGCTGAAACTTTGGACATTCTCGCAAAGGGTTCCCAATCCCCGACAAGATTGGTACCCTTTCACGTCCAAATCTCTCAAACTCCGGGGGAGATTCTCAAAACCAAGGTTGACATGTTTCGAGTTCCTTTCAACAGTTTGGAAATCCCGCTGAAACTTTGGACATTCTCGCGAAGGGTTCCCGATCCCCGACAAGATTGTTACCCTTTCACGTCCAAATCTCTCAAACTCCGGGAGAGATTCTCAAAACCAAGGTTGACATGTTTCGAGTTCCTCTCAACATTTTGGAAATCCCGCTGAAACTTTGGACATTCTCGCGAAGGGTTCCCAATCCCCGACAAGATTGGTACCCTTTCACGTCCAAATCTCTCAAACTCCGGGAGAGATTCTCAAAACCAAGGTTGACATGTTTCGAGTTCCTTTCAACATTTTGGAAATCCCGCTGAAACTTTGGACATTCTCGCGAAGGGTTCCCAATCCCCGACAAGATTGGTACCCTTTCACGTCCAAATCTCTGAAACTCCGGGAGAGATTCTCAAAACCAAGGTTGACATGTTTCGAGTTCATTTCAACATTTTGGAAATCCTGCTGAAACTTTGGACATTCTCGCGAAGGGTTCCCAATCCCCGACAAGATTGGTACCCTTTCACGTCCAAATCTCTCAAACTCCGGGAGAGATTCTCAAAACCAAGGTTGACATGTTTCGAGTTCCTTTCAACAGTTTGGAAATCCCGCTGAAACTTTGGACATTCTCGCGAAGGGTTCCCGATCCCCAACAAGATTGGTACCCTTTCACGTCCAAATCTCTCAAACTCCGGGAGAGATTCTCAAAACCAAGGTTGACATGTTTCGAGTTCCTTTCAACAGTTTGGAAATCCCGCTGAAACTGTGGACCTTCTCGCGAAGGGTTCCTAATCCCCGACTAGATTGGTACCCTTTCACGTCCAAATCTCTCAAACTCCGGGGGAGATTCTCAAAACCAAGGTTGACATGTTTCGAGTTCCTTTCAACAGTTTGGAAATCCCGCTGAAACTTTGGACATTCTCGCGAAGGGTTCCCGATCCCCGACAAGATTGTTACCCTTTCACGTCCAAATCTCTCAAACTCCGGGAGAGATTCTCAAAACCCAGGTTGACATGTTTCGAGTTCCTCTCAACATTTTGGAAATCCCGCCGAAACTTTGGACATTCTCGCGAAGGGTTCCCAATCCCCGACAAGATTGGTACCCTTTCACGTCCAAATCTCTCAAACTCCGGGAGAGATTCTCAAAACCAAGGTTGACATGTTTCGAGTTCCTTTCAACATTTTGGAAATCCCGCTGAAACTTTGGACATTCTCGCGAAGGGTTCCCAATCCCCGACAAGACTGGTACCCTTTCACGTCCAAATCTCTCAAACTCCGGGAGAGATTCTCGAAACCAAGGTTGACATGGTTCGAGTTCCTTTCAACAGTTTGGAAATCCCGCTGAAACTTTGGTCATTCTCGCGAAGGGTTCCCAATCCCCGACAAGATTGGTACCCTTTCACGTCCAAATCTCTGAAACTCCAGGAGAGATTCTCAAAACCAAGGTTGACATGTTTCGAGTTCATTTCAACATTTTGGAAATCCTGCTGAAACTTTGGACATTCTCGCGAAGGGTTCCCAATCCCCGACAAGATTGGTACCCTTTCACGTCCAAATCTCTCAAACTCCGGGAGAGATTCTCAAAACCAAGGTTGACATGGTTCGAGTTCCTTTCAACAGTTTGGAAATCCTGCTGAAACTTTGGACATTCTCGCGAAGGGTTCCTAATCCCCGACTAGATTGGTACCCTTTCACGTCCAAATCTCTCAGACTCCGGGGGAGATTCTCAAAACCAAGGTTGACATGTTTCGAGTTCCTTTCAACAGTTTGGAAATCCC
This sequence comes from Streptopelia decaocto, assembly GCF_964273445.1. NCBI lineage: Eukaryota > Metazoa > Chordata > Aves > Columbiformes > Columbidae > Streptopelia > Streptopelia decaocto. Next base: position 623,738 of record NW_028116552.1, on the reverse strand, counting down.
GCTGAAACTTTGGACATTCTCGCGAAGGGTTCCCGATCCCCGACAAGATTGGTACATTTTCACGTCCAAATCTCTCAAACTCCGGGAGAGATTCTCAAAACCAAGGTTGACATGTTTCGAGTTCCTTTCAACATTTTGGAAATCCCGCTGAAACTTTGGACATTCTCGCGAAGGGTTCCCAATCCCCGACAAGATTGGTACCCTTTCACGTCCAAATCTCTCAAACTCCGGGAGAGATTCTCAAAACCAAGGTTGACATGTTTCGAGTTCCTTTCAACATTTTGGAAATCCCGCTGAAACTTTGGACATTCTCGCGAAGGGTTCCCAATCCCCGACAAGACTGGTACCCTTTCACGTCCAAATCTCTCAAACTCCGGGAGAGATTCTCGAAACCAAGGTTGACATGTTTCGAGTTCCTTTCAACAGTTTGGAAATCCCGCTGAAACTTTGGTCATTCTCGCGAAGGGTTCCCAATCCCCGACAAGACCGGTACCCTTTCACGTGCAAATCTCTCAAACTCCGGGAGAGATTCTCAAAACCAAGGTTGACATGTTTCGAGTTCCTTTCAACATTTTTGAAATCCCGCTGAAACTTTGGACATTGTCGCGAAGGGTTCCCAATCCCCGACAAGATTGGTACCCTTTCACGTCCAAATCTCTCAAACTCCGGGGGAGATTCTCAAAACCAAGGTTGACATGTTTCGAGTTCCTTTCAACAGTTTGGAAATCCCGCTGAAACTTTGGACATTCTCGCGAAGGGTTCCCGATCCCCGACAAGATTGTTACCCTTTCACGTCCAAATCTCTCAAACTCCGGGAGAGATTCTCAAAACCAAGGTTGACATGTTTCGAGTTCCTCTCAACATTTTGGAAATCCCGCTGAAACTTTGGACATTCTCGCGAAGGGTTCCCAATCCCCGACAAGATTGGTACCCTTTCACGTCCAAATCTCTCAAACTCCGGGAGAGATTCTCAAAACCAAGGTTGACATGTTTCGAGTTCCTTTCAACATTTTGGAAATCCCGCTGAAACTTTGGACATTCTCGCGAAGGGTTCCCAATCCCCGACAAGACTGGTACCCTTTCACGTCCAAATCTCTCAAACTCCGGGAGAGATTCTCGAAACCAAGGTTGACATGTTTCGAGTTCCTTTCAACAGTTTGGAAATCCCGCTGAAACTTTGGTCATTCTCGCGAAGGGTTCCCAATCCCCGACAAGATTGGTACCCTTTTGTCCAAATCTCTGAAACTCCGGGAGAGATTCTCAAAACCAAGGTTGACATGTTTCGAGTTCATTTCAACATTTTGGAAATCCTGCTGAAACTTTGGACATTCTCGCGAAGGGTTCCCAATCCCCGACAAGATTGGAACCCTTTCACGTCCAAATCTCTCAAACTCCGGGAGAGATTCTCAAAACCAAGGTTGACATGGTTCGAGTTCCTTTCAACAGTTTGGAAATCCCGCTGAAACTTTGGACATTCTCGCGAAGGGTTCCTAATCCCCGACTAGATTGGTACCATTTCACGTCCAAATCTCTCAAACTCCGGGGGAGATTCTCAAAACCAAGGTTGACATGTTTCGAGTTCCTTTCAACAGTTTGGAAATCCCGCTGAAACTTTGGACATTCTCGCGAAGGGTTCCCGATCCCCGACAAGATTGTTACCCTTTCACGTCCAAATCTCTCAAACTCCGGGAGAGATTCTCAAAACCAAGGTTGACATGTTTCGAGTTCCTTTCAACATTTTGGAAATCCCGCTGAAACTTTGGACATTCTCGCGAAGGGTTCCCAATCCCCGACAAGATTGGTACCCTTTCACGTCCAAATCTCTCAAACTCCGGGAGAGATTCTCAAAACCAAGGTTGACATGTTTCGAGTTCCTTTCAACATTTTGGAAATCCCGCTGAAACTTTGGACATTCTCGCGAAGGGTTCCCAATCCCCGACAAGACTGGTACCCTTTCACGTCCAAATCTCTCAAACTCCGGGAGAGATTCTCGAAACCAAGGTTGACATGTTTCGAGTTCCTTTCAACAGTTTGGAAATCCCGCTGAAACTTTGGTCATTCTCGCAAAGGGTTCCCAATCCCCGACAAGATTGGTACCCTTTAACGTCCAAATCTCTGAAACTCCGGGAGAGATTCTCAAAACCAAGGTTGACATGTTTCGAGTTCATTTCAACATTTTGGAAATCCTGCTGAAACTTTGGACATTCTCGCGAAGTGTTCCCAATCCCCGACAAGATTGGTACCCTTTCACGTCCAAATCTCTCAAACTCCGGGGGAGATTCTCAAAACCAAGGTTGACATGGTTCGAGTTCCTTTCAACATTTTGGAAATCCCGCTGAAACTTTGGACATTCTCGCGAAGGGTTCCCAATCCCCGACTAGATTGGTACCCTTTCACGTCCAAATCTCTCAAACTCCGGGGGAGATTCTCAAAACCAAGGTTGACATGTTTCGAGTTCCTTTCAACAGTTTGGAAATCCCGCTGAAACTTTGGACATTCTCGCGAAGGGTTCCCAATCCCCGACAAGATTGGTACCCTTTCACGTCCAAATCTCTCAAACTCCGGGAGAGATTCTCAAAACCAAGGTTGACATGGTTCGAGTTCCTTTCAACAGTTTGGAAATCCCGCTGAAACTTTGGACATTCTCGCGAAGGGTTCCTAATCCCCGACTAGATTGGTACCCTTTCACGTCCAAATCTCTCAAACTCCGGGGGAGATTCTCAAAACCAAGGTTGACATGTTTCGAGTTCCTTTCAACAGTTTGGAAATCCCGCTGAAACTTTGGACATTCTCGCGAAGGGTTCCCAATCCCCGACAAGACTGGTACCCTTTCACGTCCAAATCTCTCAAACTCTGGGAGAGATTCTCAAAACCAAGGTTGACATGTTTCGAGTTCCTTTCAACATTTTGGAAATCCCGCTGAAACTTTGGACATTCTGGCGAAGGGTTCCCAATCCCCGACAAGATTGGTACCCTTTCACGTCCAAATCTCTCAAACTCCGGGAGAGATTCTCAAAACCAAGGTTGACATGTTTCGAGTTCCTTTCAACATTTTGGAAATCCCGCTGAAACTTTGGACATTCTCGCGAAGGGTTCCCAATCCCCGACAAGATTGGTACCCTTTCACGTCCAAATCTCTCAAACTCCGGGAGAGATTCTCAAAACCAAGGTTGACATGTGTCGAGTTCCTTTCAACATTTTGGAAATCCCGCTGAAACTTTGGACATTCTGGCGAAGGGTTCCCAATCCCCGACAAGACTGGTACCCTTTCACGTCCAAATCTCTCAAACTCCGGGAGAGATTCTCGAAACCAAGGTTGACATGTTTTGAGTTCCTTTCAACAGTTTGGAAATCCCGCTGAAACTTTGGTCATTCTCGCGAAGGGTTCCCAATCCCCGACAAGATTGGTACCCTTTCACGTCCAAATCTCTGAAACTCCGGGAGAGATTCTCAAAACCAAGGTTGACATGTTTCGAGTTCATTTCAACATTTTGGAAATCCTGCTGAAACTTTGGACATTCTCGCGAAGGGTTCCCAATCCCCGACAAGATTGGTACCCTTTCACGTCCAAATCTCTCAAACTCCGGGAGAGATTCTCAAAACCAAGGTTGACATGGTTCGAGTTCCTTTCAACAGTTTGGAAATCCCGCTGAAACTTTGGACATTCTCGCGAAGGGTTCCTAATCCCCGACTAGATTGGTACCCTTTCACGTCCAAATCTCTCAAACTCCGGGGGAGATTCTCAAAACCAAGGTTGACATGTTTCGAGTTCCTTTCAACAGTTTGGAAATCCCGCTGAAACTTTGGACATTCTCGCGAAGGGTTCCCGATCCCCGACAAGATTGTTACCCTTTCACGTCCAAATCTCTCAAACTCCGGGAGAGATTCTCAAAACCAAGGTTGACATGGTTCGAGTTCCTTTCAACAGTTTGGAAATCCCGCTGAAACTTTGGACATTCTCGCGAAGGGTTCCCAATCCCCGACAAGACTGGTACCCTTTCACGTCCAAATCTCTCAAACTCCGGGAGAGATTCTCGAAACCAAGGTTGACATGTTTCGAGTTCCTTTCAACAGTTTGGAAATCCCGCTGAAACTTTGGTCATTCTCGCGAAGGGTTCCCAATCCCCGACAAGATTGGTACCCTTTCACGTCCAAATCTCTGAAACTCCGGGAGAGATTCTCAAAACCAAGGTTGACATGTTTCGAGTTCATTTCAACATTTTGGAAATCCTGCTGAAACTTTGGACATTCTCGCGAAGGGTTCCCAATCCCCGACAAGATTGGTACCCTTTCACGTCCAAATCTCTCAAACTCCGGGGGAGATTCTCAAAACCAAGGTTGACATGGTTCGAGTTCCTTTCAACATTTTGGAAATCCCGCTGAAACTTTGGACATTCTGGCGAAGGGTTCCCAATCCCCGACAAGATTGGTACCCTTTCACGTCCAAATCTCTCAAACTCCGGGAGAGATTCTCAAAACCAAGGTTGACATGTTTCGAGTTCCTTTCAACATTTTGGAAATCCCGCTGAAACTTTGGACATTCTCGCGAAGGGTTCCCAATCCCCGACAAGATTGGTACCCTTTCACGTCCAAATCTCTCAAACTCCGGGAGAGATTCTCAAAACCAAGGTTGCCATGGTTCGAGTTCCTTTCAACAGTTTGGAAATCCCGCTGAAACTTTGGACATTCTCGCGAAGGGTTCCTAATCCCCGACTAGATTGGTACCCTTTCACGTCCAAATCTCTCAAACTCCGGGAAAGATTCTCGAAACCAAGGTTGACATGTTTCGAGTTCCTTTCAACATTTTGGAAATCCCGCTGAAACTTTGGACATTCTCGCGAAGGGTTCCCAATCCCCGACAAGATTGGTACCCTTTCACGTCCAAATCTCTCAAACTCCGGGAGAGATTCTCAAAACCAAGGTTGACATGGTTCGAGTTCCTTTCAACAGTTTGGAAATCCCGCTGAAACTTTGGACATTCTCGCGAAGGGTTCCTAATCCCCGACTAGATTGGTACCCTTTCACGTCCAAATCTCTCAAACTCCAGGGGAGATTCTCAAAACCAAGGTTGACATGTTTCGAGTTCCTTTCAACAGTTTGGAAATCCCGCTGAAACTTTGGACATTCTCGCGAAGGGTTCCCGATCCCCGACAAGATTGTTACCCTTTCACGTCCAAATCTCTCAAACTCCGGGAGAGATTCTCAAAACCAAGGTTGACATGTTTCGAGTTCCTTTCAACAGTTTGGAAATCCCGCTGAAACTTTGGACATTCTCGCGAAGGGTTCCCAATCCCCGACAAGATTGGTACCCTTTCACGTCCGAATCTCTCAAACTCCGGGAGAGATTCTCAAAACCAAGGGTGACATGGTTCGAGTTCCTTTCAACATTTTGGAAATCCCGCTGAAACTTTGGACATTCTCGCGAAGGGTTCCCAATCCCCGACAAGATTGGTACCCTTTCACGTCCAAATCTCTCAAACTCCGGGAGAGATTCTCAAAATAATGGTTGACATGGTTCGAGTTCCTTTCAACATTTTGGAAATCCCGCTGAAACTTTGGACATTCTGGCGAAGGGTTCCCAATCCCCGACAAGACTGGTACCCTTTCACGTCCAAATCTCTCAAACTCCGGGAGAGATTCTCGAAACCAAGGTTGACATGTTTCGAGTTCCTTTCAACAGTTTGGAAATCCCGCTGAAACTTTGGACATTCTCGCAAAGGGTTCCCGATCCCCGACAAGATTGGTACCCTTTCACGTCCAAATCTCTCAAACTCCGGGAGAGATTCTCAAAACCAAGGTTGACATGTTTCGAGTTCCTTTCAACATTTTGGAAATCCCGCTGAAACTTTGGACATTCTCGCGAAGGGTTCCTAATCCCCGACTAGATTGGTACCCTTTCACGTCCAAATCTCTCAAACTCCGGGAGAGATTCTCGAAACCAAGGTTGACATGTTTCGAGTTCCTTTCAACATTTTGGAAATCCCGCTGAAACTTTGGACATTCTCGCGAAGGGTTCCCAATCCCCGACAAGATTGGTACCCTTTCACGTCCAAATCTCTCAAACTCCGGGAGAGATTCTCAAAACCAAGGTTGACATGGTTCGAGTTCCTTTCAACATTTTGGAAATCCCGCTGAAACTTTGGACATTCTGGCGAAGGGTTCCCAATCCCCGACAAGACTGGTACCCTTTCACGTCCAAATCTCTCAAACTCCGGGAGAGATTCTCGAAACCAAGGTTGACATGTTTCGAGTTCCTTTCAACAGTTTGGAAATCCCGCTGAAACTTTGGTCATTCTCGCGAAGGGTTCCCAATCCCCGACAAGATTGGTACCCTTTCACGTCCAAATCTCTGAAACTCCGGGAGAGATTCTCAAAACCAAGGTTGACATGTTTCGAGTTCATTTCAACATTTTGGAAATCCTGCTGAAACTTTGGACATTCTCGCGAAGGGTTCCCAATCCCCGACAAGATTGGTACCCTTTCACGTCCAAATCTCTCAAACTCCGGGAGAGATTCTCAAAACCAAGGTTGACATGGTTCGAGTTCCTTTCAACAGTTTGGAAATCCCGCTGAAACTTTGGACATTCTCGCGAAGGGTTCCCAATCCCCGACAAGATTGGTACCCTTTCACGTCCAAATCTCTCAAACTCCGGGGGAGATTCTCAAAACCAAGGTTGACATGTTTCGAGTTCCTTTCAACAGTTTGGAAATCCCGCTGAAACTTTGGACATTCTCGCGAAGGGTTCCCGATCCCCGACAAGATTGTTACCCTTTCACGTCCAAATCTCTCAAACTCCGGGAGAGATTCTCAAAACCAAGGTTGACATGTTTCGAGTTCCTTTCAACATTTTGGAAATCCCGCTGAAACTTTGGACATTCTCGCGAAGGGTTCCCAATCCCCGACAAGATTGGTACCCTTTCACGTCCAAATCTCTCAAACTCCGGGAGAGATTCTCAAAACCAAGGTTGACATGGTTCGAGTTCCTTTCAACATTTTGGAAATCCCGCTGAAACTTTGGACATTCTCGCGAAGGGTTCCCAATCCCCGACAAGACTGGTACCCTTTCACGTCCAAATCTCTCAAACTCCGGGAGAGATTCTCAAAACCAAGGTTGACATGTTTCGAGTTCCTTTCAACAGTTTGGAAATCCCGCTGAAACTTTGGTCATTCTCGCGAAGGGTTCCCAATCCCCGACAAGATTGGTACCCTTTCACGTCCAAATCTCTGAAACTCCGGGAGAGATTCTCAAAACCAAGGTTGACATGTTTCGAGTTCATTTCAACATTTTGGAAATCCTGCTGAAACTTTGGACATTCTCGCGAAGGGTTCCCAATCCCCGACAAGATTGGTACCCTTTCACGTCCAAATCTCTCAAACTCCGGGGGAGATTCTCAAAACCAAGGTTGACATGTTTCGAGTTCCTTTCAACATTTTGGAAATCCCGCTGAAACTTTGGACATTCTGGCGAAGGGTTCCCAATCCCCGACAAGATTGGTACCCTTTCACGTCCAAATCTCTCAAACTCCGGGAGAGATTCTCAAAACCAAGGTTGACATGTTTCGAGTTCCTTTCAACATTTTGGAAATCCCGCTGAAACTTTGGACATTCTCGCGAAGGGTTCCCAATCCCCGACAAGATTGGTACACTTTCACGTCCAAATCTCTCAAACTCCGGGAGAGATTCTCGAAACCAAGGTTGCCATGGTTCGAGTTCCTTTCAACAGTTTGGAAATCCCGCTGAAACTTTGGACATTCTCGCGAAGGGTTCCTAATCCCCGACTAGATTGGTACCCTTTCACGTCCAAATCTCTCAAACTCCGGGAAAGATTCTCAAAACCAAGGTTGACATGTTTCGAGTTCCTTTCAACATTTTGGAAATCCCGCTGAAACTTTGGACATTCTCGCGAAGGGTTCCCAATCCCCGACAAGATTGGTACCCTTTCACGTCCAAATCTCACAAACTCCGGGAGAGATTCTCAAAACCAAGGTTGACATGGTTCGAGTTCCTTTCAACAGTTTGGAAATCCCGCTGAAACTTTGGACATTCTTGCGAAGGGTTCCTAATCCCCGACTAGATTGGTACCCTTTCACGTCCAAATCTCTCAAACTCCAGGGGAGATTCTCAAAACCAAGGTTGACATGTTTCGAGTTCCTTTCAACAGTTTGGAAATCCCGCTGAAACTTTGGACATTCTCGCGAAGGGTTCCCGATCCCCGACAAGATTGGTACCCTTTCACGTCCAAATCTCTCAAACTCCGGGAGAGATTCTCAAAACCAAGGTTGACATGTTTCGAGTTCCTTTCAACATTTTGGAAATCCCGCTGAAACTTTGGACATTCTCGCGAAGGGTTCCCAATCCCCGACAAGATTGGTACCCTTTCACGTCCGAATCTCTCAAACTCCGGGAGAGATTCTCAAAACCAAGGGTGACATGGTTCGAGTTCCTTTCAACATTTTGGAAATCCCGCTGAAACTTTGGACATTCTCGCGAAGGGTTCCCAATCCCCGACAAGATTGGTACCCTTTCACGTCCAAATCTCTCAAACTCCGGGAGAGATTCTCAAAATAATGGTTGACATGGTTCGAGTTCCTTTCAACATTTTGGAAATTCCGCTGAAAGTTTGGACATTCTCTCGAAGGGTTCCCAATCCCCGACAAGATTGGTACCCTTTCACGTCCAAATCTCTCAAACTCCGGGAGAGATTCTCGAAACCAAGGTTGACATGTTTCGAGTTCCTTTCAACAGTTTGGAAATCCCGCTGAAACTTTGGACATTCTCGCGAAGGGTTCCTAATCCCCGACTAGATTGGTACCCTTTCACGTCCAAGTCTCTCAAACTCCGGGAGAGATTCTCAAAACCAAGGTTGACATGTTTCGAGTTCCTTTCAACATTTTGGAAATTCCGCTGAAACTTTGGACATTCTCGCGAAGGGTTCCCAATCCCCGACAAGATTGGTACCCTTTCACGTCCGAATCTCTCAAACTCCGGGGGAGATTCTCAAAACCAAGGTTGACATGGTTCGAGTTCCTTTCAACATTTTGGAAATCCCGCTGAAACTTTGGACATTCTCGTGAAGGGTTCCCGATCCCCGACAAGATTGTTACCCTTTCACGTCCAAATCTCTCAAACTCCGGGAGAGATTCTCAAAACCAAGGTTGACATGTTTCGAGTTCCTTTCAACATTTTGGAAATCCCGCTGAAACTTTGGACATTCTCGCGAAGGGTTCCCAATCCCCGACAAGATTGGTACCCTTTCACGTCCGAATCTCTCAAACTCCAGGGGAGATTCTCAAAACCAAGGTTGACATGTTTCGAGTTCCTTTCAACAGTTTGGAAATCCCGCTGAAACTTTGGACATTCTCGCGAAGGGTTCCCAATCCCCGACAAGATTGGTACCCTTTCACGTCCAAATCTCTCAAACTCCGGGAGAGATTCTCAAAACCAAGGTTGACATGTTTCGAGTTCCTTTCAACAGTTTGGAAATCCCGCTGAAACTTTGGACATTCTCGCGAAGGGTTCCCGATCCCCGACAAGATGGGTACCCTTTCACGTCCAAATCTCTCAAACTCCAGGAGAGATTCTCAAAACCAAGGTTGACATGTTTCGAGTTCCTTTCAACATTTTGGAAATCCCGCTGAAACTTTGGACATTCTGGCGAAGGGTTCCCAATCCCCGACAAGACTGGTACCCTTTCACGTCCAAATCTCTCAAACTCCGGGAGAGATTCTCGAAACCAAGGTTGACATGTTTCGAGTTCCTTTCAACAGTTTGGAAATCCCGCAGAAACTTTGGACATTCTCGCGAAGGGTTCCCAATCCCCGACAAGATTGGTACCCTTTCACGTCCAAATCTCTCAAACTCCGGGAGAGATTCTGAAAACCAAGGTTGACATGTTTCGAGTTCCTTTCAACATTTTGGAAATCCCGCTGAAACTTTGGACATTCTCGCGAAGGGTTCCTAATCCCCGACTAGATTGGTACCCTTTCACGTCCAAATCTCTCAAACTCCGGGAAAGATTCTCAAAACCAAGGTTGACATGTTTCGAGTTCCTTTCAACATTTTGGAAATCCCGCTGAAACTTTGGACATTCTGGCGAAGGGTTCCCAATCCCCGACAAGATTGGTACCCTTTCACGTCCAAATCTCTGAAACTCCGGGAGAGATTCTCAAAACCAAGGTTGACATGGTTCGAGTTCCTTTCAACATTTTGGAAATCCCGCTGAAACTTTGGACATTCTCGCGAAGGGTTCCCAATCCCCGACAAGACTGGTACCCTTTCACGTCCAAATCTCTCAAACTCCGGGAGAGATTCTCGAAACCAAGGTTGACATGTTTCGAGTTCCTTTCAACATTTTGGAAATCCCGCTGAAACTTTGGACATTCTCGGGAAGGGTTCCTAATCCCCGACTAGATTGTTACCCTTTCACGTCCAAATCTCTCAAACTCCGGGAGAGATTCTCAAAACCAAGGTTGACATGTTTCGAGTTCCTTTCAACATTTTGGAAATCCCGCTGAAACTTTGGACATTCTCGGGAAGGGTTCCCAATCCCCGACAAGATTGGTACCCTTTCACGTCCAAATCTCTCAAACTCCGGGAGAGATTCTCAAAACCAAGGTTAACATGTTTCGAGTTCCTTTCAACAGTTTGGAAATCCCGCTGAAACTTTGGACATTCTGGCGAAGGGTTCCCAATCCCCGACAAGACTGGTACCCTTTCACGTCCAAATCTCTCAAACTCCGGGAGAGATTCTCAAAACCAAGGTTGACATGTTTCGAGTTCCTTTCAACATTTTGGAAATCCCGCTGAAACTTTGGACATTCTCGCGAACGGTTCCCAATCCCCGACAAGAGTGGTACACTTTCACGTCCAAATCTCTCAAACTCCGGGAGAGATTCTCAAAACCAAGGTTGACATGTTTCGAGTTCCTTTCAACATTTTTGAAATCCCGCTGAAATTTTGGAAATTCTCGCGAAGGGTTCCCAATCCCCGACAAGACTGGTACCCTTTCACGTCCAAATCTCTCAAACTCCGGGAGAGATTCTCAAAACCAAGGTTGACATGTTTCGAGTTCCTTTCAACATTTTGGAAATCCTGCTGAAACTTTGGACATTCTCGCGAAGGGTTCCCGATCCCCGACAAGATTGGTACCCTTTCACGTCCAAATCTCTCAAACTCCGGGAGAGATTCTCAAAACCAAGGTTGACATGGTTCGAGTTCCTTGCAACAGTTTGGAAATCCCGCTGAAACTTTGGACATTCTCGCGAAGGGTTCCCAATCCTCGACAAGATTGGTACCCTTTCACGTCCAAATCTCTCAAACTCCAGGAGAGATTCTCAAAACCAAGGTTGACATGTTTCGAGTTCCTTTCAACATTTTGGAAATCCCGCTGAAACTTTGGACATTCTCGCGAAGGGTTCCCAATCCCCGACAAGACTGGTACCCTTTCACGTCCAAATCTCTCAAACTCCGGGAGAGATTCTCGAAACCAAGGTTGACATGTTTCGAGTTCCTTTCAACAGTTTGGAAATCCCGCTGAAACTTTGGACATTCTCGCGAAGGGTTCCCGATCCCCGACAAGATTGGTACCCTTTCACGTCCAAATCTCTCAAACTCCGGGAGAGATTCTGAAAACCAAGGTTGACATGTTTCGAGTTCCTTTCAACATTTTGGAAATCCCGCTGAAAATTTGGACATTCTCGCGAAGGGTTCCTAATCCCCGACTAGATTGGTACCCTTTCACGTCCAAATCTCTCAAACTCCGGGAAAGATTCTCAAAACCAAGGTTGACATGTTTCGAGTTCCTTTCAACATTTTGGAAATCCCGCTGAAACTTTGGACATTCTCGCGAAGGGTTCCCAATCCCCGACAAGATTGGTACCCTTTCACGTCCAAATCTCTCAAACTCCGGGAGAGATTCTCAAAACCAAGGTTGACATGGTTCGAGTTCCTTTCAACATTTTGGAAATCCCACTGAAACTTTGGACATTCTCGCGAAGGGTTCCCAATCCCCGACAAGACTGGTACCCTTTCACGTCCAAATCTCTCAAACTCCGGGAGAGATTCTCGAAACCAAGGTTGACATGTTTCGAGTTCCTTTCAACAGTTTGGAAATCCCGCTGAAACTTTGGTCATTCTCGCGAAGGGTTCCCAATCCCCAACAAGATTGGTACCCTTTCCCGTCCAAATCTCTCAAACTCTGGGAGAGATTCTCAAAACCAAGGTTGACATGTTTCGAGTTCCTTTCAACATTTTGGAAATCCTGCTGAAACTTTGGACATTCTCGCGAAGGGTTCCCGATCCCCGACATGATTGGTACCCTTTCACGTCCAAATCTCTCAAACTCCGGGAGAGATTCTCAAAACCAAGGTTGACATGTTTCGAGTTCCTTTCAACATTTTGGAAATCCCGCTGAAACTTTGGACATTCTCGCGAAGGGTTCCTAATCCCCGACTAGATTGTTACCCTTTCACGTCCAAATCTCTCAAACTCCGGGAGAGATTCTCAAAACCAAGGTTGACATGTTTCGAGTTCCTTTCAACATTTTAGAAATCCCGGTGAAACTTTGGACATTCTCGCGAAGGGTTCCCAATCCCCGACAAGATTGGTACCCTTTCACGTCCAAATCTCTCAAACTCCGGGAGAGATTCTCAAAACCAAGGTTGACATGTTTCGAGTTCCTTTCAACATTTTGGAAATCCCGCTGAAACTTTGGACATTCTCGCGAAGGGTTCCCAATCCCCGACAAGATTGGTACCCTTTCACGTCCGAATCTCTCAAACTCCGGGGGAGATTCTCAAAACCAAGGTTGACATGTTTCGAGTTCCTTTCAACAGTTTGGAAATCCCGCTGAAACTTTGGACATTCTCGCGAAGGGTTCCCAATCCCCGACAAGATTGGTACCCTTTCACGTCCAAATCTCTCAAACTCCGGGAGAGATTCTCAAAACCAAGGTTGACATGTTTCGAGTTCCTTTCAACATTTTGGAAATCCCGCTGAAACTTTGGACATTCTCGCGAAGGGTTCCCAATCCCCGACAAGATTGGTACCCTTTCACGTCCAAATCTCTCAAACTCCAGGAGAGATTCTCAAAACCAAGGTTGACATGTTTCGAGTTCCTTTCAACATTTTGGAAATCCCGCTGAAACTTTGGACATTCTGGCGAAGGGTTCCCAATCCCCGACAAGACTGGTACCCTTTCACGTCCAAATCTCTCAAACTCCGGGAGAGATTCTCGAAACCAAGGTTGACATGTTTCGAGTTCCTTTCAACAGTTTGGAAATCCCGCAGAAACTTTGGACATTCTGGCGAAGGGTTCCCAATCCCCGACAAGATTGGTACCCTTTCACGTCCAAATCTCTGAAACTCCGGGAGAGATTCTCAAAACCAAGGTTGACATGGTTCGAGTTCCTTTCAACATTTTGGAAATCCCGCTGAAACTTTGGACATTCTCGCGAAGGGTTCCCAATCCCCGACAAGACTGGTACCCTTTCACGTCCAAATCTCTCAAACTCCGGGAGAGATTCTCGAAACCAAGGTTGACATGTTTCGAGTTCCTTTCAACATTTTGGAAATCCCGCTGAAACTTTGGACATTCTCGGGAAGGGTTCCTAATCCCCGACTAGATTGTTACCCTTTCACGTCCAAATCTCTCAAACTCCGGGAGAGATTCTCAAAACCAAGGTTGACATGTTTCGAGTTCCTTTCAACATTTTGGAAATCCCGCTGAAACTTTGGACATTCTCGGGAAGGGTTCCCAATCCCCGACAAGATTGGTACCCTTTCACGTCCAAATCTCTCAAACTCCGGGAGAGATTCTCAAAACCAAGGTTAACATGTTTCGAGTTCCTTTCAACAGTTTGGAAATCCCGCTGAAACTTTGGACATTCTGGCGAAGGGTTCCCAATCCCCGACAAGACTGGTACCCTTTCACGTCCAAATCTCTCAAACTCCGGGAGAGATTCTCAAAACCAAGGTTGACATGTTTCGAGTTCCTTTCAACATTTTGGAAATCCCGCTGAAACTTTGGACATTCTCGCGAAGGGTTCCCAATCCCCGACAAGAGTGGTACACTTTCACGTCCAAATCTCTCAAACTCCGGGAGAGATTCTCAAAACCAAGGTTGACATGTTTCGAGTTCCTTTCAACATTTTGGAAATCCCGCTGAAATTTTGGACATTCTCGCGAAGGGTTCCCAATCCCCGACAAGACTGGTACCCTTTCACGTCCAAATCTCTCAAACTCCGGGAGAGATTCTCAAAACCAAGGTTGACATGTTTCAAGTTCCTTTCAACATTTTGGAAATCCTGCTGAAACTTTGGACATTCTCGCGAAGGGTTCCCGATCCCCGACAAGATTGGTACCCTTTCACGTCCAAATCTCTCAAACTCCGGGAGAGATTCTCAAAACCAAGGTTGACATGGTTCGAGTTCCTTGCAACAGTTTGGAAATCCCGCTGAAACTTTGGACATTCTCGCGAAGGGTTCCCAATCCTCGACAAGATTGGTACCCTTTCACGTCCAAATCTCTCAAACTCCGGGAGAGATTCTCAAAACCAAGGTTGACATGTTTCGAGTTCCTTTCAACATTTTGGAAATCCCGCTGAAACTTTGGACATTCTGGCGAAGGGTTCCTAATCCCCGACTAGATTGGTACCCTTTCACGTCCAAATCTCTCAAACTCCGGGAGAGATTGTCAAAACCAAGGTTGACATGTTTCGAGTTCCTTTCAACATTTTGGAAATCCCGCTGAAACTTTGGACATTCTCGCGAAGGGTTCCCAATCCCCGACAAGATTGGTACCCTTTCACGTCCAAATCTCTCAAACTCCAGGAGAGATTCTCAAAACCAAGGTTGACATGTTTCGAGTTCCTTTCAACATTTTGGAAATCCCGCTGAAACTTTGGACATTCTGGCGAAGGGTTCCCAATCCCCGACAAGACTGGTACCCTTTCACGTCCAAATCTCTCAAACTCCGGGAGAGATTCTCGAAACCAAGGTTGACATGTTTCGAGTTCCTTTCAACAGTTTGGAAATCCCGCTGAAACTTTGGACATTCTCGCGAAGGGTTCCCGATCCCCGACAAGATTGGTACCCTTTCACGTCCAAATCTCTCAAACTCCGGGAGAGATTCTGAAAACCAAGGTTGACATGTTTCGAGTTCCTTTCAACATTTTGGAAATCCCGCTGAAACTTTGGACATTCTCGCGAAGGGTTCCTAATCCCCGACTAGATTGGTACCCTTTCACGTCCAAATCTCTCAAACTCCGGGAAAGATTCTCAAAACCAAGGTTGACATGTTTCGAGTTCCTTTCAACATTTTGGAAATCCCGCTGAAACTTTGGACATTCTCGCGAAGGGTTCCCAATCCCCGACAAGATTGGTACCCTTTCACGTCCAAATCTCTCAAACTCCGGGAGAGATTCTCAAAACCAAGGTTGACATGGTTCGAGTTCCTTTCAACATTTTGGAAATCCCGCTGAAACTTTGGACATTCTCGCGAAGGGTTCCCAATCCCCGACAAGACTGGTACCCTTTCACGTCCAAATCTCTCAAACTCCGGGAGAGATTCTCGAAACCAAGGTTGACATGTTTCGAGTTCCTTTCAACAGTTTGGAAATCCCGCTGAAACTTTGGTCATTCTCGCGAAGGGTTCCCAATCCCCAACAAGATTGGTACCCTTTCCCGTCCAAATCTCTCAAACTCTGGGAGAGATTCTCAAAACCAAGGTTGACATGTTTCGAGTTCCTTTCAACATTTTGGAAATCCCGCTGAAACTTTGGACATTCTCGCGAAGGGTTCCCAATCCCCGACAAGATTGGTACCCTTTCACGTCCAAATCTCTCAAACTCCGGGAGAGATTCTCAAAACCATGGTTGACATGGTTCGAGTTCCTTTCAACATTTTGGAAATTCCGCTGAAACTTTGGACATTCTCGCGAAGGGTTCCCAATCCCCGACTAGATTGGTACCCTTTCACGTCCAAATCTCTCAAACTCTGGGAGAGATTCTCAAAACCAAGGTTGACATGTTTCGAGTTCCTTTCAACATTTTGGAAATCCTGCTGAAACTTTGGACATTCTCGCGAAGGGTTCCCGATCCCCGACATGATTGGTACGCTTTCACGTCCAAATCTCTCAAACTCCGGGAGAGATTCTCAAAACCAAGGTTGACATGGTTCGAGTTCCTTTCAACAGTTTGGAAATCCCACTGAAACTTTGGACATTCTCGCGAAGGGTTCCCAATGCCCGACAAGACTGGTACCCTTTCATGTCCAAATCTCTCAAACTCCGGGAGAGATTCTCAAAACCAAGGTTGACATGTTTCGAGTTCCTTTCAACATTTTGGAAATCCCGCTGAAACTTTGGACATTCTTGCGAAGGGTTCCCAATCCCCGACAAGAGTGGTACCCTTTCACGTCCAAATCTCTCAAACTCTGGGAGAGATTCTCAAAACCAAGGTTGACATGTTTCGAGTTCCTTTCAACATTTTGGAAATCCCGCTGAAACTTTGGACATTCTCGCGAAGGGTTCCCAATCCCCGACAAGATTGGTACCCTTTCACGTCCAAATCTCTCAAACTCCGGGAGAGATTCTCGAAACCAAGGTTGACATGTTTCGAGTTCCTTTCAACATTTTGGAAATCCCGCTGAAACTTTGGACATTCTCGCGAAGGGTTCCCGATACCCGACAAGATTGGTACCCTTTCACGTCCAAATCTCTCAAACTCCGGGAGAGATTCTCAAAACCAAGGTTGACATGTTTCGAGTTCCTTTCAACATTTTGGAAATCCCGCTGAAACTTTGGACATTCTCGCGAAGGGTTCCCAATCCCCGACAAGATTGGTACCCTTTCACGTCCAAATCTCTCAAACTCCGGGAGAGATTCTCAAAACCAAGGTTGACATGTTTCGAGTTCCTTTCAACATTTTGGAAATCCCGCTGAAACTTTGGACATTCTCGCGAAGGGTTCCCAATCCCCGACAAGATTGGTACCCTTTCACGTCCAAATCTCTCAAACTCCGGGAGAGATTCTCAAAACCAAGGTTGACATGTTTCGAGTTCCTTTCAACATTTTGGAAATCCCGCTGAAACTTTGGACATTCTCGCGAAGGGTTCCTAATCCCCGACTAGATTGGTACCCTTTCACGTCCAAATCTCTCAAACTCCGTAGGAGATTCTCAAAACCAAGGTTGACATGTTTCGAGTTCCTTTCAACAGTTTGGAAATCCTGCTGAAACTTTGGACATTCTCGCGAAGGGTTCCCGATCCCCGACAAGATTGGTACCCTTTCACGTCCAAATCTCTCAAACTCCGGGAGAGATTCTCAAAACCAAGTTTGACATGTTTCGAGTTCCTTTCAACATTTTGGAAATCCCGCTGAAACTTTGGACATTCTCGCGAAGGGTTCCCAATCCCCGACAAGATTGGTACCCTTTCACGTCCAAATCTCTCAAACTCTGGGAGAGATTCTCAAAACCAAGGTTGACATGGTTCGAGTTCCTTTCAACATTTTGGAAATCCCGCTGAAACTTTGGACATTCTCGCGAAGGGTTCCCAATCCCCGACAAGATTGGTACCCTTTCACGTCCAAATCTCTCAAACTCCGGGAGAGATTCTCAAAACCAAGGTTGACATGTTTCGAGTTCCTTTCAACATTTTGGAAATCCCGCTGAAACTTTGGACATTCTCGCGAAGGGTTCCCAATCCCCGACAAGATTGGTACCCTTTCACGTCCAAATCTCTCAAACTCCGGGAGAGATTCTCAAAACCATGGTTGACATGGTTCGAGTTCCTCTCAACATTTTGGAAATTCCGCTGAAACTTTGGACATTCTCGCGAAGGGTTCCCAATCCCCGACAAGATTGGTACCCTTTCACGTCCAAATCTCTCAAACTCTGGGAGAGATTCTCAAAACCAAGGTTGACATGGTTCGAGTTCCTTTCAACATTTTGGAAATCCCGCTGAAACTTTGGACATTCTCGCGAAGGGTTCCCAATCCCCGACAAGATTGGTACCCTTTCACGTCCAAATCTCTCAAACTCCGGGAGAGATTCTCAAAACCAAGGTTGACATGTTTCGAGTTCCTTTCAACATTTTGGAAATCCCGCTGAAACTTTGGACATTCTCGCGAAGGGTTCCCAATTCCCGACAAGATTGCTACCCTTTCACGTCCAAATCTCTCAAACTCCGGGAGAGATTCTCGAAACCAAGGTTGACATGTTTCGAGTTCCTTTCAACAGTTTGGAAATCCCGCTGAAACTTTGGACATTCTCGCGAAGGGTTCCCAATCCCCGACAAGATTGGTACCCTTTCACGTCCAAATCTCTCAAAGTCCGGGAGAGATTCTCAAAACCATGGTTGACATGGTTCGAGTTCCTTTCAACATTTTGGAAATTCCGCTGAAACTTTGGACATTCTCGCGAAGGGTTCCCAATCCCCAACAAGATTGGTACCCTTTCCCGTCCAAATCTCTCAAACTCTGGGAGAGATTCTCAAAACCAAGGTTGACATGGTTCGAGTTCCTTTCAACATTTTGGAAATCCTGCTGAAACTTTGGACATTCTCGCGAAGGGTTCCCGATCCCCGACATGATTGGTACCCTTTCACGTCCAAATCTCTCAAACTCCGGGAGAGATTCTCAAAACCAAGGTTGACATGTTTCGAGTTCCTTTCAACATTTTGGAAATCCTGCTGAAACTTTGGACATTATCGCGAAGGGTTCCCGATCCCCGACAAGATTGGTACATTTTCACGTCCAAATCTCTCAAACTCCGGGAGAGATTCTCAAAACCAAGGTTGACATGTTTCGAGTTCCTTTCAACATTTTGGAAATCCCGCTGAAACTTTGGACATTCTGGCGAAGGGTTCCCAATCCCCGACAAGATTGGTACCCTTTCACGTCCAAATCTCTCAAACTCCGGGAGAGATTCTCAAAACCATGGTTGACATGGTTCGAGTTCCTCTCAACATTTTGGAAATTCCGCTGAAACTTTGGACATTCTCGCGAAGGGTTCCCAATCCCCGACAAGATTGGTACCCTTTCACGTCCAAATCTCTCAAACTCTGGGAGAGATTCTCAAAACCAAGGTTGACATGGTTCGAGTTCCTTTCAACATTTTGGAAATCCCGCTGAAACTTTGGACATTCTCGCGAAGGGTTCCCAATCCCCGACAAGATTGGTACCCTTTCACGTCCAAATCTCTCAAACTCCGGGAGAGATTCTCAAAACCAAGGTTGACATGTTTCGAGTTCCTTTCAACATTTTGGAAATCCCGCTGAAACTTTGGACATTCTGGCGAAGGGTTCCCAATCCCCGACAAGACTGGTACCCTTTCACGTCCAAATCTCTCAAACTCCGGGAGAGATTCTCGAAACCAAGGTTGACATGTTTCGAGTTCCTTTCAACAGTTTGGAAATCCCGCTGAAACTTTGGACATTCTCGCGAAGGGTTCCCAATCCCCGACAAGATTGGTACCCTTTCACGTCCAAATCTCTCAAACTCCGGGAGAGATTCTCAAAACCATGGTTGACATGGTTCGAGTTCCTTTCAACATTTTGGAAATTCCGCTGAAACTTTGGACATTCTCGCGAAGGGTTCCCAATCCCCAACAAGATTGGTACCCTTTCCCGTCCAAATCTCTCAAACTCTGGGAGAGATTCTCAAAACCAAGGTTGACATGGTTCGAGTTCCTTTCAACATTTTGGAAATCCTGCTGAAACTTTGGACATTCTCGCGAAGGGTTCCCGATCCCCGACATGATTGGTACCCTTTCACGTCCAAATCTCTCAAACTCCGGGAGAGATTCTCAAAACCAAGGTTGACATGTTTCGAGTTCCTTTCAACATTTTGGAAATCCCGCTGAAACTTTGGACATTCTCGCAAAGGGTTCCTAATCCCCGACTAGATTGGTACGCTTTCACGTCCAAATCTCTCAAACTCCGTAGGAGATTCTCAAAACCAAGGTTGACATGTTTCGAGTTCCTTTCAACAGTTTGGAAATCCTGCTGAAACTTTGGACATTCTCGCGAAGGGTTCCCGATCCCCGACAAGATTGGTACCCTTTCACGTCCAAATCTCTCAAACTCCGGGAGAGATTCTCAAAACCAAGTTTGACATGTTTCGAGTTCCTTTCAACATTTTGGAAATCCCGCTGAAACTTTGGACATTCTCGCGAAGGGTTCCCAATCCCCGACAAGATTGGTACCCTTTCACGTCCAAATCTCTCAAACTCTGGGAGAGATTCTCAAAACCAAGGTTGACATGGTTCGAGTTCCTTTCAACATTTTGGAAATCCCGCTGAAACTTTGGACATTCTCGCGAAGGGTTCCCAATCCCCGACAAGATTGGTACCCTTTCACGTCCAAATCTCTCAAACTCCGGGAGAGATTCTCAAAACCAAGGTTGACATGTTTCGAGTTCCTTTCAACATTTTGGAAATCCCGCTGAAACTTTGGACATTCTGGCGAAGGGTTCCCAATCCCCGACAAGATTGGTACCCTTTCACGTCCAAATCTCTCAAACTCCGGGAGAGATTCTCAAAACCATGGTTGACATGGTTCGAGTTCCTCTCAACATTTTGGAAATTCCGCTGAAACTTTGGACATTCTCGCGAAGGGTTCCCAATCCCCGACAAGATTGGTACCCTTTCACGTCCAAATCTCTCAAACTCTGGGAGAGATTCTCAAAACCAAGGTTGACATGGTTCGAGTTCCTTTCAACATTTTGGAAATCCCGCTGAAACTTTGGACATTCTCGCGAAGGGTTCCCAATCCCCGACAAGATTGGTACCCTTTCACGTCCAAATCTCTCAAACTCCGGGAGAGATTCTCAAAACCAAGGTTGACATGTTTCGAGTTCCTTTCAACATTTTGGAAATCCCGCTGAAACTTTGGACATTCTGGCGAAGGGTTCCCAATTCCCGACAAGATTGCTACCCTTTCACGTCCAAATCTCTCAAACTCCGGGAGAGATTCTCGAAACCAAGGTTGACATGTTTCGAGTTCCTTTCAACAGTTTGGAAATCCCGCTGAAACTTTGGACATTCTCGCGAAGGGTTCCCAATCCCCGACAAGATTGGTACCCTTTCACGTCCAAATCTCTCAAACTCCGGGAGAGATTCTCAAAACCAAGGTTGACATGTTTCGAGTTCCTTTCAACATTTTGGAAATCCCGCTGAAACTTTGGACATTCTCGCGAAGGGTTCCCAATCCCCAACAAGATTGGTACCCTTTCCCGTCCAAATCTCTCAAACTCTGGGAGAGATTCTCAAAACCAAGGTTGACATGGTTCGAGTTCCTTTCAACATTTTGGAAATCCTGCTGAAACTTTGGACATTCTCGCGAAGGGTTCCCGATCCCCGACATGATTGGTACCCTTTCACGTCCAAATCTCTCAAACTCCGGGAGAGATTCTCAAAACCAAGGTTTGACATGTTTCGAGTTCCTTTCAACATTTTGGAAATCCTGCTGAAACTTTGGACATTCTCGCGAAGGGTTCCCGATCCCCGACAAGATTGGTACATTTTCACGTCCAAATCTCTCAAACTCCGGGAGAGATTCTCAAAACCAAGGTTGACATGTTTCGAGTTCCTTTCAACATTTTGGAAATCCCGCTGAAACTTTGGACATTCTGGCGAAGGGTTCCCAATCCCCAACAAGATTGGTACCCTTTCACGTCCAAATCTCTCAAACTCCGGGAGAGATTCTCAAAACCATGGTTGACATGGTTCGAGTTCCTCTCAACATTTTGGAAATTCCGCTGAAACTTTGGACATTCTCGCGAAGGGTTCCCAATCCCCGACAAGATTGGTACCCTTTCACGTCCAAATCTCTCAAACTCTGGGAGAGATTCTCAAAACCAAGGTTGACATGGTTCGAGTTCCTTTCAACATTTTGGAAATCCCGCTGAAACTTTGGACATTCTCGCGAAGGGTTCCCAATCCCCGACAAGATTGGTACCCTTTCACGTCCAAATCTCTCAAACTCCGGGAGAGATTCTCAACACCAAGGTTGACATGTTTCGAGTTCCTTTCAACATTTTGGAAATCCCGCTGAAACTTTGGACATTCTCGCGAAGGGTTCCCAATCCTCGACAAGATTGGTACCCTTTCACGTCCAAATCTCTCAAACTCCGGGAGAGATTCTCAAAACCAAGGTTGACATGGTTCGAGTTCCTTTCAACATTTTGGAAATCCCGCTGAAACTTTGGACATTCTCGTGAAGGGTTCCTAATCCCCGACAAGATTGGTACCCTTTCACGTCCAAATCTCTCAAACTCCGGGGGAGAATCTCAAAACCAAGGTTGACATGTTTCGAGTTCCTTTCAACAGTTTGGAAATCCCGCTGAAACTTTGGACATTCTCGCGAAGGGTTCCCAATCCCCGACAAGATTGGTACCCTTTCACGTCCAAATCTCTCAAACTCCGGGAGAGATTCTCAAAACCAAGGTTGACATGTTTCGAGTTCCTTTCAACATTTTGGAAATCCCGCTGAAACTTTGGACATTCTCGCGAAGGGTTCCCAATTCCCGACAAGATTGCTACCCTTTCACGTCCAAATCTCTCAAACTCCGGGAGAGATTCTCAAAAGCAAGGTTGACATGTTTCGAGTTCCTTTCAACATTTTGGAAATCCCGCTGAAACTTTGGACATTCTCGCGAAGGGTTCCCAATCCCCGACAAGACTGGTACCCTTTCACGTCCAAATCTCTCAAACTCCGGGAGCGATTCTCGAAACCAAGGTTGACATGTTTCGAGTTCCTTTCAACAGTTTGGAAATCCCGCTGAAACTTTGGTCATTCTCGCGAAGGGTTCCCAATCCCCAACAAGATTGGTACCCTTTCACGTCCAAATCTCTCAAACTCTGGGAGAGATTCTCAAAACCAAGGTTGACATGTTTCGAGTTCCTTTCAACATTTTGGAAATCCCGCTGAAACTTTGGACATTCTCGCGAAGGGTTCCCAATCCCCGACAAGATTGGTACCCTTTCACGTCCAAATCTCTCAAACTCTGGGAGATATTCTCAAAACCAAGGTTGACATGTTT
This sequence comes from Streptopelia decaocto, assembly GCF_964273445.1. Classification (NCBI taxonomy): domain Eukaryota; kingdom Metazoa; phylum Chordata; class Aves; order Columbiformes; family Columbidae; genus Streptopelia; species Streptopelia decaocto. The sequence goes on along the minus strand of NW_028116552.1, from coordinate 600,700 downwards.
CGAGTTCCTCTCAACATTTTGGAAATCCCGCTGAAACTTTGGACATTCTCGCGAAGGGTTCCCAATCCCCGACAAGATTGGTACCCTTTCACGTCCAAATCTCTCAAACTCCGGGAGAGATTCTCAAAACCAAGGTTGACATGTTTCGAGTTCATTTCAACATTTTGGAAATCCCGCTGAAACTTTGGACATTCTGGCGAAGGGTTCCCAATCCCCGACAAGACTGGTACCCTTTCACGTCCAAATCTCTCAAACTCCGGGAGAGATTCTCAAAACCAAGGTTGACATGTTTCGAGTTCCTTTCAACATTTTGGAAATCCCGCTGAAACTTTGGACATTCTCGCGAAGGGTTCCCGATCCCCGACAAGATTGGTACCCTTTCACGTCCAAATCTCTCAAACTCCGGGAGAGATTCTCAAAACCAAGGTTGACATGTTTCGAGTTCCTTTCAACATTTTGGAAATCCCGCTGAAACTTTGGACATTCTCGCGAAGGGTTCCCAATCCCCGACAAGACTGGTACACTTTCACGTCCAAATCTCTCAAACTCTGGGAGAGATTCTCAAAACCAAGGTTGACATGTTTCGAGTTCCTTTCAACATTTTGGAAATCCCGCTGAAACTTTGGACATTCTGGCGAAGGGTTCCCAATCCCCGACAAGACTGGTACCCTTTCACGTCCAAATCTCTCAAACTCCGGGAGAGATTCTCAAAACCAAGGTTGACATGGTTCGAGTTCCTTTCAACATTTTGGAAATCCCGCTGAAACTTTGGACATTCTCGCGAAGGGTTCCCAATCCCCGACAAGACTGGTACACTTTCACGTCCAAATCTCTCAAACTCTGGGAGAGATTCTCAAAACCAAGGTTGACATGTTTCGAGTTCCTTTCAACATTTTGGAAATCCCGCTGAAACTTTGGACATTCTGGCGAAGGGTTCCCAATCCCCGACAAGACTGGTACCCTTTCACGTCCAAATCTCTCAAACTCCGGGAGAGATTCTCAAAACCAAGGTTGACATGGTTCGAGTTCCTTTCAACAGTTTGGAAATCCCGCTGAAACGTTGGACATTCTCGCGAAGGGTTCCCAATCCCCGACAAGATTGGTACCCTTTCACGTCCAAATCTCTCAAACTCCGGGAGAGATTCTCAAAACCAAGGTTGACATGTTTCGAGTTCCTTTCAACATTTTGGAAATCCCGCTGAAAATTTGGACATTCTCGCGAAGGGTTCCTAATCCCCGACTAGATTGGTACCCTTTCACGTCCAAATCTCTCAAACTCCGGGAGAGATTCTCAAAACCGAGGTTGACATGTTTCGAGTTCCTTTCAACATTTTGGAAATCCCGCTGAAACTTTGGACATTCTCGCGAAGGGTTCCCAATCCCCGACAAGATTGGTACCCTTTCACGTCCAAATCTCTCAAACTCCGGGAGAGATTCTCAAAACCAAGGTTGACATGGTTCGAGTTCCTTTCAACATTTTGGAAATCCCGCTGAAACTTTGGACATTCTCGCGAAGGGTTCCCAATCCCCGACAAGACTGGTACCCTTTCAGGTCCAAATCTCTCAAACTCCGGGAGAGATTCTCGAAACCAAGGTTGACATGTTTCGAGTTCCTTTCAACAGTTTGGAAATCCCGCTGAAACTTTGGTCATTCTCGCGAAGGGTTCCCAATCCCCAACAAGATTGGTACCCTTTCACGTCCAAATCTCTCAAACTCCGGGAGAGATTCTGAAAACCAAGGTTGACATGTTTCGAGTTCCTTTCAACATTTTGGAAATCCCGCTGAAACTTTGGACATTCTCGCGAAGGGTTCCTAATCCCGGACTAGATTGGTACCCTTTCACGTCCAAATCTCTCAAACTCCGGGAAAGATTCTCAAAACCAAGGTTGACATGTTTCGAGTTCCTTTCAACATTTTGGAAATCCCGCTGAAACTTTGGACATTCTCGCGAAGGGTTCCCAATCCCCGACAAGATTGGTACCCTTTCACGTCCAAATCTCTCAAACTCCGGGAGAGATTCTCAAAACCAAGGTTGACATGGTTCGAGTTCCTTTCAACATTTTGGAAATCCCGCTGAAACTTTGGACATTCTCGCGAAGGGTTCCCAATCCCCGACAAGACTGGTACCCTTTCACGTCCAAATCTCTCAAACTCCGGGAGAGATTCTCGAAACCAAGGTTGACATGTTTCGAGTTCCTTTCAACAGTTTGGAAATCCCGCTGAAACTTTGGTCATTCTCGCGAAGGGTTCCCAATCACCAACAAGATTGGTACCCTTTCCCGTCCAAATCTCTCAAACTCTGGGAGAGATTCTCAAAACCAAGGTTGACATGTTTCGAGTTCCTTTCAACATTTTGGAAATCCCGCTGAAACTTTGGACATTCTCGCGAAGGGTTCCCAATCCCCGACAAGATTGGTACCCTTTCACGTCCAAATCTCTCAAACTCCGAGAGAGATTCTCAAAACCATGGTTGACATGGTTCGAGTTCCTTTCAACATTTTGGAAATTCCGCTGAAACTTTGGACATTCTCGCGAAGGGTTCCCAATCCCCAACAAGATTGGTACCCTTTCACGTCCAAATCTCTCAAACTCTGGGAGAGATTCTCAAAACCAAGGTTGACATGTTTCGAGTTCCTTTCAACATTTTGGAAATCCTGCTGAAACTTTGGACATTCTCGCGAAGGGTTCCCAATCCCCAACAAGATTGGTACCCTTTCACGTCCAAATCTCTCAAACTCTGGGAGAGATTCTCAAAACCAAGGTTGACATGTTTCGAGTTCCTTTCAACATTTTGGAAATCCTGCTGAAACTTTGGACATTCTCGCGAAGGGTTCCCGATCCCCGACAAGATTGTTACCCTTTCACGTCCAAATCTCTCAAACTCCGGGAGAGATTCTCAAAACCAAGTTTGACATGTTTCGAGTTCCTTTCAACATTTTGGAAATCCCGCTGAAACTTTGGACATTCTCGCGAAGGGTTCCCAATCCCCGACAAGATTGGTACCCTTTCACGTCCAAATCTCTCAAACTCTGGGAGAGATTCTCAAAACCAAGGTTGACATGGTTCGAGTTCCTTTCAACATTTTGGAAATCCCGCTGAAACTTTGGACATTCTCGCGAAGGGTTCCCAATCCCCGACAAGATTGGTACCCTTTCACGTCCAAATCTCTCAAACTCCGGGAGAGATTCTCAAAACCAAGGTTGACATGTTTCGAGTTCCTTTCAACATTTTGGAAATCCCGCTGAAACTTTGGACATTCTGGCGAAGGGTTCCCAATCCCCGACAAGATTGGTACCCTTTCACGTCCAAATCTCTCAAACTCCGGGAGAGATTCTCAAAACCATGGTTGACATGGTTCGAGTTCCTTTCAACATTTTGGAAATTCCGCTGAAACTTTGGACATTCTCGCGAAGGGTTCCCAATTCCCGACAAGATTGGTACCCTTTCACGTCCAAATCTCTCAAACTCCGGGAGAGATTCTCGAAACCAAGGTTGACATGTTTCGAGTTCCTTTCAACAGTTTGGAAATCCCGCTGAAACTTTGGACATTCTCGCGAAGGGTTCCCAATCCCCGACAAGATTGGTACCCTTTCAGGTCCAAATCTCTCAAACTCCGGGAGAGGTTCTCAAAACCATGGTTGACATGTTTCGAGTTCCTTTCAACATTTTGGAAATTCCGCTGAAACTTTGGACATTCTCGCGAAGGGTTCCCAATCCCCAACAAGATTGGTACCCTTTCCCGTCCAAATCTCTCAAACTCTGGGAGAGATTCTCAAAACCAAGGTTGACATGTTTCGAGTTCCTTTCAACATTTTGGAAATCCTGCTGAAACTTTGGACATTCTCGCGAAGGGTTCCCGATCCCCGACATGATTGGTACCCTTTCACGTCCAAATCTCTCAAACTCCGGGAGAGATTCTCAAAACCATGGTTGACATGTTTCGAGTTCCTTTCAACATTTTGGAAATCCTGCTGAAACTTTGGACATTCTCGCGAAGGGTTCCCGATCCCCGACAAGATTGGTACATTTTCACGTCCAAATCTCTCAAACTCCGGGAGAGATTCTCAAAACCAAGGTTGACATGTTTCGAGTTCCTTTCAACATTTTGGAAATCCCGCTGAAACTTTGGGCATTCTCGCGAAGGGTTCCCGATCCCCGACAAGATTGGTACCCTTTCACGTCCAAATCTCTCAAACTCCGGGAGAGATTCTCAAAACCAAGGTTGACATGGTTCGAGTTCCTTTCAACAGTTTGGAAATCCCGCTGAAACTTTGGACATTCTGGCGAACGGTTCCCGATCCCCGACAAGATTGGTACCCTTTCACGTCCAAATCTCTCAAACTCCGGGAGAGATTCTCAAAACCAAGGTTGACATGTTTCGAGTTCCTTTCAACATTTTGGAAATCCCGCTGAAACTTTGGACATTCTCGCGAAGGGTTCCCAATCCCCGACAAGATTGGTACCCTTTCACGTCCAAATCTCTCAAACTCCGGGAGAGATTCTCAACACCAAGGTTGACATGTTTCGAGTTCCTTTCAACATTTTGGAAATCCCGCTGAAACTTTGGACATTCTCGCGAAGGGTTCCCAATCCTCGACAAGATTGGTACCCTTTCACGTCCAAATCTCTCAAACTCCGGGAGAGATTCTCAAAACCAAGGTTGACATGTTTCGAGTTCCTTTCAACATTTTGGAAATCCCGCTGAAACTTTGGACATTCTCGCGAAGGGTTCCTAATCCCCGACAAGATTGGTACCCTTTCACGTCCAAATCTCTCAAACTCCGGGGGAGATTCTCAAAACCAAGGTTGACATGTTTCGAGTTCCTTTCAACATTTTGGAAATCCCGCTGAAACTTTGGACATTCTCGCGAAGGGTTCCCGATCCCCGACAAGATTGTTACCCTTTCACGTCCAAATCTCTCAAACTCCGGGAGAGATTCTCAAAACCAAGGTTGACATGTTTCGAGTTCCTTTCAACATTTTGGAAATCCCGCTGAAACTTTGGACATTCTCGCGAAGGGTTCCCAATCCCCGACAAGATTGGTACCCTTTCACGTCCAAATCTCTCAAACTCCGGGAGAGATTCTCAAAAGGAAGGTTGACATGGTTCGAGTTCCTTTCAACATTTTGGAAATCCCGCTGAAACTTTGGACATTCTCGCGAAGGGTTCCCAATCCCCGACAAGACTGGTACCCTTTCACGTCCAAATCTCTCAAACTCAGGGAGCGATTCTCGAAACCAAGGTTGACATGTTTCGAGTTCCTTTCAACAGTTTGGAAATCCCGCTGAAACTTTGGTCATTCTCGCGAAGGGTTCCCAATCCCCAACAAGATTGGTACCCTTTCACGTCCAAATCTCTCAAACTCTGGGAGAGATTCTCAAAACCAAGGTTGACATGTTTCGAGTTCCTTTCAACATTTTGGAAATCCCGCTGAAACTTTGGACATTCTCGCGAAGGGTTCCCAATCCCCGACAAGATTGGTACCCTTTCACGTCCAAATCTCTCAAACTCTGGGAGATATTCTCAAAACCAAGGTTGACATGTTTCGAGTTCCTCTCAACATTTTGGAAATCCCGCTGAAACTTTGGACATTCTCGCGAAGGGTTCCCAATCCCCGACAAGATTGGTACCCTTTCACGTCCAAATCTCTCAAACTCCGGGAGAGATTCTGAAAACCAAGGTTGACATGTTTCGAGTTCCTTTCAACATTTTGGAAATCCCGCTGAAACTTTGGACATTCTGGCGAAGGGTTCCCAATCCCCGACAAGACTGGTACCCTTTCAGGTCCAAATCTCTCAAACTCCGGGAGAGATTCTCGAAACCAAGGTTGACATGTTTCGAGTTCCTTTCAACATTTTGGAAATCCCGCTGAAACTTTGGACATTCTCGCGAAGGGTTCCCGATCCCCAACAAGATTGGTACCCTTTCACGTCCAAATCTCTCAAACTCCGGGAGAGATTCTCAAAACCAAGGTTGACATGTTTCGAGTTCCTTTCAACATTTTGGAAATCCCGCTGAAACTTTGGACATTCTCGCGAAGGGTTCCCAATCCCCGACAAGACTGGTACACTTTCACGTCCAAATCTCTCAAACTCTGGGAGAGATTCTCAAAACCAAGGTTGACATGTTTCGAGTTCCTTTCAACATTTTGGAAATCCCGCTGAAACTTTGGACATTCTGGCGAAGGGTTCCCAATCCCCGACAAGACTGGTACCCTTTCACGTTCAAATCTCTCAAACTCCGGGAGAGATTCTCAAAACCAAGGTTGACATGTTTCGAGTTCCTTTCAACAGTTTGGAAATCCCGCTGAAACTTTGGACATTCTCGCGAAGGGTTCCCGATCCCCGACAAGATTGGTACCCTTTCACGTCCAAATCTCTCAAACTCCGGGAGAGATTCTCAAAACCAAGGTTGACATGTTTCGAGTTCCTTTCAACATTTTGGAAATCCCGCTGAAAATTTGGACATTCTCGCGAAGGGTTCCTAATCCCCGACTAGATTGGTACCCTTTCACGTCCAAATCTCTCAAACTCCGGGAGAGATTCTCAAAACCGAGGTTGACATGTTTCGAGTTCCTTTCAACATTTTGGAAATCCCGCTGAAACTTTGGACATTCTCGCGAAGGGTTCCCAATCCCCGACAAGATTGGTACCCTTTCACGTCCAAATCTCTCAAACTCCGGGAGAGATTCTCAAAACCAAGGGTGACATGGTTCGAGTTCCTTTCAACATTTTGGAAATCCCGCTGAAACTTTGGACATTCTCGCGAAGGGTTCCCAATCCCCGACAAGACTGGTACCCTTTCACGTCCAAATCTCTCAAACTCCGGGAGAGATTCTCAAAACCAAGGTTGACATGTTTCGAGTTCCTTTCAACAGTTTGGAAATCCCGCTGAAACTTTGGTCATTCTCGCGAAGGGTTCCCAATCCCCAACAAGATTGGTACCCTTTCACGTCCAAATCTCTCAAACTCCGGGAGAGATTCTCAAAACCAAGGTTGACATGTTTCGAGTTCCTTTCAACATTTTGGAAATCCCGCTGAAACTTTGGACATTCTCGCGAAGGGTTCCTAATCCCCGACTAGATTGGTACCCTTTCACGTCCAAATCTCTCAAACTCCGGGGGAGATTCTCAAAACCAAGGTTGACATGTTTCGAGTTCCTTTCAACATTTTGGAAATCCTGCTGAAACTTTGGACATTCTCGCGAAGGGTTCCCAATCCCCGACAAGATTGGTACCCTTTCACGTCCAAATCTCTCAAACTCCGGGAGAGATTCTCAAAACCAAGGTTGACATGTTTCGAGTTCCTTTCAACATTTTGGAAATCCCGCTGAAACTTTGGACATTCTCGCGAAGGGTTCCTAATCCCCGACTAGATTGGTACCCTTTCACGTCCAAATCTCTCAAACTCCGGGGGAGATTCTCAAAACCAAGGTTGACATGTTTCGAGTTCCTTTCAACATTTTGGAAATCCCGCTGAAACTTTGGACATTCTGGCGAAGGGTTCCCAATCCCCGACAAGACTGGTACCCTTTCACGTCCAAATCTCTCAAACTCCGGGAGAGATTCTCAAAACCAAGGTTGACATGTTTCGAGTTCCTTTCAACATTTTGGAAATCCCGCTGAAACTTTGGACATTCTCGCGAAGGGTTCCCAATCCCCGACAAGACTGGTACACTTTCACGTCCAAATCTCTCAAACTCTGGGAGAGATTCTCAAAACCAAGGTTGACATGTTTCGAGTTCCTTTCAACATTTTGGAAATCCCGCTGAAACTTTGGACATTCTGGCGAAGGGTTCCCAATCCCCGACAAGACTGGTACCCTTTCACGTTCAAATCTCTCAAACTCCGGGAGAGATTCTCAAAACCAAGGTTGACATGTTTCGAGTTCCTTTCAACAGTTTGGAAATCCCGCTGAAACTTTGGACATTCTCGCGAAGGGTTCCCGATCCCCGACAAGATTGGTACCCTTTCACGTCCAAATCTCTCAAACTCCGGGAGAGATTCTCAAAACCAAGGTTGACATGTTTCGAGTTCCTTTCAACATTTTGGAAATCCCGCTGAAAATTTGGACATTCTCGCGAAGGGTTCCTAATCCCCGACTAGATTGGTACCCTTTCACGTCCAAATCTCTCAAACTCCGGGAGAGATTCTCAAAACCGAGGTTGACATGTTTCGAGTTCCTTTCAACATTTTGGAAATCCCGCTGAAACTTTGGACATTCTCGCGAAGGGTTCCCAATCCCCGACAAGATTGGTACCCTTTCACGTCCAAATCTCTCAAACTCCGGGAGAGATTCTCAAAACCAAGGGTGACATGGTTCGAGTTCCTTTCAACATTTTGGAAATCCCGCTGAAACTTTGGACATTCTCGCGAAGGGTTCCCAATCCCCGACAAGACTGGTACCCTTTCACGTCCAAATCTCTCAAACTCCGGGAGAGATTCTCAAAACCAAGGTTGACATGTTTCGAGTTCCTTTCAACAGTTTGGAAATCCCGCTGAAACTTTGGTCATTCTCGCGAAGGGTTCCCAATCCCCAACAAGATTGGTACCCTTTCACGTCCAAATCTCTCAAACTCCGGGAGAGATTCTCAAAACCAAGGTTGACATGTTTCGAGTTCCTTTCAACATTTTGGAAATCCCGCTGAAACTCTGGACATTCTCGCGAAGGGTTCCTAATCCCCGACTAGATTGGTACCCTTTCACGTCCAAATCTCTCAAACTCCGGGGGAGATTCTCAAAACCAAGGTTGACATGTTTCGAGTTCCTTTCAACATTTTGGAAATCCCGCTGAAACTTTGGACATTCTGGCGAAGGGTTCCCAATCCCCGACAAGATTGGTACCCTTTCACGTCCAAATCTCTCAAACTCCGGGAGAGATTCTCAAAACCAAGGTTGACATGTTTCGAGTTCCTTTCAACATTTTGGAAATCCCGCTGAAACTTTGGACATTCTCGCGAAGGGTTCCTAATCCCCGACTAGATTGGTACCCTTTCACGTCAAATCTCTCAAACTCCGGGGGAGATTCTCAAAACCAAGGTTGACATGTTTCGAGTTCCTTTCAACATTTTGGAAATCCCGCTTAAACTTTGGACATTCTCGCGAAGGGTTCCCAATCCCCGACTAGATTGGTACCCTTTCACGTCCAAATCTCTCAAACTCCGGGAGAGATTCTCAAAACCGAGGTTGACATGTTTCGAGTTCCTTTCAACATTTTCGAAATCCCGCTGAAACTTTGGACATTCTCGCGAAGGGTTCCCAATCCCCGACAAGATTGGTACCCTTTCACGTCCAAATCTCTCAAACTCTGGGAGATATTCTCAAAACCAAGGTTGACATGTTTCGAGTTCCTCTCAACATTTTGGAAATCCCGCTGAAACTTTGGACATTCTCGCGAAGGGTTCCCAATCCCCGACAAGATTGGTACCCTTTCACGTCCAAATCTCTCAAACTCCGGGAGAGATTCTCAAAACCAAGGTTGACATGTTTCGAGTTCCTTTCAACATTTTGGAAAACCCGCTGAAACTTTGGACATTCTCGCGAAGGGTTCCCAATCCCCGACAAGATTGGTACCCTTTCACGTCCAAATCTCTCAAACTCCGGGAGAGATTCTCAAAACCAAGGTTGACATGTTTCGAGTTCCTTTCAACATTTTGGAAATCCCGCTGAAACTTTGGACATTCTGGCGAAGGGTTCCCAATCCCCGACAAGACTGGTACCCTTTCACGTCCAAATCTCTCAAACTCCGGGAGAGATTCTCGAAACCAAGCTTGACATGTTTCGAGTTCCTTTCAACATTTTGGAAATCCCGCTGAAACTTTGGACATTCTCGCGAAGGGTTCCTAATCCCCGACTAGATTGGTACCCTTTCACGTCCAAATCTCTCAAACTCCGGGGGAGATTCTCAAAACCAAGGTTGACATGTTTCGAGTTCCTTTCAACATTTTGGAAATCCTGCTGAAACTTTGGACATTCTCGCGAAGGGTTCCCAATCCCCGACAAGATTGGTACCCTTTCACGTCCAAATCTCTCAAACTCCGGGAGAGATTCTCAAAACCAAGGTTGACATGTTTCGAGTTCCTTTCAACATTTTCGAAATCCCGCTGAAACTTTGGACATTCTCGCGAAGGGTTCCCAATCCCCGACAAGATTGGTACCCTTTCACGTCCAAATCTCTCAAACTCTGGGAGATATTCTCAAAACCAAGGTTGACATGTTTCGAGTTCCTCTCAACATTTTGGAAATCCCGCTGAAACTTTGGACATTCTCGCGAAGGGTTCCCAATCCCCGACAAGATTGGTACCCTTTCACGTCCAAATCTCTCAAACTCCGGGAGAGATTCTCAAAACCAAGGTTGACATGTTTCGAGTTCCTTTCAACATTTTGGAAATCCCGCTGAAACTTTGGACATTCTCGCGAAGGGTTCCCAATCCCCGACAAGATTGGTACCCTTTCACGTCCAAATCTCTCAAACTCCGTGAGAGATTCTCAAAACCAAGGTTGACATGTTTCGAGTTCCTTTCAACAGTTTGGAAATCCCGCTGAAACTTTGGACATTCTCGCGAAGGGTTCCCAATCCCCGACAAGACTGGTACCCTTTCACGTCCAAATCTCTCAAACTCTGGGAGAGATTCTCAAAACCAAGGTTGACATGTTTCGAGTTCCTTTCAACATTTTGGAAATCCCGCTGAAACTTTGGACATTCTCGCGAAGGGTTCCCAATCCCCGACAAGACTGGTACCCTTTCACGTCCAAATCTCTCAAACTCCGGGAGAGATTCTCAAAACCAAGGTTGACATGTTTCGAGTTCCTTTCAACATTTTGGAAATCCCGCTGAAACTTTGGACATTCTCGCGAAGGGTTCCCGATCCCCGACAAGATTGGTACCCTTTCACGTCCAAATCTCTCAAACTCCGGGAGAGATTCTCAAAACCGAGGTTGACATGTTTCGAGTTCCTTTCAACATTTTGGAAATCCCGCTGAAACTTTGGACATTCTCGCGAAGGGTTCCCAATCCCCGACAAGATTGGTACCCTTTCACGTCCAAATCTCTCAAACTCCGGGAGAGATTCTCAAAACCAAGGTTGACATGTTTCGAGTTCCTTTCAACATTTTGGAAATCCCGCTGAAACTTTGGACATTCTGGCGAAGGGTTCCCAATCCCCGACAAGATTGGTACCCTTTCACGTCCAAATCTCTCAAACTCCGGGAGAGATTCTCAAAACCAAGGTTGACATGGTTCGAGTTCCTTTCAACATTTTGGAAATCCCGCTGAAACTTTGGACATTCTCGCGAAGGGTTCCCAATCCCCGACAAGATTGGTACCCTTTCACGTCCAAATCTCTCAAACTCCAGGAGAGATTCTCAAAACCAAGGTTGACATGGTTCGAGTTCCTTTCAACATTTTGGAAATTCCGCTGAAACTTTGGACATTCTCGCGAAGGGTTCCCAATCCCCAACAAGATTGGTACCCTTTCACGTCCAAATCTCTCAAACTCCGGGAGAGATTCTCAAAACCAAGGTTGACATGTTTCGAGTTCCTCTCAACATTTTGGAAATCCCGCTGAAACTTTGGACATTCTGGCGAAGGGTTCCCAATCCCCGACAAGACTGGTACCCTTTCACGTCCAAATCTCTCAAACTCCGGGAGAGATTCTCAAAACCAAGGTTGACATGTTTCGAGTTCCTTTCAACATTTTGGAAATCCCGCTGAAACTTTGGGCATTCTCGCGAAGGGTTCCCGATCCCCGACAAGATTGGTACCCTTTCACGTCCAAATCTCTCAAACTCCGGGAGAGATTCTCAAAACCAAGGGTGACATGGTTCGAGTTCCTTTCAACATTTTGGAAATCCCGCTGAAACTTTGGACATTCTCGCGAAGGGTTCCCGATCCCCGACAAGATTGGTACCCTTTCACGTCCAAATCTCTCAAACTCCGGGAGAGATTCTCGAAACCAAGGTTGACATGTTTCGAGTTCCTTTCAACATTTTGGAAATCCCGCTGAAACTTTGGACATTCTCGCGAAGGGTTCCCAATCCCCGACAAGATTGGTACCCTTTCACGTCCAAATCTCTCAAACTCCAGGAGAGATTCTCAAAACCAAGGTTGACATGGTTCGAGTTCCTTTCAACATTTTGGAAATTCCGCTGAAACTTTGGACATTCTCGCGAAGGGTTCCCAATCCCCGACAAGATTGGTACCCTTTCACGTCCAAATCTCTCAAACTCCGGGAGAGATTCTCAAAACCAAGGTTGACATGTTTCGAGTTCCTCTCAACATTTTGGAAATCCCGCTGAAACTTTGGACATTCTGGCGAAGGGTTCCCAATCCCCGACAAGACTGGTACCCTTTCACGTCCAAATCTCTCAAACTCCGGGAGAGATTCTCAAAACCAAGGTTGACATGTTTCGAGTTCCTTTCAACATTTTGGAAATCCCGCTGAAACTTTGGGCATTCTCGCGAAGGGTTCCCGATCCCCGACAAGATTGGTACCCTTTCACGTCCAAATCTCTCAAACTCCGGGAGAGATTCTCAAAACCAAGGGTGACATGGTTCGAGTTCCTTTCAACATTTTGGAAATCCCGCTGAAACTTTGGACATTCTCGCGAAGGGTTCCCGATCCCCGACAAGATTGGTACCCTTTCACGTCCAAATCTCTCAAACTCCGGGAGAGATTCTCGAAACCAAGGTTGACATGTTTCGAGTTCCTTTCAACATTTTGGAAATCCCGCTGAAACTTTGGACATTCTCGCGAAGGGTTCCCAATCCCCGACAAGATTGGTACCCTTTCACGTCCAAATCTCTCAAACTCCGGGAGAGATTCTGAAAACCAAGGTTGACATGTTTCGAGTTCCTTTCAACATTTTGGAAATCCCGCTGAAACTTTGGACATTCTGGAGAAGGGTTCCCAATCCCCGACAAGACTGGTACCCTTTCACGTCCAAATCTCTCAAACTCCGGGAGAGATTCTGAAAACCAAGGTTGACAAGTTTCGAGTTCCTTTCAACAGTTTGGAAATCCCGCTGAAACTTTGGTCATTCTCGCGAAGGGTTCCCAATCCCCAACAAGATTGGTACCCTTTCACGTCCAAATCTCTCAAACTCCGGGAGAGATTCTCAAAACCGAGGTTGACATGTTTCGAGTTCCTTTCAACATTTTGGAAATCCTGCTGAAATTAGGACATTCTCGCGAAGGGTTCCCGATCCCCGACAAGATTGGTACCCTTTCACGTCCAAATCTCTCAAACTCCGGGAGAGATTCTCAAAACCAAGGTTGACATGTTTCGAGTTCCTTTCAACATTTTGGAAATCCCGCTGAAACTTTGGGCATTCTCTCGAAGGGTTCCCGATCCCCGACAAGATTGGTACCCTTTCACGTCCAAATCTCTCAAACTCCGGGAGAGATTCTCAAAACCAAGGGTGACATGGTTTGAGTTCCTCTCAACAGTTTGGAAATCCCGGTGAAACTTTGGACATTCTCGCGAAGGGTTCCCGATCCCCGACAAGATTGGTACCCTTTCACGTCCAAATCTCTCAAACTCCGGGAGAGATTCTCAAAACCAAGGTTGACATTTTTCGAGTTCCTTTCAACATTTTGGAAATCCCGCTGAACCTTTGGACATTCTGGCGAAGGGTTCCCGATCCCCGACAAGATTGTTACACTTTCACGTCCAAATCTCTCAAACTCCGGGAGAGATTCTCGAAACCAAGGTTGACATGTTTCGAGTTCCTTTCAACAGTTTGGAAATCCCGCTGAAACTTTGGTCATTCTCGCGAAGGGTTCCCAATCCCCAACAAGATTGGTACCCTTTCACGTCCAAATCTCTCAAACTCCGGGAGAGATTCTCAAAACCAAGGTTGACATGTTTCGAGTTCCTTTCAACATTTTGGAAATCCCGCTGAAACTTTGGACATTCTCGCGAAGGGTTCCTAATCCCCGACTAGATTGGTACCCTTTCACGTCCAAATCTCTCAAACTCCGGGGGAGATTCTCAAAACGAAGGTTGACATGTTTCGAGTTCCTTTCAACATTTTGGAAATCCCGCTGAAACTTTGGACATTCTCGCGAAGGGTTCCCAATCCCCGACAAGATTGGTACCCTTTCACGTCCAAATCTCTCAAACTCCGGGAGAGATTCTCAAAACCAAGGTTGACATGTTTCGAGTTCCTTTCAACATTTTGGAAATCCCGCTGAACCTTTGGACATTCTGGCGAAGGGTTCCCGATCCCCGACAAGATTGTTACACTTTCACGTCCAAATCTCTCAAACTCCGGGAGAGATTCTCAAAACCAAGGTTGACATGTTTCGAGTTCCTTTCAACATTTTGGAAATCCCGCTGAAACTTTGGACATTCTCGCGAAGGGTTCCTAATCCCCGACTAGATTGGTACCCTTTCACGTCCAAATCTCTCAAACTCCGGGGGAGATTCTCAAAACCAAGGTTGACATGGTTCGAGTTCCTTTCAACAGTTTGGAAATCCCGCTGAAACCTTGGACATTCTCGCGAAGGGTTCCCGATCCTCGACAAGATTGTTACCCTTTCACGTCCAAATCTCTCAAACACCGGGAGAGATTCTCAAAACCGAGGTTGACATGTTTCGAGTTCCTTTCAACATTTTGGAAATCCTGCTTAAACTTTGGACATTCTCGCGAAGGGTTCCCAATCCCCGACAAGATTGGTACCCTTTCACGTCCAAATCTCTCAAACTCCGGGAGAGATTCTCAAAACCGAAGTTGACATGGTTCGAGTTCCTTTCAACATTTTGGAAATCCCGCTGAAACTTTGGACATTCTCGCGAAGGGTTCCCAATCCCCGACAAGATTGGTACCCTTTCACGTCCAAATCTCTCAAACTCTGGGAGAGATTCTCAAAACCAAGGTTGACATGTTTCGAGTTCCTTTCAACATTTTGGAAATCCCGCTGAAACTTTGGACATTCTCGCGAAGGGTTCCCAATCCCCGACAAGATTGGTACCCTTTCACGTCCAAATCTCTCAAACTCTGTGAGATATTCTCAAAACCAAGGTTGACATGTTTCGAGTTCCTCTCAACATTTTGGAAATCCCGCTGAAACTTTGGACATTCTGGCGAAGGGTTCCCAATCCCCGACAAGATTGGTACCCTTTCACGTCCAAATCTCTCAAACTCCGGGAGAGATTCTCAAAACCAAGGTTGACATGTTTCGAGTCCTTTCAACATTTTGGAAATCCCGCTGAAACTTTGGACATTCTGGCGAAGGGTTCCCAATCCCCGACAAGATTGGTACCCTTTCACGTCCAAATCTCTCAAACTCCGGGAGAGATTCTCAAAACCAAGGTTGACATGTTTCGAGTTCCTTTCAACATTTTGGAAATCCCGCTGAAACTTTGGACATTCTCGCGAAGGGTTCCCAATCCCCGACAAGATTGGTACCCTTTCACGTCCAAATCTCTCAAACTCCGGGAGAGATTCTCAAAACCAAGGTTGACATGTTTCGAGTTCCTTTCAACATTTTGGAAATCCCGCTGAAACTTTGGACATTCTCGCGAAGGGTTCCCAATCCCCGACAAGACTGGTACCCTTTCACGTCCAAATCTCTCAAACTCTGGGAGAGATTCTCAAAACCAAGGTTGACATGTTTCGAGTTCCTTTCAACATTTTGGAAATCCCGCTGAAACTTTGGACATTCTCGCGAAGGGTTCCCAATCCCCGACAAGATTGGTACCCTTTCACGTCCAAATCTCTCAAACTCCGGGAGAGATTCTCAAAACCAAGGTTGACATGTTTCGAGTTCCTTTCAACATTTTGGAAATCCCGCTGAAACTTTGGACATTCTCGCGAAGGGTTCCCAATCCCCGACAAGATTGGTACCCTTTCACGTCCAAATCTCTCAAACTCCGGGAGAGATTCTCAAAACCAAGGTTGACATGTTTCGAGTTCCTTTCAACATTTTGGAAATCCCGCTGAAACTTTGGACATTCTCGCGAAGGGTTCCCAATCCCCGACAAGACTGGTACCCTTTCACGTCCAAATCTCTCAAACTCTGGGAGAGATTCTCAAAACCAAGGTTGACATGTTTCGAGTTCCTTTCAACATTTTGGAAATCCCGCTGAACCTTTGGACATTCTGGCGAAGGGTTCCCGATCCCCGACAAGATTGTTACACTTTCACGTCCAAATCTCTCAAACTCCGGGAGAGATTCTCAAAACCAAGGTTGACATGTTTCGAGTTCCTTTCAACATTTTGGAAATCCCGCTGAAACTTTGGACATTCTCGCGAAGGGTTCCTAATCCCCGACTAGATTGGTACCCTTTCACGTCCAAATCTCTCAAACTCCGGGGGAGATTCTCAAAACCAAGGTTGACATGGTTCGAGTTCCTTTCAACAGTTTGGAAATCCCGCTGAAACCTTGGACATTCTCGCGAAGGGTTCCCGATCCTCGACAAGATTGGTACCCTTTCACGTCCAAATCTCTCAAACACCGGGAGAGATTCTCAAAACCGAGGTTGACATGTTTCGAGTTCCTTTCAACATTTTGGAAATCCTGCTTAAACTTTGGACATTCTCGCGAAGGGTTCCCAATCCCCGACAAGATTGGTACCCTTTCACGTCCAAATCTCTCAAACTCCGGGAGAGATTCTCAAAACCGAGGTTGACATGGTTCGAGTTCCTTTCAACATTTTGGAAATCCCGCTGAAACTTTGGACATTCTCGCGAAGGGTTCCCAATCCCCGACAAGATTGGTACCCTTTCACGTCCAAATCTCTCAAACTCCGGGAGAGATTCTCAAAACCAAGGTTGACATGTTTCGAGTTCCTTTCAACATTTTCGAAATCCCGCTGAAACTTTGGACATTCTCGCGAAGGGTTCCCAATCCCCGACAAGATTGGTACCCTTTCACGTCCAAATCTCTCAAACTCTGTGAGATATTCTCAAAACCAAGGTTGACATGTTTCGAGTTCCTCTCAACATTTTGGAAATCCCGCTGAAACTTTGGACATTCTCGCGAAGGGTTCCCAATCCCCGACAAGATTGGTACCCTTTCACGTCCAAATCTCTCAAACTCCGGGAGAGATTCTCAAAACCAAGGTTGACATGGTTCGAGTTCCTTTCAACATTTTGGAAATCCCGCTGAAACTTTGGACATTCTCGCGAAGGGTTCCCAATCCCCGACAAGACTGGTACCCTTTCACGTCCAAATCTCTCAAACTCCGGGAGAGATTCTCAAAACCAAGGTTGACATGTTTCGAGTTCCTTTCAACATTTTGGAAATCCCGCTGAAACTTTGGACATTCTCGCGAAGGGTTCCCGATCCCCGACAAGATTGGTACCCTTTCACGTCCAAATCTCTCAAACTCCGGGAGAGATTCTCAAAACCAAGGTTGACATGGTTAGAGTTCCTTTCAACATTTTGGAAATCCCGCTGAAACTTTGGACATTCTGGCGAAGGGTTCCCAATCCCCGACAAGATTGGTACCCTTTCACGTCCAAATCTCTCAAACTCCGGGAGAGATTCCCGAAACCAAGGTTGACATGTTTCGAGTTCCTTTCAACATTTTGGAAATCCCGCTGAAACTTTGGACATTCTGGCGAAGGGTTCCCAATCCCCGACAAGACTGGTACCCTTTCACGTCCAAATCTCTCAAACTCCGGGAGAGATTCTCAAAACCAAGGTTGACATGTTTCGAGTTCCTTTCAACATTTTCGAAATCCCGCTGAAACTTTGGACATTCTCGCGAAGGGTTCCTAATCCCCGACAAGATTGGTACCCTTTCACGTCCAAATCTCTCAAACTCTGGGAGATATTCTCAAAACCAAGGTTGACATGTTTCGAGTTCCTCTCAACATTTTGGAAATCCCGCTGAAACTTTGGACATTCTCGAGAAGGGTTCCCAATCCCCGACAAGATTGGTACCCTTTCACGTCCAAATCTCTCAAACTCCGGGACAGATTCTCAAAACCATGGTTGACATGGTTCGAGTTCCTTTCAACATTTTGGAAATCCCGCTGAAACTTTGGACATTCTCGCGAAGGGTTCCCAATCCCCGACAAGATTGGTACCCTTTCACGTCCAAATCTCTCAAACTCCGGGAGAGATTCTCAAAACCAAGGTTGACATGTTTCGAGTTCCTTTCAACATTTTGGAAATCCCGCTGAAAATTTGGACATTCTGGCGAAGGGTTCCCAATCCCCGACAAGACTGGTACCCTTTCACGTCCAAATCTCTCAAACTCCGGGAGAGATTCTCAAAACCAAGGTTGACATGTTTCGAGTTCCTTTCAACATTTTGGAAATCCCGCTGAAACTTTGGGCATTCTCGCGAAGGGTTCCCGATCCCCGACAAGATTGGTACCCTTTAACGTCCAAATCTCTCAAACTCCGGGAGAGATTCTCAAAACCAAGGGTGACATGGTTCGAGTTCCTTTCAACAGTTTGGAAATCCCGCTGAAACTTTGGACATTCTCGCGAAGGGTTCCCGATCCCCGACAAGATTGGTACCCTTTCACGTCCAAATCTCTCAAACTCCGGGAGAGATTCTCAAAACCAAGGTTGACATGTTTCGAGTTCCTTTCAACATTTTGGAAATCCTGCTGAAACTTTGGACATTCTCGCGAAGGGTTCCCGATCCCCGACAAGATTGGTACCCTTTCACGTCCAAATCTCTCAAACTCCGGGAGAGATTCTCAAAACCATGGTTGACATGGTTCGAGTTCCTTACAACATTTTGGAAATCCCGCTGAAACTTTGGGCATTCTCGCGAAGGGTTCCCGATCCCCGACAAGATTGGTACCCTTTCACGTCCAAATCTCTCAAACTCCGGGAGAGATTCTCAAAACCAAGGGTGACATGGTTCGAGTTCCTCTCAACAGTTTGGAAATCCCGCTGAAACTTTGGACATTCTCGCGAAGGGTTCCCGATCCCCGACAAGATTGGTACCCTTTCACGTCCAAATCTCTCAAACTCCGGGAGAGATTCTCAAAACCGAGGTTGACATGTTTCGAGTTCCTTTCAACATTTTGGAAATCCCGCTTGAACTTTGGACATTCTCGCGAAGGGTTCCCAATCCCCGACAAGATTGGTACCCTTTCACGTCCAAATCTCTCAAACTCCGGGAGAGATTCTCAAAACCGAGGTTGACATGGTTCGAGTTCCTTTCAACATTTTGGAAATCCCGCTGAAACTTTGGACATTCTGGCGAAGGGTTCCCAATCCCCGACAAGATTGGTACCCTTTCACGTCCAAATCTCTCAAACTCCGGGAGAGATTCTCAAAACCGAGGTTGACATGTTTCGAGTTCCTTTCAACATTTTGGAAATCCCGCTTGAACTTTGGACATTCTCGCGAAGGGTTCCCAATCCCCGACAAGATTGGTACCCTTTCACGTCCAAATCTCTCAAACTCCGGGAGAGATTCTCAAAACCGAGGTTGACATGGTTCGAGTTCCTTTCAACATTTTGGAAATCCCGCTGAAACTTTGGACATTCTGGCGAAGGGTTCCCAATCCCCGACAAGATTGGTACCCTTTCACGTCCAAATCTCTCAAACTCCGGGAGAGATTCTCAAAACCATGGTTGACATGGTTCGAGTTCCTTTCAACATTTTGGAAATTCCGCTGAAACTTTGGACATTCTCGCGAAGGGTTCCCAATCCCCGACAAGACTGGTACCCTTTCACGTCCAAATCTCTCAAACTCCGGGAGAGATTCTCAAAACCAAGGTTGACATGTTTCGAGTTCCTTTCAACATTTTGGAAATCCCGCTGAAACTTTGGACATTCTGGCGAAGGGTTCCCAATCCCCGACAAGATTGGTACCCTTTCACGTCCAAATCTCTCAAACTCCGGGAGAGATTCTCAAAACCAAGGTTGACATGTTTCGAGTTCCTTTCAACATTTTGGAAATCCCGCTGAAACTTTGGACATTCTCGCGAAGGGTTCCCAATCCCCGACAAGATTGGTACCCTTTCACGTCCAAATCTCTCAAACTCCGGGAGAGATTCTCAAAACCAAGGTTGACATGTTTCGAGTTCCTTTCAACATTTTGGAAATCCCACTGAAACTTTGGACATTCTCGCGAAGGGTTCCCAATCCCCGACAAGACTGGTACCCTTTCACGTCCAAATCTCTCAAACTCTGGGAGAGATTCTCAAAACCAAGGTTGACATGTTTCGAGTTCCTTTCAACATTTTGGAAATCCCGCTGAAACTTTGGACATTCTCGCGAAGGGTTCCCAATCCCCGACAAGACTGGTACCCTTTCACGTCCAAATCTCTCAAAGTCCGGGAGAGATTCTCAAAACCAAGGTTGACATGGTTCGAGTTCCTTTCAACATTTTGGAAATTCCGCTGAAACTTTGGACATTCTGGCGAAAGGTTCCCAATCCCCGACAAGATTGGTACCCTTTCACGTCCAAATCTCTCAAACTCCGGGAGAGATTCTCAAAACCAAGGTTGACATGTTTCGAGTTCCTTTCAACATTTTGGAAATCCCGCTGAAACTTTGGACATTCTCGCGAAGGGTTCCCAATCCCCGACAAGACTGGTACACTTTCACGTCCAAATCTCTCAAACTCCGGGGGAGATTCTCAAAACCAAGGTTGACATGTTTCGAGTTCCTTTCAACATTTTGGAAATCCCGCTGAAACTTTGGACATTCTGGCGAAGGGTTCCCAATCCCCGACAAGATTGGTACCCTTTCACGTCCAAATCTCTCAAACTCCGGGAGAGATTCTCAAAACCAAGGTTGACATGGTTAGAGTTCCTTTCAACATTTTGGAAATCCCGCTGAAACTTTGGACATTCTGGCGAAGGGTTCCCAATCCCCGACAAGACTGGTACCCTTTCACGTCCAAATCTCTCAAACTCCGGGAGAGATTCCCGAAACCAAGGTTGACATGTTTCGAGTTCCTTTCAACATTTTCGAAATCCCGCTGAAACTTTGGACATTCTCGCGAAGGGTTCCTAATCCCCGTCAAGATTGGTACCCTTTCACGTCCAAATCTCTCAAACTCTGGGAGATATTCTCAAAACCAAGGTTGACATGTTTCGAGTTCCTCTCAACATTTTGGAAATCCCGCTGAAACTTTGGACATTCTCGAGAAGGGTTCCCAATCCCCGACAAGATTGGTACCCTTTCACGTCCAAATCTCTCAAACTCCGGGACAGATTCTCAAAACCATGGTTGACATGGTTCGAGTTCCTTTCAACATTTTGGAAATCCCGCTGAAACTTTGGACATTCTCGCGAAGGGTTCCCAATCCCCGACAAGATTGGTACCCTTTCACGTCCAAATCTCTCAAACTCCGGGAGAGATTCTCAAAACCAAGGTTGACATGTTTCGAGTTCCTTTCAACATTTTGGAAATCCCGCTGAAAATTTGGACATTCTGGCGAAGGGTTCCCAATCCCCGACAAGACTGGTACCCTTTCACGTCCAAATCTCTCAAACTCCGGGAGAGATTCTCAAAACCAAGGTTGACATGTTTCGAGTTCCTTTCAACATTTTGGAAATCCCGCTGAAACTTTGGGCATTCTCGCGAAGGGTTCCCGATCCCCGACAAGATTGGTACCCTTTCACGTCCAAATCTCTCAAACTCCGGGAGAGATTCTCAAAACCAAGGGTGACATGGTTCGAGTTCCTTTCAACAGTTTGGAAATCCCGCTGAAACTTTGGACATTCTCGCGAAGGGTTCCCGATCCCCGACAAGATTGGTACCCTTCCACGTCCAAATCTCTCAAACTCCGGGAGAGATTCTCAAAACCAAGGTTGACATGTTTCGAGTTCCTTTCAACATTTTGGAAATCCTGCTGAAACTTTGGACATTCTCGCGAAGGGTTCCCGATCCCCGACAAGATTGGTACCCTTTCACGTCCAAATCTCTCAAACTCCGGGAGAGATTCTCAAAACCATGGTTGACATGGTTCGAGTTCCTTTCAACATTTTGGAAATCCCGCTGAAACTTTGGACATTCTCGCGAAGGGTTCCCGATCCCCGACAAGATTGGTACCCTTTCACGTCCAAATCTCTCAAACTCCGGGAGAGATTCTCAAAACCAAGGGTGACATGGTTCGAGTTCCTCTCAACAGTTTGGAAATCCCGCTGAAACTTTGGACATTCTCGCGAAGGGTTCCCGATCCCCGACAAGATTGGTACCCTTTCACGTCCAAATCTCTCAAACTCCGGGAGAGATTCTCAAAACCGAGGTTGACATGTTTCGAGTTCCTTTCAACATTTTGGAAATCCCGCTTGAACTTTGGACATTCTCGCGAAGGGTTCCCAATCCCCGACAAGATTGGTACCCTTTCACGTCCAAATCTCTCAAACTCCGGGAGAGATTCTCAAAACCAAGGTTGACATGTTTCGAGTTCCTTTCAACATTTTGGAAATCCCGCTGAAACTTTGGACATTCTGGCGAAGGGTTCCCAATCCCCGACAAGACTGGTACCCTTTCACGTCCAAATCTCTCAAACTCCGGGAGAGATTCTCAAAACCATGGTTGACATGGTTCGAGTTCCTTTCAACATTTTGGAAATCCCGCTGAAACTTTGGACATTCTCGCGAAGGGTTCCCAATCCCCGACAAGATTGGTACCCTTTCACGTCCAAATCTCTCAAACTCCGGGAGAGATTCTCAAAACCAAGGTTGACATATTTCGAGTTCCTTTCAACATTTTGGAAATCCCGCTGAAACTTTGGACATTCTGGTGAAGGGTTCCCAATCCCCGACAAGACTGGTACCCTTTCACGTCCAAATCTCTCAAACTCCGGGAGAGATTCTCAAAACCAAGGTTGACATGTTTCGAGTTCCTTTCAACATTTTGGAAATCCCGCTGAAACTTTGGGCATTCTCGCGAAGGGTTCCCGATCCCCGACAAGATTGGTACCCTTTCACGTCCAAATCTCTCAAACTCCGGGAGAGATTCTCAAAACCAAGGTTGACATGGTTAGAGTTCCTTTCAACATTTTGGAAATCCCGCTGAAACTTTGGACATTCTGGCGAAGGGTTCCCAATCCCCGACAAGACTGGTACCCTTTCACGTCCAAATCTCTCAAACTCCGGGAGAGATTCCCGAAACCAAGGTTGACATGTTTCGAGTTCCTTTCAACATTTTCGAAATCCCGCTGAAACTTTGGACATTCTCGCGAAGGGTTCCTAATCCCCGACAAGATTGGTACCCTTTCACGTCCAAATCTCTCAAACTCTGGGAGATATTCTCAAAACCAAGGTTGACATGTTTCGAGTTCCTCTCAACATTTTGGAAATCCCGCTGAAACTTTGGACATTCTCGAGAAGGGTTCCCAATCCCCGACAAGATTGGTACCCTTTCACGTCCAAATCTCTCAAACTCCGCGACAGATTCTCAAAACCAAGGTTGACATGGTTCGAGTTCCTTTCAACATTTTGGAAATCCCGCTGAAACTTTGGACATTCTCGCGAAGGGTTCCCAATCCCCGACAAGATTGGTACCCTTTCACGTCCAAATCTCTCAAACTCCGGGAGAGATTCTCAAAACCAAGGTTGACATGTTTCGAGTTCCTTTCAACATTTTGGAAATCCCGCTGAAAATTTGGACATTCTGGCGAAGGGTTCCCAATCCCCGACAAGACTGGTACCCTTTCACGTCCAAATCTCTCAAACTCCGGGAGAGATTCTCAAAACCAAGGTTGACATGTTTCGAGTTCCTTTCAACATTTTGGAAATCCCGCTGAAACTTTGGGCATTCTCGCGAAGGGTTCCCGATCCCCGACAAGATTGGTACCCTTTCACGTCCAAATCTCTCAAACTCCGGGAGAGATTCTCAAAACCAAGGGTGACATGGTTCGAGTTCCTTTCAACAGTTTGGAAATCCCGCTGAAACTTTGGACATTCTCGCGAAGGGTTCCCGATCCCCGACAAGATTGGTACCCTTTCACGTCCAAATCTCTCAAACTCCGGGAGAGATTCTCAAAACCAAGGTTGACATGTTTCGAGTTCCTTTCAACATTTTGGAAATCCTGCTGAAACTTTGGACATTCTCGCGAAGGGTTCCCGATCCCCGACAAGATTGGTACCCTTTCACGTCCAAATCTCTCAAACTCCGGGAGAGATTCTCAAAACCATGGTTGACATGGTTCGAGTTCCTTTCAACATTTTGGAAATCCCGCTGAAACTTTGGGCATTCTCGCGAAGGGTTCCCGATCCCCGACAAGATTGGTACCCTTTCACGTCCAAATCTCTCAAACTCCGGGAGAGATTCTCAAAACCAAGGGTGACATGGTTCGAGTTCCTCTCAACAGTTTGGAAATCCCGCTGAAACTTTGGACATTCTCGCGAAGGGTTCCCGATCCCCGACAAGATTGGTACCCTTTCACGTCCAAATCTCTCAAACTCCGGGAGAGATTCTCAAAACCGAGGTTGACATGTTTCGAGTTCCTTTCAACATTTTGGAAATCCCGCTTGAACTTTGGACATTCTCGCGAAGGGTTCCCAATCCCCGACAAGATTGGTACCCTTTCACGTCCAAATCTCTCAAACTCCGGGAGAGATTCTCAAAACCAAGGTTGACATGTTTCGAGTTCCTTTCAACATTTTGGAAATCCCGCTGAAACTTTGGACATTCTGGCGAAGGGTTCCCAATCCCCGACAAGACTGGTACCCTTTCACGTCCAAATCTCTCAAACTCCGGGAGAGATTCTCAAAACCATGGTTGACATGGTTCGAGTTCCTTTCAACATTTTGGAAATCCCGCTGAAACTTTGGACATTCTCGCGAAGGGTTCCCAATCCCCGACAAGATTGGTACCCTTTCACGTCCAAATCTCTCAAACTCCGGGAGAGATTCTCAAAACCAAGGTTGACATATTTCGAGTTCCTTTCAACATTTTGGAAATCCCGCTGAAACTTTGGACATTCTGGTGAAGGGTTCCCAATCCCCGACAAGACTGGTACCCTTTCACGTCCAAATCTCTCAAACTCCGGGAGAGATTCTCAAAACCAAGGTTGACATGTTTCGAGTTCCTTTCAACATTTTGGAAATCCCGCTGAAACTTTGGGCATTCTCGCGAAGGGCTCCCGATCCCCGACAAGATTGGTACCCTTTCACGTCCAAATCTCTCAAACTCCGGGAGAGATTCTCAAAACCAAGGTTGACATGTTTCGAGTTCCTTTCAACATTTTGGAAATCCCGCTGAAACTTTGGACATTCTGGCGAAGGGTTCCCAATCCCCGACAAGACTGGTACCCTTTCACGTCCAAATCTCTCAAACTCCGGGAGAGATTCCCGAAACCAAGGTTGACATGTTTCGAGTTCCTTTCAACATTTTCGAAATCCCGCTGAAACTTTGGACATTCTCGCGAAGGGTTCCTAATCCCCGACAAGATTGGTACCCTTTCACGTCCAAATCTCTCAAACTCTGGGAGATATTCTCAAAACCAAGGTTGACATGTTTCGAGTTCCTCTCAACATTTTGGAAATCCCGCTGAAACTTTGGACATTCTCGAGAAGGGTTCCCAATCCCCGACAAGATTGGTACCCTTTCACGTCCAAATCTCTCAAACTCCGCGACAGATTCTCAAAACCAAGGTTGACATGGTTCGAGTTCCTTTCAACATTTTGGAAATCCCGCCGAAACTTTGGACATTCTCGCGAAGGGTTCCCAATCCCCGACAAGATTGGTACCCTTTCACGTCCAAATCTCTCAAACTCCGGGAGAGATTCTCAAAACCAAGGTTGACATGTTTCGAGTTCCTTTCAACATTTTGGAAATCCCGCTGAAAATTTGGACATTCTGGCGAAGGGTTCCCAATCCCCGACAAGACTGGTACCCTTTCACGTCCAAATCTCTCAAACTCCGGGAGAGATTCTCAAAACCAAGGTTGACATGTTTCGAGTTCCTTTCAACATTTTGGAAATCCCGCTGAAACTTTGGGCATTCTCGCGAAGGGTTCCCGATCCCCGACAAGATTGGTACCCTTTCACGTCCAAATCTCTCAAACTCCGGGAGAGATTCTCAAAACCAAGGGTGACATGGTTCGAGTTCCTTTCAACAGTTTGGAAATCCCGCTGAAACTTTGGACATTCTCGCGAAGGGTTCCCGATCCCCGACAAGATTGGTACCCTTTCACGTCCAAATCTCTCAAACTCCGGGAGAGATTCTCAAAACCAAGGTTGACATGTTTCGAGTTCCTTTCAACATTTTGGAAATCCTGCTGAAACTTTGGACATTCTCGCGAAGGGTTCCCGATCCCCGACAAGATTGGTACCCTTTCACGTCCAAATCTCTCAAACTCCGGGAGAGATTCTCAAAACCATGGTTGACATGGTTCGAGTTCCTTTCAACATTTTGGAAATCCCGCTGAAACTTTGGGCATTCTCGCGAAGGGTTCCCGATCCCCGACAAGACTGGTACCCTTTCACGTCCAAATCTCTCAAACTCCGGGAGAGATTCTCAAAACCAAGGGTGACATGGTTCGAGTTCCTCTCAACAGTTTGGAAATCCCGCTGAAACTTTGGACATTCTCGCGAAGGGTTCCCGATCCCCGACAAGATTGGTACCCTTTCACGTCCAAATCTCTCAAACTCCGGGAGAGATTCTCAAAACCGAGGTTGACATGTTTCGAGTTCCTTTCAACATTTTGGAAATCCCGCTTGAACTTTGGACATTCTCGCGAAGGGTTCCCAATCCCCGACAAGATTGGTACCCTTTCACGTCCAAATCTCTCAAACTCCGGGAGAGATTCTCAAAACCAAGGTTGACATGTTTCGAGTTCCTTTCAACATTTTGGAAATCCCGCTGAAACTTTGGACATTCTGGCGAAGGGTTCCCAATCCCCGACAAGACTGGTACCCTTTCACGTCCAAATCTCTCAAACTCCGGGAGAGATTCTCAAAACCAAGGTTGACATATTTCGAGTTCCTTTCAACATTTTGGAAATCCCGCTGAAACTTTGGACATTCTGGTGAAGGGTTCCCAATGCCCGACAAGACTGGTACCCTTTCACGTCCAAATCTCTCAAACTCCGGGAGAGATTCTCAAAACCAAGGTTGACATGTTTCGAGTTCCTCTCAACATTTTGGAAATCCCGCTGAAACTTTGGACATCTGGCGAAGGGTTCCCAATCCCCGACAAGACTGGTACCCTTTCACGTCCAAATCTCTCAAACTCCGGGAGAGATTCTCAAAACCAAGGTTGACATGTTTCGAGTTCCTTTCAACATTTTGGAAATCCCGCTGAAACTTTGGACATTCTGGCGAAGGGTTCCCAATCCCCGACAAGACTGGTACCCTTTCACGTCCAAATCTCTCAAACTCCGGGAGAGATTCTCAAAACCAAGGTTGACATGTTTCGAGTTCCTTTCAACATTTTCGAAATCCCGCTGAAACTTTGGACATTCTCGCGAAGGGTTCCTAATCCCCGACAAGATTGGTACCCTTTCACGTCCAAATCTCTCAAACTCTGGGAGATATTCTCAAAACCAAGGTTGACATGTTTCGAGTTCCTCTCAACATTTTGGAAATCCCGCTGAAACTTTGGACATTCTGGCGAAGGGTTCCCAATCCCCGACAAGATTGGTACCCTTTCACGTCCAAATCTCTCAAACTCCGGGAGAGATTCTCAAAACCATGGTTGACATGGTTCGAGTTCCTTTCAACATTTTGGAAATCCCGCTGAAACTTTGGACATTGTCGCGAAGGGTTCCCAATCCCCGACAAGATTGGTACCCTTTCACGTCCAAATCTCTCAAACTCCGGGAGAGATTCTCAAAACCAAGGTTGACATGTTTCGAGTTCCTTTCAACATTTTGGAAATCCCGCTGAAACTTTGGACATTCTCGCGAAGGGTTCCCAATCCCCGACAAGACTGGTACCCTTTCACGTCCAAATCTCTCAAACTCCGGGAGAGATTCTCAAAACCAAGGTTGACATGTTTCGAGTTCCTTTCAACATTTTGGAAATCCCGCTGAAACTTTGGGCATTCTCGCGAAGGGTTCCCGATCCCCGACAAGATTGGTACCCTTTCACGTCCAAATCTCTCAAACTCCGGGAGAGATTCTCAAAACCAAGGTTGACATGTTTCGAGTTCCTTTCAACATTTTGGAAATCCCGCTGAAACTTTGGACATTCTCGCGAAGGGTTCCCGATCCCCGACAAGATTGGTACCCTTTCACGTCCAAATCTCTCAAACTCCGGGAGAGATTCTCAAAACCAAGGTTGACATGTTTCGAGTTCCTCTCAACATTTTGGAAATCCCGCTGAAACTTTGGACATCTGGCGAAGGGTTCCCAATCCCCGACAAGACTGGTACCCTTTCACGTCCAAATCTCTCAAACTCCGGGAGAGATTCTCAAAACCAAGGTTGACATGATTCGAGTTCCTTTCAACATTTTGGAAATCCCGCTGAAACTTTGGACATTCTCGCGAAGGGTTCCCGATCCCCGACAAGACTGGTACCCTTTCACGTCCAAATCTCTCAAACTCCGGGAGAGATTCTCAAAACCAAGTTTGACATGTTTCGAGTTCCTCTCAACATTTTGGAAATCCCGCTGAAACTTTGGACATTCTCGCGAAGGGTTCCCGATCCCCGACAAGATTGGTACCCTTTCACGTCCAAATCTCTCAAACTACGAAAGAGATTCTCAAAACCAAGCTTGACATGTTTCGAGTTCCTTTCAACATTTTGGAAATCCCGCTGAAACTTTGGACATTCTCGCGAAGGGTTCCCAATCCCCGACAAGATTGGTACCCTTTCACGTCCAAATCTCTCAAACTCCGGGAGAGATTCTCAAAACCAAGGTTGACATATTTCGAGTTCCTTTCAACATTTTGGAAATCCCGCTGAAACTTTGGACATTCTGGTGAAGGGTTCCCAATCCCCGACAAGACTGGTACCCTTTCACGTCCAAATCTCTCAAACTCCGGGAGAGATTCTCAAAACCAAGGTTGACATGTTTCGAGTTCCTTTCAACATTTTGGAAATCCCGCTGAAACTTTGGGCATTCTCGCGAAGGGTTCCCGATCCCCGACAAGATTGGTACCCTTTCACGTCCAAATCTCTCAAACTCCGGGAGAGATTCTCAAAACCGAGGTTGACATGTTTCGAGTTCCTTTCAACATTTTGGAAATCCCGCTTGAACTTTGGACATTCTCGCGAAGGGTTCCCAATCCCCGACAAGATTGGTACCCTTTCACGTCCAAATCTCTCAAACTCCGGGAGAGATTCTCAAAACCGAGGTTGACATGGTTCGAGTTCCTTTCAACATTTTGGAAATCCCGCTGAAACTTTGGACATTCTGGCGAAGGGTTCCCAATCCCCGACAAGATTGGTACCCTTTCACGTCCAAATCTCTCAAACTCCGGGAGAGATTCTCAAAACCATGGTTGACATGGTTCGAGTTCCTTTCAACATTTTGGAAATCCCGCTGAAACTTTGGACATTCTCGCGAAGGGTTCCCGATCCCCGACAAGACTGGTACCCTTTCACGTCCAAATCTCTCAAACTCCGGGAGAGATTCTCAAAACCAAGGTTGACATGTTTCGAGTTCCTCTCAACATTTTGGAAATCCCGCTGAAACTTTGGACATTCTCGCGAAGGGTTCCCGATCCCCGACAAGATTGGTACCCTTTCACGTCCAAGTCTCTCAAACTACGAAAGAGATTCTCAAAACCAAGCTTGACATGTTTCGAGTTCCTTTCAACATTTTGGAAATCCCGCTGAAACTTTGGACATTCTCGCGAAGGGTTCCCAATCCCCGACAAGATTGGTACCCTTTCACGTCCAAATCTCTCAAACTCCGGGAGAGATTCTCAAAACCGAGGTTGACATGTTTCGAGTGCCTTTCAACATTTTCGAAATCCCGCTGAAACTTTGGTCATTCTCGCGAAGGGTTCCCAATCCCCAACAAGATTGGTACCCTTTCACGTCCAAATCTCTCAAACTCCGGGAGAGATTCTCAAAACCGAGGTTGACATGTTTCGAGTTCCTTTCAACATTTTGGAAATCCTGCTGAAACTTTGGACATTCTCGCGAAGGGTTCCCGATCCCCGACAAGATTGGTACCCTTTCACGTCCAAATCTCTCAAACTCCGGGAGAGATTCTCAAAACCATGGTTGACATGGTTCGAGTTCCTTTCAACATTTTGGAAATCCTGCTGAAACTTTGGGCATTCTCGCGAAGGGTTCCCGATCCCCGACAAGATTGGTACCCTTTCACGTCCAAATCTCTCAAACTCCGGGAGAGATTCTCAAAACCAAGGGTGGCATGGTTCGAGTTCCTCTCAACATTTTGGAAATCCCGCTGAAACTTTGGACATTCTCGCGAAGGGTTCCCGATCCCCGACAAGATTGGTACCCTTTCACGTCCAAATCTCTCAAACTCCGGGAGAGATTCTCAAAACCAAGGTTGACATGTTTCGAGTTCCTTTCAACATTTTGGAAATCCCGCTGAAACTTTGGACATTCTCGCGAAGGGTTCCCAATCCCCGACAAGATTGGTACCCTTTCACGTCCAAATCTCTCAAACTCCGGGAGAGATTCTCAAAACCGAGGTTGACATGTTTCGAGTTCCTTTCAACATTTTGGAAATCCCGCTGAATCGTTGGTTATTCTCGCGAAGGGTTCCCAATCCCCAACAAGATTGGTACACTTTCACGTCCAAATCTCTCAAACTCCGGGAGAGATTCTCGAAACCAAGGTTGACATGTTTCGGGTTCATTTCAACATTTTGGAAATCCTGCTGAAACTTTGGACATTCTCGCGAAGGGTTCCTAATCCCCGACTAGATTGGTACCCTTTCACGTCCAAATCTCTCAAACTCCGGGGGAGATTCTCAAAACCAAGGTTGACATGTTTCGGGTTCATTTCAACATTTTGGAAATCCTGCTGAAACTTTGGACATTCTCGCGAAGGGTTCCTAATCCCCGACTAGATTGGTACCCTTTCACGTCCAAATCTCTCAAACTCCGGGAGAGATTCTCAAAACCAAGGTTGACATGTTTCGAGTTCCTTTCAACATTTTGGAAATCCCGCTGAAACTTTGGACATTCTCGCGAAGGGTTCCCAATCCCCGACAAGATTGTTACCCTTTCACGTCCAAATCTCTCAAACTCCGGGAGAGATTCTCAAAACCAAGGTTGACATGTTTCGAGTTCCTTTCAACATTTTGGAAATCCCGCTGAAACTTTGGGCATTCTGGCGAAGGGTTCCCAATCCCCGACAAGACTGGTACCCTTTCACGTCCAAATCTCTCAAACTCCGGGAGAGATTCTCAAAACCGAGGTTGACATTTTTCGAGTTCCTCTCAACATTTTGGAAATCCCGCTGAAACTTTGGACATTCTCGCGAAGGGTTCCCAATCCCCGACAAGACTGGTACCCTTTCACGTCCAAATCTCTCAAACTCCGGGAGAGATTCTCAAAACCAAGGCTGACATGTTTCGAGTTCCTCTCAACATTTTGGAAATCCCGCTGAAACTTTGGACATTCTGGTGAAGGGTTCCCAATCCCCGACAAGACTGGTACCCTTTCACGTCCAAATCTCTCAAACTCCGGGAGAGATTCTCAAAACCAAGGTTGACATGTTTCGAGTTCCTTTCAACATTTTCGAAATCCCGCTGAAACTTTGGACATTCTCGCGAAGGGTTCCTAATCCCCGACAAGATTGGTACCCTTTCACGTCCAAATCTCTCAAACTCTGGGAGATATTCTCAAAACCAAGGTTGACATGTTTCGAGTTCCTCTCAACATTTTGGAAATCCCGCTGAAACTTTGGACATTCTCGAGAAGGGTTCCCAATCCCCGACAAGATTGGTACCCTTTCACGTCCAAATCTCTCAAACTCCGGGAGAGATTCTCAAAACCATGGTTGACATGGTTCGAGTTCCTTTCAACATTTTGGAAATCCCGCTGAAACTTTGGACATTGTCGCGAAGGGTTCCCAATCCCCGACAAGATTGGTACCCTTTCACGTCCAAATCTCTCAAACTCCGGGAGAGATTCTCAAAACCAAGGTTGACATGTTTCGAGTTCCTTTCAACATTTTGGAAATCCCGCTGAAACTTTGGACATTCTCGCGAAGGGTTCCCAATCCCCGACAAGACTGGTACCCTTTCACGTCCAAATCTCTCAAACTCCGGGAGAGATTCTCAAAACCAAGGTTGACATGTTTCGAGTTCCTTTCAACATTTTGGAAATCCCGCTGAAACTTTGGGCATTCTCGCGAAGGGTTCCCGATCCCCGACAAGATTGGTACCCTTTCACGTCCAAATCTCTCAAACTCCGGGAGAGATTCTCAAAACCAAGGTTGACATGTTTCGAGTTCCTTTCAACATTTTGGAAATCCCGCTGAAACTTTGGACATTCTCGCGAAGGGTTCCCGATCCCCGACAAGATTGGTACCCTTTCACGTCCAAATCTCTCAAACTCCGGGAGAGATTCTCAAAACCAAGGTTGACATGTTTCGAGTTCCTCTCAACATTTTGGAAATCCCGCTGAAACTTTGGACATCTGGCGAAGGGTTCCCAATCCCCGACAAGACTGGTACCCTTTCACGTCCAAATCTCTCAAACTCCGGGAGAGATTCTCAAAACCAAGGTTGACATGATTCGAGTTCCTTTCAACATTTTGGAAATCCCGCTGAAACTTTGGACATTCTCGCGAAGGGTTCCCGATCCCCGACAAGACTGGTACCCTTTCACGTCCAAATCTCTCAAACTCCGGGAGAGATTCTCAAAACCAAGTTTGACATGTTTCGAGTTCCTCTCAACATTTTGGAAATCCCGCTGAAACTTTGGACATTCTCGCGAAGGGTTCCCGATCCCCGACAAGATTGGTACCCTTTCACGTCCAAATCTCTCAAACTACGAAAGAGATTCTCAAAACCAAGCTTGACATGTTTCGAGTTCCTTTCAACATTTTGGAAATCCCGCTGAAACTTTGGACATTCTCGCGAAGGGTTCCCAATCCCCGACAAGATTGGTACCCTTTCACGTCCAAATCTCTCAAACTCCGGGAGAGATTCTCAAAACCAAGGTTGACATATTTCGAGTTCCTTTCAACATTTTGGAAATCCCGCTGAAACTTTGGACATTCTGGTGAAGGGTTCCCAATCCCCGACAAGACTGGTACCCTTTCACGTCCAAATCTCTCAAACTCCGGGAGAGATTCTCAAAACCAAGGTTGACATGTTTCGAGTTCCTTTCAACATTTTGGAAATCCCGCTGAAACTTTGGGCATTCTCGCGAAGGGTTCCCGATCCCCGACAAGATTGGTACCCTTTCACGTCCAAATCTCTCAAACTCCGGGAGAGATTCTCAAAACCGAGGTTGACATGTTTCGAGTTCCTTTCAACATTTTGGAAATCCCGCTTGAACTTTGGACATTCTCGCGAAGGGTTCCCAATCCCCGACAAGATTGGTACCCTTTCACGTCCAAATCTCTCAAACTCCGGGAGAGATTCTCAAAACCGAGGTTGACATGGTTCGAGTTCCTTTCAACATTTTGGAAATCCCGCTGAAACTTTGGACATTCTGGCGAAGGGTTCCCAATCCCCGACAAGATTGGTACCCTTTCACGTCCAAATCTCTCAAACTCCGGGAGAGATTCTCAAAACCATGGTTGACATGGTTCGAGTTCCTTTCAACATTTTGGAAATCCCGCTGAAACTTTGGACATTCTCGCGAAGGGTTCCCGATCCCCGACAAGACTGGTACCCTTTCACGTCCAAATCTCTCAAACTCCGGGAGAGATTCTCAAAACCAAGGTTGACATGTTTCGAGTTCCTCTCAACATTTTGGAAATCCCGCTGAAACTTTGGACATTCTCGCGAAGGGTTCCCGATCCCCGACAAGATTGGTACCCTTTCACGTCCAAATCTCTCAAACTACGAAAGAGATTCTCAAAACCAAGGTTGACATGTTTCGAGTTCCTTTCAACATTTTGGAAATCCCGCTGAAACTTTGGACATTCTCGCGAAGGGTTCCCAATCCCCGACAAGATTGGTACCCTTTCACGTCCAAATCTCTCAAACTCCGGGAGAGATTCTCAAAACCGAGGTTGACATGTTTCGAGTGCCTTTCAACATTTTCGAAATCCCGCTGAAACTTTGGTCATTCTCGCGAAGGGTTCCCAATCCCCAACAAGATTGGTACCCTTTCACGTCCAAATCTCTCAAACTCCGGGAGAGATTCTCAAAACCGAGGTTGACATGTTTCGAGTTCCTTTCAACATTTTGGAAATCCTGCTGAAACTTTGGACATTCTCGCGAAGGGTTCCCGATCCCCGACAAGATTGGTACCCTTTCACGTCCAAATCTCTCAAACTCCGGGAGAGATTCTCAAAACCATGGTTGACATGGTTCGAGTTCCTTTCAACATTTTGGAAATCCCGCTGAAACTTTGGGCATTCTCGCGAAGGGTTCCCGATCCCCGACAAGATTGGTACCCTTTCACGTCCAAATCTCTCAAACTCCGGGAGAGATTCTCAAAACCAAGGGTGGCATGGTTCGAGTTCCTCTCAACATTTTGGAAATCCCGCTGAAACTTTGGACATTCTCGCGAAGGGTTCCCGATCCCCGACAAGATTGGTACCCTTTCACGTCCAAATCTCTCAAACTCCGGGAGAGATTCTCAAAACCAAGGTTGACATGTTTCGAGTTCCTTTCAACATTTTGGAAATCCCGCTGAAACTTTGGACATTCTCGCGAAGGGTTCCCAATCCCCGACAAGATTGGTACCCTTTCACGTCCAAATCTCTCAAACTCCGGGAGAGATTCTCAAAACCGAGGTTGACATGTTTCGAGTTCCTTTCAACATTTTGGAAATCCCGCTGAATCGTTGGTTATTCTCGCGAAGGGTTCCCAATCCCCAACAAGATTGGTACCCTTTCACGTCCAAATCTCTCAAACTCCGGGAGAGATTCTCGAAACCAAGGTTGACATGTTTCGGGTTCATTTCAACATTTTGGAAATCCTGCTGAAACTTTGGACATTCTCGCGAAGGGTTCCTAATCCCCGACTAGATTGGTACCCTTTCACGTCCAAATCTCTCAAACTCCGGGGGAGATTCTCAAAACCAAGGTTGACATGTTTCGGGTTCATTTCAACATTTTGGAAATCCTGCTGAAACTTTGGACATTCTCGCGAAGGGTTCCTAATCCCCGACTAGATTGGTACCCTTTCACGTCCAAATCTCTCAAACTCCGGGAGAGATTCTCAAAACCAAGGTTGACATGTTTCGAGTTCCTTTCAACATTTTGGAAATCCCGCTGAAACTTTGGACATTCTCGCGAAGGGTTCCCAATCCCCGACAAGATTGTTACCCTTTCACGTCCAAATCTCTCAAACTCCGGGAGAGATTCTCAAAACCAAGGTTGACATGTTTCGAGTTCCTTTCAACATTTTGGAAATCCCGCTGAAACTTTGGGCATTCTGGCGAAGGGTTCCCAATCCCCGACAAGACTGGTACCCTTTCACGTCCAAATCTCTCAAACTCCGGGAGAGATTCTCAAAACCGAGGTTGACATTTTTCGAGTTCCTCTCAACATTTTGGAAATCCCGCTGAAACTTTGGACATTCTCGCGAAGGGTTCCCAATCCCCGACAAGACTGGTACCCTTTCACGTCCAAATCTCTCAAACTCCGGGAGAGATTCTCAAAACCAAGGCTGACATGTTTCGAGTTCCTCTCAACATTTTGGAAATCCCGCTGAAACTTTGGACATTCTGGTGAAGGGTTCCCAATCCCCGACAAGACTGGTACCCTTTCACGTCCAAATCTCTCAAACTCCGGGAGAGATTCTCAAAACCAAGGTTGACATGTTTCGAGTTCCTTTCAACATTTTGGAAATCCCGCTGAAACTTTGGGCATTCTCGCGAAGGGTTCCCGATCCCCGACAAGATTGGTACCCTTTCACGTCCAAATCTCTCAAACTCCGGGAGAGATTCTCAAAACCAAGGTTGACATGTTTCGAGTTCCTTTCAACATTTTGGAAATCCCGCTTGAACTTTGGACATTCTCGCGAAGGGTTCCCAATCCCCGACAAGATTGGTACCCTTTCACGTCCAAATCTCTCAAACTCCGGGAGAGATTCTCAAAACCGAGGTTGACATGGTTCGAGTTCCTTTCAACATTTTGGAAATCCCGCTGAAACTTTGGACATTCTGGCGAAGGGTTCCCAATCCCCGACAAGATTGGTACCCTTTCACGTCCAAATCTCTCAAACTCCGGGAGAGATTCTCAAAACCATGGTTGACATGGTTCGAGTTCCTTTCAACATTTTGGAAATTCCGCTGAAACTTTGGACATTCTCGCGAAGGGTTCCCGATCCCCGACAAGATTGGTACCCTTTCACGTCCAAATCTCTCAAACTCCGGGAGAGATTCTCAAAACCAAGGTTGACATGTTTCGAGTTCCTTTCAACATTTTGGAAATCCCGCTGAAACTTTGGACATTCTGGCGAAGGGTTCCCAATCCCCGACAAGACTGGTACCCTTTCACGTCCAAATCTCTCAAACTCCGGGAGAGATTCTCAAAACCAAGGTTGACATGTTTCGAGTTCCTTTCAACATTTTCGAAATCCCGCTGAAACTTTGGACATTCTCGCGAAGGGTTCCTAATCCCCGACAAGATTGGTACCCTTTCACGTCCAAATCTCTCAAACTCTGGGAGATATTCTCAAAACCAAGGTTGACATGTTTCGAGTTCCTCTCAACATTTTGGAAATCCCGCTGAAACTTTGGACATTCTCGAGAAGGGTTCCCAATCCCCGACAAGATTGGTACCCTTTCACGTCCAAATCTCTCAAACTCCGGGAGAGATTCTCAAAACCATGGTTGACATGGTTCGAGTTCCTTTCAACATTTTGGAAATCCCGCTGAAACTTTGGACATTCTCGCGAAGGGTTCCCAATCCCCGACAAGATTGGTACCCTTTCACGTCCAAATCTCTCAAACTCCGGGAGAGATTCTCAAAACCAAGGTTGACATGTTTCGAGTTCCTTTCAACATTTTGGAAATCCCGCTGAAACTTTGGACATTCTCGCGAAGGGTTCCCGATCCCCGACAAGACTGGTACCCTTTCACGTCCAAATCTCTCAAACTCCGGGAGAGATTCTCAAAACCAAGTTTGACATGTTTCGAGTTCCTCTCAACATTTTGGAAATCCCGCTGAAACTTTGGACATTCTCGCGAAGGGTTCCCGATCCCCGACAAGATTGGTACCCTTTCACGTCCAAATCTCTCAAACTACGAAAGAGATTCTCAAAACCAAGCTTGACATGTTTCGAGTTCCTTTCAACATTTTGGAAATCCCGCTGAAACTTTGGACATTCTCGCGAAGGGTTCCCAATCCCCGACAAGATTGGTACCCTTTCACGTCCAAATCTCTCAAACTCCGGGAGAGATTCTCAAAACCAAGGTTGACATATTTCGAGTTCCTTTCAACATTTTGGAAATCCCGCTGAAACTTTGGACATTCTGGTGAAGGGTTCCCAATCCCCGACAAGACTGGTACCCTTTCACGTCCAAATCTCTCAAACTCCGGGAGAGATTCTCAAAACCAAGGTTGACATGTTTCGAGTTCCTTTCAACATTTTGGAAATCCCGCTGAAACTTTGGGCATTCTCGCGAAGGGTTCCCGATCCCCGACAAGATTGGTACCCTTTCACGTCCAAATCTCTCAAACTCCGGGAGAGATTCTCAAAACCGAGGTTGACATG
Source organism: Streptopelia decaocto (assembly GCF_964273445.1). Classification (NCBI taxonomy): domain Eukaryota; kingdom Metazoa; phylum Chordata; class Aves; order Columbiformes; family Columbidae; genus Streptopelia; species Streptopelia decaocto. Next base: position 563,041 of record NW_028116552.1, on the reverse strand, counting down.
TTTCGAGTTCCTTTCAACATTTTGGAAATCCCGCTTGAACTTTGGACATTCTCGCGAAGGGTTCCCAATCCCCGACAAGATTGGTACCCTTTCACGTCCAAATCTCTCAAACTCCGGGAGAGATTCTCAAAACCGAGGTTGACATGGTTCGAGTTCCTTTCAACATTTTGGAAATCCCGCTGAAACTTTGGACATTCTGGCGAAGGGTTCCCAATCCCCGACAAGATTGGTACCCTTTCACGTCCAAATCTCTCAAACTCCGGGAGAGATTCTCAAAACCATGGTTGACATGGTTCGAGTTCCTTTCAACATTTTGGAAATCCCGCTGAAACTTTGGACATTCTCGCGAAGGGTTCCCGATCCCCGACAAGACTGGTACCCTTTCACGTCCAAATCTCTCAAACTCCGGGAGAGATTCTCAAAACCAAGGTTGACATGTTTCGAGTTCCTCTCAACATTTTGGAAATCCCGCTGAAACTTTGGACATTCTCGCGAAGGGTTCCCGATCCCCGACAAGATTGGTACCCTTTCACGTCCAAATCTCTCAAACTACGAAAGAGATTCTCAAAACCAAGGTTGACATGTTTCGAGTTCCTTTCAACATTTTGGAAATCCCGCTGAAACTTTGGACATTCTCGCGAAGGGTTCCCAATCCCCGACAAGATTGGTACCCTTTCACGTCCAAATCTCTCAAACTCCGGGAGAGATTCTCAAAACCGAGGTTGACATGTTTCGAGTGCCTTTCAACATTTTCGAAATCCCGCTGAAACTTTGGTCATTCTCGCGAAGGGTTCCCAATCCCCAACAAGATTGGTACCCTTTCACGTCCAAATCTCTCAAACTCCGGGAGAGATTCTCAAAACCGAGGTTGACATGTTTCGAGTTCCTTTCAACATTTTGGAAATCCTGCTGAAACTTTGGACATTCTCGCGAAGGGTTCCCGATCCCCGACAAGATTGGTACCCTTTCACGTCCAAATCTCTCAAACTCCGGGAGAGATTCTCAAAACCATGGTTGACATGGTTCGAGTTCCTTTCAACATTTTGGAAATCCCGCTGAAACTTTGGGCATTCTCGCGAAGGGTTCCCGATCCCCGACAAGATTGGTACCCTTTCACGTCCAAATCTCTCAAACTCCGGGAGAGATTCTCAAAACCAAGGGTGGCATGGTTCGAGTTCCTCTCAACATTTTGGAAATCCCGCTGAAACTTTGGACATTCTCGCGAAGGGTTCCCGATCCCCGACAAGATTGGTACCCTTTCACGTCCAAATCTCTCAAACTCCGGGAGAGATTCTCAAAACCAAGGTTGACATGTTTCGAGTTCCTTTCAACATTTTGGAAATCCCGCTGAAACTTTGGACATTCTCGCGAAGGGTTCCCAATCCCCGACAAGATTGGTACCCTTTCACGTCCAAATCTCTCAAACTCCGGGAGAGATTCTCAAAACCGAGGTTGACATGTTTCGAGTTCCTTTCAACATTTTGGAAATCCCGCTGAATCGTTGGTTATTCTCGCGAAGGGTTCCCAATCCCCAACAAGATTGGTACCCTTTCACGTCCAAATCTCTCAAACTCCGGGAGAGATTCTCGAAACCAAGGTTGACATGTTTCGGGTTCATTTCAACATTTTGGAAATCCTGCTGAAACTTTGGACATTCTCGCGAAGGGTTCCTAATCCCCGACTAGATTGGTACCCTTTCACGTCCAAATCTCTCAAACTCCGGGGGAGATTCTCAAAACCAAGGTTGACATGTTTCGGGTTCATTTCAACATTTTGGAAATCCTGCTGAAACTTTGGACATTCTCGCGAAGGGTTCCTAATCCCCGACTAGATTGGTACCCTTTCACGTCCAAATCTCTCAAACTCCGGGAGAGATTCTCAAAACCAAGGTTGACATGTTTCGAGTTCCTTTCAACATTTTGGAAATCCCGCTGAAACTTTGGACATTCTCGCGAAGGGTTCCCAATCCCCGACAAGATTGTTACCCTTTCACGTCCAAATCTCTCAAACTCCGGGAGAGATTCTCAAAACCAAGGTTGACATGTTTCGAGTTCCTTTCAACATTTTGGAAATCCCGCTGAAACTTTGGGCATTCTGGCGAAGGGTTCCCAATCCCCGACAAGACTGGTACCCTTTCACGTCCAAATCTCTCAAACTCCGGGAGAGATTCTCAAAACCGAGGTTGACATTTTTCGAGTTCCTCTCAACATTTTGGAAATCCCGCTGAAACTTTGGACATTCTCGCGAAGGGTTCCCAATCCCCGACAAGACTGGTACCCTTTCACGTCCAAATCTCTCAAACTCCGGGAGAGATTCTCAAAACCAAGGCTGACATGTTTCGAGTTCCTCTCAACATTTTGGAAATCCCGCTGAAACTTTGGACATTCTGGTGAAGGGTTCCCAATCCCCGACAAGACTGGTACCCTTTCACGTCCAAATCTCTCAAACTCCGGGAGAGATTCTCAAAACCAAGGTTGACATGTTTCGAGTTCCTTTCAACATTTTGGAAATCCCGCTGAAACTTTGGGCATTCTCGCGAAGGGTTCCCGATCCCCGACAAGATTGGTACCCTTTCACGTCCAAATCTCTCAAACTCCGGGAGAGATTCTCAAAACCAAGGTTGACATGTTTCGAGTTCCTTTCAACATTTTGGAAATCCCGCTTGAACTTTGGACATTCTCGCGAAGGGTTCCCAATCCCCGACAAGATTGGTACCCTTTCACGTCCAAATCTCTCAAACTCCGGGAGAGATTCTCAAAACCGAGGTTGACATGGTTCGAGTTCCTTTCAACATTTTGGAAATCCCGCTGAAACTTTGGACATTCTGGCGAAGGGTTCCCAATCCCCGACAAGATTGGTACCCTTTCACGTCCAAATCTCTCAAACTCCGGGAGAGATTCTCAAAACCATGGTTGACATGGTTCGAGTTCCTTTCAACATTTTGGAAATTCCGCTGAAACTTTGGACATTCTCGCGAAGGGTTCCCGATCCCCGACAAGATTGGTACCCTTTCACGTCCAAATCTCTCAAACTCCGGGAGAGATTCTCAAAACCAAGGTTGACATGTTTCGAGTTCCTTTCAACATTTTGGAAATCCCGCTGAAACTTTGGACATTCTGGCGAAGGGTTCCCAATCCCCGACAAGACTGGTACCCTTTCACGTCCAAATCTCTCAAACTCCGGGAGAGATTCTCAAAACCAAGGTTGACATGTTTCGAGTTCCTTTCAACATTTTCGAAATCCCGCTGAAACTTTGGACATTCTCGCGAAGGGTTCCTAATCCCCGACAAGATTGGTACCCTTTCACGTCCAAATCTCTCAAACTCTGGGAGATATTCTCAAAACCAAGGTTGACATGTTTCGAGTTCCTCTCAACATTTTGGAAATCCCGCTGAAACTTTGGACATTCTCGAGAAGGGTTCCCAATCCCCGACAAGATTGGTACCCTTTCACGTCCAAATCTCTCAAACTCCGGGAGAGATTCTCAAAACCATGGTTGACATGGTTCGAGTTCCTTTCAACATTTTGGAAATCCCGCTGAAACTTTGGACATTCTCGCGAAGGGTTCCCAATCCCCGACAAGATTGGTACCCTTTCACGTCCAAATCTCTCAAACTCCGGGAGAGATTCTCAAAACCAAGGTTGACATGTTTCGAGTTCCTTTCAACATTTTGGAAATCCCGCTGAAACTTTGGACATTCTCGCGAAGGGTTCCCAATCCCCGACAAGACTGGTACCCTTTCACGTCCAATTCTCTCAAACTCCGGGAGAGATTCTCAAAACCGAGGTTGACATTTTTCGAGTTCCTCTCAACATTTTGGAAATCCCGCTGAAACTTTGGACATTCTCGCGAAGGGTTCCCAATCCCCGACAAGACTGGTACCCTTTCACGTCCAAATCTCTCAAACTCCGGGAGAGATTCTCAAAACCAAGGCTGACATGTTTCGAGTTCCTCTCAACATTTTGGAAATCCCGCTGAAACTTTGGACATTCTGGTGAAGGGTTCCCAATCCCCGACAAGACTGGTACCCTTTCACGTCCAAATCTCTCAAACTCCGGGAGAGATTCTCAAAACCAAGGTTGACATGTTTCGAGTTCCTTTCAACATTTTGGAAATCCCGCTGAAACTTTGGGCATTCTCGCGAAGGGTTCCCGATCCCCGACAAGATTGGTACCCTTTCACGTCCAAATCTCTCAAACTCCGGGAGAGATTCTCAAAACCAAGGTTGACATGTTTCGAGTTCCTTTCAACATTTTGGAAATCCCGCTTGAACTTTGGACATTCTCGCGAAGGGTTCCCAATCCCCGACAAGATTGGTACCCTTTCACGTCCAAATCTCTCAAACTCCGGGAGAGATTCTCAAAACCGAGGTTGACATGGTTCGAGTTCCTTTCAACATTTTGGAAATCCCGCTGAAACTTTGGACATTCTGGCGAAGGGTTCCCAATCCCCGACAAGATTGGTACCCTTTCACGTCCAAATCTCTCAAACTCCGGGAGAGATTCTCAAAACCATGGTTGACATGGTTCGAGTTCCTTTCAACATTTTGGAAATTCCGCTGAAACTTTGGACATTCTCGCGAAGGGTTCCCGATCCCCGACAAGATTGGTACCCTTTCACGTCCAAATCTCTCAAACTCCGGGAGAGATTCTCAAAACCAAGGTTGACATGTTTCGAGTTCCTTTCAACATTTTGGAAATCCCGCTGAAACTTTGGACATTCTGGCGAAGGGTTCCCAATCCCCGACAAGACTGGTACCCTTTCACGTCCAAATCTCTCAAACTCCGGGAGAGATTCTCAAAACCAAGGTTGACATGTTTCGAGTTCCTTTCAACATTTTCGAAATCCCGCTGAAACTTTGGACATTCTCGCGAAGGGTTCCTAATCCCCGACAAGATTGGTACCCTTTCACGTCCAAATCTCTCAAACTCTGGGAGATATTCTCAAAACCAAGGTTGACATGTTTCGAGTTCCTCTCAACATTTTGGAAATCCCGCTGAAACTTTGGACATTCTCGAGAAGGGTTCCCAATCCCCGACAAGATTGGTACCCTTTCACGTCCAAATCTCTCAAACTCCGGGAGAGATTCTCAAAACCATGGTTGACATGGTTCGAGTTCCTTTCAACATTTTGGAAATCCCGCTGAAACTTTGGACATTCTCGCGAAGGGTTCCCAATCCCCGACAAGATTGGTACCCTTTCACGTCCAAATCTCTCAAACTCCGGGAGAGATTCTCAAAACCAAGGTTGACATGTTTCGAGTTCCTTTCAACATTTTGGAAATCCCGCTGAAACTTTGGACATTCTCGCGAAGGGTTCCCAATCCCCGACAAGACTGGTACCCTTTCACGTCCAATTCTCTCAAACTCCGGGAGAGATTCTCAAAACCAAGGTTGACATGTTTCGAGTTCCTTTCAACATTTTGGAAATCCCGCTGAAACTTTGGGCATTCTCGCGAAGGGTTCCCGATCCCCGACAAGATTGGTACCCTTTCACGTCCAAATCTCTCAAACTCCGGGAGAGATTCTCAAAACCAAGGTTGACATGTTTCGAGTTCCTTTCAACATTTTGGAAATCCCGCTGAAACTTTGGACATTCTCGCGAAGGGTTCCCGATCCCCGACAAGATTGGTACCCTTTCACGTCCAAATCTCTCAAACTCCGGGAGAGATTCTCAAAACCAAGGTTGACATGTTTCGAGTTCCTCTCAACATTTTGGAAATCCCGCTGAAACTTTGGACATCTGGCGAAGGGTTCCCAATCCCCGACAAGACTGGTACCCTTTCACGTCCAAATCTCTCAAACTCCGGGAGAGATTCTCAAAACCAAGGTTGACATGATTCGAGTTCCTTTCAACATTTTGGAAATCCCGCTGAAACTTTGGACATTCTCGCGAAGGGTTCCCGATCCCCGACAAGACTGGTACCCTTTCACGTCCAAATCTCTCAAACTCCGGGAGAGATTCTCAAAACCAAGTTTGACATGTTTCGAGTTCCTCTCAACATTTTGGAAATCCCGCTGAAACTTTGGACATTCTCGCGAAGGGTTCCCGATCCCCGACAAGATTGGTACCCTTTCACGTCCAAATCTCTCAAACTACGAAAGAGATTCTCAAAACCAAGCTTGACATGTTTCGAGTTCCTTTCAACATTTTGGAAATCCCGCTGAAACTTTGGACATTCTCGCGAAGGGTTCCCAATCCCCGACAAGATTGGTACCCTTTCACGTCCAAATCTCTCAAACTCCGGGAGAGATTCTCAAAACCGAGGTTGACATGTTTCGAGTGCCTTTCAACATTTTCGAAATCCCGCTGAAACTTTGGTCATTCTCGCGAAGGGTTCCCAATCCCCAACAAGATTGGTACCCTTTCACGTCCAAATCTCTCAAACTCCGGGAGAGATTCTCAAAACCGAGGTTGACATGTTTCGAGTTCCTTTCAACATTTTGGAAATCCTGCTGAAACTTTGGACATTCTCGCGAAGGGTTCCCGATCCCCGACAAGATTGGTACCCTTTCACGTCCAAATCTCTCAAACTCCGGGAGAGATTCTCAAAACCATGGTTGACATGGTTCGAGTTCCTTTCAACATTTTGGAAATCCCGCTGAAACTTTGGGCATTCTCGCGAAGGGTTCCCGATCCCCGACAAGATTGGTACCCTTTCACGTCCAAATCTCTCAAACTCCGGGAGAGATTCTCAAAACCAAGGGTGGCATGGTTCGAGTTCCTCTCAACATTTTGGAAATCCCGCTGAAACTTTGGACATTCTCGCGAAGGGTTCCCGATCCCCGACAAGATTGGTACCCTTTCACGTCCAAATCTCTCAAACTCCGGGAGAGATTCTCAAAACCAAGGTTGACATGTTTCGAGTTCCTTTCAACATTTTGGAAATCCCGCTGAAACTTTGGACATTCTCGCGAAGGGTTCCCAATCACCGACAAGACTGGTACCCTTTCACGTCCAAATCTCTCAAACTCCGGGAGAGATTCTCAAAACCGAGGTTGACATGTTTCGAGTTCCTTTCAACATTTTGGAAATCCCGCTGAAACGTTGGTTATTCTCGCGAAGGGTTCCCAATCCCCAACAAGATTGGTACCCTTTCACGTCCAAATCTCTCAAACTCCGGGAGAGATTCTCGAAACCAAGGTTGACATGTTTCGGGTTCATTTCAACATTTTGGAAATCCTGCTGAAACTTTGGACATTCTCGCGAAGGGTTCCTAATCCCCGACTAGATTGGTACCCTTTCACGTCCAAATCTCTCAAACTCCGGGGGAGATTCTCAAAACCAAGGTTGACATTTTTCGAGTTCCTCTCAACATTTTGGAAATCCCGCTGAAACTTTGGACATTCTCGCGAAGGGTTCCCAATCCCCGACAAGACTGGTACCCTTTCACGTCCAAATCTCTCAAACTCCGGGAGAGATTCTCAAAACCAAGGCTGACATGTTTCGAGTTCCTCTCAACATTTTGGAAATCCCGCTGAAACTTTGGACAATCTCGCGAAGGGTTCCCAATCCCCGACAAGATTGGTACCCTTTCACGTCCAAATCTCTCAAACTCCGGGAGAGATTCTCAAAACCAAGGTTGACATGTTTCGAGTTCCTCTCAACATTTTGGAAATCCCGCTGAAACTTTGGACATTCTGGCGAAGGGTTCCCAATCCCCGACAAGACTGGTACCCTTTCACGTCCAAATCTCTCAAACTCCGGGAGAGATTCTCAAAACCGAGGTTGACATGTTCGAGTTCCTTTCAACATTTTGGAAATCCCGCTGAAACTTTGGACATTCTCGCGAAGGGTTCCCAATCCCCGACAAGACTGGTACCCTTTCACGTCCAAATCTCTCAAACTCTGGGAGAGATTCTCAAAACCAAGGTTGACATGTTTCGAGTTCCTCTCAACATTTTGGAAATCCCGCTGAAACTTTGGGCATTCTGGCGAAGGGTTCCCAATCCCCGACAAGACTGGTACCCTTTCACGTCCAAATCTCTCAAACTCCGGGAGAGATTCTCAAAACCGAGGTTGACATTTTTCGAGTTCCTCTCAACATTTTGGAAATCCCGCTGAAACTTTGGACATTCTGGAGAAGGGTTCCCAATCCCCGACAAGACTGGTACCCTTTCACGTCCAAATCTCTCAAACTCCGGGAGAGATTCTCAAAACCAAGGGTGATATGTTTCGAGTTCCTCTCAACATTTTGGAAATCCCGCTGAAACTTTGGACATTCTCGCGAAGGGTTCCCAATCCCCGACAAGACTGGTACCCTTTCACGTCCAAATCTCTCAAACTCCGGGAGAGATTCTCAAAACCAAGGTTGACATGTTTCGAGTTCCTCTCAACATTTTGGAAATCCCGCTGAAACTTTGGACATTCTCGCGAAGGGTTCCCAATCCCCGACAAGACTGGTACCCTTTCACGTCCAAATCTCTCAAACTCCGGGAGAGATTCTCAAAACCAAGGGTGATATGTTTCGAGTTCCTCTCAACATTTTGGAAATCCCGCTGAAACTTTGGACATTCTCGCGAAGGGTTCCCAATCCCCGACAAGACTGGTACCCTTTCACGTCCAAATCTCTCAAACTCCGGGAGAGATTCTCAAAACCAAGGTTGACATGTTTCGAGTTCCTCTCAACATTTTGGAAATCCCGCTGAAACTTTGGGCAATCTCGCGAAGGGTTCCCAATCCCCGACAAGACTGGTACCCTTTCACGTCCAAATCTCTCAAACTCCGGGAGAGATTCTCAAAACCAAGGCTGACATGTTTCGAGTTCCTCTCAACATTTTGGAAATCCCGCTGAAACTTTGGACATTCTCGCGAAGGGTTCCCAATCCCCGACAAGACTGGTACCCTTTCACGTCCAAATCTCTCAAACTCCGGGAGAGATTCTCAAAACCGAGGTTGACATGTTTCGAGTTCCTCTCAACATTTTGGAAATCCCGCTGAAACTTTGGGCATTCTGGCAAAGGGTTCCCAATCCCCGACAAGACTGGTACCCTTTCACGTCCAAATCTCTCAAACTCCGGGAGAGATTCTCAAAACCGCGGTTGAAATGTTTCGAGTTCCTCTCAACATTTTGGAAATCCCGCTGAAACTTTGGACATTCTCGCGAAGGGTTCCCAATCCCCGACAAGACTGGTACCCTTTCACGTCCAAATCTCTCAAACTCCGGGAGAGATTCTCAAAACCAAGGTTGACATGTTTCGAGTTCCTCTCAACATTTTGGAAATCCCGCTGAAACTTTGGGCATTCTGGCGAAGGGTTCCCAATCCCCGACAAGACTGGTACCCTTTCACGTCCAAATCTCTCAAACTCCGGGAGAGATTCTCAAAACCGCGGTTGAAATGTTTCGAGTTCCTCTCAACATTTTGGAAATCCCGCTGAAACTTTGGACATTCTCGCGAAGGGTTCCCAATCCCCGACAAGACTGGTACCCTTTCACGTCCAAATCTCTCAAACTCCGGGAGAGATTCTCAAAACCAAGGTTGACATGTTTCGAGTTCCTCTCAACATTTTGGAAATCCCGCTGAAACTTTGGGCATTCTGGCGAAGGGTTCCCAATCCCCGACAAGACTGGTACCCTTTCACGTCCAAATCTCTCAAACTCCGGGAGAGATTCTCAAAACCGATGTTGACATTTTTCGAGTTCCTCTCAACATTTTGGAAATCCCGCTGAAACTTTGGACATTCTCGCGAAGGGTTCCCAATCCCCGACAAGACTGGTACCCTTTCACGTCCAAATCTCTCAAACTCCGGGAGAGATTCTCAAAACCAAGGCTGACATGTTTCGAGTTCCTCTCAACATTTTGGAAATCCCGCTGAAACTTTGGACATTCTCGCGAAGGGTTCCCAATCCCCGACAAGACTGGTACCCTTTCACGTCCAAATCTCTCAAACTCCGGGAGAGATTCTCAAAACCAAGGTTGACATGTTTCGAGTTCCTCTCAACATTTTGGAAATCCCGCTGAAACTTTGGACATTCTGGCGAAGGGTTCCCAATCCCCGACAAGACTGGTAGCCTTTCACGTCCAAATCTCTCAAACTCCGGGAGAGATTCTCAAAACCGAGGTTGACATGTTCGAGTTCCTTTCAACATTTTGGAAATCCCGCTGAAACTTTGGACATTCTCGCGAAGGGTTCCCAATCCCCGACAAGACTGGTACCCTTTCACGTCCAAATCTCTCAAACTCTGGGAGAGATTCTCAAAACCAAGGTTGACATGTTTCGAGTTCCTCTCAACATTTTGGAAATCCCGCTGAAACTTTGGGCATTCTGGCGAAGGGTTCCCAATCCCCGACAAGACTGGTACCCTTTCACGTCCAAATCTCTCAAACTCCGGGAGAGATTCTCAAAACCGAGGTTGACATTTTTCGAGTTCCTCTCAACATTTTGGAAATCCCGCTGAAACTTTGGACATTCTGGAGAAGGGTTCCCAATCCCCGACAAGACTGGTACCCTTTCACGTCCAAATCTCTCAAACTCCGGGAGAGATTCTCAAAACCAAGGGTGATATGTTTCGAGTTCCTCTCAACATTTTGGAAATCCCGCTGAAACTTTGGACATTCTCGCGAAGGGTTCCCAATCCCCGACAAGACTGGTACCCTTTCTCGTCCAAATCTCTCAAACTCCGGGAGAGATTCTCAAAACCAAGGTTGACATGTTTCGAGTTCCTCTCAACATTTTGGAAATCCCGCTGAAACTTTGGACATTCTGGCGAAGGGTTCCCAATCCCCGACAAGACTGGTACCCTTTCACGTCCAAATCTCTCAAACTCCGGGAGAGATTCTCAAAACCAAGGGTGATATGTTTCGAGTTCCTCTCAACATTTTGGAAATCCCGCTGAAACTTTGGACATTCTCGCGAAGGGTTCCCAATCCCCGACAAGACTGGTACCCTTTCACGTCCAAATCTCTCAAACTCCGGGAGAGATTCTCAAAACCAAGGTTGACATGTTTCGAGTTCCTCTCAACATTTTGGAAATCCCGCTGAAACTTTGGGCAATCTCGCGAAGGGTTCCCAATCCCCGACAAGACTGGTACCCTTTCACGTCCAAATCTCTCAAACTCCGGGAGAGATTCTCAAAACCAAGGCTGACATGTTTCGAGTTCCTCTCAACATTTTGGAAATCCCGCTGAAACTTTGGACATTCTCGCGAAGGGTTCCCAATCCCCGACAAGACTGGTACCCTTTCACGTCCAAATCTCTCAAACTCCGGGAGAGATTCTCAAAACCGAGGTTGACATGTTCGAGTTCCTTTCAACATTTTGGAAATCCCGCTGAAACTTTGGACATTCTCGCGAAGGGTTCCCAATCCCCGACAAAAGTGGTACCCTTTCACGTCCAAATCTCTCAAACTCCGGGAGAGATTCTCAAAACCAAGGGTGATATGTTTCGAGTTCCTTTCAACATTTTGGAAATCCCGCTGAAACTTTGGACATTCTGGCGAAGGGTTCCCAATCCCCGACAAGACTGGTACCCTTTCACGTCCAAATCTCTCAAACTCCGGGAGAGATTCTCAAAACCGAGGTTGACATGTTTCGAGTTCCTCTCAACATTTTGGAAATCCCGCTGAAACTTTGGACATTCTGGCAAAGGGTTCCCAATCCCCGACAAGACTGGTACCCTTTCACGTCCAAATCTCTCAAACTCCGGGAGAGATTCTCAAAACCGCGGTTGAAATGTTTCGAGTTCCTCTCAACATTTTGGAAATCCCGCTGAAACTTTGGGCATTCTGGCAAAGGGTTCCCAATCCCCGACAAGACTGGTACCCTTTCACGTCCAAATCTCTCAAACTCCGGGAGAGATTCTCAAAACCGATGTTGACATTTTTCGAGTTCCTCTCAACATTTTGGAAATCCCGCTGAAACTTTGGACATTCTCGCGAAGGGTTCCCAATCCCCGACAAGACTGGTACCCTTTCACGTCCAAATCTCTCAAACTCCGGGAGAGATTCTCAAAACCAAGGCTGACATGTTTCGAGTTCCTCTCAACATTTTGGAAATCCCGCTGAAACTTTGGACATTCTCGCGAAGGGTTCCCAATCCCCGACAAGACTGGTACCCTTTCACGTCCAAATCTCTCAAACTCCGGGAGAGATTCTCAAAACCAAGGTTGACATGTTTCGAGTTCCTCTCAACATTTTGGAAATCCCGCTGAAACTTTGGACATTCTGGCGAAGGGTTCCCAATCCCCGACAAGACTGGTACCCTTTCACGTCCAAATCTCTCAAACTCCGGGAGAGATTCTCAAAACCGAGGTTGACATGTTCGAGTTCCTTTCAACATTTTGGAAATCCCGCTGAAACTTTGGACATTCTCGCGAAGGGTTCCCAATCCCCGACAAGACTGGTACCCTTTCACGTCCAAATCTCTCAAACTCTGGGAGAGATTCTCAAAACCAAGGTTGACATGTTTCGAGTTCCTCTCAACATTTTGGAAATCCCGCTGAAACTTTGGGCATTCTGGCGAAGGGTTCCCAATCCCCGACAAGACTGGTACCCTTTCACGTCCAAATCTCTCAAACTCCGGGAGAGATTCTCAAAACCGAGGTTGACATTTTTCGAGTTCCTCTCAACATTTTGGAAATCCCGCTGAAACTTTGGACATTCTGGCGAAGGGTTCCCAATCCCCGACAAGACTGGTACCCTTTCACGTTCAAATCTCTCAAACTCCGGGAGAGATTCTCAAAACCGCGGTTGAAATGTTTCGAGTTCCTCTCAACATTTTGGAAATCCCGCTGAAACTTTGGACATTCTCGCGAAGGGTTCCCAATCCCCGACAAGACTGGTACCCTTTCACGTCCAAATCTCTCAAACTCCGGGAGAGATTCTCAAAACCAAGGTTGACATGTTTCGAGTTCCTCTCAACATTTTGGAAATCCCGCTGAAACTTTGGACATTCTGGCGAAGGGTTCCCAATCCCCGACAAGACTGGTACCCTTTCACGTCCAAATCTCTCAAACTCCGGGAGAGATTCTCAAAACCAAGGGTGATATGTTTCGAGTTCCTCTCAACATTTTGGAAATCCCGCTGAAACTTTGGACATTCTCGCGAAGGGTTCCCAATCCCCGACAAGACTGGTACCCTTTCACGTCCAAATCTCTCAAACTCCGGGAGAGATTCTCAAAACCAAGGTTGACATGTTTCGAGTTCCTCTCAACATTTTGGAAATCCCGCTGAAACTTTGGGCAATCTCGCGAAGGGTTCCCAATCCCCGACAAGACTGGTACCCTTTCACGTCCAAATCTCTCAAACTCCGGGAGAGATTCTCAAAACCAAGGCTGACATGTTTCGAGTTCCTCTCAACATTTTGGAAATCCCGCTGAAACTTTGGACATTCTCGCGAAGGGTTCCCAATCCCCGACAAGACTGGTACCCTTTCACGTCCAAATCTCTCAAACTCCGGGAGAGATTCTCAAAACCGAGGTTGACATGTTTCGAGTTCCTCTCAACATTTTGGAAATCCCGCTGAAACTTTGGGCATTCTGGCAAAGGGTTCCCAATCCCCGACAAGACTGGTACCCTTTCACGTCCAAATCTCTCAAACTCCGGGAGAGATTCTCAAAACCGCGGTTGAAATGTTTCGAGTTCCTCTCAACATTTTGGAAATCCCGCTGAAACTTTGGACATTCTCGCGAAGGGTTCCCAATCCCCGACAAGACTGGTACCCTTTCACGTCCAAATCTCTCAAACTCCGGGAGAGATTCTCAAAACCAAGGTTGACATGTTTCGAGTTCCTCTCAACATTTTGGAAATCCCGCTGAAACTTTGGGCATTCTGGCGAAGGGTTCCCAATCCCCGACAAGACTGGTACCCTTTCACGTCCAAATCTCTCAAACTCCGGGAGAGATTCTCAAAACCGATGTTGACATTTTTCGAGTTCCTCTCAACATTTTGGAAATCCCGCTGAAACTTTGGACATTCTCGCGAAGGGTTCCCAATCCCCGACAAGACTGGTACCCTTTCACGTCCAAATCTCTCAAACTCCGGGAGAGATTCTCAAAACCAAGGCTGACATGATTCGAGTTCCTCTCAACATTTTGGAAATCCCGCTGAAACTTTGGACATTCTCGCGAAGGGTTCCCAATCCCCGACAAGACTGGTACCCTTTCACGTCCAAATCTCTCAAACTCCGGGAGAGATTCTCAAAACCAAGGTTGACATGTTTCGAGTTCCTCTCAACATTTTGGAAATCCCGCTGAAACTTTGGACATTCTGGCGAAGGGTTCCCAATCCCCGACAAGACTGGTACCCTTTCACGTCCAAATCTCTCAAACTCCGGGAGAGATTCTCAAAACCGAGGTTGACATGTTCGAGTTCCTTTCAACATTTTGGAAATCCCGCTGAAACTTTGGACATTCTCGCGAAGGGTTCCCAATCCCCGACAAAAGTGGTACCCTTTCACGTCCAAATCTCTCAAACTCCGGGAGAGATTCTCAAAACCAAGGGTGATATGTTTCGAGTTCCTTTCAACATTTTGGAAATCCCGCTGAAACTTTGGACATTCTGGCGAAGGGTTCCCAATCCCCGACAAGACTGGTACCCTTTCACGTCCAAATCTCTCAAACTCCGGGAGAGATTCTCAAAACCGAGGTTGACATGTTTCGAGTTCCTCTCAACATTTTGGAAATCCCGCTGAAACTTTGGACATTCTGGCAAAGGGTTCCCAATCCCCGACAAGACTGGTACCCTTTCACGTCCAAATCTCTCAAACTCCGGGAGAGATTCTCAAAACCGCGGTTGAAATGTTTCGAGTTCCTCTCAACATTTTGGAAATCCCGCTGAAACTTTGGGCATTCTGGCAAAGGGTTCCCAATCCCCGACAAGACTGGTACCCTTTCACGTCCAAATCTCTCAAACTCCGGGAGAGATTCTCAAAACCGATGTTGACATTTTTCGAGTTCCTCTCAACATTTTGGAAATCCCGCTGAAACTTTGGACATTCTCGCGAAGGGTTCCCAATCCCCGACAAGACTGGTACCCTTTCACGTCCAAATCTCTCAAACTCCGGGAGAGATTCTCAAAACCAAGGCTGACATGTTTCGAGTTCCTCTCAACATTTTGGAAATCCCGCTGAAACTTTGGACATTCTCGCGAAGGGTTCCCAATCCCCGACAAGACTGGTACCCTTTCACGTCCAAATCTCTCAAACTCCGGGAGAGATTCTCAAAACCGAGGTTGACATGTTCGAGTTCCTTTCAACATTTTGGAAATCCCGCTGAAACTTTGGACATTCTCGCGAAGGGTTCCCAATCCCCGACAAGACTGGTACCCTTTCACGTCCAAATCTCTCAAACTCTGGGAGAGATTCTCAAAACCAAGGTTGACATGTTTCGAGTTCCTCTCAACATTTTGGAAATCCCGCTGAAACTTTGGGCATTCTGGCGAAGGGTTCCCAATCCCCGACAAGACTGGTACCCTTTCACGTCCAAATCTCTCAAACTCCGGGAGAGATTCTCAAAACCGAGGTTGACATTTTTCGAGTTCCTCTCAACATTTTGGAAATCCCGCTGAAACTTTGGACATTCTGGCGAAGGGTTCCCAATCCCCGACAAGACTGGTACCCTTTCACGTTCAAATCTCTCAAACTCCGGGAGAGATTCTCAAAACCGCGGTTGAAATGTTTCGAGTTCCTCTCAACATTTTGGAAATCCCGCTGAAACTTTGGACATTCTCGCGAAGGGTTCCCAATCCCCGACAAGACTGGTACCCTTTCACGTCCAAATCTCTCAAACTCCGGGAGAGATTCTCAAAACCAAGGTTGACATGTTTCGAGTTCCTCTCAACATTTTGGAAATCCCGCTGAAACTTTGGACATTCTGGCGAAGGGTTCCCAATCCCCGACAAGACTGGTACCCTTTCACGTCCAAATCTCTCAAACTCCGGGAGAGATTCTCAAAACCAAGGTTGACATGTTTCGAGTTCCTCTCAACATTTTGGAAATCCCGCTGAAACTTTGGGCAATCTCGCGAAGGGTTCCCAATCCCCGACAAGACTGGTACCCTTTCACGTCCAAATCTCTCAAACTCCGGGAGAGATTCTCAAAACCAAGGCTGACATGTTTCGAGTTCCTCTCAACATTTTGGAAATCCCGCTGAAACTTTGGACATTCTCGCGAAGGGTTCCCAATCCCCGACAAGACTGGTACCCTTTCACGTCCAAATCTCTCAAACTCCGGGAGAGATTCTCAAAACCGAGGTTGACATGTTTCGAGTTCCTCTCAACATTTTGGAAATCCCGCTGAAACTTTGGGCATTCTGGCAAAGGGTTCCCAATCCCCGACAAGACTGGTACCCTTTCACGTCCAAATCTCTCAAACTCCGGGAGAGATTCTCAAAACCGCGGTTGAAATGTTTCGAGTTCCTCTCAACATTTTGGAAATCCCGCTGAAACTTTGGACATTCTCGCGAAGGGTTCCCAATCCCCGACAAGACTGGTACCCTTTCACGTCCAAATCTCTCAAACTCCGGGAGAGATTCTCAAAACCAAGGTTGACATGTTTCGAGTTCCTCTCAACATTTTGGAAATCCCGCTGAAACTTTGGGCATTCTGGCGAAGGGTTCCCAATCCCCGACAAGACTGGTACCCTTTCACGTCCAAATCTCTCAAACTCCGGGAGAGATTCTCAAAACCGATGTTGACATTTTTCGAGTTCCTCTCAACATTTTGGAAATCCCGCTGAAACTTTGGACATTCTCGCGAAGGGTTCCCAATCCCCGACAAGACTGGTACCCTTTCACGTCCAAATCTCTCAAACTCCGGGAGAGATTCTCAAAACCAAGGCTGACATGATTCGAGTTCCTCTCAACATTTTGGAAATCCCGCTGAAACTTTGGACATTCTCGCGAAGGGTTCCCAATCCCCGACAAGACTGGTACCCTTTCACGTCCAAATCTCTCAAACTCCGGGAGAGATTCTCAAAACCAAGGTTGACATGTTTCGAGTTCCTCTCAACATTTTGGAAATCCCGCTGAAACTTTGGACATTCTGGCGAAGGGTTCCCAATCCCCGACAAGACTGGTACCCTTTCACGTCCAAATCTCTCAAACTCCGGGAGAGATTCTCAAAACCGAGGTTGACATGTTCGAGTTCCTTTCAACATTTTGGAAATCCCGCTGAAACTTTGGACATTCTCGCGAAGGGTTCCCAATCCCCGACAAGACTGGTACCCTTTCACGTCCAAATCTCTCAAACTCCGGGAGAGATTCTCAAAACCAAGGTTGACATGTTTCGAGTTCCTCTCAACATTTTGGAAATCCCGCTGAAACTTTGGGCATTCTGGCGAAGGGTTCCCAATCCCCGACAAGACTGGTACCCTTTCACGTCCAAATCTCTCAAACTCCGGGAGAGATTCTCAAAACCGAGGTTGACATTTTTCGAGTTCCTCTCAACATTTTGGAAATCCCGCTGAAACTTTGGACATTCTGGCGAAGGGTTCCCAATCCCCGACAAGACTGGTACCCTTTCACGTCCAAATCTCTCAAACTCCGGGAGAGATTCTCAAAACCAAGGGTGATATGTTTCGAGTTCCTCTCAACATTTTGGAAATCCCGCTGAAACTTTGGACATTCTCGCGAAGGGTTCCCAATCCCCGACAAGACTGGTACCCTTTCACGTCCAAATCTCTCAAACTCCGGGAGAGATTCTCAAAACCAAGGTTGACATGTTTCGAGTTCCTCTCAACATTTTGGAAATCCCGCTGAAACTTTGGGCAATCTCGCGAAGGGTTCCCAATCCCCGACAAGATTGGTACCCTTTCACGTCCAAATCTCTCAAACTCCGGGAGAGATTCTCAAAACCGATGTTGACATTTTTCGAGTTCCTCTCAACATTTTGGAAATCCCGCAGAAACTTTGGACATTCTGGCGAAGGGTTCCCAATCCCCGACAAGACTGGTACCCTTTCACGTCCAAATCTCTCAAACTCCGGGAGAGATTCTCAAAACCGAGGTTGACATGTTTCGAGTTCCTTTCAACATTTTGGAAATCCCGCTGAAACTTTGGACATTCTCGCGAAGGGTTCCTAATCCCCGACAAGACTGGTACCCTTTCACGTCCAAATCTCTCAAACTCCGGGAGAGATTCTCAAAACCAAGGCTGACATGTTTCCAGTTCCTTTCAACATTTTGGAAATCCCGCTGAAACTCTGGACATTCTCGCGAAGGGTTCCCAATCCCCGACAAGACTGGTACCCTTTCACGTCCAAATCTCTCAAACTCCGGGAGAGATTCTCAAAACCATGGTTGACATGTTTCGAGTTCCTTACAACATTTTGGAAATCCCGCTGAAACTTTGGTCATTCTCCCGAAGGGTTACCAATCCCCGACAAGATTGGTACCCTTTCACGTCCAAATCTCTCAAACTCCGGGAGAGATTCTCAAAACCAAGGTTGACATGTTTCGAGTTCCTCTCAACATTTTGGAAATCCCGCTGAAACTTTGGACATTCTCACGAAGGGTTCCCAATCCCCGACAAGATTGGTACCCTTTCACGTCCAAATCGCTCAAACTCAGGGAGAGATTCTCAAAACCATGGTTTACATGTTTCGAGATCCTTTCAACATTTTGGAAATCCCGCTGAAACTTTGGACATTCTCGTGAAGGGTTCCCAATCGTAGACAAGATTGGTACCCTTTCACGTCCAAATCTCTCAAACTCCGGGAGAGATTCTCAAAACCAAGGTTGACATGTTTCGAGTTCCTTTCAACATTTTGGAAATCCCGCTGAAACTTTGGACATTCTCGCGAAGGGTTCCCGATCCCCGACAAGACTGGTACCCTTTCACGTCCAAATCTCTCAAACTCCGGGAGAGATTCTCAAAACCAAGTTTGACATGTTTCGAGTTCCTCTCAACATTTTGGAAATCCCGCTGAAACTTTGGACATTCTCGCGAAGGGTTCCCGATCCCCGACAAGATTGGTACCCTTTCACGTCCAAATCTCTCAAACTACGAAAGAGATTCTCAAAACCAAGCTTGACATGTTTCGAGTTCCTTTCAACATTTTGGAAATCCCGCTGAAACTTTGGACATTCTCGCGAAGGGTTCCCAATCCCCGACAAGATTGGTACCCTTTCACGTCCAAATCTCTCAAACTCCGGGAGAGATTCTCAAAACCAAGGTTGACATATTTCGAGTTCCTTTCAACATTTTGGAAATCCCGCTGAAACTTTGGACATTCTGGTGAAGGGTTCCCAATCCCCGACAAGACTGGTACCCTTTCACGTCCAAATCTCTCAAACTCCGGGAGAGATTCTCAAAACCAAGGTTGACATGTTTCGAGTTCCTTTCAACATTTTGGAAATCCCGCTGAAACTTTGGGCATTCTCGCGAAGGGTTCCCGATCCCCGACAAGATTGGTACCCTTTCACGTCCAAATCTCTCAAACTCCGGGAGAGATTCTCAAAACCAAGGTTGACATGTTTCGAGTTCCTTTCAACATTTTGGAAATCCCGCTTGAACTTTGGACATTCTCGCGAAGGGTTCCCAATCCCCGACAAGATTGGTACCCTTTCACGTCCAAATCTCTCAAACTCCGGGAGAGATTCTCAAAACCGAGGTTGACATGGTTCGAGTTCCTTTCAACATTTTGGAAATCCCGCTGAAACTTTGGACATTCTGGCGAAGGGTTCCCAATCCCCGACAAGATTGGTACCCTTTCACGTCCAAATCTCTCAAACTCCGGGAGAGATTCTCAAAACCATGGTTGACATGGTTCGAGTTCCTTTCAACATTTTGGAAATCCCGCTGAAACTTTGGACATTCTCGCGAAGGGTTCCTAATCCCCGACAAGATTGGTACCCTTTCACGTCCAAATCTCTCAAACTCCGGGAGAGATTCTCAAAACCAAGGTTGACATGTTTCGAGTTCCTCTCAACATTTTGGAAATCCCGCTGAAACTTTGGACATTCTCGCGAAGGGTTCCCAATCCCCGACAAGACTGGTACCCTTTCACGTCCAAATCTCTCAAACTCCGGGAGAGATTCTCAAAACCAAGGTTGACATGATTCGAGTTCCTTTCAACATTTTGGAAATCCCGCTGAAACTTTGGACATTCTCGCGAAGGGTTCCCGATCCCCGACAAGACTGGTACCCTTTCACGTCCAAATCTCTCAAACTCCGGGAGAGATTCTCAAAACCGAGGTTGACATTTTTCGAGTTCCTCTCAACATTTTGGAAATCCCGCTGAAACTTTGGACATTCTCGCGAAGGGTTCCCAATCCCCGACAAGACTGGTACCCTTTCACGTCCAAATCTCTCAAACTCCGGGAGAGATTCTCAAAACCATGGCTGACATGTTTCGAGTTCCTCTCAACATTTTGGAAATCCCGCTGAAACTTTGGACATTCTGGTGAAGGGTTCCCAATCCCCGACAAGACTGGTACCCTTTCACGTCCAAATCTCTCAAACTCCGGGAGAGATTCTCAAAACCAAGGTTGACATGTTTCGAGTTCCTTTCAACATTTTGGAAATCCCGCTGAAACTTTGGGCATTCTCGCGAAGGGTTCCCGATCCCCGACAAGATTGGTACCCTTTCACGTCCAAATCTCTCAAACTCCGGGAGAGATTCTCAAAACCGAGGTTGACATGTTTCGAGTTCCTTTCAACATTTTGGAAATCCCGCTTGAACTTTGGACATTCTCGCGAAGGGTTCCCAATCCCCGACAAGATTGGTACCCTTTCACGTCCAAATCTCTCAAACTCCGGGAGAGATTCTCAAAACCGAGGTTGACATGGTTCGAGTTCCTTTCAACATTTTGGAAATCCCGCTGAAACTTTGGACATTCTGGCGAAGGGTTCCCAATCCCCGACAAGATTGGTACCCTTTCACGTCCAAATCTCTCAAACTCCGGGAGAGATTCTCAAAACCATGGTTGACATGGTTCGAGTTCCTTTCAACATTTTGGAAATTCCGCTGAAACTTTGGACATTCTCGCGAAGGGTTCCCGATCCCCGACAAGATTGGTACCCTTTCACGTCCAAATCTCTCAAACTCCGGGAGAGATTCTCAAAACCAAGGTTGACATGTTTCGAGTTCCTTTCAACATTTTGGAAATCCCGCTGAAACTTTGGACATTCTGGCGAAGGGTTCCCAATCCCCGACAAGACTGGTACCCTTTCACGTCCAAATCTCTCAAACTCCGGGAGAGATTCTCAAAACCAAGGTTGACATGTTTCGAGTTCCTTTCAACATTTTCGAAATCCCGCTGAAACTTTGGACATTCTCGCGAAGGGTTCCTAATCCCCGACAAGATTGGTACCCTTTCACGTCCAAATCTCTCAAACTCTGGGAGATATTCTCAAAACCAAGGTTGACATGTTTCGAGTTCCTCTCAACATTTTGGAAATCCCGCTGAAACTTTGGACATTCTCGAGAAGGGTTCCCAATCCCCGACAAGATTGGTACCCTTTCACGTCCAAATCTCTCAAACTCCGGGAGAGATTCTCAAAACCATGGTTGACATGGTTCGAGTTCCTTTCAACATTTTGGAAATCCCGCTGAAACTTTGGACATTCTCGCGAAGGGTTCCCAATCCCCGACAAGATTGGTACCCTTTCACGTCCAAATCTCTCAAACTCCGGGAGAGATTCTCAAAACCAAGGTTGACATGTTTCGAGTTCCTTTCAACATTTTGGAAATCCCGCTGAAACTTTGGACATTCTCGCGAAGGGTTCCCAATCCCCGACAAGACTGGTACCCTTTCACGTCCAATTCTCTCAAACTCCGGGAGAGATTCTCAAAACCAAGGTTGACATGTTTCGAGTTCCTTTCAACATTTTGGAAATCCCGCTGAAACTTTGGGCATTCTCGCGAAGGGTTCCCGATCCCCGACAAGATTGGTACCCTTTCACGTCCAAATCTCTCAAACTCCGGGAGAGATTCTCAAAACCAAGGTTGACATGTTTCGAGTTCCTTTCAACATTTTGGAAATCCCGCTGAAACTTTGGACATTCTCGCGAAGGGTTCCCGATCCCCGACAAGATTGGTACCCTTTCACGTCCAAATCTCTCAAACTCCGGGAGAGATTCTCAAAACCAAGGTTGACATGTTTCGAGTTCCTCTCAACATTTTGGAAATCCCGCTGAAACTTTGGACATCTGGCGAAGGGTTCCCAATCCCCGACAAGACTGGTACCCTTTCACGTCCAAATCTCTCAAACTCCGGGAGAGATTCTCAAAACCAAGGTTGACATGATTCGAGTTCCTTTCAACATTTTGGAAATCCCGCTGAAACTTTGGACATTCTCGCGAAGGGTTCCCGATCCCCGACAAGACTGGTACCCTTTCACGTCCAAATCTCTCAAACTCCGGGAGAGATTCTCAAAACCAAGTTTGACATGTTTCGAGTTCCTCTCAACATTTTGGAAATCCCGCTGAAACTTTGGACATTCTCGCGAAGGGTTCCCGATCCCCGACAAGATTGGTACCCTTTCACGTCCAAATCTCTCAAACTACGAAAGAGATTCTCAAAACCAAGCTTGACATGTTTCGAGTTCCTTTCAACATTTTGGAAATCCCGCTGAAACTTTGGACATTCTCGCGAAGGGTTCCCAATCCCCGACAAGATTGGTACCCTTTCACGTCCAAATCTCTCAAACTCCGGGAGAGATTCTCAAAACCGAGGTTGACATGTTTCGAGTGCCTTTCAACATTTTCGAAATCCCGCTGAAACTTTGGTCATTCTCGCGAAGGGTTCCCAATCCCCAACAAGATTGGTACCCTTTCACGTCCAAATCTCTCAAACTCCGGGAGAGATTCTCAAAACCGAGGTTGACATGTTTCGGGTTCATTTCAACATTTTGGAAATCCTGCTGAAACTTTGGACATTCTCGCGAAGGGTTCCTAATCCCCGACTAGATTGGTACCCTTTCACGTCCAAATCTCTCAAACTCCGGGAGAGATTCTCAAAACCAAGGTTGACATGTTTCGAGTTCCTTTCAACATTTTGGAAATCCCGCTGAAACTTTGGACATTCTCGCGAAGGGTTCCCAATCCCCGACAAGATTGTTACCCTTTCACGTCCAAATCTCTCAAACTCCGGGAGAGATTCTCAAAACCAAGCTTGACATGTTTCGAGTTCCTTTCAACATTTTGGAAATCCCGCTGAAACTTTGGACATTCTCGCGAAGGGTTCCCAATCCCCGACAAGATTGGTACCCTTTCACGTCCAAATCTCTCAAACTCCGGGAGAGATTCTCAAAACCAAGGTTGACATATTTCGAGTTCCTTTCAACATTTTGGAAATCCCGCTGAAACTTTGGACATTCTGGTGAAGGGTTCCCAATCCCCGACAAGACTGGTACCCTTTCACGTCCAAATCTCTCAAACTCCGGGAGAGATTCTCAAAACCAAGGTTGACATGTTTCGAGTTCCTTTCAACATTTTGGAAATCCCGCTGAAACTTTGGGCATTCTCGCGAAGGGTTCCCGATCCCCGACAAGATTGGTACCCTTTCACGTCCAAATCTCTCAAACTCCGGGAGAGATTCTCAAAACCAAGGTTGACATGTTTCGAGTTCCTTTCAACATTTTGGAAATCCCGCTTGAACTTTGGACATTCTCGCGAAGGGTTCCCAATCCCCGACAAGATTGGTACCCTTTCACGTCCAAATCTCTCAAACTCCGGGAGAGATTCTCAAAACCGAGGTTGACATGGTTCGAGTTCCTTTCAACATTTTGGAAATCCCGCTGAAACTTTGGACATTCTGGCGAAGGGTTCCCAATCCCCGACAAGATTGGTACCCTTTCACGTCCAAATCTCTCAAACTCCGGGAGAGATTCTCAAAACCATGGTTGACATGGTTCGAGTTCCTTTCAACATTTTGGAAATCCCGCTGAAACTTTGGACATTCTCGCGAAGGGTTCCTAATCCCCGACAAGATTGGTACCCTTTCACGTCCAAATCTCTCAAACTCCGGGAGAGATTCTCAAAACCAAGGTTGACATGTTTCGAGTTCCTCTCAACATTTTGGAAATCCCGCTGAAACTTTGGACATTCTCGCGAAGGGTTCCCAATCCCCGACAAGACTGGTACCCTTTCACGTCCAAATCTCTCAAACTCCGGGAGAGATTCTCAAAACCAAGGTTGACATGATTCGAGTTCCTTTCAACATTTTGGAAATCCCGCTGAAACTTTGGACATTCTCGCGAAGGGTTCCCGATCCCCGACAAGACTGGTACCCTTTCACGTCCAAATCTCTCAAACTCCGGGAGAGATTCTCAAAACCGAGGTTGACATTTTTCGAGTTCCTCTCAACATTTTGGAAATCCCGCTGAAACTTTGGACATTCTCGCGAAGGGTTCCCAATCCCCGACAAGACTGGTACCCTTTCACGTCCAAATCTCTCAAACTCCGGGAGAGATTCTCAAAACCATGGCTGACATGTTTCGAGTTCCTCTCAACATTTTGGAAATCCCGCTGAAACTTTGGACATTCTGGTGAAGGGTTCCCAATCCCCGACAAGACTGGTACCCTTTCACGTCCAAATCTCTCAAACTCCGGGAGAGATTCTCAAAACCAAGGTTGACATGTTTCGAGTTCCTTTCAACATTTTGGAAATCCCGCTGAAACTTTGGGCATTCTCGCGAAGGGTTCCCGATCCCCGACAAGATTGGTACCCTTTCACGTCCAAATCTCTCAAACTCCGGGAGAGATTCTCAAAACCGAGGTTGACATGTTTCGAGTTCCTTTCAACATTTTGGAAATCCCGCTTGAACTTTGGACATTCTCGCGAAGGGTTCCCAATCCCCGACAAGATTGGTACCCTTTCACGTCCAAATCTCTCAAACTCCGGGAGAGATTCTCAAAACCGAGGTTGACATGGTTCGAGTTCCTTTCAACATTTTGGAAATCCCGCTGAAACTTTGGACATTCTGGCGAAGGGTTCCCAATCCCCGACAAGATTGGTACCCTTTCACGTCCAAATCTCTCAAACTCCGGGAGAGATTCTCAAAACCATGGTTGACATGGTTCGAGTTCCTTTCAACATTTTGGAAATTCCGCTGAAACTTTGGACATTCTCGCGAAGGGTTCCCGATCCCCGACAAGATTGGTACCCTTTCACGTCCAAATCTCTCAAACTCCGGGAGAGATTCTCAAAACCAAGGTTGACATGTTTCGAGTTCCTTTCAACATTTTCGAAATCCCGCTGAAACTTTGGACATTCTCGCGAAGGGTTCCTAATCCCCGACAAGATTGGTACCCTTTCACGTCCAAATCTCTCAAACTCTGGGAGATATTCTCAAAACCAAGGTTGACATGTTTCGAGTTCCTCTCAACATTTTGGAAATCCCGCTGAAACTTTGGACATTCTCGAGAAGGGTTCCCAATCCCCGACAAGATTGGTACCCTTTCACGTCCAAATCTCTCAAACTCCGGGAGAGATTCTCAAAACCATGGTTGACATGGTTCGAGTTCCTTTCAACATTTTGGAAATCCCGCTGAAACTTTGGACATTCTCGCGAAGGGTTCCCAATCCCCGACAAGATTGGTACCCTTTCACGTCCAAATCTCTCAAACTCCGGGAGAGATTCTCAAAACCAAGGTTGACATGTTTCGAGTTCCTTTCAACATTTTGGAAATCCCGCTGAAACTTTGGACATTCTCGCGAAGGGTTCCCAATCCCCGACAAGACTGGTACCCTTTCACGTCCAATTCTCTCAAACTCCGGGAGAGATTCTCAAAACCAAGGTTGACATGTTTCGAGTTCCTTTCAACATTTTGGAAATCCCGCTGAAACTTTGGGCATTCTCGCGAAGGGTTCCCGATCCCCGACAAGATTGGTACCCTTTCACGTCCAAATCTCTCAAACTCCGGGAGAGATTCTCAAAACCAAGGTTGACATGTTTCGAGTTCCTTTCAACATTTTGGAAATCCCGCTGAAACTTTGGACATTCTCGCGAAGGGTTCCCGATCCCCGACAAGATTGGTACCCTTTCACGTCCAAATCTCTCAAACTCCGGGAGAGATTCTCAAAACCAAGGTTGACATGTTTCGAGTTCCTCTCAACATTTTGGAAATCCCGCTGAAACTTTGGACATCTGGCGAAGGGTTCCCAATCCCCGACAAGACTGGTACCCTTTCACGTCCAAATCTCTCAAACTCCGGGAGAGATTCTCAAAACCAAGGTTGACATGATTCGAGTTCCTTTCAACATTTTGGAAATCCCGCTGAAACTTTGGACATTCTCGCGAAGGGTTCCCGATCCCCGACAAGACTGGTACCCTTTCACGTCCAAATCTCTCAAACTCCGGGAGAGATTCTCAAAACCAAGTTTGACATGTTTCGAGTTCCTCTCAACATTTTGGAAATCCCGCTGAAACTTTGGACATTCTCGCGAAGGGTTCCCGATCCCCGACAAGATTGGTACCCTTTCACGTCCAAATCTCTCAAACTACGAAAGAGATTCTCAAAACCAAGCTTGACATGTTTCGAGTTCCTTTCAACATTTTGGAAATCCCGCTGAAACTTTGGACATTCTCGCGAAGGGTTCCCAATCCCCGACAAGATTGGTACCCTTTCACGTCCAAATCTCTCAAACTCCGGGAGAGATTCTCAAAACCGAGGTTGACATGTTTCGAGTGCCTTTCAACATTTTCGAAATCCCGCTGAAACTTTGGTCATTCTCGCGAAGGGTTCCCAATCCCCAACAAGATTGGTACCCTTTCACGTCCAAATCTCTCAAACTCCGGGAGAGATTCTCAAAACCGAGGTTGACATGTTTCGGGTTCATTTCAACATTTTGGAAATCCTGCTGAAACTTTGGACATTCTCGCGAAGGGTTCCTAATCCCCGACTAGATTGGTACCCTTTCACGTCCAAATCTCTCAAACTCCGGGAGAGATTCTCAAAACCAAGGTTGACATGTTTCGAGTTCCTTTCAACATTTTGGAAATCCCGCTGAAACTTTGGACATTCTCGCGAAGGGTTCCCAATCCCCGACAAGATTGTTACCCTTTCACGTCCAAATCTCTCAAACTCCGGGAGAGATTCTCAAAACCAAGGTTGACATGTTTCGAGTTCCTTTCAACATTTTGGAAATCCCGCTGAAACCTTGGGCATTCTGGCGAAGGGTTCCCAATCCCCGACAAGACTGGTACCCTTTCACGTCCAAATCTCTCAAACTCCGGGAGAGATTCTCAAAACCGAGGTTGACATTTTTCGAGTTCCTCTCAACATTTTGGAAATCCCGCTGAAACTTTGGACATTCTCGCGAAGGGTTCCCAATCCCCGACAAGACTGGTACCCTTTCACGTCCAAATCTCTCAAACTCCGGGAGAGATTCTCAAAACCAAGGCTGACATGTTTCGAGTTCCTCTCAACATTTTGGAAATCCCGCTGAAACTTTGGACATTCTCGCGAAGGGTTCCCAATCCCCGACAAGACTGGTACCCTTTCACGTCCAAATCTCTCAAACTCCGGGAGAGATTCTCAAAACCGAGGTTGACATGTTTCGAGTTCCTCTCAACATTTTGGAAATCCCGCTGAAACTTTGGACATTCTCGCGAAGGGTTCCCAATCCCCGACAAGACTGGTACCCTTTCACGTCCAAATCTCTCAAACTCCGGGAGAGATTCTCAAAACCAAGGTTGACATGTTTCGAGTTCCTCTCAACATTTTGGAAATCCCGCTGAAACTTTGGGCATTCTGGCGAAGGGTTCCCAATCCCCGACAAGACTGGTACCCTTTCACGTCCAAATCTCTCAAACTCCGGGAGAGATTCTCAAAACCGATGTTGACATTTTTCGAGTTCCTCTCAACATTTTGGAAATCCCGCTGAAACTTTGGACATTCTCGCGAAGGGTTCCCAATCCCCGACAAGACTGGTACCCTTTCACGTCCAAATCTCTCAAACTCCGGGAGAGATTCTCAAAACCAAGGCTGACATGTTTCGAGTTCCTCTCAACATTTTGGAAATCCCGCTGAAACTTTGGACAATCTCGCGAAGGGTTCCCAATCCCCGACAAGATTGGTACCCTTTCACGTCCAAATCTCTCAAACTCCGGGAGAGATTCTCAAAACCAAGGTTGACATGTTTCGAGTTCCTCTCAA
The DNA here is from genome assembly GCF_964273445.1 of Streptopelia decaocto. Taxonomy (NCBI): domain Eukaryota; kingdom Metazoa; phylum Chordata; class Aves; order Columbiformes; family Columbidae; genus Streptopelia; species Streptopelia decaocto. Next base: position 535,002 of record NW_028116552.1, on the reverse strand, counting down.
CATTTTGGAAATCCCGCTGAAACTTTGGACATTCTGGCGAAGGGTTCCCAATCCCCGACAAGACTGGTACCCTTTCACGTCCAAATCTCTCAAACTCCGGGAGAGATTCTCAAAACCGAGGTTGACATGTTCGAGTTCCTTTCAACATTTTGGAAATCCCGCTGAAACTTTGGACATTCTCGCGAAGGGTTCCCAATCCCCGACAAGACTGGTACCCTTTCACGTCCAAATCTCTCAAACTCCGGGAGAGATTCTCAAAACCAAGGTTGACATGTTTCGAGTTCCTCTCAACATTTTGGAAATCCCGCTGAAACTTTGGACATCTGGCGAAGGGTTCCCAATCCCCGACAAGACTGGTACCCTTTCACGTCCAAATCTCTCAAACTCCGGGAGAGATTCTCAAAACCAAGGTTGACATGATTCGAGTTCCTTTCAACATTTTGGAAATCCCGCTGAAACTTTGGACATTCTCGCGAAGGGTTCCCGATCCCCGACAAGACTGGTACCCTTTCACGTCCAAATCTCTCAAACTCCGGGAGAGATTCTCAAAACCAAGTTTGACATGTTTCGAGTTCCTCTCAACATTTTGGAAATCCCGCTGAAACTTTGGACATTCTCGCGAAGGGTTCCCGATCCCCGACAAGATTGGTACCCTTTCACGTCCAAATCTCTCAAACTACGAAAGAGATTCTCAAAACCAAGCTTGACATGTTTCGAGTTCCTTTCAACATTTTGGAAATCCCGCTGAAACTTTGGACATTCTCGCGAAGGGTTCCCAATCCCCGACAAGATTGGTACCCTTTCACGTCCAAATCTCTCAAACTCCGGGAGAGATTCTCAAAACCGAGGTTGACATGTTTCGAGTGCCTTTCAACATTTTCGAAATCCCGCTGAAACTTTGGTCATTCTCGCGAAGGGTTCCCAATCCCCAACAAGATTGGTACCCTTTCACGTCCAAATCTCTCAAACTCCGGGAGAGATTCTCAAAACCGAGGTTGACATGTTTCGAGTTCCTTTCAACATTTTGGAAATCCTGCTGAAACTTTGGACATTCTCGCGAAGGGTTCCCGATCCCCGACAAGATTGGTACCCTTTCACGTCCAAATCTCTCAAACTCCGGGAGAGATTCTCAAAACCATGGTTGACATGGTTCGAGTTCCTTTCAACATTTTGGAAATCCCGCTGAAACTTTGGGCATTCTCGCGAAGGGTTCCCGATCCCCGACAAGATTGGTACCCTTTCACGTCCAAATCTCTCAAACTCCGGGAGAGATTCTCAAAACCAAGGGTGGCATGGTTCGAGTTCCTCTCAACATTTTGGAAATCCCGCTGAAACTTTGGACATTCTCGCGAAGGGTTCCCGATCCCCGACAAGATTGGTACCCTTTCACGTCCAAATCTCTCAAACTCCGGGAGAGATTCTCAAAACCAAGGTTGACATGTTTCGAGTTCCTTTCAACATTTTGGAAATCCCGCTGAAACTTTGGACATTCTCGCGAAGGGTTCCCAATCCCCGACAAGATTGGTACCCTTTCACGTCCAAATCTCTCAAACTCCGGGAGAGATTCTCAAAACCGAGGTTGACATGTTTCGAGTTCCTTTCAACATTTTGGAAATCCCGCTGAAACGTTGGTTATTCTCGCGAAGGGTTCCCAATCCCCAACAAGATTGGTACCCTTTCACGTCCAAATCTCTCAAACTCCGGGAGAGATTCTCGAAACCAAGGTTGACATGTTTCGGGTTCATTTCAACATTTTGGAAATCCTGCTGAAGCTTTGGACATTCTCGCGAAGGGTTCCTAATCCCCGACTAGATTGGTACCCTTTCACGTCCAAATCTCTCAAACTCCGGGGGAGATTCTCAAAACCAAGGTTGACATGTTTCGGGTTCATTTCAACATTTTGGAAATCCTGCTGAAACTTTGGACATTCTCGCGAAGGGTTCCTAATCCCCGACTAGATTGGTACCCTTTCACGTCCAAATCTCTCAAACTCCGGGAGAGATTCTCAAAACCAAGGTTGACATGTTTCGAGTTCCTTTCAACATTTTGGAAATCCCGCTGAAACTTTGGACATTCTCGCGAAGGGTTCCCAATCCCCGACAAGATTGTTACCCTTTCACGTCCAAATCTCTCAAACTCCGGGAGAGATTCTCAAAACCAAGGTTGACATGTTTCGAGTTCCTTTCAACATTTTGGAAATCCCGCTGAAACTTTGGGCATTCTGGCGAAGGGTTCCCAATCCCCGACAAGACTGGTACCCTTTCACGTCCAAATCTCTCAAACTCCGGGAGAGATTCTCAAAACCGAGGTTGACATTTTTCGAGTTCCTCTCAACATTTTGGAAATCCCGCTGAAACTTTGGACATTCTCGCGAAGGGTTCCCAATCCCCGACAAGACTGGTACCCTTTCACGTCCAAATCTCTCAAACTCCGGGAGAGATTCTCAAAACCAAGGCTGACATGTTTCGAGTTCCTCTCAACATTTTGGAAATCCCGCTGAAACTTTGGACATTCTCGCGAAGGGTTCCCAATCCCCGACAAGACTGGTACCCTTTCACGTCCAAATCTCTCAAACTCCGGGAGAGATTCTCAAAACCGAGGTTGACATGTTTCGAGTTCCTCTCAACATTTTGGAAATCCCGCTGAAACTTTGGACATTCTCGCGAAGGGTTCCCAATCCCCGACAAGACTGGTACCCTTTCACGTCCAAATCTCTCAAACTCCGGGAGAGATTCTCAAAACCGCGGTTGAAATGTTTCGAGTTCCTCTCAACATTTTGGAAATCCCGCTGAAACTTTGGACATTCTCGCGAAGGGTTCCCAATCCCCGACAAGACTGGTACCCTTTCACGTCCAAATCTCTCAAACTCCGGGAGAGATTCTCAAAACCAAGGTTGACATGTTTCGAGTTCCTCTCAACATTTTGGAAATCCCGCTGAAACTTTGGGCATTCTGGCGAAGGGTTCCCAATCCCCGACAAGACTGGTACCCTTTCACGTCCAAATCTCTCAAACTCCGGGAGAGATTCTCAAAACCGATGTTGACATTTTTCGAGTTCCTCTCAACATTTTGGAAATCCCGCTGAAACTTTGGACATTCTCGCGAAGGGTTCCCAATCCCCGACAAGACTGGTACCCTTTCACGTCCAAATCTCTCAAACTCCGGGAGAGATTCTCAAAACCAAGGCTGACATGTTTCGAGTTCCTCTCAACATTTTGGAAATCCCGCTGAAACTTTGGACAATCTCGCGAAGGGTTCCCAATCCCCGACAAGATTGGTACCCTTTCACGTCCAAATCTCTCAAACTCCGGGAGAGATTCTCTAAACCAAGGTTGACATGTTTCGAGTTCCTCTCAACATTTTGGAAATCCCGCTGAAACTTTGGACATTCTCGCGAAGGGTTCCCAATCCCCGACAAGACTGGTACCCTTTCACGTCCAAATCTCTCAAACTCCGGGAGAGATTCTCAAAACCGAGGTTGACATGTTCGAGTTCCTTTCAACATTTTGGAAATCCCGCTGAAACTTTGGACATTCTCGCGATGGGTTCCCAATCCCCGACAAGACTGGTACCCTTTCACGTCCAAATCTCTCAAACTCTGGGAGAGATTCTCAAAACCAAGGTTGACATGTTTCGAGTTCCTCTCAACATTTTGGAAATCCCGCTGAAACTTTGGGCATTCTGGCGAAGGGTTCCCAATCCCCGACAAGACTGGTACCCTTTCACGTCCAAATCTCTCAAACTCCGGGAGAGATTCTCAAAACCGAGGTTGACATTTTTCGAGTTCCTCTCAACATTTTGGAAATCCCGCTGAAACTTTGGACATTCTGGAGAAGGGTTCCCAATCCCCGACAAGACTGGTACCCTTTCACGTCCAAATCTCTCAAACTCCGGGAGAGATTCTCAAAACCAAGGGTGATATGTTTCGAGTTCCTCTCAACATTTTGGAAATCCCGCTGAAACTTTGGACATTCTCGCGAAGGGTTCCCAATCCCCGACAAGACTGGTACCCTTTCACGTCCAAATCCCTCAAACTCCGGGAGAGATTCTCAAAACCAAGGTTGACATGTTTCGAGTTCCTCTCAACATTTTGGAAATCCCGCTGAAACTTTGGACATTCTGGCGAAGGGTTCCCAATCCCCGACAAGACTGGTACCCTTTCACGTCCAAATCTCTCAAACTCCGGGAGAGATTCTCAAAACCAAGGGTGATATGTTTCGAGTTCCTCTCAACATTTTGGAAATCCCGCTGAAACTTTGGACATTCTCGCGAAGGGTTCCCAATCCCCGACAAGACTGGTACCCTTTCACGTCCAAATCTCTCAAACTCCGGGAGAGATTCTCAAAACCAAGGTTGACATGTTTCGAGTTCCTCTCAACATTTTGGAAATCCCGCTGAAACTTTGGGCATTCTGGCGAAGGGTTCCCAATCCCCGACAAGACTGGTACCCTTTCACGTCCAAATCTCTCAAACTCCGGGAGAGATTCTCAAAACCGATGTTGACATTTTTCGAGTTCCTCTCAACATTTTGGAAATCCCGCTGAAACTTTGGACATTCTCGCGAAGGGTTCCCAATCCCCGACAAGACTGGTACCCTTTCACGTCCAAATCTCTCAAACTCCGGGAGAGATTCTCAAAACCAAGGCTGACATGTTTCGAGTTCCTCTCAACATTTTGGAAATCCCGCTGAAACTTTGGACAATCTCGCGAAGGGTTCCCAATCCCCGACAAGATTGGTACCCTTTCACGTCCAAATCTCTCAAACTCCGGGAGAGATTCTCTAAACCAAGGTTGACATGTTTCGAGTTCCTCTCAACATTTTGGAAATCCCGCTGAAACTTTGGACATTCTCGCGAAGGGTTCCCAATCCCCGACAAGACTGGTACCCTTTCACGTCCAAATCTCTCAAACTCCGGGAGAGATTCTCAAAACCGAGGTTGACATGTTCGAGTTCCTTTCAACATTTTGGAAATCCCGCTGAAACTTTGGACATTCTCGCGATGGGTTCCCAATCCCCGACAAGACTGGTACCCTTTCACGTCCAAATCTCTCAAACTCTGGGAGAGATTCTCAAAACCAAGGTTGACATGTTTCGAGTTCCTCTCAACATTTTGGAAATCCCGCTGAAACTTTGGGCATTCTGGCGAAGGGTTCCCAATCCCCGACAAGACTGGTACCCTTTCACGTCCAAATCTCTCAAACTCCGGGAGAGATTCTCAAAACCGAGGTTGACATTTTTCGAGTTCCTCTCAACATTTTGGAAATCCCGCTGAAACTTTGGACATTCTGGAGAAGGGTTCCCAATCCCCGACAAGACTGGTACCCTTTCACGTCCAAATCTCTCAAACTCCGGGAGAGATTCTCAAAACCAAGGGTGATATGTTTCGAGTTCCTCTCAACATTTTGGAAATCCCGCTGAAACTTTGGACATTCTCGCGAAGGGTTCCCAATCCCCGACAAGACTGGTACCCTTTCACGTCCAAATCCCTCAAACTCCGGGAGAGATTCTCAAAACCAAGGTTGACATGTTTCGAGTTCCTCTCAACATTTTGGAAATCCCGCTGAAACTTTGGACATTCTGGCGAAGGGTTCCCAATCCCCGACAAGACTGGTACCCTTTCACGTCCAAATCTCTCAAACTCCGGGAGAGATTCTCAAAACCAAGGGTGATATGTTTCGAGTTCCTCTCAACATTTTGGAAATCCCGCTGAAACTTTGGACATTCTCGCGAAGGGTTCCCAATCCCCGACAAGACTGGTACCCTTTCACGTCCAAATCTCTCAAACTCCGGGAGAGATTCTCAAAACCAAGGTTGACATGTTTCGAGTTCCTCTCAACATTTTGGAAATCCCGCTGAAACTTTGGGCAATCTCGCGAAGGGTTCCCAATCCCCGACAAGACTGGTACCCTTTCACGTCCAAATCTCTCAAACTCCGGGAGAGATTCTCAAAACCAAGGCTGACATGTTTCGAGTTCCTCTCAACATTTTGGAAATCCCGCTGAAACTTTGGACATTCTCGCGAAGGGTTCCCAATCCCCGACAAGACTGGTACCCTTTCACGTCCAAATCTCTCAAACTCCGGGAGAGATTCTCAAAACCGAGGTTGACATGTTTCGAGTTCCTCTCAACATTTTGGAAATCCCGCTGAAACTTTGGGCATTCTGGCAAAGGGTTCCCAATCCCCGACAAGACTGGTACCCTTTCACGTCCAAATCTCTCAAACTCCGGGAGAGATTCTCAAAACCGCGGTTGAAATGTTTCGAGTTCCTCTCAACATTTTGGAAATCCCGCTGAAATTTGGACATTCTCGCGAAGGGTTCCCAATCCCCGACAAGACTGGTACCCTTTCACGTCCAAATCTCTCAAACTCCGGGAGAGATTCTCCAAACCAAGGTTGACATGTTTCGAGTTCCTCTCAACATTTTGGAAATCCCGCTGAAACTTTGGGCATTCTGGCGAAGGGTTCCCAATCCCCGACAAGACTGGTACCCTTTCACGTCCAAATCTCTCAAACTCCGGGAGAGATTCTCAAAACCGCGGTTGAAATGTTTCGAGTTCCTCTCAACATTTTGGAAATCCCGCTGAAACTTTGGACATTCTCGCGAAGGGTTCCCAATCCCCGACAAGACTGGTACCCTTTCACGTCCAAATCTCTCAAACTCCGGGAGAGATTCTCAAAACCAAGGTTGACATGTTTCGAGTTCCTCTCAACATTTTGGAAATCCCGCTGAAACTTTGGGCATTCTGGCGAAGGGTTCCCAATCCCCGACAAGACTGGTACCCTTTCACGTCCAAATCTCTCAAACTCCGGGAGAGATTCTCAAAACCGATGTTGACATTTTTCGAGTTCCTCTCAACATTTTGGAAATCCCGCTGAAACTTTGGACATTCTCGCGAAGGGTTCCCAATCCCCGACAAGACTGGTACCCTTTCACGTCCAAATCTCTCAAACTCCGGGAGAGATTCTCAAAACCAAGGCTGACATGTTTCGAGTTCCTCTCAACATTTTGGAAATCCCGCTGAAACTTTGGACATTCTCGCGAAGGGTTCCCAATCCCCGACAAGACTGGTACCCTTTCACGTCCAAATCTCTCAAACTCCGGGAGAGATTCTCAAAACCAAGGTTGACATGGTTCGAGTTCCTCTCAACATTTTGGAAATCCCGCTGAAACTTTGGACATTCTGGCGAAGGGTTCCCAATCCCCGACAAGACTGGTACCCTTTCACGTCCAAATCTCTCAAACTCCGGGAGAGATTCTCAAAACCGAGGTTGACATGTTCGAGTTCCTTTCAACATTTTGGAAATCCCGCTGAAACTTTGGACATTCTCGCGAAGGGTTCCCAATCCCCGACAAGACTGGTACCCTTTCACGTCCAAATCTCTCAAACTCTGGGAGAGATTCTCAAAACCAAGGTTGACATGTTTCGAGTTCCTCTCAACATTTTGGAAATCCCGCTGAAACTTTGGGCATTCTGGCGAAGGGTTCCCAATCCCCGACAAGACTGGTACCCTTTCACGTCCAAATCCCTCAAACTCCGGGAGAGATTCTCAAAACCAAGGTTGACATGTTTCGAGTTCCTCTCAACATTTTGGAAATCCCGCTGAAACTTTGGACATTCTGGCGAAGGGTTCCCAATCCCCGACAAGACTGGTACCCTTTCACGTCCAAATCTCTCAAACTCCGGGAGAGATTCTCAAAACCAAGGGTGATATGTTTCGAGTTCCTCTCAACATTTTGGAAATCCCGCTGAAACTTTGGACATTCTCGCGAAGGGTTCCCAATCCCCGACAAGACTGGTACCCTTTCACGTCCAAATCTCTCAAACTCCGGGAGAGATTCTCAAAACCAAGGTTGACATGTTTCGAGTTCCTCTCAACATTTTGGAAATCCCGCTGAAACTTTGGGCATTCTGGCGAAGGGTTCCCAATCCCCGACAAGACTGGTACCCTTTCACGTCCAAATCTCTCAAACTCCGGGAGAGATTCTCAAAACCGATGTTGACATTTTTCGAGTTCCTCTCAACATTTTGGAAATCCCGCTGAAACTTTGGACATTCTCGCGAAGGGTTCCCAATCCCCGACAAGACTGGTACCCTTTCACGTCCAAATCTCTCAAACTCCGGGAGAGATTCTCAAAACCAAGGCTGACATGTTTCGAGTTCCTCTCAACATTTTGGAAATCCCGCTGAAACTTTGGACAATCTCGCGAAGGGTTCCCAATCCCCGACAAGATTGGTACCCTTTCACGTCCAAATCTCTCAAACTCCGGGAGAGATTCTCTAAACCAAGGTTGACATGTTTCGAGTTCCTCTCAACATTTTGGAAATCCCGCTGAAACTTTGGACATTCTCGCGAAGGGTTCCCAATCCCCGACAAGACTGGTACCCTTTCACGTCCAAATCTCTCAAACTCCGGGAGAGATTCTCAAAACCGAGGTTGACATGTTCGAGTTCCTTTCAACATTTTGGAAATCCCGCTGAAACTTTGGACATTCTCGCGATGGGTTCCCAATCCCCGACAAGACTGGTACCCTTTCACGTCCAAATCTCTCAAACTCTGGGAGAGATTCTCAAAACCAAGGTTGACATGTTTCGAGTTCCTCTCAACATTTTGGAAATCCCGCTGAAACTTTGGGCATTCTGGCGAAGGGTTCCCAATCCCCGACAAGACTGGTACCCTTTCACGTCCAAATCTCTCAAACTCCGGGAGAGATTCTCAAAACCGAGGTTGACATTTTTCGAGTTCCTCTCAACATTTTGGAAATCCCGCTGAAACTTTGGACATTCTGGAGAAGGGTTCCCAATCCCCGACAAGACTGGTACCCTTTCACGTCCAAATCTCTCAAACTCCGGGAGAGATTCTCAAAACCAAGGGTGATATGTTTCGAGTTCCTCTCAACATTTTGGAAATCCCGCTGAAACTTTGGACATTCTCGCGAAGGGTTCCCAATCCCCGACAAGACTGGTACCCTTTCACGTCCAAATCCCTCAAACTCCGGGAGAGATTCTCAAAACCAAGGTTGACATGTTTCGAGTTCCTCTCAACATTTTGGAAATCCCGCTGAAACTTTGGACATTCTGGCGAAGGGTTCCCAATCCCCGACAAGACTGGTACCCTTTCACGTCCAAATCTCTCAAACTCCGGGAGAGATTCTCAAAACCAAGGGTGATATGTTTCGAGTTCCTCTCAACATTTTGGAAATCCCGCTGAAACTTTGGACATTCTCGCGAAGGGTTCCCAATCCCCGACAAGACTGGTACCCTTTCACGTCCAAATCTCTCAAACTCCGGGAGAGATTCTCAAAACCAAGGTTGACATGTTTCGAGTTCCTCTCAACATTTTGGAAATCCCGCTGAAACTTTGGGCAATCTCGCGAAGGGTTCCCAATCCCCGACAAGACTGGTACCCTTTCACGTCCAAATCTCTCAAACTCCGGGAGAGATTCTCAAAACCAAGGCTGACATGTTTCGAGTTCCTCTCAACATTTTGGAAATCCCGCTGAAACTTTGGACATTCTCGCGAAGGGTTCCCAATCCCCGACAAGACTGGTACCCTTTCACGTCCAAATCTCTCAAACTCCGGGAGAGATTCTCAAAACCGAGGTTGACATGTTTCGAGTTCCTCTCAACATTTTGGAAATCCCGCTGAAACTTTGGGCATTCTGGCAAAGGGTTCCCAATCCCCGACAAGACTGGTACCCTTTCACGTCCAAATCTCTCAAACTCCGGGAGAGATTCTCAAAACCGCGGTTGAAATGTTTCGAGTTCCTCTCAACATTTTGGAAATCCCGCTGAAATTTGGACATTCTCGCGAAGGGTTCCCAATCCCCGACAAGACTGGTACCCTTTCACGTCCAAATCTCTCAAACTCCGGGAGAGATTCTCCAAACCAAGGTTGACATGTTTCGAGTTCCTCTCAACATTTTGGAAATCCCGCTGAAACTTTGGGCATTCTGGCGAAGGGTTCCCAATCCCCGACAAGACTGGTACCCTTTCACGTCCAAATCTCTCAAACTCCGGGAGAGATTCTCAAAACCGCGGTTGAAATGTTTCGAGTTCCTCTCAACATTTTGGAAATCCCGCTGAAACTTTGGACATTCTCGCGAAGGGTTCCCAATCCCCGACAAGACTGGTACCCTTTCACGTCCAAATCTCTCAAACTCCGGGAGAGATTCTCAAAACCAAGGTTGACATGTTTCGAGTTCCTCTCAACATTTTGGAAATCCCGCTGAAACTTTGGGCATTCTGGCGAAGGGTTCCCAATCCCCGACAAGACTGGTACCCTTTCACGTCCAAATCTCTCAAACTCCGGGAGAGATTCTCAAAACCGATGTTGACATTTTTCGAGTTCCTCTCAACATTTTGGAAATCCCGCTGAAACTTTGGACATTCTCGCGAAGGGTTCCCAATCCCCGACAAGACTGGTACCCTTTCACGTCCAAATCTCTCAAACTCCGGGAGAGATTCTCAAAACCAAGGCTGACATGTTTCGAGTTCCTCTCAACATTTTGGAAATCCCGCTGAAACTTTGGACATTCTCGCGAAGGGTTCCCAATCCCCGACAAGACTGGTACCCTTTCACGTCCAAATCTCTCAAACTCCGGGAGAGATTCTCAAAACCAAGGTTGACATGTTTCGAGTTCCTCTCAACATTTTGGAAATCCCGCTGAAACTTTGGACATTCTGGCGAAGGGTTCCCAATCCCCGACAAGACTGGTACCCTTTCACGTCCAAATCTCTCAAACTCCGGGAGAGATTCTCAAAACCGAGGTTGACATGTTCGAGTTCCTTTCAACATTTTGGAAATCCCGCTGAAACTTTGGACATTCTCGCGAAGGGTTCCCAATCCCCGACAAGACTGGTACCCTTTCACGTCCAAATCTCTCAAACTCTGGGAGAGATTCTCAAAACCAAGGTTGACATGTTTCGAGTTCCTCTCAACATTTTGGAAATCCCGCTGAAACTTTGGGCATTCTGGCGAAGGGTTCCCAATCCCCGACAAGACTGGTACCCTTTCACGTCCAAATCTCTCAAACTCCGGGAGAGATTCTCAAAACCGAGGTTGACATTTTTCGAGTTCCTCTCAACATTTTGGAAATCCCGCTGAAACTTTGGACATTCTGGAGAAGGGTTCCCAATCCCCGACAAGACTGGTACCCTTTCACGTCCAAATCTCTCAAACTCCGGGAGAGATTCTCAAAACCAAGGGTGATATGTTTCGAGTTCCTCTCAACATTTTGGAAATCCCGCTGAAACTTTGGACATTCTCGCGAAGGGTTCCCAATCCCCGACAAGACTGGTACCCTTTCACGTCCAAATCTCTCAAACTCCGGGAGAGATTCTCAAAACCAAGGTTGACATGTTTCGAGTTCCTCTCAACATTTTGGAAATCCCGCTGAAACTTTGGACATTCTGGCGAAGGGTTCCCAATCCCCGACAAGACTGGTACCCTTTCACGTCCAAATCTCTCAAACTCCGGGAGAGATTCTCAAAACCAAGGGTGATATGTTTCGAGTTCCTCTCAACATTTTGGAAATCCCGCTGAAACTTTGGACATTCTCGCGAAGGGTTCCCAATCCCCAAGACTGGTACCCTTTCACGTCCAAATCTCTCAAACTCCGGGAGAGATTCTCAAAACCAAGGTTGACATGTTTCGAGTTCCTCTCAACATTTTGGAAATCCCGCTGAAACTTTGGGCAATCTCGCGAAGGGTTCCCAATCCCCGACAAGACTGGTACCCTTTCACGTCCAAATCTCTCAAACTCCGGGAGAGATTCTCAAAACCAAGGCTGACATGTTTCGAGTTCCTCTCAACATTTTGGAAATCCCGCTGAAACTTTGGACATTCTCGCGAAGGGTTCCCAATCCCCGACAAGACTGGTACCCTTTCACGTCCAAATCTCTCAAACTCCGGGAGAGATTCTCAAAACCGAGGTTGACATGTTCGAGTTCCTTTCAACATTTTGGAAATCCCGCTGAAACTTTGGACATTCTCGCGAAGGGTTCCCAATCCCCGACAAGACTGGTACCCTTTCACGTCCAAATCTCTCAAACTCCGGGAGAGATTCTCAAAACCAAGGGTGATATGTTTCGAGTTCCTTTCAACATTTTGGAAATCCCGCTGAAACTTTGGACATTCTGGCGAAGGGTTCCCAATCCCCGACAAGACTGGTACCCTTTCACGTCCAAATCTCTCAAACTCCGGGAGAGATTCTCAAAACCGAGGTTGACATGTTTCGAGTTCCTCTCAACATTTTGGAAATCCCGCTGAAACTTTGGGCATTCTGGCAAAGGGTTCCCAATCCCCGACAAGACTGGTACCCTTTCACGTCCAAATCTCTCAAACTCCGGGAGAGATTCTCAAAACCGCGGTTGAAATGTTTCGAGTTCCTCTCAACATTTTGGAAATCCCGCTGAAACTTTGGACATTCTCGCGAAGGGTTCCCAATCCCCGACAAGACTGGTACCCTTTCACGTCCAAATCTCTCAAACTCCGGGAGAGATTCTCAAAACCAAGGTTGACATGTTTCGAGTACCTCTCAACATTTTGGAAATCCCGCTGAAACTTTGAACATTCTGGCGAAGGGTTCCCAATCCCCGACAAGACTGGTACCCTTTCACGTCCAAATCTCTCAAACTCCGGGAGAGATTCTCAAAACCGATGTTGACATTTTTCGAGTTCCTCTCAACATTTTGGAAATCCCGCTGAAACTTTGGACATTCTCGCGAAGGGTTCCCAATCCCCGACAAGACTGGTACCCTTTCACGTCCAAATCTCTCAAACTCCGGGAGAGATTCTCAAAACCAAGGCTGACATGTTTCGAGTTCCTCTCAACATTTTGGAAATCCCGCTGAAACTTTGGACATTCTCGCGAAGGGTTCCCAATCCCCGACAAGACTGGTACCCTTTCACGTCCAAATCTCTCAAACTCCGGGAGAGATTCTCAAAACCAAGGTTGACATGTTTCGAGTTCCTCTCAACATTTTGGAAATCCCGCTGAAACTTTGGACATTCTGGCGAAGGGTTCCCAATCCCCGACAAGACTGGTACCCTTTCACGTCCAAATCTCTCAAACTCCGGGAGAGATTCTCAAAACCGAGGTTGACATGTTCGAGTTCCTTTCAACATTTTGGAAATCCCGCTGAAACTTTGGACATTCTCGCGAAGGGTTCCCAATCCCCGACAAGACTGGTACCCTTTCACGTCCAAATCTCTCAAACTCTGGGAGAGATTCTCAAAACCAAGGTTGACATGTTTCGAGTTCCTCTCAACATTTTGGAAATCCCGCTGAAACTTTGGGCATTCTGGCGAAGGGTTCCCAATCCCCGACAAGACTGGTACCCTTTCACGTCCAAATCTCTCAAACTCCGGGAGAGATTCTCAAAACCGAGGTTGACATTTTTCGAGTTCCTCTCAACATTTTGGAAATCCCGCTGAAACTTTGGACATTCTGGCGAAGGGTTCCCAATCCCCGACAAGACTGGTACCCTTTCACGTCCAAATCTCTCAAACTCCGGGAGAGATTCTCAAAACCGCGGTTGAAATGTTTCGAGTTCCTCTCAACATTTTGGAAATCCCGCTGAAACTTTGGACATTCTCGCGAAGGGTTCCCAATCCCCGACAAGACTGGTACCCTTTCACGTCCAAATCTCTCAAACTCCGGGAGAGATTCTCAAAACCAAGGTTGACATGTTTCGAGTTCCTCTCAACATTTTGGAAATCCCGCTGAAACTTTGGACATTCTGGCGAAGGGTTCCCAATCCCCGACAAGACTGGTACCCTTTCACGTCCAAATCTCTCAAACTCCGGGAGAGATTCTCAAAACCAAGGGTGATATGTTTCGAGTTCCTTTCAACATTTTGGAAATCCCGCTGAAACTTTGGGCAATCTCGCGAAGGGTTCCCAATCCCCGACAAGACTGGTACCCTTTCACGTCCAAATCTCTCAAACTCCGGGAGAGATTCTCAAAACCAAGGCTGACATGTTTCGAGTTCCTCTCAACATTTTGGAAATCCCGCTGAAACTTTGGACATTCTCGCGAAGGGTTCCCAATCCCCGACAAGACTGGTACCCTTTCACGTCCAAATCTCTCAAACTCCGGGAGAGATTCTCAAAACCGAGGTTGACATGTTTCGAGTTCCTCTCAACATTTTGGAAATCCCGCTGAAACTTTGGGCATTCTGGCAAAGGGTTCCCAATCCCCGACAAGACTGGTACCCTTTCACGTCCAAATCTCTCAAACTCCGGGAGAGATTCTCAAAACCGCGGTTGAAATGTTTCGAGTTCCTCTCAACATTTTGGAAATCCCGCTGAAACTTTGGACATTCTCGCGAAGGGTTCCCAATCCCCGACAAGACTGGTACCCTTTCACGTCCAAATCTCTCAAACTCCGGGAGAGATTCTCAAAACCAAGGTTGACATGTTTCGAGTTCCTCTCAACATTTTGGAAATCCCGCTGAAACTTTGGACATTCTCGCGAAGGGTTCCCAATCCCCGACAAGACTGGTACCCTTTCACGTCCAAATCTCTCAAACTCCGGGAGAGATTCTCAAAACCAAGGCTGACATGATTCGAGTTCCTCTCAACATTTTGGAAATCCCGCTGAAACTTTGGACATTCTCGCGAAGGGTTCCCAATCCCCGACAAGACTGGTACCCTTTCACGTCCAAATCTCTCAAACTCCGGGAGAGATTCTCAAAACCAAGGTTGACATGTTTCGAGTTCCTCTCAACATTTTGGAAATCCCGCTGAAACTTTGGACATTCTGGCGAAGGGTTCCCAATCCCCGACAAGACTGGTACCCTTTCACGTCCAAATCTCTCAAACTCCGGGAGAGATTCTCAAAACCGAGGTTGACATGTTCGAGTTCCTTTCAACATTTTGGAAATCCCGCTGAAACTTTGGACATTCTCGCGAAGGGTTCCCAATCCCCGACAAGACTGGTACCCTTTCACGTCCAAATCTCTCAAACTCCGGGAGAGATTCTCAAAACCAAGGTTGACATGTTTCGAGTTCCTCTCAACATTTTGGAAATCCCGCTGAAACTTTGGGCATTCTGGCGAAGGGTTCCCAATCCCCGACAAGACTGGTACCCTTTCACGTCCAAATCTCTCAAACTCCGGGAGAGATTCTCAAAACCGAGGTTGACATTTTTCGAGTTCCTCTCAACATTTTGGAAATCCCGCTGAAACTTTGGACATTCTGGAGAAGGGTTCCCAATCCCCGACAAGACTGGTACCCTTTCACGTCCAAATCTCTCAAACTCCGGGAGAGATTCTCAAAACCAAGGGTGATATGTTTCGAGTTCCTCTCAACATTTTGGAAATCCCGCTGAAACTTTGGACATTCTCGCGAAGGGTTCCCAATCCCCGACAAGACTGGTACCCTTTCACGTCCAAATCTCTCAAACTCCGGGAGAGATTCTCAAAACCAAGGTTGACATGTTTCGAGTTCCTCTCAACATTTTGGAAATCCCGCTGAAACTCTGGACATTCTGGCGAAGGGTTCCCAATCCCCGACAAGACTGGTACCCTTTCACGTCCAAATCTCTCAAACTCCGGGAGAGATTCTCAAAACCAAGGGTGATATGTTTCGAGTTCCTCTCAACATTTTCGAAATCCCGCTGAAACTTTGGACATTCTCGCGAAGGGTTCCCAATCCCCGACAAGACTGGTACCCTTTCACGTCCAAATCTCTCAAACTCCGGGAGAGATTCTCAAAACCAAGGTTGACATGTTTCGAGTTCCTCTCAACATTTTGGAAATCCCGCTGAAACTTTGGGCAATCTCGCGAAGGGTTCCCAATCCCCGACAAGACTGGTACCCTTTCACGTCCAAATCTCTCAAACTCCGGGAGAGATTCTCAAAACCGATGTTGACATTTTTCGAGTTCCTCTCAACATTTTGGAAATCCCGCAGAAACTTTGGACATTCTGGCGAAGGGTTCCCAATCCCCGACAAGACTGGTACCCTTTCACGTCCAAATCTCTCAAACTCCGGGAGAGATTCTCAAAACCGAGGTTGACATGTTTCGAGTTCCTTTCAACATTTTGGAAATCCCGCTGAAACTTTGGACATTCTCGCGAAGGGTTCCTAATCCCCGACAAGACTGGTACCCTTTCACGTCCAAATCTCTCAAACTCCGGGAGAGATTCTCAAAACCAAGGCTGACATGTTTCCAGTTCCTTTCAACATTTTGGAAATCCCGCTGAAACTCTGGACATTCTCGCGAAGGGTTCCCAATCCCCGACAAGACTGGTACCCTTTCACGTCCAAATCTCTCAAACTCCGGGAGAGATTCTCAAAACCATGGTTGACATGTTTCGAGTTCCTTACAACATTTTGGAAATCCCGCTGAAACTTTGGTCATTCTCCCGAAGGGTTACCAATCCCCGACAAGATTGGTACCCTTTCACGTCCAAATCTCTCAAACTCCAGGAGAGATTCTCAAAACCAAGGTTGACATGTTTCGAGTTCCTCTCAACATTTTGGAAATCCCGCTGAAACTTTGGACATTGTCACGAAGGGTTCCCAATCCCCGACAAGATTGGTACCTTTTCACGTCCAAATCGCTCAAACTCAGGGAGAGATTCTCAAAACCATGGTTTACATGTTTCGAGATCCTTTCAACATTTTGGAAATCCCGCTGAAACTTTGGACATTCTCGTGAAGGGTTCCCAATCGTAGACAAGATTGGTACCCTTTCACGTCCAAATCTCTCAAACTCCGGGAGAGATTCTCAAAACCAAGGTTGACATGTTTCGAGTTCCTTTCAACATTTTGGAAATCCCGCTGAAACTTTGGACATTCTCGCGAAGGGTTCCCGATCCCCGACAAGGGATCCCAAGTCTCAAATCTCTCAACCTTGGTTTTGAGAATCTCTCCCGGATTTTGAGAGATTTGGACGTGAAAGGGTACCAATCTTGTCGGGGATTGGGAACCCTTCGCCAGAATGTCCAAAGTTTCATCGAGATTTCCAAAATGTTGAAAGGAACTCGAAACATGTCAACCTTGGTTTTGAGAATCTCTCCCGGAGTTTGAGAGATTTGGACGTGAAAGGGTACCAATCTTGTCGGGGATTGGGAACCCTTTGCCAGAATGTCCAAAGTTTCAGCGGGGTTTCCAAAATGTTGAAAGGAACTCGAAACATGTGAACCTTGGTTTTGAGAATCTCTCCCGGAGTTTGAGAGATTTGGACGTGAAAGGGTACCAATCTTGTCGGGGATTGGGAACCCAGTGCCAGAATGTCCAAAGTTTCAGCGGGGTTTCCAAAATGTTGAAAGGAACTCGAACCATGTCAACCTTGGTTTTGAGAATCTCTCCCGGAGTTTGAGAGATTTGGACGTGAAAGGGTACCACTCTTGTCGGGGATCGGGAACCCTTCGCGAGAATGTCCAAAGTTTCAGCGGGGTTACTAAAATGTTGAGAGGAACTCGAAACATGTCAACCTCGGTTTTGAGAATCTCTCCCGGAGTTTGAGAGATTTGGACGTGAAAGGTTACCAATCTTGTCGGGGATTGGGAACGCCTCGCGAGAATGCCAAGAGTTTCAGCGGGATTTCCAAAATGTTGAAAGGAACTCGAAACATGTCAACCTTGGTTTTGAGAATCTTTCCCGGAGTTTGAGAGATTTGGACGTGAAAGGGTACCAATCTTGTCGGGGATTGGGAACCCTTTGCCAGAATGTCCAAAGTTTCAGCGGGGTTTCCAAAATGTTGAAAGGAACTCGAAACATGTCAACCTTGGTTTTGAGAATCTCTCCCGGAGTTTGAGAGATTTGGACGTGAAAGGGTACCAGTCTTGTCGGGGATCGGGAACCCTTCGCGAGAATGTCCAAAGTTTCAGCGGATTTTCCAAAATGTTGAAAGGAACTCGAAACATGTCAACCTTGGTTTTGAGAATCTCTCCCGGTGTTTGAGAGATTTGGACGTGAAAGGGTACCAGTCTTGTCGGGGATTGGGAACCCTTCGCGAGAATGTCCAAAGTTTCAGCGGGATTTCCAAAATGTTGAAAGGAGCTCGAACCTTGTCAACCTTGGTTTTGAGAATCTCTCCCGGAGTTTGAGAGATTTGGACGTGAAAGGGTACCAGTCTTGTCGGGGATTGGGAACCCTTCGCGAGAATGTCCAAAGTTTCAGCGGGATTTCCAAAATGTTGAAAGGAACTCGAAACATGTCAACCTTGGTTTAGAGAATCTCTCCCGGAGTTTGAGAGATTTGGACGTGAAAGGGTACCAATCTTGTCGGGGATTGGGAACCCTTTGCCAGAATGTCCAAAGTTTCAGCGGGATTTCCAAAATGTTGAAAGGAACTCGAAACGTGTCAACCTTGGTTTTGAGAATCTCTCCCGGAGTTCGAGAGATTTGGACGTGAAAGGGTACCAATCTTGTCGGGGATTGGGAACGCCTCGCGAGAATGCCAAAAGTTTCAGCGGGATTTTCAAAATGTTGAAAGGAACTCGAAACATGTTAACCTTGGTTTTGAGAATCTCTCCCGGAGTTTGAGAGATTTGGACGTGAAAGGGTACCAATCTTGTCGGGGATTGGGAACCCTTTGCCAGAATGTCCAAAGTTTCAGCGGGATTTCCAAAATGTTGAAAGGAACTCGAAACATGTCAACCTTGGTTTTGAGAATCTCTCCCGGAGTTTGAGAGATTTGGACGTGAAAGGGTACCAGTCTTGTCGGGGATTGGGAACGCCTCGCGAGAATGCCAGAAGTTTCAGCGGGATTTTCAAAATGTTGAAAGGAACTCGAAACATGTCAACCTGGGTTTTGAGAATCTCTCCCGGAGTTTGAGAGATTTGGACGTGAAAGGGTACCAATCTTGTCGGGGATTGGGAACCCTTCGCGAGAATGTCCAAAGTTTCAGCGGGATTTCCAAAATGTTGAGAGGAACTCGAAACATGTCAACCTCGGTTTTGAGAATCTCTCCCGGAGTTTGAGAGATTTGGACGTGAAAGGGTACCAGTCTTGTCGGGGATTGGGAACCCTTCGCCAGAATGTCCAAAGTTTCAGCGGGATTTCCAAAATGTTGAAAGGAACTCGAAACATGTCAACCTTGGTTTTGAGAATCTCTCCCGGAGTTTGAGAGATTTGGACGTGAAAGGGTACCAATCTTGTCGGGGATTGGGAACCCTTCGCCAGAATGTCCAAAGTTTCAGCGGGATTTCCAAAATGTTGAAAGGAACTCGAAACATGTCAACCTTGGTTTTGAGAATCTCTCCCGGAGTTTGAGAGATTTGGACGTGAAAGGGTACCAATCTTGTCGGGGATTGGGAACGCCTCGCGAGAATGCCAAAAGTTTCAGCGGGATTTTCAAAATGTTGAAAGGAACTCGAAACATGTCAACCTTGGTTTTGAGAATCTCTCCCGGAGTTTGAGAGATTTGGACGTGAAAGGGTACCAGTCTTGTCGGGGATTGGGAACCCTTCGCCAGAATGTCCAAAGTTTCAGCGGGATTTCCAAAATGTTGAAAGGAACTCGAATCATGTCAACCTTGGTTTTGAGAATCTCTCCCGGAGTTTGAGAGATTTGGACGTGAAAGGGTACCAGTCTTGTCGGGGATCGGGAACCCTTCGCGAGAATGTCCAAAGTTTCAGCGGATTTTCCAAAATGTTGAAAGGAACTCGAAACATGTCAACCTTGGTTTTGAGAATCTCTCCCGGAGTTTGAGAGATTTGGACGTGAAAGGGTACCAGTCTTGTCGGGGATTGGGAACCCTTCGCGAGAATGTCCAAAGTTTCAGCGGGATTTCCAAAATGTTGAAAGGAGCTCGAACCATGTCAACCTTGGTTTTGAGAATCTCTCCCGGAGTTTGAGAGATTTGGACGTGAAAGGGTACCAGTCTTGTCGGGGATTGGGAACCCTTCGCGAGAATGTCCAAAGTTTCAGCGGGATTTCCAAAATGTTGAAAGGAACTCGAAACATGTCAACCTTGGTTTTGAGAATCTCTCCCGGAGTTTGAGAGATTTGGACGTGAAAGGGTACCAATCTTGTCGGGGATTGGGAACCCTTTGCCAGAATGTCCAAAGTTTCAGCGGGATTTCCAAAATGTTGAAAGGAACTCGAAACGTGTCAACCTTGGTTTTGAGAATCTCTCCCGGAGTTTGAGAGATTTGGACGTGAAAGGGTACCAATCTTGTCGGGGATTGGGAACGCCTCGCGAGAATGCCAAAAGTTTCAGCGGGATTTTCAAAATGTTGAAAGGAACTCGAAACATGTCAACCTTGGTTTTGAGAATCTCTCCCGGGGTTTGAGAGATTTGGACGTGAAAGGGTACCAATCTTGTCGGGGATTGGGAACCCTTTGCCAGAATGTCCAAAGTTTCAGCGGGATTTCCAAAATGTTGAAAGGAACTCGAAACATGTCAACCTTGGTTTTGAGAATCTCTCCCGGAGTTTGAGAGATTTGGACGTGAAAGGGTACCAGTCTTGTCGGGGATTGGGAACGCCTCGCGAGAATGCCAGAAGTTTCAGCGGGATTTTCAAAATGTTGAAAGGAACTCGAAACATGTCAACCTTGGTTTTGAGAATCTCTCCCGGAGTTTGAGAGATTTGGACGTGAAAGGGTACCAATCTTGTCGGGGATTGGGAACCCTTCGCGAGAATGTCCAAAGTTTCAGCGGGATTTCCAAAATGTTGAGAGGAACTCGAAACATGTCAACCTCGGTTTTGAGAATCTCTCCCGGAGTTTGAGAGATTTGGACGTGAAAGGGTACCAGTCTTGTCGGGGATTGGGAACCCTTCGCCAGAATGTCCAAAGTTTCAGCGGGATTTCCAAAATGTTGAAAGGAACTCGAAACATGTCAACCTTGGTTTTGAGAATCTCTCCCGGAGTTTGAGAGATTTGGACGTGAAAGGGTACCAATCTTGTCGGGGATTGGGAACCCTTCGCCAGAATGTCCAAAGTTTCAGCGGGATTTCCAAAATGTTGAAAGGAACTCGAAACATGTCAACCTTGGTTTTGAGAATC
Organism: Streptopelia decaocto; assembly: GCF_964273445.1. Taxonomy (NCBI): domain Eukaryota; kingdom Metazoa; phylum Chordata; class Aves; order Columbiformes; family Columbidae; genus Streptopelia; species Streptopelia decaocto. The sequence goes on along the minus strand of NW_028116552.1, from coordinate 514,035 downwards.
TCTCCCGGAGTTTGAGAGATTTGGACGTGAAAGGGTACCAATCTTGTCGGGGATTGGGAACGCCTCGCGAGAATGCCAAAAGTTTCAGCGGGATTTTCAAAATGTTAAAAGGAACTCGAAACATGTCAACCTTGGTTTTGAGAATCTCTCCCGGAGTTTGAGAGATTTGGACGTGAAAGGGTACCAATCTTGTCGGGGATTGGGAACCCTTCGCGAGAATGTCCAAAGTTTCAGCGGGATTTCCAAAATGTTGAAAGGAACTCGAATCATGTCAACCTTGGTTTTGAGAATCTCTCCCGGAGTTTGAGAGATTTGGACGTGAAAGTATACCAGTCTTGTCGGGGATTGGGAACGCTTCGCCAGAATGTCCAAAGTTTCAGCGGGATTTCCAAAATGTTGAAAGGAACTCGAACCATGTCAACCTTGGTTTTGAGAATCTCTCCCGGAGTTTGAGAGATTTGGACGTGAAAGGGTACCAGTCTTGTCGGGGATTGGGAACCCTTCGCCAGAATGTCCAAAGTTTCAGCGGGATTTCCAAAATGTTGAAAGGAACTCGAAACATGTCAACCTTGGTTTTGAGAATCTCTCCCGGAGTTTGAGAGATTTGGACGTGAAAGGGTACCAATCTTGTCGGGGATTGGGAACCCTTTGCCAGAATGTCCAAAGTTTCAGCGGGGTTTCCAAAATGTTGAAAGGAACTCGAAACATGTCAACCTTGGTTTTGAGAATCTCTCCCGGAGTTTGAGAGATTTGGACGTGAAAGGGTACCAATCTTGTCGGGGATTGGGAACGCCTCGCGAGAATGCCAAAAGTTTCAGCGGGATTTTCAAAATGTTGAAAGGAACTCGAAACATGTCAACCTTGGTTTTGAGAATCTCTCCCGGAGTTTGAGAGATTTGGACTTGAAAGGGTACCAATCTTGTCGGGGATTGGGAACCCTTCGCCAGAATGTCCAAAGTTTCAGCGGGATTTCCAAAATGTTGAGAGGAACTCGAAACATGTCAACCTTGGTTTTGAGAATCTCTCCCGGAGTTTGAGAGATTTGGACGTGAAAGTGTACCAATCTTGTCGGCGATTGGGAACCCTTCGCGAGAATGTCCAAAGTTTCAGCGGGATTTCCAAAATGTTGAAAGGAACTCGAAAGATGTCAACCTTGGTTTTGAGAATCTCTCCCGGAGTTTGAGAGATTTGGACGTGAAAGGATACCAGTCTTGTCGGGGATTGGGAACGCCTCGCGAGAATGCCAAAAGTTTCAGCGGGATTTTCAAAATGTTGAAAGAAACTCGAAACATGTCAACCTTGGTTTTGAGAATCTCTCCCGGAGTTTGAGAGATTTGGACGTGAAAGGGTACCAATCTTGTCGGGGATTGGGAACCCTTCGCGAGAATGTCCAAAGTTTCAGCGGGATTTCCAAAATGTTGAAAGGAACTCGAAACATGTCAACCTCGGTTTTGAGAATCTCTCCCGGAGTTTGAGAGATTTGGACGTGAAAGGGTACCAATCTTGTCGGGGATTGGGAACCCTTCGCGAGAATGTCCAAAGTTTCAGCGGGATTTCCAAAATGTTGAGAGGAACTCGAAACATGTCAACCTTGGTTTTGAGAATCTCTCCCGGAGTTTGAGAGATTTGGACGTGAAAGGGTACCAATCTTGTCGGGGATTGGGAACCCTTCGCGAGAATGTCCAATGTTTCAGCGGGATTTCCAAAATGTTGAAAGGAACTCGAACCATGTCAACCAAGGTTTTGAGAATCTCTCCCGGGGTTTGAGAGATTTGGACGTGAAAGGGTACCAGTCTTGTCGGGGATTGGGAACCCTTCGCGAGAATGTCCAATGTTTCAGAGGGATTTCCAAAATGTTGAAAGGAACTCGAAACATGTCAACCTTGGTTTTGAGAATCTCTCCCGGAGTTTGAGAGATTTGGACGTGAAAGGGTACCAGTCTTGTCGGGGATTGGGAACCCTTCGCCAGAATGTCCAAAGTTTCAGCGGATTTTCCAAAATGTTGAAAGGAACTCGAAACATATCAACCTTGGTTTTGAGAATCTCTCCCGGAGTTTGAGAGATTTGCACGTGAAAGGGTACCAGTCTTGTCGGGGATTGGGAACCCTTCGCGAGAATGTCCAAAGTTTCAGCGGGATTTCCAAAATGTTGAGAGGAACTCGAATCATGTCACCCTTGGTTTTGAGAATCTCTCCCGGAGTTTGAGAGATTTGGACGTGAAAGGGTACCAATCTTGTCGGGGATTGGGAACCCTTCGCGAGAATGTCCAAAGTTTCAGCGGGGTTTCCGAAATGTTGAAAGGAACTCGAAACATGTCAACCTTGGTTTTGAGAATCTCTCCCGGAGTTTGAGAGATTTGGACGTGAAAGGGTACCAATCTTTGTCGGGGATTGGGAACCCTTCGCGAGAATGTCCAAAGTTTCAGCGGGGTTTCCAAAATGTTGAAAGGAACTCCGAAGATGTCAACCTCGGTTTTGAGAATCTCTCCCGGAGTTTGAGAGATTTGGACGTGAAAGGGTACCAATCTTGTCGGGGATTGGGAACGCCTCGCGAGAATGCCAAAAGTTTCAGCGGGATTTTCAAAATGTTGAAAGGAACTCGAAACATGTCAACCTTGGTTTTGAGAATTTCTCCCGGAGTTTGAGAGATTTGGACGTGAAAGGGTACCAATCTTATCGGGGATTGGGAACCCTTCGCCAGAATGTCCAGTGTTTCAGAGGGATTTCCAAAATGTTGAAAGGAACTCGAAACATGTCAACCTTGGTTTTGAGAATCTCTCCCGGAGTTTGAGAGATTTGGACGTGAAAGAATACCAATCTTGTCGGGGATTGGGAACCCTTCGCGAGAATGTCCAAAGTTTCAGCGGGGTTTCCAAAATGTTGAAAGGAACTCGAAACATGTCAAGCTTGGTTTTGAGAATCTCTCCCGGAGTTTGAGAGATTTGGACGTGAAAGGGTACCAGTCTTGTCGGGGATTGGGAACCCTTCGCCAGAATGTCCAAAGTTTCAGCGGGATTTCCAAAATGTTGAGAGGAACTCGAACCATGTCAACCTTGGTTTTGAGAATCTCTCCCGGAGTTTGAGAGATTTGGACGTGAAAGGGTACCAATCTTGTCGGGGATTGGGAACCCTTCGCGAGAATGTCCAAAGTTTCAGCGGGGTTTCCGAAATGTTGAAAGGAACTCGAAACATGTCAACCTTGGTTTTGAGAATCTCTCCCGGAGTTTGAGAGATTTGGACGTGAAAGGGTACCAATCTTGTCGGGGATTGGGAACCCTTTGCCAGAATGTCCAAAGTTTCAGCGGGATTTCCAAAATGTTGAAAGGAACTCGAAACATGTCAACCTCGGTTTTGAGAATCTCTCCCGGAGTTTGAGAGATTTGGACGTGAAAGGGTACCAATCTTGTCGGGGATTGGGAACCCTTCGCGAGAATGTCCAAAGTTTCAGCGGGATTTCCAAAATGTTGAGAGGAACTCGAAACATGTCAACCTTGGTTTTGAGAATCTCTCCCGGAGTTTGAGAGATTTGGACGTGAAAGGGTACCAATCTTGTCGGGGATTGGGAACCCTTCGCGAGAATGTCCAATGTTTCAGCGGGATTTCCAAAATGTTGAAAGGAACTCGAACCATGTCAACCTTGGTTTTGAGAATCTCTCCCGGGGTTTGAGAGATTTGGACGTGAAAGGGTACCAATCTTGTCGGGGATTGGGAACGCCTTGCGAGAATGCCAAAAGTTTCAGCAGGATTTTCAAAATGTTGAAAGGAACTCGAAACATGTCAACCTTGGTTTTGAGAATCTCTCCCGGAGTTTGAGAGATTTGGACGTGAAAGGGTACCAGTCTTGTCGGGGATTGGGAACCCTTCGCGAGAATGTCCAAAGTTTCAGCGGAATTTCCAAAATGTTGAGAGGAACTCGAACCATGTCAACCATGGTTTTGAGAATCTCTCCCGGAGTTTGAGAGATTTGGACGTGAAAGGGTACCAATCTTGTCGGGGATTGGGAACCCTTCGCGAGAATGTCCAAAGTTTCAGCGGGGTTTCCGAAATGTTGAAAGGAACTCGAAACATGTCAACCTTGGTTTTGAGAATCTCTCCCGGAGTTTGAGAGATTTGGACGTGAAAGGGTACCAATCTTGTCGGGGATTGGGAACCCTTCGCGAGAATGTCCAAAGTTTCAGCGGGGTTTCCAAAATGTTGAAAGGAACTCCGAAGATGTCAACCTCGGTTTTGAGAATCTCTCCCGGAGTTTGAGAGATTTGGACGTGAAAGGGTACCAATCTTGTCGGGGATTGGGAACGCCTCGCGAGAATGCCAAAAGTTTCAGCGGGATTTTCAAAATGTTGAAAGGAACTCGAAACATGTCAACCTTGGTTTTGAGAATTTCTCCCGGAGTTTGAGAGATTTGGACGTGAAAGGGTACCAATCTTATCGGGGATTGGGAACCCTTCGCCAGAATGTCCAATGTTTCAGAGGGATTTCCAAAATGTTGAAAGGAACTCGAAACGTGTCAACCTTGGTTTTGAGAATCTCTCCCGGAGTTTGAGAGATTTGGACGTGAAAGGGTACCAATCTTGTCGGGGATTGGGAACGCCTCGCGAGAATGCCAAAAGTTTCAGCGGGATTTTCAAAATGTTGAAAGGAACTCGAAACATGTCAACCTTGGTTTTGAGAATCTCTCCCGGGGTTTGAGAGATTTGGACGTGAAAGGGTACCAATCTTGTCGGGGATTGGGAACCCTTTGCCAGAATGTCCAAAGTTTCAGCGGGATTTCCAAAATGTTGAAAGGAACTCGAAACATGTCAACCTTGGTTTTGAGAATCTCTCCCGGAGTTTGAGAGATTTGGACGTGAAAGGGTACCAGTCTTGTCGGGGATTGGGAACGCCTCGCGAGAATGCCAGAAGTTTCAGCGGGATTTTCAAAATGTTGAAAGGAACTCGAAACATGTCAACCTTGGTTTTGAGAATCTCTCCCGGAGTTTGAGAGATTTGGACGTGAAAGGGTACCAATCTTGTCGGGGATTGGGAACCCTTCGCGAGAATGTCCAAAGTTTCAGCGGGATTTCCAAAATGTTGAGAGGAACTCGAAACATGTCAACCTCGGTTTTGAGAATCTCTCCCGGAGTTTGAGAGATTTGGACGTGAAAGGGTACCAGTCTTGTCGGGGATTGGGAACCCTTCGCCAGAATGTCCAAAGTTTCAGCGGGATTTCCAAAATGTTGAAAGGAACTCGAAACATGTCAACCTTGGTTTTGAGAATCTCTCCCGGAGTTTGAGAGATTTGGACGTGAAAGGGTACCAATCTTGTCGGGGATTGGGAACCCTTCGCCAGAATGTCCAAAGTTTCAGCGGGATTTCCAAAATGTTGAAAGGAACTCGAAACATGTCAACCTTGGTTTTGAGAATCTCTCCCGGAGTTTGAGAGATTTGGACGTGAAAGGGTACCAATCTTGTCGGGGATTGGGAACGCCTCGCGAGAATGCCAAAAGTTTCAGCGGGATTTTCAAAATGTTAAAAGGAACTCGAAACATGTCAACCTTGGTTTTGAGAATCTCTCCCGGAGTTTGAGAGATTTGGACGTGAAAGGGTACCAATCTTGTCGGGGATTGGGAACCCTTCGCGAGAATGTCCAAAGTTTCAGCGGGATTTCCAAAATGTTGAAAGGAACTCGAATCATGTCAACCTTGGTTTTGAGAATCTCTCCCGGAGTTTGAGAGATTTGGACGTGAAAGTATACCAGTCTTGTCGGGGATTGGGAACGCTTCGCCAGAATGTCCAAAGTTTCAGCGGGATTTCCAAAATGTTGAAAGGAACTCGAACCATGTCAACCTTGGTTTTGAGAATCTCTCCCGGAGTTTGAGAGATTTGGACGTGAAAGGGTACCAGTCTTGTCGGGGATTGGGAACCCTTCGCCAGAATGTCCAAAGTTTCAGCGGGATTTCCAAAATGTTGAAAGGAACTCGAAACATGTCAACCTTGGTTTTGAGAATCTCTCCCGGAGTTTGAGAGATTTGGACGTGAAAGGGTACCAATCTTGTCGGGGATTGGGAACCCTTTGCCAGAATGTCCAAAGTTTCAGCGGGGTTTCCAAAATGTTGAAAGGAACTCGAAACATGTCAACCTTGGTTTTGAGAATCTCTCCCGGAGTTTGAGAGATTTGGACGTGAAAGGGTACCAATCTTGTCGGGGATTGGGAACGCCTCGCGAGAATGCCAAAAGTTTCAGCGGGATTTTCAAAATGTTGAAAGGAACTCGAAACATGTCAACCTTGGTTTTGAGAATCTCTCCCGGAGTTTGAGAGATTTGGACTTGAAAGGGTACCAATCTTGTCGGGGATTGGGAACCCTTCGCCAGAATGTCCAAAGTTTCAGCGGGATTTCCAAAATGTTGAGAGGAACTCGAAACATGTCAACCTTGGTTTTGAGAATCTCTCCCGGAGTTTGAGAGATTTGGACGTGAAAGTGTACCAATCTTGTCGGCGATTGGGAACCCTTCGCGAGAATGTCCAAAGTTTCAGCGGGATTTCCAAAATGTTGAAAGGAACTCGAAAGATGTCAACCTTGGTTTTGAGAATCTCTCCCGGAGTTTGAGAGATTTGGACGTGAAAGGATACCAGTCTTGTCGGGGATTGGGAACGCCTCGCGAGAATGCCAAAAGTTTCAGCGGGATTTTCAAAATGTTGAAAGAAACTCGAAACATGTCAACCTTGGTTTTGAGAATCTCTCCCGGAGTTTGAGAGATTTGGACGTGAAAGGGTACCAATCTTGTCGGGGATTGGGAACCCTTCGCGAGAATGTCCAAAGTTTCAGCGGGATTTCCAAAATGTTGAAAGGAACTCGAAACATGTCAACCTCGGTTTTGAGAATCTCTCCCGGAGTTTGAGAGATTTGGACGTGAAAGGGTACCAATCTTGTCGGGGATTGGGAACCCTTCGCGAGAATGTCCAAAGTTTCAGCGGGATTTCCAAAATGTTGAGAGGAACTCGAAACATGTCAACCTTGGTTTTGAGAATCTCTCCCGGAGTTTGAGAGATTTGGACGTGAAAGGGTACCAATCTTGTCGGGGATTGGGAACCCTTCGCGAGAATGTCCAATGTTTCAGCGGGATTTCCAAAATGTTGAAAGGAACTCGAACCATGTCAACCAAGGTTTTGAGAATCTCTCCCGGGGTTTGAGAGATTTGGACGTGAAAGGGTACCAGTCTTGTCGGGGATTGGGAACCCTTCGCGAGAATGTCCAATGTTTCAGAGGGATTTCCAAAATGTTGAAAGGAACTCGAAACATGTCAACCTTGGTTTTGAGAATCTCTCCCGGAGTTTGAGAGATTTGGACGTGAAAGGGTACCAGTCTTGTCGGGGATTGGGAACCCTTCGCCAGAATGTCCAAAGTTTCAGCGGATTTTCCAAAATGTTGAAAGGAACTCGAAACATATCAACCTTGGTTTTGAGAATCTCTCCCGGAGTTTGAGAGATTTGCACGTGAAAGGGTACCAGTCTTGTCGGGGATTGGGAACCCTTCGCGAGAATGTCCAAAGTTTCAGCGGGATTTCCAAAATGTTGAGAGGAACTCGAATCATGTCACCCTTGGTTTTGAGAATCTCTCCCGGAGTTTGAGAGATTTGGACGTGAAAGGGTACCAATCTTGTCGGGGATTGGGAACCCTTCGCGAGAATGTCCAAAGTTTCAGCGGGGTTTCCGAAATGTTGAAAGGAACTCGAAACATGTCAACCTTGGTTTTGAGAATCTCTCCCGGAGTTTGAGAGATTTGGACGTGAAAGGGTACCAATCTTTGTCGGGGATTGGGAACCCTTCGCGAGAATGTCCAAAGTTTCAGCGGGGTTTCCAAAATGTTGAAAGGAACTCCGAAGATGTCAACCTCGGTTTTGAGAATCTCTCCCGGAGTTTGAGAGATTTGGACGTGAAAGGGTACCAATCTTGTCGGGGATTGGGAACGCCTCGCGAGAATGCCAAAAGTTTCAGCGGGATTTTCAAAATGTTGAAAGGAACTCGAAACATGTCAACCTTGGTTTTGAGAATTTCTCCCGGAGTTTGAGAGATTTGGACGTGAAAGGGTACCAATCTTATCGGGGATTGGGAACCCTTCGCCAGAATGTCCAGTGTTTCAGAGGGATTTCCAAAATGTTGAAAGGAACTCGAAACATGTCAACCTTGGTTTTGAGAATCTCTCCCGGAGTTTGAGAGATTTGGACGTGAAAGAATACCAATCTTGTCGGGGATTGGGAACCCTTCGCGAGAATGTCCAAAGTTTCAGCGGGGTTTCCAAAATGTTGAAAGGAACTCGAAACATGTCAAGCTTGGTTTTGAGAATCTCTCCCGGAGTTTGAGAGATTTGGACGTGAAAGGGTACCAGTCTTGTCGGGGATTGGGAACCCTTCGCCAGAATGTCCAAAGTTTCAGCGGGATTTCCAAAATGTTGAGAGGAACTCGAACCATGTCAACCTTGGTTTTGAGAATCTCTCCCGGAGTTTGAGAGATTTGGACGTGAAAGGGTACCAATCTTGTCGGGGATTGGGAACCCTTCGCGAGAATGTCCAAAGTTTCAGCGGGGTTTCCGAAATGTTGAAAGGAACTCGAAACATGTCAACCTTGGTTTTGAGAATCTCTCCCGGAGTTTGAGAGATTTGGACGTGAAAGGGTACCAATCTTGTCGGGGATTGGGAACCCTTTGCCAGAATGTCCAAAGTTTCAGCGGGATTTCCAAAATGTTGAAAGGAACTCGAAACATGTCAACCTCGGTTTTGAGAATCTCTCCCGGAGTTTGAGAGATTTGGACGTGAAAGGGTACCAATCTTGTCGGGGATTGGGAACCCTTCGCGAGAATGTCCAAAGTTTCAGCGGGATTTCCAAAATGTTGAGAGGAACTCGAAACATGTCAACCTTGGTTTTGAGAATCTCTCCCGGAGTTTGAGAGATTTGGACGTGAAAGGGTACCAATCTTGTCGGGGATTGGGAACCCTTCGCGAGAATGTCCAATGTTTCAGCGGGATTTCCAAAATGTTGAAAGGAACTCGAACCATGTCAACCTTGGTTTTGAGAATCTCTCCCGGGGTTTGAGAGATTTGGACGTGAAAGGGTACCAATCTTGTCGGGGATTGGGAACGCCTTGCGAGAATGCCAAAAGTTTCAGCAGGATTTTCAAAATGTTGAAAGGAACTCGAAACATGTCAACCTTGGTTTTGAGAATCTCTCCCGGAGTTTGAGAGATTTGGACGTGAAAGGGTACCAGTCTTGTCGGGGATTGGGAACCCTTCGCGAGAATGTCCAAAGTTTCAGCGGAATTTCCAAAATGTTGAGAGGAACTCGAACCATGTCAACCATGGTTTTGAGAATCTCTCCCGGAGTTTGAGAGATTTGGACGTGAAAGGGTACCAATCTTGTCGGGGATTGGGAACCCTTCGCGAGAATGTCCAAAGTTTCAGCGGGGTTTCCGAAATGTTGAAAGGAACTCGAAACATGTCAACCTTGGTTTTGAGAATCTCTCCCGGAGTTTGAGAGATTTGGACGTGAAAGGGTACCAATCTTGTCGGGGATTGGGAACCCTTTGCCAGAATGTCCAAAGTTTCAGCGGGGTTTCCGAAATGTTGAAAGGAACTCGAAACATGTCAACCTTGGTTTTGAGAATCTCTCCCGGAGTTTGAGAGATTTGGACGTGAAAGGGTACCAATCTTGTCGGGGATTGGGAACCCTTCGCGAGAATGTCCAAAGTTTCAGCGGGGTTTCCAAAATGTTGAAAGGAACTCCGAAGATGTCAACCTCGGTTTTGAGAATCTCTCCCGGAGTTTGAGAGATTTGGACGTGAAAGGGTACCAATCTTGTCGGGGATTGGGAACGCCTCGCGAGAATGCCAAAAGTTTCAGCGGGATTTTCAAAATGTTGAAAGGAACTCGAAACATGTCAACCTTGGTTTTGAGAATTTCTCCCGGAGTTTGAGAGATTTGGACGTGAAAGGGTACCAATCTTATCGGGGATTGGGAACCCTTCGCCAGAATGTCCAATGTTTCAGAGGGATTTCCAAAATGTTGAAAGGAACTCGAAACATGTCAACCTTGGTTTTGAGAATCTCTCCCGGAGTTTGAGAGATTTGGACGTGAAAGAATACCAATCTTGTCGGGGATTGGGAACCCTTCGCGAGAATGTCCAAAGTTTCAGCGGGGTTTCCAAAATGTTGAAAGGAACTCGAAACATGTCAAGCTTGGTTTTGAGAATCTCTCCCGGAGTTTGAGAGATTTGGACGTGAAAGGGTACCAGTCTTGTCGGGGATTGGGAACCCTTCGCCAGAATGTCCAAAGTTTCAGCGGGATTTCCAAAATGTTGAGAGGAACTCGAACCATGTCAACCTTGGTTTTGAGAATCTCTCCCGGAGTTTGAGAGATTTGGACGTGAAAGGGTACCAATCTTGTCGGGGATTGGGAACCCTTCGCGAGAATGTCCAAAGTTTCAGCGGGGTTTCCGAAATGTTGAAAGGAACTCGAAACATGTCAACCTTGGTTTTGAGAATCTCTCCCGGAGTTTGAGAGATTTGGACGTGAAAGGGTACCAATCTTGTCGGGGATTGGGAACCCTTCGCGAGAATGTCCAAAGTTTCAGCGGGGTTTCCAAAATGTTGAAAGGAACTCGAAAGATGTCAACCTCGGTTTTGAGAATCTCTCCCGGAGTTTGAGAGATTTGGACGTGAAAGGGTACCAATCTTGTCGGGGATTGGGAACGCCTCGCGAGAATGCCAAACTTTCAGCGGGATTTTCAAAATGTTGAAAGGAACTCGAAACATGTCAACCTTGGTTTTGAGAATCTCTCCCGGAGTTTGAGAGATTTGGACGTGAAAGGGTACCAATCTTGTCGGGGATTGGGAACCCTTCGCCAGAATGTCCAATGTTTCAGAGGGATTTCCAAAATGTTGAAAGGAACTCGAAACATGTCAACCTTGGTTTTGAGAATCTCTCCCGGAGTTTGAGAGATTTGGACGTGAAAGGGTACCAATCTTGTCGGGGATTGGGAACCCTTCGCGAGAATGTCCAATGTTTCAGCGGGATTTCCAAAATGTTGAAAGGAACTCGAACCATGTCAACCTAGGTTTTGAGAATCTCTCCCGGGGTTTGAGAGATTTGGACGTGAAAGGGTACCAGTCTTGTCGGGGATTGGGAACCCTTCGCGAGAATGTCCAAAGTTTCAGCGGGATTTCCAAAATGTTGAAAGGAACTCGAACCATGTCAACCTTGGTTTTGAGAATCTCTCCCGGAGTTTGAGAGATTTGGACGTGAAAGGGTACCAATCTTGTCGGGGATTGGGAACGCCTTGCGAGAATGCCAAAAGTTTCAGCAGGATTTTCAAAATGTTGAAAGGAACTCGAAACATGTCAACCTTGGTTTTGAGAATCTCTCCCGGAGTTTGAGAGATTTGGACGTGAAAGGGTACCAGTCTTGTCGGGGATTGGGAACCCTTCGCGAGAATGTCCAAAGTTTCAGCGGGATTTCCAAAATGTTGAGAGGAACTCGAACCATGTCAACCATGGTTTTGAGAATCTCTCCCGGAGTTTGAGAGATTTGGACGTGAAAGGGTACCAGTCTTGTCGGGGATTGGGAACCCTTCGCGAGAATGTCCAAAGTTTCAGCGGGGTTTCCGAAATGTTGAAAGGAACTCGAAACATGTCAACCTTGGTTTTGAGAATCTCTCCCGGAGTTTGAGAGATTTGGACGTGAAAGGGTACCAATCTTGTCGGGGATTGAGAACCCTTCGCGAGAATGTCCAAAGTTTCAGCGGGGTTTCCAAAATGTTGAAAGGAACTCCGAAGATGTCAACCTCGGTTTTGAGAATCTCTCCCGGAGTTTGAGAGATTTGGACGTGAAAGGGTACCAATCTTGTCGGGGATTGGGAACGCCTCGCGAGAATGCCAAAAGTTTCAGCGGGATTTTCAAAATGTTGAAAGGAACTCGAAACATGTCAACCTTGGTTTTGAGAATTTCTCCCGGAGTTTGAGAGATTTGGACGTGAAAGGGTACCAATCTTATCGGGGATTGGGAACCCTTCGCCAGAATGTCCAGTGTTTCAGAGGGATTTCCAAAATGTTGAAAGGAACTCGAAACATGTCAACCTTGGTTTTGAGAATCTCTCCCGGAGTTTGAGAGATTTGGACGTGAAAGAATACCAATCTTGTCGGGGATTGGGAACCCTTCGCGAGAATGTCCAAAGTTTCAGCGGGGTTTCCAAAATGTTGAAAGGAACTCGAAACATGTCAAGCTTGGTTTTGAGAATCTCTCCCGGAGTTTGAGAGATTTGGACGTGAAAGGGTACCAGTCTTGTCGGGGTTTGGGAACCCTTCGCGAGAATGTCCAAAGTTTCAGTGGGATTTCCAAAATGTTGAAAGGAACTCGAAACATGTCAACCTTGGTTTTGAGAATCTCTCCCGGAGTTTGAGAGATTTGGACGTGAAAGGGTACCAATCTTGTCGGGGATTGGGAACCCTTCGCGAGAATGTCCAAAGTTTCAGCGGGATTTCCAAAATGTTGAAAGGAACTCGAAACATGTCAACCTCGGTTTTGAGAATCTCTCCCGGAGTTTGAGAGATTTGGACGTGAAAGGGTACCAATCTTGTCGGGGATTGGGAACCCTTCGCGAGAATGTCCAAAGTTTCAGCGGGATTTCCAAAATGTTGAGAGGAACTCGAAACATGTCAACCTTGGTTTTGAGAATCTCTCCCGGAATTTGAGAGATTTGGACGTGAAAGGGTACCAATCTTGTCGGGGATTGGGAACCCTTCGCGAGAATGTCCAATGTTTCAGCGGGATTTCCAAAATGTTGAAAGGAACTCGAACCATGTCAACCTAGGTTTTGAGAATCTCTCCCGGGGTTTGAGAGATTTGGACGTGAAAGGGTACCAGTCTTGTCGGGGATTGGGAACCCTTCGCGAGAATGTCCAAAGTTTCAGCGGGATTTCCAAAATGTTGAAAGGAACTCGAACCATGTCAACCTTGGTTTTGAGAATCTCTCCCGGAGTTTGAGAGATTTGGACGTGAAAGGGTACCAATCTTGTCGGGGATTGGGAACGCCTTGCGAGAATGCCAAAAGTTTCAGCAGGATTTTCAAAATGTTGAAAGGAACTCGAAACATGTCAACCTTGGTTTTGAGAATCTCTCCCGGAGTTTGAGAGATTTGGACGTGAAAGGGTACCAGTCTTGTCGGGGATTGGGAACCCTTCGCGAGAATGTCCAAAGTTTCAGCGGGGTTTCCAAAATGTTGAAAGGAACTCCGAAGATGTCAACCTCGGTTTTGAGAATCTCTCCCGGAGTTTGAGAGATTTGGACGTGAAAGGGTACCAGTCTTGTCGGGGATTGGGAACCCTTCGCGAGAATGCCCAAAGTTTCAGCGGGATTTCCAAAATGTTGAGAGGAACTCGAAACATGTCAACCTCGGTTTTGAGAATCTCTCCCGGAGTTTGAGAGATTTGGACGTGAAAGGGTACCAATCTTGTCGGGGATTGGGAACCCTTCGCGAGAATGTCCAAAGTTTCAGCGGGGTTTCCAAAATGTTGAAAGGAACTCCGAAGATGTCAACCTCGGTTTTGAGAATCTCTCCCGGAGTTTGAGAGATTTGGACGTGAAAGGGTACCAATCTTGTCGGGGATTGGGAACGCCTCGCGAGAATGCCAAAAGTTTCAGCGGGATTTTCAAAATGTTGAAAGGAACTCGAAACATGTCAACCTTGGTTTTGAGAATTTCTCCCGGAGTTTGAGAGATTTGGACGTGAAAGGGTACCAATCTTATCGGGGATTGGGAACCCTTCGCCAGAATGTCCAATGTTTCAGAGGGATTTCCAAAATGTTGAAAGGAACTCGAAACATGTCAACCTTGGTTTTGAGAATCTCTCCCGGAGTTTGAGAGATTTGGACGTGAAAGAATACCAATCTTGTCGGGGATTGGGAACCCTTCGCGAGAATGTCCAAAGTTTCAGCGGGGTTTCCAAAATGTTGAAAGGAACTCGAAACATGTCAAGCTTGGTTTTGAGAATCTCTCCCGGAGTTTGAGAGATTTGGACGTGAAAGGGTACCAGTCTTGTCGGGGATTGGGAACGCCTCGCGAGAATGCCAAAAGTTTCAGCGGGATTTCCAAAATGTTGAGAGGAACTCGAACCATGTCAACCTTGGTTTTGAGAATCTCTCCCGGAGTTTGAGAGATTTGGACGTGAAAGGGTACCAATCTTGTCGGGGATTGGGAACCCTTTGCCAGAATGTCCAAAGTTTCAGCGGGGTTTCCGAAATGTTGAAAGGAACTCGAAACATGTCAACCTTGGTTTTGAGAATCTCTCCCGGAGTTTGAGAGATTTGGACGTGAAAGGGTACCAATCTTGTCGGGGATTGGGAACCCTTCGCGAGAATGTCCAAAGTTTCAGCGGGGTTTCCAAAATGTTGAAAGGAACTCGAAAGATGTCAACCTCGGTTTTGAGAATCTCTCCCGGAGTTTGAGAGATTTGGACGTGAAAGGGTACCAATCTTGTCGGGGATTGGGAACGCCTCGCGAGAATGCCAAAAGTTTCAGCGGGATTTTCAAAATGTTGAAAGGAACTCGAAACATGTCAACCTTGGTTTTGAGAATCTCTCCCGGAGTTTGAGAGATTTGGACGTGAAAGGGTACCAATCTTGTCGGGGATTGGGAACCCTTCGCCAGAATGTCCAATGTTTCAGAGGGATTTCCAAAATGTTGAAAGGAACTCGAAACATGTCAACCTTGGTTTTGAGAATCTCTCCCGGAGTTTGAGAGATTTGGACGTGAAAGGGTACCAGTCTTGTCGGGGATTGGGAACCCTTCGCCAGAATGTCCAAAGTTTCAGCGGATTTTCCAAAATGTTGAAAGGAACTCGAAACATATCAACCTTGGTTTTGAGAATCTCTCCCGGAGTTTGAGAGATTTGGACGTGAAAGGGTACCAGTCTTGTCGGGGATTGGGAACCCTTCGCGAGAATGTCCAAAGTTTCAGCGGGATTTCCAAAATGTTGAAAGGAACTCGAAACATGTCAACCTCGGTTTTGAGAATCTCTCCCGGAGTTTGAGAGATTTGGACGTGAAAGGGTACCAATCTTGTCGGGGATTGGGAACCCTTCGCGAGAATGTCCAAAGTTTCAGCGGGATTTCCAAAATGTTGAGAGGAACTCGAAACATGTCAACCTTGGTTTTGAGAATCTCTCCCGGAGTTTGAGAGATTTGGACGTGAAAGGGTACCAATCTTGTCGGGGATTGGGAACCCTTCGCGAGAATGTCCAATGTTTCAGCGGGATTTCCAAAATGTTGAAAGGAACTCGAACCATGTCAACCTAGGTTTTGAGAATCTCTCCCGGGGTTTGAGAGATTTGGACGTGAAAGGGTACCAGTCTTGTCGGGGATTGGGAACCCTTCGCGAGAATGTCCAAAGTTTCAGCGGGATTTCCAAAATGTTGAAAGGAACTCGAACCATGTCAACCTTGGTTTTGAGAATCTCTCCCGGAGTTTGAGAGATTTGGACGTGAAAGGGTACCAATCTTGTCGGGGATTGGGAACGCCTTGCGAGAATGCCAAAAGTTTCAGCAGGATTTTCAAAATGTTGAAAGGAACTCGAAACATGTCAACCTTGGTTTTGAGAATCTCTCCCGGAGTTTGAGAGATTTGGACGTGAAAGGGTACCAGTCTTGTCGGGGATTGGGAACCCTTCGCGAGAATGTCCAAAGTTTCAGCGGGGTTTCCGAAATGTTGAAAGGAACTCGAAACATGTCAACCTTGGTTTTGAGAATCTCTCCCGGAGTTTGAGAGATTTGGACGTGAAAGGGTACCAATCTTGTCGGGGATTGGGAACCCTTCGCGAGAATGTCCAAAGTTTCAGCGGAATTTCCAAAATGTTGAAAGGAACTCCGAAGATGTCAACCTCGGTTTTGAGAATCTCTCCCGGAGTTTGAGAGATTTGGACGTGAAAGGGTACCAGTCTTGTCGGGGATTGGGAACCCTTCGCGAGAATGCCCAAAGTTTCAGCGGGATTTCCAAAATGTTGAGAGGAACTCGAAACATGTCAACCTCGGTTTTGAGAATCTCTCCCGGAGTTTGAGAGATTTGGACGTGAAAGGGTACCAATCTTGTCGGGGATTGGGAACCCTTCGCGAGAATGTCCAAAGTTTCAGCGGGGTTTCCAAAATGTTGAAAGGAACTCCGAAGATGTCAACCTCGGTTTTGAGAATCTCTCCCGGAGTTTGAGAGATTTGGACGTGAAAGGGTACCAATCTTGTCGGGGATTGGGAACGCCTCGCGAGAATGCCAAAAGTTTCAGCGGGATTTTCAAAATGTTGAAAGGAACTCGAAACATGTCAACCTTGGTTTTGAGAATTTCTCCCGGAGTTTGAGAGATTTGGACGTGAAAGGGTACCAATCTTATCGGGGATTGGGAACCCTTCGCCAGAATGTCCAATGTTTCAGAGGGATTTCCAAAATGTTGAAAGGAACTCGAAACATGTCAACCTTGGTTTTGAGAATCTCTCCCGGAGTTTGAGAGATTTGGACGTGAAAGAATACCAATCTTGTCGGGGATTGGGAACCCTTCGCGAGAATGTCCAAAGTTTCAGCGGGGTTTCCAAAATGTTGAAAGGAACTCGAAACATGTCAAGCTTGGTTTTGAGAATCTCTCCCGGAGTTTGAGAGATTTGGACGTGAAAGGGTACCAGTCTTGTCGGGGATTGGGAACGCCTCGCGAGAATGCCAAAAGTTTCAGCGGGATTTCCAAAATGTTGAGAGGAACTCGAACCATGTCAACCTTGGTTTTGAGAATCTCTCCCGGAGTTTGAGAGATTTGGACGTGAAAGGGTACCAATCTTGTCGGGGATTGGGAACCCTTTGCCAGAATGTCCAAAGTTTCAGCGGGGTTTCCGAAATGTTGAAAGGAACTCGAAACATGTCAACCTTGGTTTTGAGAATCTCTCCCGGAGTTTGAGAGATTTGGACGTGAAAGGGTACCAATCTTGTCGGGGATTGGGAACCCTTCGCGAGAATGTCCAAAGTTTCAGCGGGGTTTCCAAAATGTTGAAAGGAACTCGAAAGATGTCAACCTCGGTTTTGAGAATCTCTCCCGGAGTTTGAGAGATTTGGACGTGAAAGGGTACCAATCTTGTCGGGGATTGGGAACGCCTCGCGAGAATGCCAAAAGTTTCAGCGGGATTTTCAAAATGTTGAAAGGAACTCGAAACATGTCAACCTTGGTTTTGAGAATCTCTCCCGGAGTTTGAGAGATTTGGACGTGAAAGGGTACCAATCTTGTCGGGGATTGGGAACCCTTCGCCAGAATGTCCAATGTTTCAGAGGGATTTCCAAAATGTTGAAAGGAACTCGAAACATGTCAACCTTGGTTTTGAGAATCTCTCCCGGAGTTTGAGAGATTTGGACGTGAAAGGGTACCAGTCTTGTCGGGGATTGGGAACCCTTCGCCAGAATGTCCAAAGTTTCAGCGGATTTTCCAAAATGTTGAAAGGAACTCGAAACATATAAACCTTGGTTTTGAGAATCTCTCCCGGAGTTTGAGAGATTTGGACGTGAAAGGGTACCAGTCTTGTCGGGGATTGGGAACCCTTCGCGAGAATGTCCAAAGTTTCAGCGGGATTTCCAAAATGTTGAAAGGAACTCGAAACATGTCAACCTTGGTTTTGAGAATCTCTCCCGGAGTTTGAGAGATTTGGACGTGAAAGGGTACCAGTCTTGTCGGGGATTGGGAACCCTTCGCGAGAATGTCCAAAGTTTCAGCGGGATTTCCAAAATGTTGAAAGGAACTCGAAACATGTCAACCTCGGTTTTGAGAATCTCTCCCGGAGTTTGAGAGATTTGGACGTGAAAGGGTACCAATCTTGTCGGGGATTGGGAACCCTTCGCGAGAATGTCCAAAGTTTCAGCGGGATTTCCAAAATGTTGAGAGGAACTCGAAACATGTCAACCTTGGTTTTGAGAATCTCTCCCGGAGTTTGAGAGATTTGGACGTGAAAGGGTACCAATCTTGTCGGGGATTGGGAACCCTTCGCGAGAATGTCCAATGTTTCAGCGGGATTTCCAAAATGTTGAAAGGAACTCGAACCATGTCAACCTAGGTTTTGAGAATCTCTCCCGGGGTTTGAGAGATTTGGACGTGAAAGGGTACCAGTCTTGTCGGGGATTGGGAACCCTTCGCGAGAATGTCCAAAGTTTCAGCGGGATTTCCAAAATGTTGAAAGGAACTCGAACCATGTCAACCTTGGTTTTGAGAATCTCTCCCGGAGTTTGAGAGATTTGGACGTGAAAGGGTACCAATCTTGTCGGGGATTGGGAACGCCTTGCGAGAATGCCAAAAGTTTCAGCAGGATTTTCAAAATGTTGAAAGGAACTCGAAACATGTCAACCTTGGTTTTGAGAATCTCTCCCGGAGTTTGAGAGATTTGGACGTGAAAGGGTACCAGTCTTGTCGGGGATTGGGAACCCTTCGCGAGAATGTCCAAAGTTTCAGCGGGATTTCCAAAATGTTGAGAGGAACTCGAACCATGTCAACCATGGTTTTGAGAATCTCTCCCGGAGTTTGAGAGATTTGGACGTGAAAGGGTACCAGTCTTGTCGGGGATTGGGAACCCTTCGCGAGAATGTCCAAAGTTTCAGCGGGGTTTCCGAAATGTTGAAAGGAACTCGAAACATGTCAACCTTGGTTTTGAGAATCTCTCCCGGAGTTTGAGAGATTTGGACGTGAAAGGGTACCAATCTTGTCGGGGATTGGGAACCCTTCGCGAGAATGTCCAAAGTTTCAGCGGGGTTTCCAAAATGTTGAAAGGAACTCCGAAGATGTCAACCTCGGTTTTGAGAATCTCTCCCGGAGTTTGAGAGATTTGGACGTGAAAGGGTACCAATCTTGTCGGGGATTGGGAACGCCTCGCGAGAATGCCAAAAGTTTCAGCGGGATTTTCAAAATGTTGAAAGGAACTCGAAACATGTCAACCTTGGTTTTGAGAATTTCTCCCGGAGTTTGAGAGATTTGGACGTGAAAGGGTACCAATCTTATCGGGGATTGGGAACCCTTCGCCAGAATGTCCAGTGTTTCAGAGGGATTTCCAAAATGTTGAAAGGAACTCGAAACATGTCAACCTTGGTTTTGAGAATCTCTCCCGGAGTTTGAGAGATTTGGACGTGAAAGAATACCAATCTTGTCGGGGATTGGGAACCCTTCGCGAGAATGTCCAAAGTTTCAGCGGGGTTTCCAAAATGTTGAAAGGAACTCGAAACATGTCAAGCTTGGTTTTGAGAATCTCTCCCGGAGTTTGAGAGATTTGGACGTGAAAGGGTACCAGTCTTGTCGGGGTTTGGGAACCCTTCGCGAGAATGTCCAAAGTTTCAGTGGGATTTCCAAAATGTTGAAAGGAACTCGAAACATGTCAACCTTGGTTTTGAGAATCTCTCCCGGAGTTTGAGAGATTTGGACGTGAAAGGGTACCAATCTTGTCGGGGATTGGGAACCCTTCGCGAGAATGTCCAAAGTTTCAGCGGGATTTCCAAAATGTTGAAAGGAACTCGAAACATGTCAACCTCGGTTTTGAGAATCTCTCCCGGAGTTTGAGAGATTTGGACGTGAAAGGGTACCAATCTTGTCGGGGATTGGGAACCCTTCGCGAGAATGTCCAAAGTTTCAGCGGGATTTCCAAAATGTTGAGAGGAACTCGAAACATGTCAACCTTGGTTTTGAGAATCTCTCCCGGAATTTGAGAGATTTGGACGTGAAAGGGTACCAATCTTGTCGGGGATTGGGAACCCTTCGCGAGAATGTCCAATGTTTCAGCGGGATTTCCAAAATGTTGAAAGGAACTCGAACCATGTCAACCTAGGTTTTGAGAATCTCTCCCGGGGTTTGAGAGATTTGGACGTGAAAGGGTACCAGTCTTGTCGGGGATTGGGAACCCTTCGCGAGAATGTCCAAAGTTTCAGCGGGATTTCCAAAATGTTGAAAGGAACTCGAACCATGTCAACCTTGGTTTTGAGAATCTCTCCCGGAGTTTGAGAGATTTGGACGTGAAAGGGTACCAATCTTGTCGGGGATTGGGAACGCCTTGCGAGAATGCCAAAAGTTTCAGCAGGATTTTCAAAATGTTGAAAGGAACTCGAAACATGTCAACCTTGGTTTTGAGAATCTCTCCCGGAGTTTGAGAGATTTGGACGTGAAAGGGTACCAGTCTTGTCGGGGATTGGGAACCCTTCGCGAGAATGTCCAAAGTTTCAGCGGGGTTTCCAAAATGTTGAAAGGAACTCCGAAGATGTCAACCTCGGTTTTGAGAATCTCTCCCGGAGTTTGAGAGATTTGGACGTGAAAGGGTACCAGTCTTGTCGGGGATTGGGAACCCTTCGCGAGAATGCCCAAAGTTTCAGCGGGATTTCCAAAATGTTGAGAGGAACTCGAAACATGTCAACCTCGGTTTTGAGAATCTCTCCCGGAGTTTGAGAGATTTGGACGTGAAAGGGTACCAATCTTGTCGGGGATTGGGAACCCTTCGCGAGAATGTCCAAAGTTTCAGCGGGGTTTCCAAAATGTTGAAAGGAACTCCGAAGATGTCAACCTCGGTTTTGAGAATCTCTCCCGGAGTTTGAGAGATTTGGACGTGAAAGGGTACCAATCTTGTCGGGGATTGGGAACGCCTCGCGAGAATGCCAAAAGTTTCAGCGGGATTTTCAAAATGTTGAAAGGAACTCGAAACATGTCAACCTTGGTTTTGAGAATTTCTCCCGGAGTTTGAGAGATTTGGACGTGAAAGGGTACCAATCTTATCGGGGATTGGGAACCCTTCGCCAGAATGTCCAATGTTTCAGAGGGATTTCCAAAATGTTGAAAGGAACTCGAAACATGTCAACCTTGGTTTTGAGAATCTCTCCCGGAGTTTGAGAGATTTGGACGTGAAAGAATACCAATCTTGTCGGGGATTGGGAACCCTTCGCGAGAATGTCCAAAGTTTCAGCGGGGTTTCCAAAATGTTGAAAGGAACTCGAAACATGTCAAGCTTGGTTTTGAGAATCTCTCCCGGAGTTTGAGAGATTTGGACGTGAAAGGGTACCAGTCTTGTCGGGGATTGGGAACGCCTCGCGAGAATGCCAAAAGTTTCAGCGGGATTTCCAAAATGTTGAGAGGAACTCGAACCATGTCAACCTTGGTTTTGAGAATCTCTCCCGGAGTTTGAGAGATTTGGACGTGAAAGGGTACCAATCTTGTCGGGGATTGGGAACCCTTTGCCAGAATGTCCAAAGTTTCAGCGGGGTTTCCGAAATGTTGAAAGGAACTCGAAACATGTCAACCTTGGTTTTGAGAATCTCTCCCGGAGTTTGAGAGATTTGGACGTGAAAGGGTACCAATCTTGTCGGGGATTGGGAACCCTTCGCGAGAATGTCCAAAGTTTCAGCGGGGTTTCCAAAATGTTGAAAGGAACTCGAAAGATGTCAACCTCGGTTTTGAGAATCTCTCCCGGAGTTTGAGAGATTTGGACGTGAAAGGGTACCAATCTTGTCGGGGATTGGGAACGCCTCGCGAGAATGCCAAAAGTTTCAGCGGGATTTTCAAAATGTTGAAAGGAACTCGAAACATGTCAACCTTGGTTTTGAGAATCTCTCCCGGAGTTTGAGAGATTTGGACGTGAAAGGGTACCAATCTTGTCGGGGATTGGGAACCCTTCGCCAGAATGTCCAATGTTTCAGAGGGATTTCCAAAATGTTGAAAGGAACTCGAAACATGTCAACCTTGGTTTTGAGAATCTCTCCCGGAGTTTGAGAGATTTGGACGTGAAAGGGTACCAGTCTTGTCGGGGATTGGGAACCCTTCGCCAGAATGTCCAAAGTTTCAGCGGATTTTCCAAAATGTTGAAAGGAACTCGAAACATATCAACCTTGGTTTTGAGAATCTCTCCCGGAGTTTGAGAGATTTGGACGTGAAAGGGTACCAGTCTTGTCGGGGATTGGGAACCCTTCGCGAGAATGTCCAAAGTTTCAGCGGGATTTCCAAAATGTTGAAAGGAACTCGAAACATGTCAACCTTGGTTTTGAGAATCTCTCCCGGAGTTTGAGAGATTTGGACGTGAAAGGGTACCAGTCTTGTCGGGGATTGGGAACCCTTCGCGAGAATGTCCAAAGTTTCAGCGGGATTTCCAAAATGTTGAAAGGAACTCGAAACATGTCAACCTCGGTTTTGAGAATCTCTCCCGGAGTTTGAGAGATTTGGACGTGAAAGGGTACCAATCTTGTCGGGGATTGGGAACCCTTCGCGAGAATGTCCAAAGTTTCAGCGGGATTTCCAAAATGTTGAGAGGAACTCGAAACATGTCAACCTTGGTTTTGAGAATCTCTCCCGGAGTTTGAGAGATTTGGACGTGAAAGGGTACCAATCTTGTCGGGGATTGGGAACCCTTCGCGAGAATGTCCAATGTTTCAGCGGGATTTCCAAAATGTTGAAAGGAACTCGAACCATGTCAACCTAGGTTTTGAGAATCTCTCCCGGGGTTTGAGAGATTTGGACGTGAAAGGGTACCAGTCTTGTCGGGGATTGGGAACCCTTCGCGAGAATGTCCAAAGTTTCAGCGGGATTTCCAAAATGTTGAAAGGAACTCGAACCATGTCAACCTTGGTTTTGAGAATCTCTCCCGGAGTTTGAGAGATTTGGACGTGAAAGGGTACCAATCTTGTCGGGGATTGGGAACGCCTTGCGAGAATGCCAAAAGTTTCAGCAGGATTTTCAAAATGTTGAAAGGAACTCGAAACATGTCAACCTTGGTTTTGAGAATCTCTCCCGGAGTTTGAGAGATTTGGACGTGAAAGGGTACCAGTCTTGTCGGGGATTGGGAACCCTTCGCGAGAATGTCCAAAGTTTCAGCGGGGTTTCCGAAATGTTGAAAGGAACTCGAAACATGTCAACCTTGGTTTTGAGAATCTCTCCCGGAGTTTGAGAGATTTGGACGTGAAAGGGTACCAATCTTGTCGGGGATTGGGAACCCTTCGCGAGAATGTCCAAAGTTTCAGCGGAATTTCCAAAATGTTGAAAGGAACTCCGAAGATGTCAACCTCGGTTTTGAGAATCTCTCCCGGAGTTTGAGAGATTTGGACGTGAAAGGGTACCAGTCTTGTCGGGGATTGGGAACCCTTCGCGAGAATGCCCAAAGTTTCAGCGGGATTTCCAAAATGTTGAGAGGAACTCGAAACATGTCAACCTCGGTTTTGAGAATCTCTCCCGGAGTTTGAGAGATTTGGACGTGAAAGGGTACCAATCTTGTCGGGGATTGGGAACCCTTCGCGAGAATGTCCAAAGTTTCAGCGGGGTTTCCAAAATGTTGAAAGGAACTCCGAAGATGTCAACCTCGGTTTTGAGAATCTCTCCCGGAGTTTGAGAGATTTGGACGTGAAAGGGTACCAGTCTTGTCGGGGATTGGGAACGCCTCGCGAGAATGCCAAAAGTTTCAGCGGGATTTCCAAAATGTTGAGAGGAACTCGAACCATGTCAACCTTGGTTTTGAGAATCTCTCCCGGAGTTTGAGAGATTTGGACGTGAAAGGGTACCAATCTTGTCGGGGATTGGGAACCCTTTGCCAGAATGTCCAAAGTTTCAGCGGGGTTTCCGAAATGTTGAAAGGAACTCGAAACATGTCAACCTTGGTTTTGAGAATCTCTCCCGGAGTTTGAGAGATTTGGACGTGAAAGGGTACCAATCTTGTCGGGGATTGGGAACCCTTCGCGAGAATGTCCAAAGTTTCAGCGGGGTTTCCAAAATGTTGAAAGGAACTCGAAAGATGTCAACCTCGGTTTTGAGAATCTCTCCCGGAGTTTGAGAGATTTGGACGTGAAAGGGTACCAATCTTGTCGGGGATTGGGAACGCCTCGCGAGAATGCCAAAAGTTTCAGCGGGATTTTCAAAATGTTGAAAGGAACTCGAAACATGTCAACCTTGGTTTTGAGAATCTCTCCCGGAGTTTGAGAGATTTGGACGTGAAAGGGTACCAATCTTGTCGGGGATTGGGAACCCTTCGCCAGAATGTCCAATGTTTCAGAGGGATTTCCAAAATGTTGAAAGGAACTCGAAACATGTCAACCTTGGTTTTGAGAATCTCTCCCGGAGTTTGAGAGATTTGGACGTGAAAGGGTACCAGTCTTGTCGGGGATTGGGAACCCTTCGCCAGAATGTCCAAAGTTTCAGCGGATTTTCCAAAATGTTGAAAGGAACTCGAAACATATAAACCTTGGTTTTGAGAATCTCTCCCGGAGTTTGAGAGATTTGGACGTGAAAGGGTACCAGTCTTGTCGGGGATTGGGAACCCTTCGCGAGAATGTCCAAAGTTTCAGCGGGATTTCCAAAATGTTGAAAGGAACTCGAAACATGTCAACCTTGGTTTTGAGAATCTCTCCCGGAGTTTGAGAGATTTGGACGTGAAAGGGTACCAGTCTTGTCGGGGATTGGGAACCCTTCGCGAGAATGTCCAAAGTTTCAGCGGGATTTCCAAAATGTTGAAAGGAACTCGAAACATGTCAACCTCGGTTTTGAGAATCTCTCCCGGAGTTTGAGAGATTTGGACGTGAAAGGGTACCAATCTTGTCGGGGATTGGGAACCCTTCGCGAGAATGTCCAAAGTTTCAGCGGGATTTCCAAAATGTTGAGAGGAACTCGAAACATGTCAACCTTGGTTTTGAGAATCTCTCCCGGAGTTTGAGAGATTTGGACGTGAAAGGGTACCAATCTTGTCGGGGATTGGGAACCCTTCGCGAGAATGTCCAATGTTTCAGCGGGATTTCCAAAATGTTGAAAGGAACTCGAACCATGTCAACCTAGGTTTTGAGAATCTCTCCCGGGGTTTGCGAGATTTGGACGTGAAAGGGTACCAGTCTTGTCGGGGATTGGGAACCCTTCGCGAGAATGTCCAAAGTTTCAGCGGGATTTCCAAAATGTTGAAAGGAACTCGAACCATGTCAACCTTGGTTTTGAGAATCTCTCCCGGAGTTTGAGAGATTTGGACGTGAAAGGGTACCAATCTTGTCGGGGATTGGGAACGCCTTGCGAGAATGCCAAAAGTTTCAGCAGGATTTTCAAAATGTTGAAAGGAACTCGAAACATGTCAACCTTGGTTTTGAGAATCTCTCCCGGAGTTTGAGAGATTTGGACGTGAAAGGGTACCAGTCTTGTCGGGGATTGGGAACCCTTCGCGAGAATGTCCAAAGTTTCAGCGGGATTTCCAAAATGTTGAGAGGAACTCGAACCATGTCAACCATGGTTTTGAGAATCTCTCCCGGAGTTTGAGAGATTTGGACGTGAAAGGGTACCAATCTTGTCGGGGATTGGGAACCCTTCGCGAGAATGTCCAAAGTTTCAGCGGGGTTTCCGAAATGTTGAAAGGAACTCGAAACATGTCAACCATGGTTTTGAGAATCTCTCCCGGAGTTTGAGAGATTTGGACGTGAAAGGGTACCAATCTTGTCGGGGATTGGGAACCCTTCGCGAGAATGTCCAAAGTTTCAGCGGATTTTCCAAAATGTTGAAAGGAACTCCGAAGATGTCAACCTCGGTTTTGAGAATCTCTCCCGGAGTTTGAGAGATTTGGACGTGAAAGGGTACCAATCTTGTCGGGGATTGGGAACGCCTCGCGAGAATGCCAAAAGTTTCAGCGGGATTTTCAAAATGTTGAAAGGAACTCGAAACATGTCAACCTTGGTTTTGAGAATTTCTCCCGGAGTTTGAGAGATTTGGACGTGAAAGGGTACCAATCTTATCGGGGATTGGGAACCCTTCGCGAGAATGTCCAAAGTTTCAGTGGGATTTCCAAAATGTTGAAAGGAACTCGAAACATGTCAACCTTGGTTTTGAGAATCTCTCCCGGAGTTTGAGAGATTTGGACGTGAAAGGGTACCAATCTTGTCGGGGATTGGGAACCCTTCGCGAGAATGTCCAAAGTTTCAGCGGGATTTCCAAAATGTTGAAAGGAACTCGAAACATGTCAACCTCGGTTTTGAGAATCTCTCCCGGAGTTTGAGAGATTTGGACGTGAAAGGGTACCAATCTTGTCGGGGATTGGGAACCCTTCGCGAGAATGTCCAAAGTTTCAGCGGGATTTCCAAAATGTTGAAAGGAACTCGAAACATGTCAACCTCGGTTTTGAGAATCTCTCCCGGAGTTTGAGAGATTTGGACGTGAAAGGGTACCAATCTTGTCGGGGATTGGGAACCCTTCGCGAGAATGTCCAAAGTTTCAGCGGGATTTCCAAAATGTTGAGAGGAACTCGAAACATGTCAACCTTGGTTTTGAGAATCTCTCCCGGAGTTTGAGAGATTTGGACGTGAAAGGGTACCAATCTTGTCGGGGATTGGGAACCCTTCGCGAGAAGGTCCACAGTTTCAGCGGGATTTCCAAAATGTTGAAAGGAACTCGAACCATGTCAACCTAGGTTTTGAGAATCTCTCCCGGAGTTTGAGAGATTTGGACGTGAAAGGGTACCAATCTTGTCGGGGATTGGGAACCCTTCGCGAGAATGTCCAAAGTTTCAGCGGGGTTTCCAAAATGTTGAAAGGAACTCCGAAGATGTCAACCTCGGTTTTGAGAATCTCTCCCGGAGTTTGAGAGATTTGGACGTGAAAGGGTACCAATCTTGTCGGGGATTGGGAACGCCTCGCGAGAATGCCAAAAGTTTCAGCGGGATTTTCAAAATGTTGAAAGGAACTCGAAACATGTCAACCTTGGTTTTGAGAATTTCTCCCGGAGTTTGAGAGATTTGGACGTGAAAGGGTACCAATCTTATCGGGGATTGGGAACCCTTCGCCAGAATGTCCAATGTTTCAGAGGGATTTCCAAAATGTTGAAAGGAACTCGAAACATGTCAACCTTGGTTTTGAGAATCTCTCCCGGAGTTTGAGAGATTTGGACGTGAAAGAATACCAATCTTGTCGGGGATTGGGAACCCTTCGCGAGAATGTCCAAAGTTTCAGCGGGGTTTCCAAAATGTTGAAAGGAACTCGAAACATGTCAAGCTTGGTTTTGAGAATCTCTCCCGGAGTTTGAGAGATTTGGACGTGAAAGGGTACCAGTCTTGTCGGGGATTGGGAACCCTTCGCGAGAATGTCCAAAGTTTCAGCGGGATTTCCAAAATGTTGAAAGGAACTCGAACCATGTCAACCTTGGTTTTGAGAATCTCTCCCGGAGTTTGAGAGATTTGGACGTGAAAGGGTACCAATCTTGTCGGGGATTGGGAACCCTTCGCGAGAATGCCAAAAGATTCAGCAGGATTTTCAAAATGTTGAAAGGAACTCGAAACATGTCAACCTTGGTTTTGAGAATCTCTCCCGGAGTTTGAGAGATTTGGACGTGAAAGGGTACCAGTCTTGTCGGGGATTGGGAACCCTTCGCGAGAATGTCCAAAGTTTCAGCGGGATTTCCAAAATGTTGAGAGGAACTCGAACCATGTCAACCATGGTTTTGAGAATCTCTCCCGGAGTTTGAGAGATTTGGACGTGAAAGGGTACCAATCTTGTCGGGGATTGGGAACCCTTCGCGAGAATGTCCAAAGTTTCAGCGGGGTTTCCGAAATGTTGAAAGGAACTCGAAACATGTCAACCATGGTTTTGAGAATCTCTCCCGGAGTTTGAGAGATTTGGACGTGAAAGGGTACCAATCTTGTCGGGGATTGGGAACCCTTCGCGAGAATGTCCAAAGTTTCAGCGGGGTTTCCAAAATGTTGAAAGGAACTCCGAAGATGTCAACCTCGGTTTTGAGAATCTCTCCCGGAGTTTGAGAGATTTGGACGTGAAAGGGTACCAATCTTGTCGGGGATTGGGAACGCCTCGCGAGAATGCCAAAAGTTTCAGCGGGATTTTCAAAATGTTGAAAGGAACTCGAAACATGTCAACCTTGGTTTTGAGAATTTCTCCCGGAGTTTGAGAGATTTGGACGTGAAAGGGTACCAATCTTATCGGGGATTGGGAACCCTTCGCGAGAATGTCCAAAGTTTCAGTGGGATTTCCAAAATGTTGAAAGGAACTCGAAACATGTCAACCTTGGTTTTGAGAATCTCTCCCGGAGTTTGAGAGATTTGGACGTGAAAGGGTACCAATCTTGTCGGGGATTGGGAACCCTTCGCGAGAATGTCCAAAGTTTCAGCGGGATTTCCAAAATGTTGAAAGGAACTCGAAACATGTCAACCTCGGTTTTGAGAATCTCTCCCGGAGTTTGAGAGATTTGGACGTGAAAGGGTACCAATCTTGTCGGGGATTGGGAACCCTTCGCGAGAATGTCCAAAGTTTCAGCGGGATTTCCATAATGTTGAGAGGAACTCGAAACATGTCAACCTTGGTTTTGAGAATCTCTCCCGGAGTTTGAGAGATTTGGACGTGAAAGGGTACCAATCTTGTCGGGGATTGGGAACCCTTCGCGAGAATGTCCAATGTTTCAGCGGGATTTCCAAAATGTTGAAAGGAACTCGAACCATGTCAACCTAGGTTTTGAGAATCTCTCCCGGAGTTTGAGAGATTTGGACGTGAAAGGGTACCAGTCTTGTCGGGGATTGGGAACCCTTCGCGAGAATGTCCAAAGTTTCAGCGGGATTTCCAAAATGTTGAAAGGAACTCGAACCATGTCAACCTTGGTTTTGAGAATCTCTCCCGGAGTTTGAGAGATTTGGACGTGAAAGGGTACCAATCTTGTCGGGGATTGGGAACGCCTTGCGAGAATGCCAAAAGTTTCAGCAGGATTTTCAAAATGTTGAAAGGAACTCGAAACATGTCAACCTTGGTTTTGAGAATCTCTCCCGGAGTTTGAGAGATTTGGACGTGAAAGGGTACAAGTCTTGTCGGGGATTGGGAACCCTTCGCGAGAATGTCCAAAGTTTCAGCGGGATTTCCAAAATGTTGAGAGGAACTCGAACCATGTCAACCATGGTTTTGAGAATCTCTCCCGGAGTTTGAGAGATTTGGACGTGAAAGGGTACCAATCTTGTCGGGGATTGGGAACCCTTCGCGAGAATGTCCAAAGTTTCAGCGGGGTTTCCAAAATGTTGAAAGGAACTCCGAAGATGTCAACCTCGGTTTTGAGAATCTCTCCCGGAGTTTGAGAGATTTGGACGTGAAAGGGTACCAATCTTGTCGGGGATTGGGAACGCCTCGCGAGAATGCCAAAAGTTTCAGCGGGATTTTCAAAATGTTGAAAGGAACTCGAAACATGTCAACCTTGGTTTTGAGAATTTCTCCCGGAGTTTGAGAGATTTGGACGTGAAAGGGTACCAATCTTATCGGGGATTGGGAACCCTTCGCGAGAATGTCCAAAGTTTCAGCGGGGTTTCCAAAATGTTGAAAGGAACTCGAAAGATGTCAACCTCGGTTTTGAGAATCTCTCCCGGAGTTTGAGAGATTTGGACGTGAAAGGGTACCAATCTTGTCGGGGATTGGGAACGCCTCGCGAGAATGCCAAAAGTTTCAGCGGGATTTTCAAAATGTTGAAAGGAACTCGAAACATGTCAACCTTGGTTTTGAGAATCTCTCCCGGAGTTTGAGAGATTTGGACGTGAAAGGGTACCAATCTTGTCGGGGATTGGGAACCCTTCGCCAGAATGTCCAATGTTTCAGAGGGATTTCCAAAATGTTGAAAGGAACTCGAAACATGTCAACCTTGGTTTTGAGAATCTCTCCCGGAGTTTGAGAGATTTGGACGTGAAAGGGTACCAGTCTTGTCGGGGATTGGGAACCCTTCGCCAGAATGTCCAAAGTTTCAGCGGATTTTCCAAAATGTTGAAAGGAACTCGAAACATATAAACCTTGGTTTTGAGAATCTCTCCCGGAGTTTGAGAGATTTGGACGTGAAAGGGTACCAGTCTTGTCGGGGATTGGGAACCCTTCGCGAGAATGTCCAAAGTTTCAGCGGGATTTCCAAAATGTTGAAAGGAACTCGAAACATGTCAACCTTGGTTTTGAGAATCTCTCCCGGAGTTTGAGAGATTTGGACGTGAAAGGGTACCAGTCTTGTCGGGGATTGGGAACCCTTCGCGAGAATGTCCAAAGTTTCAGCGGGATTTCCAAAATGTTGAAAGGAACTCGAAACATGTCAACCTCGGTTTTGAGAATCTCTCCCGGAGTTTGAGAGATTTGGACGTGAAAGGGTACCAATCTTGTCGGGGATTGGGAACCCTTCGCGAGAATGTCCAAAGTTTCAGCGGGATTTCCAAAATGTTGAGAGGAACTCGAAACATGTCAACCTTGGTTTTGAGAATCTCTCCCGGAGTTTGAGAGATTTGGACGTGAAAGGGTACCAATCTTGTCGGGGATTGGGAACCCTTCGCGAGAATGTCCAATGTTTCAGCGGGATTTCCAAAATGTTGAAAGGAACTCGAACCATGTCAACCTAGGTTTTGAGAATCTCTCCCGGGGTTTGAGAGATTTGGACGTGAAAGGGTACCAGTCTTGTCGGGGATTGGGAACCCTTCGCGAGAATGTCCAAAGTTTCAGCGGGATTTCCAAAATGTTGAAAGGAACTCGAACCATGTCAACCTTGGTTTTGAGAATCTCTCCCGGAGTTTGAGAGATTTGGACGTGAAAGGGTACCAATCTTGTCGGGGATTGGGAACGCCTTGCGAGAATGCCAAAAGTTTCAGCAGGATTTTCAAAATGTTGAAAGGAACTCGAAACATGTCAACCTTGGTTTTGAGAATCTCTCCCGGAGTTTGAGAGATTTGGACGTGAAAGGGTACCAGTCTTGTCGGGGATTGGGAACCCTTCGCGAGAATGTCCAAAGTTTCAGCGGGATTTCCAAAATGTTGAGAGGAACTCGAACCATGTCAACCATGGTTTTGAGAATCTCTCCCGGAGTTTGAGAGATTTGGACGTGAAAGGGTACCAATCTTGTCGGGGATTGGGAACCCTTCGCGAGAATGTCCAAAGTTTCAGCGGGGTTTCCGAAATGTTGAAAGGAACTCGAAACATGTCAACCATGGTTTTGAGAATCTCTCCCGGAGTTTGAGAGATTTGGACGTGAAAGGGTACCAATCTTGTCGGGGATTGGGAACCCTTCGCGAGAATGTCCAAAGTTTCAGCGGATTTTCCAAAATGTTGAAAGGAACTCCGAAGATGTCAACCTCGGTTTTGAGAATCTCTCCCGGAGTTTGAGAGATTTGGACGTGAAAGGGTACCAATCTTGTCGGGGATTGGGAACGCCTCGCGAGAATGCCAAAAGTTTCAGCGGGATTTTCAAAATGTTGAAAGGAACTCGAAACATGTCAACCTTGGTTTTGAGAATTTCTCCCGGAGTTTGAGAGATTTGGACGTGAAAGGGTACCAATCTTATCGGGGATTGGGAACCCTTCGCGAGAATGTCCAAAGTTTCAGTGGGATTTCCAAAATGTTGAAAGGAACTCGAAACATGTCAACCTTGGTTTTGAGAATCTCTCCCGGAGTTTGAGAGATTTGGACGTGAAAGGGTACCAATCTTGTCGGGGATTGGGAACCCTTCGCGAGAATGTCCAAAGTTTCAGCGGGATTTCCAAAATGTTGAAAGGAACTCGAAACATGTCAACCTCGGTTTTGAGAATCTCTCCCGGAGTTTGAGAGATTTGGACGTGAAAGGGTACCAATCTTGTCGGGGATTGGGAACCCTTCGCGAGAATGTCCAAAGTTTCAGCGGGATTTCCAAAATGTTGAAAGGAACTCGAAACATGTCAACCTCGGTTTTGAGAATCTCTCCCGGAGTTTGAGAGATTTGGACGTGAAAGGGTACCAATCTTGTCGGGGATTGGGAACCCTTCGCGAGAATGTCCAAAGTTTCAGCGGGATTTCCAAAATGTTGAGAGGAACTCGAAACATGTCAACCTTGGTTTTGAGAATCTCTCCCGGAGTTTGAGAGATTTGGACGTGAAAGGGTACCAATCTTGTCGGGGATTGGGAACCCTTCGCGAGAAGGTCCACAGTTTCAGCGGGATTTCCAAAATGTTGAAAGGAACTCGAACCATGTCAACCTTGGTTTTGAGAATCTCTCCCGGAGTTTGAGAGATTTGGACGTGAAAGGGTACCAATCTTGTCGGGGATTGGGAACCCTTCGCGAGAATGTCCAAAGTTTCAGCGGGATTTCCAAAATGTTGAAAGGAACTCGAAACATGTCAACCTCGGTTTTGAGAATCTCTCCCGGAGTTTGAGAGATTTGGACGTGAAAGGGTACCAATCTTGTCGGGGATTGGGAACCCTTCGCGAGAATGTCCAAAGTTTCAGCGGGATTTCCAAAATGTTGAAAGGAACTCGAAACATGTCAACCTCGGTTTTGAGAATCTCTCCCGGAGTTTGAGAGATTTGGACGTGAAAGGGTACCAATCTTGTCGGGGATTGGGAACCCTTCGCGAGAATGTCCAAAGTTTCAGCGGGATTTCCAAAATGTTGAGAGGAACTCGAAACATGTCAACCTTGGTTTTGAGAATCTCTCCCGGAGTTTGAGAGATTTGGACGTGAAAGGGTACCAATCTTGTCGGGGATTGGGAACCCTTCGCGAGAAGGTCCACAGTTTCAGCGGGATTTCCAAAATGTTGAAAGGAACTCGAACCATGTCAACCTAGGTTTTGAGAATCTCTCCCGGAGTTTGAGAGATTTGGACGTGAAAGGGTACCAATCTTGTCGGGGATTGGGAACCCTTCGCGAGAATGTCCAAAGTTTCAGCGGGGTTTCCAAAATGTTGAAAGGAACTCCGAAGATGTCAACCTCGGTTTTGAGAATCTCTCCCGGAGTTTGAGAGATTTGGACGTGAAAGGGTACCAATCTTGTCGGGGATTGGGAACGCCTCGCGAGAATGCCAAAAGTTTCAGCGGGATTTTCAAAATGTTGAAAGGAACTCGAAACATGTCAACCTTGGTTTTGAGAATTTCTCCCGGAGTTTGAGAGATTTGGACGTGAAAGGGTACCAATCTTATCGGGGATTGGGAACCCTTCGCCAGAATGTCCAATGTTTCAGAGGGATTTCCAAAATGTTGAAAGGAACTCGAAACATGTCAACCTTGGTTTTGAGAATCTCTCCCGGAGTTTGAGAGATTTGGACGTGAAAGAATACCAATCTTGTCGGGGATTGGGAACCCTTCGCGAGAATGTCCAAAGTTTCAGCGGGGTTTCCAAAATGTTGAAAGGAACTCGAAACATGTCAAGCTTGGTTTTGAGAATCTCTCCCGGAGTTTGAGAGATTTGGACGTGAAAGGGTACCAGTCTTGTCGGGGATTGGGAACGCCTCGCGAGAATGCCAAAAGTTTCAGCGGGATTTCCAAAATGTTGAGAGGAACTCGAACCATGTCAACCTCGGTTTTGAGAATCTCTCCCGGAGTTTGAGAGATTTGGACGTGAAAGGGTACCAATCTTGTCGGGGATTGGGAACGCCTCGCGAGAATGCCAAAAGTTTCAGCGGGATTTTCAAAATGTTGAAAGGAACTCGAAACATGTCAACCTTGGTTTTGAGAATTTCTCCCGGAGTTTGAGAGATTTGGACGTGAAAGGGTACCAATCTTGTCGGGGATTGGGAACCCTTCGCCAGAATGTCCAATGTTTCAGAGGGATTTCCAAAATGTTGAAAGGAACTCGAAACATGTCAACCTTGGTTTTGAGAATCTCTCCCGGAGTTTGAGAGATTTGGACGTGAAAGAATACCAATCTTGTCGGGGATTGGGAACCCTTCGCGAGAATGTCCAAAGTTTCAGCGGGGTTTCCAAAATGTTGAAAGGAACTCGAAACATGTCAAGCTTGGTTTTGAGAATCTCTCCCGGAGTTTGAGAGATTTGCACGTGAAAGGGTACCAGTCTTGTCGGGGATTGGGAACCCTTTGCCAGAATGTCCAAAGTTTCAGCGGGATTTCCAAAATGTTGAGAGGAACTCGAACCATGTCAACCTTGGTTTTGAGAATCTCTCCCGGAGTTTGAGAGATTTGGACGTGAAAGGGTACCAATCTTGTCGGGGATTGGGAACCCTTTGCCAGAATGTCCAAAGTTTCAGCGGGGTTTCCGAAATGTTGAAAGGAACTCGAAACATGTCAACCTTGGTTTTGAGAATCTCTCCCGGAGTTTGAGAGATTTGGACGTGAAAGGGTACCAATCTTGTCGGGGATTGGGAACCCTTCGCGAGAATGTCCAAAGTTTCAGCGGGGTTTCCAAAATGTTGAAAGGAACTCGAAAGATGTCAACCTCGGTTTTGAGAATCTCTCCCGGAGTTTGAGAGATTTGGACGTGAAAGGGTACCAATCTGGTCGGGGATTGGGAACGCCTCGCGAGAATGCCAAAAGTTTCAGCGGGATTTTCAAAATGTTGAAAGGAACTCGAAACATGTCAACCTTGGTTTTGAGAATCTCTCCCGGAGTTTGAGAGATTTGGACGTGAAAGGGTACCAATCTTGTCGGGGATTGGGAACCCTTCGCCAGAATGTCCAATGTTTCAGAGGGATTTCCAAAATGTTGAAAGGAACTCGAAACATGTCAACCTTGGTTTTGAGAATCTCTCCCGGAGTTTGAGAGATTTGGACGTGAAAGGGTACCAGTCTTGTCGGGGATTGGGAACCCTTCGCCAGAATGTCCAAAGTTTCAGCGGATTTTCCAAAATGTTGAAAGGAACTCGAAACATATCAACCTTGGTTTTGAGAATCTCTCCCGGAGTTTGAGAGATTTGGACGTGAAAGGGTACCAGTCTTGTCGGGGATTGGGAACCCTTCGCGAGAATGTCCAAAGTTTCAGCGGGATTTCCAAAATGTTGAGAGCAACTCGAATCATGTCAACCTTGGTTTTGAGAATCTCTCCCGGAGTTTGAGAGATTTGGACGTGAAAGGGTACCAGTCTTGTCGGGGTTTGGGAACCCTTCGCGAGAATGTCCAAAGTTTCAGCGGGATTTCCAAAATGTTGAAAGGAACTCGAAACATGTCAACCTTGGTTTTGAGAATCTCTCCCGGAGTTTGAGAGATTTGGACGTGAAAGGGTACCAATCTTGTCGGGGATTGGGAACCCTTCGCGAGAATGTCCAATGTTTCAGCGGGATTTCCAAAATGTTGAAAGGAACTCGAACCATGTCAAACTAGGTTTTGAGAATCTCTCCCGGAGTTTGAGAGATTTGGACGTGAAAGGGTACCAATCTTGTCGGGGATTGGGAACGCCTTGCGAGAATGCCAAAAGTTTCAGCAGGATTTTCAAAATGTTGAAAGGAACTCGAAACATGTCAACCTTGGTTTTGAGAATCTCTCCCGGAGTTTGAGAGATTTGGACGTGAAAGGGTACCAGTCTTGTCGGGGATTGGGAACCCTTCGCGAGAATGTCCAAAGTTTCAGCGGGATTTCCAAAATGTTGAAAGGAACTCGAACCATGTCAACCTTGGTTTTGAGAATCTCTGCCGGAGTTTGAGAGATTTGGACGTGAAAGGGTACCAATCTTGTCGGGGATTGGGAACCCTTTGCCAGAATGTCCAAAGTTTCAGCGGGGTTTCCAAAATGTTGAAAGGAACTCGAAACATGTCAACCTTGGTTTTGAGAATCTCTCCCGGAGTTTGAGAGATTTGGACGTGAAAGGGTACCAATCTTGTCGGGGATTGGGAACCCTTCGCGAGAATGTCCAAAGTTTCAGCGGGATTTCCAAAATGTTGAAAGGAACTCCGAAGATGTCAACCTCGGTTTTGAGAATCTCTCCCGGAGTTTGAGAGATTTGGACGTGAAAGGGTACCAATCTTGTCGGGGATTGGGAACGCCTCGCGAGAATGCCAAAAGTTTCAGCGGGATTTTCAAAATGTTGAAAGGAACTCGAAACATGTCAACCTTGGTTTTGAGAATTTCTCCCGGAGTTTGAGAGATTTGGACGTGAAAGGGTACCAATCTTATCGGGGATTGGGAACCCTTCGCCAGAATGTCCAATGTTTCAGAGGGATTTCCAAAATGTTGAAAGGAACTCGAAACATGTCAACCTTGGTTTTGAGAATCTCTCCCGGAGTTTGAGAGATTTGGACGTGAAAGAATACCAATCTTGTCGGGGATTGGGAACCCTTCGCGAGAATGTCCAAAGTTTCAGCGGGGTTTCCAAAATGTTGAAAGGAACTCGAAACATGTCAAGCTTGGTTTTGAGAATCTCTCCCGGAGTTTGAGAGATTTGGACGTGAAAGGGTACCAGTCTTGTCGGGGATTGGGAACCCTTCGCCAGAATGTCCAAAGTTTCAGCGGGATTTCCAAAATGTTGAGAGGAACTCGAACCATGTCAACCTTGGTTTTGAGAATCTCTCCCGGAGTTTGAGAGATTTGGACGTGAAAGGGTACCAATCTTGTCGGGGATTGGGAACCCTTTGCCAGAATGTCCAAAGTTTCAGCGGGGTTTCCGAAATGTTGAAAGGAACTCGAAACATGTCAACCTTGGTTTTGAGAATCTCTCCCGGAGTTTGAGAGATTTGGACGTGAAAGGGTACCAATCTTGTCGGGGATTGGGAACCCTTCGCGAGAATGTCCAAAGTTTCAGCGGGATTTCCAAAATGTTGAAAGGAACTCGAAAGATGTCAACCTCGGTTTTGAGAATCTCTCCCGGAGTTTGAGAGATTTGGACGTGAAAGGGTACCAATCTTGTCGGGGATTGGGAACGCCTCGCGAGAATGCCAAAAGTTTCAGCGGGATTTTCAAAATGTTGAAAGGAACTCGAAACATGTCAACCTTGGTTTTGAGAATCTCTCCCGGAGTTTGAGAGATTTGGACGTGAAAGAATACCAATCTTGTCGGGGATTGGGAACCCTTCGCGAGAATGTCCAAAGTTTCAGCGGGATTTCCAAAATGTTGAGAGGAACTCGAACCATGTCAACCTTGGTTTTGAGAATCTCTCCCGGAGTTTGAGAGATTTGGACGTGAAAGGGTACCAATCTTGTCGGGGATTGGGAACCCTTCGCGACAATGTCCAAAGTTTCAGCGGGATTTCCAAAATGTTGAAAGGAACTCGAAACATGTCAACCTTGGTTTTGAGAATCTCTCCCGGAGTTTGAGAGATTTGGACGTGAAAGGGTACCAGTCTTGTCGGGGATCGGGAACCCTTCGCGAGAATGTCCAAAGTTTCAGCGGGGTTTCCAAAATGTTGAAAGGAACTCGAAAGATGTCAACCTCGGTTTTGAGAATCTCTCCCGGAGTTTGAGAGATTTGGACGTGAAAGGGTACCAATCTTGTCGGGGATTGGGAACGCCTCGCGAGAATGCCAAAAGTTTCAGGCGGATTTTCAAAATGTTGAAAGGAACTCGAAACATGTCAACCTTGGTTTTGAGAATCTCTCCCGGAGTTTGAGAGATTTGGACGTGAAAGGGTACCAGTCTTGTCGGGGATTGGGAACCCTTCGCCAGAATGTCCAATGTTTCAGCGGGATTTCCAAAATGTTGAAAGGAACTCGAAACATGTCAACCTTGGTTTTGAGAATCTCTCCCGGAGTTTGAGAGATTTGGACGTGAAAGGGTACCAATCTTGTCGGGGATTGGGAACCCTTTGCCAGAATGTCCAAAGTTTCAGCGGGGTTTCCAAAATGTTGAAAGGAACTCGAAACATGTCAACCTTGGTTTTGAGAATCTCTCCCGGAGTTTGAGAGATTTGGACGTGAAAGAATACCAATCTTGTCGGGGATTGGGAACCCTTCGCGAGAATGTCCAAAGTTTCAGCGGGATTTCCAAAATGTTGAGAGGAACTCGAACCATGTCAACCTTGGTTTTGAGAATCTCTCCCGGAGTTTGAGAGATTTGGACGTGAAAGGGTACCAGTCTTGTCGGGGATTGGGAACCCTTCGCCAGAATGTCCAAAGTTTCAGCGGGATTTCCAAAATGTTGAGAGGAACTCGAAACATGTCAACCTTGGTTTTGAGAATCTCTCCCGGAGTTTGAGAGATTTGGACGTGAAAGGGTACCAATCTTGTCGGGGATCGGGAACCCTTCGCGAGAATGTCCAAAGTTTCAGCGGGGTTTCCAAAATGTTGAAAGGAACTCGAAAGATGTCAACCTCGGTTTTGAGAATCTCTCCCGGAGTTTGAGAGATTTGGACGTGAAAGGGTACCAATCTTGTCGGGGATTGGGAACGCCTCGCGAGAATGCCAAAAGTTTCAGGCGGATTTTCAAAATGTTGAAAGGAACTCGAAACATGTCAACCTTGGTTTTGAGAATCTCTCCCGGAGTTTGAGAGATTTGGACGTGAAAGGGTACCAATCTTGTCGGGGATTGGGAACCCTTCGCCAGAATGTCCAATGTTTCAGCGGGATTTCCAAAATGTTGAAAGGAACTCGAAACATGTCAACCTTGGTTTTGAGAATCTCTCCCGGAGTTTGAGAGATTTGGACGTGAAAGGGTACCAATCTTGTCGGGGATTGGGAACCCTTTGCCAGAATGTCCAAAGTTTCAGCGGGGTTTCCAAAATGTTGAAAGGAACTCGAAACATGTCAACCTTGGTTTTGAGAATCTCTCCCGGAGTTTGAGAGATTTGGACGTGAAAGGGTACCAATCTTGTCGGGGATTGGGAACCCTTCGCGAGAATGTCCAAAGTTTCAGCGGGGTTTCCAAAATGTTGAAAGGAACTCCGAAGATGTCAACCTCGGTTTTGAGAATCTCTCCCGGAGTTTGAGAGATTTGGACGTGAAAGGGTACCAATCTTGTCGGGGATTGGGAACGCCTCGCGAGAATGTCCAAAGTTTCAGCGGGATTTTCAAAATGTTGAAAGGAACACGAAACATGTCAACCTTGGTTTTGAGAATTTCTCCCGGAGTTTGAGAGATTTGGACGTGAAAGGGTACCAATCTTATCGGGGATTGGGAACCCTTCGCCAGAATGTCCAATGTTTCAGAGGGATTTCCAAAATGTTGAAAGGAACTCGAAACATGTCAACCTTGGTTTTGAGAATCTCTCCCGGAGTTTGAGAGATTTGGACGTGAAAGAATACCAATCTTGTCGGGGATTGGGAACCCTTCGCGAGAATGTCCAAAGTTTCAGCGGGGTTTCCAAAATGTTGAAAGGAACTCGAAACATGTCAAGCTTGGTTTTGAGAATCTCTCCCGGAGTTTGAGAGATTTGGACGTGAAAGGGTACCAGTCTTGTCGGGGATTGGGAACCCTTCGCCAGAATGTCCAAAGTTTCAGCGGGATTTCCAAAATGTTGAGAGGAACTCGAACCATGTCAACCTTGGTTTTGAGAATCTCTCCCGGAGTTTGAGAGATTTGGACGTGAAAGGGTACCAATCTTGTCGGGGATTGGGAACCCTTTGCCAGAATGTCCAAAGTTTCAGCGGGGTTTCCGAAATGTTGAAAGGAACTCGAAACATGTCAACCTTGGTTTTGAGAATCTCTCCCGGAGTTTGAGAGATTTGGACGTGAAAGGGTACCAATCTTGTCGGGGATTGGGAACCCTTTGCCAGAATGTCCAAAGTTTCAGCGGGGTTTCCGAAATGTTGAAAGGAACTCGAAACATGTCAACCTTGGTTTTGAGAATCTCTCCCGGAGTTTGAGAGATTTGGACGTGAAAGGGTACCAATCTTGTCGGGGATTGGGAACCCTTCGCGAGAATGTCCAAAGTTTCAGCGGGGTTTCCAAAATGTTGAAAGGAACTCGAAAGATGTCAACCTCGGTTTTGAGAATCTCTCCCGGAGTTTGAGAGATTTGGACGTGAAAGGGTACCAATCTTGTCGGGGATTGGGAACCCTTCGCGAGAATGTCCAAAGTTTCAGCGGGATTTCCAAAATGTTGAAAGGAACTCGAAACATGTCAAGCTTGGTTTTGAGAATCTCTCCCGGAGTTTGAGAGATTTGGACGTGAAAGGGTACCAGTCTTGTCGGGGATTGGGAACCCTTCGCCAGAATGTCCAAAGTTTCAGCGGGATTTCCAAAATGTTGAAAGGAACTCGAAACATGTCAACCTTGGTTTTGAGAATCTCTCCCGGAGTTTGAGAGATTTGGACGTGAAAGGGTACCAATCTTGTCGGGGATTGGGAACCCTTTGCCAGAATGTCCAAAGTTTCAGCGGGGTTTCCAAAATGTTGAAAGGAACTCGAAACATGTCAACCTTGGTTTTGAGAATCTCTCCCGGAGTTTGAGAGATTTGGACGTGAAAGGGTACCAGTCTTGTCGGGGATCGGGAACCCTTCGCGAGAATGTCCAAAGTTTCAGCGGGGTTTCCAAAATGTTGAAAGGAACTCGAAAGATGTCAACCTCGGTTTTGAGAATCTCTCCCGGAGTTTGAGAGATTTGGACGTGAAAGGGTACCAATCTTGTCGGGGATTGGGAACGCCTCGCGAGAATGCCAAAAGTTTCAGGCGGATTTTCAAAATGTTGAAAGGAACTCGAAACATGTCAACCTTGGTTTTGAGAATCTCTCCCGGAGTTTGAGAGATTTGGACGTGAAAGGGTACCAATCTTGTCGGGGATTGGGAACCCTTCGCCAGAATGTCCAATGTTTCAGCGGGATTTCCAAAATGTTGAAAGGAACTCGAAACATGTCAACCTTGGTTTTGAGAATCTCTCCCGGAGTTTGAGAGATTTGGACGTGAAAGAATACCAATCTTGTCGGGGATTGGGAACCCTTCGCGAGAATGTCCAAAGTTTCAGCGGGGTTTCCAAAATGTTG
This sequence comes from Streptopelia decaocto, assembly GCF_964273445.1. Lineage (NCBI taxonomy): Eukaryota > Metazoa > Chordata > Aves > Columbiformes > Columbidae > Streptopelia > Streptopelia decaocto. The sequence goes on along the minus strand of NW_028116552.1, from coordinate 473,485 downwards.
AAAGGAACTCGAAACTTGTCAAGCTTGGTTTTGAGAATCTCTCCCGGAGTTTGAGAGATTTGGACGTGAAAGGGTACCAGTCTTGTCGGGGATTGGGAACCCTTCGCCAGAATGTCCAAAGTTTCAGCGGGATTTCCAAAATGTTGAGAGGAACTCGAACCATGTCAACCTTGGTTTTGAGAATCTCTCCCGGAGTTTGAGAGATTTGGACGTGAAAGGGTACCAATCTTGTCGGGGATTGGGAACCCTTTGCCAGAATGTCCAAAGTTTCAGCGGGGTTTCCGAAATGTTGAAAGGAACTCGAAACATGTCAACCTTGGTTTTGAGAATCTCTCCCGGAGTTTGAGAGATTTGGACGTGAAAGGGTACCAATCTTGTCGGGGATTGGGAACCCTTTGCCAGAATGTCCAAAGTTTCAGCGGGGTTTCCGAAATGTTGAAAGGAACTCGAAACATGTCAACCTTGGTTTTGAGAATCTCTCCCGGAGTTTGAGAGATTTGGACGTGAAAGGGTACCAATCTTGTCGGGGATTGGGAACCCTTCGCGAGAATGTCCAAAGTTTCAGCGGGGTTTCCAAAATGTTGAAAGGAACTCGAAAGATGTCAACCTCGGTTTTGAGAATCTCTCCCGGAGTTTGAGAGATTTGGACGTGAAAGGGTACCAATCTTGTCGGGGATTGGGAACGCCTCGCGAGAATGCCAAAAGTTTCAGCGGGATTTTCAAAATGTTGAAAGGAACTCGAAACATGTCAACCTTGGTTTTGAGAATCTCTCCCGGAGTTTGAGAGATTTGGACGTGAAAGGGTACCAATCTTGTCGGGGATTGGGAACCCTTCGCCAGAATGTCCAATGTTTCAGAGGGATTTCCAAAATGTTGAAAGGAACTCGAAAGATGTCAACCTCGGTTTTGAGAATCTCTCCCGGAGTTTGAGAGATTTGGACGTGAAAGGGTACCAATCTTGTCGGGGATTGGGAACGCCTCGCGAGAATGCCAAAAGTTTCAGGCGGATTTTCAAAATGTTGAAAGGAACTCGAAACATGTCAACCTTGGTTTTGAGAATCTCTCCCGGAGTTTGAGAGATTTGGACGTGAAAGGGTACCAATCTTGTCGGGGATTGGGAACCCTTCGCCAGAATGTCCAATGTTTCAGCGGGATTTCCAAAATGTTGAAAGGATCTCGAAACATGTCAACCTTGGTTTTGAGAATCTCTCCCGGAGTTTGAGAGATTTGGACGTGAAAGAATACCAATCTTGTCGGGGATTGGGAACCCTTCGCGAGAATGTCCAAAGTTTCAGCGGGATTTCCAAAATGTTAAAAGGAACTCGAAACATGTCAAGCTTGGTTTTGAGAATCTCTCCCGGAGTTTGAGAGATTTGGACGTGAAAGGGTACCAGTCTTGTCGGGGATTGGGAACCCTTCGCCAGAATGTCCAAAGTTTCAGCGGGATTTCCAAAATGTTGAAAGGAACTCGAAACATGTCAACCTTGGTTTTGAGAATCTCTCCCGGAGTTTGAGAGATTTGGACGTGAAAGGGTACCAATCTTGTCGGGGATTGGGAACCCTTTGCCAGAATGTCCAAAGTTTCAGCGGGGTTTCCAAAATGTTGAGAGGAACTCGAAACATGTCAACCTTGGTTTTGAGAATCTCTCCCGGAGTTTGAGAGATTTGGACGTGAAAGGGTACCAATCTTGTCGGGGATCGGGAACCCTTCGCGAGAATGTCAAAAGTTTCAGGGGGGTTTCCAAAATGTTGAAAGGAACTCGAAAGATGTCAACCTCGGTTTTGAGAATCTCTCCCGGAGTTTGAGAGATTTGGACGTGAAAGGGTACCAATCTTGTCGGGGATTGGGAACGCCTCGCGAGAATGCCAAAAGTTTCAGCGGGATTTTCAAAATGTTGAAAGGAACTCGAAACATGTCAACCTTGGTTTTGAGAATCTCTCCCGGAGTTTGAGAGATTTGGACGTGAAAGGGTACCAATCTTGTCGGGGATTGGGAACCCTTCGCGAGAATGTCCAAAGTTTCAGCGGGATTTCCAAAATGTTGAAAGGAACTCGAAACATGTCAACCTTGGTTTTGAGAATCTCTCCCGGAGTTTGAGAGATTTGGACGTGAAAGGGTACCAGTCTTGTCGGGGATCGGGAACCCTTCGCGAGAATGTCCAAAGTTTCAGCGGGGTTTCCAAAATGTTGAAAGGAACTCGAAACATGTCAAGCTTGGTTTTGAGAATCTCTCCCGGAGTTTGAGAGATTTGGACGTGAAAGGGTACCAGTCTTGTCGGGGATTGGGAACCCTTCGCCAGAATGTCCAAAGTTTCAGCGGGATTTCCAAAATGTTGAAAGGAACTCGAAAAATGTCAACCTTGGTTTTGAGAATCTCTCCCGGAGTTTGAGAGATTTGGACGTGAAAGGGTACCAATCTTGTCGGGGATTGGGAACCCTTCGCCAGAATGTCCAATGTTTCAGAGGGATTTCCAAAATGTTGAAAGGAACTCGAAACATGTCAACCTTGGTTTTGAGAATCTCTCCCGGAGTTTGAGAGATTTGGACGTGAAAGGGTACCAGTCTTGTCGGGGATTGGGAACCCTTCGCCAGAATGTCCAAAGTTTCAGCGGATTTTCCAAAATGTTGAAAGGAACTCGAAACATATCAACCTTGGTTTTGAGAATCTCTCCCGGAGTTTGAGAGATTTGGACGTGAAAGGGTACCAGTCTTGTCGGGGATTGGGAACCCTTCGCGAGAATGTCCAAAGTTTCAGCGGGATTTCCAAAATGTTGAGAGGAACTCGAATCATGTCAACCTTGGTTTTGAGAATCTCTCCCGGAGTTTGAGAGATTTGGACGTGAAAGGGTACCAGTCTTGTCGGGGTTTGGGAACCCTTCGCGAGAATGTCCAAAGTTTCAGCGGGATTTCCAAAATGTTGAAAGGAACTCGAAACATGTCAACCTTGGTTTTGAGAATCTCTCCCGGAGTTTGAGAGATTTGGACGTGAAAGGGTACCAATCTTGTCGGGGATTGGGAACCCTTCGCGAGAATGTCCAATGTTTCAGCGGGATTTCCAAAATGTTGAAAGGAACTCGAACCATGTCAAACTAGGTTTTGAGAATCTCTCCCGGAGTTTGAGAGATTTGGACGTGAAAGGGTACCAATCTTGTCGGGGATTGGGAACGCCTTGCGAGAATGCCAAAAGTTTCAGCAGGATTTTCAAAATGTTGAAAGGAACTCGAAACATGTCAACCTTGGTTTTGAGAATCTCTCCCGGAGTTTGAGAGATTTGGACGTGAAAGGGTACCAGTCTTGTCGGGGATTGGGAACCCTTCGCGAGAATGTCCAAAGTTTCAGCGGGATTTCCAAAATGTTGAAAGGAACTCGAACCATGTCAACCTTGGTTTTGAGAATCTCTGCCGGAGTTTGAGAGATTTGGACGTGAAAGGGTACCAATCTTGTCGGGGATTGGGAACCCTTTGCCAGAATGTCCAAAGTTTCAGCGGGGTTTCCAAAATGTTGAAAGGAACTCGAAACATGTCAACCTTGGTTTTGAGAATCTCTCCCGGAGTTTGAGAGATTTGGACGTGAAAGGGTACCAATCTTGTCGGGGATTGGGAACCCTTCGCGAGAATGTCCAAAGTTTCAGCGGGATTTCCAAAATGTTGAAAGGAACTCCGAAGATGTCAACCTCGGTTTTGAGAATCTCTCCCGGAGTTTGAGAGATTTGGACGTGAAAGGGTACCAATCTTGTCGGGGATTGGGAACGCCTCGCGAGAATGCCAAAAGTTTCAGCGGGATTTTCAAAATGTTGAAAGGAACTCGAAACATGTCAACCTTGGTTTTGAGAATTTCTCCCGGAGTTTGAGAGATTTGGACGTGAAAGGGTACCAATCTTATCGGGGATTGGGAACCCTTCGCCAGAATGTCCAATGTTTCAGAGGGATTTCCAAAATGTTGAAAGGAACTCGAAACATGTCAACCTTGGTTTTGAGAATCTCTCCCGGAGTTTGAGAGATTTGGACGTGAAAGAATACCAATCTTGTCGGGGATTGGGAACCCTTCGCGAGAATGTCCAAAGTTTCAGCGGGGTTTCCAAAATGTTGAAAGGAACTCGAAACATGTCAAGCTTGGTTTTGAGAATCTCTCCCGGAGTTTGAGAGATTTGGACGTGAAAGGGTACCAGTCTTGTCGGGGATTGGGAACCCTTCGCCAGAATGTCCAAAGTTTCAGCGGGATTTCCAAAATGTTGAGAGGAACTCGAACCATGTCAACCTTGGTTTTGAGAATCTCTCCCGGAGTTTGAGAGATTTGGACGTGAAAGGGTACCAATCTTGTCGGGGATTGGGAACCCTTTGCCAGAATGTCCAAAGTTTCAGCGGGGTTTCCGAAATGTTGAAAGGAACTCGAAACATGTCAACCTTGGTTTTGAGAATCTCTCCCGGAGTTTGAGAGATTTGGACGTGAAAGGGTACCAATCTTGTCGGGGATTGGGAACCCTTCGCGAGAATGTCCAAAGTTTCAGCGGGATTTCCAAAATGTTGAAAGGAACTCGAAAGATGTCAACCTCGGTTTTGAGAATCTCTCCCGGAGTTTGAGAGATTTGGACGTGAAAGGGTACCAATCTTGTCGGGGATTGGGAACGCCTCGCGAGAATGCCAAAAGTTTCAGCGGGATTTTCAAAATGTTGAAAGGAACTCGAAACATGTCAACCTTGGTTTTGAGAATCTCTCCCGGAGTTTGAGAGATTTGGACGTGAAAGAATACCAATCTTGTCGGGGATTGGGAACCCTTCGCGAGAATGTCCAAAGTTTCAGCGGGATTTCCAAAATGTTGAGAGGAACTCGAACCATGTCAACCTTGGTTTTGAGAATCTCTCCCGGAGTTTGAGAGATTTGGACGTGAAAGGGTACCAATCTTGTCGGGGATTGGGAACCCTTCGCGACAATGTCCAAAGTTTCAGCGGGATTTCCAAAATGTTGAAAGGAACTCGAAACATGTCAACCTTGGTTTTGAGAATCTCTCCCGGAGTTTGAGAGATTTGGACGTGAAAGGGTACCAGTCTTGTCGGGGATCGGGAACCCTTCGCGAGAATGTCCAAAGTTTCAGCGGGGTTTCCAAAATGTTGAAAGGAACTCGAAAGATGTCAACCTCGGTTTTGAGAATCTCTCCCGGAGTTTGAGAGATTTGGACGTGAAAGGGTACCAATCTTGTCGGGGATTGGGAACGCCTCGCGAGAATGCCAAAAGTTTCAGGCGGATTTTCAAAATGTTGAAAGGAACTCGAAACATGTCAACCTTGGTTTTGAGAATCTCTCCCGGAGTTTGAGAGATTTGGACGTGAAAGGGTACCAGTCTTGTCGGGGATTGGGAACCCTTCGCCAGAATGTCCAATGTTTCAGCGGGATTTCCAAAATGTTGAAAGGAACTCGAAACATGTCAACCTTGGTTTTGAGAATCTCTCCCGGAGTTTGAGAGATTTGGACGTGAAAGGGTACCAATCTTGTCGGGGATTGGGAACCCTTTGCCAGAATGTCCAAAGTTTCAGCGGGGTTTCCAAAATGTTGAAAGGAACTCGAAACATGTCAACCTTGGTTTTGAGAATCTCTCCCGGAGTTTGAGAGATTTGGACGTGAAAGAATACCAATCTTGTCGGGGATTGGGAACCCTTCGCGAGAATGTCCAAAGTTTCAGCGGGATTTCCAAAATGTTGAGAGGAACTCGAACCATGTCAACCTTGGTTTTGAGAATCTCTCCCGGAGTTTGAGAGATTTGGACGTGAAAGGGTACCAGTCTTGTCGGGGATTGGGAACCCTTTGCCAGAATGTCCAAAGTTTCAGCGGGATTTCCAAAATGTTGAGAGGAACTCGAAACATGTCAACCTTGGTTTTGAGAATCTCTCCCGGAGTTTGAGAGATTTGGACGTGAAAGGGTACCAATCTTGTCGGGGATCGGGAACCCTTCGCGAGAATGTCCAAAGTTTCAGCGGGGTTTCCAAAATGTTGAAAGGAACTCGAAAGATGTCAACCTCGGTTTTGAGAATCTCTCCCGGAGTTTGAGAGATTTGGACGTGAAAGGGTACCAATCTTGTCGGGGATTGGGAACGCCTCGCGAGAATGCCAAAAGTTTCAGGCGGATTTTCAAAATGTTGAAAGGAACTCGAAACATGTCAACCTTGGTTTTGAGAATCTCTCCCGGAGTTTGAGAGATTTGGACGTGAAAGGGTACCAATCTTGTCGGGGATTGGGAACCCTTCGCCAGAATGTCCAATGTTTCAGCGGGATTTCCAAAATGTTGAAAGGAACTCGAAACATGTCAACCTTGGTTTTGAGAATCTCTCCCGGAGTTTGAGAGATTTGGACGTGAAAGGGTACCAATCTTGTCGGGGATTGGGAACCCTTTGCCAGAATGTCCAAAGTTTCAGCGGGGTTTCCAAAATGTTGAAAGGAACTCGAAACATGTCAACCTTGGTTTTGAGAATCTCTCCCGGAGTTTGAGAGATTTGGACGTGAAAGGGTACCAATCTTGTCGGGGATTGGGAACCCTTCGCGAGAATGTCCAAAGTTTCAGCGGGGTTTCCAAAATGTTGAAAGGAACTCCGAAGATGTCAACCTCGGTTTTGAGAATCTCTCCCGGAGTTTGAGAGATTTGGACGTGAAAGGGTACCAATCTTGTCGGGGATTGGGAACGCCTCGCGAGAATGTCCAAAGTTTCAGCGGGATTTTCAAAATGTTGAAAGGAACACGAAACATGTCAACCTTGGTTTTGAGAATTTCTCCCGGAGTTTGAGAGATTTGGACGTGAAAGGGTACCAATCTTATCGGGGATTGGGAACCCTTCGCCAGAATGTCCAATGTTTCAGAGGGATTTCCAAAATGTTGAAAGGAACTCGAAACATGTCAACCTTGGTTTTGAGAATCTCTCCCGGAGTTTGAGAGATTTGGACGTGAAAGAATACCAATCTTGTCGGGGATTGGGAACCCTTCGCGAGAATGTCCAAAGTTTCAGCGGGGTTTCCAAAATGTTGAAAGGAACTCGAAACATGTCAAGCTTGGTTTTGAGAATCTCTCCCGGAGTTTGAGAGATTTGGACGTGAAAGGGTACCAGTCTTGTCGGGGATTGGGAACCCTTCGCCAGAATGTCCAAAGTTTCAGCGGGATTTCCAAAATGTTGAGAGGAACTCGAACCATGTCAACCTTGGTTTTGAGAATCTCTCCCGGAGTTTGAGAGATTTGGACGTGAAAGGGTACCAATCTTGTCGGGGATTGGGAACCCTTTGCCAGAATGTCCAAAGTTTCAGCGGGGTTTCCGAAATGTTGAAAGGAACTCGAAACATGTCAACCTTGGTTTTGAGAATCTCTCCCGGAGTTTGAGAGATTTGGACGTGAAAGGGTACCAATCTTGTCGGGGATTGGGAACCCTTTGCCAGAATGTCCAAAGTTTCAGCGGGGTTTCCGAAATGTTGAAAGGAACTCGAAACATGTCAACCTTGGTTTTGAGAATCTCTCCCGGAGTTTGAGAGATTTGGACGTGAAAGGGTACCAATCTTGTCGGGGATTGGGAACCCTTCGCGAGAATGTCCAAAGTTTCAGCGGGGTTTCCAAAATGTTGAAAGGAACTCGAAAGATGTCAACCTCGGTTTTGAGAATCTCTCCCGGAGTTTGAGAGATTTGGACGTGAAAGGGTACCAATCTTGTCGGGGATTGGGAACCCTTCGCGAGAATGTCCAAAGTTTCAGCGGGATTTCCAAAATGTTGAAAGGAACTCGAAACATGTCAAGCTTGGTTTTGAGAATCTCTCCCGGAGTTTGAGAGATTTGGACGTGAAAGGGTACCAGTCTTGTCGGGGATTGGGAACCCTTCGCCAGAATGTCCAAAGTTTCAGCGGGATTTCCAAAATGTTGAAAGGAACTCGAAACATGTCAACCTTGGTTTTGAGAATCTCTCCCGGAGTTTGAGAGATTTGGACGTGAAAGGGTACCAATCTTGTCGGGGATTGGGAACCCTTTGCCAGAATGTCCAAAGTTTCAGCGGGGTTTCCAAAATGTTGAAAGGAACTCGAAACATGTCAACCTTGGTTTTGAGAATCTCTCCCGGAGTTTGAGAGATTTGGACGTGAAAGGGTACCAGTCTTGTCGGGGATCGGGAACCCTTCGCGAGAATGTCCAAAGTTTCAGCGGGGTTTCCAAAATGTTGAAAGGAACTCGAAAGATGTCAACCTCGGTTTTGAGAATCTCTCCCGGAGTTTGAGAGATTTGGACGTGAAAGGGTACCAATCTTGTCGGGGATTGGGAACGCCTCGCGAGAATGCCAAAAGTTTCAGGCGGATTTTCAAAATGTTGAAAGGAACTCGAAACATGTCAACCTTGGTTTTGAGAATCTCTCCCGGAGTTTGAGAGATTTGGACGTGAAAGGGTACCAATCTTGTCGGGGATTGGGAACCCTTCGCCAGAATGTCCAATGTTTCAGCGGGATTTCCAAAATGTTGAAAGGAACTCGAAACATGTCAACCTTGGTTTTGAGAATCTCTCCCGGAGTTTGAGAGATTTGGACGTGAAAGAATACCAATCTTGTCGGGGATTGGGAACCCTTCGCGAGAATGTCCAAAGTTTCAGCGGGGTTTCCAAAATGTTGAAAGGAACTCGAAACTTGTCAAGCTTGGTTTTGAGAATCTCTCCCGGAGTTTGAGAGATTTGGACGTGAAAGGGTACCAGTCTTGTCGGGGATTGGGAACCCTTCGCCAGAATGTCCAAAGTTTCAGCGGGATTTCCAAAATGTTGAGAGGAACTCGAACCATGTCAACCTTGGTTTTGAGAATCTCTCCCGGAGTTTGAGAGATTTGGACGTGAAAGGGTACCAATCTTGTCGGGGATTGGGAACCCTTTGCCAGAATGTCCAAAGTTTCAGCGGGGTTTCCGAAATGTTGAAAGGAACTCGAAACATGTCAACCTTGGTTTTGAGAATCTCTCCCGGAGTTTGAGAGATTTGGACGTGAAAGGGTACCAATCTTGTCGGGGATTGGGAACCCTTTGCCAGAATGTCCAAAGTTTCAGCGGGGTTTCCGAAATGTTGAAAGGAACTCGAAACATGTCAACCTTGGTTTTGAGAATCTCTCCCGGAGTTTGAGAGATTTGGACGTGAAAGGGTACCAATCTTGTCGGGGATTGGGAACCCTTCGCGAGAATGTCCAAAGTTTCAGCGGGGTTTCCAAAATGTTGAAAGGAACTCGAAAGATGTCAACCTCGGTTTTGAGAATCTCTCCCGGAGTTTGAGAGATTTGGACGTGAAAGGGTACCAATCTTGTCGGGGATTGGGAACGCCTCGCGAGAATGCCAAAAGTTTCAGCGGGATTTTCAAAATGTTGAAAGGAACTCGAAACATGTCAACCTTGGTTTTGAGAATCTCTCCCGGAGTTTGAGAGATTTGGACGTGAAAGGGTACCAATCTTGTCGGGGATTGGGAACCCTTCGCCAGAATGTCCAATGTTTCAGAGGGATTTCCAAAATGTTGAAAGGAACTCGAAAGATGTCAACCTCGGTTTTGAGAATCTCTCCCGGAGTTTGAGAGATTTGGACGTGAAAGGGTACCAATCTTGTCGGGGATTGGGAACGCCTCGCGAGAATGCCAAAAGTTTCAGGCGGATTTTCAAAATGTTGAAAGGAACTCGAAACATGTCAACCTTGGTTTTGAGAATCTCTCCCGGAGTTTGAGAGATTTGGACGTGAAAGGGTACCAATCTTGTCGGGGATTGGGAACCCTTCGCCAGAATGTCCAATGTTTCAGCGGGATTTCCAAAATGTTGAAAGGATCTCGAAACATGTCAACCTTGGTTTTGAGAATCTCTCCCGGAGTTTGAGAGATTTGGACGTGAAAGAATACCAATCTTGTCGGGGATTGGGAACCCTTCGCGAGAATGTCCAAAGTTTCAGCGGGATTTCCAAAATGTTAAAAGGAACTCGAAACATGTCAAGCTTGGTTTTGAGAATCTCTCCCGGAGTTTGAGAGATTTGGACGTGAAAGGGTACCAGTCTTGTCGGGGATTGGGAACCCTTCGCCAGAATGTCCAAAGTTTCAGCGGGATTTCCAAAATGTTGAAAGGAACTCGAAACATGTCAACCTTGGTTTTGAGAATCTCTCCCGGAGTTTGAGAGATTTGGACGTGAAAGGGTACCAATCTTGTCGGGGATTGGGAACCCTTTGCCAGAATGTCCAAAGTTTCAGCGGGGTTTCCAAAATGTTGAGAGGAACTCGAAACATGTCAACCTTGGTTTTGAGAATCTCTCCCGGAGTTTGAGAGATTTGGACGTGAAAGGGTACCAATCTTGTCGGGGATCGGGAACCCTTCGCGAGAATGTCAAAAGTTTCAGGGGGGTTTCCAAAATGTTGAAAGGAACTCGAAAGATGTCAACCTCGGTTTTGAGAATCTCTCCCGGAGTTTGAGAGATTTGGACGTGAAAGGGTACCAATCTTGTCGGGGATTGGGAACGCCTCGCGAGAATGCCAAAAGTTTCAGCGGGATTTTCAAAATGTTGAAAGGAACTCGAAACATGTCAACCTTGGTTTTGAGAATCTCTCCCGGAGTTTGAGAGATTTGGACGTGAAAGGGTACCAATCTTGTCGGGGATTGGGAACCCTTCGCGAGAATGTCCAAAGTTTCAGCGGGATTTCCAAAATGTTGAAAGGAACTCGAAACATGTCAACCTTGGTTTTGAGAATCTCTCCCGGAGTTTGAGAGATTTGGACGTGAAAGGGTACCAGTCTTGTCGGGGATCGGGAACCCTTCGCGAGAATGTCCAAAGTTTCAGCGGGGTTTCCAAAATGTTGAAAGGAACTCGAAACATGTCAAGCTTGGTTTTGAGAATCTCTCCCGGAGTTTGAGAGATTTGGACGTGAAAGGGTACCAGTCTTGTCGGGGATTGGGAACCCTTCGCCAGAATGTCCAAAGTTTCAGCGGGATTTCCAAAATGTTGAAAGGAACTCGAAAAATGTCAACCTTGGTTTTGAGAATCTCTCCCGGAGTTTGAGAGATTTGGACGTGAAAGGGTACCAATCTTGTCGGGGATTGGGAACCCTTCGCCAGAATGTCCAATGTTTCAGAGGGATTTCCAAAATGTTGAAAGGAACTCGAAACATGTCAACCTTGGTTTTGAGAATCTCTCCCGGAGTTTGAGAGATTTGGACGTGAAAGGGTACCAGTCTTGTCGGGGATTGGGAACCCTTCGCCAGAATGTCCAAAGTTTCAGCGGATTTTCCAAAATGTTGAAAGGAACTCGAAACATATCAACCTTGGTTTTGAGAATCTCTCCCGGAGTTTGAGAGATTTGGACGTGAAAGGGTACCAGTCTTGTCGGGGATTGGGAACCCTTCGCGAGAATGTCCAAAGTTTCAGCGGGATTTCCAAAATGTTGAGAGGAACTCGAATCATGTCAACCTTGGTTTTGAGAATCTCTCCCGGAGTTTGAGAGATTTGGACGTGAAAGGGTACCAGTCTTGTCGGGGTTTGGGAACCCTTCGCGAGAATGTCCAAAGTTTCAGCGGGATTTCCAAAATGTTGAAAGGAACTCGAAACATGTCAACCTTGGTTTTGAGAATCTCTCCCGGAGTTTGAGAGATTTGGACGTGAAAGGGTACCAATCTTGTCGGGGATTGGGAACCCTTCGCGAGAATGTCCAATGTTTCAGCGGGATTTCCAAAATGTTGAAAGGAACTCGAACCATGTCAAACTAGGTTTTGAGAATCTCTCCCGGAGTTTGAGAGATTTGGACGTGAAAGGGTACCAATCTTGTCGGGGATTGGGAACGCCTTGCGAGAATGCCAAAAGTTTCAGCAGGATTTTCAAAATGTTGAAAGGAACTCGAAACATGTCAACCTTGGTTTTGAGAATCTCTCCCGGAGTTTGAGAGATTTGGACGTGAAAGGGTACCAGTCTTGTCGGGGATTGGGAACCCTTCGCGAGAATGTCCAAAGTTTCAGCGGGATTTCCAAAATGTTGAAAGGAACTCGAACCATGTCAACCTTGGTTTTGAGAATCTCTGCCGGAGTTTGAGAGATTTGGACGTGAAAGGGTACCAATCTTGTCGGGGATTGGGAACCCTTTGCCAGAATGTCCAAAGTTTCAGCGGGGTTTCCGAAATGTTGAAAGGAACTCGAAACATGTCAACCTTGGTTTTGAGAATCTCTCCCGGAGTTTGAGAGATTTGGACGTGAAAGGGTACCAATCTTGTCGGGGATTGGGAACCCTTCGCGAGAATGTCCAAAGTTTCAGCGGGATTTCCAAAATGTTGAAAGGAACTCCGAAGATGTCAACCTCGGTTTTGAGAATCTCTCCCGGAGTTTGAGAGATTTGGACGTGAAAGGGTACCAATCTTGTCGGGGATTGGGAACGCCTCGCGAGAATGCCAAAAGTTTCAGCGGGATTTTCAAAATGTTGAAAGGAACTCGAAACATGTCAACCTTGGTTTTGAGAATTTCTCCCGGAGTTTGAGAGATTTGGACGTGAAAGGGTACCAATCTTATCGGGGATTGGGAACCCTTCGCCAGAATGTCCAATGTTTCAGAGGGATTTCCAAAATGTTGAAAGGAACTCGAAACATGTCAACCTTGGTTTTGAGAATCTCTCCCGGAGTTTGAGAGATTTGGACGTGAAAGAATACCAATCTTGTCGGGGATTGGGAACCCTTCGCGAGAATGTCCAAAGTTTCAGCGGGGTTTCCAAAATGTTGAAAGGAACTCGAAACATGTCAAGCTTGGTTTTGAGAATCTCTCCCGGAGTTTGAGAGATTTGGACGTGAAAGGGTACCAGTCTTGTCGGGGATTGGGAACCCTTCGCCAGAATGTCCAAAGTTTCAGCGGGATTTCCAAAATGTTGAGAGGAACTCGAACCATGTCAACCTTGGTTTTGAGAATCTCTCCCGGAGTTTGAGAGATTTGGACGTGAAAGGGTACCAATCTTGTCGGGGATTGGGAACCCTTTGCCAGAATGTCCAAAGTTTCAGCGGGGTTTCCGAAATGTTGAAAGGAACTCGAAACATGTCAACCTTGGTTTTGAGAATCTCTCCCGGAGTTTGAGAGATTTGGACGTGAAAGGGTACCAATCTTGTCGGGGATTGGGAACCCTTCGCAAGAATGTCCAAAGTTTCAGCGGGATTTCCAAAATGTTGAAAGGAACTCGAAAGATGTCAACCTCGGTTTTGAGAATCTCTCCCGGAGTTTGAGAGATTTGGACGTGAAAGGGTACCAATCTTGTCGGGGATTGGGAACGCCTCGCGAGAATGCCAAAAGTTTCAGCGGGATTTTCAAAATGTTGAAAGGAACTCGAAACATGTCAACCTTGGTTTTGAGAATCTCTCCCGGAGTTTGAGAGATTTGGACGTGAAAGAATACCAATCTTGTCGGGGATTGGGAACCCTTCGCGAGAATGTCCAAAGTTTCAGCGGGATTTCCAAAATGTTGAGAGGAACTCGAACCATGTCAACCTTGGTTTTGAGAATCTCTCCCGGAGTTTGAGAGATTTGGACGTGAAAGGGTACCAATCTTGTCGGGGATTGGGAACCCTTCGCGACAATGTCCAAAGTTTCAGCGGGATTTCCAAAATGTTGAAAGGAACTCGAAACATGTCAACCTTGGTTTTGAGAATCTCTCCCGGAGTTTGAGAGATTTGGACGTGAAAGGGTACCAGTCTTGTCGGGGATCGGGAACCCTTCGCGAGAATGTCCAAAGTTTCAGCGGGGTTTCCAAAATGTTGAAAGGAACTCGAAAGATGTCAACCTCGGTTTTGAGAATCTCTCCCGGAGTTTGAGAGATTTGGACGTGAAAGGGTACCAATCTTGTCGGGGATTGGGAACGCCTCGCGAGAATGCCAAAAGTTTCAGGCGGATTTTCAAAATGTTGAAAGGAACTCGAAACATGTCAACCTTGGTTTTGAGAATCTCTCCCGGAGTTTGAGAGATTTGGACGTGAAAGGGTACCAGTCTTGTCGGGGATTGGGAACCCTTCGCCAGAATGTCCAATGTTTCAGCGGGATTTCCAAAATGTTGAAAGGAACTCGAAACATGTCAACCTTGGTTTTGAGAATCTCTCCCGGAGTTTGAGAGATTTGGACGTGAAAGGGTACCAATCTTGTCGGGGATTGGGAACCCTTTGCCAGAATGTCCAAAGTTTCAGCGGGGTTTCCAAAATGTTGAAAGGAACTCGAAACATGTCAACCTTGGTTTTGAGAATCTCTCCCGGAGTTTGAGAGATTTGGACGTGAAAGAATACCAATCTTGTCGGGGATTGGGAACCCTTCGCGAGAATGTCCAAAGTTTCAGCGGGATTTCCAAAATGTTGAGAGGAACTCGAACCATGTCAACCTTGGTTTTGAGAATCTCTCCCGGAGTTTGAGAGATTTGGACGTGAAAGGGTACCAGTCTTGTCGGGGATTGGGAACCCTTCGCCAGAATGTCCAAAGTTTCAGCGGGATTTCCAAAATGTTGAGAGGAACTCGAAACATGTCAACCTTGGTTTTGAGAATCTCTCCCGGAGTTTGAGAGATTTGGACGTGAAAGGGTACCAGTCTTGTCGGGGATCGGGAACCCTTCGCGAGAATGTCCAAAGTTTCAGCGGGGTTTCCAAAATGTTGAAAGGAACTCGAAAGATGTCAACCTCGGTTTTGAGAATCTCTCCCGGAGTTTGAGAGATTTGGACGTGAAAGGGTACCAATCTTGTCGGGGATTGGGAACGCCTCGCGAGAATGCCAAAAGTTTCAGGCGGATTTTCAAAATGTTGAAAGGAACTCGAAACATGTCAACCTTGGTTTTGAGAATCTCTCCCGGAGTTTGAGAGATTTGGACGTGAAAGGGTACCAATCTTGTCGGGGATTGGGAACCCTTCGCCAGAATGTCCAATGTTTCAGCGGGATTTCCAAAATGTTGAAAGGAACTCGAAACATGTCAACCTTGGTTTTGAGAATCTCTCCCGGAGTTTGAGAGATTTGGACGTGAAAGGGTACCAATCTTGTCGGGGATTGGGAACCCTTTGCCAGAATGTCCAAAGTTTCAGCGGGGTTTCCAAAATGTTGAGAGGAACTCGAAACATGTCAACCTTGGTTTTGAGAATCTCTCCCGGAGTTTGAGAGATTTGGACGTGAAAGGGTACCAATCTTGTCGGGGATTGGGAACCCTTCGCGAGAATGTCCAAAGTTTCAGCGGGGTTTCCAAAATGTTGAAAGGAACTCCGAAGATGTCAACCTCGGTTTTGAGAATCTCTCCCGGAGTTTGAGAGATTTGGACGTGAAAGGGTACCAATCTTGTCGGGGATTGGGAACGCCTCGCGAGAATGTCCAAAGTTTCAGCGGGATTTTCAAAATGTTGAAAGGAACACGAAACATGTCAACCTTGGTTTTGAGAATTTCTCCCGGAGTTTGAGAGATTTGGACGTGAAAGGGTACCAATCTTATCGGGGATTGGGAACCCTTCGCCAGAATGTCCAATGTTTCAGAGGGATTTCCAAAATGTTGAAAGGAACTCGAAACATGTCAACCTTGGTTTTGAGAATCTCTCCCGGAGTTTGAGAGATTTGGACGTGAAAGAATACCAATCTTGTCGGGGATTGGGAACCCTTCGCGAGAATGTCCAAAGTTTCAGCGGGGTTTCCAAAATGTTGAAAGGAACTCGAAACATGTCAAGCTTGGTTTTGAGAATCTCTCCCGGAGTTTGAGAGATTTGGACGTGAAAGGGTACCAGTCTTGTCGGGGATTGGGAACCCTTCGCCAGAATGTCCAAAGTTTCAGCGGGATTTCCAAAATGTTGAGAGGAACTCGAACCATGTCAACCTTGGTTTTGAGAATCTCTCCCGGAGTTTGAGAGATTTGGACGTGAAAGGGTACCAATCTTGTCGGGGATTGGGAACCCTTTGCCAGAATGTCCAAAGTTTCAGCGGGGTTTCCGAAATGTTGAAAGGAACTCGAAACATGTCAACCTTGGTTTTGAGAATCTCTCCCGGAGTTTGAGAGATTTGGACGTGAAAGGGTACCAATCTTGTCGGGGATTGGGAACCCTTTGCCAGAATGTCCAAAGTTTCAGCGGGGTTTCCGAAATGTTGAAAGGAACTCGAAACATGTCAACCTTGGTTTTGAGAATCTCTCCCGGAGTTTGAGAGATTTGGACGTGAAAGGGTACCAATCTTGTCGGGGATTGGGAACCCTTCGCGAGAATGTCCAAAGTTTCAGCGGGGTTTCCAAAATGTTGAAAGGAACTCGAAAGATGTCAACCTCGGTTTTGAGAATCTCTCCCGGAGCTTGAGAGATTTGGACGTGAAAGGGTACCAATCTTGTCGGGGATTGGGAACGCCTCGCGAGAATGCCAAAAGTTTCAGCGGGATTTTCAAAATGTTGAAAGGAACTCGAAACATGTCAACCTTGGTTTTGAGAATCTCTCCCGGAGTTTGAGAGATTTGGACGTGAAAGGGTACCAATCTTGTCGGGGATTGGGAACCCTTCGCCAGAATGTCCAATGTTTCAGAGGGATTTCCAAAATGTTGAAAGGAACTCGAAAGATGTCAACCTCGGTTTTGAGAATCTCTCCCGGAGTTTGAGAGATTTGGACGTGAAAGGGTACCAATCTTGTCGGGGATTGGGAACGCCTCGCGAGAATGCCAAAAGTTTCAGGCGGATTTTCAAAATGTTGAAAGGAACTCGAAACATGTCAACCTTGGTTTTGAGAATCTCTCCCGGAGTTTGAGAGATTTGGACGTGAAAGGGTACCAATCTTGTCGGGGATTGGGAACCCTTCGCCAGAATGTCCAATGTTTCAGCGGGATTTCCAAAATGTTGAAAGGATCTCGAAACATGTCAACCTTGGTTTTGAGAATCTCTCCCGGAGTTTGAGAGATTTGGACGTGAAAGAATACCAATCTTGTCGGGGATTGGGAACCCTTCGCGAGAATGTCCAAAGTTTCAGCGGGATTTCCAAAATGTTAAAAGGAACTCGAAACATGTCAAGCTTGGTTTTGAGAATCTCTCCCGGAGTTTGAGAGATTTGGACGTGAAAGGGTACCAGTCTTGTCGGGGATTGGGAACCCTTCGCGAGAATGTCCAAAGTTTCAGCGGGATTTCCAAAATGTTGAAAGGAACTCGAAACATGTCAACCTTGGTTTTGAGAATCTCTCCCGGAGTTTGAGAGATTTGGACGTGAAAGGGTAACAATCTTGTCGGGGATTGGGAACCCTTTGCCAGAATGTCCAAAGTTTCAGCGGGGTTTCCACAATGTTGAGAGGAACTCGAAACATGTCAACCTTGGTTTTGAGAATCTCTCCCGGAGTTTGAGAGATTTGGACGTGAAAGGGTACCAATCTTGTCGGGGATCGGGAACCCTTCGCGAGAATGTCAAAAGTTTCAGGGGGGTTTCCAAAATGTTGAAAGGAACTCGAAAGATGTCAACCTCGGTTTTGAGAATCTCTCCCGGAGTTTGAGAGATTTGGACGTGAAAGGGTACCAATCTTGTCGGGGATTCGGAACGCCTCGCGAGAATGCCAAAAGTTTCAGCGGGATTTTCAAAATGTTGAAAGGAACTCGAAACATGTCAACCTTGGTTTTGAGAATCTCTCCCGGAGTTTGAGAGATTTGGACGTGAAAGGGTACCAATCTTGTCGGGGATTGGGAACCCTTCGCGAGAATGTCCAAAGTTTCAGCGGGATTTCCAAAATGTTGAAAGGAACTCGAAACATGTCAACCTTGGTTTTGAGAATCTCTCCCGGAGTTTGAGAGATTTGGACGTGAAAGGGTACCAGTCTTGTCGGGGATCGGGAACCCTTCGCGAGAATGTCCAAAGTTTCAGCGGGGTTTCCAAAATGTTGAAAGGAACTCGAAACATGTCAAGCTTGGTTTTGAGAATCTCTCCCGGAGTTTGAGAGATTTGGACGTGAAAGGGTACCAGTCTTGTCGGGGATTGGGAACCCTTCGCCAGAATGTCCAAAGTTTCAGCGGGATTTCCAAAATGTTGAAAGGAACTCGAAAAATGTCAACCTTGGTTTTGAGAATCTCTCCCGGAGTTTGAGAGATTTGGACGTGAAAGGGTACCAATCTTGTCGGGGATTGGGAACCCTTTGCCAGAATGTCCAAAGTTTCAGCGGGGTTTCCAAAATGTTGAAAGGAACTCGAAACATGTCAACCTTGGTTTTGAGAATCTCTCCCGGAGTTTGAGAGATTTGGACGTGAAAGGGTACCAATCTTGTCGGGGATCGGGAACCCTTCGCGAGAATGTCAAAAGTTTCAGGGGGGTTTCCAAAATGTTGAAAGGAACTCGAAAGATGTCAACCTCGGTTTTGAGAATCTCTCCCGGAGTTTGAGAGATTTGGACGTGAAAGGTTACCAATCTTGTCGGGGATTCGGAACGCCTCGCGAGAATGCCAAAAGTTTCAGCGGGATTTTCAAAATGTTGAAAGGAACTCGAAACATGTCAACCTTGGTTTTGAGAATCTCTCCCGGAGTTTGAGAGATTTGGACGTCAAAGGGTAACAATCTTGTCAGGGATTGGGAACCCTTCGCGAGAATGTCCAAAGTTTCAGCGGGATTTCCAAAATGTTGAGAGGAACTCGAAACATGTCAACCTTGGTTTTGAGAATCTCTCCCGGAGTTTGAGAGATTTGGACGTGAAAGGGTACCAATCTTGTCGGGGATTGGGAACCCTTCGCGAGAATGTCCAAAGTTTCAGCGGGATTTCCAAAATGTTGAAAGGAACTCGAAACATGTCAACCTTGGTTTTGAGAATCTCTCCCGGAGTTTGAGAGATTTGGACGTGAAAGGGTACCAGTCTTGTCGGGGATTGGGAACCCTTCGCGAGAATGTCCAAAGTTTCAGCGGGATTTCCAAAATGTTGAGAGGAACTCGAATCATGTCAACCTTGGTTTTGAGAATCTCTCCCGGAGTTTGAGAGATTTGGACGTGAAAGGGTACCAGTCTTGTCGGGGATTGGGAACCCTTCGCGAGAATGTCCAAAGTTTCAGTGGGATTTCCAAAATGTTGAAAGGAACTCGAAAGATGTCAACCTTGGTTTTGAGAATCTCTCCCGGAGTTTGAGAGATTTGGACGTGAAAGGGTACCAATCTTGTCGTGGATTGGGAACCCTTTGCCAGAATGTCCAAAGTTTCAGCGGGGTTTCCAAAATGTTGAAAGGAACTCGAAACATGTCAACCTTGGTTTTGAGAATCTCTCCCGGAGTTTGAGAGATTTGGACGTGAAAGGGTACCAATCTTGTCGGGGATTGGGAACGCCTCGCGAGAATGCCAAAAGTTTCAGCGGGATTTTCAAAATGTTGAAAGGAACTCGAAACATGTCAACCTTGGTTTTGAGAATCTCTCCCGGAGTTTGAGAGATTTGCACGTGAAAGGGTACCAATCTTGTCGGGGATTGGGAACCCTTCGCGAGAATGTCCAAAGTTTCAGCGGGATTTCCAAAATGTTGAAAGGAACTCGAAACATGTCAACCTCGGTTTTGAGAATCTCTCCCGGAGTTTGAGAGATTTGGACGTGAAAGGGTACCAGTGTTGTCGGGGATCGGGAACCCTTCGCGAGAATGTCCAAAGTTTCAGCGGGGTTTCCAAAATGTTGAAAGGAACTCGAAAGATGTCAACCTCGGTTTTGATAATCTCTCCCGGAGTTTGAGAGATTTGGACGTGAAAGGGTACCAATCTTGTCGGGGATTGGGAACGCCTCGCGAGAATGCCAAAAGTTTCAGCGGGATTTTCAAAATGTTGAAAGGAACTCGAAACATGTCAACCTTGGTTTTGAGAATCTCTCCCGGAGTTTGAGAGATTTGGACGTGAAAGGGTACCAATCTTGTCGGGGATTGGGAACCCTTCGCCAGAATGTCCAAAGTTTCAGCGGGGTTTCCAAAATGTTGAAAGGAACTCGAAACATGTCAAGCTTGGTTTTGAGAATCTCTCCCGGAGTTTGAGAGATTTGGACGTGAAAGGGTACCAATCTTGTCGGGGATTGGGAACCCTTCGCGAGAATGTCCAAAGTTTCAGCGGATTTTCCAAAATGTTGAAAGGAACTCGAAACATGTCAACCTTGGATTTGAGAATCTCTCCCGGAGTTTGAGAGATTTGGACGTGAAAGGGTACCAATCTTGTCGGGGATCGGGAACCCTTCGCGAGAATGTCAAAAGTTTCAGGGGGGTTTCCAAAATGTTGAAAGGAACTCGAAAGATGTCAACCTCGGTTTTGAGAATCTCTCCCGGAGTTTGAGAGATTTGGACGTGAAAGGTTACCAATCTTGTCGGGGATTCGGAACGCCTCGCGAGAATGCCAAAAGTTTCAGCGGGATTTCCAAAATGTTGAAAGGAACTCGAAACATGTCAACCTTGGTTTTGAGAATCTCTCCCGGAGTTTGAGAGATTTGGACGTGAAAGGGTAACAATCTTGTCAGGGATTGGGAACCCTTCGCGAGAATGTCCAAAGTTTCAGCGGGATTTCCAAAATGTTGAAAGGAACTCGAAACATGTCAACCTTGGTTTTGAGAATCTCTCCCGGAGTTTGAGAGATTTGGACGTGAAAGGGTACCAATCTTGTCGGGGATTGGGAACCCTTCGCGAGAATGTCCAAAGTTTCAGCGGGATTTCCAAAATGTTGAAAGGAACTCGAAACATGTCAACCTTGGTTTTGAGAATCTCTCCCGGAGTTTGAGAGATTTGGACGTGAAAGGGTACCAGTCTTGTCGGGGATTGGGAACCCTTCGCGAGAATGTCCAAAGTTTCAGCGGGATTTCCAAAATGTTGAGAGGAACTCGAATCATGTCAACCTTGGTTTTGAGAATCTCTCCCGGAGTTTGAGAGATTTGGACGTGAAAGGGTACCAGTCTTGTCGGGGATTGGGAACCCTTCGCGAGAATGTCCAAAGTTTCAGTGGGATTTCCAAAATGTTGAAAGGAACTCGAAACATGTCAACCTTGGTTTTGAGAATCTCTCCCGGAGTTTGAGAGATTTGGACGTGAAAGGGTACCAATCTTGTCGGGGATTGGGAACCCTTTGCCAGAATGTCCAAAGTTTCAGCGGGGTTTCCAAAATGTTGAAAGGAACTCGAAACATGTCAACCTTGGTTTTGAGAATCTCTCCCGGAGTTTGAGAGATTTGGACGTGAAAGGGTACCAATCTTGTCGGGGATTGGGAACGCCTCGCGAGAATGCCAAAAGTTTCAGCGGGATTTTCAAAATGTTGAAAGGAACTCGAAACATGTCAACCTTGGTTTTGAGAATCTCTCCCGGAGTTTGAGAGATTTGCACGTGAAAGGGTACCAATCTTGTCGGGGATTGGGAACCCTTCGCGAGAATGTCCAAAGTTTCAGCGGGATTTCCAAAATGTTGAAAGGAACTCGAAACATGTCAACCTCGGTTTTGAGAATCTCTCCCGGAGTTTGAGAGATTTGGACGTGAAAGGGTAGCAGTCTTGTCGGGGATTGGGAACCCTTCGCCAGAATGTCCAAAGTTTCAGCGGGATTTCCAAAATTTTGAGAGGAACTCGAAACATGTCAACCTTGGTTTTGAGAATCTCTCCCGGAGTTTGAGAGATTTGGACGTGAAAGGGTACCAACCTTGTCGGGGATTGGGAACCCTTTGCCAGAATGTCCAAAGTTTCAGCGTGGTTTCCAAAATGTTGAAAGGAACTCGAAACATGTCAACCTTGGTTTTGAGAATCTCTCCCGGAGTTTGAGAGATTTGGACGTGAAAGGGTACCAATCTTGTCGGGGATTGGGAACCCTTCGCGAGAATGTCCAATGTTTCAGCGGGATTTCCAAAATGTTGAAAGGAACTCGAACCATGTCAACCTAGGTTTTGAGAATCTCTCCCGGGGTTTGAGAGATTTGGACGTGAAAGGGTACCAATCTTGTCGTGGATTGGGAACCCTTTGCCAGAATGTCCAAAGTTTCAGCGGGGTTTCCAAAATGTTGAAAGGAACTCGAAACATGTCAACCTTGGTTTTGAGAATCTCTCCCGGAGTTTGAGAGATTTGGACGTGAAAGGGTACCAATCTTGTCGGGGATTGGGAACCCTTTGCCAGAATGTCCAAAGTTTCAGCGGGGTTTCCAAAATGTTGAGAGGAACTCGAAACATGTCAACCTTGGTTTTGAGAATCTCTCCCGGAGTTTGAGAGATTTGGACGTGAAAGGGTACCAATCTTGTCGGGGATCGGGAACCCTTCGCGAGAATGTCAAAAGTTTCAGGGGGGTTTCCAAAATGTTGAAAGGAACTCGAAAGATGTCAACCTCGGTTTTGAGAATCTCTCCCGGAGTTTGAGAGATTTGGACGTGAAAGGGTACCAATCTTGTCGGGGATTCGGAACGCCTCGCGAGAATGCCAAAAGTTTCAGCGGGATTTTCAAAATGTTGAAAGGAACTCGAAACATGTCAACCTTGGTTTTGAGAATCTCTCCCGGAGTTTGAGAGATTTGGACGTGAAAGGGTACCAATCTTGTCGGGGATTGGGAACCCTTCGCGAGAATGTCCAAAGTTTCAGCGGGATTTCCAAAATGTTGAAAGGAACTCGAAACATGTCAACCTTGGTTTTGAGAATCTCTCCCGGAGTTTGAGAGATTTGGACGTGAAAGGGTACCAGTCTTGTCGGGGATCGGGAACCCTTCGCGAGAATGTCCAAAGTTTCAGCGGGGTTTCCAAAATGTTGAAAGGAACTCGAAACATGTCAAGCTTGGTTTTGAGAATCTCTCCCGGAGTTTGAGAGATTTGGACGTGAAAGGGTACCAGTCTTGTCGGGGATTGGGAACCCTTCGCCAGAATGTCCAAAGTTTCAGCGGGATTTCCAAAATGTTGAAAGGAACTCGAAAAATGTCAACCTTGGTTTTGAGAATCTCTCCCGGAGTTTGAGAGATTTGGACGTGAAAGGGTACCAATCTTGTCGGGGATTGGGAACCCTTTGCCAGAATGTCCAAATTTTCAGCGGGGTTTCCAAAATGTTGAAAGGAACTCGAAACATGTCAACCTTGGTTTTGAGAATCTCTCCCGGAGTTTGAGAGATTTGGACGTGAAAGGGTACCAATCTTGTCGGGGATCGGGAACCCTTCGCGAGAATGTCAAAAGTTTCAGGGGGGTTTCCAAAATGTTGAAAGGAACTCGAAAGATGTCAACCTCGGTTTTGAGAATCTCTCCCGGAGTTTGTAAGATTTGGACGTGAAAGGTTACCAATCTTGTCGGGGATTCGGAACGCCTCGCGAGAATGCCAAAAGTTTCAGCGGGATTTTCAAAATGTTGAAAGGAACTCGAAACATGTCAACCTTGGTTTTGAGAATCTCTCCCGGAGTTTGAGAGATTTGGACGTCAAAGGGTAACAATCTTGTCAGGGATTGGGAACCCTTCGCGAGAATGTCCAAAGTTTCAGCGGGATTTCCAAAATGTTGAGAGGAACTCGAAACATGTCAACCTTGGTTTTGAGAATCTCTCCCGGAGTTTGAGAGATTTGGACGTGAAAGGGTACCAATCTTGTCGGGGATTGGGAACCCTTCGCGAGAATGTCCAAAGTTTCAGCGGGATTTCCAAAATGTTGAAAGGAACTCGAAACATGTCAACCTTGGTTTTGAGAATCTCTCCCGGAGTTTGAGAGATTTGGACGTGAAAGGGTACCAGTCTTGTCGGGGATTGGGAACCCTTCGCGAGAATGTCCAAAGTTTCAGCGGGATTTCCAAAATGTTGAGAGGAACTCGAATCATGTCAACCTTGGTTTTGAGAATCTCTCCCGGAGTTTGAGAGATTTGGACGTGAAAGGGTACCAGTCTTGTCGGGGATTGGGAACCCTTCGCGAGAATGTCCAAAGTTTCAGTGGGATTTCCAAAATGTTGAAAGGAACTCGAAACATGTCAACCTTGGTTTTGAGAATCTCTCCCGGAGTTTGAGAGATTTGGACGTGAAAGGGTACCAATCTTGTCGTGGATTGGGAACCCTTTGCCAGAATGTCCAAAGTTTCAGCGGGGTTTCCAAAATGTTGAAAGGAACTCGAAACATGTCAACCTTGGTTTTGAGAATCTCTCCCGGAGTTTGAGAGATTTGGACGTGAAAGGGTACCAATCTTGTCGGGGATTGGGAACGCCTCGCGAGAATGCCAAAAGTTTCAGCGGGATTTTCAAAATGTTGAAAGGAACTCGAAACATGTCAACCTTGGTTTTGAGAATCTCTCCCGGAGTTTGAGAGATTTGCACGTGAAAGGGTACCAATCTTGTCGGGGATTGGGAACCCTTCGCGAGAATGTCCAAAGTTTCAGCGGGATTTCCAAAATGTTGAAAGGAACTCGAAACATGTCAACCTCGGTTTTGAGAATCTCTCCCGGAGTTTGAGAGATTTGGACGTGAAAGGGTACCAGTGTTGTCGGGGATCGGGAACCCTTCGCGAGAATGTCCAAAGTTTCAGCGGGGTTTCCAAAATGTTGAAAGGAACTCGAAAGATGTCAACCTCGGTTTTGATAATCTCTCCCGGAGTTTGAGAGATTTGGACGTGAAAGGGTACCAATCTTGTCGGGGATTGGGAACGCCTCGCGAGAATGCCAAAAGTTTCAGCGGGATTTTCAAAATGTTGAAAGGAACTCGAAACATGTCAACCTTGGTTTTGAGAATCTCTCCCGGAGTTTGAGAGATTTGGACGTGAAAGGTTACCAATCTTGTCGGGGATTGGGAACCCTTCGCCAGAATGTCCAAAGTTTCAGCGGGGTTTCCAAAATGTTGAAAGGAACTCGAAACATGTCAAGCTTGGTTTTGAGAATCTCTCCCGGAGTTTGAGAGATTTGGACGTGAAAGGGTACCAATCTTGTCGGGGATTGGGAACCCTTCGCGAGAATGTCCAAAGTTTCAGCGGATTTTCCAAAATGTTGAAAGGAACTCGAAACATGTCAACCTTGGATTTGAGAATCTCTCCCGGAGTTTGAGAGATTTGGACGTGAAAGGGTACCAATCTTGTCGGGGATCGGGAACCCTTCGCGAGAATGTCAAAAGTTTCAGGGGGGTTTCCAAAATGTTGAAAGGAACTCGAAAGATGTCAACCTCGGTTTTGAGAATCTCTCCCGGAGTTTGAGAGATTTGGACGTGAAAGGTTACCAATCTTGTCGGGGATTCGGAACGCCTCGCGAGAATGCCAAAAGTTTCAGCGGGATTTTCAAAATGTTGAAAGGAACTCGAAACATGTCAACCTTGGTTTTGAGAATCTCTCCCGGAGTTTGAGAGATTTGGACGTGAAAGGGTACCAATCTTGTCGGGGATTGGGAACCCTTCGCGAGAATGTCCAAAGTTTCAGCGGGATTTCCAAAATGTTGAAAGGAACTCGAAACATGTCAACCTTGGTTTTGAGAATCTCTCCCGGAGTTTGAGAGATTTGGACGTGAAAGGGTACCAGTCTTGTCGGGGATTGGGAACCCTTCGCGAGAATGTCCAAAGTTTCAGCGGGATTTCCAAAATGTTGAGAGGAACTCGAATCATGTCAACCTTGGTTTTGAGAATCTCTCCCGGAGTTTGAGAGATTTGGACGTGAAAGGGTACCAGTCTTGTCGGGGATTGGGAACCCTTCGCGAGAATGTCCAAAGTTTCAGTGGGATTTCCAAAATGTTGAAAGGAACTCGAAACATGTCAACCTTGGTTTTGAGAATCTCTCCCGGAGTTTGAGAGATTTGGACGTGAAAGGGTACCAATCTTGTCGGGGATTGGGAACCCTTTGCCAGAATGTCCAAAGTTTCAGCGGGGTTTCCAAAATGTTGAAAGGAACTCGAAACATGTCAACCTTGGTTTTGAGAATCTCTCCCGGAGTTTGAGAGATTTGGACGTGAAAGGGTACCAATCTTGTCGGGGATTGGGAACGCCTCGCGAGAATGCCAAAAGTTTCAGCGGGATTTTCAAAATGTTGAAAGGAACTCGAAACATGTCAACCTTGGTTTTGAGAATCTCTCCCGGAGTTTGAGAGATTTGCACGTGAAAGGGTACCAATCTTGTCGGGGATTGGGAACCCTTCGCGAGAATGTCCAAAGTTTCAGCGGGATTTCCAAAATGTTGAAAGGAACTCGAAACATGTCAACCTCGGTTTTGAGAATCTCTCCCGGAGTTTGAGAGATTTGGACGTGAAAGGGTAGCAGTCTTGTCGGGGATTGGGAACCCTTCGCCAGAATGTCCAAAGTTTCAGCGGGATTTCCAAAATTTTGAGAGGAACTCGAAACATGTCAACCTTGGTTTTGAGAATCTCTCCCGGAGTTTGAGAGATTTGGACGTGAAAGGGTACCAACCTTGTCGGGGATTGGGAACCCTTTGCCAGAATGTCCAAAGTTTCAGCGTGGTTTCCAAAATGTTGAAAGGAACTCGAAACATGTCAACCTTGGTTTTGAGAATCTCTCCCGGAGTTTGAGAGATTTGGACGTGAAAGGGTACCAATCTTGTCGGGGATTGGGAACCCTTCGCGAGAATGTCCAATGTTTCAGCGGGATTTCCAAAATGTTGAAAGGAACTCGAATCATGTCAACCTTGGTTTTGAGAATCTCTCCCGGAGTTTGAGAGATTTGGACGTGAAAGGGTACCAGTCTTGTCGGGGATTGGGAACCCTTCGCGAGAATGTCCAAAGTTTCAGCGGGATTTCCAAAATGTTGAGAGGAACTCGAATCATGTCAACCCTGGTTTTGAGAATCTCTCCCGGAGTTTGAGAGATTTGGACGTGAAAGGGTACCAGTCTTGTCGGGGATTGGGAACCCTTCGCGAGAATGTCCAAAGTTTCAGTGGGATTTCCAAAATGTTGAAAGGAACTCGAAACATGTCAACCTTGGTTTTGAGAATCTCTCCCGGAGTTTGAGAGATTTGGACGTGAAAGGGTACCAATCTTGTCGTGGATTGGGAACCCTTTGCCAGAATGTCCAAAGTTTCAGCGGGGTTTCCAAAATGTTGAAAGGAACTCGAAACATGTCAACCTTGGTTTTGAGAATCTCTCCCGGAGTTTGAGAGATTTGGACGTGAAAGGGTACCAATCTTGTCGGGGATTGGGAACGCCTCGCGAGAATGCCAAAAGTTTCAGCGGGATTTTCAAAATGTTGAAAGGAACTCGAAACATGTCAACCTTGGTTTTGAGAATCTCTCCCGGAGTTTGAGAGATTTGCACGTGAAAGGGTACCAATCTTGTCGGGGATTGGGAACCCTTCGCGAGAATGTCCAAAGTTTCAGCGGGATTTCCAAAATGTTGAAAGGAACTCGAAACATGTCAACCTCGGTTTTGAGAATCTCTCCCGGAGTTTGAGAGATTTGGACGTGAAAGGGTACCAGTGTTGTCGGGGATCGGGAACCCTTCGCGAGAATGTCCAAAGTTTCAGCGGGGTTTCCAAAATGTTGAAAGGAACTCGAAAGATGTCAACCTCGGTTTTGATAATCTCTCCCGGAGTTTGAGAGATTTGGACGTGAAAGGGTACCAATCTTGTCGGGGATTGGGAACGCCTCGCGAGAATGCCAAAAGTTTCAGCGGGATTTTCAAAATGTTGAAAGGAACTCGAAACATGTCAACCTTGGTTTTGAGAATCTCTCCCGGAGTTTGAGAGATTTGGACGTGAAAGGGTACCAATCTTGTCGGGGATTGGGAACCCTTCGCCAGAATGTCCAAAGTTTCAGCGGGGTTTCCAAAATGTTGAAAGGAACTCGAAACATGTCAAGCTTGGTTTTGAGAATCTCTCCCGGAGTTTGAGAGATTTGGACGTGAAAGGGTACCAATCTTGTCGGGGATTGGGAACCCTTCGCGAGAATGTCCAAAGTTTCAGCGGATTTTCCAAAATGTTGAAAGGAACTCGAAACATGTCAACCTTGGATTTGAGAATCTCTCCCGGAGTTTGAGAGATTTGGACGTGAAAGGGTACCAATCTTGTCGGGGATCGGGAACCCTTCGCGAGAATGTCAAAAGTTTCAGGGGGGTTTCCAAAATGTTGAAAGGAACTCGAAAGATGTCAACCTCGGTTTTGAGAATCTCTCCCGGAGTTTGAGAGATTTGGACGTGAAAGGTTACCAATCTTGTCGGGGATTCGGAACGCCTCGCGAGAATGCCAAAAGTTTCAGCGGGATTTTCAAAATGTTGAAAGGAACTCGAAACATGTCAACCTTGGTTTTGAGAATCTCTCCCGGAGTTTGAGAGATTTGGACGTGAAAGGGTAACAATCTTGTCAGGGATTGGGAACCCTTCGCGAGAATGTCCAAAGTTTCAGCGGGATTTCCAAAATGTTGAAAGGAACTCGAAACATGTCAACCTTGGTTTTGAGAATCTCTCCCGGAGTTTGAGAGATTTGGACGTGAAAGGGTACCAATCTTGTCGGGGATTGGGAACCCTTCGCGAGAATGTCCAAAGTTTCAGCGGGATTTCCAAAATGTTGAAAGGAACTCGAAACATGTCAACCTTGGTTTTGAGAATCTCTCCCGGAGTTTGAGAGATTTGGACGTGAAAGGGTACCAGTCTTGTCGGGGATTGGGAACCCTTCGCGAGAATGTCCAAAGTTTCAGCGGGATTTCCAAAATGTTGAGAGGAACTCGAATCATGTCAACCTTGGTTTTGAGAATCTCTCCCGGAGTTTGAGAGATTTGGACGTGAAAGGGTACCAGTCTTGTCGGGGATTGGGAACCCTTCGCGAGAATGTCCAAAGTTTCAGTGGGATTTCCAAAATGTTGAAAGGAACTCGAAACATGTCAACCTTGGTTTTGAGAATCTCTCCCGGAGTTTGAGAGATTTGGACGTGAAAGGGTACCAATCTTGTCGGGGATTGGGAACCCTTTGCCAGAATGTCCAAAGTTTCAGCGGGGTTTCCAAAATGTTGAAAGGAACTCGAAACATGTCAACCTTGGTTTTGAGAATCTCTCCCGGAGTTTGAGAGATTTGGACGTGAAAGGGTACCAATCTTGTCGGGGATTGGGAACGCCTCGCGAGAATGCCAAAAGTTTCAGCGGGATTTTCAAAATGTTGAAAGGAACTCGAAACATGTCAACCTTGGTTTTGAGAATCTCTCCCGGAGTTTGAGAGATTTGCACGTGAAAGGGTACCAATCTTGTCGGGGATTGGGAACCCTTCGCGAGAATGTCCAAAGTTTCAGCGGGATTTCCAAAATGTTGAAAGGAACTCGAAACATGTCAACCTCGGTTTTGAGAATCTCTCCCGGAGTTTGAGAGATTTGGACGTGAAAGGGTAGCAGTCTTGTCGGGGATTGGGAACCCTTCGCCAGAATGTCCAAAGTTTCAGCGGGATTTCCAAAATTTTGAGAGGAACTCGAAACATGTCAACCTTGGTTTTGAGAATCTCTCCCGGAGTTTGAGAGATTTGGACGTGAAAGGGTACCAACCTTGTCGGGGATTGGGAACCCTTTGCCAGAATGTCCAAAGTTTCAGCGTGGTTTCCAAAATGTTGAAAGGAACTCGAAACATGTCAACCTTGGTTTTGAGAATCTCTCCCGGAGTTTGAGAGATTTGGACGTGAAAGGGTACCAATCTTGTCGGGGATTGGGAACCCTTCGCGAGAATGTCCAAAGTTTCAGCGGGATTTCCAAAATGTTGAAAGGAACTCGAACCATGTCAACCTAGGTTTTGAGAATCTCTCCCGGGGTTTGAGAGATTTGGACGTGAAAGGGTACCAATCTTGTCGTGGATTGGGAACCCTTTGCCAGAATGTCCAAAGTTTCAGCGGGGTTTCCAAAATGTTGAAAGGAACTCGAAACATGTCAACCTTGGTTTTGAGAATCTCTCCCGGAGTTTGAGAGATTTGGACGTGAAAGGGTACCAATCTTGTCGGGGATTGGGAACGCCTCGCGAGAATGCCAAAAGTTTCAGCGGGATTTTCAAAATGTTGAAAGGAACTCGAAACATGTCAACCTTGGTTTTGAGAATCTCTCCCGGAGTTTGAGAGATTTGCACGTGAAAGGGTACCAATCTTGTCGGGGATTGGGAACCCTTCGCGAGAATGTCCAAAGTTTCAGCGGGATTTCCAAAATGTTGAAAGGAACTCGAAACATGTCAACCTCGGTTTTGAGAATCTCTCCCGGAGTTTGAGAGATTTGGACGTGAAAGGGTACCAGTGTTGTCGGGGATCGGGAACCCTTCGCGAGAATGTCCAAAGTTTCAGCGGGGTTTCCAAAATGTTGAAAGGAACTCGAAAGATGTCAACCTCGGTTTTGATAATCTCTCCCGGAGTTTGAGAGATTTGGACGTGAAAGGGTACCAATCTTGTCGGGGATTGGGAACGCCTCGCGAGAATGCCAAAAGTTTCAGCGGGATTTTCAAAATGTTGAAAGGAACTCGAAACATGTCAACCTTGGTTTTGAGAATCTCTCCCGGAGTTTGAGAGATTTGGACGTGAAAGGGTACCAATCTTGTCGGGGATTGGGAACCCTTCGCCAGAATGTCCAAAGTTTCAGCGGGGTTTCCAAAATGTTGAAAGGAACTCGAAACATGTCAAGCTTGGTTTTGAGAATCTCTCCCGGAGTTTGAGAGATTTGGACGTGAAAGGGTACCAATCTTGTCGGGGATTGGGAACCCTTCGCGAGAATGTCCAAAGTTTCAGCGGGGTTTCCAAAATGTTGAAAGGAACTCGAAACATGTCAACCTTGGATTTGAGAATCTCTCCCGGAGTTTGAGAGATTTGGACGTGAAAGGGTACCAATCTTGTCGGGGATCGGGAACCCTTCGCGAGAATGTCAAAAGTTTCAGGGGGGTTTCCAAAATGTTGAAAGGAACTCGAAAGATGTCAACCTCGGTTTTGAGAATCTCTCCCGGAGTTTGAGAGATTTGGACGTGAAAGGGTAACAATCTTGTCAGGGATTGGGAACCCTTCGCGAGAATGTCCAAAGTTTCAGCGGGATTTCCAAAATGTTGAAAGGAACTCGAAACATGTCAACCTTGGTTTTGAGAATCTCTCCCGGAGTTTGAGAGATTTGGACGTGAAAGGGTACCAATCTTGTCGGGGATTGGGAACCCTTCGCGAGAATGTCCAAAGTTTCAGCGGGATTTCCAAAATGTTGAGAGGAACTCGAATCATGTCAACCTTGGTTTTGAGAATCTCTCCCGGAGTTTGAGAGATTTGGACGTGAAAGGGTACCAGTCTTGTCGGGGATTGGGAACCCTTCGCGAGAATGTCCAAAGTTTCAGTGGGATTTCCAAAATGTTGAAAGGAACTCGAAACATGTCAACCTTGGTTTTGAGAATCTCTCCCGGAGTTTGAGAGATTTGGACGTGAAAGGGTACCAATCTTGTCGGGGATTGGGAACCCTTTGCCAGAATGTCCAAAGTTTCAGCGGGGTTTCCAAAATGTTGAAAGGAACTCGAAACATGTCAACCTTGGTTTTGAGAATCTCTCCCGGAGTTTGAGAGATTTGGACGTGAAAGGGTACCAATCTTGTCGGGGATTGGGAACGCCTCGCGAGAATGCCAAAAGTTTCAGCGGGATTTTCAAAATGTTGAAAGGAACTCGAAACATGTCAACCTTGGTTTTGAGAATCTCTCCCGGAGTTTGAGAGATTTGCACGTGAAAGGGTACCAATCTTGTCGGGGATTGGGAACCCTTCGCGAGAATGTCCAAAGTTTCAGCGGGATTTCCAAAATGTTGAAAGGAACTCGAAACATGTCAACCTCGGTTTTGAGAATCTCTCCCGGAGTTTGAGAGATTTGGACGTGAAAGGGTAGCAGTCTTGTCGGGGATTGGGAACCCTTCGCCAGAATGTCCAAAGTTTCAGCGGGATTTCCAAAATTTTGAGAGGAACTCGAAACATGTCAACCTTGGTTTTGAGAATCTCTCCCGGAGTTTGAGAGATTTGGACGTGAAAGGGTACCAACCTTGTCGGGGATTGGGAACCCTTTGCCAGAATGTCCAAAGTTTCAGCGTGGTTTCCAAAATGTTGAAAGGAACTCGAAACATGTCAACCTTGGTTTTGAGAATCTCTCCCGGAGTTTGAGAGATTTGGACGTGAAAGGGTACCAATCTTGTCGGGGATTGGGAACCCTTCGCGAGAATGTCCAATGTTTCAGCGGGATTTCCAAAATGTTGAAAGGAACTCGAACCATGTCAACCTAGGTTTTGAGAATCTCTCCCGGGGTTTGAGAGATTTGGACGTGAAAGGGTACCAGTCTTGTCGGGGATTGGGAACCCTTCGCCAGAATGTCCAAAGTTTCAGCGGGATTTCCAAAATGTTGAAAGGAACTCGAACCATGTCAACCTTGGTTTTGAGAATCTCTCCCGGAGTTTGAGAGATTTGGACGTGAAAGGGTACCAATCTTGTCGGGGATTGGGAACGCCTTGCGAGAATGCCAAAAGTTTCAGCGGGATTTTCAAAATGTTGAAAGGAACTCGAAACATGTCAACCTTCGTTTTGAGAATCTCTCCCGGAGTTTGAGAGATTTGGACGTGAATGGGTACCAATCTTGTCGGGGATTGGGAGCCCTTCGCGAGAATGTCCAATGTTTCAGCGGGATTTCCAAAATGTTGAAAGGAACTCGAAAGATGTCAACCTCGGTTTTGAGAATCTCTCCCGGAGTTTGAGAGATTTGGACGTGAAAGGGTACCAATCTTGTCGGGGATTGGGAACGACTCGCGAGAATGCCAAAAGTTTCAGCGGGATTTTCAAAATGTTGAAAGGAACTCGAAACATGTCAACCTTGGTTTTGAGAATCTCTCCCGGAGTTTGAGAGATTTGGACGTGAAAGGGTACCAGTCTTGTCGGGGATTGGGAACCCTTCGCGAGAATGTCCAAAGTTTCAGCGGGATTTCCAAAATGTTGAAAGGAACTCGAAACATGTCAACCTTGGTTTTGAGAATCTCTCCCGGAGTTTGAGAGATTTGGACGTGAAAGGGTACCAATCTTGTCGGGGATTGGGAACCCTT
The DNA here is from genome assembly GCF_964273445.1 of Streptopelia decaocto. Taxonomy (NCBI): domain Eukaryota; kingdom Metazoa; phylum Chordata; class Aves; order Columbiformes; family Columbidae; genus Streptopelia; species Streptopelia decaocto. Next base: position 440,677 of record NW_028116552.1, on the reverse strand, counting down.
TGCCAGAATGTCCAAAGTTTCAGCGGGATTTCCGAAATGTTGAAAGGAACTCGAAACATGTCAACCTCGGTTTTGAGAATCTCTCCCGGAGTTTGAGAGATTTGGACGTGAAAGGGTACCAATCTTGTCGGGGATTGGGAACCCTTCGCGAGAAGGTCCAAAGTTTCAGCGGGGTTTCCAAAATGTTGAAAGGAACTCGAAAGATGTCAACCTCGGTTTTGAGAATCTCTCCCGGAGTTTGAGAGATTTGGACGTGAAAGGGTACCAATCTTGTCGGGGATTCGGAACGCCTCGCGAGAATGCCAAAAGTTTCAGCGGGATTTTCAAAATGTTGAAAGGAACTCGAAACATGTCAACCTTGGTTTTGAGAATCTCTCCCGGAGTTTGAGAGATTTGGACGTGAAAGGGTACCAATCTTGTCGGGGATTGGGAACCCTTCGCGAGAATGTCCAATGTTTCAGCGGGATTTCCAAAATGTTGAAAGGAACTCGAACCATGTCAACCTAGGTTTTGAGAATCTCTCCCGGGGTTTTAGAGATTTGGACGTGAAAGGGTACCAGTCTTGTCGGGGATTGGGAACCCTTCGCGAGAATGTCCAAAGTTTCAGCGGGATTTCCAAAATGTTGAAAGGAACTCGAACCATGTCAACCTTGGTTTTGAGAATCTCTCCCGGAGTTTGAGAGATTTGGACGTGAAAGGGTACCAATCTTGTCGGGGATTGGGAACGCCTTGCGAGAATGCCAAAAGTTTCAGCAGGATTTTCAAAATGTTGAAAGGAACTCGAAACATGTCAAGCTTGGTTTTGAGAATCTCTCCCGGAGTTTGAGAGATTTGGACGTGAAAGGGTACCAGTCTTGTCGGGGATTGGGAACCCTTCGCGAGAATGTCCAAAGTTTCAGCGGGATTTCCAAAATGTTGAAAGGAACTCGAAACATGTCAACCTTGGTTTTGAGAATCTCTCCCGGAGTTTGAGAGATTTGGACGTGAAAGGGTACCAATCTTGTCGGGGATTGGGAACCCTTTGCCAGAATGTCCAAAGTTTCAGCGGGGTTTCCGAAATGTTGAAAGGAACTCGAAACATGTCAACCTTGGTTTTGAGAATCTCTCCCGGAGTTTGAGAGATTTGGACGTGAAAGGGTACCAATCTTGTCGGGGATTGGGAACCCTTTGCCAGAATGTCCAAAGTTTCAGCGGGGTTTCCAAAATGTTGAAAGGAACTCGAAAGATGTCAACCTCGGTTTTGAGAATCTCTCCCGGAGTTTGAGAGATTTGGACGTGAAAGGGTACCAATCTTGTCGGGGATTGGGAACGCCTCGCGAGAATGCCAAAAGTTTCAGGCGGATTTTCAAAATGTTGAAAGGAACTCGAAACATGTCAACCTTGGTTTTGAGAATCTCTCCCGGAGTTTGAGAGATTTGGACGTGAAAGGGTACCAATCTTGTCGGGGATTGGGAACCCTTCGCCAGAATGTCCAATGTTTCAGCGGGATTTCCAAAATGTTGAAAGGAACTCGAAACATGTCAACCTTGGTTTTGAGAATCTCTCCCGGAGTTTGAGAGATTTGGACGTGAAAGAATACCAATCTTGTCGGGGATTGGGAGCCCTTCGCGAGAATGTCCAAAGTTTCAGCGGGGTTTCCAAAATGTTGAAAGGAACTCGAAACATGTCAAGCTTGGTTTTGAGAATCTCTCCCGGAGTTTGAGAGATTTGGACGTGAAAGGGTACCAGTCTTGTCGGGGATTGGGAAGCCTTCGCCAGAATGTCCAAAGTTTCAGCGGGATTTCCAAAATGTTGAAAGGAACTCGAAACATGTCAACCTTGGTTTTGAGAATCTCTCCCGGAGTTTGAGAGATTTGGACGTGAAAGGGTACCAATCTTGTCGGGGATTGGGAACCCTTTGCCAGAATGTCCAAAGTTTCAGCGGGGTTTCCAAAATGTTGAAAGGAACTCGAAACATGTCAACCTTGGTTTTGAGAATCTCTCCCGGAGTTTGAGAGATTTGGACGTGAAAGGGTACCAATCTTGTCGGGGATCGGGAACCCTTCGCGAGAATGTCAAAAGTTTCAGGGGGGTTTCCAAAATGTTGAAAGGAACTCGAAAGATGTCAACCTCGGTTTTGAGAATCTCTCCCGGAGTTTGAGAGATTTGGACGTGAAAGGTTACCAATCTTGTCGGGGTTTCGGAACGCCTCGCGAGAATGCCAAAAGTTTCAGCGGGATTTTCAAAATGTTGAAAGGAACTCGAAACATGTCAACCTTGGTTTTGAGAATCTCTCCCGGAGTTTGAGAGATTTGGACGTGAAAGGGTACCAGTCTTGTCGGGGATCGGGAACCCTTCGCGAGAATGTCCAAAGTTTCAGCGGGGTTTCCAAAATGTTGAAAGGAACTCGAAAGATGTCAACCTCGGTTTTGATAATCTCTCCCGGAGTTTGAGAGATTTGGACGTGAAAGGGTACCAATCTTGTCGGGGATTGGGAACGCCTCGCGAGAATGCCAAAAGTTTCAGCGGGATTTTCAAAATGTTGAAAGAAACTCGAAACATGTCAACCTTGGTTTTGAGAATCTCTCCCGGAGTTTGAGAGATTTGGACGTGAAAGGGTACCAATCTTGTCGGGGATTGGGAACCCTTCGCCAGAATGTCCAATGTTTCAGAGGGATTTCCAAAATGTTGAAAGGAACTCGAACCATGTCAACCTTGGTTTTGAGAATCTCTCCCGGAGTTTGAGAGATTTGCACGTGAAAGAATACCAATCTTGTCGGGGATTGGGAACCCTTCGCGAGAATGTCCAAAGTTTCAGCGGGGTTTCCAAAATGTTGAAAGGAACTCGAAACATGTCAAGCTTGGTTTTGAGAATCTCTCCCGGAGTTTGAGAGATTTGGACGTGAAAGGGTACCAGTCTTGTCGGGGATTGGGAACCCTTCGCCAGAATGTCCAAAGTTTCAGCGGGATTTCCAAAATGTTGAAAGGAACTCGAAAAATGTCAACCTTGGTTTTGAGAATCTCTCCCGGAGTTTGAGAGATTTGGACGTGAAAGGGTGCCAATCTTGTCGGGGATTGGGAACCCTTTGCCAGAATGTCCAAAGTTTCAGCGGGGTTTCCAAAATGTTGAAAGGAACTCGAAACATGTCAACCTTGGTTTTGAGAATCTCTCCCGGAGTTTGAGAGATTTGGACGTGAAAGGGTACCAATCTTGTCGGGGATTGGGAACCCTTCGCGAGAATGTCCAAAGTTTCAGCGGGATTTCCAAAATGTTGAAAGGAACTCGAAACATGTCAACCTTGGTTTTGAGAATCTCTCCCGGAGTTTGAGAGATTTGGACGTGAAAGGGTACCAGTCTTGTCGGGGATTGGGAACCCTTCGCGAGAATGTCCAAAGTTTCAGCGGGATTTCCAAAATGTTGAGAGGAACTCGAATCATGTCAACCTTGGTTTTGAGAATCTCTCCCGGAGTTTGAGAGATTTGGACGTGAAAGGGTACCAGTCTTGTCGGGGATTGGGAACCCTTCGCGAGAATGTCCAAAGTTTCAGTGGGATTTCCAAAATGTTGAAAGGAACTCGAAACATGTCAACCTTGGTTTTGAGAATCTCTCCCGGAGTTTGAGAGATTTGGACGTGAAAGGGTACCAATCTTGTCGGGGATTGGGAACCCTTTGCCAGAATGTCCAAAGTTTCAGCGGGGTTTCCAAAATATTGAAAGGAACTCGAAACATGTCAACCTTGGTTTTGAGAATCTCTCCCGGAGTTTGAGAGATTTGGACGTGAAAGGGTACCAATCTTGTCGGGGATTGGGAACGCCTCGCGAGAATGCCAAAATTTTCAGCGGGATTTTCAAAATGTTGAAAGGAACTCGAAACATGTCAACCTTGGTTTTGAGAATCTCTCCCGGAGTTTGAGAGATTTGCACGTGAAAGGGTACCAATCTTGTCGGGGATTGGGAACCCTTCGCGAGAATGTCCAAAGTTTCAGCGGGATTTCCAAAATGTTGAAAGGAACTCGAAACATGTCAACCTCGGTTTTGAGAATCTCTCCCGGAGTTTGAGAGATTTGGACGTGAAAGGGTAGCAGTCTTGTCGGGGATTGGGAACCCTTCGCCAGAATGTCCAAAGTTTCAGCGGGATTTCCAAAATTTTGAGAGGAACTCGAAACATGTCAACCTTGGTTTTGAGAATCTCTCCCGGAGTTTGAGAGATTTGGACGTGAAAGGGTACCAACCTTGTCGGGGATTGGGAACCCTTTGCCAGAATGTCCAAAGTTTCAGCGTGGTTTCCAAAATGTTGAAAGGAACTCGAAACATGTCAACCTTGGTTTTAAGAATCTCTCCCGGAGTTTGAGAGATTTGGACGTGAAAGGGTACCAATCTTGTCGGGGATTGGGAACCCTTCGCGAGAATGTCCAATGTTTCAGCGGGATTTCCAAAATGTTGAAAGGAACTCGAACCATGTCAACCTAGGTTTTGAGAATCTCTCCCGGGGTTTGAGAGATTTGGACGTGAAAGGGTACCAGTCTTGTCGGGGATTGGGAACCCTTCGCCAGAATGTCCAAAGTTTCAGCGGGATTTCCAAAATGTTGAAAGGAACTCGAACCATGTCAACCTTGGTTTTGAGAATCTCTCCCGGAGTTTGAGAGATTTGGACGTGAAAGGGTACCAATCTTGTCGGGGATTGGGAACGCCTCGCGAGAATGCCAAAAGTTTCAGCGGGATTTTCAAAATGTTGAAAGGAACTCGAAACATGTCAACCTTCGCTTTGAGAATCTCTCCCGGAGTTTGAGAGATTTGGACGTGAATGGGTACCAATCTTGTCGGGGATTGGGAGCCCTTTGCCAGAATGTCCAAAGTTTCAGCGGGATTTCCGAAATGTTGAAAGGAACTCGAAACATGTCAACCTCGGTTTTGAGAATCTCTCCCGGAGTTTGAGAGATTTGGACGTGAAAGGGTACCAATCTTGTCGGGGATTGGGAACCCTTCGCGAGAAGGTCCAAAGTTTCAGCGGGGTTTCCAAAATGTTGAAAGGAACTCGAAAGATGTCAACCTCGGTTTTGAGAATCTCTCCCGGAGTTTGAGAGATTTGGACGTGAAAGGGTACCAATCTTGTCGGGGATTCGGAACGCCTCGCGAGAATGCCAAAAGTTTCAGCGGGATTTTCAAAATGTTGAAAGGAACTCGAAACATGTCAACCTTGGTTTTGAGAATCTCTCCCGGAGTTTGAGAGATTTGGACGTGAAAGGGTACCAATCTTGTCGGGGATTGGGAACCCTTCGCGAGAATGTCCAATGTTTCAGCGGGATTTCCAAAATGTTGAAAGGAACTCGAACCATGTCAACCTAGGTTTTGAGAATCTCTCCCGGGGTTTTAGAGATTTGGACGTGAAAGGGTACCAGTCTTGTCGGGGATTGGGAACCCTTCGCGAGAATGTCCAAAGTTTCAGCGGGATTTCCAAAATGTTGAAAGGAACTCGAACCATGTCAACCTTGGTTTTGAGAATCTCTCCCGGAGTTTGAGAGATTTGGACGTGAAAGGGTACCAATCTTGTCGGGGATTGGGAACGCCTTGCGAGAATGCCAAAAGTTTCAGCAGGATTTTCAAAATGTTGAAAGGAACTCGAAACATGTCAAGCTTGGTTTTGAGAATCTCTCCCGGAGTTTGAGAGATTTGGACGTGAAAGGGTACCAGTCTTGTCGGGGATTGGGAACCCTTCGCGAGAATGTCCAAAGTTTCAGCGGGATTTCCAAAATGTTGAAAGGAACTCGAAACATGTCAACCTTGGTTTTGAGAATCTCTCTCGGAGTTTGAGAGATTTGGACGTGAAAGGGTACCAATCTTGTCGGGGATTGGGAACCCTTTGCCAGAATGTCCAAAGTTTCAGCGGGGTTTCCGAAATGTTGAAAGGAACTCGAAACATGTCAACCTTGGTTTTGAGAATCTCTCCCGGAGTTTGAGAGATTTGGACGTGAAAGGGTACCAATCTTGTCGGGGATTGGGAACCCTTTGCCAGAATGTCCAAAGTTTCAGCGGGGTTTCCAAAATGTTGAAAGGAACTCGAAAGATGTCAACCTCGGTTTTGAGAATCTCTCCCGGAGTTTGAGAGATTTGGACGTGAAAGGGTACCAATCTTGTCGGGGATTGGGAACGCCTCGCGAGAATGCCAAAAGTTTCAGGCGGATTTTCAAAATGTTGAAAGGAACTCGAAACATGTCAACCTTGGTTTTGAGAATCTCTCCCGGAGTTTGAGAGATTTGGACGTGAAAGGGTACCAATCTTGTCGGGGATTGGGAACCCTTCGCCAGAATGTCCAATGTTTCAGCGGGATTTCCAAAATGTTGAAAGGAACTCGAAACATGTCAACCTTGGTTTTGAGAATCTCTCCCGGAGTTTGAGAGATTTGGACGTGAAAGAATACCAATCTTGTCGGGGATTGGGAACCCTTCGCGAGAATGTCCAAAGTTTCAGCGGGGTTTCCAAAATGTTGAAAGGAACTCGAAACATGTCAACCTTGGTTTTGAGAATCTCTCCCGGAGTTTGAGAGATTTGGACGTGAAAGGGTACCAGTCTTGTCGGGGATTGGGAAGCCTTCGCCAGAATGTCCAAAGTTTCAGCGGGATTTCCAAAATGTTGAAAGGAACTCGAAACATGTCAACCTTGGTTTTGAGAATCTCTCCCGGAGTTTGAGAGATTTGGACGTGAAAGGGTACCAATCTTGTCGGGGATTGGGAACCCTTTGCCAGAATGTCCAAAGTTTCAGCGGGGTTTCCAAAATGTTGAAAGGACCTCGAAACATGTCAACCTTGGTTTTGAGAATCTCTCCCGGAGTTTGAGAGATTTGGACGTGAAAGGGTACCAATCTTGTCGGGGATCGGGAACCCTTCGCGAGAATGTCAAAAGTTTCAGGGGGGTTTCCAAAATGTTGAAAGGAACTCGAAAGATGTCAACCTCGGTTTTGAGAATCTCTCCCGGAGTTTGAGAGATTTGGACGTGAAAGGTTACCAATCTTGTCGGGGTTTCGGAACGCCTCGCGAGAATGCCAAAAGTTTCAGCGGGATTTTCAAAATGTTGAAAGGAACTCGAAACATGTCAACCTTGGTTTTGAGAATCTCTCCCGGAGTTTGAGAGATTTGGACGTGAAAGGGTACCAATCTTGTCGGGGATTGGGAACCCTTCGCGAGAATGTCCAAAGTTTCAGCGGGGTTTCCAAAATGTTGAAAGGAACTCGAAAGATGTCAACCTCGGTTTTGATAATCTCTCCCGGAGTTTGAGAGATTTGGACGTGAAAGGGTACCAATCTTGTCGGGGATTGGGAACGCCTCGCGAGAATGCCAAAAGTTTCAGCGGGATTTTCAAAATGTTGAAAGGAACTCGAAACATGTCAACCTTGGTTTTGAGAATCTCTCCCGGAGTTTGAGAGATTTGGACGTGAAAGGGTACCAATCTTGTCGGGGATTGGGAACCCTTCGCCAGAATGTCCAATGTTTCAGAGGGATTTCCAAAATGTTGAAAGGAACTCGAACCATGTCAACCTTGGTTTTGAGAATCTCTCCCGGAGTTTGAGAGATTTGGACGTGAAAGGGTACCAGTCTTGTCGGGGATTGGGAACCCTTCGCCAGAATGTCCAAAGTTTCAGCGGGATTTCCAAAATGTTGAAAGGAACTCGAAAAATGTCAACCTTGGTTTTGAGAATCTCTCCCGGAGTTTGAGAGATTTGGACGTGAAAGGGTGCCAATCTTGTCGGGGATTGGGAACCCTTTGCCAGAATGTCCAAAGTTTCAGCGGGGTTTCCAAAATGTTGAAAGGAACTCGAAACATGTCAACCTTGGTTTTGAGAATCTCTCCCGGAGTTTGAGAGATTTGGACGTGAAAGGGTACCAATCTTGTCGGGGATTGGGAACCCTTCGCGAGAATGTCCAAAGTTTCAGCGGGATTTCCAAAATGTTGAAAGGAACTCGAAACATGTCAACCTTGGTTTTGAGAATCTCTCCCGGAGTTTGAGAGATTTGGACGTGAAAGGGTACCAGTCTTGTCGGGGATTGAGAACCCTTCGCGAGAATGTCCAAAGTTTCAGTGGGATTTCCAAAATGTTGAAAGGAACTCGAAACATGTCAACCTTGGTTTTGAGAATCTCTCCCGGAGTTTGAGAGATTTGGACGTGAAAGGGTACCAATCTTGTCGGGGATTGGGAACCCTTCGCGAGAATGTCCAAAGTTTCAGCGGGGTTTCCAAAATGTTGAAAGGAACTCGAAACATGTCAACCTTGGTTTTGAGAATCTCTCCCGGAGTTTGAGAGATTTGGACGTGAAAGGGTACCAATCTTGTCGGGGATTGGGAACCCTTTGCCAGAATGTCCAAAGTTTCAGCGGGGTTTCCAAAATGTTGAAAGGAACTCGAAACATGTCAACCTTGGTTTTGAGAATCTCTCCCGGAGTTTGAGAGATTTGGACGTGAAAGGGTACCAATCTTGTCGGGGATTGGGAACGCCTCGCGAGAATGCCAAAAGTTTCAGCGGGATTTTCAAAATGTTGAAAGGAACTCGAAACATGTCAACCTTGGTTTTGAGAATCTCTCCCGGAGTTTGAGAGATTTGCACGTGAAAGGGTACCAATCTTGTCGGGGATTGGGAACCCTTCGCGAGAATGTCCAATGTTTCAGCGGGATTTCCAAAATGTTGAAAGGAACTCGAACCATGTCAACCTAGGTTTTGAGAATCTCTCCCGGGGTTTGAGAGATTTGGACGTGAAAGGGTACCAGTCTTGTCGGGGATTGGGAACCCTTCGCCAGAATGTCCAAAGTTTCAGCGGGGTTTCCGAAATGTTGAAAGGAACTCGAAACATGTCAACCTTGGTTTTGAGAATCTCTCCCGGAGTTTGAGAGATTTGGACGTGAAAGGGTACCAATCTTGTCGGGGATTGGGAACCCTTTGCCAGAATGTCCAAAGTTTCAGCGGGGTTTCCAAAATGTTGAAAGGAACTCGAAAGATGTCAACCTCGGTTTTGAGAATCTCTCCCGGAGTTTGAGAGATTTGGACGTGAAAGGGTACCAATCTTGTCGGGGATTGGGAACGCCTCGCGAGAATGCCAAAAGTTTCAGGCGGATTTTCAAAATGTTGAAAGGAACTCGAAACATGTCAACCTTGGTTTTGAGAATCTCTCCCGGAGTTTGAGAGATTTGGACGTGAAAGGGTACCAATCTTGTCGGGGATTGGGAACCCTTCGCCAGAATGTCCAATGTTTCAGCGGGATTTCCAAAATGTTGAAAGGAACTCGAAACATGTCAACCTTGGTTTTGAGAATCTCTCCCGGAGTTTGAGAGATTTGGACGTGAAAGAATACCAATCTTGTCGGGGATTGGGAACCCTTCGCGAGAATGTCCAAAGTTTCAGCGGGGTTTCCAAAATGTTGAAAGGAACTCGAAACATGTCAAGCTTGGTTTTGAGAATCTCTCCCGGAGTTTGAGAGATTTGGACGTGAAAGGGTACCAGTCTTGTCGGGGATTGGGAAGCCTTCGCCAGAATGTCCAAAGTTTCAGCGGGATTTCCAAAATGTTGAAAGGAACTCGAAACATGTCAACCTTGGTTTTGAGAATCTCTCCCGGAGTTTGAGAGATTTGGACGTGAAAGGGTACCAATCTTGTCGGGGATTGGGAACCCTTTGCCAGAATGTCCAAAGTTTCAGCGGGGTTTCCAAAATGTTGAAAGGAACTCGAAACATGTCAACCTTGGTTTTGAGAATCTCTCCCGGAGTTTGAGAGATTTGGACGTGAAAGGGTACCAATCTTGTCGGGGATCGGGAACCCTTCGCGAGAATGTCAAAAGTTTCAGGGGGGTTTCCAAAATGTTGAAAGGAACTCGAAAGATGTCAACCTCGGTTTTGAGAATCTCTCCCGGAGTTTGAGAGATTTGGACGTGAAAGGGTACCAATCTTGTCGGGGATTGGGAACGCCTCGCGAGAATGCCAAAAGTTTCAGCGGGATTTTCAAAATGTTGAAAGGAACTCGAAACATGTCAACCTTGGTTTTGAGAATCTCTCCCGGAGTTTGAGAGATTTGGACGTGAAAGGGTACCAATCTTGTCGGGGATTGGGAACCCTTCGCCAGAATGTCCAATGTTTCAGAGGGATTTCCAAAATGTTGAAAGGAACTCGAACCATGTCAACCTTGGTTTTGAGAATCTCTCCCGGAGTTTGAGAGATTTGCACGTGAAAGAATACCAATCTTGTCGGGGATTGGGAACCCTTCGCGAGAATGTCCAAAGTTTCAGCGGGGTTTCCAAAATGTTGAAAGGAACTCGAAACATGTCAAGCTTGGTTTTGAGAATCTCTCCCGGAGTTTGAGAGATTTGGACGTGAAAGGGTACCAGTCTTGTCGGGGATTGGGAACCCTTCGCCAGAATGTCCAAAGTTTCAGCGGGATTTCCAAAATGTTGAAAGGAACTCGAAAAATGTCAACCTTGGTTTTGAGAATCTCTCCCGGAGTTTGAGAGATTTGGACGTGAAAGGGTGCCAATCTTGTCGGGGATTGGGAACCCTTTGCCAGAATGTCCAAAGTTTCAGCGGGGTTTCCAAAATGTTGAAAGGAACTCGAAACATGTCAACCTTGGTTTTGAGAATCTCTCCCGGAGTTTGAGAGATTTGGACGTGAAAGGGTACCAATCTTGTCGGGGATTGGGAACCCTTCGCGAGAATGTCCAAAGTTTCAGCGGGATTTCCAAAATGTTGAAAGGAACTCGAAACATGTCAACCTTGGTTTTGAGAATCTCTCCCGGAGTTTGAGAGATTTGGACGTGAAAGGGTACCAGTCTTGTCGGGGATTGGGAACCCTTCGCGAGAATGTCCAAAGTTTCAGTGGGATTTCCAAAATGTTGAAAGGAACTCGAAACATGTCAACCTTGGTTTTGAGAATCTCTCCCGGAGTTTGAGAGATTTGGACGTGAAAGGGTACCAATCTTGTCGGGGATTGGGAACCCTTCGCGAGAATGTCCAAAGTTTCAGCGGGGTTTCCAAAATGTTGAAAGGAACTCGAAACATGTCAACCTTGGTTTTGAGAATCTCTCCCGGAGTTTGAGAGATTTGGACGTGAAAGGGTACCAATCTTGTCGGGGATTGGGAACCCTTTGCCAGAATGTCCAAAGTTTCAGCGGGGTTTCCAAAATGTTGAAAGGAACTCGAAACATGTCAACCTTGGTTTTGAGAATCTCTCCCGGAGTTTGAGAGATTTGGACGTGAAAGGGTACCAATCTTGTCGGGGATTGGGAACGCCTCGCGAGAATGCCAAAAGTTTCAGCGGGATTTTCAAAATGTTGAAAGGAACTCGAAACATGTCAACCTTGGTTTTGAGAATCTCTCCCGGAGTTTGAGAGATTTGCACGTGAAAGGGTACCAATCTTGTCGGGGATTGGGAACCCTTCGCGAGAATGTCCAATGTTTCAGCGGGATTTCCAAAATGTTGAAAGGAACTCGAACCATGTCAACCTAGGTTTTGAGAATCTCTCCCGGGGTTTGAGAGATTTGGACGTGAAAGGGTACCAGTCTTGTCGGGGATTGGGAACCCTTCGCCAGAATGTCCAAAGTTTCAGCGGGATTTCCAAAATGTTGAAAGGAACTCGAACCATGTCAACCTTGGTTTTGAGAATCTCTCCCGGAGTTTGAGAGATTTGGACGTGAAAGGGTACCAATCTTGTCGGGGATTGGGAACGCCTTGCGAGAATGCCAAAAGTTTCAGCGGGATTTTCAAAATGTTGAAAGGAACTCGAAACATGTCAACCTTGGTTTTGAGAATCTCTCCCGGAGTTTGAGAGATTTGGACGTGAAAGGGTACCAATCTTGTCGGGGATTGGGAACCCTTCGCGAGAAGGTCCAAAGTTTCAGCGGGGTTTCCAAAATGTTGAAAGGAACTCGAAAGATGTCAACCTCGGTTTTGAGAATCTCTCCCGGAGTTTGAGAGATTTGGACGTGAAAGGGTACCAATCTTGTCGGGGATTGGGAACGCCTCGCGAGAATGCCAAAAGTTTCAGCGGGATTTTCAAAATGTTGAAAGGAACTCGAAACATGTCAACCTTGGTTTTGAGAATCTCTCCCGGAGTTTGAGAGATTTGGACGTGAAAGGGTACCAATCTTGTCGGGGATTGGGAACCCTTCGCCAGAATGTCCAAAGTTTCAGCGGGATTTCCAAAATGTTGAAAGGAACTCGAACCATGTCAAACTTGGTTTTGAGAATCTCTCCCGGAGTTTGAGAGATTTGCACGTGAAAGGGTACCAATCTTGTCGGGGATTGGGAACCCTTCGCGAGAATGTCCAAAGTTTCAGCGGGGTTTCCGAAATGTTGAAAGGAACTCGAAACATGTCAACCTTGGTTTTGAGAATCTCTCCCGGAGTTTGAGAGATTTGGACGTGAAAGGGTACCAATCTTGTCGGGGATTGGGAACCCTTTGCCAGAATGTCCAAAGTTTCAGCGGGGTTTCCAAAATGTTGAAAGGAACTCGAAAGATGTCAACCTCGGTTTTGAGAATCTCTCCCGGAGTTTGAGAGATTTGGACGTGAAAGGGTACCAATCTTGTCGGGGATTGGGAACGCCTCGCGAGAATGCCAAAAGTTTCAGGCGGATTTTCAAAATGTTGAAAGGAACTCGAAACATGTCAACCTTGGTTTTGAGAATCTCTCCCGGAGTTTGAGAGATTTGGACGTGAAAGGGTACCAATCTTGTCGGGGATTGGGAACCCTTCGCCAGAATGTCCAATGTTTCAGCGGGATTTCCAAAATGTTGAAAGGAACTCGAAACATGTCAACCTTGGTTTTGAGAATCTCTCCCGGAGTTTGAGAGATTTGGACGTGAAAGAATACCAATCTTGTCGGGGATTGGGAACCCTTCGCGAGAATGTCCAAAGTTTCAGCGGGGTTTCCAAAATGTTGAAAGGAACTCGAAACATGTCAAGCTTGGTTTTGAGAATCTCTCCCGGAGTTTGAGAGATTTGGACGTGAAAGGGTACCAGTCTTGTCGGGGATTGGGAAGCCTTCGCCAGAATGTCCAAAGTTTCAGCGGGATTTCCAAAATGTTGAAAGGAACTCGAAACATGTCAACCTTGGTTTTGAGAATCTCTCCCGGAGTTTGAGAGATTTGGACGTGAAAGGGTACCAATCTTGTCGGGGATTGGGAACCCTTTGCCAGAATGTCCAAAGTTTCAGCGGGGTTTCCAAAATGTTGAAAGGAACTCGAAACATGTCAACCTTGGTTTTGAGAATCTCTCCCGGAGTTTGAGAGATTTGGACGTGAAAGGGTACCAATCTTGTCGGGGATCGGGAACCCTTCGCGAGAATGTCAAAAGTTTCAGGGGGGTTTCCAAAATGTTGAAAGGAACTCGAAAGATGTCAACCTCGGTTTTGAGAATCTCTCCCGGAGTTTGAGAGATTTGGACGTGAAAGGTTACCAATCTTGTCGGGGTTTCGGAACGCCTCGCGAGAATGCCAAAAGTTTCAGCGGGATTTTCAAAATGTTGAAAGGAACTCGAAACATGTCAACCTTGGTTTTGAGAATCTCTCCCGGAGTTTGAGAGATTTGGACGTGAAAGGGTACCAATCTTGTCGGGGATTGGGAACCCTTCGCGAGAATGTCCAAAGTTTCAGCGGGGTTTCCAAAATGTTGAAAGGAACTCGAAAGATGTCAACCTCGGTTTTGATAATCTCTCCCGGAGTTTGAGAGATTTGGACGTGAAAGGGTACCAATCTTGTCGGGGATTGGGAACGCCTCGCGAGAATGCCAAAAGTTTCAGCGGGATTTTCAAAATGTTGAAAGGAACTCGAAACATGTCAACCTTGGTTTTGAGAATCTCTCCCGGAGTTTGAGAGATTTGGACGTGAAAGGGTACCAATCTTGTCGGGGATTGGGAACCCTTCGCCAGAATGTCCAATGTTTCAGAGGGATTTCCAAAATGTTGAAAGGAACTCGAACCATGTCAACCTTGGTTTTGAGAATCTCTCCCGGAGTTTGAGAGATTTGCACGTGAAAGAATACCAATCTTGTCGGGGATTGGGAACCCTTCGCGAGAATGTCCAAAGTTTCAGCGGGGTTTCCAAAATGTTGAAAGGAACTCGAAACATGTCAAGCTTGGTTTTGAGAATCTCTCCCGGAGTTTGAGAGATTTGGACGTGAAAGGGTACCAGTCTTGTCGGGGATTGGGAACCCTTCGCCAGAATGTCCAAAGTTTCAGCGGGATTTCCAAAATGTTGAAAGGAACTCGAAAAATGTCAACCTTGGTTTTGAGAATCTCTCCCGGAGTTTGAGAGATTTGGACGTGAAAGGGTGCCAATCTTGTCGGGGATTGGGAACCCTTTGCCAGAATGTCCAAAGTTTCAGCGGGGTTTCCAAAATGTTGAAAGGAACTCGAAACATGTCAACCTTGGTTTTGAGAATCTCTCCCGGAGTTTGAGAGATTTGGACGTGAAAGGGTACCAATCTTGTCGGGGATTGGGAACCCTTCGCGAGAATGTCCAAAGTTTCAGCGGGATTTCCAAAATGTTGAAAGGAACTCGAAACATGTCAACCTTGGTTTTGAGAATCTCTCCCGGAGTTTGAGAGATTTGGACGTGAAAGGGTACCAGTCTTGTCGGGGATTGGGAACCCTTCGCGAGAATGTCCAAAGTTTCAGTGGGATTTCCAAAATGTTGAAAGGAACTCGAAACATGTCAACCTTGGTTTTGAGAATCTCTCCCGGAGTTTGAGAGATTTGGACGTGAAAGGGTACCAATCTTGTCGGGGATTGGGAACCCTTCGCGAGAATGTCCAAAGTTTCAGCGGGGTTTCCAAAATGTTGAAAGGAACTCGAAACATGTCAACCTTGGTTTTGAGAATCTCTCCCGGAGTTTGAGAGATTTGGACGTGAAAGGGTACCAATCTTGTCGGGGATTGGGAACCCTTTGCCAGAATGTCCAAAGTTTCAGCGGGGTTTCCAAAATGTTGAAAGGAACTCGAAACATGTCAACCTTGGTTTTGAGAATCTCTCCCGGAGTTTGAGAGATTTGGACGTGAAAGGGTACCAATCTTGTCGGGGATTGGGAACGCCTCGCGAGAATGCCAAAAGTTTCAGCGGGATTTTCAAAATGTTGAAAGGAACTCGAAACATGTCAACCTTGGTTTTGAGAATCTCTCCCGGAGTTTGAGAGATTTGCACGTGAAAGGGTACCAATCTTGTCGGGGATTGGGAACCCTTCGCGAGAATGTCCAATGTTTCAGCGGGATTTCCAAAATGTTGAAAGGAACTCGAACCATGTCAACCTAGGTTTTGAGAATCTCTCCCGGGGTTTGAGAGATTTGGACGTGAAAGGGTACCAGTCTTGTCGGGGATTGGGAACCCTTCGCCAGAATGTCCAAAGTTTCAGCGGGGTTTCCGAAATGTTGAAAGGAACTCGAAACATGTCAACCTTGGTTTTGAGAATCTCTCCCGGAGTTTGAGAGATTTGGACGTGAAAGGGTACCAATCTTGTCGGGGATTGGGAACCCTTTGCCAGAATGTCCAAAGTTTCAGCGGGGTTTCCAAAATGTTGAAAGGAACTCGAAAGATGTCAACCTCGGTTTTGAGAATCTCTCCCGGAGTTTGAGAGATTTGGACGTGAAAGGGTACCAATCTTGTCGGGGATTGGGAACGCCTCGCGAGAATGCCAAAAGTTTCAGGCGGATTTTCAAAATGTTGAAAGGAACTCGAAACATGTCAACCTTGGTTTTGAGAATCTCTCCCGGAGTTTGAGAGATTTGGACGTGAAAGGGTACCAATCTTGTCGGGGATTGGGAACCCTTCGCCAGAATGTCCAATGTTTCAGCGGGATTTCCAAAATGTTGAAAGGAACTCGAAACATGTCAACCTTGGTTTTGAGAATCTCTCCCGGAGTTTGAGAGATTTGGACGTGAAAGAATACCAATCTTGTCGGGGATTGGGAACCCTTCGCGAGAATGTCCAAAGTTTCAGCGGGGTTTCCAAAATGTTGAAAGGAACTCGAAACATGTCAAGCTTGGTTTTGAGAATCTCTCCCGGAGTTTGAGAGATTTGGACGTGAAAGGGTACCAGTCTTGTCGGGGATTGGGAAGCCTTCGCCAGAATGTCCAAAGTTTCAGCGGGATTTCCAAAATGTTGAAAGGAACTCGAAACATGTCAACCTTGGTTTTGAGAATCTCTCCCGGAGTTTGAGAGATTTGGACGTGAAAGGGTACCAATCTTGTCGGGGATTGGGAACCCTTTGCCAGAATGTCCAAAGTTTCAGCGGGGTTTCCAAAATGTTGAAAGGAACTCGAAACATGTCAACCTTGGTTTTGAGAATCTCTCCCGGAGTTTGAGAGATTTGGACGTGAAAGGGTACCAATCTTGTCGGGGATCGGGAACCCTTCGCGAGAATGTCAAAAGTTTCAGGGGGGTTTCCAAAATGTTGAAAGGAACTCGAAAGATGTCAACCTCGGTTTTGAGAATCTCTCCCGGAGTTTGAGAGATTTGGACGTGAAAGGTTACCAATCTTGTCGGGGTTTCGGAACGCCTCGCGAGAATGCCAAAAGTTTCAGCGGGATTTTCAAAATGTTGAAAGGAACTCGAAACATGTCAACCTTGGTTTTGAGAATCTCTCCCGGAGTTTGAGAGATTTGGACGTGAAAGGGTACCAATCTTGTCGGGGATTGGGAACCCTTCGCGAGAATGTCCAAAGTTTCAGCGGGGTTTCCAAAATGTTGAAAGGAACTCGAAACATGTCAACCTCGGTTTTGATAATCTCTCCCGGAGTTTGAGAGATTTGGACGTGAAAGGGTACCAATCTTGTCGGGGATTGGGAACGCCTCGCGAGAATGCCAAAAGTTTCAGCGGGATTTTCAAAATGTTGAAAGGAACTCGAAACATGTCAACCTTGGTTTTGAGAATCTCTCCCGGAGTTTGAGAGATTTGGAC
This sequence comes from Streptopelia decaocto, assembly GCF_964273445.1. Lineage (NCBI taxonomy): Eukaryota > Metazoa > Chordata > Aves > Columbiformes > Columbidae > Streptopelia > Streptopelia decaocto. The sequence goes on along the minus strand of NW_028116552.1, from coordinate 423,780 downwards.
GTGAAAGGGTACCAATCTTGTCGGGGATTGGGAACCCTTCGCCAGAATGTCCAATGTTTCAGAGGGATTTCCAAAATGTTGAAAGGAACTCGAACCATGTCAACCTTGGTTTTGAGAATCTCTCCCGGAGTTTGAGAGATTTGCACGTGAAAGAATACCAATCTTGTCGGGGATTGGGAACCCTTCGCGAGAATGTCCAAAGTTTCAGCGGGGTTTCCAAAATGTTGAAAGGAACTCGAAACATGTCAAGCTTGGTTTTGAGAATCTCTCCCGGAGTTTGAGAGATTTGGACGTGAAAGGGTACCAGTCTTGTCGGGGATTGGGAACCCTTCGCCAGAATGTCCAAAGTTTCAGCGGGATTTCCAAAATGTTGAAAGGAACTCGAAAAATGTCAACCTTGGTTTTGAGAATCTCTCCCGGAGTTTGAGAGATTTGGACGTGAAAGGGTGCCAATCTTGTCGGGGATTGGGAACCCTTTGCCAGAATGTCCAAAGTTTCAGCGGGGTTTCCAAAATGTTGAAAGGAACTCGAAACATGTCAACCTTGGTTTTGAGAATCTCTCCCGGAGTTTGAGAGATTTGGACGTGAAAGGGTACCAATCTTGTCGGGGATTGGGAACCCTTCGCGAGAATGTCCAAAGTTTCAGCGGGATTTCCAAAATGTTGAAAGGAACTCGAAACATGTCAACCTTGGTTTTGAGAATCTCTCCCGGAGTTTGAGAGATTTGGACGTGAAAGGGTACCAGTCTTGTCGGGGATTGGGAACCCTTCGCGAGAATGTCCAAAGTTTCAGTGGGATTTCCAAAATGTTGAAAGGAACTCGAAACATGTCAACCTTGGTTTTGAGAATCTCTCCCGGAGTTTGAGAGATTTGGACGTGAAAGGGTACCAATCTTGTCGGGGATTGGGAACCCTTCGCGAGAATGTCCAAAGTTTCAGCGGGGTTTCCAAAATGTTGAAAGGAACTCGAAACATGTCAACCTTGGTTTTGAGAATCTCTCCCGGAGTTTGAGAGATTTGGACGTGAAAGGGTACCAATCTTGTCGGGGATTGGGAACCCTTTGCCAGAATGTCCAAAGTTTCAGCGGGGTTTCCAAAATGTTGAAAGGAACTCGAAACATGTCAACCTTGGTTTTGAGAATCTCTCCCGGAGTTTGAGAGATTTGGACGTGAAAGGGTACCAATCTTGTCGGGGATTGGGAACGCCTCGCGAGAATGCCAAAAGTTTCAGCGGGATTTTCAAAATGTTGAAAGGAACTCGAAACATGTCAACCTTGGTTTTGAGAATCTCTCCCGGAGTTTGAGAGATTTGCACGTGAAAGGGTACCAATCTTGTCGGGGATTGGGAACCCTTCGCGAGAATGTCCAATGTTTCAGCGGGATTTCCAAAATGTTGAAAGGAACTCGAACCATGTCAACCTAGGTTTTGAGAATCTCTCCCGGGGTTTGAGAGATTTGGACGTGAAAGGGTACCAGTCTTGTCGGGGATTGGGAACCCTTCGCCAGAATGTCCAAAGTTTCAGCGGGATTTCCAAAATGTTGAAAGGAACTCGAACCATGTCAACCTTGGTTTTGAGAATCTCTCCCGGAGTTTGAGAGATTTGGACGTGAAAGGGTACCAATCTTGTCGGGGATTGGGAACGCCTTGCGAGAATGCCAAAAGTTTCAGCGGGATTTTCAAAATGTTGAAAGGAACTCGAAACATGTCAACCTTGGTTTTGAGAATCTCTCCCGGAGTTTGAGAGATTTGGACGTGAAAGGGTACCAATCTTGTCGGGGATTGGGAACCCTTCGCGAGAAGGTCCAAAGTTTCAGCGGGGTTTCCAAAATGTTGAAAGGAACTCGAAAGATGTCAACCTCGGTTTTGAGAATCTCTCCCGGAGTTTGAGAGATTTGGACGTGAAAGGGTACCAATCTTGTCGGGGATTGGGAACGCCTCGCGAGAATGCCAAAAGTTTCAGCGGGATTTTCAAAATGTTGAAAGGAACTCGAAACATGTCAACCTTGGTTTTGAGAATCTCTCCCGGAGTTTGAGAGATTTGGACGTGAAAGGGTACCAATCTTGTCGGGGATTGGGAACCCTTCGCCAGAATGTCCAAAGTTTCAGCGGGATTTCCAAAATGTTGAAAGGAACTCGAACCATGTCAAACTTGGTTTTGAGAATCTCTCCCGGAGTTTGAGAGATTTGCACGTGAAAGGGTACCAATCTTGTCGGGGATTGGGAACCCTTCGCGAGAATGTCCAATGTTTCAGCGGGATTTCCAAAATGTTGAAAGGAACTCGAACCATGTCAACCTAGGTTTTGAGAATCTCTCCCGGGGTTTTAGAGATTTGGACGTGAAAGGGTACCAGTCTTGTCGGGGATTGGGAACCCTTCGCGAGAATGTCCAAAGTTTCAGCGGGATTTCCAAAATGTTGAAAGGAACTCGAACCATGTCAACCTTGGTTTTGAGAATCTCTCCCGGAGTTTGAGAGATTTGGACGTGAAAGGGTACCAATCTTGTCGGGGATTGGGAACGCCTTGCGAGAATGCCAAAAGTTTCAGCAGGATTTTCAAAATGTTGAAAGGAACTCGAAACATGTCAACCTTGGTTTTGAGAATCTCTCCCGGAGTTTGAGAGATTTGGACGTGAAAGGGTACCAATCTTGTCGGGGATTGGGAACCCTTCGCGAGAATGTCCAAAGTTTCAGCGGGGTTTCCAAAATGTTGAAAGGAACTCGAAAGATGTCAACCTCGGTTTTGAGAATCTCTCCCGGAGTTTGAGAGATTTGGACGTGAAAGGGTACCAATCTTGTCGGGGATTGGGAACGCCTCGCGAGAATGCCAAAAGTTTCAGCGGGATTTCCAAAATGTTGAAAGGAACTCGAAACATGTCAACCTTGGTTTTGAGAATCTCTCCCGGAGTTTGAGAGATTTGGACGTGAAAGGGTACCAATCTTGTCGGGGATTGGGAACCCTTCGCCAGAATGTCCAAAGTTTCAGCGGGATTTCCAAAATGTTGAGAGGAACTCGAAACATGTCAACCTTGGTTTTGAGAATCTCTCCCGGAGTTTGAGAGATTTGGACGTGAAAGGGTACCAATCTTGTCGGGGATTGGGAACCCTTCGCGAGAATGTCCAAAGTTTCAGCGGGGTTTCCAAAATGTTGAAAGGAACTCGAAACATGTCAAGCTTGGTTTTGAGAATCTCTCCCGGAGTTTGAGAGATTTGGACGTGAAAGGGTACCAGTCTTGTCGGGGATTGGGAACCCTTCGCCAGAATGTCCAAAGTTTCAGCGGGATTTCCAAAATGTTGAGAGGAACTCGAACCATGTCAACCTTGGTTTTGAGAATCTCTCCCGGAGTTTGAGAGATTTGGACGTGAAAGGGTACCAATCTTGTCGGGGATTGGGAACCCTTCGCGAGAATGTCCAAAGTTTCAGCGGGATTTCCAAAATGTTGAGAGGAACTCGAACCATGTCAACCTTGGTTTTGAGAATCTCTCCCGGAGTTTGAGAGATTTGGACGTGAAAGGGTACCAACCTTGTCGGGGATTGGGAACCCTTCGCGACAATGTCCAAAGTTTCAGCGGGATTTCCAAAATGTTGAAAGGAACTCGAAACATGTCAACCTTGGTTTTGAGAATCTCTCCCGGAGTTTGAGAGATTTGGACGTGAAAGGGTACCAATCTTGTCGGGGATTGGGAACGCCTTGCGAGAATGCCAAAAGTTTCAGCAGGATTTTCAAAATGTTGAAAGGAACTCGAAACATGTCAACCTTGGTTTTGAGAATCTCTCCCGGAGTTTGAGAGATTTGGACGTGAAAGGGTACCAGTCTTGTCGGGGATTGGGAACCCTTCGCGAGAATGTCCAAAGTTTCAGCGAGATTTCCAAAATGTTGAAAGGAACTCGAAACATGTCAACCTTGGTTTTGAGAATCTCTCCCGGAGTTTGAGAGATTTGGACGTGAAAGGGTACCAATCTTGTCGGGGATTGGGAACCCTTTGCCAGAATGTCCAAAGTTTCAGCGGGGTTTCCGAAATGTTGAAAGGAACTCGAAACATGTCAACCTTGGTTTTGAGAATCTCTCCCGGAGTTTGAGAGATTTGGACGTGAAAGGGTACCAATCTTGTCGGGGATTGGGAACCCTTCGCGAGAATGTCCAAAGTTTCAGCGGGGTTTCCAAAATGTTGAAAGGAACTCGAAAGATGTCAACCTCGGTTTTGAGAATCTCTCCCGGAGTTTGAGAGATTTGGACATGAAAGGGTACCAATCTTGTCGGGGATTGGGAACGCCTCGCGAGAATGCCAAAAGTTTCAGCGGGATTTTCAAAATGTTGAAAGGAACTCGAAACATGTCAACCTTGGTTTTGAGAATCTCTCCCGGAGTTTGAGAGATTTGGACGTGAAAGGGTACCAATCTTGTCGGGGATTGGGAACCCTTCGCGAGAATGTCCAATGTTTCAGAGGGATTTCCAAAGTGTTGAAAGGAACTCGAAACATGTCAACCTTGGTTTTGAGAATCTCTCCCGGAGTTTGAGAGATTTGGACGTGAAAGGGTACCAGTCTTGTCGGGGATTGGGAACCCTTCGCGAGAATGTCCAAAGTTTCAGCGGGGTTTCCAAAATGTTGAAAGGAACTCGAATCATGTCAACCTTGGTTTTGAGAATCTCTCCCGGAGTTTGAGAGATTTGGACGTGAAAGGGTACCAGTCTTGTCGGGGATTGGGAACCCTTCGCGAGAATGTCCAAAGTTTCAGTGGGATTTCCAAAATGTTGAAAGGAACTCGAAACATGTCAACCTTGGTTTTGAGAATCTCTCCCGGAGTTTGAGAGATTTGGACGTGAAAGGGTACCAATCTTGTCGGGGATTGGGAACCCTTTGCCAGAATGTCCAAAGTTTCAGCGGGGTTTCCAAAATGTTGAAAGGAACTCGAAACATGTCAAGCTTGGTTTTGAGAATCTCTCCCGGAGTTTGAGAGATTTGGACGTGAAAGGGTACCAATCTTGTCGGGGATTGGGAACGCCTCGCGAGAATGCCAAAAGTTTCAGCGGGATTTTCAAAATGTTGAAAGGAACTCGAAACATGTCAACCTTGGTTTTGAGAATCTCTCCCGGAGTTTGAGAGATTTGGACGTGAAAGGGTACCAATCTTGTCGGGGATTGGGAACCCTTCGCGAGAATGTCCAAAGTTTCAGCGGGATTTCCAAAATGTTGAAAGGAACTCGAAACATGTCAACCTCGGTTTTGAGAATCTCTCCCGGAGTTTGAGAGATTTGGACGTGAAAGGGTACCAGTCTTGTCGGGGATTGGGAACCCTTCGCCAGAATGTCCAAAGTTTCAGCGGGATTTCCAAAATGTTGAGAGGAACTCGAAACATGTCAACCTTGGTTTTGAGAATCTCTCCCGGAGTTTGAGAGATTTGGACGTGAAAGGGTACCAACCTTGTCGGGGATTGGGAACCCTTTGCCAGAATGTCCAAAGTTTCAGCGTGGTTTCCAAAATGTTGAAAGGAACTCGAAACATGTCAACCTTGGTTTTAAGAATCTCTCCCGGAGTTTGAGAGATTTGGACGTGAAAGGGTACCAATCTTGTCGGGGATTGGGAACCCTTCGCGAGAATGTCCAATGTTTCAGCGGGATTTCCAAAATGTTGAAAGGAACTCGAACCATGTCAACCTAGGTTTTGAGAATCTCTCCCGGGGTTTGAGAGATTTGGACGTGAAAGGGTACCAGTCTTGTCGGGGATTGGGAACCCTTCGCCAGAATGTCCAAAGTTTCAGCGGGATTTCCAAAATGTTGAAAGGAACTCGAACCATGTCAACCTTGGTTTTGAGAATCTCTCCCGGAGTTTGAGAGATTTGGACGTGAAAGGGTACCAATCTTGTCGGGGATTGGGAACGCCTTGCGAGAATGCCAAAAGTTTCAGCGGGATTTTCAAAATGTTGAAAGGAACTCGAAACATGTCAACCTTGGTTTTGAGAATCTCTCCCGGAGTTTGAGAGATTTGGACATGAAAGGGTACCAATCTTGTCGGGGATTGGGAACGCCTCGCGAGAATGCCAAAAGTTTCAGCGGGATTTTCAAAATGTTGAAAGGAACTCGAAACATGTCAACCTTGGTTTTGAGAATCTCTCCCGGAGTTTGAGAGATTTGGACGTGAAAGGGTACCAATCTTGTCGGGGATTGGGAACCCTTTGCCAGAATGTCCAAAGTTTCAGCGGGGTTTCCAAAATGTTGAAAGGAACTCGAAACATGTCAACCTTGGTTTTGAGAATCTCTCCCGGAGTTTGAGAGATTTGGACGTGAAAGGGTACCAATCTTGTCGGGGATTGGGAACGCCTCGCGAGAATGCCAAAAGTTTCAGCGGGATTTTCAAAATGTTGAAAGGAACTCGAAACATGTCAACCTTGGTTTTGAGAATCTCTCCCGGAGTTTGAGAGATTTGCACGTGAAAGGGTACCAATCTTGTCGGGGATTGGGAACCCTTCGCGAGAATGTCCAAAGTTTCAGCGGGATTTCCAAAATGTTGAAAGGAACTCGAAACATGTCAACCTCGGTTTTGAGAATCTCTCCCGGAGTTTGAGAGATTTGGACGTGAAAGGGTACCAGTCTTGTCGGGGATTGGGAACCCTTCGCCAGAATGTCCAAAGTTTCAGCGGGATTTCCAAAATTTTGAGAGGAACTCGAAACATGTCAACCTTGGTTTTGAGAATCTCTCCCGGAGTTTGAGAGATTTGGACGTGAAAGGGTACCAACCTTGTCGGGGATTGGGAACCCTTTGCCAGAATGTCCAAAGTTTCAGCGGGGTTTCCAAAATGTTGAAAGGAACTCGAAACATGTCAACCTTGGTTTTAAGAATCTCTCCCGGAGTTTGAGAGATTTGGACGTGAAAGGGTACCAATCTTGTCGGGGATTGGGAACCCTTCGCGAGAATGTCCAATGTTTCAGCGGGATTTCCAAAATGTTGAAAGGAACTCGAACCATGTCAACCTAGGTTTTGAGAATCTCTCCCGGAGTTTGAGAGATTTGGACGTGAAAGGGTACCAGTCTTGTCGGGGATTGGGAACCCTTCGCCAGAATGTCCAAAGTTTCAGCGGGATTTCCAAAATGTTGAAAGGAACTCGAACCATGTCAACCTTGGTTTTGAGAATCTCTCCCGGAGTTTGAGAGATTTGGACGTGAAAGGGTACCAATCTTGTCGGGGATTGGGAACGCCTTGCGAGAATGCCAAAAGTTTCAGCGGGATTTTCAAAATGTTGAAAGGAACTCGAAACATGTCAACCTTGGTTTTGAGAATCTCTCCCGGAGTTTGAGAGATTTGGACATGAAAGGGTACCAATCTTGTCGGGGATTGGGAACGCCTCGCGAGAATGCCAAAAGTTTCAGCGGGATTTTCAAAATGTTGAAAGGAACTCGAAACATGTCAACCTTGGTTTTGAGAATCTCTCCCGGAGTTTGAGAGATTTGGACGTGAAAGGGTACCAATCTTGTCGGGGATTGGGAACCCTTTGCCAGAATGTCCAAAGTTTCAGCGGGGTTTCCAAAATGTTGAAAGGAACTCGAAACATGTCAACCTTGGTTTTGAGAATCTCTCCCGGAGTTTGAGAGATTTGGACGTGAAAGGGTACCAATCTTGTCGGGGATTGGGAACGCCTCGCGAGAATGCCAAAAGTTTCAGCGGGATTTTCAAAATGTTGAAAGGAACTCGAAACATGTCAACCTTGGTTTTGAGAATCTCTCCCGGAGTTTGAGAGATTTGCACGTGAAAGGGTACCAATCTTGTCGGGGATTGGGAACCCTTCGCGAGAATGTCCAAAGTTTCAGCGGGATTTCCAAAATGTTGAAAGGAACTCGAAACATGTCAACCTCGGTTTTGAGAATCTCTCCCGGAGTTTGAGAGATTTGGACGTGAAAGGGTACCAGTCTTGTCGGGGATTGGGAACCCTTCGCCAGAATGTCCAAAGTTTCAGCGGGATTTCCAAAATTTTGAGAGGAACTCGAAACATGTCAACCTTGGTTTTGAGAATCTCTCCCGGAGTTTGAGAGATTTGGACGTGAAAGGGTACCAACCTTGTCGGGGATTGGGAACCCTTTGCCAGAATGTCCAAAGTTTCAGCGTGGTTTCCAAAATGTTGAAAAGAAACTCGAAACATGTCAACCTTGGTTTTAAGAATCTCTCCCGGAGTTTGAGAGATTTGGACGTGAAAGGGTACCAATCTTGTCGGGGATTGGGAACCCTTCGCGAGAATGTCCAATGTTTCAGCGGGATTTCCAAAATGTTGAAAGGAACTCGAACCATGTCAACCTAGGTTTTGAGAATCTCTCCCGGGGTTTGAGAGATTTGGACGTGAAAGGGTACCAGTCTTGTCGGGGATTGGGAACCCTTCGCCAGAATGTCCAAAGTTTCAGCGGGATTTCCAAAATGTTGAAAGGAACTCGAACCATGTCAACCTTGGTTTTGAGAATCTCTCCCGGAGTTTGAGAGATTTGGACGTGAAAGGGTACCAATCTTGTCGGGGATTGGGAACGCCTTGCGAGAATGCCAAAAGTTTCAGCGGGATTTTCAAAATGTTGAAAGGAACTCGAAACATGTCAACCTTGGTTTTGAGAATCTCTCCCGGAGTTTGAGAGATTTGGACGTGAAAGGGTACCAATCTTGTCGGGGATTGGGAACCCTTCGCGAGAAGGTCCAAAGTTTCAGCGGGGTTTCCAAAATGTTGAAAGGAACTCGAAAGATGTCAACCTCGGTTTTGAGAATCTCTCCCGGAGTTTGAGAGATTTGGACGTGAAAGGGTACCAATCTTGTCGGGGATTGGGAACGCCTCGCGAGAATGCCAAAAGTTTCAGCGGGATTTCCAAAATGTTGAAAGGAACTCGAACCATGTCAACCTAGGTTTTGAGAATCTCTCCCGGGGTTTTAGAGATTTGGACGTGAAAGGGTACCAGTCTTGTCGGGGATTGGGAACCCTTCGCGAGAATGTCCAAAGTTTCAGCGGGATTTCCAAAATGTTGAAAGGAACTCGAAACATGTCAACCTTGGTTTTGAGAATCTCTCCCGGAGTTTGAGAGATTTGGACGTGAAAGGGTACCAATCTTGTCGGGGATTGGGAACGCCTTGCGAGAATGCCAAAAGTTTCAGCAGGATTTTCAAAATGTTGAAAGGAACTCGAAACATGTCAACCTTGGTTTTGAGAATCTCTCCCGGAGTTTGAGAGATTTGGACGTGAAAGGGTACCAATCTTTTCGGGGATTGGGAACCCTTCGCGAGAATGTCCAAAGTTTCAGCGGGGTTTCCAAAATGTTGAAAGGAACTCGAAAGATGTCAACCTCGGTTTTGAGAATCTCTCCCGGAGTTTGAGAGATTTGGACGTGAAAGGGTACCAATCTTGTCGGGGATTGGGAACGCCTCGCGAGAATGCCAAAAGTTTCAGCGGGATTTCCAAAATGTTGAAAGGAACTCGAAACATGTCAACCTTGGTTTTGAGAATCTCTCCCGGAGTTTGAGAGATTTGGACGTGAAAGGGTACCAATCTTGTCGGGGATTGGGAACCCTTCGCCAGAATGTCCAATGTTTCAGAGGGATTTCCAAAGTGTTGAAAGGAACTCGAAACATGTCAACCTTGGTTTTGAGAATCTCTCCCGGAGTTTGAGAGATTTGGACGTGAAAGGGTACCAGTCTTGTCGGGGATTGGGAACCCTTCGCCAGAATGTCCAAAGTTTCAGCGGGATTTCCAAAATGTTGAGAGGAACTCGAAACATGTCAACCTTGGTTTTGAGAATCTCTCCCGGAGTTTGAGAGATTTGGACGTGAAAGGGTACCAATCTTGTCGGGGATTGGGAACCCTTCGCGAGAATGTCCAAAGTTTCAGCGGGGTTTCCAAAATGTTGAAAGGAACTCGAAACATGTCAAGCTTGGTTTTGAGAATCTCTCCCGGAGTTTGAGAGATTTGGACGTGAAAGGGTACCAGTCTTGTCGGGGATTGGGAACCCTTCGCCAGAATGTCCAAAGTTTCAGCGGGATTTCCAAAATGTTGAGAGGAACTCGAACCATGTCAACCTTGGTTTTGAGAATCTCTCCCGGAGTTTGAGAGATTTGGACGTGAAAGGGTACCAATCTTGTCGGGGATTGGGAACCCTTCGCGAGAATGTCCAAAGTTTCAGCGGGATTTCCAAAATGTTGAGAGGAACTCGAACCATGTCAACCTTGGTTTTGAGAATCTCTCCCGGAGTTTGAGAGATTTGGACGTGAAAGGGTACCAATCTTGTCGGGGATTGGGAACCCTTCGCGACAATGTCCAAAGTTTCAGCGGGATTTCCAAAATGTTGAAAGGAACTCGAAACATGTCAACCTTGGTTTTGAGAATCTCTCCCGGAGTTTGAGAGATTTGGACGTGAAAGGGTACCAGTCTTGTCGGGGATCGGGAACCCTTCGCGAGAATGTCTAAAGTTTCAGCGGATTTTCCAAAATGTTGAAAGGAACTCGAAACATGTCAACCTTGGTTTTGAGAATCTCTCCCGGAGTTTGAGAGATTTGGACGTGAAAGGGTACCAGTCTTGTCGGGGATTGGGAACCCTTCGCGAGAATGTCCAATGTTTCAGCGGGATTTCCAAAATGTTGAAAGGAACTCGAACCATGCCAAACTTGGTTTTGAGAATCTCTCCCGGAGTTTGAGAGATTTGGACGTGAAAGGGTACCAATCTTGTCGGGGACTGGGACCGCCTTGCGAGAATGCCAAAAGTTTCAGCAGGATTTTCAAAATGTTGAAAGGAACTCGAAACATGTCAACCTTGGTTTTGAGAATCTCTCCCGGAGTTTGAGAGATTTGGACGTGAAAGGGTACCAGTCTTGTCGGGGATTGGGAACCTTTCGCGAGAATGTCCAAAGTTTCAGCGAGATTTCCAAAATGTTGAAAGGAACTCGAAACATGTCAACCTTGGTTTTGAGAATCTCTCCCGGAGTTTGAGAGATTTGGACGTGAAAGGGTACCAATCTTGTCGGGGATTGGGAACCCTTTGCCAGAATGTCCAAAGTTTCAGCGGGGTTTCCGAAATGTTGAAAGGAACTCGAAACATGTCAACCTTGGTTTTGAGAATCTCTCCCGGAGTTTGAGAGATTTGGACGTGAAAGGGTACCAATCTTGTCGGGGATTGGGAACGCCTCGCGAGAATGCCAAAAGTTTCAGCGGGATTTTCAAAATGTTGAAAGGAACTCGAAACATGTCAACCTTGGTTTTGAGAATCTCTCCCGGAGTTTGAGAGATTTGGACGTGAAAGGGTACCAATCTTGTCGGGGATTGGGAACCCTTCGCCAGAATGTCCAATGTTTCAGAGGGATTTCCAAAGTGTTGAAAGGAACTCGAAACATGTCAACCTTGGTTTTGAGAATCTCTCCCGGAGTTTGAGAGATTTGGACGTGAAAGGGTACCAGTCTTGTCGGGGATTGGGAACCCTTCGCGAGAATGTCCAAAGTTTCAGCGGGATTTCCAAAATGTTGAGAGGAACTCGAATCATGTCAACCTTGGTTTTGAGAATCTCTCCCGGAGTTTGAGAGATTTGGACGTGAAAGGGTACCAGTCTTGTCGGGGATTGGGAACCCTTCGCGAGAATGTCCAAAGTTTCAGTGGGATTTCCAAAATGTTGAAAGGAACTCGAAACATGTCAACCTTGGTTTTGAGAATCTCTCCCGGAGTTTGAGAGATTTGGACGTGAAAGGGTACCAATCTTGTCGGGGATTGGGAACCCTTTGCCAGAATGTCCAAAGTTTCAGCGGGGTTTCCAAAATGTTGAAAGGAACTCGAAACATGTCAACCTTGGTTTTGAGAATCTCTCCCGGAGTTTGAGAGATTTGGACGTGAAAGGGTACCAATCTTGTCGGGGATTGGGAACGCCTCGCGAGAATGCCAAAAGTTTCAGCGGGATTTTCAAAATGTTGAAAGGAACTCGAAACATGTCAACCTTGGTTTTGAGAATCTCTCCCGGAGTTTGAGAGATTTGGACGTGAAAGGGTACCAATCTTGTCGGGGATTGGGAACCCTTCGCGAGAATGTCCAAAGTTTCAGCGGGATTTCCAAAATGTTGAAAGGAACTCGAAACATGTCAACCTCGGTTTTGAGAATCTCTCCCGGAGTTTGAGAGATTTGGACGTGAAAGGGTACCAGTCTTGTCGGGGATTGGGAACCTTTCGCCAGAATGTCCAAAGTTTCAGCGGGATTTCCAAAATGTTGAGAGGAACTCGAAACATGTCAACCTTGGTTTTGAGAATCTCTCCCGGAGTTTGAGAGATTTGGACGTGAAAGGGTACCAACCTTGTCGGGGATTGGGAACCCTTTGCGAGAATGTCCAAAGTTTCAGCGTGGTTTCCAAAATGTTGAAAGGAACTCGAAACATGTCAACCTTGGTTTTAAGAATCTCTCCCGGAGTTTGAGAGATTTGGACGTGAAAGGGTACCAATCTTGTCGGGGATTGGGAACCCTTCGCGAGAATGTCCAATGTTTCAGCGGGATTTCCAAAATGTTGAAAGGAACTCGAACCATGTCAACCTAGGTTTTGAGAATCTCTCCCGGGGTTTGAGAGATTTGGACGTGAAAGGGTACCAGTCTTGTCGGGGATTGGGAACCCTTCGCCAGAATGTCCAAAGTTTCAGCGGGATTTCCAAAATGTTGAAAGGAACTCGAACCATGTCAACCTTGGTTTTGAGAATCTCTCCCGGAGTTTGAGAGATTTGGACGTGAAAGGGTACCAATCTTGTCGGGGATTGGGAACGCCTTGCGAGAATGCCAAAAGTTTCAGCGGGATTTTCAAAATGTTGAAAGGAACTCGAAACATGTCAACCTTGGTTTTGAGAATCTCTCCCGGAGTTTGAGAGATTTGGACGTGAAAGGGTACCAATCTTGTCGGGGATTGGGAACCCTTCGCGAGAATGTCCAAAGTTTCAGCGGGGTTTCCAAAATGTTGAAAGGAACTCGAAAGATGTCAACCTCGGTTTTGAGAATCTCTCCCGGAGTTTGAGAGATTTGGACGTGAAAGGGTACCAGTCTTGTCGGGGATTGGGAACGCCTCGCGAGAATGCCAAAAGTTTCAGCGGGATTTTCAAAATGTTGAAAGGAACTCGAAACATGTCAACCTTGGTTTTGAGAATCTCTCCCGGAGTTTGAGAGATTTGGACGTGAAAGGGTACCAGTCTTGTCGGGGATTGGGAACCCTTCGCGAGAATGTCCAAAGTTTCAGCGGGATTTCCAAAATGTTGAAAGGAACTCGAAACATGTCAACCTTGGTTTTGAGAATCTCTCCCGGAGTTTGAGAGATTTGGACGTGAAAGGGTACCAGTCTTGTCGGGGATTGGGAACCCTTCGCGAGAAGGTCCAAAGTTTCAGCGGGGTTTCCAAAATGTTGAAAGGAACTCGAAACATGTCAACCTCGGTTTTGAGAATCTCTCCCGGAGTTTGAGAGATTTGGACGTGAAAGGGTACCAATCTTGTCGGGGATTGGGAACGCCTCGCGAGAATGCCAAAAGTTTCAGCGGGATTTTCAAAATGTTGAAAGGAACTCGAAACATGTCAACCTTGGTTTTGAGAATCTCTCCCGGAGTTTGAGAGATTTGGACGTGAAAGGGTACCAATCTTGTCGGGGATTGGGAACCCTTCGCGAGAATGTCCAAAGTTTCAGCGGGATTTCGAAAATGTTGAAAGGAACTCGAAACATGTCAACCTTGGTTTTGAGAATCTCTCCCGGAGTTTGAGAGATTTGGACGTGAAAGAATACCAATCTTGTCGGGGATTGGGAACCCTTCGCGAGAATGTCCAAATTTTCAGCGGGGTTTCCAAAATGTTGAAAGGAACTCGAAACATGTCAAGCTTGGTTTTGAGAATCTCTCCCGGAGTTTGAGAGATTTGGACGTGAAAGGGTACCAGTCTTGTCGGGGATTGGGAACCCTTCGCCAGAATGTCCAAAGTTTCAGCGGGATTTCCAAAATGTTGAGAGGAACTCGAACCATGTCAACCTTGGTTTTGAGAATCTCTCCCGGAGTTTGAGAGATTTGGACGTGAAAGGGTACCAATCTTGTCGGGGATTGGGAACCCTTCGCGAGAATGTCCAAAGTTTCAGCGGGATTTCCAAAATGTTGAAAGGAACTCGAACCATGTCAACCTTGGTTTTGAGAATCTCTCCCGGAGTTTGAGAGATTTGGACGTGAAAGGGTACCAATCTTGTCGGGGATTGGGAACCCTTCGCGACAATGTCCAAAGTTTCAGCGGGATTTCCAAAATGTTGAAAGGAACTCGAAACATGTCAACCTTGGTTTTGAGAATCTCTCCCGGAGTTTGAGAGATTTGGACGTGAAAGGGTACCAGTCTTGTCGGGGATCGGGAACCCTTCGCGAGAATGTCTAAAGTTTCAGCGGATTTTCCAAAATGTTGAAAGGAACTCGAAACATGTCAACCTTGGTTTTGAGAATCTCTCCCGGAGTTTGAGAGATTTGGACGTGAAAGGGTACCAGTCTTGTCGGGGATTGGGAACCCTTCGCGAGAATGTCCAATGTTTCAGCGGGATTTCCAAAATGTTGAAAGGAACTCGAACCATGTCAAACTTGGTTTTGAGAATCTCTCCCGGAGTTTGAGAGATTTGGACGTGAAAGGGTACCAATCTTGTCGGGGATTGGGAACCCTTCGCGAGAATGTCCAAAGTTTCAGCGGGATTTCCAAAATGTTGAAAGGAACTCGAACCATGTCAACCTAGGTTTTGAGAATCTCTCCCGGAGTTTGAGAGATTTGGACGTGAAAGGGTACCAGTCTTGTCGGGGATTGGGAACCCTTCGCGAGAATGTCCAAAGTTTCAGCGGGATTTCCAAAATGTTGAAAGGAACTCGAAACATGTCAACCTTGGTTTTGAGAATCTCTCCCGGATTTTGAGAGATTTGGACGTGAAAGGGTACCAATCTTGTCGGGGATTGGGAACCCTTCGCCAGAATGTCCAAAGTTTCAGCGGGGTTTCCAAAATGTTGAAAGGAACTCGAAACATGTCAACCTTGGTTTTGAGAATCTCTCCCGGAGTTTGAGAGATTTGGACGTGAAAGGGTACCAATCTTGTCGGGGATTGGGAACGCCTCGCGAGAATGCCAAAAGTTTCAGCGGGATTTTCAAAATGTTGAAAGGAACTCGAAACATGTCAACCTTGGTTTTGAGAATCTCTCCCGGAGTTTGAGAGATTTGCACGTGAAAGGGTACCAATCTTGTCGGGGATTGGGAACCCTTCGCGAGAATGTCCAAAGTTTCAGCGGGATTTCCAAAATGTTGAAAGGAACTCGAAACATGTCAACCTCGGTTTTGAGAATCTCTCCCGGAGTTTGAGAGATTTGGACGTGAAAGGGTACCAGTCTTGTCGGGGATTGGGAACCCTTCGCCAGAATGTCCAAAGTTTCAGCGGGATTTCCAAAATGTTGAGAGGAACTCGAAACATGTCAACCTTGGTTTTGAGAATCTCTCCCGGAGTTTGAGAGATTTGGACGTGAAAGGGTACCAACCTTGTCGGGGATTGGGAACCCTTTGCCAGAATGTCCAAAGTTTCAGCGTGGTTTCCAAAATGTTGAAAGGAACTCGAAACATGTCAACCTTGGTTTTAAGAATCTCTCCCGGAGTTTGAGAGATTTGGACGTGAAAGGGTACCAATCTTGTCGGGGATTGGGAACCCTTCGCGAGAATGTCCAATGTTTCAGCGGGATTTCCAAAATGTTGAAAGGAACTCGAACCATGTCAACCTAGGTTTTGAGAATCTCTCCCGGGGTTTGAGAGATTTGGACGTGAAAGGGTACCAGTCTTGTCGGGGATTGGGAACCCTTCGCCAGAATGTCCAAAGTTTCAGCGGGATTTCCAAAATGTTGAAAGGAACTCGAAACATGTCAACCTTGGTTTTGAGAATCTCTCCCGGAGTTTGAGAGATTTGGACGTGAAAGGGTACCAATCTTGTCGGGGATTGGGAACGCCTTGCGAGAATGCCAAAAGTTTCAGCGGGATTTTCAAAATGTTGAAAGGAACTCGAAACATGTCAACCTTGGTTTTGAGAATCTCTCCCGGAGTTTGAGAGATTTGGACGTGAAAGGGTACCAATCTTGTCGGGGATTGGGAACCCTTCGCGAGAATGTCCAAAGTTTCAGCGGGGTTTCCAAAATGTTGAAAGGAACTCGAAAGATGTCAACCTCGGTTTTGAGAATCTCTCCCGGAGTTTGAGAGATTTGGACGTGAAAGGGTACCAATCTTGTCGGGGATTGGGAACGCCTCGCGAGAATGCCAAAAGTTTCAGCGGGATTTTCAAAATGTTGAAAGGAACTCGAAACATGTCAACCTTGGTTTTGAGAATCTCTCCCGGAGTTTGAGAGATTTGGACGTGAAAGGGTACCAGTCTTGTCGGGGATTGGGAACCCTTCGCGAGAATGTCCAAAGTTTCAGCGGGATTTCCAAAATGTTGAAAGGAACTCGAAACATGTCAACCTTGGTTTTGAGAATCTCTCCCGGAGTTTGAGAGATTTGGACGTGAAAGGGTACCAATCTTGTCGGGGATTGGGAACCCTTTGCCAGAATGTCCAAAGTTTCAGCGGGGTTTCCGAAATGTTGAAAGGAACTCGAAACATGTCAACCTTGGTTTTGAGAATCTCTCCCGGAGTTTGAGAGATTTGGACGTGAAAGGGTACCAGTCTTGTCGGGGATTGGGAACCCTTCGCGAGAAGGTCCAAAGTTTCAGCGGGGTTTCCAAAATGTTGAAAGGAACTCGAAAGATGTCAACCTCGGTTTTGAGAATCTCTCCCGGAGTTTGAGAGATTTGGACGTGAAGGGGTACCAATCTTGTCGGGGATTGGGAACGCCTCGCGAGAATGCCAAAAGTTTCAGCGGGATTTTCAAAATGTTGAAAGGAACTCGAAACATGTCAACCTTGGTTTTGAGAATCTCTCCCGGAGTTTGAGAGATTTGGACGTGAAAGGGTACCAATCTTGTCGGGGATTGGGAACCCTTCGCGAGAATGTCCAAAGTTTCAGCGGGATTTCCAAAATGTTGAAAGGAACTCGAAACATGTCAACCTTGGTTTTGAGAATCTCTCCCGGAGTTTGAGAGATTTGGACGTGAAAGAATACCAATCTTGTCGGGGATTGGGAACCCTTCGCGAGAATGTCCAAAGTTTCAGCGGGGTTTCCAAAATGTTGAAAGGAACTCGAAACATGTCAAGCTTGGTTTTGAGAATCTCTCCCGGAGTTTGAGAGATTTGGACGTGAAAGGGTACCAGTCTTGTCGGGGATTGGGAACCCTTCGCCAGAATGTCCAAAGTTTCAGCGGGATTTCCAAAATGTTGAGAGGAACTCGAAACATGTCAACCTTGGTTTTGAGAATCTCTCCCGGAGTTTGAGAGATTTGGACGTGAAAGGGTACCAACCTTGTCGGGGATTGGGAACCCTTTGCCAGAATGTCCAAAGTTTCAGCGTGGTTTCCAAAATGTTGAAAGGAACTCGAAACATGTCAACCTTGGTTTTAAGAATCTCTCCCGGAGTTTGAGAGATTTGGACGTGAAAGGGTACCAATCTTGTCGGGGATTGGGAACCCTTCGCGAGAATGTCCAATGTTTCAGCGGGATTTCCAAAATGTTGAAAGGAACTCGAACCATGTCAACCTAGGTTTTGAGAATCTCTCCCGGGGTTTGAGAGATTTGGACGTGAAAGGGTACCAGTCTTGTCGGGGATTGGGAACCCTTCGCCAGAATGTCCAAAGTTTCAGCGGGATTTCCAAAATGTTGAAAGGAACTCGAAACATGTCAACCTTGGTTTTGAGAATCTCTCCCGGAGTTTGAGAGATTTGGACGTGAAAGGGTACCAATCTTGTCGGGGATTGGGAACGCCTTGCGAGAATGCCAAAAGTTTCAGCGGGATTTTCAAAATGTTGAAAGGAACTCGAAACATGTCAACCTTGGTTTTGAGAATCTCTCCCGGAGTTTGAGAGATTTGGACGTGAAAGGGTACCAATCTTGTCGGGGATTGGGAACCCTTCGCGAGAATGTCCAAAGTTTCAGCGGGGTTTCCAAAATGTTGAAAGGAACTCGAAAGATGTCAACCTCGGTTTTGAGAATCTCTCCCGGAGTTTGAGAGATTTGGACGTGAAAGGGTACCAATCTTGTCGGGGATTGGGAACGCCTCGCGAGAATGCCAAAAGTTTCAGCGGGATTTTCAAAATGTTGAAAGGAACTCGAAACATGTCAACCTTGGTTTTGAGAATCTCTCCCGGAGTTTGAGAGATTTGGACGTGAAAGGGTACCAGTCTTGTCGGGGATTGGGAACCCTTCGCGAGAATGTCCAAAGTTTCAGCGGGATTTCCAAAATGTTGAAAGGAACTCGAAACATGTCAACCTTGGTTTTGAGAATCTCTCCCGGAGTTTGAGAGATTTGGACGTGAAAGGGTACCAATCTTGTCGGGGATTGGGAACCCTTTGCCAGAATGTCCAAAGTTTCAGCGGGGTTTCCGAAATGTTGAAAGGAACTCGAAACATGTCAACCTTGGTTTTGAGAATCTCTCCCGGAGTTTGAGAGATTTGGACGTGAAAGGGTACCAGTCTTGTCGGGGATTGGGAACCCTTCGCGAGAAGGTCCAAAGTTTCAGCGGGGTTTCCAAAATGTTGAAAGGAACTCGAAAGATGTCAACCTCGGTTTTGAGAATCTCTCCCGGAGTTTGAGAGATTTGGACGTGAAGGGGTACCAATCTTGTCGGGGATTGGGAACGCCTCGCGAGAATGCCAAAAGTTTCAGCGGGATTTTCAAAATGTTGAAAGGAACTCGAAACATGTCAACCTTGGTTTTGAGAATCTCTCCCGGAGTTTGAGAGATTTGGACGTGAAAGGGTACCAATCTTGTCGGGGATTGGGAACCCTTCGCGAGAATGTCCAAAGTTTCAGCGGGATTTCCAAAATGTTGAAAGGAACTCGAAACATGTCAACCTTGGTTTTGAGAATCTCTCCCGGAGTTTGAGAGATTTGGACGTGAAAGAATACCAATCTTGTCGGGGATTGGGAACCCTTCGCGAGAATGTCCAAAGTTTCAGCGGGGTTTCCAAAATGTTGAAAGGAACTCGAAACATGTCAAGCTTGGTTTTGAGAATCTCTCCCGGAGTTTGAGAGATTTGGACGTGAAAGGGTACCAGTCTTGTCGGGGATTGGGAACCCTTCGCCAGAATGTCCAAAGTTTCAGCGGGATTTCCAAAATGTTGAGAGGAACTCGAAACATGTCAACCTTGGTTTTGAGAATCTCTCCCGGAGTTTGAGAGATTTGGACGTGAAAGGGTACCAATCTTGTCGGGGATTGGGAACCCTTCGCGAGAATGTCCAAAGTTTCAGCGGGATTTCAAAAATGTTGAGAGGAACTCGAACCATGTCAACCTTGGTTTTGAGAATCTCTCCCGGAGTTTGAGAGATTTGGACGTGAAAGGGTACCAGTCTTGTCGGGGATTGGGAACCCTTCGCGAGAATGTCCAAAGTTTCATCGGGATTTCCAAAATGTTGAGAGGAACTCGAATCATGTCAACCTTGGTTTTGAGAATCTCTCCCGGAGTTTGAGAGATTTGGACGTGAAAGGGTTCCAGTCTTGTCGGGGATTGGGAACCCTTCGCGAGAATGTCCAAAGTTTCAGCGGGATTTCCAAAATGTTGAAAGGAACTCGAACCATGTCAAACTTGGTTTTGAGAATCTCTCCCGGAGTTTGAGAGATTTGCACGTGAAAGGGTACCAATCTTGTCGGGGATTGGGAACCCTTCGCGAGAATGTCCAATGTTTCAGCGGGATTTCCAAAATGTTGGAAGGAACTCGAACCATGTCAACCTAGGTTTTGAGAATCTCTCCCGGGGTTTTAGAGATTTGGACGTGAAAGGGTACCAATCTTGTCGGGGATTAGGAACGCCTCGCGAGAATGCCAAAAGTTTCAGCGGGATTTTCAAAATGTTGAAAGGAACTCGAAACATGTCAACCTTGGTTTTGAGAATCTCTCCCGGAGTTTGAGAGATTTGGACGTGAAAGGGTACCAATCTTGTCGGGGATTGGGAACCCTTCGCCAGAATGTCCAATGTTTCAGAGGGATTTCCAAAGTGTTGAAAGGAACTCGAAACATGTCAACCTTGGTTTTGAGAATCTCTCCCGGAGTTTGAGAGATTTGGAGGTGAAAGGGTACCAATCTTGTCGGGGATTTGGAACCCTTCGCGAGAATGTCCAAAGTTTCAGCGGGGTTTCCAAAATGTTGAAAGGAACTCGAAACATGTCAACCTTGGTTTTGAGAATCTCTCCCGGAGTTTGAGAGATTTGGACGTGAAAGGGTACCAATCTTGTCGGGGATTGGGAACCCTTTGCCAGAATGTCCAAAGTTTCAGCGGGGTTTCCAAAATGTTGAAAGGAACTCGAAACATGTCAACCTTGGTTTTGAGAATCTCTCCCGGAGTTTGAGAGATTTGGACGTGAAAGGGTACTAATCTTGTCGGGGATCGGGAACCCTTCGCGAGAATGTCCAAAGTTTCAGGGGGGTTTCCAAAATGTTGAAAGGAACTCGAAAGATGTCAACCTCGGTTTTGAGAATCTCTCCCGGAGTTTGAGAGATTTGGACGTGAAAGGTTACCAATCTTGTCGGGGATTCGGAACGCCTCGCGAGAATGCCAAAAGTTTCAGCGGGATTTTCAAAATGTTGAAAGGAACTCGAAACATGTCAACCTTGGTTTTGAGAATCTCTCCCGGAGTTTGAGAGATTTGGACGTGAAAGGGTACCAATCTTGTCAGGGATTGGGAACCCTTCGCGAGAATGTCCAAAGTTTCAGCGGGATTTCCAAAATGTTGAGAGGAACTCGAAACATGTCAACCTTGGTTTTGAGAATCTCTCCCGGAGTTTGAGAGATTTGGACGTGAAAGGGTACCAATCTTGTCGGGGATTGGGAACCCTTCGCGACAATGTCCAAAGTTTCAGCGGGATTTCTAAAATGTTGAAAGGAACTCGAAACATGTCAACCTTGGTTTTGAGAATCTCTCCCGGAGTTTGAGAGATTTGGACGTGAAAGGGTACCAGTCTTGTCGGGGATTGGGAACCCTTCGCGACAATGTCCAAAGTTTCAGCGGGATTTCTAAAATGTTGAAAGGAACTCGAAACATGTCAACCTTGGTTTTGAGAATCTCTCCCGGAGTTTGAGAGATTTGGACGTGAAAGGGTACCAGTCTTGTCGGGGATTGGGAACCCTTCGCCAGAATGTCCAAAGTTTCAGCGGGGTTTCCAAAATGTTGAAAGGAACTCGAAACATGTCAACCTTGGTTTTGAGAATCTCTCCCGGAGTTTGAGAGATTTGGACGTGAAAGGGTACCAATCTTGTCGGGGATCGGGAACCCTTCGCGAGAATGTCCAAAGTTTCAGGGGGGTTTCCAAAATGTTGAAAGGAACTCGAAAGATGTCAACCTCGGTTTTGAGAATCTCTCCCGGAGTTTGAGAGATTTGGACGTGAAAGGTTACCAATCTTGTCGGGGATTCGGAACGCCTCGCGAGAATGCCAAAAGTTTCAGCGGGATTTTCAAAATGTTGAAAGGAACTCGAAACATGTCAACCTTGGTTTTGAGAATCTCTCCCGGAGTTTGAGAGATTTGGACGTGAAAGGGTAACAATCTTGTCAGGGATTGGGAACCCTTCGCGAGAATGTCCAAAGTTTCAGCGGGATTTCCAAAATGTTGAGAGGAACTCGAAACATGTCAACCTTGGTTTTGAGAATCTCTCCCGGAGTTTGAGAGATTTGGACGTGAAAGGGTACCAATCTTGTCGGGGATTGGGAACCCTTCGCGACAATGTCCAAAGTTTCAGCGGGATTTCTAAAATGTTGAAAGGAACTCGAAACATGTCAACCTTGGTTTTGAGAATCTCTCCCGGAGTTTGAGAGATTTGGACGTGAAAGGGTACCAGTCTTGTCGGGGATTGGGAACCCTTCGCGACAATGTCCAAAGTTTCAGCGGGATTTCTAAAATGTTGAAAGGAACTCGAAACATGTCAACCTTGGTTTTGAGAATCTCTCCCGGAGTTTGAGAGATTTGGACGTGAAAGGGTACCAATCTTGTCGGGGATCGGGAACCCTTCGCGAGAATGTCCAAAGTTTCAGGGGGGTTTCCAAAATGTTGAAAGGAACTCGAAAGATGTCAACCTCGGTTTTGAGAATCTCTCCCGGAGTTTGAGAGATTTGGACGTGAAAGGTTACCAATCTTGTCGGGGATTCGGAACGCCTCGCGAGAATGCCAAAAGTTTCAGCGGGATTTCCAAAATGTTGAAAGGAACTCGAAACATGTCAACCTTGGTTTTGAGAATCTCTCCCGGAGTTTGAGAGATTTGGACGTGAAAGGGTAACAATCTTGTCAGGGATTGGGAACCCTTCGCGAGAATGTCCAAAGTTTCAGCGGGATTTCCAAAATGTTGAGAGGAACTCGAAACATGTCAACCTTGGTTTTGAGAATCTCTCCCGGAGTTTGAGAGATTTGGACGTGAAAGGCTACCAATCTTGTCGGGGATTGGGAACCCTTCGCGACAATGTCCAAAGTTTCAGCGGGATTTCTAAAATGTTGAAAGGAACTCGAAACATGTCAACCTTGGTTTTGAGAATCTCTCCCGGAGTTTGAGAGATTTGGACGTGAAAGGGTACCAGTCTTGTCGGGGATTGGGAACCCTTCGCGACAATGTCCAAAGTTTCAGCGGGATTTCTAAAATGTTGAAAGGAACTCGAAACATGTCAACCTTGGTTTTGAGAATCTCTCCCGGAGTTTGAGAGATTTGGACGTGAAAGGGTACCAGTCTTGTCGGGGATTGGGAACCCTTCACGAGAATGTCCAAAGTTTCAGCGGGATTTCCAAAATGTTGAAAGGAACTCGAAACATGTCAACCTTGGTTTTGAGAATCTCTCCCGGAGTTTGAGAGATTTGGACGTGAAAGGGTACCAGTCTTGTCGGGGATTGGGAACCCTTCGCGAGAATGTCCAAAGTTTCAGTGGGATTTCCAAAATGTTGAAAGGAACTCGAAACATGTCAACCTTGGTTTTGAGAATCTCTCCCGGAGTTTGAGAGATTTGGACGTGAAAGGGTACCAATCTTGTCGGGGA
The DNA here is from genome assembly GCF_964273445.1 of Streptopelia decaocto. Classification (NCBI taxonomy): domain Eukaryota; kingdom Metazoa; phylum Chordata; class Aves; order Columbiformes; family Columbidae; genus Streptopelia; species Streptopelia decaocto. The sequence goes on along the minus strand of NW_028116552.1, from coordinate 400,684 downwards.
TTGGGAACCCTTTGCCAGAATGTCCAAAGTTTCAGCGGGGTTTCCAAAATGTTGAAAGGAACTCGAAACATGTCAACCTTGGTTTTGAGAATCTCTCCCGGAGTTTGAGAGATTTGGACGTGAAAGGGTACCAATCTTGTCGGGGATTGGGAACGCCTCGCGAGAATGCCAAAAGTTTCAGCGGGATTTTCAAAATGTTGAAAGGAACTCGAAACATGTCAACCTTGGTTTTGAGAATCTCTCCCGGAGTTTGAGAGATTTGGACGTGAAAGGGTACCAATCTTGTCGGGGATTGGGAACCCTTCGCGAGAATGTCCAAAGTTTCAGCGGGATTTCCAAAATGTTGAAAGGAACTCGAATCATGTCAACCTTGGTTTTGAGAATCTCTCCCGGAGTTTGAGAGATTTGGACGTGAAAGGGTACCAGTCTTGTCGGGGATTGGGAACCCTTCGCCAGAATGTCCAAAGTTTCAGCGGGATTTCCAAAATGTTGAGAGGAACTCGAAACATGTCAACCTTGGTTTTGAGAATCTCTCCCGGAGTTTGAGAGATTTGGACGTGAAAGGGTACCAACCTTGTCGGGGATTGGGAACCCTTTGCCAGAATGTCCAAAGTTTCAGCGTGGTTTCCAAAATGTTGAAAGGAACTCGAAACATGTCAACCTTGGTTTTGAGAATCTCTCCCGGAGTTTGAGAGATTTGGACGTGAAAGGGTACCAATCTTGTCGGGGATTGGGAACGCCTCGCGAGAATGCCCAAAGTTTCAGCGGGATTTTCAAAATGTTGAAAGGAACTCGAAACATGTCAACCTTGGTTTTGAGAATCTCTCCCGGAGTTTGAGAGATTTGGACGTGAAAGGGTACCAGTCTTGTCGGGGATTGGGAACCCTTCGCCAGAATGTCCAAAGTTTCAGCGGGATTTCCAAAATGTTGAAAGGAACTCGAAACATGTCAACCTTGGTTTTGAGAATCTCTCCCGGAGTTTGAGAGATTTGGACGTGAAAGGGTACCAGTCTTGTCGGGGATTGGGAACCCTTCGCCAGAATGTCCAAAGTTTCAGCGGGATTTCCAAAATGTTGAGAGGAACTCGAAACATGTCAACCTTGGTTTTGAGAATCTCTCCCGGAGTTTGAGAGATTTGGACGTGAAAGGGTACCAATCTTGTCGGGGATTGGGAACGCCTCGCGAGAATGCCAAAAGTTTCAGCGGGATTTTCAAAATGTTGAAAGGAACTCGAAACATGTCAACCTTGGTTTTGAGAATCTCTCCCGGAGTTTGAGAGATTTGGACGTGAAAGGGTACCAATCTTGTCGGGGATTGGGAACGCCTCGCGAAAATGCCAAAAGTTTCAGCGGGATTTTCAAAATGTTGAAAGGAACTCGAAACATGTCAACCTTGGTTTTGAGAATCTCTCCCGGAGTTTGAGAGATTTGGACGTGAAAGGGTACCAATCTTGTCGGGGATTGGGAACCCTTCGCGAGAATGTCCAAAGTTTCAGCGGGATTTCCAAAATGTTGAAAGGAACTCGAATCATGTCAACCTTGGTTTTGAGAATCTCTCCCGGAGTTTGAGAGATTTGGACGTGAAAGGGTACCAATCTTGTCGGGGATTGGGAACGCCTCGCGAAAATGCCAAAAGTTTCAGCGGGATTTTCAAAATGTTGAAAGGAACTCGAAACATGTCAACCTTGGTTTTGAGAATCTCTCCCGGAGTTTGAGAGATTTGGACGTGAAAGGGTACCAATCTTGTCGGGGATTGGGAACCCTTCGCGAGAATGTCCAAAGTTTCAGCGGGATTTCCAAAATGTTGAAAGGAACTCGAATCATGTCAACCTTGGTTTTGAGAATCTCTCCCGGAGTTTGAGAGATTTGGACGTGAAAGGGTACCAGTCTTGTCGGGGATTGGGAACCCTTCGCCAGAATGTCCAAAATTTCAGCGGGATTGCCAAAATGTTGAAAGGAACTCGAAACATGTCAACCTTGGTTTTGAGAATCTCTCCCGGAGTTTGAGAGATTTGGACGTGAAAGGGTACCAATCTTGTCGGGGATTGGGAACCCTTTGCCAGAATGTCCAAAGTTTCAGCGGGGCTTCCAAAATGTTGAAAGGAACTCGAAACATGTCAACCTTGGTTTTGAGAATCTCTCCCGGAGTTTGAGAGATTTGGACGTGAAAGGGTACCAATCTTGTCGGGGATTGGGAACGCCTCGCGAGAATGCCAAAAGTTTCAGCGGGATTTTCAAAATGTTGAAAGGAACTCGAAACATGTCAACCTTGGTTTTGAGAATCTCTCCCGGAGTTTGAGAGATTTGGACTTGAAAGGGTACCAATCTTGTCGGGGATTGGGACCCTTTCGCGAGAATGTCCAAAGTTTCAGCGGGATTTCCAAAATGTTGAAAGGAACTCGAATCATGTCAACCTTGGTTTTGAGAATCTCTCCCGGAGTTTGAGAGATTTGGACGTGAAAGGGTACCAGTCTTGTCGGGGATTGGGAGCCCTTCGCCAGAATGTCCAAAGTTTCAGCGGGATTTCCAAAATGTTGAGAGGAACTCGAAACATGTCAACCTTGGTTTTGAGAATCTCTCCCGGAGTTTGAGAGATTTGGACGTGAAAGGGTACCAACCTTGTCGGGGATTGGGAACCCTTTGCCAGAATGTCCAAAGTTTCAGCGTGGTTTCCAAAATGTTGAAAGGAACTCGAAACATGTCAACCTCGGTTTTGAGAATCTCTCCCGGAGTTTGAGAGATTTGGACGTGAAAGGGTACCAGTCTTGTCGGGGATTGGGAACCCTTCGCCAGAATGTCCAAAGTTTCAGCGGGATTTCCAAAATGTTGAAAGGAACTCGAAACATGTCAACCTTGGTTTTGAGAATCTCTCCCGGAGTTTGAGAGATTTGGACGTGAAAGGGTACCAATCTTGTCGGGGATTGGGAACCCTTCGCCAGAATGTCCAAAGTTTCAGCGGGATTTCCAAAATGTTGAGAGGAACTCGAAACATGTCAACCTTGGTTTTGAGAATCTCTCCCGGAGTTTGAGAGATTTGGACGTGAAAGGGTACCAATCTTGTCGGGGATTGGGAACGCCTCGCGAGAATGTCCAAAGTTTCAGCGGGGTTTCCAAAATGTTGAGAGGAACTCGAAACATGTCAACCTTGGTTTTGAGAATCTCTCCCGGAGTTTGAGAGATTTTGACGTGAAAGGGTACCAGTCTTGTCGGGGATTGGGAACCCTTCGCCAGAATGTCCAAAGTTTCAGCGGGATTTCCAAAATGTTGAAAGGAACTCGAAACATGTCAACCTTGGTTTTGAGAATCTCTCCCGGAGTTTGAGAGATTTGGACGTGAAAGGGTACCAATCTTGTCGGGGATTGGGAACCCTTTGCCAGAATGTCCAAAGTTTCAGCGGGGCTTCCAAAATGTTGAAAGGAACTCGAAACATGTCAACCTTGGTTTTGAGAATCTCTCCCGGAGTTTGAGAGATTTGGACGTGAAAGGGTACCAATCTTGTCGGGGATTAGGAACCCTTCGCGAGAATGTCCAAAGTTTCAGCGGGGTTTCCAAAATGTTGAAAGGAACTCGAAAGATGTCAACCTCGGTTTTGAGAATCTCTCCCGGAGTTTGAGAGATTTGGACGTGAAAGGGTACCAATCTTGTCGGGGATTGGGAACGCCTCGCGAGAATGCCAAAAGTTTCAGCGGGATTTTCAAAATGTTGAAAGGAACTCGAAACATGTCAACCTTGGTTTTGAGAATCTCTCCCGGAGTTTGAGAGATTTGGACGTGAAAGGGTACCAATCTTGTCGGGGATTGGGAACCCTTCGCCAGAATGTCCAATGTTTCAGAGGGATTTCCAAAGTGTTGAAAGGAACTCGAAATATGTCAACCTTGGTTTTGAGAATCTCTCCCGGAGTTTGAGAGATTTGGACGTGAAAGGGTACCAATCTTGTCGGGGATTGGGAACCCTTCGCGAGAATGTCCAAAGTTTCAGCGGGGTTTCCAAAATGTTGAAAGGAACTCGAAACATGTCAAGCTTGGTTTTGAGAATCTCTCCCGGAGTTTGAGAGATTTGGACGTGAAAGGGTACCAGTCTTGTCGGGGATTGGGAACCCTTCGCCAGAATGTCCAAAGTTTCAGCGGGATTTCCAAAATGTTGAAAGGAACTCGAAACATGTCAACCTTGGTTTTGAGAATCTCTCCCGGAGTTTGAGAGATTTGGACGTGAAAGGGTACCAATCTTGTCGGGGATTGGGAACCCTTTGCCAGAATGTCCAAAGTTTCAGCGGGGTTTCCAAAATGTTGAAAGTCACTCGAAACATGTCAACCTTGGTTTTGAGAATCTCTCCCGGAGTTTGAGAGATTTGGACGTGAAAGGGTACCAATCTTGTCGGGGATCGGGAACCCTTCGCGAGAATGTCCAAAGTTTCAGGGGGGTTTCCAAAATGTTGAAAGGAACTCGAAAGATGTCAACCTTGGTTTTGAGAATCTCTCCCGGAGTTTGAGAGATTTGGACGTGAAAGGTTACCAATCTTGTCGGGGATTCGGAACGCCTCGCGAGAATGCCAAAAGTTTCAGCGGGATTTTCAAAATGTTGAAAGGAACTCGAAACATGTCAACCTTGGTTTTGAGAATTTCTCCCGGAGTTTGAGAGATTTGGACGTGAAAGGGTAACAATCTTGTCAGGGATTGGGAACCCTTCGCGAGAATGTCCAAAGTTTCAGCGGGATTTCCAAAATGTTGAGAGGAACTCGAAACATGTCAACCTTGGTTTTGAGAATCTCTCCCGGAGTTTGAGAGATTTGGACGTGAAAGGGTACCAATCTTGTCGGGGATTGGGAACCCTTCGCGACAATGTCCAAAGTTTCAGCGGGATTTCTAAAATGTTGAAAGGAACTCGAAACATGTCAACCTTGGTTTTGAGAATCTCTCCCGGAGTTTGAGAGATTTGGACGTGAAAGGGTACCAGTCTTGTCGGGGATTGGGAACCCTTCGCGACAATGTCCAAAGTTTCAGCGGGATTTCTAAAATGTTGAAAGGAACTCGAAACATGTCAACCTTGGTTTTGAGAATCTCTCCCGGAGTTTGAGAGATTTGGACGTGAAAGGGTACCAGTCTTGTCGGGGATTGGGAACCCTTCGCGAGAATGTCCAAAGTTTCAGCGGGATTTCCAAAATGTTGAGAGGAACTCGAAACATGTCAACCTTGGTTTTGAGAATCTCTCCCGGAGTTTGAGAGATTTGGACGTGAAAGGGTACCAGTCTTGTCGGGGATTGGGAACCCTTCGCGAGAATGTCCAAAGTTTCAGTGGGATTTCCAAAATGTTGAAAGGAACTCGAATCATGTCAACCTTGGTTTTGAGAATCTCTCCCGGAGTTTGAGAGATTTGGACGTGAAAGGGTACCAATCTTGTCGGGGATTGGGAACCCTTTGCCAGAATGTCCAAAGTTTCAGCGGGGTTTCCAAAATGTTGAAAGGAACTCGAAACATGTCAATCTTGGTTTTGAGAATCTCTCCCGGAGTTTGAGAGATTTGGACGTGAAAGGGTACCAATCTTGTCGGGGATTGGGAACGCCTCGCGAGAATGCCAAAAGTTTCAGCGGGATTTTCAAAATGTTGAAAGGAACTCGAAACATGTCAACCTTGGTTTTGAGAATCTCTCCCGGAGTTTGAGAGATTTGGACGTGAAAGGGTACCAATCTTGTCGGGGATTGGGAACCCTTCGCGAGAATGTCCAAAGTTTCAGCGGGATTTCAAAATGTTGAAAGGAACTCGAATCATGTCAACCTTGGTTTTGAGAATCTCTCCCGGAGTTTGAGAGATTTGGACGTGAAAGGGTACCAGTCTTGTCGGGGATTGGGAACCCTTCGCCAGAATGTCCAAAGTTTCAGCGGGATTTCCAAAATGTTGAGAGGAACTCGAAACATGTCAACCTTGGTTTTGAGAATCTCTCCCGGAGTTTGAGAGATTTGGACGTGAAAGGGTACCAACCTTGTCGGGGATTGGGAACCCTTTGCGAGAATGTCCAAAGTTTCAGCGTGGTTTCCAAAATGTTGAAAGGAACTCGAAACATGTCAACCTTGGTTTTGAGAATCTCTCCCGGAGTTTGAGAGATTTGGACGTGAAAGGGTACCAATCTTGTCGGGGATTGGGAACCCTTCGCGAGAATGTCCAAAGTTTCAGCGGGATTTCCAAAATGTTGAGAGGAACTCGAAACATGTCAACCTCGGTTTTGAGAATCTCTCCCGGAGTTTGAGAGATTTGGACGTGAAAGGGTACCAGTCTTGTCGGGGATTGGGAACCCTTTGCCAGAATGTCCAAAGTTTCAGCGGGATTTCCAAAATGTTGAAAGGAACTCGAAACATGTCAACCTTGGTTTTGAGAATCTCTCCCGGAGTTTGAGAGATTTGGACGTGAAAGGGTACCAATCTTGTCGGGGATTGGGAACCCTTCGCCAGAATGTCCAAAGTTTCAGCGGGATTTCCAAAATGTTGAGAGGAACTCGAAACATGTCAACCTTGGTTTTGAGAATCTCTCCCGGAGTTTGAGAGATTTGGACGTGAAAGGGTACCAATCTTGTCGGGGATTGGGAACGCCTTGCGAGAATGTCCAAAGTTTCAGCGGGGTTTCCAAAATGTTGAAAGGAACTCGAAACATGTCAACCTTGGTTTTGAGAATCTCTCCCGGAGTTTGAGAGATTTGGACGTGAAAGGGTACCAGTCTTGTCGGGGATTGGGAACCCTTCGCCAGAATGTCCAAAGTTTCAGCGGGATTTCTAAAATGTTGAAAGGAACTCGAAACATGTCAACCTTGGTTTTGAGAATCTCTCCCGGAGTTTGAGAGATTTGGACGTGAAAGGGTACCAATCTTGTCGGGGATTGGGAACGCCTCGCGAGAATGCCCAAAGTTTCAGCGGGATTTTCAAAATGTTGAAAGGAACTCGAAACATGTCAACCTTGGTTTTGAGAATCTCTCCCGGAGTTTGAGAGATTTGGACGTGAAAGGGTACCAATCTTGTCGGGGATTGGGAACCCTTCGCGAGAATGTCCAAAGTTTCAGCGGGATTTCCAAAATGTTGAGAGGAACTCGAAACATGTCAACCTCGGTTTTGAGAATCTCTCCCGGAGTTTGAGAGATTTGGACGTGAAAGGGTACCAGTCTTGTCGGGGATTGGGAACCCTTCGCCAGAATGTCCAAAGTTTCAGCGGGATTTCCAAAATGTTGAAAGGAACTCGAAACATGTCAACCTTGGTTTTGAGAATCTCTCCCGGAGTTTGAGAGATTTGGACGTGAAAGGGTACCAATCTTGTCGGGGATTGGGAACCCTTCGCCAGAATGTCCAAAGTTTCAGCGGGATTTCCGAAATGTTGAGAGGAACTCGAAACATGTCAACCTTGGTTTTGAGAATCTCTCCCGGAGTTTGAGAGATTTGGACGTGAAAGGGTACCAATCTTGTCGGGGATTGGGAACGCCTCGCGAGAATGCCAAAAGTTTCAGCGGGATTTTCAAAATGTTGAAAGGAACTCGAAACATGTCAACCTTGGTTTTGAGAATCTCTCCCGGAGTTTGAGAGATTTGGACGTGAAAGGGTACCAATCTTGTCGGGGATTGGGAACCCTTCGCGAGAATGTCCAAAGTTTCAGCGGGATTTCCAAAATGTTGAAAGGAACTCGAATCATGTCAACCTTGGTTTTGAGAATCTCTCCCGGAGTTTGAGAGATTTGGACGTGAAAGGGTACCAGTCTTGTCGGGGATTGGGAACGCTTCGCCAGAATGTCCAAAGTTTCAGCGGGATTTCAAAATGTTGAAAGGAACTCGAACCATGTCAACCTTGGTTTTGAGAATCTCTCCCGGAGTTTGAGAGATTTGGACGTGAAAGGGTACCAGTCTTGTCGGGGATTGGGAACCCTTCGCCAGAATGTCCAAAGTTTCAGCGGGATTTCCAAAATGTTGAAAGGAACTCGAAACATGTCAACCTTGGTTTTGAGAATCTCTCCCGGAGTTTGAGAGATTTGGACGTGAAAGGGTACCAATCTTGTCGGGGATTGGGAACCCTTCGCCAGAATGTCCAAAGTTTCAGCGGGATTTCCAAAATGTTGAGAGGAACTCGAAACATGTCAACCTTGGTTTTGAGAATCTCTCCCGGAGTTTGAGAGATTTGGACGTGAAAGGGTACCAATCTTGTCGGGGATTGGGAACGCCTCGCGAGAATGTCCAAAGTTTCAGCGGGGTTTCCAAAATGTTGAAAGGAACTCGAAACATGTCAACCTTGGTTTTGAGAATCTCTCCCGGAGTTTGAGAGATTTGGACGTGAAAGGGTACCAGTCTTGTCGGGGATTGGGAACCCTTCGCCAGAATGTCCAAAGTTTCAGCGGGATTTCCAAAATGTTGAGAGGAACTCGAAACATGTCAACCTTGGTTTTGAGAATCTCTCCCGGAGTTTGAGAGATTTGGACGTGAAAGGGTACCAACCTTGTCGGGGATTGGGAACCCTTCGCGAGAATGTCCAAAGTTTCAGCGGGATTTCTAAAATGTTGAGAGGAACTCGAAACATGTCAACCTTGGTTTTGAGAATCTCTCCCGGAGTTTGAGAGATTTGGACGTGAAAGGGTACCAATCTTGTCGGGGATTGGGAACCCTTCGCGACAATGTCCAAAGTTTCAGCGGGATTTCTAAAATGTTGAAAGGAACTCGAAACATGTCAACCTTGGTTTTGAGAATCTCTCCCGGAGTTTGAGAGATTTGGACGTGAAAGGGTACCAGTCTTGTCGGGGATTGGGAACCCTTCGCGACAATGTCCAAAGTTTCAGCGGGATTTCTAAAATGTTGAAAGGAACTCGAAACATGTCAACCTTGGTTTTGAGAATCTCTCCCGGAGTTTGAGAGATTTGGACGTGAAAGGGTACCAGTCTTGTCGGGGATTGGGAACCCTTCACGAGAATGTCCAAAGTTTCAGCGGGATTTCCAAAATGTTGAAAGGAACTCGAAACATGTCAACCTTGGTTTTGAGAATCTCTCCCGGAGTTTGAGAGATTTGGACGTGAAAGGGTACCAGTCTTGTCGGGGATTGGGAACCCTTCGCGAGAATGTCCAAAGTTTCAGCGGGATTTCCAAAATGTTGAAAGGAACTCGAAACATGTCAACCTTGGTTTTGAGAATCTCTCCCGGAGTTTGAGAGATTTGGACGTGAAAGTGTAGCAATCTTGTCGGGGATTGGGAACCCTTTGCCAGAATGTCCAAAGTTTCAGCGGGGTTTCCAAAATGTTGAAAGGAACTCGAAACATGTCAACCTTGGTTTTGAGAATCTCTCCCGGAGTTTGAGAGATTTGGACGTGAAAGGGTACCAATCTTGTCGGGGATTGGGAACGCCTCGCGAGAATGCCAAAAGTTTCAGCGGGATTTTCAAAATGTTGAAAGGAACTCGAAACATGTCAACCTTGGTTTTGAGAATCTCTCCCGGAGTTTGAGAGATTTGGACGTGAAAGGGTACCAATCTTGTCGGGGATTGGGAACCCTTCGCGAGAATGTCCAAAGTTTCAGCGGGATTTCCAAAATGTTGAAAGGAACTCGAATCATGTCAACCTTGGTTTTGAGAATCTCTCCCGGAGTTTGAGAGATTTGGACGTGAAAGGGTACCAACCTTGTCGGGGATTGGGAACCCTTTGCCAGAATGTCCAAAGTTTCAGCGTGGTTTCCAAAATGTTGAAAGGAACTCGAAACATGTCAACCTTGGTTTTGAGAATCTCTCCCGGAGTTTGAGAGATTTGGACGTGAAAGGGTACCAATCTTGTCGGGGATTGGGAACGCCTCGCGAGAATGCCCAAAGTTTCAGCGGGATTTTCAAAATGTTGAAAGGAACTCGAAACATGTCAACCTTGGTTTTGAGAATCTCTCCCGGAGTTTGAGAGATTTGGACGTGAAAGAATACCAATCTTGTCGGGGATTGGGAACCCTTCGCGAGAATGTCCAAAGTTTCAGCGGGATTTCCAAAATGTTGAGAGGAACTCGAAACATGTCAACCTCGGTTTTGAGAATCTCTCCCGGAGTTTGAGAGATTTGGACGTGAAAGGGTACCAGTCTTGTCGGGGATTGGGAACCCTTCGCCAGAATGTCCAAAGTTTCAGCGGGATTTCCAAAATGTTGAAAGGAACTCGAAACATGTCAACCTTGGTTTTGAGAATCTCTCCCGGAGTTTGAGAGATTTGGACGTGAAAGGGTACCAATCTTGTCGGGGATTGGGAACCCTTCGCCAGAATGTCCAAAGTTTCAGCGGGATTTCCGAAATGTTGAGAGGAACTCGAAACATGTCAACCTTGGTTTTGAGAATCTCTCCCGGAGTTTGAGAGATTTGGACGTGAAAGGGTACCAATCTTGTCGGGGATTGGGAACGCCTCGCAAGAATGCCAAAAGTTTCAGCGGGATTTTCAAAATGTTGAAAGGAACTCGAAACATGTCAACCTTGGTTTTGAGAATCTCTCCCGGAGTTTGAGAGATTTGGACGTGAAAGGGTACCAATCTTGTCGGGGATTGGGAACCCTTCGCGAGAATGTCCAAAGTTTCAGCGGGATTTCCAAAATGTTGAAAGGAACTCGAATCATGTCAACCTTGGTTTTGAGAATCTCTCCCGGAGTTTGAGAGATTTGGACGTGAAAGGGTACCAGTCTTGTCGGGGATTGGGAACGCTTCGCGAGAATGTCCAAAGTTTCAGCGGGATTTCCAAAATGTTGAAAGGAACTCGAACCATGTCAACCTTGGTTTTGAGAATCTCTCCCGGAGTTTGAGAGATTTGGACGTGAAAGGGTACCAGTCTTGTCGGGGATTGGGAACCCTTCGCCAGAATGTCCAAAGTTTCAGCGGGATTTCCAAAATGTTGAAAGGAACTCGAAACATGTCAACCTTGGTTTTGAGAATCTCTCCCGGAGTTTGAGAGATTTGGACGTGAAAGGGTACCAATCTTGTCGGGGATTGGGAACCCTTTGCCAGAATGTCCAAAGTTTCAGCGGGGTTTCCAAAATGTTGAAAGGAACTCGAAACATGTCAACCTTGGTTTTGAGAATCTCTCCCGGAGTTTGAGAGATTTGGACGTGAAAGGGTACCAGTCTTGTCGGGGATTGGGAACGCTTCGCGAGAATGTCCAAAGTTTCAGCGGGATTTCCAAAATGTTGAAAGGAACTCGAACCATGTCAACCTTGGTTTTGAGAATCTCTCCCGGAGTTTGAGAGATTTGGACGTGAAAGGGTACCAGTCTTGTCGGGGATTGGGAACCCTTCGCCAGAATGTCCAAAGTTTCAGCGGGATTTCCAAAATGTTGAAAGGAACTCGAAACATGTCAACCTTGGTTTTGAGAATCTCTCCCGGAGTTTGAGAGATTTGGACGTGAAAGGGTACCAATCTTGTCGGGGATTGGGAACCCTTCGCCAGAATGTCCAAAGTTTCAGCGGGATTTCCAAAATGTTGAGAGGAACTCGAAACATGTCAACCTTGGTTTTGAGAATCTCTCCCGGAGTTTGAGAGATTTGGACGTGAAAGGGTACCAATCTTGTCGGGGATTGGGAACGCCTCGCGAGAATGTCCAAAGTTTCAGCGGGGTTTCCAAAATGTTGAAAGGAACTCGAAACATGTCAACCTTGGTTTTGAGAATCTCTCCCGGACTTTGAGAGATTTGGACCTGAAAGGGTACCAGTCTTGTCGGGGATTGGGAACCCTTCGCCAGAATGTCCAAAGTTTCAGCGGGATTTCCAAAATGTTGAGAGGAACTCGAAACATGTCAACCTTGGTTTTGAGAATCTCTCCCGGAGTTTGAGAGATTTGGACGTGAAAGGGTACCAACCTTGTCGGGGATTGGGAACCCTTCGCGAGAATGTCCAAAGTTTCAGCGGGATTTCCAAAATGTTGAGAGGAACTCGAAACATGTCAACCTTGGTTTTGAGAATCTCTCCCGGAGTTTGAGAGATTTGGACGTGAAAGGGTACCAATCTTGTCGGGGATTGGGAACCCTTCGCCAGAATGTCCAATGTTTCAGCGGGATTTCTAAAATGTTGAAAGGAACTCGAAACATGTCAACCTTGGTTTTGAGAATCTCTCCCGGAGTTTGAGAGATTTGGACGTGAAAGGGTACCAGTCTTGTCGGGGATTGGGAACCCTTCGCGACAATGTCCAAAGTTTCAGCGGGATTCCTAAATGTTGAAAGGAACTCGAAACATGTCAACCTTGGTTTTGAGAATCTCTCCCGGAGTTTGAGAGATTTGGACGTGAAAGGGTACCAGTCTTGTCGGGGATTGGGAACCCTTCACGAGAATGTCCAAAGTTTCAGCGGGATTTCCAAAATGTTGAGAGGAACTCGAAACATGTCAACCTTGGTTTTGAGAATCTCTCCCGGAGTTTGAGAGATTTGGACGTGAAAGGGTACCAATCTTGTCGGGGATTGGGAACCCTTTGCCAGAATGTCCAAAGTTTCAGCGGGGTTTCCAAAATGTTGAAAGGAACTCGAAACATGTCAACCTTGGTTTTGAGAATCTCTCCCGGAGTTTGAGAGATTTGGACGTGAAAGGGTACCAATCTTGTCGGGGATTGGGAACGCCTCGCGAGAATGCCAAAAGTTTCAGCGGGATTTTCAAAATGTTGAAAGGAACTCGAAACATGTCAACCTTGGTTTTGAGAATCTCTCCCGGAGTTTGAGAGATTTGGACGTGAAAGGGTACCAATCTTGTCGGGGATTGGGAACCCTTTGCCAGAATGTCCAAAGTTTCAGCGGGGTTTCCAAAATGTTGAAAGGAACTCGAAACATGTCAACCTTGGTTTTGAGAATCTCTCCCGGAGTTTGAGAGATTTGGACGTGAAAGGGTACCAATCTTGTCGGGGATTGGGAACGCCTCGCGAGAATGCCAAAAGTTTCAGCGGGATTTTCAAAATGTTGAAAGGAACTCGAAACATGTCAACCTTGGTTTTGAGAATCTCTCCCGGAGTTTGAGAGATTTGGACGTGAAAGGGTACCAATCTTGTCGGGGATTGGGAACCCTTCGCGAGAATGTCCAAAGTTTCAGCGGGATTTCCAAAATGTTGAAAGGAACTCGAATCATGTCAACCTTGGTTTTGAGAATCTCTCCCGGAGTTTGAGAGATTTGGACGTGAAAGGGTACCAGTCTTGTCGGGGATTGGGAACCCTTCGCCAGAATGTCCAAAGTTTCAGCGGGATTTCCAAAATGTTGAGAGGAACTCGAAACATGTCAACCTTGGTTTTGAGAATCTCTCCCGGAGTTTGAGAGATTTGGACGTGAAAGGGTACCAACCTTGTCGGGGATTGGGAACCCTTTGCCAGAATGTCCAAAGTTTCAGCGTGGTTTCCAAAATGTTGAAAGGAACTCGAAACATGTCAACCTTGGTTTTGAGAATCTCTCCCGGAGTTTGAGAGATTTGGACGTGAAAGGGTACCAATCTTGTCGGGGATTGGGAACGCCTCGCGAGAATGCCCAAAGTTTCAGCGGGATTTTCAAAATGTTGAAAGGAACTCGAAACATGTCAACCTTGGTTTTGAGAATCTCTCCCGGAGTTTGAGAGATTTGGACGTGAAAGGGTACCAATCTTGTCGGGGATTGGGAACCCTTCGCCAGAATGTCCAAAGTTTCAGCGGGATTTCCAAAATGTTGAGAGGAACTCGAAACATGTCAACCTCGGTTTTGAGAATCTCTCCCGGAGTTTGAGAGATTTGGACGTGAAAGGGTACCAGTCTTGTCGGGGATTGGGAACCCTTCGCCAGAATGTCCAAAGTTTCAGCGGGATTTCCAAAATGTTGAAAGGAACTCGAAACATGTCAACCTTGGTTTTGAGAATCTCTCCCGGAGTTTGAGAGATTTGGACGTGAAAGGGTACCAATCTTGTCGGGGATTGGGAACCCTTCGCCAGAATGTCCAAAGTTTCAGCGGGATTTCCGAAATGTTGAGAGGAACTCGAAACATGTCAACCTTGGTTTTGAGAATCTCTCCCGGAGTTTGAGAGATTTGGACGTGAAAGGGTATCAATCTTGTCGGGGATTGGGAACGCCTCGCGAGAATGCCAAAAGTTTCAGCGGGATTTTCAAAATGTTGAAAGGAACTCGAAACATGTCAACCTTGGTTTTGAGAATCTCTCCCGGAGTTTGAGAGATTTGGACGTGAAAGGGTACCAATCTTGTCGGGGATTGGGAACCCTTCGCGAGAATGTCCAAAGTTTCAGCGGGATTTCCAAAATGTTGAAAGGAACTCGAATCATGTCAACCTTGGTTTTGAGAATCTCTCCCGGAGTTTGAGAGATTTGGACGTGAAAGGGTACCAGTCTTGTCGGGGATTGGGAACCCTTCGCCAGAATGTCCAAAGTTTCAGCGGGATTTCCAAAATGTTGAAAGGAACTCGAAACATGTCAACCTTGGTTTTGAGAATCTCTCCCGGAGTTTGAGAGATTTGGACGTGAAAGGGTACCAATCTTGTCGGGGATTGGGAACCCTTCGCCAGAATGTCCAAAGTTTCAGCGGGATTTCCAAAATGTTGAGAGGAACTCGAAACATGTCAACCTTGGTTTTGAGAATCTCTCCCGGAGTTTGAGAGATTTGGACGTGAAAGGGTACCAATCTTGTCGGGGATTGGGAACGCCTCGCGAGAATGTCCAAAGTTTCAGCGGGGTTTCCAAAATGTTGAAAGGAACTCGAAACATGTCAACCTTGGTTTTGAGAATCTCTCCCGGAGTTTGAGAGATTTGGACGTGAAAGGGTACCAGTCTTGTCGGGGATTGGGAACCCTTCGCCAGAATGTCCAAAGTTTCAGCGGGATTTCCAAAATGTTGAGAGGAACTCGAAACATGTCAACCTTGGTTTTGAGAATCTCTCCCGGAGTTTGAGAGATTTGGACGTGAAAGGGTACCAACCTTGTCGGGGATTGGGAACCCTTCGCGAGAATGTCCAAAGTTTCAGCGGGATTTCCAAAATGTTGAGAGGAACTCGAAACATGTCAACCTTGGTTTTGAGAATCTCTCCCGGAGTTTGAGAGATTTGGACGTGAAAGGGTACCAATCTTGTCGGGGATTGGGAACCCTTCGCCAGAATGTCCAATGTTTCAGCGGGATTTCTAAAATGTTGAAAGGAACTCGAAACATGTCAACCTTGGTTTTGAGAATCTCTCCCGGAGTTTGAGAGATTTGGACGTGAAAGGGTACCAGTCTTGTCGGGGATTGGGAACGCCTCGCGAGAATGCCAAAAGTTTCAGCGGGATTTTCAAAATGTTGAAAGGAACTCGAAACATGTCAACCTTGGTTTTGAGAATCTCTCCCGGAGTTTGAGAGATTTGGACGTGAAAGGGTACCAATCTTGTCGGGGATTGGGAACCCTTCGCGAGAATGTCCAAAGTTTCAGCGGGATTTCCAAAATGTTGAAAGGAACTCGAATCATGTCAACCTTGGTTTTGAGAATCTCTCCCGGAGTTTGAGAGATTTGGACGTGAAAGGGTACCAGTCTTGTCGGGGATTGGGAACCCTTCGCCAGAATGTCCAAAGTTTCAGCGGGATTTCCAAAATGTTGAGAGGAACTCGAAACATGTCAACCTTGGTTTTGAGAATCTCTCCCGGAGTTTGAGAGATTTGGACGTGAAAGGGTACCAACCTTGTCGGGGATTGGGAACCCTTTGCCAGAATGTCCAAAGTTTCAGCGTGGTTTCCAAAATGTTGAGAGGAACTCGAAACATGTCAACCTTGGTTTTGAGAATCTCTCCCGGAGTTTGAGAGATTTGGACGTGAAAGGGTACCAATCTTGTCGGGGATTGGGAACGCCTCGCGAGAATGCCCAAAGTTTCAGCGGGATTTTCAAAATGTTGAAAGGAACTCGAAACATGTCAACCTTGGTTTTGAGAATCTCTCCCGGAGTTTGAGAGATTTGGACGTGAAAGGGTACCAGTCTTGTCGGGGATTGGGAACCCTTCGCCAGAATGTCCAAAGTTTCAGCGGGATTTCCAAAATGTTGAAAGGAACTCGAAACATGTCAACCTTGGTTTTGAGAATCTCTCCCGGAGTTTGAGAGATTTGGACGTGAAAGGGTACCAATCTTGTCGGGGATTGGGAACCCTTCGCCAGAATGTCCAAAGTTTCAGCGGGATTTCCGAAATGTTGAGAGGAACTCGAAACATGTCAACCTTGGTTTTGAGAATCTCTCCCGGAGTTTGAGAGATTTGGACGTGAAAGGGTACCAATCTTGTCGGGGATTGGGAACGCCTCGCGAGAATGCCAAAAGTTTCAGCGGGATTTTCAAAATGTTGAAAGGAACTCGAAACATGTCAACCTTGGTTTTGAGAATCTCTCCCGGAGTTTGAGAGATTTGGACGTGAAAGGGTACCAATCTTGTCGGGGATTGGGAACCCTTCGCGAGAATGTCCAAAGTTTCAGCGGGATTTCCAAAATGTTGAAAGGAACTCGAATCATGTCAACCTTGGTTTTGAGAATCTCTCCCGGAGTTTGAGAGATTTGGACGTGAAAGGGTACCAGTCTTGTCGGGGATTGGGAACGCTTCGCGAGAATGTCCAAAGTTTCAGCGGGATTTCCAAAATGTTGAAAGGAACTCGAACCATGTCAACCTTGGTTTTGAGAATCTCTCCCGGAGTTTGAGAGATTTGGACGTGAAAGGGTACCAGTCTTGTCGGGGATTGGGAACCCTTCGCCAGAATGTCCAAAGTTTCAGCGGGATTTTCAAAATGTTGAAAGGAACTCGAAACATGTCAACCTTGGTTTTGAGAATCTCTCCCGGAGTTTGAGAGATTTGGACGTGAAAGGGTACCAATCTTGTCGGGGATTGGGAACCCTTCGCGAGAATGTCCAAAGTTTCAGCGGGATTTCCAAAATGTTGAAAGGAACTCGAATCATGTCAACCTTGGTTTTGAGAATCTCTCCCGGAGTTTGAGAGATTTGGACGTGAAAGGGTACCAGTCTTGTCGGGGATTGGGAACCCTTCGCCAGAATGTCCAAAATTTCAGCGGGATTTCCAAAATGTTGAAAGGAACTCGAAACATGTCAACCTTGGTTTTGAGAATCTCTCCCGGAGTTTGAGAGATTTGGATGTGAAAGGGTACCAATCTTGTCGGGGATTGGGAACCCTTTGCCAGAATGTCCAAAGTTTCAGCGGGGCTTCCAAAATGTTGAAAGGAACTCGAAACATGTCAACCTTGGTTTTGAGAATCTCTCCCGGAGTTTGAGAGATTTGGACGTGAAAGGGTACCAATCTTGTCGGGGATTGGGAACGCCTCGCGAGAATGTCCAAAGTTTCAGCGGGATTTCCAAAATGTTGAAAGGAACTCGAATCATGTCAACCTTGGTTTTGAGAATCTCTCCCGGAGTTTGAGAGATTTGGACGTGAAAGGGTACCAGTCTTGTCGGGGATTGGGAACCCTTCGCCAGAATGTCCAAAGTTTCAGCGGGATTTCCAAAATGTTGAGAGGAACTCGAAACATGTCAACCTTGGTTTTGAGAATCTCTCCCGGAGTTTGAGAGATTTGGACGTGAAAGGGTACCAACCTTGTCGGGGATTGGGAACCCTTTGCCAGAATGTCCAAAGTTTCAGCGTGGTTTCCAAAATGTTGAAAGGAACTCGAAACATGTCAACCTTGGTTTTGAGAATCTCTCCCGGAGTTTGAGAGATTTGGACGTGAAAGGGTACCAATCTTGTCGGGGATTGGGAACGCCTCGCGAGAATGCCCAAAGTTTCAGCGGGATTTTCAAAATGTTGAAAGGAACTCGAAACATGTCAACCTTGGTTTTGAGAATCTCTCCCGGAGTTTGAGAGATTTGGACGTGAAAGGGTACCAATCTTGTCGGGGATTGGGAACCCTTCGCGAGAATGTCCAAAGTTTCAGCGGGATTTCCAAAATGTTGAGAGGAACTCGAAACATGTCAACCTCGGTTTTGAGAATCTCTCCCGGAGTTTGAGAGATTTGGACGTGAAAGGGTACCAGTCTTGTCGGGGATTGGGAACCCTTCGCCAGAATGTCCAAAGTTTCAGCGGGATTTCCAAAATGTTGAAAGGAACTCGAAACATGTCAACCTTGGTTTTGAGAATCTCTCCCGGAGTTTGAGAGATTTGGACGTGAAAGGGTACCAATCTTGTCGGGGATTGGGAACCCTTTGCCAGAATGTCCAAAGTTTCAGCGGGATTTCCAAAATGTTGAGAGGAACTCGAAACATGTCAACCTTGGTTTTGAGAATCTCTCCCGGAGTTTGAGAGATTTGGACGTGAAAGGGTACCAATCTTGTCGGGGATTGGGAACGCCTCGCGAGAATGTCCAAAGTTTCAGCGGGGTTTCCAAAATGTTGAAAGGAACTCGAAACATGTCAAGCTTGGTTTTGAGAATCTCTCCCGGAGTTTGAGAGATTTGGACGTGAAAGGGTACCAGTCTTGTCGGGGATTGGGAACCCTTCGCCAGAATGTCCAAAGTTTCAGCGGGATTTCCAAAATGTTGAAAGGAACTCGAAACATGTCAACCTTGGTTTTGAGAATCTCTCCCGGAGTTTGAGAGATTTGGACGTGAAAGGGTACCAATCTTGTCGGGGATTGGGAACCCTTTGCCAGAATGTCCAAAGTTTCAGCGGGGTTTCCAAAATGTTGAAAGGAACTCGAAACATGTCAACCTTGGTTTTGAGAATCTCTCCCGGAGTTTGAGAGATTTGGACGTGAAAGGGTACCAATCTTGTCGGGGATCGGGAACCCTTCGCGAGAATGTCCAAAGTTTCAGGGGGGTTTCCAAAATGTTGAAAGGAACTCGAAAGATGTCAACCTCGGTTTTGAGAATCTCTCCCGGAGTTTGAGAGATTTGGACGTGAAAGGTTACCAATCTTGTCGGGGATTCGGAACGCCTCGCGAGAATGCCAAAAGTTTCAGCGGGATTTTCAAAATGTTGAAAGGAACTCGAAACATGTCAACCTTGGTTTTGAGAATCTCTCCCGGAGTTTGAGAGATTTGGACGTGAAAGGGTACCAATCTTGTCAGGGATTGGGAACCCTTCGCGAGAATGTCCAAAGTTTCAGCGGGATTTCCAAAATGTTGAGAGGAACTCGAAACATGTCAACCTTGGTTTTGAGAATCTCTCCCGGAGTTTGAGAGATTTGGACGTGAAAGGGTACCAATCTTGTCGGGGATTGGGAACCCTTTGACAGAATGTCCAAAGTTTCAGCGGGGTTTCCAAAATGTTGAAAGGAACTCGAAACATGTCAACCTTGGTTTTGAGAATCTCTCCCGGAGTTTGAGAGATTTGGACGTGAAAGGGTACCAATCTTGTCGGGGATTGGGAACGCCTCGCGAGAATGCCAAAAGTTTCAGCGGGATTTTCAAAATGTTGAAAGGAACTCGAAACATGTCAACCTTGGTTTTGAGAATCTCTCCCGGAGTTTGAGAGATTTGGACGTGAAAGGGTACCAATCTTGTCGGGGATTGGGAACCCTTCGCGAGAATGTCCAAAGTTTCAGCGGGATTTCCAAAATGTTGAAAGGAACTCGAATCATGTCAACCTTGGTTTTGAGAATCTCTCCCGGAGTTTGAGAGATTTGGACGTGAAATAGTACCAGTCTTGTCGGGGATCGGGAACCCTTCGCGAGAATGTCCAAAGTTTCAGCGGGATTTCCAAAATGTTGAAAGGAACTCGAATCATGTCAACCTTGGTTTTGAGAATCTCTCCCGGAGTTTGAGAGATTTGGACGTGAAAGGGTACCAATCTTGTCGGGGATTGGGAACCCTTCGCGAGAATGTCCAAAGTTTCAGCGGGATTTCCAAAATGTTGAAAGGAACTCGAATCATGTCAACCTTGGTTTTGAGAATCTCTCCCGGAGTTTGAGAGATTTGGACGTGAAAGGGTACCAGTCTTGTCGGGGATTGGGAACCCTTCGCCAGAATGTCCAAAGTTTCAGCGGGATTTCCAAAATGTTGAGAGGAACTCGAAACATGTCAACCTTGGTTTT
Organism: Streptopelia decaocto; assembly: GCF_964273445.1. Taxonomy (NCBI): domain Eukaryota; kingdom Metazoa; phylum Chordata; class Aves; order Columbiformes; family Columbidae; genus Streptopelia; species Streptopelia decaocto. The sequence continues at coordinate 380,745 of NW_028116552.1, read as the reverse complement.
GAGAATCTCTCCCGGAGTTTGAGAGATTTGGACGTGAAAGGGTACCAACCTTGTCGGGGATTGGGAACCCTTTGCCAGAATGTCCAAAGTTTCAGCGTGGTTTCCAAAATGTTGAGAGGAACTCGAAACATGTCAACCTTGGTTTTGAGAATCTCTCCCGGAGTTTGAGAGATTTGGACGTGAAAGGGTACCAATCTTGTCGGGGATTGGGAACGCCTCGCGAGAATGCCCAAAGTTTCAGCGGGATTTTCAAAATGTTGAAAGGAACTCGAAACATGTCAACCTTGGTTTTGAGAATCTCTCCCGGAGTTTGAGAGATTTGGACGTGAAAGGGTACCAGTCTTGTCGGGGATTGGGAACCCTTCGCCAGAATGTCCAAAGTTTCAGCGGGATTTCCAAAATGTTGAAAGGAACTCGAAACATGTCAACCTTGGTTTTGAGAATCTCTCCCGGAGTTTGAGAGATTTGGACGTGAAAGGGTACCAATCTTGTCGGGGATTGGGAACCCTTCGCCAGAATGTCCAAAGTTTCAGCGGGATTTCCGAAATGTTGAGAGGAACTCGAAACATGTCAACCTTGGTTTTGAGAATCTCTCCCGGAGTTTGAGAGATTTGGACGTGAAAGGGTACCAATCTTGTCGGGGATTGGGAACGCCTCGCGAGAATGCCAAAAGTTTCAGCGGGATTTTCAAAATGTTGAAAGGAACTCGAAACATGTCAACCTTGGTTTTGAGAATCTCTCCCGGAGTTTGAGAGATTTGGACGTGAAAGGGTACCAATCTTGTCGGGGATTGGGAACCCTTCGCGAGAATGTCCAAAGTTTCAGCGGGATTTCCAAAATGTTGAAAGGAACTCGAATCATGTCAACCTTGGTTTTGAGAATCTCTCCCGGAGTTTGAGAGATTTGGACGTGAAAGGGTACCAGTCTTGTCGGGGATTGGGAACGCTTCGCGAGAATGTCCAAAGTTTCAGCGGGATTTCCAAAATGTTGAAAGGAACTCGAACCATGTCAACCTTGGTTTTGAGAATCTCTCCCGGAGTTTGAGAGATTTGGACGTGAAAGGGTACCAGTCTTGTCGGGGATTGGGAACCCTTCGCCAGAATGTCCAAAGTTTCAGCGGGATTTCCAAAATGTTGAAAGGAACTCGAAACATGTCAACCTTGGTTTTGAGAATCTCTCCCGGAGTTTGAGAGATTTGGACGTGAAAGGGTACCAATCTTGTCGGGGATTGGGAACCCTTTGCCAGAATGTCCAAAGTTTCAGCGGGGTTTCCAAAATGTTGAAAGTAACTCGAAACATGTCAACCTTGGTTTTGAGAATCTCTCCCGGAGTTTGAGAGATTTGGACGTGAAAGGGTACCAATCTTGTCGGGGATTGGGAACGCCTCGCGAAAATGCCAAAAGTTTCAGCGGGATTTTCAAAATGTTGAAAGGAACTCGAAACATGTCAACCTTGGTTTTGAGAATCTCTCCCGGAGTTTGAGAGATTTGGACGTGAAAGGGTACCAATCTTGTCGGGGATTGGGAACCCTTCGCGAGAATGTCCAAAGTTTCAGCGGGATTTCCAAAATGTTGAAAGGAACTCGAATCATGTCAACCTTGGTTTTGAGAATCTCTCCCGGAGTTTGAGAGATTTGGACGTGAAAGGGTACCAGTCTTGTCGGGGATTGGGAACCCTTCGCCAGAATGTCCAAAATTTCAGCGGGATTTCCAAAATGTTGAAAGGAACTCGAAACATGTCAACCTTGGTTTTGAGAATCTCTCCCGGAGTTTGAGAGATTTGGACGTGAAAGGGTACCAATCTTGTCGGGGATTGGGAACCCTTTGCCAGAATGTCCAAAGTTTCAGCGGGGCTTCCAAAATGTTGAAAGGAACTCGAAACATGTCAACCTTGGTTTTGAGAATCTCTCCCGGAGTTTGAGAGATTTGGACGTGAAAGGGTACCAATCTTGTCGGGGATTGGGAACGCCTCGCGAGAATGTCCAAAGTTTCAGCGGGATTTCCAAAATGTTGAAAGGAACTCGAATCATGTCAACCTTGGTTTTGAGAATCTCTCCCGGAGTTTGAGAGATTTGGACGTGAAAGGGTACCAGTCTTGTCGGGGATTGGGAACCCTTCGCCAGAATGTCCAAAGTTTCAGCGGGATTTCCAAAATGTTGAGAGGAACTCGAAACATGTCAACCTTGGTTTTGAGAATCTCTCCCGGAGTTTGAGAGATTTGGACGTGAAAGGGTACCAACCTTGTCGGGGATCGGGAACCCTTCGCGAGAATGTCCAAAGTTTCAGGGGGGTTTCCAAAATGTTGAAAGGAACTCGAAAGATGTCAACCTCGGTTTTGAGAATCTCTCCCGGAGTTTGAGAGATTTGGACGTGAAAGGTTACCAATCTTGTCGGGGATTCGGAACGCCTCGCGAGAATGCCAAAAGTTTCAGCGGGATTTTCAAAATGTTGAAAGGAACTCGAAACATGTCAACCTTGGTTTTGAGAATCTCTCCCGGAGTTTGAGAGATTTGGACGTGAAAGGGTAACAATCTTGTCAGGGATTGGGAACCCTTCGCGAGAATGTCCAAAGTTTCAGCGGGATTTCCAAAATGTTGAGAGGAACTCGAAACATGTCAACCTTGGTTTTGAGAATCTCTCCCGGAGTTTGAGAGATTTGGACGTGAAAGGGTACCAATCTTGTCGGGGATTGGGAACCCTTCGCGACAATGTCCAAAGTTTCAGCGGGATTTCTAAAATGTTGAAAGGAACTCGAAACATGTCAACCTTGGTTTTGAGAATCTCTCCCGGAGTTTGAGAGATTTGGACGTGAAAGGGTACCAGTCTTGTCGGGGATTGGGAACCCTTCGCGAGAATGTCCAAAGTTTCAGCGGGATTTCCAAAATGTTGAGAGGAACTCGAAACATGTCAACCTTGGTTTTGAGAATCTCTCCCGGAGTTTGAGAGATTTGGACGTGAAAGGGTACCAGTCTTGTCGGGGATTGGGAACCCTTCGCGAGAATGTCCAAAGTTTCAGTGGGATTTCCAAAATGTTGAAAGGAACTCGAAACATGTCAACCGTGGTTTTGAGAATCTCTCCCGGAGTTTGAGAGATTTGGACGTGAAAGGGTACCAATCTTGTCGGGGATTGGGAACCCTTTGACAGAATGTCCAAAGTTTCAGCGGGGTTTCCAAAATGTTGAAAGGAACTCGAAACATGTCAACCTTGGTTTTGAGAATCTCTCCCGGAGTTTGAGAGATTTGGACGTGAAAGGGTACCAATCTTGTCGGGGATTGGGAACGCCTCGCGAGAATGCCAAAAGTTTCAGCGGGATTTTCAAAATGTTGAAAGGAACTCGAAACATGTCAACCTTGGTTTTGAGAATCTCTCCCGGAGTTTGAGAGATTTGGACGTGAAAGGGTACCAATCTTGTCGGGGATTGGGAACCCTTCGCGAGAATGTCCAAAGTTTCAGCGGGATTTCCAAAATGTTGAAAGGAACTCGAATCATGTCAACCTTGGTTTTGAGAATCTCTCCCGGAGTTTGAGAGATTTGGACGTGAAAGGGTACCAGTCTTGTCGGGGATTGGGAACCCTTCGCCAGAATGTCCAAAGTTTCAGCGGGATTTCCAAAATGTTGAGAGGAACTCGAAACATGTCAACCTTGGTTTTGAGAATCTCTCCCGGAGTTTGAGAGATTTGGACGTGAAAGGGTACCAACCTTTCGGGGATTGGGAACCCTTTGCCAGAATGTCCAAAGTTTCAGCGTGGTTTCCAAAATGTTGAAAGGAACTCGAAACATGTCAACCTTGGTTTTGAGAATCTCTCCCGGAGTTTGAGAGATTTGGACGTGAAAGGGTACCAATCTTGTCGGGGATTGGGAACGCCTCGCGAGAATGCCCAAAGTTTCAGCGGGATTTTCAAAATGTTGAAAGGAACTCGAAACATGTCAACCTTGGTTTTGAGAATCTCTCCCGGAGTTTGAGAGATTTGGACGTGAAAGGGTACCAATCTTGTCGGGGATTGGGAACCCTTCGCGAGAATGTCCAAAGTTTCAGCGGGATTTCCAAAATGTTGAGAGGAACTCGAAACATGTCAACCTCGGTTTTGAGAATCTCTCCCGGAGTTTGAGAGATTTGGACGTGAAAGGGTACCAGTCTTGTCGGGGATTGGGAACCCTTCGCCAGAATGTCCAAAGTTTCAGCGGGATTTCCAAAATGTTGAAAGGAACTCGAAACATGTCAACCTTGGTTTTGAGAATCTCTCCCGGAGTTTGAGAGATTTGGACGTGAAAGGGTACCAATCTTGTCGGGGATTGGGAACCCTTCGCCAGAATGTCCAAAGTTTCAGCGGGATTTCCAAAATGTTGAAAGGAACTCGAAACATGTCAACCTTGGTTTTGAGAATCTCTCCCGGAGTTTGAGAGATTTGGACGTGAAAGGGTACCAATCTTGTCGGGGATTGGGAACGCCTCGCGAGAATGCCAAAAGTTTCAGCGGGATTTTCAAAATGTTGAAAGGAACTCGAAACATGTCAACCTTGGTTTTGAGAATCTCTCCCGGAGTTTGAGAGATTTGGACGTGAAAGGGTACCAGTCTTGTCGGGGATTGGGAACCCTTCGCGACAATGTCCAAAGTTTCAGCGGGATTTCCAAAATGTTGAGAGGAACTCGAACCATGTCCACCTTGGTTTTGAGAATCTCTCCCGGAGTTTGAGAGATTTGGACGTGAAAGGGTACCAATCTTGTCGGGGATTGGGAACCCTTTGCCAGAATGTCCAAAGTTTCAGCGGGGTTTCCAAAATGTTGAAAGGAACTCGAATCATGTCAACCTTGGTTTTGAGAATCTCTCCCGGAGTTTGAGAGATTTGGACGTGAAAGGGTACCAGTCTTGTCGGGGATTGGGAACCCTTCGCCAGAATGTCCAAAGTTTCAGCGGGATTTCCAAAATGTTGAAAGGAACTCGAAACATGTCAACCTTGGTTTTGAGAATCTCTCCCGGAGTTTGAGAGATTTTTACGTGAAAGGGTACCAACGTTGTCGGGGATTGGGAACCCTTTGCCAGAATGTCCAAAGTTTCAGCGTGGTTTCCAAAATGTTGAAAGGAACTCGAAACATGTCAACCTTGGTTTTGAGAATCTCTCCCGGAGTTTGAGAGATTTGGACGTGAAAGGGTACCAATCTTGTCGGGGATTGGGAACGCCTCGCGAGAATGCCCAAAGTTTCAGCGGGATTTTCAAAATGTTGAAAGGAACTCGAAACATGTCAACCTTGGTTTTGAGAATCTCTCCCGGAGTTTGAGAGATTTGGACGTGAAAGGGTACCAACGTTGTCGGGGATTGGGAACCCTTTGCCAGAATGTCCAAAGTTTCAGCGTGGTTTCCAACATGTTGAAAGGAACTCGAAACATGTCAACCTTGGTTTTGAGAATCTCTCCCGGAGTTTGAGAGATTTGGACGTGAAAGGGTACCAATCTTGTCGGGGATTGGGAACCCTTCGCGAGAATGTCCAAAGTTTCAGCGGGATTTCCAAAATGTTGAAAGGAACTCGAATCATGTCAACCTTGGTTTTGAGAATCTCTCCCGGAGTTTGAGAGATTTGGACGTGAAAGGGTACCAATCTTGTCGGGGATTGGGAACCCTTTGCCAGAATGTCCAAAGTTTCAGCGGGGTTTCCAAAATGTTGAAAGGAACTCGAAACATGTCAACCTTGGTTTTGAGAATCTCTCCCGGAGTTTGAGAGATTTGGACGTGAAAGGGTACCAATCTTGTCGGGGATTGGGAACGCCTCGCGAGAATGCCAAAAGTTTCAGCGGGATTTTCAAAATGTTGAAAGGAACTCGAAACATGTCAACCTTGGTTTTGAGAATCTCTCCCGGAGTTTGAGAGATTTGGACGTGAAAGGGTACCAATCTTGTCGGGGATTGGGAACCCTTCGCGAGAATGTCCAAAGTTTCAGCGGGATTTCCAAAATGTTGAAAGGAACTCGAATCATGTCAACCTTGGTTTTGAGAATCTCTCCCGGAGTTTGAGAGATTTGGACGTGAAAGGGTACCAGTCTTGTCGGGGATTGGGAACCCTTCGCCAGAATGTCCAAAGTTTCAGCGGGATTTCCAAAATGTTGAAAGGAACTCGAAACATGTCAACCTTGGTTTTGAGAATCTCTCCCGGAGTTTGAGAGATTTGGACGTGAAAGGGTACCAACCTTGTCGGGGATTGGGAACCCTTTGCCAGAATGTCCAAAGTTTCAGCGTGGTTTCCAAAATGTTGAAAGGAACTCGAAACATGTCAACCTTGGTTTTGAGAATCTCTCCCGGAGTTTGAGAGATTTGGACGTGAAAGGGTACCAATCTTGTCGGGGATTGGGAACGCCTCGCGAGAATGCCCAAAGTTTCAGCGGGATTTTCAAAATGTTGAAAGGAACTCGAAACATGTCAACCTTGGTTTTGAGAATCTCTCCCGGAGTTTGAGAGATTTGGACGTGAAAGGGTACCAATCTTGTCGGGGATTGGGAACCCTTCGCGAGAATGTCCAAAGTTTCAGCGGGATTTCCAAAATGTTGAGAGGAACTCGAAACATGTCAACCTCGGTTTTGAGAATCTCTCCCGGAGTTTGAGAGATTTGGACGTGAAAGGGTACCAGTCTTGTCGGGGATTGGGAACCCTTCGCCAGAATGTCCAAAGTTTCAGCGGGATTTCCAAAATGTTGAAAGGAACTCGAAACATGTCAACCTCGGTTTTGAGAATCTCTCCCGGAGTTTGAGAGATTTGGACGTGAAAGGGTACCAATATTGTCGGGGATTGGGAACCCTTCGCCAGAATGTCCAAAGTTTCAGCGGGATTTCCAAAATGTTGAGAGGAACTCGAAACATGTCAACCTTGGTTTTGAGAATCTCTCCCGGAGTTTGAGAGATTTGGACGTGAAAGGGTACCAATCTTGTCGGGGATTGGGAACGCCTCGCGAGAATGCCAAAAGTTTCAGCGGGATTTTCAAAATGTTGAAAGGAACTCGAAACATGTCAACCTTGGTTTTGAGAATCTCTCCCGGAGTTTGAGAGATTTGGACGTGAAAGGGTACCAATCTTGTCGGGGATTGGGAACCCTTCGCGAGAATGTCCAAAGTTTCAGCGGGATTTCCAAAATGTTGAAAGGAACTCGAAACATGTCAACCTTGGTTTTGAGAATCTCTCCCGGAGTTTGAGAGATTTGGACGTGAAAGGGTACCAATCTTGTCGGGGATTGGGAACCCTTCGCGAGAATGTCCAAAGTTTCAGCGGGATTTCCAAAATGTTGAAAGGAACTCGAATCATGTCAACCTTGGTTTTGAGAATCTCTCCCGGAGTTTGAGAGATTTGGACGTGAAAGGGTACCAGTCTTGTCGGGGATTGGGAACCCTTTGCCAGAATGTCCAAAATTTCAGCGGGATTTCCAAAATGTTGAAAGGAACTCGAAACATGTCAACCTTGGTTTTGAGAATCTCTCCCGGAGTTTGAGAGATTTGGACGTGAAAGGGTACCAATCTTGTCGGGGATTGGGAACCCTTTCCCAGAATGTCCAAAGTTTCAGCGGGGCTTCCAAAATGTTGAAAGGAACTCGAAACATGTCAACCTTGGTTTTGAGAATCTCTCCCGGAGTTTGAGAGATTTGGACGTGAAAGGGTACCAATCTTGTCGGGGATTGGGAACGCCTCGCGAGAATGCCAAAAGTTTCAGCGGGATTTTCAAAATGTTGAAAGGAACTCGAAACATGTCAACCTTGGTTTTGAGAATCTCTCCCGGAGTTTGAGAGATTTGGACTTGAAAGGGTACCAATCTTGTCGGGGATTGGGACCCTTTCGCGAGAATGTCCAAAGTTTCAGCGGGATTTCCAAAATGTTGAGAGGAACTCGAACCATGTCAACCTTGGTTTTGAGAATCTCTCCCGGAGTTTGAGAGATTTGGACGTGAAAGGGTACCAATCTTGTCGGGGATTGGGAACCCTTCGCGACAATGTCCAAAGTTTCAGCGGGATTTCCAAAATGTTGAAAGGAACTCGAAACATGTCAACCTTGGTTTTGAGAATCTCTCCCGGAGTTTGAGAGATTTGGACGTGAAAGGGTACCAGTCTTGTCGGGGATCGGGAACCCTTCGCGAGAATGTCTAAAGTTTCAGCGGATTTTCCAAAATGTTGAAAGGAACTCGAAACATGTCAACCTTGGTTTTGAGAATCTCTCCCGGAGTTTGAGAGATTTGGACGTGAAAGGGTACCAGTCTTGTCGGGGATTGGGAACCCTTCGCGAGAATGTCCAAAGTTTCAGCGGATTTTCCAAAATGTTGAAAGGAACTCGAAACATGTCAACCTTGGTTTTGAGAATCTCTCCCGGAGTTTGAGAGATTTGGACGTGAAAGGGTACCAATCTTGTCGGGGATTGGGAACGCTTCGCGAGAATGTCCAAAGTTTCAGCGGGATTTCCAAAATGTTGAAAGGAACTCGAACCATGTCAACCTTGGTTTTGAGAATCTCTCCCGGAGTTTGAGAGATTTGGACGTGAAAGGGTACCAGTCTTGTCGGGGATTGGGCACCCTTCGCGAGAATGTCCAAAGTTTCAGCGGGATTTCCAAAATGTTGAAAGGAACTCGAAACATGTCAACCTTGGTTTTGAGAATCTCTCCCGGAGTTTGAGAGATTTGGACGTGAAAGGGTACCAATCTTGTCGGGGATTGGGAACCCTTTGCCAGAATGTCCAAAGTTTCAGCGGGGTTTCCAAAATGTTGAAAGGAACTCGAAACATGTCAACCTTGGTTTTGAGAATCTCTCCCGGAGTTTGAGAGATTTGGACGTGAAAGGGTACCAATCTTGTCGGGGATTGGGAACGCCTCGCGAGAATGCCAAAAGTTTCAGCGGGATTTTCAAAATGTTGAAAGGAACTCGAACCATGTCAACCTTGGTTTTGAGAATCTCTCCCGGAGTTTGAGAGATTTGGACGTGAAAGGGTACCAATCTTGTCGGGGATTGGGAACCCTTCGCGAGAATGTCCAAAGTTTCAGCGGGATTTCCAAAATGTTGAGAGGAACTCGAACCATGTCAACCTTGGTTTTGAGAATCTCTCCCGGAGTTTGAGAGATTTGGACGTGAAAGGGTACCAATCTTGTCGGGGATTGGGAACCCTTCGCGAGAATGTCCAAAGTTTCAGCGGGATTTCCAAAATGTTGAGAGGAACTCGAACCATGTCAACCTTGGTTTTGAGAATCTCTCCCGGAGTTTGAGAGATTTGGACGTGAAAGGGTACCAATCTTGTCGGGGATTGGGAACCCTTCGCGACAATGTCCAAAGTTTCAGCGGGATTTCCAAAATGTTGAAAGGAACTCGAAACATGTCAACCTTGGTTTTGAGAATCTCTCCCGGAGTTTGAGAGATTTGGACGTGAAAGGGTACCAATCTTGTCGGGGATCGGGAACCCTTCGCGAGAATGTCTAAAGTTTCAGCGGATTTTCCAAAATGTTGAAAGGAACTCGAAACATGTCAACCTTGGTTTTGAGAATCTCTCCCGGAGTTTGAGAGATTTGGACGTGAAAGGGTACCAATCTTGTCGGGGATCGGGAACCCTTCGCGAGAATGTCTAAAGTTTCAGCGGATTTTCCAAAATGTTGAAAGGAACTCGAAACATGTCAACCTTGGTTTTGAGAATCTCTCCCGGAGTTTGAGAGATTTGGACGTGAAAGGGTACCAATCTTGTCGGGGATTGGGAACGCCTCGCGAGAATGCCAAAAGTTTCAGCGGGATTTTCAAAATGTTGAAAGGAACTCGAAACATGTCAACCTTGGTTTTGAGAATCTCTCCCGGAGTTTGAGAGATTTGGACGTGAAAGGGTACCAATCTTGTCGGGGATTGGGAACCCTTCGCGAGAATGTCCAAAGTTTCAGCGGGATTTCCAAAATGTTGAAAGGAACTCGAAACATGTCAACCTTGGTTTTGAGAATCTCTCCCGGAGTTTGAGAGATTTGGACGTGAAAGGGTACCAATCTTGTCGGGGATTGGGAACCCTTCGCGAGAATGTCCAAAGTTTCAGCGGGATTTCCAAAATGTTGAAAGGAACTCGAATCATGTCAACCTTGGTTTTGAGAATCTCTCCCGGAGTTTGAGAGATTTGGACGTGAAAGGGTACCAGTCTTGTCGGGGATTGGGAACCCTTTGCCAGAATGTCCAAAATTTCAGCGGGATTTCCAAAATGTTGAAAGGAACTCGAAACATGTCAACCTTGGTTTTGAGAATCTCTCCCGGAGTTTGAGAGATTTGGACGTGAAAGGGTACCAATCTTGTCGGGGATTGGGAACCCTTTCCCAGAATGTCCAAAGTTTCAGCGGGGCTTCCAAAATGTTGAAAGGAACTCGAAACATGTCAACCTTGGTTTTGAGAATCTCTCCCGGAGTTTGAGAGATTTGGACGTGAAAGGGTACCAATCTTGTCGGGGATTGGGAACGCCTCGCGAGAATGCCAAAAGTTTCAGCGGGATTTTCAAAATGTTGAAAGGAACTCGAAACATGTCAACCTTGGTTTTGAGAATCTCTCCCGGAGTTTGAGAGATTTGGACTTGAAAGGGTACCAATCTTGTCGGGGATTGGGACCCTTTCGCGAGAATGTCCAAAGTTTCAGCGGGATTTCCAAAATGTTGAGAGGAACTCGAACCATGTCAACCTTGGTTTTGAGAATCTCTCCCGGAGTTTGAGAGATTTGGACGTGAAAGGGTACCAATCTTGTCGGGGATTGGGAACCCTTCGCGACAATGTCCAAAGTTTCAGCGGGATTTCCAAAATGTTGAAAGGAACTCGAACCATGTCAACCTTGGTTTTGAGAATCTCTCCCGGAGTTTGAGAGATTTGGACGTGAAAGGGTACCAGTCTTGTCGGGGATCGGGAACCCTTCGCGAGAATGTCTAAAGTTTCAGCGGATTTTCCAAAATGTTGAAAGGAACTCGAAACATGTCAACCTTGGTTTTGAGAATCTCTCCCGGAGTTTGAGAGATTTGGACGTGAAAGGGTACCAGTCTTGTCGGGGATTGGGAACCCTTCGCGAGAATGTCCAAAGTTTCAGCGGATTTTCCAAAATGTTGAAAGGAACTCGAAACATGTCAACCTTGGTTTTGAGAATCTCTCCCGGAGTTTGAGAGATTTGGACGTGAAAGGGTACCAATCTTGTCGGGGATTGGGAACGCTTCGCGAGAATGTCCAAAGTTTCAGCGGGATTTCCAAAATGTTGAAAGGAACTCGAACCATGTCAACCTTGGTTTTGAGAATCTCTCCCGGAGTTTGAGAGATTTGGACGTGAAAGGGTACCAGTCTTGTCGGGGATTGGGCACCCTTCGCCAGAATGTCCAAAGTTTCAGCGGGATTTCCAAAATGTTGAGAGGAACTCGAACCATGTCAACCTTGGTTTTGAGAATCTCTCCCGGAGTTTGAGAGATTTGGACGTGAAAGGGTACCAATCTTGTCGGGGATTGGGAACCCTTCGCGAGAATGTCCAAAGTTTCAGCGGGATTTCCAAAATGTTGAGAGGAACTCGAACCATGTCAACCTTGGTTTTGAGAATCTCTCCCGGAGTTTGAGAGATTTGGACGTGAAAGGGTACCAATCTTGTCGGGGATTGGGAACCCTTCGCGACAATGTCCAAAGTTTCAGCGGGATTTCCAAAATGTTGAAAGGAACTCGAAACATGTCAACCTTGGTTTTGAGAATCTCTCCCGGAGTTTGAGAGATTTGGACGTGAAAGGGTACCAATCTTGTCGGGGATCGGGAACCCTTCGCGAGAATGTCTAAAGTTTCAGCGGATTTTCCAAAATGTTGAAAGGAACTCGAAACATGTCAACCTTGGTTTTGAGAATCTCTCCCGGAGTTTGAGAGATTTGGACGTGAAAGGGTACCAGTCTTGTCGGGGATTGGGAACACTTCGCGAGAATGTCCAATGTTTCAGCGGGATTTCCAAAATGTTGAAAGGAACTCGAAACATGTCAACCTTGGTTTTGAGAATCTCTCCCGGAGTTTGAGAGATTTGGACGTGAAAGGGTACCAATCTTGTCGGGGATCGGGAACCCTTCGCGAGAATGTCCAAAGTTTCAGCGGGATTTCCAAAATGTTGAAAGGAACTCGAAACATGTCAACCTTGGTTTTGAGAATCTCTCCCGGAGTTTGAGAGATTTGGACGTGAAAGGGTACCAATCTTGTCGGGGATTGGGAACCCTTCGCGAGAATGTCCAAAGTTTCAGCGGGATTTCCAAAATGTTGAGAGGAACTCGAACCATGTCAACCTTGGTTTTGAGAATCTCTCCCGGAGTTTGAGAGATTTGGACGTGAAAGGGTACCAATCTTGTCGGGGATTGGGAACCCTTCGCGAGAATGTCCAAAGTTTCAGCGGGATTTCCAAAATGTTGAGAGGAACTCGAACCATGTCAACCTTGGTTTTGAGAATCTCTCCCGGAGTTTGAGAGATTTGGACGTGAAAGGGTACCAATCTTGTCGGGGATTGGGAACCCTTCGCGACAATGTCCAAAGTTTCAGCGGGATTTCCAAAATGTTGAAAGGAACTCGAAACATGTCAACCTTGGTTTTGAGAATCTCTCCCGGAGTTTGAGAGATTTGGACGTGAAAGGGTACCAATCTTGTCGGGGATCGGGAACCCTTCGCGAGAATGTCTAAAGTTTCAGCGGATTTTCCAAAATGTTGAAAGGAACTCGAAACATGTCAACCTTGGTTTTGAGAATCTCTCCCGGAGTTTGAGAGATTTGGACGTGAAAGGGTACCAGTCTTGTCGGGGATTGGGAACCCTTCGCGAGAATGTCCAATGTTTCAGCGGGATTTCCAAAATGTTGAAAGGAACTCGAAACATGTCAACCTTGGTTTTGAGAATCTCTCCCGGAGTTTGAGAGATTTGGACGTGAAAGGGTACCAATCTTGTCGGGGATCGGGAACCCTTCGCGAGAATGTCCAAAGTTTCAGGGGGGTTTCCAAAATGTTGAAAGGAACTCGAAAGATGTCAACCTCGGTTTTGAGAATCTCTCCCGGAGTTTGAGAGATTTGGACGTGAAAGGTTACCAATCTTGTCGGGGATTCGGAACGCCTCGCGAGAATGCCGAAAGTTTCAGCGGGATTTTCAAAATGTTGAAAGGAACTCGAACCATGTCAACCTTGGTTTTGAGAATCTCTCCCGGAGTTTGAGAGATTTGGACGTGAAAGGGTAACAATCTTGTCAGGGATTGGGAACCCTTCGCCAGAATGTCCAAAGTTTCAGCGGGATTTCCAAAATGTTGAGAGGAACTCGAAACATGTCAACCTTGGTTTTGAGAATCTCTCCCGGAGTTTGAGAGATTTGGACGTGAAAGGGTACCAATCTTGTCGGGGATTGGGAACCCTTCGCGAGAATGTCCAAAGTTTCAGCGGGATTTCCAAAATGTTGAAAGGAACTCGAAACATGTCAACCTTGGTTTTGAGAATCTCTCCCGGAGTTTGAGAGATTTGGACGTGAAAGGGTACCAGTCTTGTCGGGGATTGGGAACCCTTCGCCAGAATGTCCAAAGTTTCAGCGGATTTTCCAAAATGTTGAAAGGAACTCGAAACACGTCAACCTTGGTTTTGAGAATCTCTCCCGGAGTTTGAGAGATTTGGACGTGAAAGGGTACCAATCTTGTCGGGGATTGGGAACCCTTTGCCAGAATGTCCAAAGTTTCAGCGGGGTTTCCAAAATGTTGAAAGGAACTCGAAACATGTCAACCTTGGTTTTGAGAATCTCTCCCGGAGTTTGAGAGATTTGGACGTGAAAGGGTACCAATCTTGTCGGGGATTGGGAACGCCTCGCGAGAATGCCAAAAGTTTCAGCGGGATTTTTAAAATGTTGAAAGGAACTCGAAACATGTCAACCTTGGTTTTGAGAATCTCTCCCGGAGTTTGAGAGATTTGGACTTGAAAGGGTACCAATCTTGTCGGGGATTAGGAACCCTTTGCCAGAATGTCCAAAGTTTCAGCGGGGTTTCCAAAATGTTGAGAGGAACTCGAAACATGTCAACCTTGGTTTTGAGAATCTCTCCCGGAGTTTGAGAGATTTGGACGTGAAAGGGTACCAATCTTGTCGGGGATTGGGAACCCTTTGCCAGAATGTCCAAAGTTTCAGCGGGGCTTCCAAAATGTTGAGAGGAACTCGAACCATGTCAACCTTGGTTTTGAGAATCTCTCCCGGAGTTTGAGAGATTTGGACGTGAAAGGGTACCAATCTTGTCGGGGATTGGGAACCCTTCGCGACAATGTCCAAAGTTTCAGCGGGATTTCCAAAATGTTGAAAGGAACTCGAAACATGTCAACCTTGGTTTTGAGAATCTCTCCCGGAGTTTGAGAGATTTGGACGTGAAAGGGTACCAGTCTTGTCGGGGATCGGGAACCCTTCGCGAGAATGTCTAAAGTTTCAGCGGATTTTCCAAAATGTTGAAAGGAACTCGAAACATGTCAACCTTGGTTTTGAGAATCTCTCCCGGAGTTTGAGAGATTTGGACGTGAAAGGGTACCAATCTTGTCGGGGATTGGGAACGCCTCGCGAGAATGCCAAAAGTTTCAGCGGGATTTTCAAAATGTTGAAAGGAACTCGAACCATGTCAACCTTGGTTTTGAGAATCTCTCCCGGAGTTTGAGAGATTTGGACGTGAAAGGGTACCAATCTTGTCGGGGATTGGGAACCCTTCGCGAGAATGTCCAAAGTTTCAGCGGGATTTCCAAAATGTTGAGAGGAACTCGAACCATGTCAACCTTGGTTTTGAGAATCTCTCCCGGAGTTTGAGAGATTTGGACGTGAAAGGGTACCAATCTTGTCGGGGATTGGGAACCCTTCGCGAGAATGTCCAAAGTTTCAGCGGGATTTCCAAAATGTTGAGAGGAACTCGAACCATGTCAACCTTGGTTTTGAGAATCTCTCCCGGAGTTTGAGAGATTTGGACGTGAAAGGGTACCAATCTTGTCGGGGATTGGGAACCCTTCGCGACAATGTCCAAAGTTTCAGCGGGATTTCCAAAATGTTGAAAGGAACTCGAAACATGTCAACCTTGGTTTTGAGAATCTCTCCCGGAGTTTGAGAGATTTGGACGTGAAAGGGTACCAATCTTGTCGGGGATCGGGAACCCTTCGCGAGAATGTCTAAAGTTTCAGCGGATTTTCCAAAATGTTGAAAGGAACTCGAAACATGTCAACCTTGGTTTTGAGAATCTCTCCCGGAATTTGAGAGATTTGGACGTGAAAGGGTACCAGTCTTGTCGGGGATTGGGAACCCTTCGCGAGAATGTCCAATGTTTCAGCGGGATTTCCAAAATGTTGAAAGGAACTCGAAACATGTCAGCCTTGGTTTTGAGAATCTCTCCCGGAGTTTGAGAGATTTGGACGTGAAAGGGTACCAATCTTGTCGGGGATCGGGAACCCTTCGCGAGAATGTCCAAAGTTTCAGGGGGGTTTCCAAAATGTTGAAAGGAACTCGAAAGATGTCAACCTCGGTTTTGAGAATCTCTCCCGGAGTTTGAGAGATTTGGACGTGAAAGGTTACCAATCTTGTCGGGGATTCGGAACGCCTCGCGAGAATGCCAAAAGTTTCAGCGGGATTTTCAAAATGTTGAAAGGAACTCGAAACATGTCAACCTTGGTTTTGAGAATCTCTCCCGGAGTTTGAGAGATTTGGACGTGAAAGGGTAACAATCTTGTCAGGGATTGGGAACCCTTCGCCAGAATGTCCAAAGTTTCAGCGGGATTTCCAAAATGTTGAGAGGAACTCGAAACATGTCAACCTTGGTTTTGAGAATCTCTCCCGGAGTTTGAGAGATTTGGACGTGAAAGGGTACCAATCTTGTCGGGGATTGGGAACCCTTCGCGAGAATGTCCAAAGTTTCAGCGGGATTTCCAAAATGTTGAAAGGAACTCGAAACATGTCAACCTTGGTTTTGAGAATCTCTCCCGGAGTTTGAGAGATTTGGACGTGAAAGGGTACCAGTCTTGTCGGGGATTGGGAACCCTTCGCCAGAATGTCCAAAGTTTCAGCGGATTTTCCAAAATGTTGAAAGGAACTCGAAACATGTCAACCTTGGTTTTGAGAATCTCTCCCGGAGTTTGAGAGATTTGGACGTGAAAGGGTACCAATCTTGTCGGGGATTGGGAACCCTTTGCCAGAATGTCCAAAGTTTCAGCGGGGTTTCCAAAATGTTGAAAGGAACTCGAAACATGTCAACCTTGGTTTTGAGAATCTCTCCCGGAGTTTGAGAGATTTGGACGTGAAAGGGTACCAATCTTGTCGGGGATTGGGAACGCCTCGCGAGAATGCCAAAAGTTTCAGCGGGATTTTTAAAATGTTGAAAGGAACTCGAAACATGTCAACCTTGGTTTTGAGAATCTCTCCCGGAGTTTGAGAGATTTGGACGTGAAAGGGTACCAATCTTGTCGGGGATTAGGAACCCTTTGCCAGAATGTCCAAAGTTTCAGCGGGGTTTCCAAAATGTTGAGAGGAACTCGAAACATGTCAACCTTGGTTTTGAGAATCTCTCCCGGAGTTTGAGAGATTTGGACGTGAAAGGGTACCAATCTTGTCGGGGATTGGGAACCCTTCGCGAGAATGTCCAAAGTTTCAGCGGGATTTCCAAAATGTTGAGAGGAACTCGAACCATGTCAACCTTGGTTTTGAGAATCTCTCCCGGAGTTTGAGAGATTTGGACGTGAAAGGGTACCAATCTTGTCGGGGATTGGGAACCCTTCGCGACAATGTCCAAAGTTTCAGCGGGATTTCCAAAATGTTGAAAGGAACTCGAAACATGTCAACCTTGGTTTTGAGAATCTCTCCCGGAGTTTGAGAGATTTGGACGTGAAAGGGTACCAGTCTTGTCGGGGATCGGGAACCCTTCGCGAGAATGTCTAAAGTTTCAGCGGATTTTCCAAAATGTTGAAAGGAACTCGAAACATGTCAACCTTGGTTTTGAGAATCTCTCCCGGAGTTTGAGAGATTTGGACGTGAAAGGGTACCAGTCTTGTCGGGGATTGGGAACCCTTCGCGAGAATGTCCAATGTTTCAGCGGGATTTCCAAAATGTTGAAAGGAACTCGAACCATGTCAACCTAGGTTTTGAGAATCTCTCCCGGGGTTTGAGAGATTTGGACGTGAAAAGGGTACCAGTCTTGTCGGGGATTGGGAACCCTTCGCGAGAATGTCCAAAGTTTCAGCGGGATTTCCAAAATGTTGAAAGGAACTCGAACCATGTCAACCTTGGTTTTGAGAATCTCTCCCGGAGTTTGAGAGATTTGGACGTGAAAGGGTACCAATCTTGTCGGGGATTGGGAACGCCTTGCGAGAATGCCAAAAGTTTCAGCAGGATTTTCAAAATGTTGAAAGGAACTCGAAACATGTCAACCTTGGTTTTGAGAATCTCTCCCGGAGTTTGAGAGATTTGGACGTGAAAGGGTACCAATCTTGTCGGGGATTGGGAACGCCTCGCGAGAATTCCAAAAGTTTCAGCGGGATTTTCAAAATGTTGAAAGGAACTCGGAACATGTCAACCTTGGTTTTGAGAATCTCTCCCGGAGTTTGAGAGATTTGGACGTGAAAGGGTACCAGTCTTGTCGGGGATTGGGAACCCTTCGCCAGAATTTCCAATGTTTCAGAGGGATTTCCAAAATGTTGAAAGGAACTCGAAACATGTCAACCTTGGTTTTGAGAATCTCTCCCGGAGTTTGAGAGATTTGGAC
Source organism: Streptopelia decaocto (assembly GCF_964273445.1). Lineage (NCBI taxonomy): Eukaryota > Metazoa > Chordata > Aves > Columbiformes > Columbidae > Streptopelia > Streptopelia decaocto. The sequence goes on along the minus strand of NW_028116552.1, from coordinate 363,046 downwards.
GTGAAAGAATACAAATCTTGTCGGGGATTGGGAACCCTTCGCGAGAATGTCCAAAGTTTCAGAGGGGTTTCCAAAATGTTGAAAGGAACTCGAAACATGTCAAGCTTGGTTTTGAGAATCTCTCCCGGAGTTTGAGAGATTTGGACGTGAAAGGGTACCAGTCTTGTCGGGGATTGGGAACCCTTCGCCAGAATGTCCAAAGTTTCAGCGGGATTTCCAAAATGTTGAAAGGAACTCGAAACATGTCAACCTTGGTTTTGAGAATCTCTCCCGGAGTTTGAGAGATTTGGACGTGAAAGGGTACCAATCTTGTCGGGGATTGGGAACCCTTTGCCAGAATGTCCAAAGTTTCAGCGGGGTTTCCAAAATGTTGAAAGGAACTCGAAACATGTCAACCTTGGTTTTGAGAATCTCTCCCGGAGTTTGAGAGATTTGGACGTGAAAGGGTACCAATCTTGTCGGGGATCGGGAACCCTTCGCGAGAATGTCCAAAGTTTCAGGGGGGTTTCCAAAATGTTGAAAGGAACTCGAAAGATGTCAACCTCGGTTTTGAGAATCTCTCCCGGAGTTTGAGAGATTTGGACGTGAAAGGTTACCAATCTTGTCGGGGATTCGGAACGCCTCGCGAGAATGCCAAAAGTTTCAGCGGGATTTTCAAAATGTTGAAAGGAACTCGAAACATGTCAACCTTGGTTTTGAGAATCTCTCCCGGAGTTTGAGAGATTTGGACGTGAAAGGGTAACAATCTTGTCAGGGATTGGGAACCCTTCGCCAGAATGTCCAAAGTTTCAGCGGGATTTCCAAAATGTTGAGAGGAACTCGAAACATGTCAACCTTGGTTTTGAGAATCTCTCCCGGAGTTTGAGAGATTTGGACGTGAAAGGGTACCAGTCTTGTCGGGGATTGGGAACCCTTCGCCAGAATGTCCACAGTTTCAGCGGATTTTCCAAAATGTTGAAAGGAACTCGAAACATGTCAACCTTGGTTTTGAGAATCTCTCCCGGAGTTTGAGAGATTTGGACGTGAAAGGGTACCAGTCTTGTCGGGGATTGGGAACCCTTCGCGAGAATGTCCAAAGTTTCAGCGGGATTTCCAAAATGTTGAGAGGAACTCGAATCATGTCAACCTTGGTTTTGAGAATCTCTCCCGGAGTTTGAGAGATTTGGACGTGAAAGGGTACCAGTCTTGTCGGGGATTGGGAACCCTTCGCGAGAATGTCCAAAGTTTCAGTGGGATTTCCAAAATGTTGAAAGGAACTCGAAACATGTCAACCTTGGTTTTGAGAATCTCTCCCGGAGTTTGAGAGATTTGGACGTGAAAGGGTACCAATCTTGTCGGGGATTGGGAACGCCTCGCGAGAATGCCAAAAGTTTCAGCGGGATTTTCAAAATGTTGAAAGGAACTCGAAACATGTCAACCTTGGTTTTGAGAATCTCTCCCGGAGTTTGAGAGATTTGGACGTGAAAGGTTACCAGTCTTGTCGGGGATTGGGAACCCTTCGCCAGAATGTCCAAAGTTTCAGCGGGATTTCCAAAATGTTGAGAGGAACTCGAAACATGTCAACCTCGGTTTTGAGAATCTCTCCCGGAGTTTGAGAGATTTGGACGTGAAAGGGTACCAATCTTGTCGGGGATTGGGAACCCTTTGCGAGAATGTCCAAAGTTTCAGCGGGATTTCCAAAATGTTGAAAGGAACTCGAAACATGTCAACCTTGGTTTTGAGAATCTCTCCCGGAGTTTGAGAGATTTGGACGTGAAAGGGTACCAATCTTGTCGGGGATTGGGAACCCTTTGCCAGAATGTCCAAAGTTTCAGCGGGGTTTCCAAAATGTTGAAAGGAACTCGAAACATGTCAACCTTGGTTTTGAGAATCTCTCCCGGAGTTTGAGAGATTTGGACGTGAAAGGGTACCAATCTTGTCGGGGATCGGGAACCCTTCGCGAGAATGTCCAAAGTTTCAGGGGGGTTTCCAAAATGTTGAAAGGAACTCGAAAGATGTCAACCTCGGTTTTGAGAATCTCTCCCGGAGTTTGAGAGATTTGGACGTGAAAGGTTACCAATCTTGTCGGGGATTCGGAACGCCTCGCGAGAATGCCAAAAGTTTCAGCGGGATTTTCAAAATGTTGAAAGGAACTCGAAACATGTCAACCTTGGTTTTGAGAATCTCTCCCGGAGTTTGAGAGATTTGGACGTGAAAGGGTACCAGTCTTGTCGGGGATTGGGAACCCTTCGCCAGAATGTCCAAAGTTTCAGCGGGATTTCCAAAATGTTGAGAGGAACTCGAAACATGTCAACCTCGGTTTTGAGAATCTCTCCCGGAGTTTGAGAGATTTGGACGTGAAAGGGTACCAATCTTGTCGGGGATTGGGAACCCTTCGCGAGAATGTCCAAAGTTTCAGCGGGATTTCCAAAATGTTGAAAGGAACTCGAAACATGTCAACCTTGGTTTTGAGAATCTCTCCCGGAGTTTGAGAGATTTGGACGTGAAAGGGTACCAGTCTTGTCGGGGATCGGGAACCCTTCGCGAGAATGTCTAAAGTGTCAGCGGATTTTCCAAAATGTTGAAAGGAACTCGAAACATGTCAACCTTGGTTTTGAGAATCTCTCCCGGAGTTTGAGAGATTTGGACGTGAAAGGGTACCAGTCTTGTCGGGGATTGGGAACCCTTCGCGAGAATGTCCAAAGTTTCAGCGGGATTTCCAAAATGTTGTAAGGAACTCGAACCTTGTCAGCCTCGGTTTTGAGAATCTCTCCCGGAGTTTGAGAGATTTGGACGTGAAAGGGTACCAATCTTGTCGGGGATTGGGAACCCTTCGCGAGAATGTCCAAAGTTTCAGCAGGATTTCCAAAATGTTGAAAGGAACTCGAACCATGTCAACCTTGGTTTTGAGAATCTCTCCCGGAGTTTGAGAGATTTGGACGTGAAAGGGTACCAGTCTTGTCGGGGATTGGGAACCCTTCGCGAGAATGTCCAAAGTTTCAGCGGGATTTCCAAAATGTTGTAAGGAACTCGAACCATGTCAGCCTCGGTTTTGAGAATCTCTCCCGGAGTTTGAGAGATTTGGACGTGAAAGGGTACCAATCTTGTCGGGGATTGGGAACCCTTCGCGACAATGTCCAAAGTTTCAGCGGGATTTCCAAAATGTTGAAAGGAACTCGAACCATGTCAACCTTGGTTTTGAGAATCTCTCCCGGAGTTTGAGAGATTTGGACGTGAAAGGGTACCAGTCTTGTCGGGGATTGGGAACCCTTCGCCAGAATGTTCAAAGTTTCAGCGGGATTTCCAAAATGTTGATAGGAACTCGAAACATGTCAACCTTGGTTTTGAGAATCTCTCCCGGAGTTTGAGAGATTTGGACGTGAAAGGGTACCAATCTTGTCGGGGATTGGGAACGCCTCGCGAGAATGCCAAAAGTTTCAGCAGGATTTTCAAAATGTTGAAAGGAACTCGAAACATGTCAACCTTGGTTTTGAGAATCTCTCCCGGAGTTTGAGAGATTTGGACGTGAAAGGGTACCAATCTTGTCGGGGATTGGGAACCCTTCGCGACAATGTCCAAAGTTTCAGCGGGATTTCCAAAATGTTGAAAGGAACTCGAAACATGTCAACCTTGGTTTTGAGAATCTCTCCCGGAGTCTGAGAGATTTGGACTTGAAAGGGTACCAATCTTGTCGGGGATTGGGACCCTTTCGCGAGAATGTCCAAAGTTTCAGCGGGATTTCCAAAATGTTGAAAGGAACTCGAACCATGTCAACCTTGGTTTTGAGAATCTCTCCCGGAGTTTGAGAGATTTGGACGTGAAAGGGTACCAGTCTTGTCGGGGATTGGGAACCCTTCGCGAGAATGTCCAAAGTTTCAGAGGGGTTTCCAAAATGTTGAAAGGAACTCGAAACATGTCAAGCTTGGTTTTGAGAATCTCTCCCGGAGTTTGAGAGATTTGGACGTGAAAGGGTACCAGTCTTGTCGGGGATTGGGAACCCTTCGCCAGAATGTCCAAAGTTTCAGCGGGATTTCCAAAATGTTGAAAGGAACTCGAAACATGTCAACCTTGGTTTTGAGAATCTCTCCCGGAGTTTGAGAGATTTGGACGTGAAAGGGTACCAATCTTGTCGGGGATTGGGAACCCTTTGCCAGAATGTCCAAAGTTTCAGCGGGGTTTCCAAAATGTTGAAAGGAACTCGAAACATGTCAACCTTGGTTTTGAGAATCTCTCCCGGAGTTTGAGAGATTTGGACGTGAAAGGGTACCAATCTTGTCGGGGATCGGGAACCCTTCGCGAGAATGTCCAAAGTTTCAGGGGGGTTTCCAAAATGTTGAAAGGAACTCGAAAGATGTCAACCTCGGTTTTGAGAATCTCTCCCGGAGTTTGAGAGATTTGGACGTGAAAGGGTACCAATCTTGTCGGGGATTCGGAACGCCTCGCGAGAATGCCAAAAGTTTCAGCGGGATTTTCAAAATGTTGAAAGGAACTCGAAACATGTCAACCTTGGTTTTGAGAATCTCTCCCGGAGTTTGAGAGATTTGGACGTGAAAGGGTAACAATCTTGTCAGGGATTGGGAACCCTTCGCCAGAATGTCCAAAGTTTCAGCGGGATTTCCAAAATGTTGAGAGGAACTCGAAACATGTCAACCTTGGTTTTGAGAATCTCTCCCGGAGTTTGAGAGATTTGGACGTGAAAGGGTACCAGTCTTGTCGGGGATTGGGAACCCTTCGCCAGAATGTCCAAAGTTTCAGCGGATTTTCCAAAATGTTGAAAGGAACTCGAAACATGTCAACCTTGGTTTTGAGAATCTCTCCCGGAGTTTGAGAGATTTGGACGTGAAAGGGTACCAGTCTTGTCGGGGATTGGGAACCCTTCGCGAGAATGTCCAAAGTTTCAGCGGGATTTCCAAAATGTTGAGAGGAACTCGAATCATGTCAACCTTGGTTTTGAGAATCTCTCCCGGAGTTTGAGAGATTTGGACGTGAAAGGGTACCAGTCTTGTCGGGGATTGGGAACCCTTCGCGAGAATGTCCAAAGTTTCAGTGGGATTTCCAAAATGTTGAAAGGAACTCGAAACATGTCAACCTTGGTTTTGAGAATCTCTCCCGGAGTTTGAGAGATTTGGACGTGAAAGGGTACCAATCTTGTCGGGGATTGGGAACGCCTCGCGAGAATGCCAAAAGTTTCAGCGGGATTTTCAAAATGTTGAAAGGAACTCGAAACATGTCAACCTTGGTTTTGAGAATCTCTCCCGGAGTTTGAGAGATTTGGACGTGAAAGGTTACCAGTCTTGTCGGGGATTGGGAACCCTTCGCCAGAATGTCCAAAGTTTCAGCGGGATTTCCAAAATGTTGAGAGGAACTCGAAACATGTCAACCTCGGTTTTGAGAATCTCTCCCGGAGTTTGAGAGATTTGGACATGAAAGGGTACCAATCTTGTCGGGGATTGGGAACCCTTCGCGACAATGTCCAAAGTTTCAGCGGGATTTCCAAAATGTTGAAAGGAACTCGAAACATGTCAACCTTGGTTTTGAGAATCTCTCCCGGAGTTTGAGAGATTTGGACGTGAAAGGGTACCAGTCTTGTCGGGGATCGGGAACCCTTCGCGAGAATGTCTAAAGTGTCAGCAGATTTTCCAAAATGTTGAAAGGAACTCGAAACATGTCAACCTTGGTTTTGAGAATCTCTCCCGGAGTTTGAGAGATTTGGACGTGAAAGGGTACCAGTCTTGTCGGGGATTGGGAACCCTTCGCGAGAATGTCCAAAGTTTCAGCGGGATTTCCAAAATGTTGTAAGGATCTCGAACCTTGTCAGCCTCGGTTTTGAGAATCTCTCCCGGAGTTTGAGAGATTTGGACGTGAAAGGGTACCAATCTTGTCGGGGATTGGGAACCCTTCGCGAGAATGTCCAAAGTTTCAGCGGGATTTCCAAAATGTTGAAAGGAACTCGAACCATGTCAACCTTGGTTTTGAGAATCTCTCCCGGAGTTTGAGAGATTTGGACGTGAAAGGGTACCAGTCTTGTCGGGGATTGGGAACCCTTCGCGAGAATGTCCAAAGTTTCAGCGGGATTTCCAAAATGTTGTAAGGAACTCGAACCATGTCAGCCTCGGTTTTGAGAATCTCTCCCGGAGTTTGAGAGATTTGGACGTGAAAGGGTACCAATCTTGTCGGGGATTGGGAACCCTTCGCGACAATGTCCAAAGTTTCAGCGGGATTTCCAAAATGTTGAAAGGAACTCGAACCATGTCAACCTTGGTTTTGAGAATCTCTCCCGGAGTTTGAGAGATTTGGACGTGAAAGGGTACCAGTCTTGTCGGGGATTGGGAACCCTTCGCGAGAATGTCCAAAGTTTCAGCGGGATTTCCAAAATGTTGAAAGGAACTCGAACCATGTCAACCTTGGTTTTGAGAATCTCTCCCGGAGTTTGAGAGATTTGGACGTGAAAGGGTACCAGTCTTGTCGGGGATTGGGAACCCTTCGCCAGAATGTTCAAAGTTTCAGCGGGATTTCCAAAATGTTGATAGGAACTCGAAACATGTCAACCTTGGTTTTGAGAATCTCTCCCGGAGTTTGAGAGATTTGGACGTGAAAGGGTACCAATCTTGTCGGGGATTGGGAACGCCTCGCGAGAATGCCAAAAGTTTCAGCAGGATTTTCAAAATGTTGAAAGGAACTCGAAACATGTCAACCTTGGTTTTGAGAATCTCTCCCGGAGTTTGAGAGATTTGGACGTGAAAGGGTACCAATCTTGTCGGGGATTGGGAACGCCTCGCGAGAATGCCAAAAGTTTCAGCGGGATTTTCAAAATGTTGAAAGGAACTCGAAACATGTCAACCTTGGTTTTGAGAATCTCTCCCGGAGTTTGAGAGATTTGGACTTGAAAGGGTACCAATCTTGTCGGGGATTGGGACCCTTTCGCGAGAATGTCCAAAGTTTCAGCGGGATTTCCAAAATGTTGAAAGGAACTCGAACCATGTCAACCTTGGTTTTGAGAATCTCTCCCGGAGTTTGAGAGATTTGGACGTGAAAGAATACAAATCTTGTCGGGGATTGGGAACCCTTCGCGAGAATGTCCAAAGTTTCAGAGGGGTTTCCAAAATGTTGAAAGGAACTCGAAACATGTCAACCTTGGTTTTGAGAATCTCTCCCGGAGTTTGAGAGATTTGGACGTGAAAGGGTACCAGTCTTGTCGGGGATTGGGAACCCTTCGCGAGAATGTCCAAAGTTTCAGCGGGATTTCCAAAATGTTGAGAGGAACTCGAATCATGTCAACCTTGGTTTTGAGAATCTCTCCCGGAGTTTGAGAGATTTGGACGTGAAAGGGTACCAGTCTTGTCGGGGATTGGGAACCCTTCGCGAGAATGTCCAAAGTTTCAGTGGGATTTCCAAAATGTTGAAAGGAACTCGAAACATGTCAACCTTGGTTTTGAGAATCTCTCCCGGAGTTTGAGAGATTTGGACGTGAAAGGGTACCAATCTTGTCGGGGATTGGGAACGCCTCGCGAGAATGCCAAAAGTTTCAGCGGGATTTTCAAAATGTTGAAAGGAACTCGAAACATGTCAACCTTGGTTTTGAGAATCTCTCCCGGAGTTTGAGAGATTTGGACGTGAAAGGGTACCAGTCTTGTCGGGGATTGGGAACCCTTCGCCAGAATGTCCAAAGTTTCAGCGGGATTTCCAAAATGTTGAAAGGAACTCGAAACATGTCAACCTCGGTTTTGAGAATCTCTCCCGGAGTTTGAGAGATTTGGACGTGAAAGGGTACCAATCTTGTCGGGGATTGGGAACGCCTCGCGAGAATGCCAAAAGTTTCAGCAGGATTTTCAAAATGTTGAAAGGAACTCGAAACATGTCAACCTTGGTTTTGAGAATCTCTCCCGGAGTTTGAGAGATTTGGACGTGAAAGGGTACCAGTCTTGTCGGGGATCGGGAACCCTTCGCGAGAATGTCTAAAGTGTCAGCGGATTTTCCAAAATGTTGAAAGGAACTCGAAACATGTCAACCTTGGTTTTGAGAATCTCTCCCGGAGTTTGAGAGATTTGGACGTGAAAGGGTACCAGTCTTGTCGGGGATTGGGAACCCTTCGCGAGAATGTCCAAAGTTTCAGTGGGATTTCCAAAATGTTGTAAGGAACTCGAACCATGTCAGCCTCGGTTTTGAGAATCTCTCCCGGAGTTTGAGAGATTTGGACGTGAAAGGGTACCAATCTTGTCGGGGATTGGGAACCCTTCGCGAGAATGTCCAAAGTTTCAGCGGGATTTCCAAAATGTTGAAAGGAACTCGAAACATGTCAACCTTGGTTTTGAGAATCTCTCCCGGAGTTTGAGAGATTTGGACGTGAAAGGGTACCAATCTTGTCGGGGATTGGGAACCCTTTGCCAGAATGTCCAAAGTTTCAGCGGGGTTTCCAAAATGTTGAAAGGAACTCGAAACATGTCAACCTTGGTTTTGAGAATCTCTCCCGGAGTTTGAGAGATTTGGACGTGAAAGGGTACCAATCTTGTCGGGGATCGGGAACCCTTCGCGAGAATGTCCAAAGTTTCAGGGGGGTTTCCAAAATGTTGAAAGGAACTCGAAAGATGTCAACCTCGGTTTTGAGAATCTCTCCCGGAGTTTGAGAGATTTGGACGTGAAAGGTTACCAATCTTGTCGGGGATTCGGAACGCCTCGCGAGAATGCCAAAAGTTTCAGCGGGATTTTCAAAATGTTGAAAGGAACTCGAAACATGTCAACCTTGGTTTTGAGAATCTCTCCCGGAGTTTGAGAGATTTGGACGTGAAAGGGTAACAATCTTGTGGGGGATTGGGAACCCTTCGCCAGAATGTCCAAAGTTTCAGCGGGATTTCCAAAATGTTGAAAGGAACTCGAAACATGTCAACCTTGGTTTTGAGAATCTCTCCCGGAGTTTGAGAGATTTGGACGTGAAAGGGTACCAGTCTTGTCGGGGATTGGGAACCCTTCGCCAGAATGTCCAAAGTTTCAGCGGATTTTCCAAAATGTTGAAAGGAACTCGAAACATGTCAACCTTGGTTTTGAGAATCTCTCCCGGAGTTTGAGAGATTTGGACGTGAAAGGGTACCAGTCTTGTCGGGGATTGGGAACCCTTCGCGAGAATGTCCAAAGTTTCAGCGGGATTTCCAAAATGTTGAGAGGAACTCGAATCATGTCAACCTTGGTTTTGAGAATCTCTCCCGGAGTTTGAGAGATTTGGACGTGAAAGGGTACCAGTCTTGTCGGGGATTGGGAACCCTTCGCGAGAATGTCCAAAGTTTCAGTGGGATTTCCAAAATGTTGAAAGGAACTCGAAACATGTCAACCTTGGTTTTGAGAATCTCTCCCGGAGTTTGAGAGATTTGGACGTGAAAGGGTACCAATCTTGTCGGGGATTGGGAACGCCTCGCGAGAATGCCAAAAGTTTCAGCGGGATTTTCAAAATGTTGAAAGGAACTCGAAACATGTCAACCTTGGTTTTGAGAATCTCTCCCGGAGTTTGAGAGATTTGGACGTGAAAGGGTACCAGTCTTGTCGGGGATTGGGAACCCTTCGCCAGAATGTCCAAAGTTTCAGCGGGATTTCCAAAATGTTGTAAGGAACTCGAACCATGTCAGCCTCGGTTTTGAGAATCTCTCCCGGAGTTTGAGAGATTTGGACGTGAAAGGGTACCAATCTTGTCGGGGATTGGGAACGCCTCGCGAGAATGCCAAAAGTTTCAGCAGGATTTTCAAAATGTTGAAAGGAACTCGAAACATGTCAACCTTGGTTTTGAGAATCTCTCCCGGAGTTTGAGAGATTTGGACGTGAAAGGGTACCAGTCTTGTCGGGGATCGGGAACCCTTCGCGAGAATGTCTAAAGTGTCAGCGGATTTTCCAAAATGTTGAAAGGAACTCGAAACATGTCAACCTTGGTTTTGAGAATCTCTCCCGGAGTTTGAGAGATTTGGACGTGAAAGGGTACCAGTCTTGTCGGGGATTGGGAACCCTTCGCGAGAATGTCCAAAGTTTCAGCGGGATTTCCAAAATGTTGTAAGGAACTCGAACCATGTCAGCCTCGGTTTTGAGAATCTCTCCCGGAGTTTGAGAGATTTGGACGTGAAAGGGTACCAATCTTGTCGGGGATTGGGAACCCTTCGCGAGAATGTCCAAAGTTTCAGCGGGATTTCCAAAATGTTGAAAGGAACTCGAAACATGTCAACCTTGGTTTTGAGAATCTCTCCCGGAGTTTGAGAGATTTGGACTTGAAAGGGTACCAATCTTGTCGGGGATTGGGAACCCTTCGCCAGAATGTCCAAAGTTTCAGCGGGGTTTCCAAAATGTTGAAAGGAACTCGAAACATGTCAACCTTGGTTTTGAGAATCTCTCCCGGAGTTTGAGAGATTTGGACGTGAAAGGGTACCAATCTTGTCGGGGATCGGGAACCCTTCGCGAGAATGTCCAAAGTTTCAGGGGGGTTTCCAAAATGTTGAAAGGAACTCGAAAGATGTCAACCTCGGTTTTGAGAATCTCTCCCGGAGTTTGAGAGATTTGGACGTGAAAGGTTACCAATCTTGTCGGGGATTCGGAACGCCTCGCGAGAATGCCAAAAGTTTCAGCGGGATTTTCAAAATGTTGAAAGGAACTCGAAACATGTCAACCTTGGTTTTGAGAATCTCTCCCGGAGTTTGAGAGATTTGGACGTGAAAGGGTAACAATCTTGTGGGGGATTGGGAACCCTTCGCCAGAATGTCCAAAGTTTCAGCGGGATTTCCAAAATGTTGAAAGGAACTCGAAACATGTCAACCTTGGTTTTGAGAATCTCTCCCGGAGTTTGAGAGATTTGGACGTGAAAGGGTACCAGTCTTGTCGGGGATTGGGAACCCTTCGCCAGAATGTCCAAAGTTTCAGCGGATTTTCCAAAATGTTGAAAGGAACTCGAAACATGTCAACCTTGGTTTTGAGAATCTCTCCCGGAGTTTGAGAGATTTGGACGTGAAAGGGTACCAGTCTTGTCGGGGATTGGGAACCCTTCGCGAGAATGTCCAAAGTTTCAGCGGGATTTCCAAAATGTTGAGAGGAACTCGAATCATGTCAACCTTGGTTTTGAGAATCTCTCCCGGAGTTTGAGAGATTTGGACGTGAAAGGGTACCAGTCTTGTCGGGGATTGGGAACCCTTCGCGAGAATGTCCAAAGTTTCAGTGGGATTTCCAAAATGTTGAAAGGAACTCGAAACATGTCAACCTTGGTTTTGAGAATCTCTCCCGGAGTTTGAGAGATTTGGACGTGAAAGGGTACCAATCTTGTCGGGGATTGGGAACGCCTCGCGAGAATGCCAAAAGTTTCAGCGGGATTTTCAAAATGTTGAAAGGAACTCGAAACATGTCAACCTTGGTTTTGAGAATCTCTCCCGGAGTTTGAGAGATTTGGACGTGAAAGGGTACCAGTCTTGTCGGGGATCGGGAACCCTTCGCGAGAATGTCTAAAGTGTCAGCGGATTTTCCAAAATGTTGAAAGGAACTCGAAACATGTCAACCTTGGTTTTGAGAATCTCTCCCGGAGTTTGAGAGATTTGGACGTGAAAGGGTACCAGTCTTGTCGGGGATTGGGAACCCTTCGCGAGAATGTCCAAAGTTTCAGCGGGATTTCCAAAATGTTGTAAGGAACTCGAACCATGTCAGCCTCGGTTTTGAGAATCTCTCCCGGAGTTTGAGAGATTTGGACGTGAAAGGGTACCAATCTTGTCGGGGATTGGGAACCCTTCGCGAGAATGTCCAAAGTTTCAGCGGGATTTCCAAAATGTTGAAAGGAACTCGAACCATGTCAACCTTGGTTTTGAGAATCTCTCCCGGAGTTTGAGAGATTTGGACGTGAAAGGGTACCAGTCTTGTCGGGGATTGGGAACCCTTCGCGAGAATGTCCAAAGTTTCAGCGGGATTTCCAAAATGTTGTAAGGAACTCGAACCATGTCAGCCTCGGTTTTGAGAATCTCTCCCGGAGTTTGAGAGATTTGGACGTGAAAGGGTACCAATCTTGTCGGGGATTGGGAACCCTTCGCGAGAATGTCCAAAGTTTCAGCGGGATTTCCAAAATGTTGAAAGGAACTCGAACCATGTCAAACTTGGTTTTGAGAATCTCTCCCGGAGTTTGAGAGATTTGGACGTGAAAGGGTACCAATCTTGTCGGGGATTGGGAACCCTTCGCGACAATGTCCAAAGTTTCAGCGGGATTTCCAAAATGTTGAAAGGAACTCGAACCATGTCAACCTTGGTTTTGAGAATCTCTCCCGGAGTTTGAGAGATTTGGACGTGAAAGGGTACCAGTCTTGTCGGGGATTGGGAACCCTTCGCGAGAATGTCCAAAGTTTCAGCGGGATTTCCAAAATGTTGAAAGGAACTCGAACCATGTCAACCTTGGTTTTGAGAATCTCTCCCGGAGTTTGAGAGATTTGGACGTGAAAGGGTACCAGTCTTGTCGAGGATTGGGAACCCTTCGCCAGAATGTTCAAAGTTTCAGCGGGATTTCCAAAATGTTGAAAGGAACTCGAAACATGTCAACCTTGGTTTTGAGAATCTCTCCCGGAGTTTGAGAGATTTGGACGTGAAAGGGTACCAATCTTGTCGGGGATTGGGAACGCCTCGCGAGAATGCCAAAAGTTTCAGCAGGATTTTCAAAATGTTGAAAGGAACTCGAAACATGTCAACCTTGGTTTTGAGAATCTCTCCCGGAGTTTGAGAGATTTGGACGTGAAAGGGTACCAATCTTGTCGGGGATTGGGAACGCCTCGCGAGAATGCCAAAAGTTTCAGCGGGATTTTCAAAATGTTGAAAGGAACTCGAAACATGTCAACCTTGGTTTTGAGAATCTCTCCCGGAGTTTGAGAGATTTGGACTTGAAAGGGTACCAATCTTGTCGGGGATTGGGACCCTTTCGCGAGAATGTCCAAAGTTTCAGCGGGATTTCCAAAATGTTGAAAGGAACTCGAACCATGTCAACCTTGGTTTTGAGAATCTCTCCCGGAGTTTGAGAGATTTGGACGTGAAAGGGTACCAATCTTGTTGGGGATTGGGAACCCTTCGCGAGAATGTCTAAAGTTTCAGCGGATTTTCCAAAATGTTGAAAGGAACTCGAAACATGTCAACCTTGGTTTTGAGAATCTCTCCCGGAGTTTGAGAGATTTGGACGTGAAAGGGTACCAGTCTTGTCGGGGATTGGGAACCCTTCGCGAGAATGTCCAAAGTTTCAGCGGGATTTCCAAAATGTTGTAAGGAACTCGAACCATGTCAGCCTCGGTTTTGAGAATCTCTCCCGGAGTTTGAGAGATTTGGACGTGAAAGGGTACCAATCTTGTCGGGGATTGGGAACCCTTCGCGAGAATGTCCAAAGTTTCAGCGGGATTTCCAAAATGTTGAAAGGAACTCGAACTATGTCAAACTTGGTTTTGAGAATCTCTCCCGGAGTTTGAGAGATTTGCACGTGAAAGGGTACCAATCTTGTCGGGGATTGGGAACCCTTCGCGACAATGTCCAAAGCTTCAGCGGGGTTTCCAAAATGTTGAAAGGAACTCGAAACATGTCAACCTTGGTTTTGAGAATCTCTCCCGGAGTTTGAGAGATTTGGACGTGAAAGGGTACCAATCTTGTCGGGGATTGGGAACGCCTCGCGTGAATGCCAAAAGTTTCAGCAGGATTTTCAAAATGTTGAAAGGAACTCGAAACATGTCAACCTTGGTTTTGAGAATCTCTCCCGGAGTTTGAGAGATTTGCACGTGAAAGGGTACCAGTCTTGTCGGGGATTGGGAACCCTTCGCGAGAATGTCCAAAGTTTCAGCGGGATTTCCAAAATGTTGAAAGGAACTCGAACCATGTCAACCTTGGTTTTGAGAATCTCTCCCGGAGTTTGAGAGATTTGGACGTGAAAGGGTACCAATCTTGTCGGGGATTGGGAACGCCTCGCGAGAATGCCAAAAGTTTCAGCAGGATTTTCAAAATGTTGAAAGGAACTCGAAACATGTCAACCTTGGTTTTGAGAATCTCTCCCGGAGTTTGAGAGATTTGGACGTGAAAGGGTACCAATCTTGTCGGGGATTGGGAACCCTTCGCGAGAATGTCCAAAGTTTCAGCGGGATTTCCAAAATGTTGAGAGGAACTCGAAACATGTCAACCTTGGTTTTGAGAATCTCTCCCGGAGTTTGAGAGATTTGGACGTGAAAGGGTACCAATCTTGTCGGGGATTGGGAACCCTTCGCGAGAATGTCCAAAGTTTCAGCGGGATTTCCAAAATGTTGAAAGGAACTCGAAACATGTCAACCTTGGTTTTGAGAATCTCTCCCGGAGTTTGAGAGATTTGGACGTGAAAGGGTACCAGTCTTGTCGGGGATCGGGAACCCTTCGCTAGAATGTCTAAAGTGTCAGCGGATTTTCCAAAATGTTGAAAGGAACTCGAACCATGTCAACCTTGGTTTTGAGAATCTCTCCCGGAGTTTGAGAGATTTGGACGTGAAAGGGTACCAGTCTTGTCGGGGATTGGGAACCCTTCGCGAGAATGTCCAAAGTTTCAGCGGGATTTCCAAAATGTTGTAAGGAACTCGAACCATGTCAGCCTCGGTTTTGAGAATCTCTCCCGGAGTTTGAGAGATTTGGATGTGAAAGGGTACCAATCTTGTCGGGGATTGGGAACCCTTCGCGAGAATGTCCAAAGTTTCAGCGGGATTTCCAAAATCTTGAAAGGAACTCGAAACATGTCAACCTTGGTTTTGAGAATCTCTCCCGGAGTTTGAGAGATTTGCACGTGAAAGGGTACCAGTCTTGTCGGGGATTGGGAACCCTTCGCGAGAATGTCCAAAGTTTCAGCGGGATTTCCAAAATGTTGTAAGGAACTCGAACCATGTCAGCCTCGGTTTTGAGAATCTCTCCCGGAGTTTGAGAGATTTGGACGTGAAAGGGTACCAATCTTGTCGGGGATTGGGAACCCTTCGCGAGAATGTCCAAAGTTTCAGCGGGATTTCCAAAATGTTGAAAGGAACTCGAACCATGTCAACCTTGGTTTTGAGAATCTCTCCCGGAGTTTGAGAGATTTGGACGTGAAAGGGTACCAGTCTTGTCGGGGATTGGGAACCCTTCGCCAGAATGTCCAAAGTTTCAGCGGGATTTCCAAAATGTTGAAAGGAACTCGAAACATGTCAACCTTGGTTTTGAGAATCTCTCCCGGAGTTTGAGAGATTTGGACGTGAAAGGGTACCAGTCTTGTCGGGGATCGGGAACCCTTCGCGAGAATGTCTAAAGTTTCAGCGGATTTTCCAAAATGTTGAAAGGAACTCGAAACATGTCAACCTTGGTTTTGAGAATCTCTCCCGGAGTTTGAGAGATTTGGACGTGAAAGGGTACCAGTCTTGTCGGGGATTGGGAACCCTTCGCGAGAATGTCCAAAGTTTCAGCGGGATTTCCAAAATGTTGTAAGGAACTCGAACCATGTCAGCCTCGGTTTTGAGAATCTCTCCCGGAGTTTGAGAGATTTGGACGTGAAAGGGTACCAATCTTGTCGGGGATTGGGAACCCTTCGCGAGAATGTCCAAAGTTTCAGCGGGATTTCCAAAATGTTGAAAGGAACTCGAACCATGTCAAACTTGGTTTTGAGAATCTCTCCCGGAGTTTGAGAGATTTGCACGTGAAAGGGTACCAATCTTGTCGGGGATTGGGAACCCTTCGCGACAATGTCCAAAGTTTCAGCGGGATTTCCAAAATGTTGAAAGGAACTCGAACCATGTCAACCTTGGTTTTGAGAATCTCTCCCGGAGTTTGAGAGATTTGCACGTGAAAGGGTACCAGTCTTGTCGGGGATTGGGAACCCTTCGCGAGAATGTCCAAAGTTTCAGCGGGATTTCCAAAATGTTGAAAGGAACTCGAAACATGTCAACCTTGGTTTTGAGAATCTCTCCCGGAGTTTGAGAGATTTGGACGTGAAAGGGTACCAGTCTTGTCGGGGATTGGGAACCCTTCGCCAGAATGTCCAAAGTTTCAGCGGGATTTCCAAAATGTTGAAAGGAACTCGAAACATGTCAACCTTGGTTTTGAGAATCTCTCCCGGAGTTTGAGAGATTTGGACGTGAAAGAATACAAATCTTGTCGGGGATTGGGAACCCTTCGCGAGAATGTCCAAAGTTTCAGCGGGGTTTCCAAAATGTTGAAAGGAACTCGAAACATGTCAAGCTTGGTTTTGAGAATCTCTCCCGGAGTTTGAGAGATTTGGACGTGAAAGGGTACCAGTCTTGTCGGGGATTGGGAACCCTTCGCCAGAATGTCCAAAGTTTCAGCGGGATTTCCAAAATGTTGAAAGGAACTCGAAACATGTCAACCTTGGTTTTGAGAATCTCTCCCGGAGTTTGAGAGATTTGGACGTGAAAGGGTACCAATCTTGTCGGGGATTGGGAACCCTTTGTCAGAATGTCCAAAGTTTCAGCGGGGTTTCCAAAATGTTGAAAGGAACTCGAAACATGTCAACCTTGGTTTTGAGAATCTCTCCCGGAGTTTGAGAGATTTGGACGTGAAAGGGTACCAATCTTGTCGGGGATCGGGAACCCTTCGCGAGAATGTCCAAAGTTTCAGGGGGGTTTCCAAAATGTTGAAAGGAACTCGAAAGATGTCAACCTCGGTTTTGAGAATCTCTCCCGGAGTTTGAGAGATTTGGACGTGAAAGGTTACCAATCTTGTCGGGGATTCGGAACGCCTCGCGAGAATGCCAAAAGTTTCAGCGGGATTTTCAAAATGTTGAAAGGAACTCGAAACATGTCAACCTTGGTTTTGAGAATCTCTCCCGGAGTTTGAGAGATTTGGACGTGAAAGGGTAACAATCTTGTCAGGGATTGGGAACCCTTCGCGAGAATGTCCAAAGTTTCAGCGGGATTTCCAAAATGTTGAGAGGAACTCGAAACATGTCAACCTTGGTTTTGAGAATCTCTCCCGGAGTTTGAGAGATTTGGACGTGAAAGGGTACCAATCTTGTCGGGGATTGGGAACCCTTCGCGAGAATGTCCAAAGTTTCAGCGGGATTTCCAAAATGTTGAAAGGAACTCGAAACATGTCAACCTTGGTTTTGAGAATCTCTCCCGGAGTTTGAGAGATTTGGACGTGAAAGGGTACCAGTCTTGTCGGGGATCGGGAACCCTTCGCGAGAATGTCTAAAGTGTCAGCGGATTTTCCAAAATGTTGAAAGGAACTCGAAACATGTCAACCTTGGTTTTGAGAATCTCTCCCGGAGTTTGAGAGATTTGGACGTGAAAGGGTACCAGTCTTGTCGGGGATTGGGAACCCTTCGCGAGAATGTCCAAAGTTTCAGCGGGATTTCCAAAATGTTGTAAGGAACTCGAACCATGTCAGCCTCGGTTTTGAGAATCTCTCCCGGAGTTTGAGAGATTTGGACGTGAAAGGGTACCAATCTTGTCGGGGATTGGGAACCCTTCGCGAGAATGTCCAAAGTTTCAGCGGGATTTCCAAAATGTTGAAAGGAACTCGAACCATGTCAACCTTGGTTTTGAGAATCTCTCCCGGAGTTTGAGAGATTTGCACGTGAAAGGGTACCAGTCTTGTCGGGGATTGGGAACCCTTCGCGAGAATGTCCAAAGTTTCAGCGGGATTTCCAAAATGTTGTAAGGAACTCGAACCATGTCAGCCTCGGTTTTGAGAATCTCTCCCGGAGTTTGAGAGATTTGGACGTGAAAGGGTACCAATCTTGTCGGGGATTGGGAACCCTTCGCGAGAATGTCCAAAGTTTCAGCGGGATTTCCAAAATGTTGAAAGGAACTCGAACCATGTCAAACTTGGTTTTGAGAATCTCTCCCGGAGTTTGAGAGATTTGGACGTGAAAGGGTACCAATCTTGTCGGGGATTGGGAACCCTTCGCGACAATGTCCAAAGTTTCAGCGGGATTTCCAAAATGTTGAAAGGAACTCGAACCATGTCAACCTTGGTTTTGAGAATCTCTCCCGGAGTTTGAGAGATTTGGACGTGAAAGGGTACCAGTCTTGTCGGGGATTGGGAACCCTTCGCGAGAATGTCCAAAGTTTCAGCGGGATTTCCAAAATGTTGAAAGGAACTCGAACCATGTCAACCTTGGTTTTGAGAATCTCTCCCGGAGTTTGAGAGATTTGGACGTGAAAGGGTACCAGTCTTGTCGGGGATTGGGAACCCTTCGCCAGAATGTCCAAAGTTTCAGCGGGATTTCCAAAATGTTGAAAGGAACTCGAAACATGTCAACCTTGGTTTTGAGAATCTCTCCCGGAGTTTGAGAGATTTGGACGTGAAAGGGTACCAGTCTTGTCGGGGATCGGGAACCCTTCGCGAGAATGTCTAAAGTTTCAGCGGATTTTCCAAAATCTTGAGAGGAACTCGAAACATGTCAACCTTGGTTTTGAGAATCTCTCCCGGAGTTTGAGAGATTTGGACGTGAAAGGGTACCAATCTTGTCGGGGATTGGGAACCCTTCGCGAGAATGTCCAAAGTTTCAGCGGGATTTCCAAAATGTTGTAAGGAACTCGAAACATGTCAGCCTCGGTTTTGAGAATCTCTCCCGGAGTTTGAGAGATTTGGACGTGAAAGGGTACCAATCTTGTCGGGGATTGGGAACCCTTCGCGAGAATGTCCAAAGTTTCAGCGGGATTTCCAAAATGTTGAAAGGAACTCGAACCATGTCAAACTTGGTTTTGAGAATCTCTCCCGGAGTTTGAGAGATTTGCACGTGAAAGGGTACCAATCTTGTCGGGGATTGGGAACCCTTCGCGACAATGTCCAAAGCTTCAGCGGGATTTCCAAAATGTTGAAAGGAACTCGAAACATGTCAACCTTGGTTTTGAGAATCTCTCCCGGAGTTTGAGAGATTTGGACGTGAAAGGGTACCAATCTTGTCGGGGATTGGGAACCCTTCGCGACAATGTCCAAAGTTTCAGCGGGATTTCCAAAATGTTGAAAGGAACTCGAAACATGTCAACCTTGGTTTTGAGAATCTCTCCCGGAGTTTGAGAGATTTGCACGTGAAAGGGTACCAGTCTTGTTGGGGATTGGGAACCCTTCGCGAGAATGTCCAAAGTTTCAGCGGGATTTCCAAAATGTTGAAAGGAACTCGAACCATGTCAACCTTGGTTTTGAGAATCTCTCCCGGAGTTTGAGAGATTTGGACGTGAAAGGGTACCAATCTTGTCGGGGATTGGGAACGCCTCGCGAGAATGCCAAAAGTTTCAGCAGGATTTTCAAAATGTTGAAAGGAACTCGAAACATGTCAACCTTGGTTTTGAGAATCTCTCCCGGAGTTTGAGAGATTTGGACGTGAAAGGGTACCAATCTTGTCGGGGATTGGGAACGCCTCGCGAGAATGCCAAAAGTTTCAGCGGGATTTTCAAAATGTTGAAAGGAACTCGAAACATGTCAACCTTGGTTTTGAGAATCTCTCCCGGAGTTTGAGAGATTTGGACGTGAAAGGGTACCAGTCTTGTCGGGGATTGGGAACCCTTCGCCAGAATGTCCAATGTTTCAGAGGGATTTCCAAAATGTTGAAAGGAACTCGAATCATGTCAACCTTGGTTTTGAGAATCTCTCCCGGAGTTTGAGAGATTTGGACGTGAAAGAATACAAATCTTGTCGGGGATTGGGAACCCTTCGCGAGAATGTCCAAAGTTTCAGCGGGGTTTCCAAAATGTTGAAAGGAACTCGAAACATGTCAAGCTTGGTTTTGAGAATCTCTCCCGGAGTTTGAGAGATTTGGACGTGAAAGGGTACCAATCTTGTCGGGGATTGGGAACCCTTCGCGAGAATGTCCAAAGTTTCAGCGGGATTTCCAAAATGTTGAAAGGAACTCGAAACATGTCAACCTTGGTTTTGAGAATCTCTCCCGGAGTTTGAGAGATTTGGACGTGAAAGGGTACCAGTCTTGTCGGGGATCGGGAACCCTTCGCGAGAATGTCTAAAGTGTCAGCGGATTTTCCAAAATGTTGAAAGGAACTCGAAACATGTCAACCTTGGTTTTGAGAATCTCTCCCGGAGTTTGAGAGATTTGGACGTGAAAGGGTACCAGTCTTGTCGGGGATTGGGAACCCTTCGCGAGAATGTCCAAAGTTTCAGCGGGATTTCCAAAATGTTGTAAGGAACTCGAACCATGTCAGCCTCGGTTTTGAGAATCTCTCCCGGAGTTTGAGAGATTTGGACGTGAAAGGGTACCAATCTTGTCGGGGATTGGGAACCCTTCGCGAGAATGTCCAAAGTTTCAGCGGGATTTCCAAAATGTTGAAAGGAACTCGAACCATGTCAACCTTGGTTTTGAGAATCTCTCCCGGAGTTTGAGAGATTTGCACGTGAAAGGGTACCAGTCTTGTCGGGGATTGGGAACCCTTCGCGAGAATGTCCAAAGTTTCAGCGGGATTTCCAAAATGCTGTAAGGAACTCGAACCATGTCAGCCTCGGTTTTGAGAATCTCTCCCGGAGTTTGAGAGATTTGGACGTGAAAGGGTACCAATCTTGTCGGGGATTGGGAACCCTTCGCGAGAATGTCCAAAGTTTCAGCGGGATTTCCAAAATGTTGAAAGGAACTCGAACCATGTCAAACTTGGTTTTGAGAATCTCTCCCGGAGTTTGAGAGATTTGGACGTGAAAGGGTACCAATCTTGTCGGGGATTGGGAACCCTTCGCGACAATGTCCAAAGTTTCAGCGGGATTTCCAAAATGTTGAAAGGAACTCGAACCATGTCAACCTTGGTTTTGAGAATCTCTCCCGGAGTTTGAGAGATTTGGACGTGAAAGGGTACCAGTCTTGTCGGGGATTGGGAACCCTTCGCGAGAATGTCCAAAGTTTCAGCGGGATTTCCAAAATGTTGAAAGGAACTCGAACCATGTCAACCTTGGTTTTGAGAATCTCTCCCGGAGTTTGAGAGATTTGGACGTGAAAGGGTACCAGTCTTGTCGGGGATTGGGAACCCTTCGCCAGAATGTCCAAAGTTTCAGCGGGATTTCCAAAATGTTGAAAGGAACTCGAAACATGTCAACCTTGGTTTTGAGAATCTCTCCCGGAGTTTGAGAGATTTGGACGTGAAAGGGTACCAGTCTTGTCGGGGATCGGGAACCCTTCGCGAGAATGTCTAAAGTTTCAGCGGATTTTCCAAAATCTTGAGAGGAACTCGAAACATGTCAACCTTGGTTTTGAGAATCTCTCCCGGAGTTTGAGAGATTTGGACGTGAAAGGGTACCAGTCTTGTCGGGGATTGGGAACCCTTCGCGAGAATGTCCAAAGTTTCAGCGGGATTTCCAAAATGTTGTAAGGAACTCGAAACATGTCAGCCTCGGTTTTGAGAATCTCTCCCGGAGTTTGAGAGATTTGGACGTGAAAGGGTACCAATCTTGTCGGGGATTGGGAACCCTTCGCGAGAATGTCCAAAGTTTCAGCGGGATTTCCAAAATGTTGAAAGGAACTCGAACCATGTCAAACTTGGTTTTGAGAATCTCTCCCGGAGTTTGAGAGATTTGCACGTGAAAGGGTACCAATCTTGTCGGGGATTGGGAACCCTTCGCGACAATGTCCAAAGCTTCAGCGGGATTTCCAAAATGTTGAAAGGAACTCGAAACATGTCAACCTTGGTTTTGAGAATCTCTCCCGGAGTTTGAGAGATTTGGACGTGAAAGGGTACCAATCTTGTCGGGGATTGGGAACCCTTCGCGACAATGTCCAAAGTTTCAGCGGGATTTCCAAAATGTTGAAAGGAACTCGAAACATGTCAACCTTGGTTTTGAGAATCTCTCCCGGAGTTTGAGAGATTTGCACGTGAAAGGGTACCAGTCTTGTTGGGGATTGGGAACCCTTCGCGAGAATGTCCAAAGTTTCAGCGGGATTTCCAAAATGTTGAAAGGAACTCGAACCATGTCAACCTTGGTTTTGAGAATCTCTCCCGGAGTTTGAGAGATTTGGACGTGAAAGGGTACCAATCTTGTCGGGGATTGGGAACGCCTCGCGAGAATGCCAAAAGTTTCAGCAGGATTTTCAAAATGTTGAAAGGAACTCGAAACATGTCAACCTTGGTTTTGAGAATCTCTCCCGGAGTTTGAGAGATTTGGACGTGAAAGGGTACCAATCTTGTCGGGGATTGGGAACGCCTCGCGAGAATGCCAAAAGTTTCAGCGGGATTTTCAAAATGTTGAAAGGAACTCGAAACATGTCAACCTTGGTTTTGAGAATCTCTCCCGGAGTTTGAGAGATTTGGACGTGAAAGGGTACCAGTCTTGTCGGGGATTGGGAACCCTTCGCCAGAATGTCCAATGTTTCAGAGGGATTTCCAAAATGTTGAAAGGAACTCGAATCATGTCAACCTTGGTTTTGAGAATCTCTCCCGGAGTTTGAGAGATTTGGACGTGAAAGAATACAAATCTTGTCGGGGATTGGGAACCCTTCGCGAGAATGTCCAAAGTTTCAGCGGGGTTTCCAAAATGTTGAAAGGAACTCGAAACATGTCAAGCTTGGTTTTGAGAATCTCTCCCGGAGTTTGAGAGATTTGGACGTGAAAGGGTACCAGTCTTGTCGGGGATTGGGAACCCTTCGCCAGAATGTCCAAAGTTTCAGCGGGATTTCCAAAATGTTGAAAGGAACTCGAAACATGTCAACCTTGGTTTTGAGAATCTCTCCCGGAGTTTGAGAGATTTGGACGTGAAAGGGTACCAATCTTGTCGGGGATTGGGAACCCTTTGCCAGAATGTCCAAAGTTTCAGCGGGATTTCCAAAATGTTGAAAGGAACTCGAAACATGTCAACCTTGGTTTTGAGAATCTCTCCCGGAGTTTGAGAGATTTGGACGTGAAAGGGTACCAATCTTGTCGGGGATCGGGAACCCTTCGCGAGAATGTCCAAAGTTTCAGGGGGGTTTCCAAAATGTTGAAAGGAACTCGAAAGATGTCAACCTCGGTTTTGAGAATCTCTCCCGGAGTTTGAGAGATTTGGACGTGAAAGGTTACCAATCTTGCCGGGGATTCGGAACGCCTCGCGAGAATGCCAAAAGTTTCAGCAGGATTTTCAAAATGTTGAAAGGAACTCGAAACATGTCAACCTTGGTTTTGAGAATCTCTCCCGGAGTTTGAGAGATTTGGACGTGAAAGGGTAACAATCTTGTCAGGGATTGGGAACCCTTCGCGAGAATGTCCAAAGTTTCAGCGGGATTTCCAAAATGTTGAGAGGAACTCGAAACATGTCAACCTTGGTTTTGAGAATCTCTCCCGGAGTTTGAGAGATTTGGACGTGAAAGAATACAAATCTTGTCGGGGATTGGGAACCCTTCGCGAGAATGTCCAAAGTTTCAGCGGGATTTCCAAAATGTTGAAAGGAACTCGAAACATGTCAACCTTGGTTTTGAGAATCTCTCCCGGAGTTTGAGAGATTTGGACGTGAAAGGGTACCAGTCTTGTCGGGGATCGGGAACCCTTTGCGAGAATGTCCAAAGTTTCAGCGGGATTTCCAAAATGTTGAAAGGAACTCGAAACATGTCAACCTTGGTTTTGAGAATCTCTCCCGGAGTTTGAGAGATTTGGACGTGAAAGGGTACCAGTCTTGTCGGGGATTGGGAACCCTTCGCGAGAATGTCCAAAGTTTCAGCGGGATTTCCAAAATGTTGTAAGGAACTCGAACCATGTCAGCCTCGGTTTTGAGAATCTCTCCCGGAGTTTGAGAGATTTGGACGTGAAAGGGTACCAGTCTTGTCGGGGATTGGGAACCCTTCGCGAGAATGTCCAAAGTTTCAGCGGGATTTCCAAAATGTTGAAAGGAACTCGAACCATGTCAAACTTGGTTTTGAGAATCTCTCCCGGAGTTTGAGAGATTTGGACGTGAAAGGGTACCAATCTTGTCGGGGATTGGGAACCCTTCGCCAGAATGTCCAAAGTTTCAGCGGGATTTCCAAAATGTTGAAAGGAACTCGAACCATGTCAACCTTGGTTTTGAGAATCTCTCCCGGAGTTTGAGAGATTTGGACGTGAAAGGGTACCAGTCTTGTCGGGGATCGGGAACCCTTCGCGAGAATGTCTAAAGTGTCAGCGGATTTTCCAAAATGTTGAAAGGAACTCGAAACATGTCAACCTTGGTTTTGAGAATCTCTCCCGGAGTTTGAGAGATTTGGACGTGAAAGGGTACCAGTCTTGTCGGGGATTGGGAACCCTTCGCGAGAATGTCCAAAGTTTCAGCGGGATTTCCAAAATGTTGTAAGGAACTCGAACCATGTCAGCCTCGGTTTTGAGAATCTCTCCCGGAGTTTGAGAGATTTGGACGTGAAAGGGTACCAATCTTGTCGGGGATTGGGAACCCTTCGCGAGAATGTCCAAAGTTTCAGCGGGATTTCCAAAATGTTGAAAGGAACTCGAACCATGTCAACCTTGGTTTTGAGAATCTCTCCCGGAGTTTGAGAGATTTGGACGTGAAAGGGTACCAGTCTTGTCGGGGATTGGGAACCCTTCGCGAGAATGTCCAAAGTTTCAGCGGGATTTCCAAAATGTTGTAAGGAACTCGAACCATGTCAGCCTCGGTTTTGAGAATCTCTCCCGGAGTTTGAGATATTTGGACGTGAAAGGGTACCAATCTTGTCGGGGATTGGGAACCCTTCGCGAGAATGTCCAAAGTTTCAGCGGGATTTCCAAAATGTTGAAAGGAACTCGAACCATGTCAAACTTGGTTTTGAGAATCTCTCCCGGAGTTTGAGAGATTTGGACGTGAAAGGGTACCAATCTTGTCGGGGATTGGGAACCCTTCGCGACAATGTCCAAAGTTTCAGCGGGATTTCCAAAATGTTGAAAGGAACTCGAACCATGTCAACCTTGGTTTTGAGAATCTCTCCCGGAGTTTGAGAGATTTGGACGTGAAAGGGTACCAGTCTTGTCGGGGATTGGGAACCCTTCGCCAGAATGTCCAAAGTTTCAGTGGGATTTCCAAAATGTTGAAAGGAACTCGAACCATGTCAACCTTGGTTTTGAGAATCTCTCCCGGAGTTTGAGAGATTTGGACGTGAAAGGGTACCAGTCTTGTCGGGGATCGGGAACCCTTCGCGAGAATGTCTAAAGTGTCAGCGGATTTTCCAAAATGTTGAAAGGAACTCGAAACATGTCAACCTTGGTTTTGAGAATCTCTCCCGGAGTTTGAGAGATTTGGACGTGAAAGGGTACCAGTCTTGTCGGGGATTGGGAACCCTTCGCGAGAATGTCCAAAGTTTCAGCGGGATTTCCAAAATGTTGTAAGGAACTCGAACCATGTCAGCCTCGGTTTTGAGAATCTCTCCCGGAGTTTGAGAGATTTGGACGTGAAAGGGTACCAATCTTGTCGGGGATTGGGAACCCTTCGCGAGAATGTCCAAAGTTTCAGCGGGATTTCCAAAATGTTGAAAGGAACTCGAACCATGTCAACCTTGGTTTTGAGAATCTCTCCCGGAGTTTGAGAGATTTGGACGTGAAAGGGTACCAGTCTTGTCGGGGATTGGGAACCCTTCGCGAGAATGTCCAAAGTTTCAGCGGGATTTCCAAAATGTTGTAAGGAACTCGAACCATGTCAGCCTCGGTTTTGAGAATCTCTCCCGGAGTTTGAGATATTTGGACGTGAAAGGGTACCAGTCTTGTCGGGGATTGGGAACCCTTCGCGAGAATGTCCAAAGTTTCAGCGGGATTTCCAAAATGTTGAAAGGAACTCGAACCATGTCAAACTTGGTTTTGAGAATCTCTCCCGGAGTTTGAGAGATTTGGACGTGAAAGGGTACCAATCTTGTCGGGGATTGGGAACCCTTCGCGACAATGTCCAAAGTTTCAGCGGGATTTCCAAAATGTTGAAAGGAACTCGAACCATGTCAACCTTGGTTTTGAGAATCTCTCCCGGAGTTTGAGAGATTTGGACGTGAAAGGGTACCAGTCTTGACGGGGATTGGGAACCCTTCGCGAGAATGTCCAAAGTTTCAGCGGGATTTCCAAAATGTTGAAAGGAACTCGAACCATGTCAACCTTGGTTTTGAGAATCTCTCCCGGAGTTTGAGAGATTTGGACGTGAAAGGGTACCAGTCTTGTCGGGGATTGGGAACCCTTCGCCAGAATGTCCAAAGTTTCAGCGGGATTTCCAAAATGTTGAAAGGAACTCGAAACATGTCAACCTTGGTTTTGAGAATCTCTCCCGGAGTTTGAGAGATTTGGACGTGAAAGGGTACCAGTCTTGTCGGGGATCGGGAACCCTTCGCGAGAATGTCTAAAGTTTCAGCGGATTTTCCAAAATGTTGAGAGGAACTCGAAACATGTCAACCTTGGTTTTGAGAATCTCTCCCGGAGTTTGAGAGATTTGGACGTGAAAGGGTACCAGTCTTGTCGGGGATTGGGAACCCTTCGCGAGAATGTCCAAAGTTTCAGCGGGATTTCCAAAATGTTGTAAGGAACTCGAACCATGTCAGCCTCGGTTTTGAGAATCTCTCCCGGAGTTTGAGAGATTTGGACGTGAAAGGGTACCAATCTTGTCGGGGATTGGGAACCCTTCGCGAGAATGTCCAAAGTTTCAGCGGGATTTCCAAAATGTTGAAAGGAACTCGAACCATGTCAACCTTGGTTTTGAGAATCTCTCCCGGAGTTTGAGAGATTTGGACGTGAAAGGGTACCAATCTTGTCGGGGATTGGGAACCCTTCGCGACAATGTCCAAAGCTTCAGCGGGATTTCCAAAATGTTGAAAGGAACTCGAAACATGTCAACCTTGGTTTTGAGAATCTCTCCCGGAGTTTGAGAGATTTGGACGTGAAAGGGTACCAATCTTGTCGGGGATTGGGAACGCCTCGCGAGAATGCCAAAAGTTTCAGCAGGATTTTCAAAATGTTGAAAGGAACTCGAAACATGTCAACCTTGGTTTTGAGAATCTCTCCCGGAGTTTAAGAGATTTGGACGTGAAAGGGTACCAGTCTTGTTGGGGATTGGGAACCCTTCGCGAGAATGTCCAAAGTTTCAGCGGGATTTTCAAAATGTTGAAAGGAACTCGAACCATGTCAACCTTGGTTTTGAGAATCTCTCCCGGAGTTTGAGAGATTTGGACGTGAAAGGGTACCAATCTTGTCGGGGATTGGGAACGCCTCGCGAGAATGCCAAAAGTTTCAGCAGGATTTTCAAAATGTTGAAAGGAACTCGAAACATGTCAACCTTGGTTTTGAGAATCTCTCCCGGAGTTTGAGAGATTTGGACGTGAAAGGGTACCAATCTTGTCGGGGATTGGGAACGCCTCGCGAGAATGCCAAAAGTTTCAGCGGGATTTTCAAAATGTTGAAAGGAACTCGAAACATGTCAACCTTGGTTTTGAGAATCTCTCCCGGAGTTTGAGAGATTTGGACGTGAAAGGGTACCAGTCTTGTCGGGGATTGGGAACCCTTCGCCAGAATGTCCAATGTTTCAGAGGGATTTCCAAAATGTTGAAAGGAACTCGAATCATGTCAACCTTGGTTTTGAGAATCTCTCCCGGAGTTTGAGAGATTTGGACGTGAAAGAATACAAATCTTGTCGGGGATTGGGAACCCTTCGCGAGAATGTCCAAAGTTTCAGCGGGGTTTCCAAAATGTTGAAAGGAACTCGAAACATGTCAAGCTTGGTTTTGAGAATCTCTCCCGGAGTTTGAGAGATTTGGACGTGAAAGGGTACCAGTCTTGTCGGGGATTGGGAACCCTTCGCCAGAATGTCCAAAGTTTCAGCGGGATTTCCAAAATGTTGAAAGGAACTCGAAACATGTCAACCTTGGTTTTGAGAATCTCTCCCGGAGTTTGAGAGATTTGGACGTGAAAGGGTACCAATCTTGTCGGGGATTGGGAACCCTTTGCCAGAATGTCCAAAGTTTCAGCGGGATTTCCAAAATGTTGAAAGGAACTCGAAACATGTCAACCTTGGTTTTGAGAATCTCTCCCGGAGTTTGAGAGATTTGGACGTGAAAGGGTACCAATCTTGTCGGGGATCGGGAACCCTTCGCGAGAATGTCCAAAGTTTCAGCGGGGTTTCCAAAATGTTGAAAGGAACTCGAAAGATGTCAACCTCGGTTTTGAGAATCTCTCCCGGAGTTTGAGAGATTTGGACGTGAAAGGTTACCAATCTTGTCGGGGATTCGGAACGCCTCGCGAGAATGCCAAAAGTTTCAGCAGGATTTTCAAAATGTTGAAAGGAACTCGAAACATGTCAACCTTGGTTTTGAGAATCTCTCCCGGAGTTTGAGAGATTTGGACGTGAAAGGGTAACAATCTTGTCAGGGATTGGGAACCCTTCGCGAGAATGCCCAAAGTTTCAGCGGGATTTCCAAAATGTTGAGAGGAACTCGAAACATGTCAACCTTGGTTTTGAGAATCTCTCCCGGAGTTTGAGAGATTTGGACGTGAAAGGGTACCAATCTTGTCGGGGATTGGGAACCCTTCGCGAGAATGTCCAAAGTTTCAGCGGGATTTCCAAAATGTTGAAAGGAACTCGAAACATGTGAACCTTGGTTTTGAGAATCTCTCCCGGAGTTTGAGAGATTTGGACGTGAAAGGGTACCAGTCTTGTCGGGGATCGGGAACCCTTCGCGAGAATGTCTAAAGTGTCAGCGGATTTTCCAAAATGTTGAAAGGAACTCGAAACATGTCAACCTTGGTTTTGAGAATCTCTCCCGGAGTTTGAGAGATTTGGACGTGAAAGGGTACCAGTCTTGTCGGGGATTGGGAACGCTTCGCGAGAATGTCCAAAGTTTCAGCGGGATTTCCAAAATGTTGTAAGGAACTCGAACCATGTCAGCCTCGGTTTTGAGAATCTCTCCCGGAGTTTGAGAGATTTGGACGTGAAAGGGTACCAATCTTGTCGGGGATTGGGAACCCTTCGCGAGAATGTCCAAAGTTTCAGCGGGATTTCCAAAATGTTGAAAGGAACTCGAACCATGTCAACCTTGGTTTTGAGAAACTCTCCCGGAGTTTGAGGGATTTGGACGTGAAAGGGTACCAGTCTTGTCGGGGATTGGGAACCCTTCGCCAGAATGTCCAAAGTTTCAGCGGGATTTCCAAAATGTTGTAAGGAACTCGAACCATGTCAGCCTTGGTTTTGAGAATCTCTCCCGGAGTTTGAGAGATTTGGACGTGAAAGGGTACCAGTCTTGTCGGGGATTGGGAACCCTTCGCGAGAATGTCCAAAGTTTCAGCGGGATTTCCAAAATGTTGAAAGGAACTCGAACCATGTCAAACTTGGTTTTGAGAATCTCTCACGGAGTTTGAGAGATTTGGACGTGAAAGGGTACCAATCTTGTCGGGGATTGGGAACCCTTCGCGACAATGTCCAAAGTTTCAGCGGGATTTCCAAAATGTTGAAAGGAACTCGAACCATGTCAACCTTGGTTTTGAGAATCTCTCCCGGAGTTTGAGAGATTTGGACGTGAAAGGGTACCAGTCTTGTCGGGGATTGGGAACCCTTCGCGAGAATGTCTAAAGTGTCAGCGGATTTTCCAAAATGTTGAAAGGAACTCGAAACATGTCAACCTTGGTTTTGAGACTCTCTCCCGGAGTTTGAGAGATTTGGACGTGAAAGGGTACCAGTCTTGTCGGGGATTGGGAACCCTTCGCGAGAATGTCCAAAGTTTCAGCGGGATTTCCAAAATGTTGTAAGGAACTCGAACCATGTCAGCCTCGGTTTTGAGAATCTCTCCCGGAGTTTGAGAGATTTGGACGTGAAAGGGTACCAATCTTGTCGGGGATTGGGAACCCTTCGCGAGAATGTCCAAAGTTTCAGCGGGATTTCCAAAATGTTGAAAGGAACTCGAACCATGTCAACCTTGGTTTTGAGAATCTCTCCCGGAGTTTGAGAGATTTGGACGTGAAAGGGTACCAGTCTTGTCGGGGATTGGGAACCCTTCGCGAGAATGTCCAAAGTTTCAGCGGGATTTCCAAAATGTTGTAAGGAACTCGAACCATGTCAGCCTCGGTTTTGAGAATCTCTCCCGGAGTTTGAGATATTTGGACGTGAAAGGGTACCAATCTTGTCGGGGATTGGGAACGCCTCGCGAGAATGCCAAAAGTTTCAGCAGGATTTTCAAAATGTTGAAAGGAACTCGAAACATGTCAACCTTGGTTTTGAGAATCTCTCCCGGAGTTTGAGAGATTTGGACGTGAAAGGGTACCAATCTTGTCGGGGATTGGGAACGCCTCGCGAGAATGCCAAAAGTTTCAGCGGGATTTTCAAAATGTTGAAAGGAACTCGAAACATGTCAACCTTGGTTTTGAGAATCTCTCCCGGAGTTTGAGAGATTTGGACGTGAAAGGGTACCAGTCTTGTCGGGGATTGGGAACCCTTCGCCAGAATGTCCAATGTTTCAGAGGGATTTCCAAAATGTTGAAAGGAACTCGAATCATGTCAACCTTGGTTTTGAGAATCTCTCCCGGAGTTTGAGAGATTTGGACGTGAAAGAATACAAATCTTGTCGGGGATTGGGAACCCTTCGCGAGAATGTCCAAAGTTTCAGCGGGGTTTCCAAAATGTTGAAAGGAACTCGAAACATGTCAAGCTTGGTTTTGAGAATCTCTCCCGGAGTTTGAGAGATTTGGACGTGAAAGGGTACCAGTCTTGTCGGGGATTGGGAACCCTTCGCGAGAATGTCCAAAGTTTCAGCGGGATTTCCAAAATGTTGTAAGGAACTCGAACCATGTCAGCCTCGGTTTTGAGAATCTCTCCCGGAGTTTGAGAGATTTGGACGTGAAAGGGTACCAATCTTGTCGGGGATTGGGAACCCTTCGCGAGAATGTCCAAAGTTTCAGCGGGATTTCCAAAATGTTGAAAGGAACTCGAACCATGTCAACCTTGGTTTTGAGAAACTCTCCCGGAGTTTGAGGGATTTGGACGTGAAAGGGTACCAGTCTTGTCGGGGATTGGGAACCCTTCGCCAGAATGTCCAAAGTTTCAGCGGGATTTCCAAAATGTTGTAAGGAACTCGAACCATGTCAGCCTTGGTTTTGAGAATCTCTCCCGGAGTTTGAGAGATTTGGACGTGAAAGGGTACCAGTCTTGTCGGGGATTGGGAACCCTTCGCGAGAATGTCCAAAGTTTCAGCGGGATTTCCAAAATGTTGAAAGGAACTCGAACCATGTCAAACTTGGTTTTGAGAATCTCTCCCGGAGTTTGAGAGATTTGGACGTGAAAGGGTACCAATCTTGTCGGGGATTGGGAACGCCTCGCGAGAATGCCAAAAGTTTCAGCGGGATTTTCAAAATGTTGAAAGGAACTCGAAACATGTCAACCTTGGTTTTGAGAATCTCTCCCGGAGTTTGAGAGATTTGGACGTGAAAGGGTACCAGTCTTGTCGGGGATTGGGAACCCTTCGCCAGAATGTCCAATGTTTCAGAGGGATTTCCAAAATGTTGAAAGGAACTCGAATCATGTCAACCTTGGTTTTGAGAATCTCTCCCGGAGTTTGAGAGATTTGGACGTGAAAGAATACAAATCTTGTCGGGGATTGGGAACCCTTCGCGAGAATGTCCAAAGTTTCAGCGGGGTTTCCAAAATGTTGAAAGGAACTCGAAACATGTCAAGCTTGGTTTTGAGAATCTCTCCCGGAGTTTGAGAGATTTGGACGTGAAAGGGTACCAGTCTTGTCGGGGATTGGGAACCCTTCGCGAGAATGTCCAAAGTTTCAGCGGGATTTCCAAAATGTTGTAAGGAACTCGAACCATGTCAGCCTCGGTTTTGAGAATCTCTCCCGGAGTTTGAGAGATTTGGACGTGAAAGGGTACCAATCTTGTCGGGGATTGGGAACCCTTCGCGAGAATGTCCAAAGTTTCAGCGGGATTTCCAAAATGTTGAAAGGAACTCGAACCATGTCAACCTTGGTTTTGAGAAACTCTCCCGGAGTTTGAGGGATTTGGACGTGAAAGGGTACCAGTCTTGTCGGGGATTGGGAACCCTTCGCCAGAATGTCCAAAGTTTCAGCGGGATTTCCAAAATGTTGTAAGGAACTCGAACCATGTCAGCCTTGGTTTTGAGAATCTCTCCCGGAGTTTGAGAGATTTGGACGTGAAAGGGTACCAGTCTTGTCGGGGATTGGGAACCCTTCGCGAGAATGTCCAAAGTTTCAGCGGGATTTCCAAAATGTTGAAAGGAACTCGAACCATGTCAAACTTGGTTTTGAGAATCTCTCACGGAGTTTGAGAGATTTGGACGTGAAAGGGTACCAATCTTGTCGGGGATTGGGAACCCTTCGCGACAATGTCCAAAGTTTCAGCGGGATTTCCAAAATGTTGAAAGGAACTCGAACCATGTCAACCTTGGTTTTGAGAATCTCTCCCGGAGTTTGAGAGATTTGGACGTGAAAGGGTACCAGTCTTGTCGGGGATCGGGAACCCTTCGCGAGAATGTCTAAAGTGTCAGCGGATTTTCCAAAATGTTGAAAGGAACTCGAACCATGTCAACCTTGGTTTTGAGAATCTCTCCCGGAGTTTGAGAGATTTGGACGTGAAAGGGTACCAGTCTTGTCGGGGATTGGGAACCCTTCGCGAGAATGTCCAAAGTTTCAGCGGGATTTCCAAAATGTTGTAAGGAACTCGAACCATGTCAGCCTCGGTTTTGAGAATCTCTCCCGGAGTTTGAGAGATTTGGACGTGAAAGGGTACCAATCTTGTCGGGGATTGGGAACCCTTCGCGAGAATGTCCAAAGTTTCAGCGGGATTTCCAAAATGTTGAAAGGAACTCGAACCATGTCAACCTTGGTTTTGAGAATCTCTCCCGGAGTTTGAGAGATTTGGACGTGAAAGGGTACCAGTCTTGTCGGGGATTGGGAACCCTTCGCGAGAATGTCCAAAGTTTCAGCGGGATTTCCAAAATGTTGTAAGGAACTCGAACCATGTCAGCCTCGGTTTTGAGAATCTCTCCCGGAGTTTGAGATATTTGGACGTGAAAGGGTACCAATCTTGTCGGGGATTGGGAACGCCTCGCGAGAATGCCAAAAGTTTCAGCAGGATTTTCAAAATGTTGAAAGGAACTCGAAACATGTCAACCTTGGTTTTGAGAATCTCTCCCGGAGTTTGAGAGATTTGGACGTGAAAGGGTACCAATCTTGTCGGGGATTGGGAACGCCTCGCGAGAATGCCAAAAGTTTCAGCGGGATTTTCAAAATGTTGAAAGGAACTCGAAACATGTCAACCTTGGTTTTGAGAATCTCTCCCGGAGTTTGAGAGATTTGGACGTGAAAGGGTACCAGTCTTGTCGGGGATTGGGAACCCTTCGCCAGAATGTCCAATGTTTCAGAGGGATTTCCAAAATGTTGAAAGGAACTCGAATCATGTCAACCTTGGTTTTGAGAATCTCTCCCGGAGTTTGAGAGATTTGGACGTGAAAGAATACAAATCTTGTCGGGGATTGGGAACCCTTCGCGAGAATGTCCAAAGTTTCAGCGGGGTTTCCAAAATGTTGAAAGGAACTCGAAACATGTCAAGCTTGGTTTTGAGAATCTCTCCCGGAGTTTGAGAGATTTGGACGTGAAAGGGTACCAGTCTTGTCGGGGATTGGGAACCCTTCGCCAGAATGTCCAAAGTTTCAGCGGGATTTCCAAAATGTTGAAAGGAACTCGAAACATGTCAACCTTGGTTTTGAGAATCTCTCCGGGAGTTTGAGAGATTTGGACGTGAAAGGGTACCAATCTTGTCGGGGATTGGGAACCCTTTGCCAGAATGTCCAAAGTTTCAGCGGGATTTCCAAAATGTTGAAAGGAACTCGAAACATGTCAACCTTGGTTTTGAGAATCTCTCCCGGAGTTTGAGAGATTTGGACGTGAAAGGGTACCAATCTTGTCGGGGATCGGGAACCCTTCGCGAGAATGTCCAAAGTTTCAGGGGGGTTTCCAAAATGTTGAAAGGAACTCGAAAGATGTCAACCTCGGTTTTGAGAATCTCTCCCGGAGTTTGAGAGATTTGGACGTGAAAGGTTACCAATCTTGTCGGGGATTCGGAACGCCTCGCGAGAATGCCAAAAGTTTCAGCAGGATTTTCAAAATGTTGAAAGGAACTCGAAACATGTCAACCTTGGTTTTGAGAATCTCTCCCGGAGTTTGAGAGATTTGGACGTGAAAGGGTAACAATCTTGTCAGGGATTGGGAACCCTTCGCGAGAATGTCCAAAGTTTCAGCGGGATTTCCAAAATGTTGAGAGGAACTCGAAACATGTCAACCTTGGTTTTGAGAATCTCTCCCGGAGTTTGAGAGATTTGGACGTGAAAGGGTACCAATCTTGTCGGGGATTGGGAACCCTTCGCGACAATGTCCAAAGTTTCAGCGGGATTTCCAAAATGTTGAAAGGAACTCGAAACATGTGAACCTCGGTTTTGAGAATCTCTCCCGGAGTTTGAGAGATTTGGACGTGAAAGGGTACCAATCTTGTCGGGGATTGGGAACCCTTCGCGAGAATGTCCAAAGTTTCAGCGGGATTTCCAAAATGTTGAAAGGAACTCGAACCATGTCAACCTTGGTTTTGAGAATCTCTCCCGGAGTTTGAGAGATTTGGACGTGAAAGGGTACCAGTCTTGTCGGGGATTGGGAACCCTTCGCGAGAATGTCCAAAGTTTCAGCGGGATTTCCAAAATGTTGTAAGGAACTCGAACCATGTCAGCCTTGGTTTTGAGAATCTCTCCCGGAGTTTGAGAGATTTGGACGTGAAAGGGTACCAGTCTTGTCGGGGATTGGGAACCCTTCGCCAGAATGTCCAAAGTTTCAGCGGGATTTCCAAAATGTTGAAAGGAACTCGAAACATGTCAACCTTGGTTTTGAGAATCTCTCCCGGAGTTTGAGAGATTTGGACGTGAAAGGGTACCAATCTTGTCGGGGATTGGGAACCCTTTGCCAGAATGTCCAAAGTTTCAGCGGGATTTCCAAAATGTTGAAAGGAACTCGAAACATGTCAACCTTGGTTTTGAGAATCTCTCCCGGAGTTTGAGAGATTTGGACGTGAAAGGGTACCAATCTTGTCGGGGATCGGGAACCCTTCGCGAGAATGTCCAAAGTTTCAGGGGGGTTTCCAAAATGTTGAAAGGAACTCGAAAGATGTCAACCTCGGTTTTGAGAATCTCTCCCGGAGTTTGAGAGATTTGGACGTGAAAGGTTACCAATCTTGTCGGGGATTCGGAACGCCTCGCGAGAATGCCAAAAGTTTCAGCAGGATTTTCAAAATGTTGAAAGGAACTCGAAACATGTCAACCTTGGTTTTGAGAATCTCTCCCGGAGTTTGAGAGATTTGGACGTGAAAGGGTAACAATCTTGTCAGGGATTGGGAACCCTTCGCGAGAATGTCCAAAGTTTCAGCGGGATTTCCAAAATGTTGAGAGGAACTCGAAACATGTCAACCTTGGTTTTGAGAATCTCTCCCGGAGTTTGAGAGATTTGGACGTGAAAGGGTACCAATCTTGTCGGGGATTGGGAACCCTTCGCGAGAATGTCCAAAGTTTCAGCGGGATTTCCAAAATGTTGAAAGGAACTCGAAACATGTGAACCTTGGTTTTGAGAATCTCTCCCGGAGTTTGAGAGATTTGGACGTGAAAGGGTACCAGTCTTGTCGGGGATCGGGAACCCTTCGCGAGAATGTCTAAAGTGTCAGCGGATTTTCCAAAATGTTGAAAGGAACTCGAAACATGTCAACCTTGGTTTTGAGAATCTCTCCCGGAGTTTGAGAGATTTGGACGTGAAAGGGTACCAGTCTTGTCGGGGATTGGGAACCCTTCGCGAGAATGTCCAAAGTTTCAGCGGGATTTCCAAAATGTTGTAAGGAACTCGAACCATGTCAGCCTCGGTTTTGAGAATCTCTCCCGGAGTTTGAGAGATTTGGACGTGAAAGGGTACCAATCTTGTCGGGGATTGGGAACCCTTCGCGAGAATGTCCAAAGTTTCAGCGGGATTTCCAAAATGTTGAAAGGAACTCGAACCATGTCAACCTTGGTTTTGAGAATCTCTCCCGGAGTTTGAGAGATTTGGACGTGAAAGGGTACCAGTCTTGTCGGGGATTGGGAACCCTTCGCGAGAATGTCCAAAGTTTCAGCGGGATTTCCAAAATGTTGTAAGGAACTCGAACCATGTCAGCCTTGGTTTTGAGAATCTCTCCCGGAGTTTGAGAGATTTGGACGTGAAAGGGTACCAGTCTTGTCGGGGATTGGGAACCCTTCGCGAGAATGTCCAAAGTTTCAGCGGGATTTCCAAAATGTTGAAAGGAACTCGAACCATGTCAAACTTGGTTTTGAGAATCTCTCACGGAGTTTGAGAGATTTGGACGTGAAAGGGTACCAATCTTGTCGGGGATTGGGAACCCTTCGCGACAATGTCCAAAGTTTCAGCGGGATTTCCAAAATGTTGAAAGGAACTCGAACCATGTCAACCTTGGTTTTGAGAATCTCTCCCGGAGTTTGAGAGATTTGGACGTGAAAGGGTACCAGTCTTGTCGGGGATCGGGAACCCTTCGCGAGAATGTCTAAAGTGTCAGCGGATTTTCCAAAATGTTGAAAGGAACTCGAAACATGTCAACCTTGGTTTTGAGAATCTCTCCCGGAGTTTGAGAGATTTGGACGTGAAAGGGTACCAGTCTTGTCGGGGATTGGGAACCCTTCGCGAGAATGTCCAAAGTTTCAGCGGGATTTCCAAAATGTTGTAAGGAACTCGAACCATGTCAACCTTGGTTTTGAGAATCTCTCCCGGAGTTTGAGAGATTTGGACGTGAAAGGGTACCAATCTTGTCGGGGATTGGGAACCCTTCGCAAGAATGTCCAAAGTTTCAGCGGGATTTCCAAAATGTTGAGAGGAACTCGAACCATGTCAACCTTGGTTTTGAGAATCTCTCCCGGAGTTTGAGAGATTTGGACGTGAAAGGGTACCAGTCTTGTCGGGGATTGGGAACCCTTCGCGAGAATGTCCAAAGTTTCAGCGGGATTTCCAAAATGTTGTAAGGAACTCGAACCATGTCAGCCTCGGTTTTGAGAATCTCTCCCGGAGTTTGAGATATTTGGACGTGAAAGGGTACCAATCTTGTCGGGGATTGGGAACCCTTCGCGAGAATGTCCAAAGTTTCAGCGGGATTTCCAAAATGTTGAAAGGAACTCGAACCATGTCAAACTTGGTTTTGAGAATCTCTCCCGGAGTTTGAGAGATTTGGACGTGAAAGGGTACCAATCTTGTCGGGGATTGGGAACCCTTCGCGACAATTTCCAAAGTTTCAGCGGGATTTCCAAAATGTTGAAAGGAACTCGAACCATGTCAAACTTGGTTTTGAGAATCTCTCCCGGAGTTTGAGAGATTTGGACGTGAAAGAATACAAATCTTGTCGGGGATTGGGAACCCTTCGCGAGAATGTCCAAAGTTTCAGCGGGGTTTCCAAAATGTTGAAAGGAACTCGAAACATGTCAAGCTTGGTTTTGAGAATCTCTCCCGGAGTTTGAGAGATTTGGACGTGAAAGGGTACCAGTCTTGTCGGGGATTGGGAACCCTTCGCCAGAATGTCCAAAGTTTCAGCGGGATTTCCAAAATGTTGAAAGGAACTCGAAACATGTCAACCTTGGTTTTGAGAATCTCTCCCGGAGTTTGAGAGATTTGGACGTGAAAGGGTACCAATCTTGTCGGGGATTGGGAACCCTTTGCCAGAATGTCCAAAGTTTCAGCGGGATTTCCAAAATGTTGAAAGGAACTCGAAACATGTCAACCTTGGTTTTGAGAATCTCTCCCGGAGTTTGAGAGATTTGGACGTGAAAGGGTACCAATCTTGTCGGGGATCGGGAACCCTTCGCGAGAATGTCCAAAGTTTCAGGGGGGTTTCCAAAATGTTGAAAGGAACTCGAAAGATGTCAACCTCGGTTTTGAGAATCTCTCCCGGAGTTTGAGAGATTTGGACGTGAAAGGTTACCAATCTTGTCGGGGATTCGGAACGCCTCGCGAGAATGCCAAAAGTTTCAGCAGGATTTTCAAAATGTTGAAAGGAACTCGAAACATGTCAACCTTGGTTTTGAGAATCTCTCCCGGAGTTTGAGAGATTTGGACGTGAAAGGGTAACAATCTTGTCAGGGATTGGGAACCCTTCGCGAGAATGTCCAAAGTTTCAGCGGGATTTCCAAAATG
Source organism: Streptopelia decaocto (assembly GCF_964273445.1). NCBI lineage: Eukaryota > Metazoa > Chordata > Aves > Columbiformes > Columbidae > Streptopelia > Streptopelia decaocto. Next base: position 325,008 of record NW_028116552.1, on the reverse strand, counting down.
TTGAGAGGAACTCGAAACATGTCAACCTTGGTTTTGAGAATCTCTCCCGGAGTTTGAGAGATTTGGACGTGAAAGGGTACCAATCTTGTCGGGGATTGGGAACCCTTCGCGAGAATGTCCAAAGTTTCAGCGGGATTTCCAAAATGTTGAAAGGAACTCGAAACATGTGAACCTTGGTTTTGAGAATCTCTCCCGGAGTTTGAGAGATTTGGACGTGAAAGGGTACCAGTCTTGTCGGGGATCGGGAACCCTTCGCGAGAATGTCTAAAGTGTCAGCGGATTTTCCAAAATGTTGAAAGGAACTCGAAACATGTCAACCTTGGTTTTGAGAATCTCTCCCGGAGTTTGAGAGATTTGGACGTGAAAGGGTACCAGTCTTGTCGGGGATTGGGAACCCTTCGCGAGAATGTCCAAAGTTTCAGCGGGATTTCCAAAATGTTGTAAGGAACTCGAACCATGTCAGCCTCGGTTTTGAGAATCTCTCCCGGAGTTTGAGAGATTTGGACGTGAAAGGGTACCAATCTTGTCGGGGATTGGGAACCCTTCGCGAGAATGTCCAAAGTTTCAGCGGGATTTCCAAAATGTTGAAAGGAACTCGAACCATGTCAACCTTGGTTTTGAGAATCTCTCCCGGAGTTTGAGAGATTTGGACGTGAAAGGGTACCAGTCTTGTCGGGGATTGGGAACCCTTCGCGAGAATGTCCAAAGTTTCAGCGGGATTTCCAAAATGTTGTAAGGAACTCGAACCATGTCAGCCTTGGTTTTGAGAATCTCTCCCGGAGTTTGAGAGATTTGGACGTGAAAGGGTACCAGTCTTGTCGGGGATTGGGAACCCTTCGCGAGAATGTCCAAAGTTTCAGCGGGATTTCCAAAATGTTGAAAGGAACTCGAACCATGTCAAACTTGGTTTTGAGAATCTCTCACGGAGTTTGAGAGATTTGGACGTGAAAGGGTACCAATCTTGTCGGGGATTGGGAACCCTTCGCGACAATGTCCAAAGTTTCAGCGGGATTTCCAAAATGTTGAAAGGAACTCGAACCATGTCAACCTTGGTTTTGAGAATCTCTCCCGGAGTTTGAGAGATTTGGACGTGAAAGGGTACCAGTCTTGTCGGGGATCGGGAACCCTTCGCGAGAATGTCTAAAGTGTCAGCGGATTTTCCAAAATGTTGAAAGGAACTCGAAACATGTCAACCTTGGTTTTGAGAATCTCTCCCGGAGTTTGAGAGATTTGGACGTGAAAGGGTACCAGTCTTGTCGGGGATTGGGAACCCTTCGCGAGAATGTCCAAAGTTTCAGCGGGATTTCCAAAATGTTGTAAGGAACTCGAACCATGTCAGCCTCGGTTTTGAGAATCTCTCCGGGAGTTTGAGAGATTTGGACGTGAAAGGGTACCAATCTTGTCGGGGATTGGGAACCCTTCGCGAGAATGTCCAAAGTTTCAGCGGGATTTCCAAAATGTTGAGAGGAACTCGAACCATGTCAACCTTGGTTTTGAGAATCTCTCCCGGAGTTTGAGAGATTTGGACGTGAAAGGGTACCAGTCTTGTCGGGGATTGGGAACCCTTCGCGAGAATGTCCAAAGTTTCAGCGGGATTTCCAAAATGTTGTAAGGAACTCGAACCATGTCAGCCTCGGTTTTGAGAATCTCTCCCGGAGTTTGAGATATTTGGACGTGAAAGGGTACCAATCTTGTCGGGGATTGGGAACCCTTCGCGAGAATGTCCAAAGTTTCAGCGGGATTTCCAAAATGTTGAAAGGAACTCGAACCATGTCAAACTTGGTTTTGAGAATCTCTCCCGGAGTTTGAGAGATTTGGACGTGAAAGGGTACCAATCTTGTCGGGGATTGGGAACCCTTCGCGACAATTTCCAAAGTTTCAGCGGGATTTCCAAAATGTTGAAAGGAACTCGAACCATGTCAACGTTGGTTTTGAGAATCTCTCCCGGAGTTTGAGAGATTTGGACGTGAAAGGGTACCAGTCTTGTCGGGGATTGGGAACCCTTCGCGAGAATGTCCAAAGTTTCAGCGGGATTTCCAAAATGTTGAAAGGAACTCGAACCATGTCAACCTTGGTTTTGAGAATCTCTCCCGGAGTTTGAGAGATTTGGACGTGAAAGGGTACCAGTCTTGTCGGGGATTGGGAACCCTTCGCCAGAATGTCCAAAGTTTCAGCGGGATTTCCAAAATGTTGAAAGGAACTCGAAACATGTCAACCTTGGTTTTGAGAATCTCTCCCGGAGTTTGAGAGATTTGGACGTGAAAGGGTACCAGTCTTGTCGGGGATCGGGAACCCTTCGCGAGAATGTCTAAAGTTTCAGCGGATTTTCCAAAATGTTGAGAGGAACTCGAAACATGTCAACCTTGGTTTTGAGAATCTCTCCCGGAGTTTGAGAGATTTGGACGTGAAAGGGTACCAGTCTTGTCGGGGATTGGGAACCCTTCGCGAGAATGTCCAAAGTTTCAGCGGGATTTCCAAAATGTTGAAAGGAACTCGAACCATGTCAACCTTGGTTTTGAGAATCTCTCCCGGAGTTTGAGAGATTTGGACGTGAAAGGGTACCAGTCTTGTCGGGGATTGGGAACCCTTCGCCAGAATGTCCAAAGTTTCAGCGGGATTTCCAAAATGTTGAAAGGAACTCGAACCATGTCAACCTTGGTTTTGAGAATCTCTCCCGGAGTTTGAGAGATTTGGACGTGAAAGGGTACCAGTCTTGTCGGGGATTGGGAACCCTTCGCCAGAATGTCCAAAGTTTCAGCGGGATTTCCAAAATGTTGAAAGGAACTCGAAACATGTCAACCTTGGTTTTGAGAATCTCTCCCGGAGTTTGAGAGATTTGGACGTGAAAGGGTACCAGTCTTGTCGGGGATCGGGAACCCTTCGCGAGAATGTCTAAAGTTTCAGCGGATTTTCCAAAATGTTGAGAGGAACTCGAAACATGTCAACCTTGGTTTTGAGAATCTCTCCCGGAGTTTGAGAGATTTGGACGTGAAAGGGTACCAGTCTTGTCGGGGATTGGGAACCCTTCGCGAGAATGTCCAAAGTTTCAGCGGGATTTCCAAAATGTTGAAAGGAACTCGAACCATGTCAACCTTGGTTTTGAGAATCTCTCCCGGAGTTTGAGAGATTTGGACGTGAAAGGGTACCAGTCTTGTCGGGGATTGGGAACCCTTCGCCAGAATGTCCAAAGTTTCAGCGGGATTTCCAAAATGTTGAAAGGAACTCGAAACATGTCAACCTTGGTTTTGAGAATCTCTCCCGGAGTTTGAGAGATTTGGACGTGAAAGGGTACCAATCTTGTCGGGGATTGGGAACCCTTTGCCAGAATGTCCAAAGTTTCAGCGGGGTTTCCAAAATGTTGAAAGGAACTCGAAACATGTCAACCTTGGTTTTGAGAATCTCTCCCGGAGTTTGAGAGATTTGGACGTGAAAGGGTACCAATCTTGTCGGGGATCGGGAAGCCTTCGCGAGAATGTCCAAAGTTTCAGGGGGGTTTCCAAAATGTTGAAAGGAACTCGAAAGATGTCAACCTCGGTTTTGAGAATCTCTCCCGGAGTTTGAGAGATTTGGACGTGAAAGGTTACCAATCTTGTCGGGGATTCGGAACGCCTCGCGAGAATGCCAAAAGTTTCAGCGGGATTTTCAAAATGTTGAAAGGAACTCGAAACATGTCAACCTTGGTTTTGAGAATCTCTCCCGGAGTTTGAGAGATTTGGACGTGAAAGGGTACCAGTCTTGTCGGGGATCGGGAACCCTTCGCGAGAATGTCTAAAGTGTCAGCGGATTTTCCAAAATGTTGAAAGGAACTCGAAACATGTCAACCTTGGTTTTGAGAATCTCTCCCGGAGTTTGAGAGATTTGGACGTGAAAGGGTACCAGTCTTGTCGGGGATTGGGAACCCTTCGCGAGAATGTCCAAAGTTTCAGCGGGATTTCCAAAATGTTGTAAGGAACTCGAACCATGTCAGCCTCGGTTTTGAGAATCTCTCCCGGAGTTTGAGAGATTTGGACGTGAAAGGGTACCAATCTTGTCGGGGATTGGGAACCCTTCGCGAGAATGTCCAAAGTTTCAGCGGGATTTCCAAAATGTTGAAAGGAACTCGAACCATGTCAACCTTGGTTTTGAGAATCTCTCCCGGAGTTTGAGAGATTTGGACGTGAAAGGGTACCAGTCTTGTCGGGCATTGGGAACCCTTCGCGAGAATGTCCAAAGTTTCAGCGGGATTTCCAAAATGTTGAAAGGAACTCGAACCATGTCAACCTTGGTTTTGAGAATCTCTCCCGGAGTTTGAGAGATTTGGACGTGAAAGGGTACCAGTCTTGTCGGGGATTGGGAACCCTTCGCCAGAATGTCCAAAGTTTCAGCGGGATTTCCAAAATGTTGAAAGGAACTCGAAACATGTCAACCTTGGTTTTGAGAATCTCTCCCGGAGTTTGAGAGATTTGGACGTGAAAGGGTACCAGTCTTGTCGGGGATCGGGAACCCTTCGCGAGAATGTCTAAAGTTTCAGCGGATTTTCCAAAATGTTGAGAGGAACTCGAAACATGTCAACCTTGGTTTTGAGAATCTCTCCCGGAGTTTGAGAGATTTGGACGTGAAAGGGTACCAGTCTTGTCGGGGATTGGGAACCCTTCGCGAGAATGTCCAAAGTTTCAGCGGGATTTCCAAAATGTTGTAAGGAACTCGAACCATGTCAGCCTCGGTTTTGAGAATCTCTCCCGGAGTTTGAGAGATTTGGACGTGAAAGGGTACCAATCTTGTCGGGGATTGGGAACCCTTCGCGAGAATGTCCAAAGTTTCAGCGGGATTTCCAAAATGTTGAAAGGAACTCGAACCATGTCAACCTTGGTTTTGAGAATCTCTCCCGGAGTTTGAGAGATTTGGACGTGAAAGGGTACCAATCTTGTCGGGGATTGGGAACCCTTTCGCGAGAATGTCCAAAGTTTCAGCGGGATTTCCAAAATGTTGAAAGGAACTCGAAAGATGTCAACCTTGGTTTTGAGAATCTCTCCCGGAGTTTGAGAGATTTGCACGTGAAAGGGTACCAATCTTGTCGGGGATTGGGAACCCTTCGCGAGAATGTCTAAAGTTTCAGCGGATTTTCCAAAATGTTGAAAGGAACTCGAAACATGTCAACCTTGGTTTTGAGAATCTCTCCCGGAGTTTGAGAGATTTGGACGTGAAAGGGTACCAATCTTGTCGGGGATTGGGAACCCTTCGCCAGAATGTCCAAAGTTTCAGCGGGATTTCCAAAATGTTGAAAGGAACTCGAAACATGTCAACCTTGGTTTTGAGAATCTCTCCCGGAGTTTGAGAGATTTGGACGTGAAAGGGTACCAATCTTGTCGGGGATTGGGAACGCCTCGCGAGAATGCCAAAAGTTTCAGCGGGATTTTCAAAATGTTGAAAGGAACTCGAAACATGTCAACCTTGGTTTTGAGAATCTCTCCCGGAGTTTGAGAGATTTGGACGTGAAAGGGTACCAATCTTGTCGGGGATTGGGAACCCTTTGCCAGAATGTCCAAAGTTTCAGCGGGGTTTCCAAAATGTTGAAAGGAACTCGAAACATGTCAACCTTGGTTTTGAGAATCTCTCCCGGAGTTTGAGAGATTTGGACGTGAAAGGGTACCAATCCTGTCGGGGATCGGGAACCCTTCGCGAGAATGTCCAAAGTTTCAGGGGGGTTTCCAAAATGTTGAAAGGAACTCGAAAGATGTCAACCTCGGTTTTGAGAATCTCTCCCGGAGTTTGAGAGATTTGGACGTGAAAGGTTACCAATCTTGTCGGGGATTCGGAACGCCTCGCGAGAATGCCAAAAGTTTCAGCGGGATTTTCAAAATGTTGAAAGGAACTCGAAACATGTCAACCTTGGTTTTGAGAATCTCTCCCGGAGTTTGAGAGATTTGGACGTGAAAGGGTAACAATCTTGTCAGGGATTGGGAACCCTTCGCGAGAATGTCCAAAGTTTCAGCGGGATTTCCAAAATGTTGAGAGGAACTCGAAACATGTCAACCTTGGTTTTGAGAATCTCTCCCGGACTTTGAGAGATTTGGACGTGAAAGGGTACCAATCTTGTCGGGGATTGGGAACCCTTCGCGAGAATGTCCAAAGTTTCAGCGGGATTTCCAAAATGTTGAAAGGAACTCGAAACATGTCAACCTTGGTTTTGAGAATCTCTCCCGGAGTTTGAGAGATTTGGACGTGAAAGGGTACCAGTCTTGTCGGGGATCGGGAACCCTTCGCGACAATGTCTAAAGTGTCAGCGGATTTTCCAAAATGTTGAAAGGAACTCGAAACATGTCAACCTTGGTTTTGAGAATCTCTCCCGGAGTTTGAGAGATTTGGACGTGAAAGGGTACCAGTCTTGTCGGGGATTGGGAACCCTTCGCGAGAATGTCCAAAGTTTCAGCGGGATTTCCAAAATGTTGAAAGGAACTCGAACCATGTCAAACTTGGTTTTGAGAATCTCTCCCGGAGTTTGAGAGATTTGGACGTGAAAGGGTACCAATCTTGTCGGGGATTGGGAACCCTTCGCGACAATGTCCAAAGTTTCAGCGGGATTTCCAAAATGTTGAAAGGAACTCGAACCATGTCAACCTTGGTTTTGAGAATCTCTCCCGGAGTTTGAGAGATTTGGACGTGAAAGGGTACCAGTCTTGTCGGGGATTGGGAACCCTTCGCCAGAATGTCCAAAGTTTCAGCGGGATTTCCAAAATGTTGGAAGGAACTCGAACCATGTCAACCTTGGTTTTGAGAATCTCTCCCGGAGTTTGAGAGATTTGGACGTGAAAGGGTACCAGTCTTGTCGGGGATTGGGAACCCTTCGCCAGAATGTCCAAAGTTTCAGCGGGATTTCCAAAATGTTGAAAGGAACTCGAAACATGTCAACCTTGGTTTTGAGAATCTCTCCCGGAGTTTGAGAGATTTGGACGTGAAAGGGTACCAGTCTTGTCGGGGATCGGGAACCCTTCGCGAGAATGTCTAGAGTTTCAGCGGATTTTCCAAAATGTTGAGAGGAACTCGAAACATGTCAACCTTGGTTTTGAGAATCTCTCCCGGAGTTTGAGAGATTTGGACGTGAAAGGGTACCAGTCTTGTCGGGGATTGGGAACCCTTCGCGAGAATGTCCAAAGTTTCAGCGGGATTTCCAAAATGTTGAGAGGAACTCGAAACATGTCAACCTTGGTTTTGAGAATCTCTCCCGGACTTTGAGAGATTTGGACGTGAAAGGGTACCAATCTTGTCGGGGATTGGGAACCCTTCGCGAGAATGTCCAAAGTTTCAGCGGGATTTCCAAAATGTTGAAAGGAACTCGAAACATGTCAACCTTGGTTTTGAGAATCTCTCCCGGAGTTTGAGAGATTTGGACGTGAAAGGGTACCAGTCTTGTCGGGGATCGGGAACCCTTCGCGACAATGTCTAAAGTGTCAGCGGATTTTCCAAAATGTTGAAAGGAACTCGAAACATGTCAACCTTGGTTTTGAGAATCTCTCCCGGAGTTTGAGAGATTTGGACGTGAAAGGGTACCAGTCTTGTCGGGGATTGGGAACCCTTCGCGAGAATGCCCAAAGTTTCAGCGGGATTTCCAAAATGTTGAAAGGAACTCGAACCACGTCAACCTAGGTTTTGAGAATCTCTCCTCTGGGTTTGAGAGATTTGGACGTGAAAGGGTACCAGTCTTGTCGGGGATTGGGAACCCTTCGCGAGAGTGTCCAAAGTTTCAGCGGGATTTCCAAAATGTTGAAAGGAACTCGAAACATGTCAACCTTGGTTTTGAGAATCTCTCCCGGAGTTTGAGAGATTTGGACGTGAAAGGGTACCAGTCTTGTCGGGGATTGGGAACCCTTCGCGAGAATGTCCAAAGTTTCAGCGGGATTTCCAAAATGTTGAAAGGAACTCGAACCATGTCAAACTTGGTTTTGAGAATCTCTCCCGGAGTTTGAGAGATTTGGACGTGAAAGGGTACCAATCTTGTCGGGGATTGGGAACCCTTTCGCGAGAATGTCCAAAGTTTCAGCGGGATTTCCAAAATGTTGAAAGGAACTCGAAAGATGTCAACCTTGGTTTTGAGAATCTCTCCCGGAGTTTGAGAGATTTGCACGTGAAAGGGTACCAATCTTGTCGGGGATTGGGAACCCTTCGCGAGAATGTCTAAAGTTTCAGCGGATTTTCCAAAATGTTGAAAGGAACTCGAAACATGTCAACCTTGGTTTTGAGAATCTCTCCCGGAGTTTGAGAGATTTGGACGTGAAAGGGTACCAATCTTGTCGGGGATTGGGAACCCTTCGCCAGAATGTCCAAAGTTTCAGCGGGATTTCCAAAATGTTGAAAGGAACTCGAAACATGTCAACCTTGGTTTTGAGAATCTCTCCCGGAGTTTGAGAGATTTGGACGTGAAAGGGTACCAATCTTGTCGGGGATTGGGAACGCCTCGCGAGAATGCCCAAAGTTTCAGCGGGATTTTCAAAATGTTGAAAGGAACTCGAAACATGTCAACCTTGGTTTTGAGAATCTCTCCCGGAGTTTGAGAGATTTGGACGTGAAAGGGTACCAATCTTGTCGGGGATTGGGAACCCTTTGCCAGAATGTCCAAAGTTTCAGCGGGGTTTCCAAAATGTTGAAAGGAACTCGAAACATGTCAACCTTGGTTTTGAGAATCTCTCCCGGAGTTTGAGAGATTTGGACGTGAAAGGGTACCAATCCTGTCGGGGATCGGGAACCCTTCGCGAGAATGTCCAAAGTTTCAGGGGGGTTTCCAAAATGTTGAAAGGAACTCGAAAGATGTCAACCTCGGTTTTGAGAATCTCTCCCGGAGTTTGAGAGATTTGGACGTGAAAGGTTACCAATCTTGTCGGGGATTCGGAACGCCTCGCGAGAATGCCAAAAGTTTCAGCGGGATTTTCAAAATGTTGAAAGGAACTCGAAACATGTCAACCTTGGTTTTGAGAATCTCTCCCGGAGTTTGAGAGATTTGGACGTGAAAGGGTAACAATCTTGTCAGGGATTGGGAACCCTTCGCGAGAATGTCCAAAGTTTCAGCGGGATTTCCAAAATGTTGAGAGGAACTCGAAACATGTCAACCTTGGTTTTGAGAATCTCTCCCGGACTTTGAGAGATTTGGACGTGAAAGGGTACCAATCTTGTCGGGGATTGGGAACCCTTCGCGAGAATGTCCAAAGTTTCAGCGGGATTTCCAAAATGTTGAAAGGAACTCGAAACATGTCAACCTTGGTTTTGAGAATCTCTCCCGGAGTTTGAGAGATTTGGACGTGAAAGGGTACCAGTCTTGTCGGGGATCGGGAACCCTTCGCGACAATGTCTAAAGTGTCAGCGGATTTTCCAAAATGTTGAAAGGAACTCGAAACATGTCAACCTTGGTTTTGAGAATCTCTCCCGGAGTTTGAGAGATTTGCACGTGAAAGGGTACCAGTCTTGTCGGGGATTGGGAACCCTTCGCGAGAATGTCCAAAGTTTCAGCGGGATTTCCAAAATGTTGTAAGGAACTCGAACCATGTCAGCCTCGGTTTTGAGAATCTCTCCCGGAGTTTGAGAGATTTGGACGTGAAAGGGTACCAGTCTTGTCGGGGATCGGGAACCCTTCGCGACAATGTCTAAAGTGTCAGCGGATTTTCCAAAATGTTGAAAGGAACTCGAAACGTCAACCTTGGTTTTGAGAATCTCTCCCGGAGTTTGAGAGATTTGGACGTGAAAGGGTACCAGTCTTGTCGGGGATTGGGAACCCTTCGCCAGAATGTCCAAAGTTTCAGCGGGATTTCCAAAATGTTGTAAGGAACTCGAACCATGTCAGCCTCGGTTTTGAGAATCTCTCCCGGAGTTTGAGAGATTTGGACGTGAAAGGGTACCAATCTTGTCGGGGATTGGGAACCCTTCGCGAGAATGTCCAAAGTTTCAGCGGGATTTCCAAAATGTTGAAAGGAACTCGAACCATGTCAACCTTGGTTTTGAGAATCTCTCCCGGAGTTTGAGAGATTTGGACGTGAAAGGGTACCAATCTTGTCGGGGATTGGGAACCCTTCGCGAGAATGTCCAAAGTTTCAGCGGGATTTCCAAAATGTTGTAAGGAACTCGAACCATGTCAGCCTCGGTTTTGAGAATCTCTCCCGGAGTTTAAGAGATTTGGACGTGAAAGGGTACCAATCTTGTCGGGGATTGGGAACCCTTCGCGAGAATGTCCAAAGTTTCAGCGGGATTTCCAAAATGTTGAAAGGAACTCGAAACATGTCAAACTTGGTTTTGAGAATCTCTCCCGGAGTTTGAGAGATTTGGACGTGAAAGGGTACCAATCTTGTCGGGGATTGGGAACCCTTCGCGACAATGTCCAAAGTTTCAGCGGGATTTCCAAAATGTTGAAAGGAACTCGAACCATGTCAACCTTGGTTTTGAGAATCTCTCCCGGAGTTTGAGAGATTTGGACGTGAAAGGGTACCAGTCTTGTCGGGGATTGGGAACCCTTCGCGAGAATGTCCAAAGTTTCAGCGGGATTTCCAAAATGTTGGAAGGAACTCGAACCATGTCAACCTTGGTTTTGAGAATCTCTCCCGGAGTTTGAGAGATTTGGACGTGAAAGGGTACCAGTCTTGTCGGGGATTGGGAACCCTTCGCCAGAATGTCCAAAGTTTCAGCGGGATTTCCAAAATGTTGAAAGGAACTCGAAACATGTCAACCTTGGTTTTGAGAATCTCTCCCGGAGTTTGAGAGATTTGGACGTGAAAGGGTACCAGTCTTGTCGGGGATCGGGAACCCTTCGCGAGAATGTCTAGAGTTTCAGCGGATTTTCCAAAATGTTGAGAGGAACTCGAAACATGTCAACCTTGGTTTTGAGAATCTCTCCCGGAGTTTGAGAGATTTGGACGTGAAAGGGTACCAGTCTTGTCGGGGATTGGGAACCCTTCGCGAGAATGTCCAAAGTTTCAGCGGGATTTCCAAAATGTTGTAAGGAACTCGAACCATGTCAGCCTCGGTTTTGAGAATCTCTCCCGGAGTTTGAGAGATTTGGACGTGAAAGGGTACCAATCTTGTCGGGGATTGGGAACCCTTCGCGACAATGTCCAAAGTTTCAGCGGGATTTCCAAAATGTTGAAAGGAACTCGAAACATGTCAACCTTGGTTTTGAGAATCTCTCCCGGAGTTTGAGAGATTTGCACGTGAAAGGGTACCAGTCTTGTCGGGGATTGGGAACCCTTCGCGAGAATGTCCAAAGTTTCAGCGGGATTTCCAAAATGTTGAAAGGAACTCGAAACATGTCAACCTTGGTTTTGAGAATCTCTCCCGGAGTTTGAGAGATTTGGACGTGAAAGGGTACCAATGTTGTCGGGGATTGGGAACCCTTCGCCAGAATGTCCAAAGTTTCAGCGGGATTTCCAAAATGTTGAAAGGAACTCGAAACATGTCAACCTTGGTTTTGAGAATCTCTCCCGGAGTTTGAGAGATTTGGACGTGAAAGGGTACCAATCTTGTCGGGGATTGGGAACGCCTCGCGAGAATGCCAAAAGTTTCAGCGGGATTTTCAAAATGTTGAAAGGAACTCGAAACATGTCAACCTTGGTTTTGAGAATCTCTCCCGGAGTTTGAGAGATTTGGACGTGAAAGGGTACCAATCTTGTCGGGGATTGGGAACCCTTCGCCAGAATGTCCAAAGTTTCAGCGGGATTTCCAAAATGTTGAAAGGAACTCGAAACATGTCAACCTTGGTTTTGAGAATCTCTCCCGGAGTTTGAGAGATTTGGACGTGAAAGGGTACCAGTCTTGTCGGGGATTGGGAACCCTTCGCGAGAATGCCCAAAGTTTCAGCGGGATTTCCAAAATGTTGAAAGGAACTCGAACCACGTCAACCTAGGTTTTGAGAATCTCTCCTCTGGGTTTGAGAGATTTGGACGTGAAAGGGTACCAGTCTTGTCGGGGATTGGGAACCCTTTGCGAGAGTGTCCAAAGTTACAGCGGGATTTCCAATATGTTGAAAGGAACTCGAAACATGTCAACCTTGGTTTTGAGAATCTCTCCCGGAGTTTGAGAGATTTGGACGTGAAAGGGTACCAATCTTGTCGGGGATTGGGAACCCTTCGCGACAATGTCCAAAGTTTCAGCGGGATTTCCAAAATGTTGAAAGGAACTCGAAACATGTCAACCTTGGTTTTGAGAATCTCTCCCGGAGTTTGAGAGATTTGGACGTGAAAGGGTACCAATCTTGTCGGGGATTGGGAACGCCTCGCGAGAATGCCAAAAGTTTCAGCCGGATTTCCAAAATGTTGAGAGGAACTCGAAACATGTCAACCTCGGTTTTGAGAATCTCTCCCGGAGTTTGAGAGATTTGGACGTGAAAGGGGACCAAACTTGTCGGGGATTGGGAACGCCTCGTGAGAATGCCAAAAGTTTCAGCGGGATTTTCAAAATGTTGAAAGGAACTCGAATCATGTCAACCTTGGTTTTGAGAATCTCTCCCGGAGTTTGAGAGATTTGGACTTGAAAGGGTACCAATCTTGTCGGGGATTGGGACCCTTTCGCGAGAATGTCCAAAGTTTCAGCGGGATTTCCAAAATGTTGAAAGGAACTCGAAAGATGTCAACCTTGGTTTTGAGAATCTCTCCCGGAGTTTGAGAGATTTGGACGTGAAAGGGTACCAATCTTGTCGGGGATTGGGAACCCTTCGCGAGAATGTCTAAAGTTTCAGCGGATTTTCCAAAATGTTGAAAGGAACTCGAAACATGTCAACCTTGGTTTTGAGAATCTCTCCCGGAGTTTGAGAGATTTGGACGTGAAAGGGTACCAATCTTGTCGGGGATTGGGAACCCTTCGCGAGAATGTCCAAAGTTTCAGCGGGATTTCCAAAATGTTGAAAGGAACTCGAACCATGTCAAACTTGGTTTTGAGAATCTCTCCCGGAGTTTGAGAGTTTTGCACGTGAAAGGGTACCAATCTTGTCGGGGATTGGGAACCCTTCGCGACAATGTCCAAAGCTTCAGCGGGATTTCCAAAATGTTGAAAGGAACTCGAACCACGTCAACCTAGGTTTTGAGAATCTCTCCTCTGGGTTTGAGAGATTTGGACGTGAAAGGGTACCAGTCTTGTCGGGGATTGGGAACCCTTCGCGAGAGTGTCCAAAGTTTCAGCGGGATTTCCAAAATGTTGAAAGGAACTCGAAACATGTCAACCTTGGTTTTGAGAATCTCTCCCGGAGTTTGAGAGATTTGGACGTGAAAGGGTACCAATCTTGTCGGGGATTGGGAACCCTTCGCGACAATGTCCAAAGTTTCAGCGGGATTTCCAAAATGTTGAAAGGAACTCGAAACATGTCAACCTTGGTTTTGAGAATCTCTCCCGGAGTTTGAGAGATTTGGACGTGAAAGGGTACCAATCTTGTCGGGGATTGGGAACGCCTCGCGAGAATGCCAAAAGTTTCAGCCGGATTTCCAAAATGTTGAGAGGAACTCGAAACATGTCAACCTTGGTTTTGAGAATCTCTCCCGGAGTTTGAGAGATTTGGACGTGAAAGGGGACCAAACTTGTCGGGGATTGGGAACGCCTCGTGAGAATGCCAAAAGTTTCAGCGGGATTTTCAAAATGTTGAAAGGAACTCGAATCATGTCAACCTTGGTTTTGAGAATCTCTCCCGGAGTTTGAGAGATTTGGACTTGAAAGGGTACCAATCTTGTCGGGGATTGGGACCCTTTCGCGAGAATGTCCAAAGTTTCAGCGGGATTTCCAAAATGTTGAAAGGAACTCGAAAGATGTCAACCTTGGTTTTGAGAATCTCTCCCGGAGTTTGAGAGATTTGGACGTGAAAGGGTACCAATCTTGTCGGGGATTGGGAACCCTTCGCGAGAATGTCTAAAGTTTCAGCGGATTTTCCAAAATGTTGAAAGGAACTCGAAACATGTCAACCTTGGTTTTGAGAATCTCTCCCGGAGTTTGAGAGATTTGGACGTGAAAGGGTACCAATCTTGTCGGGGATTGGGAACCCTTCGCGAGAATGTCCAAAGTTTCAGCGGGATTTCCAAAATGTTGAAAGGAACTCGAACCATGTCAAACTTGGTTTTGAGAATCTCTCCCGGAGTTTGAGAGATTTGCACGTGAAAGGGTACCAATCTTGTCGGGGATTGGGAACCCTTCGCGACAATGTCCAAAGCTTCAGCGGGATTTCCAAAATGTTGAAAGGAACTCGAAACATGTCAACCTTGGTTTTGAGAATCTCTCCCGGAGTTTGAGAGATTTGGACGTGAAAGGGTACCAATCTTGTCGGGGATTGGGAACGCCTCGCGAGAATGCCAAAAGTTTCAGCAGGATTTTCAAAATGTTGAAAGGAACTCGAAACATGTCAACCTTGGTTTTGAGAATCTCTCCCGGAGTTTGAGAGATTTGGACGTGAAAGGGTACCAATCTTGTCGGGGATTGGGAACGCCTCGCGAGAATGCCAAAAGTTTCAGCGGGATTTTCAAAATGTTGAAAGGAACTCGAAACATGTCAACCTTGGTTTTGAGAATCTCTCCCGGAGTTTGAGAGATTTGGACGTGAAAGGGTACCAATCTTGTCGGGGATTGGGAACCCTTCGCGAGAATGTCCAAAGTTTCAGCGGGATTTCCAAAATGTTGAAAGGAACTCGAACCATGTCAAACTTGGTTTTGAGAATCTCTCCCGGAGTCTGAGAGATTTGGACGTGAAAGGGTACCAATCTTGTCGGGGATTGGGAACCCTTCGCGACAATGTCCAAAGTTTCAGCGGGATTTCCAAAATGTTGAAAGGAACTCGAACCATGTCAACCTTGGTTTTGAGAATCTCTCCCGGAGTTTGAGAGATTTGGACTTGAAAGGGTACCAATCTTGTCGGGGATTGGGACCCTTTCGCGAGAATGTCCAAAGTTTCAGCGGGATTTCCAAAATGTTGAAAGGAACTCGAAAGATGTCAACCTTGGTTTTGAGAATCTCTCCCGGAGTTTGAGAGATTTGGACGTGAAAGGGTACCAATCTTGTCGGGGATTGGGAACCCTTCGCGAGAATGTCTAAAGTTTCAGCGGATTTTCCAAAATGTTGAAAGGAACTCGAAACATGTCAACCTTGGTTTTGAGAATCTCTCCCGGAGTTTGAGAGATTTGGACGTGAAAGGGTACCAGTCTTGTCGGGGATTGGGAACCCTTCGCGAGAATGTCCAAAGTTTCAGCGGGATTTCCAAAATGTTGTAAGGAACTCGAACCATGTCAGCCTCGGTTTTGAGAATCTCTCCCGGAGTTTGAGAGATTTGGACGTGAAAGGGTACCAATCTTGTCGGGGATTGGGAACCCTTCGCGAGAATGTTCAAAGTTTCAGCGGGATTTCCAAAATGTTGAAAGGAACTCGAACTATGTCAAACTTGGTTTTGAGAATCTCTCCCGGAGTTTGAGAGATTTGCACGTGAAAGGGTACCAATCTTGTCGGGGATTGGGAACGCCTCGCGAGAATGCCAAAAGTTTCAGCAGGATTTTCAAAATGTTGAAAGGAACTCGAAACATGTCAACCTTGGTTTTGAGAATCTCTCCCGGAGTTTGAGAGATTTGCACGTGAAAGGGTACCAGTCTTGTCGGGGATTGGGAACCCTTCGCGAGAATGTCCAAAGTTTCAGCGGGATTTCCAAAATGTTGAAAGGAACTCGAACCATGTCAAACTTGGTTTTGAGAATCTCTCCCGGAGTTTGAGAGATTTGGACGTGAAAGGCTACCAGTCTTGTCGGGGATTGGGAACCCTTCGCCAGAATGTCCAAAGTTTCAGCGGGATTTCCAAAATGTTGAAAGGAACTCGAAACATGTCAACCTTGGTTTTGAGAATCTCTCCCGGAGTTTGAGAGATTTGGACGTGAAAGGGTACCAATCTTGTCGGGGATTGGGAACCCTTCGCGAGAATGTCTAAAGTTTCAGCGGATTTTCCAAAATGTTGAAAGGAACTCGAAACATGTCAACCTTGGTTTTGAGAATCTCTCCCGGAGTTTGAGAGATTTGGACGTGAAAGGGTACCAATCTTGTCGGGGATTGGGAACCCTTCGCGAGAATGTCTAAAGTTTCAGCGGATTTTCCAAAATGTTGAAAGGAACTCGAAACATGTCAACCTTGGTTTTGAGAATCTCTCCCGGAGTTTGAGAGATTTGGACGTGAAAGGGTACCAGTCTTGTCGGGGATTGGGAACCCTTCGCGAGAATGTCCAAAGTTTCAGCGGGATTTCCAAAATGTTGTAAGGAACTCGAACCATGTCAGCCTCGGTTTTGAGAATCTCTCCCGGAGTTTGAGAGATTTGGACGTGAAAGGGTACCAATCTTGTCGGGGATTGGGAACCCTTCGCGAGAATGTTCAAAGTTTCAGCGGGATTTCCAAAATGTTGAAAGGAACTCGAACTATGTCAAACTTGGTTTTGAGAATCTCTCCCGGAGTTTGAGAGATTTGCACGTGAAAGGGTACCAATCTTGTCGGGGATTGGGAACGCCTCGCGAGAATGCCAAAAGTTTCAGCAGGATTTTCAAAATGTTGAAAGGAACTCGAAACATGTCAACCTTGGTTTTGAGAATCTCTCCCGGAGTTTGAGAGATTTGCACGTGAAAGGGTACCAGTCTTGTCGGGGATTGGGAACCCTTCGCGAGAATGTCCAAAGTTTCAGCGGGATTTCCAAAATGTTGAAAGGAACTCGAACCATGTCAAACTTGGTTTTGAGAATCTCTCCCGGAGTTTGAGAGATTTGGACGTGAAAGGCTACCAGTCTTGTCGGGGATTGGGAACCCTTCGCCAGAATGTCCAAAGTTTCAGCGGGATTTCCAAAATGTTGAAAGGAACTCGAAACATGTCAACCTTGGTTTTGAGAATCTCTCCCGGAGTTTGAGAGATTTGGACGTGAAAGGGTACCAATCTTTTCGGGGATTGGGAACGCCTCGCGAGAATGCCAAAAGTTTCAGCGGGATTTCCAAAATGTTGAAAGGAACTCGAAACATGTCAACCTTGGTTTTGAGAATCTCTCCCGGAGTTTGAGAGATTTGGACGTGAAAGGGTACCAATCTTGTCGGGGATTGGGAACCCTTCGCGACAATGTCCAAAGTTTCAGCGGGATTTCCAAAATGTTGAAAGGAACTCGAAACATGTCAACCTTGGTTTTGAGAATCTCTCCCGGAGTTTGAGAGATTTGGACGTGAAAGGGTACCAATCTTGTCGGGGATTGGGAACGCCTCGCGAGAATGCCAAAAGTTTCAGCAGGATTTTCAAAATGTTGAAAGGAACTCGAACCATGTCAACCTTGGTTTTGAGAATCTCTCCCGGAGTTTGAGAGATTTGGACGTGAAAGGGTACCAATCTTGTCGGGGATTGGGAACGCCTCGCGAGAATGCCAAAAGTTTCAGCGGGATTTTCAAAATGTTGAAAGGAACTCGAAACATGTCAACCTTGGTTTTGAGAATCTCTCCCGGAGTTTGAGAGATTTGGACTTGAAAGGGTACCAATCTTGTCGGGGATTGGGACCCTTTCGCGAGAATGTCCAAAGTTTCAGCGGGATTTCCAAAATGTTGAAAGGAACTCGAAAGATGTCAACCTTGGTTTTGAGAATCTCTCCCGGAGTTTGAGAGATTTGGACGTGAAAGGGTACCAATCTTGTCGGGGATTGGGAACCCTTCGCGACAATGTCCAAAGTTTCAGCGGGATTTCCAAAATGTTGAAAGGAACTCGAAACATGTCAACCTTGGTTTTGAGAATCTCTCCCGGAGTTTGAGAGATTTGGACGTGAAAGGGTACCAGTCTTGTCGGGGATCGGGAACCCTTCGCGAGAATGTCTAAAGTTTCAGCGGATTTTCCAAAATGTTGAAAGGAACTCGAAACATGTCAACCTTGGTTTTGAGAATCTCTCCCGGAGTTTGAGAGATTTGGACGTGAAAGGGTACCAGTCTTGTCGGGGATTGGGAACCCTTCGCGAGAATGTCCAAAGTTTCAGCGGGATTTCCAAAATGTTGTAAGGAACTCGAACCATGTCAGCCTCGGTTTTCAGAATCTCTCCCGGAGTTTGAGAGATTTGGACGTGAAAGGGTACCAGTCTTGTCGGGGATCGGGAACCCTTCGCGAGAATGTCCAAAGTTTCAGCGGGATTTCCAAAATGTTGAAAGGAACTCGAACCATGTCAACCTTGGTTTTGAGAATCTCTCCCGGAGTTTGAGAGATTTGGACGTGAAAGGGTACCAGTCTTGTCGGGGATTGGGAACCCTTCGCCAGAATGTCCAAAGTTTCAGCGGGATTTCCAAAATGTTGAAAGGAACTCGAAACATGTCAACCTTGGTTTTGAGAATCTCTCCCGGAGTTTGAGAGATTTGGACGTGAAAGGGTACCAGTCTTGTCGTGGATCGGGAACCCTTCGCGAGAATGTCTAAAGTTTCAGCGGATTTTCCAAAATGTTGAGAGGAACTCGAAACATGTCAACCTTGGTTTTGAGAATCTCTCCCGGAGTTTGAGAGATTTGGACGTGAAAGGGTACCAGTCTTGTCGGGGATTGGGAACCCTTCGCGAGAATGTCCAAAGTTTCAGCGGGATTTCCAAAATGTTGTAAGGAACTCGAACCATGTCAGCCTCGGTTTTGAGAATCTCTCCCGGAGTTTGAGAGATTTGGACGTGAAAGGGTACCAATCTTGTCGGGGATTGGGAACCCTTCGCGAGAATGTCCAAAGTTTCAGCGGGATTTCCAAAATGTTGAAAGGAACTCGAACCATGTCAAACTTGGTTTTGAGAATCTCTCCCGGAGTTTGAGAGATTTGCACGTGAAAGGGTACCAATCTTGTCGGGGATTGGGAACCCTTCGCGACAATGTCCAAAGTTTCAGCGGGATTTCCAAAATGTTGAAAGGAACTCGAAACATGTCAACCTTGGTTTTGAGAATCTCTCCCGGAGTTTGAGAGATTTGGACGTGAAAGGGTACCAATCTTGTCGGGGATTGGGAACGCCTCGCGAGAATGCCAAAAGTTTCAGCAGGACTTTCAAAATGTTGAAAGGAA
This sequence comes from Streptopelia decaocto, assembly GCF_964273445.1. Classification (NCBI taxonomy): domain Eukaryota; kingdom Metazoa; phylum Chordata; class Aves; order Columbiformes; family Columbidae; genus Streptopelia; species Streptopelia decaocto. The sequence continues at coordinate 306,015 of NW_028116552.1, read as the reverse complement.
CTCGAAACATGTCAACCTTGGTTTTGAGAATCTCTCCCAGAGTTTGAGAGATTTGGACGTGAAAGGGTACCAATCTTGTCGGGGATTGGGAACGCCTCGCGAGAATGCCAAAAGTTTCAGCGGGATTTTCAAAATGTTGAAAGGAATTCGAAACATGTCAACCTTGGTTTAGAGAATCTCTCCCGGAGTTTGAGAGATTTGGACGTGAAAGGGTACCAATCTTGTCGGGGATTGGGAACGCCTCGCGAGAATGCCAAAAGTTTCAGCGGGATTTTCAAAATGTTGAAAGGAACTCGAAACATGTCAACCTTGGTTTTGAGAATCTCTCCCGGAGTTTGAGAGATTTGGACGTGAAAGGGTACCAATGTTGTCGGGGATTGGGAACCCTTCGCCAGAATGTCCAAAGTTTCAGCGGGATTTCCAAAATGTTGAAAGGAACTCGAACCATGTCAGCCTCGGTTTTGAGAATCTCTCCCGGAGTTTGAGAGATTTGGACGTGAAAGGGTACCAATCTTGTCGGGGATTGGGAACCCTTCGCGAGAATGTCCAAAGTTTCAGCGGGATTTCCAAAATGTTGAAAGGAACTCGAAACATGTCAAACTTGGTTTTGAGAATCTCTCCCGGAGTTTGAGAGATTTGCACGTGAAAGGGTACCAATCTTGTCGGGGATTGGGAACCCTTCGCGACAATGTCCAAAGCTTCAGCGGGATTTCCAAAATGTTGAAAGGAACTCGAAACATGTCAACCTTGGTTTTGAGAATCTCTCCCGGAGTTTGAGAGATTTGGACGTGAAAGGGTACCAATCTTGTCGGGGATTGGGAACGCCTCGCGAGAATGCCAAAAGTTTCAGCAGGATTTTCAAAATGTTGAAAGGAACTCGAAACATGTCAACCTTGGTTTTGAGAATCTCTCCCGGAGTTTGAGAGATTTGCACGTGAAAGGGTACCAGTCTTGTCGGGGATTGGGAACCCTTCGCGAGAATGTCCAAAGTTTCAGCGGGATTTCCAAAATGTTGAAAGGAACTCGAACCATGTCAACCTTGGTTTTGAGAATCTCTCCCGGAGTTTGAGAGATTTGGACGTGAAAGGGTACCAGTCTTGTCGGGGATTGGGAACCCTTCGCCAGAATGTCCAAAGTTTCAGCGGGATTTCCAAAATGTTGAAAGGAACTCGAAACATGTCAACCTTGGTTTTGAGAATCTCTCCCGGAGTTTGAGAGATTTGGACGTGAAAGGGTACCAATCTTGTCGGGGATTGGGAACGCCTCGCGAGAATGCCAAAAGTTTCAGCAGGATTTTCAAAATGTTAAAAGGAACTCGAAACATGTCAACCTTGGTTTTGAGAATCTCTCCCGGAGTTTGAGAGATTTGGACGTGAAAGGGTACCAATCTTGTCGGGGATTGGGAACGCCTCGCGAGAATGCCAAAAGTTTCAGCGGGATTTTCAAAATGTTGAAAGGAACTCGAAACATGTCAACCTTGGTTTTGAGAATCTCTCCCGGAGTTTGAGAGATTTGGACTTGAAAGGGTACCAATCTTGTCGGGGATTGGGACCCTTTCGCGAGAATGTCCAAAGTTTCCGCGGGATTTCCAAAATGTTGAAAGGAACTCGAAACATGTCAACCTTGGTTTTGAGAATCTCTCCCGGAGTTTGAGAGATTTGGACGTGAAAGGGTACCAGTCTTGTCGGGGATCGGGAACCCTTCGCGAGAATGTCTAAAGTTTCAGCGGATTTTCCAAAATGTTGAAAGGAACTCGAAACATGTCAACCTTGGTTTTGAGAATCTCTCCCGGAGTTTGAGAGATTTGGACGTGAAAGGGTACCAGTCTTGTCGGGGATTGGGAACCCTTCGCGAGAATGTCCAAAGTTTCAGCGGGATTTCCAAAATGTTGAGAGGAACTCGAACCATGTCAACCTTGGTTTTGAGAATCTCTCCCGGAGTTTGAGAGATTTGGACGTGAAAGGGTACCAGTCTTGTCGGGGATTGGGAACCCTTCGCCAGAATGTCCAAAGTTTCAGCGGGATTTCCAAAATGTTGAAAGGAACTCGAACCATGTCAACCTTGGTTTTGAGAATCTCTCCCGGAGTTTGAGAGATTTGGACGTGAAAGGGTACCAGTCTTGTCGGGGATTGGGAACCCTTCGCCAGAATGTCCAAAGTTTCAGCGGGATTTCCAAAATGTTGAAAGGAACTCGAATCATGTCAACCTTGGTTTTGAGAATCTCTCCCGGAGTTTGAGAGATTTGCACGTGAAAGGGTACCAGTCTTGTCGGGGATCGGGAACCCTTCGCGAGAATGTCTAAAGTTTCAGAGGATTTTCCAAAATGTTGAGAGGAACTCGAAACATGTCAACCTTGGTTTTGAGAATCTCTCCCGGAGTTTGAGAGATTTGGACGTGAAAGGGTACCAGTCTTGTCGGGGATTGGGAACCCTTCGCGAGAATGTCCAAAGTTTCAGCGGGATTTCCAAAATGTTGTAGGGAACTCGAACCATGTCAGCCTCGGTTTTGAGAATCTCTCCCGGAGTTTGTGAGGTTTGGACGTGAAAGGGTACCAATCTTGTCGGGGATTGGGAACCCTTCGCGAGAATGTCCAAAGTTTCAGCGGGATTTCCAAAATGTTGAAAGGAACTCGAACCATGTCAAACTTGGTTTTGAGAATCTCTCCCGGAGTTTGAGAGATTTGCACGTGAAAGGGTACCAATCTTGTCGGGGATTGGGAACCCTTCGCGACAATGTCCAAAGTTTCAGCGGGATTTCCAAAATGTTGAAAGGAACTCGAAACATGTCAACCTTGGTTTTGAGAATCTCTCCCGGAGTTTGAGAGATTTGCACGTGAAAGGGTACCAGTCTTGTCGGGGATTGGGAACCCTTCGCGAGAATGTCCAAAGTTTCAGCGGGATTTCCAAAATGTTGAAAGGAACTCGAACCATGTCAACCTTGGTTTTGAGAATCTCTCCCGGAGTTTGAGAGATTTGGACGTGAAAGGGTACCAATGTTGTCGGGGATTGGGAACCCTTCGCCAGAATGTCCAAAGTTTCAGCGGGATTTCCAAAATGTTGAAAGGAACTCGAAACATGTCAACCTTGGTTTAGAGAATCTCTCCCGGAGTTTGAGAGATTTGGACGTGAAAGGGTACCAATCTTGTCGGGGATTGGGAACGCCTCGCGAGAATGCCAAAAGTTTCAGCGGGATTTTCAAAATGTTGAAAGGAACTCGAAACATGTCAACCTTGGTTTTGAGAATCTCTCCCGGAGTTTGAGAGATTTGGACGTGAAAGGGTACCAATGTTGTCGGGGATTGGGAACCCTTCGCCAGAATGTCCAAAGTTTCAGCGGGATTTCCAAAATGTTGAAAGGAACTCGAACCATGTCAGCCTCGGTTTTGAGAATCTCTCCCGGAGTTTGAGAGATTTGGACGTGAAAGGGTACCAATCTTGTCGGGGATTGGGAACCCTTCGCGAGAATGTCCAAAGTTTCAGCGGGATTTCCAAAATGTTGAAAGGAACTCGAAACATGTCAAACTTGGTTTTGAGAATCTCTCCCGGAGTTTGAGAGATTTGCACGTGAAAGGGTACCAATCTTGTCGGGGATTGGGAACCCTTCGCGACAATGTCCAAAGCTTCAGCGGGATTTCCAAAATGTTGAAAGGAACTCGAAACATGTCAACCTTGGTTTTGAGAATCTCTCCCGGAGTTTGAGAGATTTGGACGTGAAAGGGTACCAATCTTGTCGGGGATTGGGAACGCCTCGCGAGAATGCCAAAAGTTTCAGCAGGATTTTCAAAATGTTGAAAGGAACTCGAAACATGTCAACCTTGGTTTTGAGAATCTCTCCCGGAGTTTGAGAGATTTGCACGTGAAAGGGTACCAGTCTTGTCGGGGATTGGGAACCCTTCGCGAGAATGTCCAAAGTTTCAGCGGGATTTCCAAAATGTTGAAAGGAACTCGAACCATGTCAACCTTGGTTTTGAGAATCTCTCCCGGAGTTTGAGAGATTTGGACGTGAAAGGGTACCAGTCTTGTCGGGGATTGGGAACCCTTCGCCAGAATGTCCAAAGTTTCAGCGGGATTTCCAAAATGTTGAAAGGAACTCGAAACATGTCAACCTTGGTTTTGAGAATCTCTCCCGGAGTTTGAGAGATTTGGACGTGAAAGGGTACCAATCTTGTCGGGGATTGGGAACGCCTCGCGAGAATGCCAAAAGTTTCAGCAGGATTTTCAAAATGTTAAAAGGAACTCGAAACATGTCAACCTTGGTTTTGAGAATCTCTCCCGGAGTTTGAGAGATTTGGACGTGAAAGGGTACCAATCTTGTCGGGGATTGGGAACGCCTCGCGAGAATGCCAAAAGTTTCAGCGGGATTTTCAAAATGTTGAAAGGAACTCGAAACATGTCAACCTTGGTTTTGAGAATCTCTCCCGGAGTTTGAGAGATTTGGACTTGAAAGGGTACCAATCTTGTCGGGGATTGGGACCCTTTCGCGAGAATGTCCAAAGTTTCAGCGGGATTTCCAAAATGTTGGAAGGAACTCGAAAGATGTCAACCTTGGTTTTGAGAATCTCTCCCGGAGTTTGAGAGATTTGCACGTGAAAGGGTACCAAGCTTGTCGGGGATTGGGAACCCTTCGCGAGAATGTCCAAAGTTTCAGCGGGATTTCCAAAATGTTGAAAGGAACTCGAACCATGTCAACCTTGGTTTTGAGAATCTCTCCCGGAGTTTGAGAGATTTGGACGTGAAAGGGTACCAGTCTTGTCGGGGATTGGGAACCCTTCGCGAGAATGCCCAAAGTTTCAGCGGGATTTCCAAAATGTTGAAAGGAACTCGAACCACGTCAACCTAGGTTTTGAGAATCTCTCCTCTGGGTTTGACGGATTTGGACGTGAAAGGGTACCAATCTTGTCGGGGATTGGGAACCCTTCGCGAGTGTGTCCAAAGTTTCAGCGGGATTTCCAAAATGTTGAAAGGAACTCGAAACATGTCAACCTTGGTTTTGAGAATCTCTCCTCTGGGTTTGAGAGATTTGGACGTGAAAGGGTACCAATCTTGTCGGGGATTGGGAACGCCTCGCGAGAATGCCAAAAGTTTCAGCGGGATTTCCAAAATGTTGAGAGGAACTCGAAACATGTCAACCTTGGTTTTGAGAATCTCTCCCGGAGTTTGAGAGATTTGGACGTGAAAGGGTACCAGTCTTGTCGGGGATTGGGAACCCTTCGCGAGAATGTCCAAAGTTTCAGCGGGATTTCCAAAATGTTGTAAGGAACTCGAACCATGTCAGCCTCGGTTTTGAGAATCTCTCCCGGAGTTTGAGAGATTTGGACGTGAAAGGGTACCAGTCTTGTCGGGGATTGGGAACCCTTCGCGAGAATGTCCAAAGTTTCAGCGGGATTTCCAAAATGTTGAAAGGAACTCGAACCATGTCAACCTTGGTTTTGAGAATCTCTCCCGGAGTTTGAGAGATTTGGACGTGAAAGGGTACCAGTCTTGTCGGGGATTGGGAACCCTTCGCCAGAATGTCCAAAGTTTCAGCGGGATTTCCAAAATGTTGAAAGGAACTCGAAACATGTCAACCTTGGTTTTGAGAATCTCTCCCGGAGTTTGAGAGATTTGGACGTGAAAGGGTACCAGTCTTGTCGGGGATCGGGAACCCTTCGCGAGAATGTCTAAAGTTTCAGCGGATTTTCCAAAATGTTGAGAGGAACTCGAAACATGTCAACCTCGGTTTTGAGAATCTCTCCCGGAGTTTGAGAGATTTGGACGTGAAAGGGTACCAGTCTTGTCGGGGATTGGGAACCCTTCGCGAGAATGTCCAAAGTTTCAGCGGGATTTCCAAAATGTTGTAAGGAACTCGAACCATGTCAGCCTCGGTTTTGAGAATCTCTCCCGGAGTTTGAGAGATTTGGACGTGAAAGGGTACCAATCTTGTCGGGGATTGGGAACCCTTCGCGAGAATGTCCAAAGTTTCAGCGGGATTTCCAAAATGTTGAAAGGAACTCGAACCATGTCAAACTTGGTTTTGAGAATCTCTCCCGGAGTTTGAGAGATTTGCACGTGAAAGGGTACCAATCTTGTCGGGGATTGGGAACCCTTCGCGACAATGTCCAAAGTTTCAGCGGGATTTCCAAAATGTTGAAAGGAACTCGAATCATGTCAACCTTGGTTTTGAGAATCTCTCCCGGAGTTTGAGAGATTTGGACGTGAAAGGGTACCAATCTTGTCGGGGATTGGGACCCTTTCGCGAGAATGTCCAAAGTTTCAGCGGGATTTCCAAAATGTTGAAAGGAACTCGAAAGATGTCAACCTTGGTTTTGAGAATCTCTCCCGGAGTTTGAGAGATTTGGACGTGAAAGGGTACCAGTCTTGTCGGGGATTGGGAACCCTTCGCGACAATGTCCAAAGTTTCCGCGGGATTTCCAAAATGTTGAAAGGAACTCGAAACATGTCAACCTTGGTTTTGAGAATCTCTCCCGGAATTTGAGAGATTTGGACGTGAAAGGGTACCAGTCTTGTCGGGGATCGGGAACCCTTCGCGAGAATGTCTAAAGTTTCAGCGGATTTTCCAAAATGTTGAAAGGAACTCGAAACATGTCAACCTTGGTTTTGAGAATCTCTCCCGGAGTTTGAGAGATTTGGACGTGAAAGGGTACCAGTCTTGTCGGGGATTGGGAACCCTTCGCGAGAATGTCCAAAGTTTCAGCGGGATTTCCAAAATGTTGAGAGGAACTCGAACCATGTCAACCTTGGTTTTGAGAATCTCTCCCGGAGTTTGAGAGATTTGGACGTGAAAGGGTACCAGTCTTGTCGGGGATTGGGAACCCTTCGCGAGAATGTCCAAAGTTTCAGCGGGATTTCCAAAATGTTGTAGGGAACTCGAACCATGTCAGCCTCGGTTTTGAGAATCTCTCCCGGAGTTTGAGAGATTTGGACGTGAAAGGGTACCAATCTTGTCGGGGATTGGGAACCCTTCGCGACAATGTCCAAAGTTTCAGCGGGATTTCCAAAATGTTGAAAGGAACTCGAACCATGTCAAACTTGGTTTTGAGAATCTCTCCCGGAGTTTGAGAGATTTGCCCGTGAAAGGGTACCAATCTTGTCGGGGATTGGGAACCCTTTGCGACAATGTCCAAAGTTTCAGCGGGATTTCCAAAATGTTGAAAGGAACTCGAAACATGTCAACCTTGGTTTTGAGAATCTCTCCCGGAGTTTGAGAGATTTGCACGTGAAAGGGTACCAGTCTTGTCGGGGATTGGGAACCCTTCGCGAGAATGTCCAAAGTTTCAGCGGGATTTCCAAAATGTTGAAAGGAACTCGAACCATGTCAACCTTGGTTTTGAGAATCTCTCCCGGAGTTTGAGAGATTTGGACGTGAAAGGGTACCAATGTTGTCGGGGATTGGGAACCCTTCGCCAGAATGTCCAAAGTTTCAGCGGGATTTCCAAAATGTTGAAAGGAACTCGAAACATGTCAACCTTGGTTTAGAGAATCTCTCCCGGAGTTTGAGAGATTTGGACGTGAAAGGGTACCAATCTTGTCGGGGATTGGGAACGCCTCGCGAGAATGCCAAAAGTTTCAGCGGGATTTTCAAAATGTTGAAAGGAACTCGAAACATGTCAACCTTGGTTTTGAGAATCTCTCCCGGAGTTTGAGAGATTTGGACGTGAAAGGGTACCAATGTTGTCGGGGATTGGGAACCCTTCGCCAGAATGTCCAAAGTTTCAGCGGGATTTCCAAAATGTTGAAAGGAACTCGAACCATGTCAGCCTCGGTTTTGAGAATCTCTCCCGGAGTTTGAGAGATTTGGACGTGAAAGGGTACCAATCTTGTCGGGGATTGGGAACCCTTCGCGACAATGTCCAAAGCTTCAGCGGGATTTCCAAAATGTTGAAAGGAACTCGAAACATGTCAACCTTGGTTTTGAGAATCTCTCCCGGAGTTTGAGAGATTTGCACGTGAAAGGGTACCAATCTTGTCGGGGATTGGGAACGCCTCGCGAGAATGCCAAAAGTTTCAGCAGGATTTTCAAAATGTTGAAAGGAACTCGAAACATGTCAACCTTGGTTTTGAGAATCTCTCCCGGAGTTTGAGAGATTTGCACGTGAAAGGGTACCAGTCTTGTCGGGGATTGGGAACCCTTCGCGAGAATGTCCAAAGTTTCAGCGGGATTTCCAAAATGTTGAAAGGAACTCGAACCATGTCAACCTTGGTTTTGAGAATCTCTCCCGGAGTTTGAGAGATTTGGACGTGAAAGGGTACCAGTCTTGTCGGGGATTGGGAACCCTTCGCCAGAATGTCCAAAGTTTCAGCGGGATTTCCAAAATGTTGAGAGGAACTCGAAACATGTCAACCTTGGTTTTGAGAATCTCTCCCGGAGTTTGAGAGATTTGGACGTGAAAGGGTACCAATCTTGTCGGGGATTGGGAACGCCTCGCGAGAATGCCAAAAGTTTCAGCAGGATTTTCAAAATGTTAAAAGGAACTCGAAACATGTCAACCTTGGTTTTGAGAATCTCTCCCGGAGTTTGAGAGATTTGGACGTGAAAGGGTACCAATCTTGTCGGGGATTGGGAACGCCTCGCGAGAATGCCAAAAGTTTCAGCGGGATTTTCAAAATGTTGAAAGGAACTCGAAACATGTCAACCTTGGTTTTGAGAATCTCTCCCGGAGTTTGAGAGATTTGGACTTGAAAGGGTACCAATCTTGTCGGGGATTGGGACCCTTTCGCGAGAATGTCCAAAGTTTCAGCGGGATTTCCAAAATGTTGAAAGGAACTCGAAAGATGTCAACCTTGGTTTTGAGAATCTCTCCCGGAGTTTGAGAGATTTGCACGTGAAAGGGTACCAAGCTTGTCGGGGATTGGGAACCCTTCGCGACAATGTCCAAAGTTTCAGCGGGATTTCCAAAATGTTGAAAGGAACTCGAACCATGTCAGCCTCGGTTTTGAGAATCTCTCCCGGAGTTTGAGAGATTTGGACGTGAAAGGGTACCAGTCTTGTCGGGGATTGGGAACCCTTCGCGAGAATGCCCAAAGTTTCAGCGGGATTTCCAAAATGTTGAAAGGAACTCGAACCACGTCAACCTAGGTTTTGAGAATCTCTCCTCTGGGTTTGAGAGATTTGGACGTGAAAGGGTACCAATCTTGTCGGGGATTGGGAACCCTTCGCGAGTGTGTCCAAAGTTTCAGCGGGATTTCCAAAATGTTGAAAGGAACTCGAAACATGTCAACCTTGGTTTTGAGAATCTCTCCTCTGGGTTTGAGAGATTTGGACGTGAAAGGGTACCAATCTTGTCGGGGATTGGGAACTCCTCGCGAGAATGCCAAAAGTTTCAGCCGGATTTCCAAAATGTTGAGAGGAACTCGAAACATGTCAACCTTGGTTTTGAGAATCTCTCCCGGAGTTTGAGAGATTTGGACGTGAAAGGGTACCAGTCTTGTCGGGGATTGGGAACCCTTCGCGAGAATGTCCAAAGTTTCAGCGGGATTTCCAAAATGTTGTAAGGAACTCGAACCATGTCAGCCTCGGTTTTGAGAATCTCTCCTGGAGTTTGAGAGATTTGGACGTGAAAGGGTACCAGTCTTGTCGGGGATTGGGAACCCTTCGCGAGAATGTCCAAAGTTTCAGCGGGATTTCCAAAATGTTGAAAGGAACTCGAACCATGTCAACCTTGGTTTTGAGAATCTCTCCCGGAGTTTGAGAGATTTGGACGTGAAAGGGTACCAGTCTTGTCGGGGATCGGGAACCCTTCGCGAGAATGTCTAAAGTTTCAGCGGATTTTCCAAAATGTTGAGAGGAACTCGAAACATGTCAACCTTGGTTTTGGGAATCTCTCCCGGAGTTTGAGAGATTTGGACGTGAAAGGGTACCAGTCTTGTCGGGGATTGGGAACCCTTCGCGAGAATGTCCAAAGTTTCAGCGGGATTTCCAAAATGTTGTAAGGAACTCGAACCATGTCAGCCTCGGTTTTGAGAATCTCTCCCGGAGTTTGAGAGATTTGGACGTGAAAGGGTACCAATCTTGTCGGGGATTGGGAACCCTTCGCGACAATGTCCAAAGTTTCAGCGGGATTTCCAAAATGTTGAAAGGAACTCGAACCATGTCAAACTTGGTTTTGAGAATCTCTCCCGGAGTTTGAGAGATTTGCACGTGAAAGGGTACCAATCTTGTCGGGGATTGGGAACCCTTCGAGACAATGTCCAAAGTTTCAGCGGGATTTCCAAAATGTTGAAAGGAACTCGAATCATGTCAACCTTGGTTTTGAGAATCTCTCCCGGAGTTTGAGAGATTTGGACGTGAAAGGGTACCAATCTTGTCGGGGATTGGGAACGCCTCGCGAGAATGCCAAAAGTTTCAGCAGGACTTTCAAAATGTTGAAAGGAACTCGAACCATGTCAACCTTGGTTTTGAGAATCTCTCCCGGAGTTTGAGAGATTTGGACGTGAAAGGGTACCAATCTTGTCGGGGATTGGGAACTCCTCGCGAGAATGCCAAAAGTTTCAGCGGGATTTTCAAAATGTTGAAAGGAACTCGAAACATGTCAACCTTGGTTTTGAGAATCTCTCCCGGAGTTTGAGAGATTTGGACGTGAAAGGGTACCAATCTTGTCGGGGATTGGGACCCTTTCGCGAGAATGTCCAAAGTTTCAGCGGGATTTCCAAAATGTTGAAAGGAACTCGAAAGATGTCAACCTTGGTTTTGAGAATCTCTCCCGGAGTTTGAGAGATTTGGACGTGAAAGGGTACCAATCTTGTCGGGGATTGGGAACCCTTCGCGAGAATGTCTAAAGTTTCAGCGGATTTTCCAAAATGTTGAAAGGAACTCGAAACATGTCAACCTTGGTTTTGAGAATCTCTCCCGGAGTTTGAGAGATTTGGACGTGAAAGGGTACCAGTCTTGTCGGGGATTGGGAACCCTTCGCGAGAATGTCCAAAGTTTCAGCGGGATTTCCAAAATGTTGTAAGGAACTCGAACCATGTCAGCCTCGGTTTTGAGAATCTCTCCCGGAGTTTGAGAGATTTGGACGTGAAAGGGTACCAATCTTGTCGGGGATTGGGAACCCTTCGCGAGAATGTCCAAAGTTTCAGCGGGATTTCCAAAATGTTGAAAGGAACTCGAACTATGTCAAACTTGGTTTTGAGAATCTCTCCCGGAGTTTGAGAGATTTGCACGTGAAAGGGTACCAATCTTGTCGGGGATTGGGAACCCTTCGCGACAATGTCCAAAGCTTCAGCGGGATTTCCAAAATGTTGAAAGGAACTCGAAACATGTCAACCTTGGTTTTGAGAATCTCTCCCGGAGTTTGAGAGATTTGGACGTGAAAGGGTACCAATCTTGTCGGGGATTGGGAACGCCTCGCGAGAATGCCAAAAGTTTCAGCAGGATTTTCAAAATGTTGAAAGGAACTCGAACCATGTCAACCTTGGTTTTGAGAATCTCTCCCGGAGTTTGAGAGATTTGCACGTGAAAGGGTACCAGTCTTGTCGGGGATTGGGAACCCTTCGCGAGAATGTCCAAAGTTTCAGCGGGATTTCCAAAATGTTGAAAGGAACTCGAACCATGTCAACCTTGGTTTTGAGAATCTCTCCCGGAGTTTGAGAGATTTGGACGTGAAAGGGTACCAGTCTTGTCGGGGATTGGGAACCCTTCGCCAGAATGTCCAAAGTTTCAGCGGGATTTCCAAAATGTTGAAAGGAACTCGAAACATGTCAACCTTGGTTTTGAGAATCTCTCCCGGAGTTTGAGAGATTTGGACGTGAAAGGGTACCAATCTTTTCGGGGATTGGGAACGCCTCACGAGAATGCCAAAAGTTTCAGCGGGATTTCCAAAATGTTGAAAGGAACTCGAAACATGTCAACCTTGGTTTTGAGAATCTCTCCCGGAGTTTGAGAGATTTGGACGTGAAAGGGTACCAATCTTGTCGGGGATTGGGAACCCTTCGCGACAATGTCCAAAGTTTCAGCGGGATTTCCAAAATGTTGAAAGGAACTCGAAACATGTCAACCTTGGTTTTGAGAATCTCTCCCGGAGTTTGAGAGATTTGGACGTGAAAGGGTACCAATCTTGTCGGGGATTGGGAACGCCTCGCGAGAATGCCAAAAGTTTCAGCAGGATTTCCAAAATGTTGAGAGGAACTCGAAACATGTCAACCTTGGTTTTGAGAATCTCTCCCGGAGTTTGAGAGATTTGGACGTGAAAGGGTACCAGTCTTGTCGGGGATTGGGAACCCTTCGCGAGAATGTCCAAAGTTTCAGCGGGATTTCCAAAATGTTGTAAGGAACTCGAACCATGTCAGCCTCGGTTTTGAGAATCTCTCCCGGAGTTTGAGAGATTTGGACGTGAAAGGGTACCAGTCTTGTCGGGGATTGGGAACCCTTCGCGAGAATGTCCAAAGTTTCAGCGGGATTTCCAAAATGTTGAAAGGAACTCGAACCATGTCAACCTTGGTTTTGAGAATCTCTCCCGGAGTTCGAGAGATTTGGACGTGAAAGGGTACCAGTCTTGTCGGGGATTGGGAACCCTTCGCCAGAATGTCCAAAGTTTCAGCGGGATTTCCAAAATGTTGAAAGGAACTCGAAAGATGTCAACCTTGGTTTTGAGAATCTCTCCCGGAGTTTGAGAGATTTGGACGTGAAAGGGTACCAGTCTTGTCGGGGATCGGGAACCCTTCGCGAGAATGTCTAAAGTTTCAGCGGATTTTCCAAAATGTTGAGAGGAACTCGAAACATGTCAACCTTGGTTTTGAGAATCTCTCCCGGAGTTTGAGAGATTTGGACGTGAAAGGGTACCAGTCTTGTCGGGGATTGGGAACCCTTCGCCAGAATGTCCAAAGTTTCAGCGGGATTTCCAAAATGTTGTAAGGAACTCGAACCATGTCAGCCTCGGTTTTGAGAATCTCTCCCGGAGTTTGAGAGATTTGGACGTGAAAGGGTACCAATCTTGTCGGGGATTGGGAACCCTTCGCGAGAATGTCCAAAGTTTCAGCGGGATTTCCAAAATGTTGAAAGGAACTCGAACCATGTCAAACTTGGTTTTGAGAATCTCTCCCGGAGTTTGAGAGATTTGCACGTGAAAGGGTACCAATCTTGTCGGGGATTGGGAACCCTTCGCGACAATGTCCAAAGTTTCAGCGGGATTTCCAAAATGTTGAAAGGAACTCGAATCATGTCAACCTTGGTTTTGAGAATCTCTCCCGGAGTTTGAGAGATTTGGACGTGAAAGGGTACCAATCTTGTCGGGGATTGGGAACGCCTCGCGAGAATGCCATAAGTTTCAGCAGGACTTTCAAAATGTTGAAAGGAACTCGAAACATGTCAACCTTGGTTTTGAGAATCTCTCCCGGAGTTTGAGAGATTTGCACGTGAAAGGGTACCAATCTTGTCGGGGATTGGGAACCCTTCGCGACAATGTCCAAAGCTTCAGCGGGATTTTCAAAATGTTGAAAGGAACTCGAAACATGTCAACCTTGGTTTTGAGAATCTCTCCCGGAGTTTGAGAGATTTGGACTTGAAAGGGTACCAATCTTGTCGGGGATTGGGACCCTTTCGCGAGAATGTCCAAAGTTTCAGCGGGATTTCCAAAATGTTGAAAGGAACTCGAAAGATGTCAACCTTGGTTTTGAGAATCTCTCCCGGAGTTTGAGAGATTTGGACGTGAAAGGGTACCAATCTTGTCGGGGATTGGGAACCCTTCGCGAGAATGTCTAAAGTTTCAGCGGATTTTCCAAAATGTTGAAAGGAACTCGAAACATGTCAACCTTGGTTTTGAGAATCTCTCCCGGAGTTTGAGAGATTTGGACGTGAAAGGGTACCAGTCTTGTCGGGGATTGGGAACCCTTCGCGAGAATGTCCAAAGTTTCAGCGGGATTTCCAAAATGTTGTAAGGAACTCGAACCATGTCAGCCTCGGTTTTGAGAATCTCTCCCGGAGTTTGAGAGATTTGGACGTGAAAGGGTACCAATCTTGTCGGGGATTGGGAACCCTTCGCGAGAATGTCCAAAGTTTCAGCGGGATTTCCAAAATGTTGAAAGGAACTCGAACTATGTCAAACTTGGTTTTGAGAATCTCTCCCGGAGTTTGAGAGATTTGCACGTGAAAGGGTACCAATCTTGTCGGGGATTGGGAACCCTTCGCGACAATGTCCAAAGCTTCAGCGGGATTTCCAAAATGTTGAAAGGAACTCGAAACATGTCAACCTTGGTTTTGAGAATCTCTCCCGGAGTTTGAGAGATTTGGACGTGAAAGGGTACCAATCTTGTCGGGGATTGGGAACGCCTCGCGAGAATGCCAAAAGTTTCAGCAGGATTTTCAAAATGTTGAAAGGAACTCGAAACATGTCAACCTTGGTTTTGAGAATCTCTCCCGGAGTTTGAGAGATTTGCACGTGAAAGGGTACCAGTCTTGTCGGGGATTGGGAACCCTTCGCGAGAATGTCCAAAGTTTCAGCGGGATTTCCAAAATGTTGAAAGGAACTCGAACCATGTCAACCTTGGTTTTGAGAATCTCTCCCGGAGTTTGAGAGATTTGGACGTGAAAGGGTACCAGTCTTGTCGGGGATTGGGAACCCTTCGCGAGAATGTCCAAAGTTTCAGCGGGATTTCCAAAATGTTGAAAGGAACTCGAAACATGTCAACCTTGGTTTTGAGAATCTCTCCCGGAGTTTGAGAGATTTGGACGTGAAAGGGTACCAGTCTTGTCGGGGATTGGGAACCCTTCGCCAGAATGTCCAAAGTTTCAGCGGGATTTCCAAAATGTTGTAAGGAACTCGAACCATGTCAGCCTCGGTTTTGAGAATCTCTCCCGGAGTTTGAGAGATTTGGACGTGAAAGGGTACCAATCTTGTCGGGGATTGGGAACCCTTCGCGAGAATGTCCAAAGTTTCAGCGGGATTTCCAAAATGTTGAAAGGAACTCGAACCATGTCAAACTTGGTTTTGAGAATCTCTCCCGGAGTTTGAGAGATTTGCACGTGAAAGGGTACCAATCTTGTCGGGGATTGGGAACCCTTCGCGACAATGTCCAAAGTTTCAGCGGGATTTCCAAAATGTTGAAAGGAACTCGAATCATGTCAACCTTGGTTTTGAGAATCTCTCCCGGAGTTTGAGAGATTTGGACGTGAAAGGGTACCAATCTTGTCGGGGATTGGGAACGCCTCGCGAGAATGCCATAAGTTTCAGCAGGACTTTCAAAATGTTGAAAGGAACTCGAAACATGTCAACCTTGGTTTTGAGAATCTCTCCCGGAGTTTGAGAGATTTGCACGTGAAAGGGTACCAATCTTGTCGGGGATTGGGAACCCTTCGCGACAATGTCCAAAGCTTCAGCGGGATTTTCAAAATGTTGAAAGGAACTCGAAACATGTCAACCTTGGTTTTGAGAATCTCTCCCGGAGTTTGAGAGATTTGGACTTGAAAGGGTACCAATCTTGTCGGGGATTGGGACCCTTTCGCGAGAATGTCCAAAGTTTCAGCGGGATTTCCAAAATGTTGAAAGGAACTCGAAAGATGTCAACCTTGGTTTTGAGAATCTCTCCCGGAGTTTGAGAGATTTGGACGTGAAAGGGTACCAATCTTGTCGGGGATTGGGAACCCTTCGCGAGAATGTCTAAAGTTTCAGCGGATTTTCCAAAATGTTGAAAGGAACTCGAAACATGTCAACCTTGGTTTTGAGAATCTCTCCCGGAGTTTGAGAGATTTGGACGTGAAAGGGTACCAGTCTTGTCGGGGATTGGGAACCCTTCGCGAGAATGTCCAAAGTTTCAGCGGGATTTCCAAAATGTTGTAAGGAACTCGAACCATGTCAGCCTCGGTTTTGAGAATCTCTCCCGGAGTTTGAGAGATTTGGACGTGAAAGGGTACCAATCTTGTCGGGGATTGGGAACCCTTCGCGAGAATGTCCAAAGTTTCAGCGGGATTTCCAAAATGTTGAAAGGAACTCGAACTATGTCAAACTTGGTTTTGAGAATCTCTCCCGGAGTTTGAGAGATTTGCACGTGAAAGGGTACCAATCTTGTCGGGGATTGGGAACCCTTCGCGACAATGTCCAAAGCTTCAGCGGGATTTCCAAAATGTTGAAAGGAACTCGAAACATGTCAACCTTGGTTTTGAGAATCTCTCCCGGAGTTTGAGAGATTTGGACGTGAAAGGGTACCAATCTTGTCGGGGATTGGGAACGCCTCGCGAGAATGCCAAAAGTTTCAGCAGGATTTTCAAAATGTTGAAAGGAACTCGAAACATGTCAACCTTGGTTTTGAGAATCTCTCCCGGAGTTTGAGAGATTTGCACGTGAAAGGGTACCAGTCTTGTCGGGGATTGGGAACCCTTCGCGAGAATGTCCAAAGTTTCAGCGGGATTTCCAAAATGTTGAAAGGAACTCGAACCATGTCAACCTTGGTTTTGAGAATCTCTCCCGGAGTTTGAGAGATTTGGACGTGAAAGGGTACCAGTCTTGTCGGGGATTGGGAACCCTTCGCGAGAATGTCCAAAGTTTCAGCGGGATTTCCAAAATGTTGAAAGGAACTCGAAACATGTCAACCTTGGTTTTGAGAATCTCTCCCGGAGTTTGAGAGATTTGGACGTGAAAGGGTACCAATCTTTTCGGGGATTGGGAACGCCTCGCGAGAATGCCAAAAGTTTCAGCGGGATTTCCAAAATGTTGAAAGGAACTCGAAACATGTCAACCTTGGTTTTGAGAATCTCTCCCGGAGTTTGAGAGATTTGGACGTGAAAGGGTACCAATCTTGTCGGGGATTGGGAACCCTTCGCGACAATGTCCAAAGTTTCAGCGGGATTTCCAAAATGTTGAAAGGAACTCGAAACATGTCAACCTTGGTTTTGAGAATCTCTCCCGGAGTTTGAGAGATTTGGACGTGAAAGGGTACCAGTCTTGTCGGGGATCGGGAACCCTTCGCGAGAATGTCTAAAGTTTCAGCGGATTTTCCAAAATGTTGAAAGGAACTCGAAACATGTCAACCTTGGTTTTGAGAATCTCTCCCGGAGTTTGAGAGATTTGGAAGTGAAAGGGTACCAGTCTTGTCGGGGATTGGGAACCCTTCGCGAGAATGTCCAAAGTTTCAGCGGGATTTCCAAAATGTTGTAAGGAACTCGAACCATGTCAGCCTCGGTTTTGAGAATCTCTCCCGGAGTTTGAGAGATTTGGACGTGAAAGGGTACCAGTCTTGTCGGGGATTGGGAACCCTTCGCGAGAATGTCCAAAGTTTCAGCGGGATTTCCAAAATGTTGAAAGGAACTCGAACCATGTCAACCTTGGTTTTGAGAATCTCTCCCGGAGTTTGAGAGATTTGGACGTGAAAGGGTACCAGTCTTGTCGGGGATTGGGAACCCTTCGCCAGAATGTCCAAAGTTTCAGCGGGATTTCCAAAATGTTGAAAGGAACTCGAAACATGTCAACCTTGGTTTTGAGAATCTCTCCCGGAGTTTGAGAGATTTGGACGTGAAAGGGTACCAGTCTTGTCGGGGATCGGGAACCCTTCGCGAGAATGTCTAAAGTTTCAGCGGATTTTCCAAAATGTTGAGAGGAACTCGAAACATGTCAACCTTGGTTTTGAGAATCTCTCCCGGAGTTTGAGAGATTTGGACGTGAAAGGGTACCAGTCTTGTCGGGGATTGGGAACCCTTCGCCAGAATGTCCAAAGTTTCAGCGGGATTTCCAAAATGTTGTAAGGAACTCGAACCATGTCAGCCTCGGTTTTGAGAATCTCTCCCGGAGTTTGAGAGATTTGCACGTGAAAGGGTACCAGTCTTGTCGGGGATTGGGAACCCTTCGCGAGAATGTCCAAAGTTTCAGCGGGATTTCCAAAATGTTGAAAGGAACTCGAACCATGTCAACCTTGGTTTTGAGAATCTCTCCCGGAGTTTGAGAGATTTGGACGTGAAAGGGTACCAATGTTGTCGGGGATTGGGAACCCTTCGCCAGAATGTCCAAAGTTTCAGCGGGATTTCCAAAATGTTGAAAGGAACTCGAACCATGTCAGCCTCGGTTTTGAGAATCTCTCCCGGAGTTTGAGAGATTTGGACGTGAAAGGGTACCAATCTTGTCGGGGATTGGGAACCCTTCGCCAGAATGTCCAAAGTTTCAGCGGGATTTCCAAAATGTTGAAAGGAACTCGAACTATGTCAAACTTGGTTTTGAGAATCTCTCCCGGAGTTTGAGAGATTTGCACGTGAAAGTGTACCAATCTTGTCGGGGATTGGGAACCCTTCGCGACAATGTCCAAAGCTTCAGCGGGATTTCCAAAATGTTGAAAGGAACTCGAAACATGTCAACCTTGGTTTTGAGAATCTCTCCCGGAGTTTGAGAGATTTGGACGTGAAAGGGTACCAATCTTGTCGGGGATTGGGAACGCCTCGCGAGAATGCCAAAAGTTTCAGCAGGATTTTCAAAATGTTGAAAGGAACTCGAACCATGTCAGCCTCGGTTTTGAGAATCTCTCCCGGAGTTTGAGAGATTTGCACGTGAAAGGGTACCAGTCTTGTCGGGGATTGGGAACCCTTCGCGAGAATGTCCAAAGTTTCAGCGGGATTTCCAAAATGTTGAAAGGAACTCGAACCATGTCAACCTTGGTTTTGAGAATCTCTCCCGGAGTTTGAGAGATTTGGACGTGAAAGGGTACCAGTCTTGTCGGGGATTGGGAACACTTCGCCAGAATGTCCAAAGTTTCAGCGGGATTTCCAAAATGTTGAAAGGAACTCGAAACATGTCAACCTTGGTTTTGAGAATCTCTCCCGGAGTTTGAGAGATTTGGACGTGAAAGGGTACCAATCTTTTCGGGGATTGGGAACGCCTCGCGAGAATGCCAAAAGTTTCAGCGGGATTTCCAAAATGTTGAAAGGAACTCGAAACATGTCAACCTTGGTTTTGAGAATCTCTCCCGGAGTTTGAGAGATTTGGACGTGAAAGGGTACCAATCTTGTCGGGGATTGGGAACCCTTCGCGACAATGTCCAAAGTTTCAGCGGGATTTCCAAAATGTTGAAAGGAACTCGAAACATGTCAACCTTGGTTTTGAGAATCTCTCCCGGAGTTTGAGAGATTTGGACGTGAAAGGGTACCAATCTTGTCGGGGATTGGGAACGCCTCGCGAGAATGCCAAAAGTTTCAGCAGGATTTTCAAAATGTTGAAAGGAACTCGAAACATGTCAACCTTGGTTTTGAGAATCTCTCCCGGAGTTTGAGAGATTTGGACGTGAAAGGGTACCAATCTTGTCGGGGATTGGGAACGCCTCGCGAGAATGCCAAAAGTTTCAGCGGGATTTCCAAAATGTTGAAAGGAACTCGAAACATGTCAACCTTGGTTTTGAGAATCTCTCCCGGAGTTTGAGAGATTTGGACGTGAAAGGGTACCAATGTTGTCGGGGATTGGGAACCCTTCGCGAGAATGTCCAAAGTTTCAGCGGGATTTCCAAAATGTTGAAAGGAACTCGAACCATGTCAGCCTCGGTTTTGAGAATCTCTCCCGGAGTTTGAGAGATTTGGACGTGAAAGGGTACCAGTCTTGTCGGGGATTGGGTACCCTTCGCGAGAATGTCCAAAGTTTCAGCGGGATTTCTAAAATGTTGAAAGGAACTCGAAACATGTCAACCTTGGTTTTGAGAATCTCTCCCGGAGTTTGAGAGATTTGGACGTGAAAGGGTACCAGTCTTGTCGGGGATCGGGAACCCTTCGCGAGAATGTCTAAAGTTTCAGCGGATTTTCCAAAATGTTGAAAGGAACTCGAACCATGTCAGCCTCGGTTTTGAGAATCTCTCCCGGAGTTTGAGAGATTTGGACGTGAAAGGGTACCAGTCTTGTCGGGGATTGGGAACCCTTCGCGAGAATGTCCAAAGTTTCAGCGGGATTTCCAAAATGTTGTAAGGAACTCGAACCATGTCAGCCTCGGTTTTGAGAATCTCTCCCGGAGTTTGAGAGATTTGGACGTGAAAGGGTACCAGTCTTGTCGGGGATTGGGAACCCTTCACGAGAATGTCCAAAGTTTCAGCGGGATTTCCAAAATGTTGAAAGGAACTCGAACCATGTCAACCTTGGTTTTGAGAATCTCTCCCGGAGTTTGAGAGATTTGGACGTGAAAGGGTACCAGTCTTGTCGGGGATTGGGAACCCTTCGCCAGAATGTCCAAAGTTTCAGCGGGATTTCCAAAATGTTGAGAGGAACTCGAACCATGTCAACCTTGGTTTTGAGAATCTCTCCCGGAGTTTGAGAGATTTGGACGTGAAAGGGTACCAGTCTTGTCGGGGATTGGGAACCCTTCGCGAGAATGTCTAAAGTTTCAGCGGATTTTCCAAAATGTTGAGAGGAACTCGAAACATGTCAACCTTGG
The DNA here is from genome assembly GCF_964273445.1 of Streptopelia decaocto. Lineage (NCBI taxonomy): Eukaryota > Metazoa > Chordata > Aves > Columbiformes > Columbidae > Streptopelia > Streptopelia decaocto. Next base: position 285,696 of record NW_028116552.1, on the reverse strand, counting down.
TTTTGAGAATCTCTCCCGGAGTTTGAGAGATTTGGACGTGAAAGGGTACCAGTCTTGTCGGGGATTGGGAACCCTTCGCGAGAATGTCCAAAGTTTCAGCGGGATTTCCAAAATGTTGTAAGGAACTCGAACCATGTCAGCCTCGGTTTTGAGAATCTCTCCCGGAGTTTGAGAGATTTGGACGTGAAAGGGTACCAATCTTGTCGGGGATTGGGAACCCTTCGCGAGAATGTCCAAAGTTTCAGCGGGATTTCCAAAATGTTGAAAGGAACTCGAACCATGTCAAACTTGGTTTTGAGAATCTCTCCCGGAGTTTGAGAGATTTGCACGTGAAAGGGTACCAATCTTGTCGGGGATTGGGAACCCTTCGCGACAATGTCCAAAGTTTCAGCGGGATTTCCAAAATGTTGAAAGGAACTCGAAACATGTCAACCTTGGTTTTGAGAATCTCTCCCGGAGTTTGAGAGATTTGCACGTGAAAGGGTACCAGTCTTGTCGGGGATTGGGAACCCTTCGCCAGAATGTCCAAAGTTTCAGCGGGATTTCCAAAATGTTGAAAGGAACTCGAACCATGTCAACCTTGGTTTTGAGAATCTCTCCCGGAGTTTGAGAGATTTGGACGTGAAAGGGTACCAATGTTGTCGGGGATTGGGAACCCTTCGCCAGAATGTCCAAAGTTTCAGCGGGATTTCCAAAATGTTGAAAGGAACTCGAAACATGTCAACCTTGGTTTTGAGAATCTCTCCCGGAGTTTGAGAGATTTGGACGTGAAAGGGTACCAATCTTGTCGGGGATTGGGAACGCCTCGCGAGAATGCCAAAAGTTTCAGCGGGATTTTCAAAATGTTGAAAGGAACTCGAAACATGTCAACCTTGGTTTTGAGAATCTCTCCCGGAGTTTGAGAGATTTGGACGTGAAAGGGTACCAATGTTGTCGGGGATTGGGAACCCTTCGCCAGAATGTCCAAAGTTTCAGCGGGATTTCCAAAATGTTGAAAGGAACTCGAAACATGTCAACCTTGGTTTTGAGAATCTCTCCCGGAGTTTGAGAGATTTGGACGTGAAAGGGTACCAGTCTTGTCGGGGATTGGGAACCCTTCGCGAGAATGCCCAAAGTTTCAGCGGGATTTCCAAAATGTTGAAAGGAACGCGAACCACGTCAACCTTGGTTTTGAGAATCTCTCCTCTGGGTTTGAGAGATTTGGACGTGAAAGGGTACCAATCTTGTCGGGGATTGGGAACCCTTCGCGAGAGTGTCCAAAGTTTCAGCGGGATTTCCAAAATGTTGAAAGGAACTCGAAACATGTCAACCTTGGTTTTGAGAATCTCTCCCGGAGTTTGAGAGATTTGGACGTGAAAGGGTACGAATCTTGTCGGGGATTGGGAACCCTTCGCGACAATGTCCAAAGTTTCAGCGGGATTTCCAAAATGTTGAAAGGAACTCGAAACATGTCAACCTTGGTTTTGAGAATCTCTCCCGGAGTTTGAGAGATTTGGACGTGAAAGGGTACCAATCTTGTCGGGGATTGGGAACGCCTCGCGAGAATGCCAAAAGTTTCAGCAGGATTTTCAAAATGTTGAAAGGAACTCGAAACATGTCAACCTTGGTTTTGAGAATCTCTCCCGGAGTTTGAGAGATTTGGACGTGAAAGGGTACCAATCTTGTCGGGGATTGGGAACGCCTCGCGAGAATGCCAAAAGTTTCAGCGGGATTTTCAAAATGTTGAAAGGAACTCGAAACATGTCAACCTTGGTTTTGAGAATCTCTCCCGGAGTTTGAGAGATTTGGACGTGAAAGGGTACCAATGTTGTCGGGGATTGGGAACCCTTCGCCAGAATGTCCAAAGTTTCAGCGGGATTTCCAAAATGTTGAAAGGAACTCGAACCATGTCAGCCTCGGTTTTGAGAATCTCTCCCGGAGTTTGAGAGATTTGGACGTGAAAGGGTACCAATCTTGTCGGGGATTGGGAACCCTTCGCGACAATGTCCAAAGTTTCAGCGGGATTTCCAAAATGTTGAAAGGAACTCGAAACATGTCAACCTTGGTTTTGAGAATCTCTCCCGGAGTTTGAGAGATTTGGACGTGAAAGGGTACCAGTCTTGTCGGGGATCGGGAACCCTTCGCGAGAATGTCTAAAGTTTCAGCGGATTTTCCAAAATGTTGAAAGGAACTCGAAACATGTCAACCTTGGTTTTGAGAATCTCTCCCGGAGTTTGAGAGATTTGGACGTGAAAGGGTACCAGTCTTGTCGGGGATTGGGAACCCTTCGCCAGAATGTCCAAAGTTTCAGCGGGATTTCCAAAATGTTGTAAGGAACTCGAACCATGTCAGCCTCGGTTTTGAGAATCTCTCCCGGAGTTTGAGAGATTTGGACGTGAAAGGGTACCAGTCTTGTCGGGGATTGGGAACCCTTCACGAGAATGTCCAAAGTTTCAGCGGGATTTCCAAAATGTTGAAAGGAACTCGAACCATGTCAACCTTGGTTTTGAGAATCTCTCCCGGAGTTTGAGAGATTTGGACGTGAAAGGGTACCAATGTTGTCGGGGATTGGGAACCCTTCGCCAGAATGTCCAAAGTTTCAGCGGGATTTCCAAAATGTTGAAAGGAACTCGAAACATGTCAACCTTGGTTTTGAGAATCTCTCCCGGAGTTTGAGAGATTTGGACGTGAAAGGGTACCAGTCTTGTCGGGGATTGGGAACCCTTCGCGAGAATGCCCAAAGTTTCAGCGGGATTTCCAAAATGTTGAAAGGAACTCGAACCACGTCAACCTTGGTTTTGAGAATCTCTCCTCTGGGTTTGAGAGATTTGGACGTGAAAGGGTACCAATCTTGTCGGGGATTGGGAACCCTTCGCGAGAGTGTCCAAAGTTTCAGCGGGATTTCCAAAATGTTGAAAGGAACTCGAAACATGTCAACCTTGGTTTTGAGAATCTCTCCCGGAGTTCGAGAGATTTGGACGTGAAAGGGTACCAATCTTGTCGGGGATTGGGAACCCTTTGCGACAATGTCCAAAGTTTCAGCGGGATTTCCAAAATGTTGAAAGGAACTCGAAACATGTCAACCTTGGTTTTGAGAATCTCTCCCGGAGTTTGAGAGATTTGGACGTGAAAGGGTACCAATCTTGTCGGGGATTGGGAACGCCTCGCGAGAATGCCAAAAGTTTCAGCCGGATTTCCAAAATGTTGAGAGGAACTCGAAACATGTCAACCTTGGTTTTGAGAATCTCTCCCGGAGTTTGAGAGATTTGGACGTGAAAGGGGACCAAACTTGTCGGGGATTGGGAACGCCTCGCGAGAATGCCAAAAGTTTCAGCGGGATTTTCAAAATGTTGAAAGGAACTCGAAACATGTCAACCTTGGTTTTGAGAATCTCTCCCGGAGTTTGAGAGATGTGGCCTTGAAAGGGTACCAATCTTGTCGGGGATTGGGACCCTTTCGCGAGAATGTCCAAAGTTTCAGCGGGATTTCCAAAATGTTGAAAGGAACTCGAAAGATGTCAACCTTGGTTTTGAGAATCTCTCCCGGAGTTTGAGAGATTTGGACGTGAAAGGGTACCAATCTTGTCGGGGATTGGGAACCCTTCGCGAGAATGTCTAAAGTTTCAGCGGATTTTCCAAAATGTTGAAAGGAACTCGAAACATGTCAACCTTGGTTTTGAGAATCTCTCCCGGAGTTTGAGAGATTTGGACGTGAAAGGGTACCAATCTTGTCGGGGATTGGGAACCCTTCGCGAGAATGTCCAAAGTTTCAGCGGGATTTCCAAAATGTTGAAAGGAACTCGAACCATGTCAAACTTGGTTTTGAGAATCTCTCCCGGAGTTTGAGAGATTTGGACGTGAAAGGGTACCAATCTTGTCGGGGATTGGGAACCCTTCGCGACAATGTCCAAAGCTTCAGCGGGATTTCCAAAATGTTGAAAGGAACTCGAAACATGTCAACCTTGGTTTTGAGAATCTCTCCCGGAGTTTGAGAGATTTGGACGTGAAAGGGTACCAATCTTGTCGGGGATTGGGAACGCCTCGCGAGAATGCCAAAAGTTTCAGCAGGATTTTCAAAATGTTGAAAGGAACTCGAAACATGTCAACCTTGGTTTTGAGAATCTCTCCCGGAGTTTGAGAGATTTGGACGTGAAAGGGTACCAATCTTGTCGGGGATTGGGAACGCCTCGCGAGAATGCCAAAAGTTTCAGCGGGATTTTCAAAATGTTGAAAGGAACTCGAAACATGTCAACCTTGGTTTTGAGAATCTCTCCCGGAGTTTGAGAGATTTGGACGTGAAAGGGTACCAGTCTTGTCGGGGATCGGGAACCCTTCGCGAGAATGTCTAAAGTTTCAGCGGATTTTCCAAAATGTTGAAAGGAACTCGAAACATGTCAACCTTGGTTTTGAGAATCTCTCCCGGAGTTTGAGAGATTTGGACGTGAAAGGGTACCAGTCTTGTCGGGGATTGGGAACCCTTCGCGAGAATGTCCAAAGTTTCAGTGGGATTTCCAAAATGTTGTAAGGAACTCGAAACATGTCAGCCTCGGTTTTGAGAATCTCTCCCGGAGTTTGTGAGGTTTGGACGTGAAAGGGTACCAATCTTGTCGGGGATTGGGAACCCTTCGCGAGAATGTCCAAAGCTTCAGCGGGATTTCCAAAATGTTGAAAGGAACTCGAAACATGTCAACCTTGGTTTTGAGAATCTCTCCCGGAGTTTGAGAGATTTGGACGTGAAAGGGTACCAATCTTGTCGGGGATTGGGAACGCCTCGCGAGAATGCCAAAAGTTTCAGCAGGATTTTCAAAATGTTGAAAGGAACTCGAACCATGTCAACCTTGGTTTTGAGAATCTCTCCCGGAGTTTGAGAGATTTGGACGTGAAAGGGTACCAATCTTGTCGGGGATTGGGAACGCCTCGCGAGAATGCCAAAAGTTTCAGCGGGATTTTCAAAATGTTGTAAGGAACTCGAAACATGTCAGCCTCGGTTTTGAGAATCTCTCCCGGAGTTTGTGAGGTTTGGACGTGAAAGGGTACCAATCTTGTCGGGGATTGGGAACCCTTCGCGAGAATGTCCAAAGTTTCAGCGGGATTTCCAAAATGTTGAAAGGAACTCGAACCATGTCAAACTTGGTTTTGAGAATCTCTCCCGGAGTTTGAGAGATTTGCACGTGAAAGGGTACCAATCTTGTCGGGGATTGGGAACCCTTCGCGACAATGTCCAAAGTTTCAGCGGGATTTCCAAAATGTTGAAAGGAACTCGAAACATGTCAACCTTGGTTTTGAGAATCTCTCCCGGAGTTTGAGAGATTTGGACGTGAAAGGGTACCAATCTTGTCGGGGATTGGGAACCCTTCGCGACAATGTCCAAAGTTTCAGCAGGATTTCCAAAATGTTGAAAGGAACTCGAACCATGTCAACCTAGGTTTTGAGAATCTCTCCCGGAGTTTGAGAGATTTGGACGTGAAAGGGTACCAATCTTGTCGGGGATTGGGAACCCTTCGCGAGAATGTCCAAAGTTTCAGCGGGATTTCCAAAATGTTGAGAGGAACTCGAAACATGTCAACCTTGGTTTTGAGAATCTCTCCCGGAGTTTGAGAGATTTGGACGTGAAAGGGTACCAATCTTGTCGGGGATTGGGAACGCCTAGCGAGAATGCCAAAAGTTTCAGCAGGATTTTCAAAATGTTGAAAGGAACTCGAACCATGTCAACCTTGGTTTTGAGAATCTCTCCCGGAGTTTGAGAGATTTGGACGTGAAAGGGTACCAATCTTGTCGGGGATTGGGAACCCTTCGCGACAATGTCCAAAGTTTCAGCGGGATTTCCAAAATGTTGAAAGGAACTCGAAACATGTCAACCTTGGTTTTGAGAATCTCTCCCGGAGTTTGAGAGATTTGGACGTGAAAGGGTACCAATCTTGTCGGGGATTGGGAACGCCTAGCGAGAATGCCAAAAGTTTCAGCAGGATTTTCAAAATGTTGAAAGGAACTCGAACCATGTCAACCTTGGTTTTGAGAATCTCTCCCGGAGTTTGAGAGATTTGGACGTGAAAGGGTACCAATCTTGTCGGGGATTGGGAACGCCTCGCGAGAATGCCGAAAGTTTCAGCGGGATTTTCAAAATGTTGAAAGGAACTCGAAACATGTCAACCTTGGTTTTGAGAATCTCTCCCGGAGTTTGAGAGATTTGGACGTGAAAGGGTACCAATCTTGTCGGGGATCGGAAACCCTTCGCGAGAATGTCCAAAGTTTCAGCGGGATTTCCAAAATGTTGAAAGGAACTCGAAACATGTCAACCTTGGTTTTGAGAATCTCTCCCGGAGTTTGAGAGATTTGGATGTGAAAGAATACCAATCTCGTCGGGCATTGGGAACCCTTCGCGAGAATGTCCAAAGTTTCAGTGGGATTTCCAAAATGTTGAAAGGAACTCGAAACATGTCAACCTTGGTTTTGAGAATCTCTCCCGGAGTTTGAGAGATTTGGACGTGAAAGGGTACCAATCTTGTCGGGGATTGGGAACGCCTCGCGAGAATGCCAAAAGTTTCAGCAGGATTTTCAAAATGTTGAAAGGAACTCGAAACATGTCAACCTTGGTTTTGAGAATCTCTCCCGGAGTTTGAGAGATTTGGACGTGAAAGGGTACCAATCTTGTCGGGGATTGGGAACGCCTCGCGAGAATGCCAAAAGTTTCAGCGGGATTTTCAAAATGTTGAAAGGAACTCGAAACATGTCAACCTTGGTTTTGAGAATCTCTCCCGGAGTTTGAGAGATTTGGACTTGAAAGAGTACCAATCTTGTCGGGGATTGGGACCCTTTCGCGAGAATGTCCAAAGTTTCAGCGGGATTTCCAAAATGTTGAAAGGAACTCGAAAGATGTCAACCTTGGTTTTGAGAATCTCTCCCGGAGTTTGAGAGATTTGGACGTGAAAGGGTACCAATCTTGTCGGGGATTGGGAACCCTTCGCGAGAATGTCTAAAGTTTCAGCGGATTTTCCAAAATGTTGAAAGGAACTCGAAACATGTCAACCTTGGTTTTGAGAATCTCTCCCGGAGTTTGAGAGATTTGGACGTGAAAGGGTACCAGTCTTGTCGGGGATTGGGAACCCTTCGCGAGAATGTCCAAAGTTTCAGCGGGATTTCCAAAATGTTGTAAGGAACTCGAACCATGTCAGCCTCGGTTTTGAGAATCTCTCCCGGAGTTTGAGAGATTTGGACGTGAAAGGGTACCAATCTTGTCGGGGATCGGGAACCCTTCGCGAGAATGTCCAAAGTTTCAGCGGGATTTCCAAAATGTTGAAAGGAACTCGAAACATGTCAACCTTGGTTTTGAGAATCTCTCCCGGAGTTTGAGAGATTTGGACGTGAAAGAATACCAATCTCGTCGGGCATTGGGAACCCTTCGCGAGAATGTCCAAAGTTTCAGCGGGATTTCCAAAATGTTGAAAGGAACTCGAAACATGTCAACCTTGGTTTTGAGAATCTCTCCCGGAGTTTGAGAGATTTGGACGTGAAAGGGTACCAATCTTGTCGGGGATTGGGAACGCCTCGCGAGAATGCCAAAAGTTTCAGCAGGATTTTCAAAATGTTGAAAGGAACTCGAAACATGTCAACCTTGGTTTTGAGAATCTCTCCCGGAGTTTGAGAGATTTGGACGTGAAAGGGTACCAATCTTGTCGGGGATTGGGAACGCCTCGCGAGAATGCCAAAAGTTTCAGCGGGATTTCCAAAATGTTGAAAGGAACTCGAAACATGTCAACCTCGGTTTTGAGAATCTCTCCCGGAGTTTGAGAGATTTGGACGTGAAAGGGTACCAGTCTTGTCGGGGATTGGGAACCCTTCGCCAGAATGTCCAAAGTTTCAGCGGGATTTCCAAAATGTTGAGAGGAACTCGAATCATGTCAACCTCGGTTTTGAGAATCTCTCCCGGAGTTTGAGAGATTTGGACGTGAAAGGGTACCAGTCTTGTCGGGGATTGGGAACCCTTCGCCAGAATGTCCAAAGTCTCAGCGGGATTTCCAAAATGTTGAGAGGAACTCGAAACATGTCAACCTTGGTTTTGAGAATCTCTCCCGGAGTTTGAGAGATTTGGACGTGAAAGGGTACCAGTCTTGTCGGGGATTGGGAACCCTTCGCCAGAATGTCCAAAGTTTCAGCGGGATTTCCAAAATGTTGAGAGGAACTCGAATCATGTCAACCTTGGTTTTGAGAATCTCTCCCGGAGTTTGAGAGATTTGGACGTGAAAGGGTACCAGTCTTGTCGGGGATTGGGAACCCTTCGCGAGAATGTCCAAAGTCTCAGCGGGATTTCCAAAATGTTGAGAGGAACTCGAATCATGTCAACCTTGGTTTTGAGAATCTCTCCCGGAGTTTGAGAGATTTGGACGTGAAAGGGTACCAGTCTTGTCGGGGATTGGGAACCCTTCGCCAGAATGTCCAAAGTTTCAGCGGGATTTCCAAAATGTTGAGAGGAACTCGAAACATGTCAACCTTGGTTTTGAGAATCTCTCCCGGAGTTTTAGAGATTTGGACGTGAAAGGGTACCAGTCTTGTCGGGGATTGGGAACCCTTCGCCAGAATGTCCAAAGTTTCAGCGGGATTTCCAAAATGTTGTAAGGAACTCGAAACATGTCAACCTCGGTTTTGAGAATCTCTCCCGGACTTTGAGAGATTTGGACGTGAAAGGGTACCAGTCTTGTCGGGGATTGGGAACCCTTCGCGAGAATGTCTAAAGTTTCAGCGGGATTTCCAAAATGTTGAGAGGAACTCGAAACATGTCAACCTCGGTTTTGAGAATCTCTCCCGGAGTTTGAGAGATTTAGACGTGAAAGGGTACCAGTCTTGTCGGTGATTGGGAACCCTTCGCCAGAATTTCCAAAGTTTCAGCGGGATTTCCAAAATGTTGAGAGGAACTCGAATCATGTCAACCTCGGTTTTGAGAATCTCTCCCGGAGTTTGAGAGATTTGGACGTGAAAGGGTACCAGTCTTGTCGGGGATTGGGAACCCTTCGCGAGAATGCCAAAAGTCTCAGCGGGATTTCCAAAATGTTGAGAGGAACTCGAAACATGTCAACCTTGGTTTTGAGAAACTCTCCCGGAGTTTGAGAGATTTGGACGTGAAAGGGTACCAGTCTTGTCGGGGATTGGGAACCCTTCGCCAGAATGTCCAAAGTTTCAGCGGGATTTCCAAAATGTTGAGAGGAACTCGAAACATGTCAACCTCGGTTTTGAGAATCTCTCCCGGAGTTTGAGAGATTTGGACGTGAAAGGGTACCAGTCTTGTCGGGGATTGGGAACCCTTCGCGAGAATGTCCAAAGTTTCAGCGGGATTTCCAAAATGTTGAAAGGAACTCGAAACATGTCAACCTTGGTTTTGAGAATCTCTCCCGGAGTTTGAGAGATTTGGACGTGGAAGGGTACCAGTCTTGTCGGGGATTGGGAACCCTTCGCCAGAATGTCCAAAGTTTCAGCGGGATTTCCAAAATGTTGAGAGGAACTCGAATCATGTCAACCTTGGTTTTGAGAATCTCTCCCGGAGTTTGAGAGATTTGGACGTGAAAGGGTACCAGTCTTGTCGGGGATTGGGAACCCTTCGCGAGAATGTCCAAAGTTTCAGCGGGATTTCCAAAATGTTGAGAGGAACTCGAAACATGTCAACCTCGGTTTTGAGAATCTCTCCCGGAGTTTGAGAGATTTGGACGTGAAAGGGTACCAGTCTTGTCGGGGATTGGGAACCCTTCGCGAGAATGTCCAAAGTTTCAGCGGGATTTCCAAAATGTTGAGAGGAACTCGAAACATGTCAACCTCGATTTTGAGAATCTCTCCCGGAGTTTGAGAGATTTGGACGTGAAAGGGTACCAGTCTTGTCGGGGATTGGGAACCCTTCGCCAGAATGTCCAAAGTTTCAGCGGGATTTCCAAAATGTTGAGAGGAACTCGAATCATGTCAACCTCGGTTTTGAGAATCTCTCCCGGAGTTTGAGAGATTTGGACGTGAAAGGGTACCAGTCTTGTCGGGGATTGGGAACCCTTCGCGAGAATATCCAAAGTATCAGCGGGATTTCCAAAATGTTGAGAGGAACTCGAAACATGTCAACCTTGGTTTTGAGAAACTCTCCCGGAGTTTGAGAGATTTGGACGTGAAAGGGTACCAGTCTTGTCGGGGATTGGGAACCCTTCGCCAGAATGTCCAAAGTTTCAGCGGGATTTCCAAAATGTTGAGAGGAACTCGAAACATGTCAACCTCGGTTTTGAGAATCTCTCCCGGAGTTTGAGAGATTTGGACGTGAAAGGGTACCAGTCTTGTCGGGGATTGGGAACGCCTCGCCAGAATGTCCAAAGTTTCAGCGGGATTTCCAAAATGTTGAGAGGAACTCGAAACATGTCAACCTTGGTTTTGAGAATCTCTCCCGGAGTTTGAGAGATTTGGACGTGAAAGGGTACCAGTCTTGTCGGGGATTGGGAACCCTTCGCCAGAATGTCCAAAGTTTCAGCGGGATTTCCAAAATGTTGAGAGGAACTCGAAACATGTCAACCTTGGTTTTGAGAATCTCTCCCGGAGTTTGAGAGATATGGACGTGAAAGGGTACCAGTCTTGTCGGGGATTAGGAACCCTTCGCCAGAATGTCCAAAGTTTCAGCGGGATTTCCAAAATGTTGAGAGGAACTCGAAACATGTCAACCTTGGTTTTGAGAATCTCTCCAGGAGTTTGAGAGATTTGGACGTGAAAGGGTACCAGTCTTGTCGGGGATTGGGAACCCTTCGCCAGAATGTCCAAAGTTTCAGCGGGATTTCCAAAATGTTGAGAGGAACTCGAAACATGTCAACCTTGGTTTTGAGAATCTCTCCCGGAGTTTGAGAGATTTGGACGTGAAAGGGTACCAGTCTTGTCGGGGATTGGGAACCCTTCGCCAGAATGTCCAAAGTTTCAGCGGGATTTCCAAAATGTTGAGAGGAACTCGAAACATGTCAACCTTGGTTTTGAGAATCTCTCCCGGAGTTTGAGAGATTTGCACGTGAAAGGGTACCAGTCTTGTCGGGGATTGGGAACCCTTCGCCAGAATGTCCAAAGTTTCAGCGGGATTTCCAAAATGTTGAGAGGAACTCGAATCATGTCAACCTTGGTTTTGAGAATCTCTCCCGGAGTTTGAGAGATTTGGACGTGAAAGGGTACCAGTCTTGTCGGGGATTGGGAACCCTTCGCCAGAATGTCCAAAGTTTCAGCGGGATTTCCAAAATGTTGAGAGGAACTCAAAACATGTCAACCTTGGTTTTGAGAATCTCTCCCGGAGTTTGAGAGATTTGGACGTGAAAGGGTACCAGTCTTGTCGGGGATTGGGAACCCTTCGCCAGAATGTCCAAAGTTTCAGCGGGATTTCCAAAAGGTTGAGAGGAACTCGAAACATGTCAACCTTGGTTTTGAGAATCTCTCCCGGAGTTTGAGAGATATGGACGTGAAAGGGTACCAGTCTTGTCGGGGATTGGGAACCCTTCGCCAGAATGTCCAAAGTTTCAGCGGGATTTCCAAAATGTTGAGAGGAACTCGAAACATGTCAACCTTGGTTTTGAGAATCTCTCCCGGAGTTTGAGAGATTTGGACGTGAAAGGGTACCAGTCTTGTCGGGGATTGGGAACCCTTCGCCAGAATGTCCAAAGTTTCAGCGGGATTTCCAAAATGTTGAGAGGAACTCGAAACATGTCAACCTTGGTTTTGAGAATCTCTCCCGGAGTTTGAGAGATTTGGACGTGGAAGGGTACCAGTCTTGTCGGGGATTGGGAACCCTTCGCCAGAATGTCCAAAGTTTCAGCGGGATTTCCAAAATGTTGAGAGGAACTCGAAACATGTCAACCTTGGTTTTGAGAATCTCTCCCGGAGTTTGAGAGATTTGGACGTGAAAGGGTACCAGTCTTGTCGGGGATTGGGAACCCTTCGCGAGAATGTCCAAAGTTTCAGCGGGATTTCCAAAATGTTGTAAGGAACTCGAACCATGTCAGCCTCGGTTTTGAGAATCTCTCCCGGAGTTTGAGAGATTTGGACGTGAAAGGGTACCAGTCTTGTCGGGGATTGGGAACCCTTCGCGAGAATGTCCAAAGTTTCAGCGGGATTTCCAAAATGTTGAGAGGAACTCGAAACATGTCAACCTTGGTTTTGAGAATCTCTCCCGGAGTTTGAGAGATATGGACGTGAAAGTGTACCAGTCTTGTCGGGGATTGGGAACGCCTCGCCAGAATGTCCAAAGTTTCAGCGGGATTTCCAAAATGTTGAGAGGAACTCGAAACATGTCAACCTTGGTTTTGAGAATCTCTCCCGGAGTTTGAGAGATTTGGACGTGAAAGGGTACCAGTCTTGTCGGGGATTGGGAACCCTTCGCCAGAATGTCCAAAGTTTCAGCGGGATTTCCAAAATGTTGAGAGGAACTCGAAACATGTCAACCTTGGTTTTGAGAATCTCTCCCGGAGTTTGAGAGATTTGGACGTGGAAGGGTACCAGTCTTGTCGGGGATTGGGAACCCTTCGCCAGAATGTCCAAAGTTTCAGCGGGATTTCCAAAATGTTGAGAGGAACTCGAAACATGTCAACCTTGGTTTTGAGAATCTCTCCCGGAGTTTGAGAGATATGGACGTGAAAGGGTACCAGTCTTGTCGGGGATTGGGAACGCCTCGCCAGAATGTCCAAAGTTTCAGCGGGATTTCCAAAATGTTGAGAGGAACTCGAAACATGTCAACCTTGGTTTTGAGAATCTCTCCCGGAGATTGAGAGATTTGGACGTGAAAGGGTACCAGTCTTGTCGGGGATTGGGAACCCTTCGCCAGAATGTCCAAAGTTTCAGCGGGATTTCCAAAATGTTGAGAGGAACTCGAAACATGTCAACCTTGGTTTTGAGAATCTCTCCCGGAGTTTGAGAGATATGGACGTGAAAGGGTACCAGTCTTGTCGGGGATTGGGAACGCCTCGCCAGAATGTCCAAAGTTTCAGCGGGATTTCCAAAATGTTGAGAGGAACTCGAAACATGTCAACCTTGGTTTTGAGAATCTCTCCCGGAGTTTGAGAGATTTGGACGTGAAAGGGTACCAGTCTTGTCGGGGATTGGGAACCCTTCGCCAGAATGTCCAAAGTTTCAGCGGGATTTCCAAAATGTTGAGAGGAACTCGAAACATGTCAACCTTGGTTTTGAGAATCTCTCCCGGAGTTTGAGAGATTTGGACGTGAAAGGGTACCAGTCTTGTCGGGGATTGGGAACCCTTCGCGAGAATGTCCAAAGTTTCAGCGGGATTTCCAAAATGTTGTAAGGAACTCGAACCATGTCAGCCTCGGTTTTGAGAAACTCTCCCGGAGTTTGAGAGATTTGGACGTGAAAGGGTACCAGTCTTGTCGGGGATTGGGAACCCTTCGCGAGAATGTCCAAAGTTTCAGCGGGATTTCCAAAATGTTGAGAGGAACTCGAAACATGTCAACCTTGGTTTTGAGAATCTCTCCCGGAGTTTGAGAGATATGGACGTGAAAGGGTACCAGTCTTGTCGGGGATTGGGAACCCTTCGCCAGAATGTCCAAAGTTTCAGCGGGATTTCCAAAATGTTGAGAGGAACTCGAAACATGTCAACCTTGGTTTTGAGAATCTCTCCCGGAGTTTGAGAGATTTGGACGTGAAAGGGTACCAGTCTTGTCGGGGATTGGGAACGCCTCGCCAGAATGTCCAAAGTTTCAGCGGGATTTCCAAAATGTTGAGAGGAACTCGAAACATGTCAACCTTGGTTTTGAGAATCTCTCCCGGAGTTTGAGAGATTTGGACGTGAAAGGGTACCAGTCTTGTCGGGGATTGGGAACCCTTCGCGAGAATGTCCAAAGTTTCAGCGGGATTTCCAAAATGTTGAAAGGAACTCGAACCATGTCAAACTTGGTTTTGAGAATCTCTCCCGGAGTTTGAGAGATTTGCACGTGAAAGGGTACCAATCTTGTCGGGGATTGGGAACGCCTCGCGAGAATGCCAAAAGTTTCAGCGGGATTTTCAAAATGTTGAAAGGAACTCGAAACATGTCAACCTTGGTTTTGAGAATCTCTCCCGGAGTTTGAGAGATTTGGACGTGAAAGGGTACCAATCTTGTCGGGGATTGGGAACCCTTCGCGACAATGTCCAAAGTTTCAGCGGATTTTCCAAAATATTGAAAGGAACTCGAAACATGTCAACCTTGGTTTTGAGAATCTCTCCCGGAGTTTGAGAGATTTGGACGTGAAAGGGTACCAGTCTTGTCGGGGATTGGGAACCCTTCGCGAGAATGTCCAAAGTTTCAGCGGGATTTCCAAAATGTTGTAAGGAACTCGAAACATGTCAGCCTCGGTTTTGAGAATCTCTCCCGGAGTTTGTGAGGTTTGGACGTGAAAGGGTACCAATCTTGTCGGGGATTGGGAACCCTTCGCGAGAATGTCCAAAGTTTCAGCGGGATTTCCAAAATGTTGAAAGGAACTCGAACCATGTCAAACTTGGTTTTGAGAATCTCTCCCGGAGTTTGAGAGATTTGCACGTGAAAGGGTACCAATCTTGTCGGGGATTGGGAACCCTTCGCGACAATGTCCAAAGCTTCAGCGGGATTTCCAAAATGTTGAAAGGAACTCGAAACATGTCAACCTTGGTTTTGAGAATCTCTCCCGGAGTTTGAGAGATTTGGACGTGAAAGGGTACCAATCTTGTCGGGGATTGGGAACCCTTCGCGAGAATGTCCAAAGTTTCAGCAGGATTTCCAAAATGTTGAAAGGAACTCGAACCATGTCAACCTAGGTTTTGAGAATCTCTCCCGGAGTTTGAGAGATTTGGACGTGAAAGGGTACCAATCTTGTCGGGGATTGGGAACCCTTCGCGAGAATGTCCAAAGTTTCAGCGGGATTTCCAAAATGTTGAAAGGAACTCGAAACATGTCAACCTTGGTTTTGAGAATCTCTCCCGGAGTTTGAGAGATTTGGACGTGAAAGGGTACCAATCTTGTCGGGGATTGGGAACGCCTAGCGAGAATGCCAAAAGTTTCAGCAGGATTTTCAAAATGTTGAAAGGAACTCGAACCATGTCAACCTTGGTTTTGAGAATCTCTCCCGGAGTTTGAGAGATTTGGACGTGAAAGGGTACCAATCTTGTCGGGGATTGGGAACCCTTCGCGAGAATGTCCAAAGTTTCAGCGGGATTTCCAAAATGTTGAAAGGAACTCGAAAGATGTCAACCTTGGTTTTGAGAATCTCTCCCGGAGTTTGAGAGATTTGGACGTGAAAGGGTACCAATCTTGTCGGGGATTGGGAACGCCTAGCGAGAATGCCAAAAGTTTCAGCAGGATTTTCAAAATGTTGAAAGGAACTCGAACCATGTCAACCTTGGTTTTGAGAATCTCTCCCGGAGTTTGAGAGATTTGGACGTGAAAGGGTACCAATCTTGTCGGGGATTGGGAACGCCTCGCGAGAATGCCGAAAGTTTCAGCGGGATTTTCAAAATGTTGAAAGGAACTCGAACCATGTCAACCTTGGTTTTGAGAATCTCTCCCGGAGTTTGAGAGATTTGGACGTGAAAGGGTACCAATCTTGTCGGGGATCGGAAACCCTTCGCGAGAATGTCCAAAGTTTCAGCGGGATTTCCAAAATGTTGAGAGGAACTCGAAACATGTCAACCTTGGTTTTGAGAAACTCTCCCGGAGTTTGAGAGATTTGGATGTGAAAGAATACCAATCTCGTCGGGCATTGGGAACCCTTCGCGAGAATGTCCAAAGTTTCAGCGGGATTTCCAAAATGTTGAAAGGAACTCGAAACATGTCAACCTTGGTTTTGAGAATCTCTCCCGGAGTTTGAGAGATTTGGACGTGAAAGGGTACCAATCTTGTCGGGGATTGGGAACGCCTCGCGAGAATGCCAAAAGTTTCAGCGGGATTTTCAAAATGTTGAAAGGAACTCGAAACATGTCAACCTTGGTTTTGAGAATCTCTCCCGGAGTTTGAGAGATTTGGACTTGAAAGGGTACCAATCTTGTCGGGGATTGGGACCCTTTCGCGAGAATGTCCAAAGTTTCAGCGGGATTTCCAAAATGTTGAAAGGAACTCGAAAGATGTCAACCTTGGTTTTGAGAATCTCTCCCGGAGTTTGAGAGATTTGGACGTGAAAGGGTACCAATCTTGTCGGGGATTGGGAACCCTTCGCGGGAATGTCTAAAGTTTCAGCGGATTTTCCAAAATGTTGAAAGGAACTCGAAACATGTCAACCTTGGTTTTGAGAATCTCTCCCGGAGTTTGAGAGATTTGGACGTGAAAGGGTACCAGTCTTGTCGGGGATTGGGAACCCTTCGCGAGAATGTCCAAAGTTTCAGCGGGATTTCCAAAATGTTGTAAGGAACTCGAACCATGTCAGCCTCGGTTTTGAGAATCTCTCCCGGAGTTTGAGAGATTTGGACGTGAAAGGGTACCAATCTTGTCGGGGATCGGGAACCCTTTGCGAGAATGTCCAAAGTTTCAGCGGGATTTCCAAAATGTTGAGAGGAACTCGAAACATGTCAACCTTGGTTTTGAGAATCTCTCCCGGAGTTTGAGAGATTTGGACGTGAAAGGGTACCAGTCTCGTCGGGCATTGGGAACCCTTCGCGAGAATGTCCAAAGTTTCAGCGGGATTTCCAAAATGTTGAAAGGAACTCGAAAGATGTCAACCTTGGTTTTGAGAATCTCTCCCGGAGTTTGAGAGATTTGGACGTGAAAGGGTACCAATCTTGTCGGGGATTGGGAACGCCTCGCGAGAATGCCAAAAGTTTCAGCAGGATTTTCAAAATGTTGAAAGGAACTCGAAACATGTCAACCTTGGTTTTGAGAATCTCTCCCGGAGTTTGAGAGATTTGGACGTGAAAGGGTACCAATCTTGTCGGGGATTGGGAACGCCTCGCGAGAATGCCAAAAGTTTCAGCGGGATTTTCAAAATGTTGAAAGGAACTCGAAACATGTCAACCTTGGTTTTGAGAATCTCTTCCGGAGTTTGAGAGATTTGGACTTGAAAGGGTACCAATCTTGTCGGGGATTGGGACCCTTTCGCGAGAATGTCCAAAGTTTCAGCGGGATTTCCAAAATGTTGAAAGGAACTCGAAAGATGTCAACCTTGGTTTTGAGAATCTCTCCCGGAGTTTGAGAGATTTGGACGTGAAAGGGTACCAATCTTGTCGGGGATTGGGAACCCTTCGCGAGAATGTCTAAAGTTTCAGCGGATTTTCCAAAATGTTGAAAGGAACTCGAAACATGTCAACCTTGGTTTTGAGAATCTCTCCCGGAGTTTGAGAGATTTGGACGTGAAAGGCTACCAGTCTTGTCGGGGATTGGGAACCCTTCGCGAGAATGTCCAAAGTTTCAGCGGGATTTCCAAAATGTTGTAAGGAACTCGAACCATGTCAGCCTCGGTTTTGAGAATCTCTCCCGGAGTTTGAGAGATTTGGACGTGAAAGGGTACCAGTCTTGTCGGGGATCGGGAACCCTTCGCGAGAATGTCCAAAGTTTCAGCGGGATTTCCAAAATGTTGAAAGGAACTCGAAACATGTCAACCTTGGTTTTGAGAATCTCTCCCGGAGTTTGAGAGATTTGGACGTGAAAGAATACCAATCTCGTCGGGCATTGGGAACCCTTCGCGAGAATGTCCAAAGTTTCAGCGGGATTTCCAAAATGTTGAAAGGAACTCGAAACATGTCAACCTTGGTTTTGAGAATCTCTCCCGGAGTTTGAGAGATTTGGACGTGAAAGGGTACCAATCTTGTCGGGGATTGGGAACGCCTCGCGAGAATGCCAAAAGTTTCAGCAGGATTTTCAAAATGTTGAAAGGAACTCGAAACATGTCAACCTTGGTTTTGAGAATCTCTCCCGGAGTTTGAGAGATTTGGACGTGAAAGGGTACCAATCTTGTCGGGGATTGGGAACGCCTCGCGAGAATGCCAAAAGTTTCAGCGGGATTTTCAAAATGTTGAAAGGAACTCGAAACATGTCAACCTTGGTTTTGAGAATCTCTCCTGGAGTTTGAGAGATTTAAACTTGAAAGGGTACCAATCTTGTCGGGGATTGGGACCCTTTCGCGAGAATGTCCAAAGTTTCAGCGGGATTTCCAAAATGTTGAAAGGAACTCGAAAGATGTCAACCTTGGTTTTGAGAATCTCTCCCGGACTTTGAGAGATTTGGATGTGAAAGGGTACCAGTCTTGTCGGGGATTGGGAACCCTTCGCCAGAATGTCCAAAGTTTCAGCGGGATTTCCAAAATCTTGAGAGGAACTCGAAACATGTCAACCTCGGTTTTGAGAATCTCTCCCGGAGTTTGAGAGATTTGGACGTGAAAGGGTACCAGTCTTGTCGGGGATTGGGAACCCTTCGCGAGAATGTCTAAAGTTTCAGCGGGATTTCTAAAATGTTGAGAGGAACTCGAAACATGTCAACCTCGGTTTTGAGAATCTCTCCCGGAGTTTGAGAGATTTGGACGTGAAAGGGTACCAGTCTTGTCGGGGATTGGGAACCCTTCGCCAGAATGTCCAAAGTTTCAGCGGGATTTCCAAAATGTTGAGAGGAACTCGAATCATGTCAACCTCGGTATTGAGAATCTCTCCCGGAGTTTGAGAGATTTGGACGTGAAAGGGTACCAGTCTTGTCGGGGATTGGGAACCCTTCGCGAGAATGTCCAAAGTTTCAGCGGGATTTCCAAAATGTTGAGAGGAACTCGAAACATGTCAACCTCGGTTTTGAGAATCTCTCCCGGAGTTTGAGAGATTTGGACGTGAAAGGGTACCAGTCTTGTCGGGGATTGGGAACCCTTCGCCAGAATGTCCAAAGTTTCAGCGGGATTTCCAAAATGTTGAGAGGAACTCAAAACATGTCAACCTTGGTTTTGAGAATCTCTCCCGGAGTTTGAGAGATTTGGACGTGAAAGGGTACCAGTCTTGTCGGGGATTGGGAACCCTTCGCCAGAATGTCCAAAGTTTCAGCGGGATTTCCAAAATGTTGAGAGGAACTCGAATCATGTCAACCTTGGTTTTGAGAATCTCTCCCGGAGTTTGAGAGATTTGGACGTGAAAGGGTACCAGTCTTGTCGGGGATTGGGAACCCTTCGCCAGAATGTCCAAAGTTTCAGCGGGATTTCCAAAATGTTGAGAGGAACTCGAATCATGTCAACCTTGGTTTTGAGAATCTCTCCCGGAGTTTGAGAGATTTGGACGTGAAAGGGTACCAGTCTTGTCGGGGATTGGGAACCCTTCGCCAGAATGTCCAAAGTTTCAGCGGGATTTCCAAAATGTTGAGAGGAACTCGAAACATGTCAACCTTGGTTTTGAGAATCTCTCCCGGAGTTTGAGAGATTTGGACGTGAAAGGGTACCAGTCTTGTCGGGGATTGGGAACCCTTCGCCAGAATGTCCAAAGTTTCAGCGGGATTTCCAAAATGTTGAGAGGAACTCGAATCATGTCAACCTTGGTTTTGAGAATCTCTCCCGGAGTTTGAGTGATTTGGACGTGAAAGGGTACCAGTCTTGTCGGGGATTGGGAACCCTTCGCGAGAATGTCCAAAGTTTCAGCGGGATTTCCAAAATGTTGAGAGGAACTCGAATCATGTCAACCTTGGTTTTGAGAATCTCTCCCGGAGTTTGAGAGATTTGGACGTGAAAGGGTACCAGTCTTGTCGGGGATTGGGAACCCTTCGCGAGAATGTCCAAAGTTTCAGCGGGATTTCCAAAATGTTGAGAGGAACTCGAAACATGTCAACCTCGGTTTTGAGAATCTCTCCCGGAGTTTGAGAGATTTGGACGTGAAAGGGTACCAGTCTTGTCGGGGATTGGGAACCCTTCGCCAGAATGTCCAAAGTTTCAGCGGGATTTCCAAAATGTTGAGAGGAACTCGAAACATGTCAACCTTGGTTTTGAGAATCTCTCCCGGAGTTTGAGAGATTTGGACGTGAAAGGGTACCAGTCTTGTCGGGGATTGGGAACCCTTCGCCAGAATTTCCAAAGTTTCAGCGGGATTTCCAAAATGTTGAGAGTAACTCGAATCATGTCAACCTCGGTTTTGAGAATCTCTCCCGGAGTTTGAGAGATTTGGACGTGAAAGGGTACCAGTCTTGTCGGGGATTGGGAACCCTTCGCGAGAATGTCCAAAGTCTCAGCGGGATTTCCAAAATGTTGAGAGGAACTCGAAACATGTCAACCTTGGTTTTGAGAAACTCTCCCGGAGTTTGAGAGATTTGGACGTGAAAGGGTACCAGTCTTGTCGGGGATTGGGAACCCTTCGCCAGAATGTCCAAAGTTTCAGCGGGATTTCCAAAATGTTGAGAGGAACTCGAAACATGTCAACCTCGGTTTTGAGAATCTCTCCCGGAGTTTGAGAGATTTGGACGTGAAAGGGTACCAGTCTTGTCGGGGATTGGGAACCCTTCGCCAGAATGTCCAAAGTTTCAGCGGGATTTCCAACATGTTGAGAGGAACTCGAAACATGTCAACCTTGGTTTTGAGAATCTCTCCCGGAGTTTGAGAGATTTGGACGTGAAAGGGTACCAGTCTTGTCGGGGATTGGGAACCCTTCGCGAGAATGTCCAAAGTTTCAGCGGGATTTCCAAAATGTTGAGAGGAACTCGAAACATGTCAACCTCGGTTTTGAGAATCTCTCCCGGAGTTTGAGAGATTTGGACGTGAAAGGGTACCAGTCTTGTCGGGGATTGGGAACCCTTCGCCAGAATGTCCAAAGTTTCAGCGGGATTTCCAAAATGTTGAGAGGAACTCGAAACATGTCAACCTTGGTTTTGAGAATCTCTCCCGGAGTTTGAGAGATTTGGACGTGGAAGGGTACCAGTCTTGTCGGGGATTGGGAACGCCTCGCCAGAATGTCCAAAGTTTCAGCGGGATTTCCAAAATGTTGAGAGGAACTCGAATCATGTCAACCTTGGTTTTGAGAATCTCTCCCGGAGTTTGAGAGATTTGGACGTGAAAGGGTACCAGTCTTGTCGGGGATTGGGAACCCTTCGCGAGAATGTCCAAAGTTTCAGCGGGATTTCCAAAATGTTGAGAGGAACTCGAAACATGTCAACCTCGGTTTTGAGAATCTCTCCCGGAGTTTGAGAGATTTGGACGTGGAAGGGTACCAGTCTTGTCGGGGATTGGGAACCCTTCGCCAGAATGTCCAAAGTTTCAGCGGGATTTCCAAAATGTTGAGAGGAACTCGAAACATGTCAACCTTGGTTTTGAGAATCTCTCCCGGAGTTTGAGAGATTTGGACGTGAAAGGGTACCAGTCTTGTCGGGGATTGGGAACCCTTCGCCAGAATGTCCAAAGTTTCAGCGGGATTTCCAAAATGTTGAGAGGAACTCGAAACATGTCAACCTTGGTTTTGAGAATCTCTCCCGGAGTTTGAGAGATTTGGACGTGAAAGGGTACCAGTCTTGTCGGGGATTGGGAACCCTTCGCGAGAATGTCCAAAGTTTCAGCGGGATTTCCAAAATGTTGAGAGGAACTCGAAACATGTCAACCTTGGTTTTGAGAATCTCTCCCGGAGTTTGAGAGATATGGACGTGAAAGGGTACCAGTCTTGTCGGGGATTGGGAACCCTTCGCCAGAATGTCCAAAGTTTCAGCGGGATTTCCAAAATGTTGAGAGGAACTCGAAACATGTCAACCTTGGTTTTGAGAATCTCTCCAGGAGTTTGAGAGATTTGGACGTGAAAGGGTACCAGTCTTGTCGGGGATTGGGAACGCCTCGCCAGAATGTCCAAAGTTTCAGCGGGATTTCCACAATGTTGAGAGGAACTCGAAACATGTCAACCTTGGTTTTGAGAATCTCTCCCGGAGTTTGAGAGATTTGGACGTGAAAGGGTACCAGTCTTGTCGGGGATTGGGAACCCTTCGCCAGAATGTCCAAAGTTTCAGCGGGATTTCCAAAATGTTGAGAGGAACTCGAAACATGTCAACCTTGGTTTTGAGAATCTCTCCCGGAGTTTGAGAGATTTGGACGTGGAAGGGTACCAGTCTTGTCGGGGATTGGGAACGCCTCGCCAGAATGTCCAAAGTTTCAGCGGGATTTCCAAAATGTTGAGAGGAACTCGAATCATGTCAACCTTGGTTTTGAGAATCTCTCCCGGAGTTTGAGAGATTTGGACGTGAAAGGGTACCAGTCTTGTCGGGGATTGGGAACCCTTCGCGAGAATGTCCAAAGTTTCAGCGGGATTTCCAAAATGTTGAGAGGAACTCGAAACATGTCAACCTCGGTTTTGAGAATCTCTCCCGGAGTTTGAGAGATTTGGACGTGAAAGGGTACCAGTCTTGTCGGGGATTGGGAACCCTTCGCCAGAATGTCCAAAGTTTCAGCGGGATTTCCAAAATGTTGAGAGGAACTCGAAACATGTCAACCTTGGTTTTGAGAATCTCTCCCGGACTTTGAGAGATTTGGACGTGAAAGGGTACCAGTCTTGTCGGGGATTGGGAACCCTTCGCCAGAATGTCCAAAGTTTCAGCGGGATTTCCAAAATGTTGAGAGGAACTCGAAACATGTCAACCTTGGTTTTGAGAATCTCTCCCGGAGTTTGAGAGATTTGGACGTGAAAGGGTACCAGTCTTGTCGGGGATTGGGAACCCTTCGCCAGAATGTCCAAAGTTTCAGCGGGATTTCCAAAATGTTGAGAGGAACTCGAAACATGTCAACCTTGGTTTTGAGAATCTCTCCCGGAGTTTGAGAGATTTGGACGTGAAAGGGTACCAGTCTTGTCGGGGATTGGGAACCCTTCGCGAGAATGTCCAAAGTTTCAGCGGGATTTCCAAAATGTTGAGAGGAACTCGAAACATGTCAACCTTGGTTTTGAGAATCTCTCCCGGAGTTTGAGAGATATGGACGTGAAAGGGTACCAGTCTTGTCGGGGATTGGGAACCCTTCGCCAGAATGTCCAAAGTTTCAGCGGGATTTCCAAAATGTTGAGAGGAACTCGAAACATGTCAACCTTGGTTTTGAGAATCTCTCCAGGAGTTTGAGAGATTTGGACGTGAAAGGGTACCAGTCTTGTCGGGGATTGGGAACGCCTCGCCAGAATGTCCAAAGTTTCAGCGGGATTTCCAAAATGTTGAGAGGAACTCGAAACATGTCAACCTTGGTTTTGAGAATCTCTCCCGGAGTTTGAGAGATTTGCACGTGAAAGGGTACCAGTCTTGTCGGGGATTGGGAACCCTTCGCCAGAATGTCCAAAGTTTCAGCGGGATTTCCAAAATGTTGAGAGGAACTCGAAACATGTCAACCTTGGTTTTGAGAATCTCTCCCGGAGTTTGAGAGATATGGACGTGAAAGGGTACCAGTCTTGTCGGGGATTGGGAACCCTTCGCCAGAATGTCCAAAGTTTCAGCGGGATTTCCAAAATGTTGAGAGGAACTCGAAACATGTCAACCTTGGTTTTGAGAATCTCTCCCGGAGTTTGAGAGATTTGGACGTGAAAGGGTACCAGTCTTGTCGGGGATTGGGAACCCTTCGCCAGAATGTCCAAAGTTTCAGCGGGATTTCCAAAATGTTGAGAGGAACTCGAAACATGTCAACCTTGGTTTTGAGAATCTCTCCCGGAGTTTGAGAGATTTGGACGTGAAAGGGTACCAGTCTTGTCGGGGATTGGGAACCCTTCGCCAGAATGTCCAAAGTTTCAGCGGGATTTCCAAAATGTTGAGAGGAACTCGAAACATGTCAACCTTGGTTTTGAGAATCTCTCCCGGAGTTTGAGAGATTTGGACGTGAAAGGGTACCAGTCTTGTCGGGGATTGGGAACCCTTCGCCAGAATGTCCAAAGTTTCAGCGGGATTTCCAAAATGTTGAGAGGAACTCGAAACATGTCAACCTTGGTTTTGAGAATCTCTCCCGGAGTTTGAGAGATTTGGACGTGAAAGGGTACCAGTCTTGTCGGGGATTGGGAACCCTTCGCCAGAATGTCCAAAGTTTCAGCGGGATTTCCAAAATGTTGAGAGGAACTCGAATCATGTCAACCTTGGTTTTGAGAATGTCTCCCGGAGTTTGAGAGATTTGGACGTGAAAGGGTACCAGTCTTGTCGGGGATTGGGAACCCTTCGCCAGAATGTCCAAAGTTTCAGCGGGATTTCCAAAATGTTGAGAGGAACTCGAAACATGTCAACCTTGGTTTTGAGAATCTCTCCCGGAGTTTGAGAGATTTGGACGTGAAAGGGTACCAGTCTTGTCGGGGATTGGGAACCTTTCGCCAGAATGTCCAAAGTTTCAGCGGGATTTCCAAAATGTTGAGAGGAACTCAAAACATGTCAACCTTGGTTTTGAGAATCTCTCCCGGAGTTTGAGAGATTTGGACTTGAAAGGGTACCAGTCTTGTCGGGGATTGGGAACCCTTCGCCAGAATGTCCAAAGTTTCAGCGGGATTTCCAAAAGGTTGAGAGGAACTCGAAACATGTCAACCTTGGTTTTGAGAATCTCTCCCGGAGTTTGAGAGATATGGACGTGAAAGGGTACCAGTCTTGTCGGGGATTGGGAACCCTTCGCCAGAATGTCCAAAGTTTCAGCGGGATTTCCAAAATGTTGAGAGGAACTCGAAACATGTCAACCTTGGTTTTGAGAATCTCTCCAGGAGTTTGAGAGATTTGGACGTGAAAGGGTACCAGTCTTGTCGGGGATTGGGAACCCTTCGCCAGAATGTCCAAAGTTTCAGCGGGATTTCCAAAATGTTGAGAGGAACTCGAAACATGTCAACCTCGGTTTTGAGAATCTCTCCCGGAGTTTGAGAGATTTGGACGTGAAAGGGTACCAGTCTTGTCGGGGATTGGGAACCCTTCGCCAGAATGTCCAAAGTTTCAGCGGGATTTCCAAAATGTTGAGAGGAACTCGAAACATGTCAACCTCGGTTTTGAGAATCTCTCCCGGAGTTTGAGAGATTTGGACGTGAAAGGGTACCAGTCTTGTCGGGGATTGGGAACCCTTCGCCAGAATGTCCAAAGTTTCAGCGGGATTTCCAAAATGTTGAGAGGAACTCGAAACATGTCAACCTTGGTTTTGAGAATCTCTCCCGGAGTTTGAGAGATTTGGACGTGAAAGGGTACCAGTCTTGTCGGGGATTGGGAACCCTTCGCCAGAATGTCCAAAGTTTCAGCGGGATTTCCAAAATGTTGAGAGGAACTCGAAACATGTCAACCTTGGTTTTGAGAATCTCTCCCGGAGTTTGAGAGATTTGGACGTGGAAGGGTACCAGTCTTGTCGGGGATTGGGAACGCCTCGCCAGAATGTCCAAAGTTTCAGCGGGATTTCCAAAATGTTGAGAGGAACTCGAATCATGTCAACCTTGGTTTTGAGAATCTCTCCCGGAGTTTGAGAGATTTGGACGTGAAAGGGTACCAGTCTTGTCGGGGATTGGGAACCCTTCGCGAGAATGTCCAAAGTTTCAGCGGGATTTCCAAAATGTTGAGAGGAACTCGAAACATGTCAACCTCGGTTTTGAGAATCTCTCCCGGAGTTTGAGAGATTTGGACGTGAAAGGGTACCAGTCTTGTCGGGGATTGGGAACCCTTCGCCAGAATGTCCAAAGTTTCAGCGGGATTTCCAAAATGTTGAGAGGAACTCGAAACATGTCAACCTTGGTTTTGAGAATCTCTCCCGGACTTTGAGAGATTTGGACGTGAAAGGGTACCAGTCTTGTCGGGGATTGGGAACCCTTCGCCAGAATGTCCAAAGTTTCAGCGGGATTTCCAAAATGTTGAGAGGAACTCGAAACATGTCAACCTTGGTTTTGAGAATCTCTCCCGGAGTTTGAGAGATTTGGACGTGAAAGGGTACCAGTCTTGTCGGGGATTGGGAACCCTTCGCCAGAATGTCCAAAGTTTCAGCGGGATTTCCAAAATGTTGAGAGGAACTCGAAACATGTCAACCTTGGTTTTGAGAATCTCTCCCGGAGTTTGAGAGATTTGGACGTGAAAGGGTACCAGTCTTGTCGGGGATTGGGAACCCTTCGCGAGAATGTCCAAAGTTTCAGCGGGATTTCCAAAATGTTGAGAGGAACTCGAAACATGTCAACCTTGGTTTTGAGAATCTCTCCCGGAGTTTGAGAGATATGGACGTGAAAGGGTACCAGTCTTGTCGGGGATTGGGAACCCTTCGCCAGAATGTCCAAAGTTTCAGCGGGATTTCCAAAATGTTGAGAGGAACTCGAAACATGTCAACCTTGGTTTTGAGAATCTCTCCAGGAGTTTGAGAGATTTGGACGTGAAAGGGTACCAGTCTTGTCGGGGATTGGGAACGCCTCGCCAGAATGTCCAAAGTTTCAGCGGGATTTCCAAAATGTTGAGAGGAACTCGAAACATGTCAACCTTGGTTTTGAGAATCTCTCCCGGAGTTTGAGAGATTTGCACGTGAAAGGGTACCAGTCTTGTCGGGGATTGGGAACCCTTCGCCAGAATGTCCAAAGTTTCAGCGGGATTTCCAAAATGTTGAGAGGAACTCGAAACATGTCAACCTTGGTTTTGAGAATCTCTCCCGGAGTTTGAGAGATATGGACGTGAAAGGGTACCAGTCTTGTCGGGGATTGGGAACCCTTCGCCAGAATGTCCAAAGTTTCAGCGGGATTTCCAAAATGTTGAGAGGAACTCGAAACATGTCAACCTCGGTTTTGAGAATCTCTCCCGGAGTTTGAGAGATTTGGACGTGAAAGGGTACCAGTCTTGTCGGGGATTGGGAACCCTTCGCCAGAATGTCCAAAGTTTCAGCGGGATTTCCAAAATGTTGAGAGGAACTCGAAACATGTCAACCTTGGTTTTGAGAATCTCTCCCGGACTTTGAGAGATTTGGACGTGAAAGGGTACCAGTCTTGTCGGGGATTGGGAACCCTTCGCCAGAATGTCCAAAGTTTCAGCGGGATTTCCAAAATGTTGAGAGGAACTCGAAACATGTCAACCTTGGTTTTGAGAATCTCTCCCGGAGTTTGAGAGATTTGGACGTGAAAGGGTACCAGTCTTGTCGGGGATTGGGAACCCTTCGCCAGAATGTCCAAAGTTTCAGCGGGATTTCCAAAATGTTGAGAGGAACTCGAAACATGTCAACCTTGGTTTTGAGAATCTCTCCCGGAGTTTGAGAGATTTGGACGTGAAAGGGTACCAGTCTTGTCGGGGATTGGGAACCCTTCGCGAGAATGTCCAAAGTTTCAGCGGGATTTCCAAAATGTTGAGAGGAACTCGAAACATGTCAACCTTGGTTTTGAGAATCTCTCCCGGAGTTTGAGAGATATGGACGTGAAAGGGTACCAGTCTTGTCGGGGATTGGGAACCCTTCGCCAGAATGTCCAAAGTTTCAGCGGGATTTCCAAAATGTTGAGAGGAACTCGAAACATGTCAACCTTGGTTTTGAGAATCTCTCCAGGAGTTTGAGAGATTTGGACGTGAAAGGGTACCAGTCTTGTCGGGGATTGGGAACGCCTCGCCAGAATGTCCAAAGTTTCAGCGGGATTTCCAAAATGTTGAGAGGAACTCGAAACATGTCAACCTTGGTTTTGAGAATCTCTCCCGGAGTTTGAGAGATTTGCACGTGAAAGGGTACCAGTCTTGTCGGGGATTGGGAACCCTTCGCCAGAATGTCCAAAGTTTCAGCGGGATTTCCAAAATGTTGAGAGGAACTCGAAACATGTCAACCTTGGTTTTGAGAATCTCTCCCGGAGTTTGAGAGATATGGACGTGAAAGGGTACCAGTCTTGTCGGGGATTGGGAACCCTTCGCCAGAATGTCCAAAGTTTCAGCGGGATTTCCAAAATGTTGAGAGGAACTCGAAACATGTCAACCTTGGTTTTGAGAATCTCTCCCGGAGTTTGAGAGATTTGGACGTGAAAGGGTACCAGTCTTGTCGGGGATTGGGAACCCTTCGCCAGAATGTCCAAAGTTTCAGCGGGATTTCCAAAATGTTGAGAGGAACTCGAAACATGTCAACCTTGGTTTTGAGAATCTCTCCCGGAGTTTGAGAGATTTGGACGTGAAAGGGTACCAGTCTTGTCGGGGATTGGGAACCCTTCGCCAGAATGTCCAAAGTTTCAGCGGGATTTCCAAAATGTTGAGAGGAACTCGAAACATGTCAACCTTGGTTTTGAGAATCTCTCCCGGAGTTTGAGAGATTTGGACGTGAAAGGGTACCAGTCTTGTCGGGGATTGGGAACCCTTCGCCAGAATGTCCAAAGTTTCAGCGGGATTTCCAAAATGTTGAGAGGAACTCGAAACATGTCAACCTTGGTTTTGAGAATCTCTCCCGGAGTTTGAGAGATTTGGACGTGAAAGGGTACCAGTCTTGTCGGGGATTGGGAACCCTTCGCCAGAATGTCCAAAGTTTCAGCGGGATTTCCAAAATGTTGAGAGGAACTCGAATCATGTCAACCTTGGTTTTGAGAATGTCTCCCGGAGTTTGAGAGATTTGGACGTGAAAGGGTACCAGTCTTGTCGGGGATTGGGAACCCTTCGCCAGAATGTCCAAAGTTTCAGCGGGATTTCCAAAATGTTGAGAGGAACTCGAAACATGTCAACCTTGGTTTTGAGAATCTCTCCCGGAGTTTGAGAGATTTGGACGTGAAAGGGTACCAGTCTTGTCGGGGATTGGGAACCTTTCGCCAGAATGTCCAAAGTTTCAGCGGGATTTCCAAAATGTTGAGAGGAACTCAAAACATGTCAACCTTGGTTTTGAGAATCTCTCCCGGAGTTTGAGAGATTTGGACTTGAAAGGGTACCAGTCTTGTCGGGGATTGGGAACCCTTCGCCAGAATGTCCAAAGTTTCAGCGGGATTTCCAAAAGGTTGAGAGGAACTCGAAACATGTCAACCTTGGTTTTGAGAATCTCTCCCGGAGTTTGAGAGATATGGACGTGAAAGGGTACCAGTCTTGTCGGGGATTGGGAACCCTTCGCCAGAATGTCCAAAGTTTCAGCGGGATTTCCAAAATGTTGAGAGGAACTCGAAACATGTCAACCTTGGTTTTGAGAATCTCTCCAGGAGTTTGAGAGATTTGGACGTGAAAGGGTACCAGTCTTGTCGGGGATTGGGAACCCTTCGCCAGAATGTCCAAAGTTTCAGCGGGATTTCCAAAATGTTGAGAGGAACTCGAAACATGTCAACCTCGGTTTTGAGAATCTCTCCCGGAGTTTGAGAGATTTGGACGTGAAAGGGTACCAGTCTTGTCGGGGATTGGGAACCCTTCGCCAGAATGTCCAAAGTTTCAGCGGGATTTCCAAAATGTTGAGAGGAACTCGAAACATGTCAACCTCGGTTTTGAGAATCTCTCCCGGAGTTTGAGAGATTTGGACGTGAAAGGGTACCAGTCTTGTCGGGGATTGGGAACCCTTCGCCAGAATGTCCAAAGTTTCAGCGGGATTTCCAAAATGTTGAGAGGAACTCGAAACATGTCAACCTTGGTTTTGAGAATCTCTCCCGGAGTTTGAGAGATTTGGACGTGAAAGGGTACCAGTCTTGTCGGGGATTGGGAACCCTTCGCCAGAATGTCCAAAGTTTCAGCGGGATTTCCAAAATGTTGAGAGGAACTCGAAACATGTCAACCTTGGTTTTGAGAATCTCTCCCGGAGTTTGAGAGATTTGGACGTGAAAGTGTACCAGTCTTGTCGGGGATTGGGAACCCTTCGCCAGAATGTCCAACGTTTCAGCGGGATTTCCAAAATGTTGAGAGGAACTCAAAACATGTCAACCTTGGTTTTGAGAATCTCTCCCGGAGTTTGAGAGATATGGACGTGAAAGGGTACCAGTCTTGTCGGGGATTGGGAACCCTTCGCGAGAATGTCCAAAGTTTCAGCGGGATTTCCAAAATGTTGAGAGGAACTCGAAACATGTCAACCTTGGTTTTGAGAATCTCTCCCGGAGTTTGAGAGATTTGGACGTGAAAGGGTACCAGTCTTGTCGGGGATTGGGAACCCTTCGCCAGAATGTCCAAAGTTTCAGCGGGATTTCCAAAATGTTGAGAGGAACTCGAAACATGTCAACCTTGGTTTTGAGAATCTCTCCAGGAGTTTGAGAGATTTGGACGTGAAAGGGTACCAGTCTTGTCGGGGATTGGGAACCCTTCGCCAGAATGTCCAAAGTTTCAGCGGGATTTCCAAAATGTTGAGAGGAACTCGAACCATGTCAACCTTGGTTTTGAGAATCTCTCCCGGAGTTTGAGAGATTTGGACGTGAAAGGGTACCAGTCTTGTCGGGGATTGGGAACCCTTCGCGAGAATGTCCAAAGTTTCAGCGGGATTTCCAAAATGTTGTAAGGAACTCGAACCATGTCAGCCTCGGTTTTGAGAATCTCTCCCGGAGTTTGAGAGATTTGGACGTGAAAGGGTACCAGTCTTGTCGGGGATTGGGAACCCTTCGCGAGAATGTCCAAAGTTTCAGCGGGATTTCCAAAATGTTGAAAGGAACTCGAACCATGTCAAACATGGTTTTGAGAATCTCTCCCGGAGTTTGAGAGATTTGCACGTGAAAGGGTACCAATCTTGTCGGGGATTGGGAACCCTTCGCGACAATGTCCAAAGTTTCAGCGGGATTTCCAAAATGTTGAAAGGAACTCGAACCATGTCAACCTTGGTTTTGAGAATCTCTCCCGGAGTTTGAGAGATTTGGACGTGAAAGGGTACCAATGTTGTCGGGGATTGGGAACCCTTCGCCAGAATGTCCAAAGTTTCAGCGGGATTTCCAAAATGTTGAAAGGAACTCGAAACATGTCAACCTTGGTTTTGAGAATCTCTCCCGGAGTTTGAGAGATTTGGACGTGAAAGGGTACCAATCTTGTCGGGGATTGGGAACGCCTCGCGAGAATGCCAAAAGTTTCAGCGGGATTTTCAAAATGTTGAAAGGAACTCGAAACATGTCAACCTTGGTTTTGAGAATCTCTCCCGGAGTTTGAGAGATTTGGACGTGAAAGGGTACCAATGTTGTCGGGGATTGGGAACCCTTCGCCAGAATGTCCAAAGTTTCAGCGGGATTTCCAAAATGTTGAAAGGAACTCGAAACATGTCAACCTTGGTTTTGAGAATCTCTCCCGGAGTTTGAGAGATTTGGACGTGAAAGGGTACCAATCTTGTCGGGGATTGGGAACGCCTCGCGAGAATGCCAAAAGTTTCAGCGGGATTTTCAAAATGTTGAAAGGAACTCGAAACATGTCAACCTTGGTTTTGAGAATCTCTCCCGGAGTTTGAGAGATTTGGACGTGAAAGGGTACCAGTCTTGTCGGGGATTGGGAACCCTTCGCGAGAATGCCCAAAGTTTCAGCGGGATTTCCAAAATGTTGAAAGGAACTCGAACCACGTCAACCTAGGTTTTGAGAATCTCTCCTCTGGGTTTGAGAGATTTGGACGTGAAAGGGTACCAATCTTGTCGGGGATTGGGAACCCTTCGCGAGAGTGTCCAAAAATTCAGCAGGATTTCCAAAATGTTGAAAGGAACTCGAAACATGTCAACCTTGGTTTTGAGAATCTCTCCCGGAGTTTGAGAGATTTGGACGTGAAAGGGTACCAATCTTGTCGGGGATTGGGAACCCTTCGCGAGAATGTCCAAAGTTTCAGCGGGATTTCCAAAATGTTGAAAGGAACTCGAAACATGTCAACCTTGGTTTTGAGAATCTCTCCCGGAGTTTGAGAGATTTGGACGTGAAAGGGTACCAATCTTGTCGGGGATTGGGAACGCCTCGCGAGAATGCCAAAAGTTTCAGCCGGATTTCCAAAATGTTGAGAGGAACTCGAAACATGTCAACCTTGGTTTTGAGAATCTCTCCCGGAGTTTGAGAGATTTGGACGTGAAAGGGGACCAAACTTGTCGGGGATTGGGAACGCCTCGCGAGAATGCCAAAAGTTTCAGCGGGATTTTCAAAATGTTGAAAGGAACTCGAAACATGTCAACCTTGGTTTTGAGAATCTCTCCCGGAGTTTGAGAGATTTGGACTTGAAAGGGTACCAATCTTGTCGGGGATTGGGACCCGTTCGCGAGAATGTCCAAAGTTTCAGCGGGATTTCCAAAATGTTGAAAGGAACTCGAAAGGTGTCAACCTCGGTTTTGAGAATCTCTCCCGGAGTTTGAGAGATTTGGACGTGAAAGGGTACCAATCTTGTCGGGCATTGGGAACCCTTCGCGAGAATGTCTAAAGTTTCAGCGGATTTTCCAAAATGTTGAAAGGAACTCGAAACATGTCAACCTTGGTTTTGAGAATCTCTCCCGGAGTTTGAGAGATTTGGACGTGAAAGGGTACCAATCTTGTCGGGGATTGGGAACCCTTCGCGAGAATGTGCAAAGTTTCAGCGGGATTTCCAAAATGTTGAGAGGAACTCGAAACATGTCAACCTTGGTTTTGAGAATCTCTCCCGGAGTTTGAGAGATTTGGACGTGAAAGGGTACCAATCTTGTCGGGGATTGGGAACCCTTCGCGAGAATGTCCAAAGTTTCAGCGGGATTTCCAAAATGTTGAGAGGAACTCGAAACATGTCAACCTTGGTTTTGAGAATCTCTCCCGGAGTTTGAGAGATTTGGACGTGGAAGGGTACCAGTCTTGTCGGGGATTGGGAACCCTTCGCGAGAATGTCCAAAGTTTCAGCGGGATTTCCAAAATGTTGAGAGGAACTCGAAACATGTCAACCTTGGTTTTGAGAATCTCTCCCGGAGTTTGAGAGATTTGGACGTGAAAGGGTACCAGTCTTGTCGGGGATTGGGAACCCTTCGCGAGAATGTCCAAAGTTTCAGCGGGATTTCCAAAATGTTGTAAGGAACTCGAACCATGTCAGCCTCGGTTTTGAGAATCTCTCCCGGAGTTTGAGAGATTTGGATGTGAAAGGGTACCAGTCTTGTCGGGGATTGGGAACCCTTCGCGAGAATGTCCAAAGTTTCAGCGGGATTTCCAAAATGTTGAGAGGAACTCGAAACATGTCAACCTTGGTTTTGAGAATCTCTCCCGGAGTTTGAGAGATATGGACGTGAAAGGGTACCAGTCTTGTCGGGGATTGGGAACCCTTCGCCAGAATGTCCAAAGTTTCAGCGGGATTTCCAAAATGTTGAGAGGAACTCGAAACATGTCAACCTTGGTTTTGAGAATCTCTCCAGGAGTTTGAGAGATTTGGACGTGAAAGGGTACCAGTCTTGTCGGGGATTGGGAACGCCTCGCCAGAATGTCCAAAGTTTCAGCGGGATTTCCAAAATGTTGAGAGGAACTCGAAACATGTCAACCTTGGTTTTGAGAATCTCTCCCGGAGTTTGAGAGATTTGGACGTGAAAGGGTACCAGTCTTGTCGGGGATTGGGAACCCTTCGCGAGAATGTCCAAAGTTTCAGCGGGATTTCCAAAATGTTGAGAGGAACTCGAAACATGTCAACCTTGGTTTTGAGAATCTCTCCCGGAGTTTGAGAGATATGGACGTGAAAGGGTACCAGTCTTGTCCGGGATTGGGAACCCTTCGCCAGAATGTCCAAAGTTTCAGCGGGATTTCCAAAATGTTGAGAGGAACTCGAAACATGTCAACCTTGGTTTTGAGAATCTCTCCTGGAGTTTGAGAGATTTGGACGTGAAAGGGTACCAGTCTTGTCGGGGATTGGGAACCCTTCGCCAGAATGTCCAAAGTTTCAGCGGGATTTCCAAAATGTTGAGAGGAACTCGAAACATGTCAACCTTGGTTTTGAGAATCTCTCCCGGAGTTTGAGAGATTTGGACGTGAAATGGTACCAGTCTTGTCGGGGATTGGGAACCCTTCGCCAGAATGTCCAAAGTTTCAGCGGGATTTCCAAAATGTTGAGAGGAACTCGAATCATGTCAACCTTGGTTTTGAGAATCTCTCCCGGAGTTTGAGAGATTTGGACGTGAAAGGGTACCAGTCTTGTCGGGGATTGGGAACCCTTCGCCAGAATGTCCAAAGTTTCAGCGGGATTTCCAAAATGTTGAGAGGAACTCGAAACATGTCAACCTTGGTTTTGAGAATCTCTCCCGGAGTTTGAGAGATTTGGACGTGAAAGGGTACCAGTCTTGTCGGGGATTGGGAACCCTTCGCCAGAATGTCCAAAGTTTCAGCGGGATTTCCAAAATGTTGAGAGGAACTCAAAACATGTCAACCTTGGTTTTGAGAATCTCACCCGGACTTTGAGAGATTTGGACATGAAAGGGTACCAGTCTTGTCGGGGATTGGGAACCCTTCGCCAGAATGTCCAAAGTTTCAGCGGGATTTCCAAAAGGTTGAGAGGAACTCGAAACATGTCAACCTTGGTTTTGAGAATCTCTCCCGGAGTTTGAGAGATATGGACGTGAAAGGGTACCAGTCTTGTCGGGGATTGGGAACCCTTCGCCAGAATGTCCAAAGTTTCAGCGGGATTTCCAAAATGTTGAGAGGAACTCGAAACATGTCAACCTTGGTTTTGAGAATCTCTCCAGGAGTTTGAGAGATTTGGACGTGAAAGGGTACCAGTCTTGTCGGGGATTGGGAACCCTTCGCGAGAATATCCAAAGTTTCAGCGGGATTTCCAAAATGTTGTAAGGAACTCGAACCATGTCAGCCTCGGTTTTGAGAATCTCTCCCGGAGTTTGAGAGATTTGGACGTGAAAGGGTACCAGTCTTGTCGGGGATTGGGAACCCTTCGCGAGAATGTCCAAAGTTTCAGCGGGATTTCCAAAATGTTGAAAGGAACTCGAACCATGTGAACCTTGGTTTTGAGAATCTCTCCCGGAGTTTGAGAGATTTGCACGTGAAAGGGTACCAATCTTGTCGGGGATTGGGAACCCTTCGTGACAATGTCCAAAGTTTCAGCGGGATTTCCAAAATGTTGAAAGGAACTCGAAACATGTCAACCTTGGTTTTGAGAATCTCTCCCGGAGTTTGAGAGATTTGCACGTGAAAGGGTACCAGTCTTGTCGGGGATTGGGAACCCTTCGCGAGAATGTCCAAAGTTTCAGCGGGATTTCCAAAATGTTGAAAGGAACTCGAACCATGTCAACCTTGGTTTTGAGAATCTCTCCCGGAGTTTGAGAGATTTGGACGTGAAAGGGTACCAATGTTGTCGGGGATTGGGAACGCTTCGCCAGAATGTCCAAAGTTTCAGCGGGATTTCCAAAATGTTGAGAGGAACTCGAAACATGTCAACCTTGGTTTTGAGAATCTCTCCCGGAGTTTGAGAGATTTGGACGTGAAAGGGTACCAGTCTTGTCGGGGATTGGGAACCCTTCGCCAGAATGTCCAAAGTTTCAGCGGGATTTCCAAAATGTTGAGAGGAACTCGAAACATGTCAACCTTGGTTTTGAGAATCTCTCCCGGAGTTTGAGAGATTTGGACGTGAAAGGGTACCAGTCTTGTCGGGGATTGGGAACCCTTCGCCAGAATGTCCAAAGTTTCAGCGGGATTTCCAAAATGTTGAGAGGAACTCGAATCATGTCAACCTTGGTTTTGAGAATCTCTCCCGGAGTTTGAGAGATTTGGACGTGAAAGGGTACCAGTCTTGTCGGGGATTGGGAACCCTTCGCCAGAATGTCCAAAGTTTCAGCGGGATTTCCAAAATGTTGAGAGGAACTCAAAACATGTCAACCTTGGTTTTGAGAATCTCACCCGGACTTTGAGAGATTTGGACGTGAAAGGGTACCAGTCTTGTCGGGGATTGGGAACCCTTCGCCAGAATGTCCAAAGTTTCAGCGGGATTTCCAAAAGGTTGAGAGGAACTCGAAACATGTCAACCTTGGTTTTGAGAATCTCTCCCGGAGTTTGAGAGATATGGACGTGAAAGGGTACCAGTCTTGTCGGGGATTGGGAACCCTTCGCCAGAATGTCCAAAGTTTCAGCGGGATTTCCAAAATGTTGAGAGGAACTCGAAACATGTCAACCTTGGTTTTGAGAATCTCTCCAGGAGTTTGAGAGATTTGGACGTGAAAGGGTACCAGTCTTGTCGGGGATTGGGAACCCTTCGCCAGAATGTCCAAAGTTTCAGCGGGATTTCCAAAATGTTGTAAGGAACTCGAACCATGTCAGCCTCGGTTTTGAGAATCTCTCCCGGAGTTTGAGAGATTTGGACGTGAAAGGGTACCAGTCTTGTCGGGGATTGGGAACCCTTCGCGAGAATGTCCAAAGTTTCAGCGGGATTTCCAAAATGTTGAAAGGAACTCGAACCATGTGAACCTTGGTTTTGAGAATCTCTCCCGGAGTTTGAGAGATTTGCACGTGAAAGGGTACCAATCTTGTCGGGGATTGGGAACCCTTCGCGACAATGTCCAAAGTTTCAGCGGGATTTCCAAAATGTTGAAAGGAACTCGAAACATGTCAACCTTGGTTTTGAGAATCACTCCCGGAGTTTGAGAGATTTGGACGTGAAAGGGTACCAATCTTGTCGGGGATTGGGAACGCCTCGCGAGAATGCCAAAAGTTTCAGCGGGATTTCCAAAATGTTGAGAGGAACTCGAAACATGTCAACCTTGGTTTTGAGAATCTCTCCCGGAGTTTGAGAGATTTGGACGTGAAAGGGGACCAAACTTGTCGGGGATTGGGAACGCCTCGCGATAATGCCAAAAGTTTCAGCGGGATTTTCAAAATGTTGAAAGGAACTCGAAACATGTCAACCTTGGTTTTGAGAATCTCTCCCGGAGTTTGAGAGATTTGGACGTGAAAGGGTACCAGTCTTGTCGGGGATTGGGAACCCTTCGCGAGAATGTCCAAAGTTTCAGCGGGATTTCCAAAATGTTGTAAGGAACTCGAAACATGTCAGCCTCGGTTTTGAGAATCTCTCCCGGAGTTTGTGAGGTTTGGACGTGAAAGGGTACCAATCTTGTCGGGGATTGGGAACCCTTCGCGAGAATGTCCAAAGTTTCAGCGGGATTTCCAAAATGTTGAAAGGAACTCGAACCATGTCAAACTTGGTTTTGAGAATCTCTCCCGGAGTTTGAGAGATTTGCACGTGAAAGGGTACCAATCTTGTCGGGGATTGGGAACCCTTCGCCAGAATGTCCAAAGCTTCAGCGGGATTTCCAAAATGTTGAAAGGAACTCGAAACATGTCAACCTTGGTTTTGAGAATCTCTCCCGGAGTTTGAGAGATTTGGACGTGAAAGGGTACCAATCTTGTCGGGGATTGGGAACCCTTCGCGAGAATGTCCAAAGTTTCAGCAGGATTTCCAAAATGCTGAAAGGAACTCGAACCATGTCAATCTTGGTTTTGAGAATCTCTCCCGGAGTTTGAGAGATTTGGACGTGAAAGGGTACCAATCTTGTCGGGGATTGGGAACCCTTCGCGACAATGTCCAAAGTTTCAGCGGGATTTCCAAAATGTTGTAAGGAACTCGAACCATGTCAGCCTCGGTTTTGAGAATCTCTCCCGGAGTTTGAGAGATTTGGACGTGAAAGGGTACCAATCTTGTCGGGGATCGGGAACCCTTCGCGAGAATGTCCAAAGTTTCAGCGGGATTTCCAAAATGTTGAAAGGAACTCGAAACATGTCAACCTTGGTTTTGAGAATCTCTCCCGGAGTTTGAGAGATTTGGACGTGAAAGAATACCAATCTCGTCGGGCACTGGGAACCCTTCGCGAGAATGTCCAAAGTTTCAGCGGGATTTTCAAAATGTTGAAAGGAACTCGAAACATGTCAACCTTGGTTTTGAGAATCTCTCCCGGAGTTTGAGAGATTTAAACTTGAAAGGGTACCAATCTTGTCGGGGATTGGGACCCTTTCGCGAGAATGTCCAAAGTTTCAGCGGGATTTCCAAAATGTTGAAAGGAACTCGAAAGATGTCAACCTTGGTTTTGAGAATCTCTCCCGGAGTTTGAGAGATTTGGACGTGAAAGGGTACCAGTCTTGTCGGGGATTGGGAACCCTTCGCCAGAATGTCCAAAGTTTCAGCGGGATTTCCAAAATCTTGAGAGGAACTCGAAACATGTCAACCTCGGTTTTGAGAATCTCTCCCGGAGTTTGAGAGATTTGGACGTGAAAGGGTACCAGTCTTGTCGGGGATTGGGAACCCTTCGCGAGAATGTCTAAAGTTTCAGCGGGATTTCCAAAATGTTGAGAGGAACTCGAAACATGTCAACCTCGGTTTTGAGAATCTCTCCCGGAGTTTGAGAGATTTGGACGTGAAAGGGTACCAGTCTTGTCGGGGATTGGGAACCCTTCGCCAGAATGTCCAAAGTTTCAGCGGGATTTCCAAAATGTTGAGAGGAACTCGAATCATGTCAACCTCGGTTTTGAGAATCTCTCCCGGAGTTTGAGAGATTTGGACGTGAAAGGGTACCAGTCTTGTCGGGGATTGGGAACCCTTCGCGAGAATGTCCAAAGTCTCAGCGGGATTTCCAAAATGTTGAGAGGAACTCGAAACATGTCAACCTTGGTTTTGAGAATCTCTCCCGGAGTTTGAGAGATTTGGACGTGAAAGGGTACCAGTCTTGTCGGGGATTGGGAACCCTTCGCGAGAATGTCCAAAGTTTCAGCGGGATTTCCACAAAGGTTGAGAGGAACTCGAAACATGTCAACCTTGGTTTTGAGAATCTCTCCCGGAGTTTGAGAGATTTGGACGTGAAAGGGTACCAGTCTTGTCGGGGATTGGGAACCCTTCGCGAGAATGTCCAAAGTTTCAGCGGGATTTCCAAAATGTTGAGAGGAACTCGAAACATGTCAACCTCGGTTTTGAGAATCTCTCCCGGAGTTTGAGAGATTTGGACGTGAAAGGGTACCAGTCTTGTCGGGGATTGGGAACCCTTCGCCAGAATGTCCAAAGTTTCAGCGGGATTTCCAAAATGTTGAGAGGAACTCGAAACATGTCAACCTTGGTTTTGAGAATCTCTCCCGGAGTTTGAGAGATTTGGACGTGAAAGGGTACCAGTCTTGTCGGGGATTGGGAACCCTTCGCCAGAATGTCCAAAGTTTCAGCGGGATTTCCAAAATGTTGAGAGGAACTCGAATCATGTCAACCTTGGTTTTGAGAATCTCTCCCGGAGTTTGAGAGATTTGGACGTGAAAGGGTACCAGTCTTGTCGGGGATTGGGAACCCTTCGCCAGAATGTCCAAAGTTTCAGCGGGATTTCCAAAATGTTGAGAGGAACTCGAATCATGTCAACCTTGGTTTTGAGAATCTCTCCCGGAGTTTGAGAGATTTGGACGTGAAAGGGTACCAGTCTTGTCGGGGATTGGGAACCCTTCGCCAGAATGTCCAAAGTTTCAGCGGGATTTCCAAAATGTTGAGAGGAACTCGAATCATGTCAACCTTGGTTTTGAGAATCTCTCCCGGAGTTTGAGAGATTTGGACGTGAAAGGGTACCAGTCTTGTCGGGGATTGGGAACCCTTCGCGAGAATGTCCAAAGTTTCAGCGGGATTTCCAAAATGTTGAGAGGAACTCGAAACATGTCAACCTCGGTTTTGAGAATCTCTCCCGGAGTTTGAGAGATTTGGACGTGAAAGGGTACCAGTCTTGTCGGGGATTGGGAACCCTTCGCCAGAATGTCCAAAGTTTCAGCGGGATTTCCAAAATGTTGAGAGGAACTCGAAACATGTCAACCTTGGTTTTGAGAATCTCTCCCGGAGTTTGAGAGATTTGGACGTGAAAGGGTACCAGTCTTGTCGGGGATTGGGAACCCTTCGCCAGAATGTCCAAAGTTTCAGCGGGATTTCCAAAATGTTGAGAGGAACTCGAAACATGTCAACCTTGGTTTTGAGAATCTCTCCCGGAGTTTGAGAGATTTGGACGTGGAAGGGTACCAGTCTTGTCGGGGATTGGGAACCGTTCGCCAGAATGTCCAAAGTTTCAGCGGGATTTCCAAAATGTTGAGAGGAACTCGAATCATGTCAACCTTGGTTTTGAGAATCTCTCCCGGAGTTTGAGAGATTTGGACGTGAAAGGGTACCAGTCTTGTCGGGGATTGGGAACCCTTCGCGAGAATGTCCAAAGTTTCAGCGGGATTTCCAAAATGTTGAGAGGAACTCGAAACATGTCAACCTTGGTTTTGAGAATCTCTCCCGGAGTTTGAGAGATTTGGACGTGAAAGGGTACCAGTCTTGTCGGGGATTGGGAACCCTTCGCCAGAATGTCCAAAGTTTCAGCGGGATTTCCAAAATGTTGAGAGGAACTCGAAACATGTCAACCTTGGTTTCGAGAATCTCTCCCGGACTTTGAGAGATTTGGACGTGAAAGGGTACCAGTCTTGTCGGGGATTGGGAACCCTTCGCCAGAATGTCCAAAGTTTCAGCGGGATTTCCAAAATGTTGAGAGGAACTCGAAACATGTCAACCTTGGTTTTGAGAATCTCTCCCGGAGTTTGAGAGATTTGGACGTGAAAGGGTACCAGTCTTGTCGGGGATTGGGAACCCTTCGCCAGAATGTCCAAAGTTTCAGCGGGATTTCCAAAATGTTGAGAGGAACTCGAAACATGTCAACCTTGGTTTTGAGAATCTCTCCCGGAGTTTGAGAGATTTGGACGTGAAAGGGTACCAGTCTTGTCGGGGATTGGGAACCCTTCGCGAGAAT
The DNA here is from genome assembly GCF_964273445.1 of Streptopelia decaocto. Classification (NCBI taxonomy): domain Eukaryota; kingdom Metazoa; phylum Chordata; class Aves; order Columbiformes; family Columbidae; genus Streptopelia; species Streptopelia decaocto. Next base: position 245,311 of record NW_028116552.1, on the reverse strand, counting down.
GTCTAAAGTTTCAGCGGGATTTCCAAAATGTTGAGAGGAACTCGAAACATGTCAACCTTGGTTTTGAGAATCTCTCCCGGAGTTTGAGAGATATGGACGTGAAAGGGTACCAGTCTTGTCGGGGATTGGGAACCCTTCGCCAGAATGTCCAAAGTTTCAGCGGGATTTCCAAAATGTTGAGAGGAACTCGAAACATGTCAACCTTGGTTTTGAGAATCTCTCCAGGAGTTTGAGAGATTTGGACGTGAAAGGGTACCAGTCTTGTCGGGGATTGGGAACGCCTCGCCAGAATGTCCAAAGTTTCAGTGGGATTTCCAAAATGTTGAGAGGAACTCGAAACATGTCAATCTTGGTTTTGAGAATCTCTCCCGGAGTTTGAGAGATTTGGACGTGAAAGGGTACCAGTCTTGTCGGGGATTGGGAACCCTTCGCCGGAATGTCCAAAGTTTCAGCGGGATTTCCAAAATGTTGAGAGGAACTCGAAACATGTCAACCTTGGTTTTGAGAATCTCTCCCGGAGTTTGAGAGATTTGGACGTGAAAGGGTACCAGTCTTGTCGGGGATTGGGAACCCTTCGCCAGAATGTCCAAAGTTTCAGCGAGATTTCCAAAATGTTGAGAGGAACTCGAAACATGTCAACCTTGGTTTTGAGAATCTCTCCCGGAGTTTGAGAGATTTGGACGTGAAAGGGTACCAGTCTTGTCGGGGATTGGGAACCCTTCGCGAGAATGTCCAAAGTTTCAGCGGGATTTCCAAAATGTTGAGAGGAACTCGAAACATGTCAACCTTGGTTTTGAGAATCTCTCCCGGACTTTGAGAGATTTGGACGTGAAAGGGTACCAGTCTTGTCGGGGATTGGGAACCCTTCGCCAGAATGTCCAAAGTTTCAGCGAGATTTCCAAAATGTTGAGAGGAACTCGAAACATGTCAACCTTGGTTTTGAGAATCTCTCCCGGAGTTTGAGAGATTTGGACGTGAAAGGGTACCAGTCTTGTCGGGGATTGGGAACCCTTCGCCAGAATGTCCAAAGTTTCAGCGGGATTTCCAAAATGTTGAGAGGAACTCGAAACATGTCAACCTTGGTTTTGAGAATCTCTCCCGGAGTTTGAGAGATTTGGACGTGAAAGGGTACCAGTCTTGTCGGGGATTGGGAACCCTTCGCGAGAATGTCCAAAGTTTCAGCGGGATTTCCAAAATGTTGAGAGGAACTGAAAACATGTCAACCTTGGTTTTGAGAATCTCTCCCGGAGTTTGAGATATTTGGACGTGAAAGGGTACCAGTCTTGTCGGGGATTGGGAACCCTTCGCGAGAATGTCCAAAGTTTCAGCGGGATTTCCAAAATGTTGAGAGGAACTCGAAACATGTCAACCTTGGTTTTGAGAATCTCTCCCGGAGTTTGAGAGATTTGGACGTGAAAGGGTACCAGTCTTGTCGGGGATTGGGAACCCTTCGCCAGAATGTCCAAAGTTTCAGCGGGATTTCCAAAATGTTGAGAGGAACTCGAAACATGTCAACCTTGGTTTTGAGAATCTCTCCCGGAGTTTGAGAGATTTGGACGTGAAAGGGTACCAGTCTTGTCGGGGATTGGGAACCCTTCGCCAGAATGTCCAAAGTTTCAGCGGGATTTCCAAAATGTTGAGAGGAACTCGAAACATGTCAATCTTGGTTTTGAGAATCTCTCCCGGAGTTTGAGAGATTTGGACGTGAAAGGGTACCAGTCTTGTCGGGGATTGGGAACCCTTCGCCGGAATGTCCAAAGTTTCAGCGGGATTTCCAAAATGTTGAGAGGAACTCGAAACATGTCAACCTTGGTTTTGAGAATCTCTCCCGGAGTTTGAGAGATTTGGACGTGAAAGGGTACCAGTCTTGTCGGGGATTGGGAACCCTTCGCCAGAATGTCCAAAGTTTCAGCGAGATTTCCAAAATGTTGAGAGGAACTCGAAACATGTCAACCTTGGTTTTGAGAATCTCTCCCGGAGTTTGAGAGATTTGGACGTGAAAGTGTACCAGTCTTGTCGGGGATTGGGAACCCTTCGCCAGAATGTCCAAAGTTTCAGTGGGATTTCCAAAATGTTGAGAGGAACTCGAAACATGTCAATCTTGGTTTTGAGAATCTCTCCCGGAGTTTGAGAGATTTGGACGTGAAAGGGTACCAGTCTTGTCGGGGATTGGGAACCCTTCGCCGGAATGTCCAAAGTTTCAGCGGGATTTCCAAAATGTTGAGAGGAACTCGAAACATGTCAACCTTGGTTTTGAGAATCTCTCCCGGAGTTTGAGAGATTTGGACGTGAAAGGGTACCAGTCTTGTCGGGGATTGGGAACCCTTCGCCAGAATGTCCAAAGTTTCAGCGAGATTTCCAAAATGTTGAGAGGAACTCGAAACATGTCAACCTTGGTTTTGAGAATCTCTCCCGGAGTTTGAGATATTTGGACGTGAAAGGGTACCAGTCTTGTCGGGGATTGGGAACCCTTCGCGAGAATGTCCAAAGTTTCAGCGGGATTTCCAAAATGTTGAGAGGAACTGAAAACATGTCAACCTTGGTTTTGAGAATCTCTCCCGGAGTTTGAGATATTTGGACGTGAAAGGGTACCAGTCTTGTCGGGGATTGGGAACCCTTCGCCAGAATGTCCAAAGTTTCAGCGGGATTTCCAAAATGTTGAGAGGAACTCGAAACATGTCAACCTTGGTTTTGAGAATCTCTCCCGGACTTTGAGAGATTTGGACGTGAAAGGGTACCAGTCTTGTCGGGGATTGGGAACCCTTCGCCAGAATGTCCAAAGTTTCAGCGGGATTTCCAAAATGTTGAGAGGAACTCAAAACATGTCAACCTCGGTTTTGAGAATCTCTCCCGGAGTTTGAGAGATTTGGACGTGAAAGGGTACCAGTCTTGTCGGGGATTGGGAACCCTTCGCCAGAATGTCCAAAGTTTCAGCGGGATTTCCAAAATGTTGAGAGGAACTCGAAACATGTCAACCTCGGTTTTGAGAATCTCTCCCGGAGTTTGAGAGATTTGGACGTGAAAGGGTACCAGTCTTGTCGGGGATTGGGAACCCTTCGCCGGAATGTCCAAAGTTTCAGCGGGATTTCCAAAATGTTGAGAGGAACTCGAAACATGTCAACCTTGGTTTTGAGAATCTCTCCCGGACTTTGAGAGATTTGGACGTGAAAGGGTACCAGTCTTGTCGGGGATTGGGAACCCTTCGCCAGAATGTCCAAAGTTTCAGCGAGATTTCCAAAATGTTGAGAGGAACTCGAAACATGTCAACCTTGGTTTTGAGAATCTCTCCCGGAGTTTGAGAGATTTGGACGTGAAAGGGTACCAGTCTTGTCGGGGATTGGGAACCCTTCGCCAGAATGTCCAAAGTTTCAGCGGGATTTCCAAAATGTTGAGAGGAACTCGAAACATGTCAACCTTGGTTTTGAGAATCTCTCCCGGAGTTTGAGAGATTTGGACGTGAAAGGGTACCAGTCTTGTCGGGGATTGGGAACCCTTCGCGAGAATGTCCAAAGTTTCAGCGGGATTTCCAAAATGTTGAGAGGAACTGAAAACATGTCAACCTTGGTTTTGAGAATCTCTCCCGGAGTTTGAGATATTTGGACGTGAAAGGGTACCAGTCTTGTCGGGGATTGGGAACCCTTCGCGAGAATGTCCAAAGTTTCAGCGGGATTTCCAAAATGTTGAGAGGAACTCGAAACATGTCAACCTTGGTTTTGAGAATCTCTCCCGGAGTTTGAGAGATTTGGACGTGAAAGGGTACCAGTCTTGTCGGGGATTGGGAACCCTTCGCCAGAATGTCCAAAGTTTCAGCGGGATTTCCAAAATGTTGAGAGGAACTCGAAACATGTCAACCTTGGTTTTGAGAATCTCTCCCGGAGTTTGAGAGATTTGGACGTGAAAGGGTACCAGTCTTGTCGGGGATTGGGAACCCTTCGCCAGAATGTCCAAAGTTTCAGCGGGATTTCCAAAATGTTGAGAGGAACTCGAAACATGTCAACCTCGGTTTTGAGAATCTCTCCCGGAGTTTGAGAGATTTGGACGTGGAAGGGTACCAGTCTTGTCGGGGATTGGGAACCCTTCGCCAGAATGTCCAAAGTTTCAGCGGGATTTCCAAAATGTTGAGAGGAACTCGAAACATGTCAACCTTGGTTTTGAGAATCTCTCCCGGAGTTTGAGAGATTTGGACGTGAAAGGGTACCAGTCTTGTCGGGGATTGGGAACCCTTCGCCAGAATGTCCAAAGTTTCAGCGGGATTTCCAAAATATTGAGAGGAACTCGAAACATGTCAACCTCGGTTTTGAGAATCTCTCCCGGAGTTTGAGAGATTTGGACGTGAAAGGGTACCAGTCTTGTCGGGGATTGGGAACCCTTCGCCAGAATGTCCAAAGTTTCAGCGGGATTTCCAAAATGTTGAGAGGAACTCGAAACATGTCAACCTCGGTTTTGAGAATCTCTCCCGGACTTTGAGAGATTTGGACGTGAAAGGGTACCAGTCTTGTCGGGGATTGGGAACCCTTCGCCAGAATGTCCAAAGTTTCAGCGGGATTTCCAAAATGTTGAGAGGAACTCGAAACATGTCAACCTTGGTTTTGAGAATCTCTCCCGGACTTTGAGAGATTTGGACGTGAAAGGGTACCAGTCTTGTCGGGGATTGGGAACCCTTCGCCAGAATGTCCAAAGTTTCAGCGGGATTTCCAAAATGTTGAGAGGAACTCAAAACATGTCAACCTCGGTTTTGAGAATCTCTCCCGGAGTTTGAGAGATTTGGACGTGAAAGGGTACCAGTCTTGTCGGGGATTGGGAACCCTTCGCCAGAATGTCCAAAGTTTCAGCGGGATTTCCAAAATGTTGAGAGGAACTCGAAACATGTCAACCTCGGTTTTGAGAATCTCTCCCGGAGTTTGAGAGATTTGGACGTGAAAGGGTACCAGTCTTGTCGGGGATTGGGAACCCTTCGCCGGAATGTCCAAAGTTTCAGCGGGATTTCCAAAATGTTGAGAGGAACTCGAAACATGTCAACCTTGGTCTTGAGAATCTCTCCCGGAGTTTGAGAGATTTGGACGTGAAAGGGTACCAGTCTTGTCGGGGATTGGGAACCCTTCACCAGAATGTCCAAAGTTTCAGCGGGATTTCCAAAATGTTGAGAGGAACTCAAAACATGTCAACCTTGGTTTTGAGAATCTCTCCCGGAGTTTGAGAGATTTGGACGTGAAAGGGTACCAGTCTTGTCGGGGATTGGGAACCCTTCGCCAGAATGTGCAAAGTTTCAGCGGGATTTCCAAAATGTTGAGAGGAACTCGAAACATGTCAACCTTGGTTTTGAGAATCTCTCCCGGAGTTTGAGAGATATGGACGTGAAAGGGTACCAGTCTTGTCGGGGATTGGGAACCCTTCGCCAGAATGTCCAAAGTTTCAGCGGGATTTCCAAAATGTTGAGAGGAACTCGAAACATGTCAACCTTGGTTTTGAGAATCTCTCCCGGAGTTTGAGAGATTTGGACGTGAAAGGGTACCAGTCTTGTCGGGCATTGGGAACGCCTCGCCAGAATGTCCAAAGTTTCAGCAGGATTTCCAAAATGTTGAGAGGAACTCGAAACATGTCAACCTTGGTTTTGAGAATCTCTCCCGGAGTTTGAGAGATTTGGACGTGGAAGGGTACCAGTCTTGTCGGGGATTGGGAACCCTTCGCGAGAATGTGCAAAGTTTCAGCGGGATTTCCAAAATGTTGAGAGGAACTCGAAACATGTCAACCTCGGTTTTGAGAATCTCTCCCGGAGTTTGAGAGATTTGGACGTGAAAGGGTACCAGTCTTGTCGGGGATTGGGAACCCTTCGCCGGAATGTCCAAAGTTTCAGCGGGATTTCCAAAATGTTGAGAGGAACTCGAAACATGTCAACCTTGGTTTTGAGAATCTCTCCCGGAGTTTGAGAGATTTGGACGTGAAAGGGTACCAGTCTTGTCGGGGATTGGGAACCCTTCACGACAATGTCCAAAGTTTCAGCGAGATTTCCAAAATGTTGAGAGGAACTCGAAACATGTCAACCTTGGTTTTGAGAATCTCTCCCGGAGTTTGAGAGATTTGGACGTGAAAGGGTACCAGTCTTGTCGGGGATTGGGAACCCTTCGCCAGAATGTCCAAAGTTTCAGCGGGATTTCCAAAATGTTGAGAGGAACTCGAAACATGTCAACCTTGGTTTTGAGAATCTCTCCCGGAGTTTGAGAGATTTGGACGTGAAAGGGTACCAGTCTTGTCGGGGATTGGGAACCCTTCGCGAGAATGTCCAAAGTTTCAGCGGGATTTCCAAAATGTTGAGAGGAACTCAAAACATGTCAACCTTGGTTTTGAGAATCTCTCCCGGAGTTTGAGATATTTGGACGTGAAAGGGTACCAGTCTTGTCGGGGGTTGGGAACCCTTCGCGAGAATGTCCAAAGTTTAAGCGGGATTTCCAAAATGTTGAGAGGAACTCGAAACATGTCAACCTTGGTTTTGAGAATCTCTCCCGGAGTTTGAGAGATTTGGACGTGAAAGGGTACCAGTCTTGTCGGGGATTGGGAACCCTTCGCCAGAATGTCCAAAGTTTCAGCGGGATTTCCAAAATGTTGAGAGGAACTCGAAACATGTCAACCTTGGTTTTGAGAATCTCTCCCGGAGTTTGAGAGATTTGGACGTGAAAGGGTACCAGTCTTGTCGGGAATTGGGAACCCTTCGCGAGAATGTCCAAAGTTTCAGCGGGATTTCCAAAATGTTGAAAGGAACTCGAAACATGTGAACCTTGGTTTTGAGAATCTCTCCCGGAGTTTGAGAGATTTGGACGTGAAAGGGTACCAGTCTTGTCGGGGATTGGGAACCCTTCGCGAGAATGTCCAAAGTTTCAGCGGGATTTCCAAAATGTTGAAAGGAACTCGAAACATGTCAACCTTGGTTTTGAGAATCTCTCCCGGAGTTTGAGAGATTTGGACGTGAAAGGGTACCAGTCTTGTCGGGGATTGGGAACCCTTCGCCAGAATGTCCAAAGTTTCAGCGGGATTTCCAAAATGTTGAAAGGAACTCGCAACATGTCAACCTTGGTTTTGAGAATCTCTCCCGGAGTTTGAGAGATTTGGACGTGAAAGGGTACCAGTCTTGTCGGGGATTGGGAACCCTTCGCGAGAATGTCCAAAGTTTCAGCGGGATTTCCAAAATGTTGAGAGGAACTCGAAACATGTCAACCTCGGTTTTGAGAATCTCTCCCGGATTTTGAGAGATTTGGACATGAAAGGGTACCAGTCTTGTCGGGGATTGGGAACCCATCGCGAGAATGTCCAAAGTTTCAGCGGGATTTCCAAAATGTTGAGAGGAACTCGAAACATGTCAACCTTGGTTTTGAGAATCTCTCCCGGACTTTGAGAGATTTGGACGTGAAAGGGTACCAGTCTTGTCGGGGATTGGGAACCCTTCGCCAGAATGTCCAAAGTTTCAGCGGGATTTCCAAAATGTTGAGAGGAACTCAAAACATGTCAACCTCGGTTTTGAGAATCTCTCCCGGAGTTTGAGAGATTTGGACGTGAAAGGGTACCAGTCTTGTCGGGGATTGGGAACCCTTCGCCAGAATGTCCAAAGTTTCAGCGGGATTTCCAAAATGTTGAGAGGAACTCGAAACATGTCAACCTCGGTTTTGAGAATCTCTCCCGGAGTTTGAGAGATTTGGACGTGAAAGGGTACCAGTCTTGTCGGGGATTGGGAACCCTTCGCCGGAATGTCCAAAGTTTCAGCGGGATTTCCAAAATGTTGAGAGGAACTCGAAACATGTCAACCTTGGTCTTGAGAATCTCTCCCGGAGTTTGAGAGATTTGGACGTGAAAGGGTACCAGTCTTGTCGGGGATTGGGAACCCTTCACCAGAATGTCCAAAGTTTCAGCGGGATTTCCAAAATGTTGAGAGGAACTCAAAACATGTCAACCTTGGTTTTGAGAATCTCTCCCGGAGTTTGAGAGATTTGGACGTGAAAGGGTACCAGTCTTGTCGGGGATTGGGAACCCTTCGCCAGAATGTCCAAAGTTTCAGCGGGATTTCCAAAATGTTGAGAGGAACTCGAAACATGTCAACCTTGGTTTTGAGAATCTCTCCCGGAGTTTGAGAGATATGGACGTGAAAGGGTACCAGTCTTGTCGGGGATTGGGAACCCTTCGCCAGAATGTCCAAAGTTTCAGCGGGATTTCCAAAATGTTGAGAGGAACTCGAAACATGTCAACCTTGGTTTTGAGAATCTCTCCCGGAGTTTGAGAGATTTGGACGTGAAAGGGTACCAGTCTTGTCGGGCATTGGGAACGCCTCGCCAGAATGTCCAAAGTTTCAGCAGGATTTCCAAAATGTTGAGAGGAACTCGAAACATGTCAACCTTGGTTTTGAGAATCTCTCCCGGAGTTTGAGAGATTTGGACGTGGAAGGGTACCAGTCTTGTCGGGGATTGGGAACCCTTCGCGAGAATGTCCAAAGTTTCAGCGGGATTTCCAAAATGTTGAGAGGAACTCAAAACATGTCAACCTTGGTTTTGAGAATCTCTCCCGGAGTTTGAGAGATTTGGACGTGAAAGGGTACCAGTCTTGTCGGGGATTGGGAACCCTTCGCCAGAATGTCCAAAGTTTCAGCGGGATTTCCAAAATGTTGAGAGGAACTCGAAACATGTCAACCTTGGTTTTGAGAATCTCTCCCGGAGTTTGAGAGATATGGACGTGAAAGGGTACCAGTCTTGTCGGGGATTGGGAACCCTTCGCCAGAATGTCCAAAGTTTCAGCGGGATTTCCAAAATGTTGAGAGGAACTCGAAACATGTCAACCTTGGTTTTGAGAATCTCTCCCGGAGTTTGAGAGATTTGGACGTGAAAGGGTACCAGTCTTGTCGGGCATTGGGAACGCCTCGCCAGAATGTCCAAAGTTTCAGCAGGATTTCCAAAATGTTGAGAGGAACTCGAAACATGTCAACCTTGGTTTTGAGAATCTCTCCCGGAGTTTGAGAGATTTGGACGTGGAAGGGTACCAGTCTTGTCGGGGATTGGGAACCCTTCGCGAGAATGTCCAAAGTTTCAGCGGGATTTCCAAAATGTTGAGAGGAACTCGAAACATGTCAACCTCGGTTTTGAGAATCTCTCCCGGATTTTGAGAGATTTGGACATGAAAGGGTACCAGTCTTGTCGGGGATTGGGAACCCATCGCGAGAATGTCCAAAGTTTCAGCGGGATTTCCAAAATGTTGAGAGGAACTCGAAACATGTCAACCTTGGTTTTGAGAATCTCTCCCGGACTTTGAGAGATTTGGACGTGAAAGGGTACCAGTCTTGTCGGGGATTGGGAACCCTTCGCCAGAATGTCCAAAGTTTCAGCGGGATTTCCAAAATGTTGAGAGGAACTCAAAACATGTCAACCTCGGTTTTGAGAATCTCTCCCGGAGTTTGAGAGATTTGGACGTGAAAGGGTACCAGTCTTGTCGGGGATTGGGAACCCTTCGCCAGAATGTCCAAAGTTTCAGCGGGATTTCCAAAATGTTGAGAGGAACTCGAAACATGTCAACCTCGGTTTTGAGAATCTCTCCCGGAGTTTGAGAGATTTGGACGTGAAAGGGTACCAGTCTTGTCGGGGATTGGGAACCCTTCGCCGGAATGTCCAAAGTTTCAGCGGGATTTCCAAAATGTTGAGAGGAACTCGAAACATGTCAACCTTGGTCTTGAGAATCTCTCCCGGAGTTTGAGAGATTTGGACGTGAAAGGGTACCAGTCTTGTCGGGGATTGGGAACCCTTCACCAGAATGTCCAAAGTTTCAGCGGGATTTCCAAAATGTTGAGAGGAACTCAAAACATGTCAACCTTGGTTTTGAGAATCTCTCCCGGAGTTTGAGAGATTTGGACGTGAAAGGGTACCAGTCTTGTCGGGGATTGGGAACCCTTCGCCAGAATGTCCAAAGTTTCAGCGGGATTTCCAAAATGTTGAGAGGAACTCGAAACATGTCAACCTTGGTTTTGAGAATCTCTCCCGGAGTTTGAGAGATATGGACGTGAAAGGGTACCAGTCTTGTCGGGGATTGGGAACCCTTCGCCAGAATGTCCAAAGTTTCAGCGGGATTTCCAAAATGTTGAGAGGAACTCGAAACATGTCAACCTTGGTTTTGAGAATCTCTCCCGGAGTTTGAGAGATTTGGACGTGAAAGGGTACCAGTCTTGTCGGGCATTGGGAACGCCTCGCCAGAATGTCCAAAGTTTCAGCAGGATTTCCAAAATGTTGAGAGGAACTCGAAACATGTCAACCTTGGTTTTGAGAATCTCTCCCGGAGTTTGAGAGATTTGGACGTGGAAGGGTACCAGTCTTGTCGGGGATTGGGAACCCTTCGCGAGAATGTGCAAAGTTTCAGCGGGATTTCCAAAATGTTGAGAGGAACTCGAAACATGTCAACCTCGGTTTTGAGAATCTCTCCCGGAGTTTGAGAGATTTGGACGTGAAAGGGTACCAGTCTTGTCGGGGATTGGGAACCCTTCGCCGGAATGTCCAAAGTTTCAGCGGGATTTCCAAAATGTTGAGAGGAACTCGAAACATGTCAACCTTGGTTTTGAGAATCTCTCCCGGAGTTTGAGAGATTTGGACGTGAAAGGGTACCAGTCTTGTCGGGGATTGGGAACCCTTCGCCAGAATGTCCAAAGTTTCAGCGAGATTTCCAAAATGTTGAGAGGAACTCGAAACATGTCAACCTTGGTTTTGAGAATCTCTCCCGGAGTTTGAGAGATTTGGACGTGAAAGGGTACCAGTCTTGTCGGGGATTGGGAACCCTTCGCCAGAATGTCCAAAGTTTCAGCGGGATTTCCAAAATGTTGAGAGGAACTCGAAACATGTCAACCTTGGTTTTGAGAATCTCTCCCGGAGTTTGAGAGATTTGGACGTGAAAGGGTACCAGTCTTGTCGGGGATTGGGAACCCTTCGCGAGAATGTCCAAAGTTTCAGCGGGATTTCCAAAATGTTGAGAGGAACTCAAAACATGTCAACCTTGGTTTTGAGAATCTCTCCCGGAGTTTGAGATATTTGGACGTGAAAGGGTACCAGTCTTGTCGGGGGTTGGGAACCCTTCGCGAGAATGTCCAAAGTTTAAGCGGGATTTCCAAAATGTTGAGAGGAACTCGAAACATGTCAACCTTGGTTTTGAGAATCTCTCCCGGAGTTTGAGAGATTTGGACGTGAAAGGGTACCAGTCTTGTCGGGGATTGGGAACCCTTCGCCAGAATGTCCAAAGTTTCAGCGGGATTTCCAAAATGTTGAGAGGAACTCGAAACATGTCAACCTTGGTTTTGAGAATCTCTCCCGGAGTTTGAGAGATTTGGACGTGAAAGGGTACCAGTCTTGTCGGGAATTGGGAACCCTTCGCGAGAATGTCCAAAGTTTCAGCGGGATTTCCAAAATGTTGAAAGGAACTCGAAACATGTGAACCTTGGTTTTGAGAATCTCTCCCGGAGTTTGAGAGATTTGGACGTGAAAGGGTACCAGTCTTGTCGGGGATTGGGAACCCTTCGCGAGAATGTCCAAAGTTTCAGTGGGATTTCCAAAATGTTGAAAGGAACTCGAAACATGTCAACCTTGGTTTTGAGAATCTCTCCCGGAGTTTTAGAGATTTGGACGTGAAAGGGTACCAGTCTTGTCGGGGATTGGGAACCCTTCGCCAGAATGTCCAAAGTTTCAGCGGGATTTCCAAAATGTTGAAAGGAACTCGCAACATGTCAACCTTGGTTTTGAGAATCTCTCCCGGAGTTTGAGAGATTTGGACGTGAAAGGGTACCAGTCTTGTCGGGGATTGGGAACCCTTCGCCAGAATGTCCAAAGTTTCAGCGGGATTTCCAAAATGTTGAGAGGAACTCGAAACATGTCAACCTCGGTTTTGAGAATCTCTCCCGGATTTTGAGAGATTTGGACATGAAAGGGTACCAGTCTTGTCGGGGATTGGGAACCCATCGCGAGAATGTCCAAAGTTTCAGCGGGATTTCCAAAATGTTGAGAGGAACTCGAAACATGTCAACCTTGGTTTTGAGAATCTCTCCCGGAGTTTGAGAGATTTGGACGTGAAAGGGTACCAGTCTTGTCGGGGATTGGGAACCCTTCGCCAGAATGTCCAAAGTTTCAGCGGGGTTTTCAAAATGTTGAGAGGAACTCGAAACATGTCAACCTTGGTTTTGAGAATCTCTCCAGGAGTTTGAGAGATTTGGACGTGAAAGGGTACCAGTCTTGTCGGGAATTGGGAACCCTTTGCGAGAATGTCCAAAGTTTCAGCGGGATTTCCAAAATGTTGAGAGGAACGCGAATCATGTCAACCTTGGTTTTGAGAATCTCTCCCGAAGTTTGAGAGATTTGGACGTGAAAGGGTACCAGTCTTGTCGGGGATTGGGAACCCTTCGCGAGAATGTGCAAAGTTTCAGCGGGATTTCCAAAATGTTGAGAGGAACTCGAAACATGTCAACCTCGGTTTTGAGAATCTCTCCCGGAGTTTGAGAGATTTGGAGGTGAAAGGGTACCAGTCTTGTCGGGGATTGGGAACCCTTCGCCAGAATGTCCAAAGTTTCAGCGGGATTTCCAAAATGTTGAAAGGAACTCGCAACATGTCAACCTTGGTTTTGAGAATCTCTCCCGGAGTTTGAGAGATTTGGACGTGAAAGGGTACCAGTCTTGTCGGGGATTGGGAACCCTTCGCCAGAATGTCCAAAGTTTCAGCGGGATTTCCAAAATGTTGAGAGGAACTCGAAACATGTCAACCTCGGTTTTGAGAATCTCTCCCGGATTTTGAGAGATTTGGACATGAAAGGGTACCAGTCTTGTCGGGGATTGGGAACCCTTCGCGAGAATGTCCAAAGTTTCAGCGGGATTTCCAAAATGTTGAGAGGAACTCGAAACATGTCAACCTTGGTTTTGAGAATCTCTCCCGGAGTTTGAGAGATTTGGACGTGAAAGGGTACCCGTCTTGTCGGGGATTGGGAACCCTTCGCGAGAATGTCCAAAGTTTAAGCGGGATTTCCAAAATGTTGAGAGGAACTCGAAACATGTCAACCTTGGTTTTGAGAATCTCTCCCGGAGTTTGAGAGATTTGGACGTGAAAGGGTACCAGTCTTGTCGGGAATTGGGAACCCTTTGCGAGAATGTCCAAAGTTTCAGCGGGATTTCCAAAATGTTGAGAGGAACACGAATCATGTCAACCTTGGTTTTGAGAATCTCTCCCGGAGTTTGAGAGATTTGGACGTGAAAGGGTACCAGTCTTGTCGGGGATTGGGAACCCTTCGCGAGAATGTGCAAAGTTTCAGCGGGATTTCCAAAATGTTGAGAGGAACTCGAAACATGTCAACCTCGGTTTTGAGAATCTCTCCCGGAGTTTGAGAGATTTGGAGGTGAAAGGATACCAGTCTTGTCGGGGATTGGGAACCCTTCGCCAGAATGTCCAAAGTTTCAGCGGGATTTCCAAAATGTTGAGAGGAACGCGAATCATGTCAACCTTGGTTTTGAGAATCTCTCCCGGAGTTTGAGAGATTTGGACGTGAAAGGGTACCAGTCTTGTCGGGGATTGGGAACCCTTCGCCAGAATGTCCAAAGTTTCAGCGGGATTTCCAAAATGTTGAGAGGAACTCGAAACATGTCAACCTCGGTTTTGAGAATCTCTCCCGGAGTTTGAGAGATTTGGACGTGAAAGGGTACCAGTCTTGTCAGGGATTGGGAACCCTTCGCCAGAATGTCCAAAGTTTCAGCGGGATTTCCAAAATGTTGAGAGGAACTCGAAACATGTCAACCTTGGTTTTGAGAATCTCTCCCGGAGTTTGAGAGATTTGGACGTGAAAGGGTACCAGTCTTGTCGGGAATTGGGAACCCTTTGCGAGAATGTCCAAAGTTTCAGCGGGATTTCCAAAATGTTGAGAGGAACGCGAATCATGTCAACCTTGGTTTTGAGAATCTCTCCCGGAGTTTGAGAGATTTGGACGTGAAAGGGTACCAGTCTTGTCGGGGATTGGGAACCCTTCGCCAGAATGTCCAAAGTTTCAGTGGGATTTCCAAAATGTTGAGAGGAACTCGAAACATGTCAACCTTGGTTTTGAGAATCTCTCCCGGAGTTTGAGAGATTTGGACGTGAAAGGGGACCAGTCTTGTCGGGGATTGGGAACCCTTCGCGAGAATGTCCAAAGTTTCAGCGGGATTTCCAAAATCTTGAGAGGAACTCGAAACATGTGAACCTTGGTTTTGAGAATCTCTCCCGGAGTTTGAGAGATTTGGACGTGAAAGGGTACCAGTCTTGTGTGGGATTGGGAACCCTTCGCGAGAATGTTCAAAGTTTCAGCGGGATTTCCAAAATGTTGAGAGGAACTCGAAACATGTCAACCTTGGTTTTGAGAATCTCTCCCGGAGTTTGAGAGATTTGGACGTGAAAGGGTACCAGTCTTGTCGGGGATTGGGAACCCTTCGCCAGAATGTCCAAAGTTTCAGCGGGATTTCCAAAATGTTGAGAGGAACTCGAAACATGTCAACCTCGGTTTTGAGAATCTCTCCCGGAGTTTGAGAGATTTGGACGTGAAAGGGTACCAGTCTTGTCGGGGATTGGGAACCCTTCACCAGAATGTCCAAAGTTTCAGCGGGATTTCCAAAATGTTGAGAGGAACTCGAAACATGTCAACCTTGGTTTTGAGAATCTCTCCCGGAGTTTGAGAGATTTGGACGTGAAAGGGTACCAGTCTTGTCGGGGATTCGGAACCCTTCGCCAGAATGTCCAAAGTTTCAGCGGGATTTCCAAAATGTTGAGAGGAACTCGAAACATGTCAACCTTGGTTTTGAGAATCTCTCCCGGAGTTTGAGAGATTTGGACGTGAAAGGGTACCAGTCTTGTCGGGAATTGGGAACCCTTCGCGAGAATGTCCAAAGTTTCAGCGGGATTTCCAAAATGTTGAAAGGAACTCGAAACATGTGAACCTTGGTTTTGAGAATCTCTCCCGGAGTTTGAGAGATTTGGACGTGAAAGGGTACCAGTCTTGTCGGGGATTGGGAACCCTTCGCCAGAATGTCCAAAGTTTCAGCGGGATTTCCAAAATGTTGAGAGGAACTCGAAACATGTCAACCTTGGTTTTGAGAATCTCTCCCGGAGTTTGAGAGATTTGGACGTGAAAGGGTACCAGTCTTGTCGGGGATTGGGAACCCTTCGCCAGAATGTCCAAAGTTTCAGCGGGATTTCCAAAATGTTGAGAGGAACTCGAAACATGTCAACCTTGGTTTTGAGAATCTCTCCCGGAGTTTGAGAGATTTGGACGTGAAAGGGTACCAGTCTTGTCGGGAATTGGGAACCCTTCGCGAGAATGTCCAAAGTTTCAGCGGGATTTCCAAAATGTTGAAAGGAACTCGAAACATGTGAACCTTGGTTTTGAGAATCTCTCCCGGAGTTTGAGAGATTTGGACGTGAAAGGGTACCAGTCTTGTCGGGGATTGGGAACCCTTCGCCAGAATGTCCAAAGTTTCAGCGGGATTTCCAAAATGTTGAGAGGAACTCGAAACATGTCAACCTTGGTTTTGAGAATCTCTCCCGGAGTTTGAGAGATTTGGACGTGAAAGGGTACCAGTCTTGTCGGGGATTGGGAACCCTTCGCCAGAATGTCCAAAGTTTCAGCGGGATTTCCAAAATGTTGAGAGGAACTCGAATCATGTCAACCTTGGTTTTGAGAATCTCTCCCGGAGTTTGAGAGATTTGGACGTGAAAGGGTACCAGTCTTGTCGGGGATTGGGAACCCTTCGCGAGAATGTCCAAAGTTTCAGCGGGATTTCCAAAATGTTGAGAAGAACTCGAATCATGTCAACCTTGGTTTTGAGAATCTCTCCCGGAGTTTGAGAGATTTGGACGTGAAAGGGTACCAGTCTTGTCGGGGATTGGGAACCCTTCGCGAGAATGTCCAAAGTTTCAGCGGGATTTCCAAAATGTTGAGAGGAACTCGAAACATGTCAACCTCGGTTTTGAGAATCTCTCCCGGAGTTTGAGAGATTTGGACGTGAAAGGGTACCAGTCTTGTCAGGGATTGGGAACCCTTCGCCAGAATGTCCAAAGTTTCGGCGGGATTTCCAAAATGTTGAGAGGAACTCAAAACATGTCAACCTTGGTTTTGAGAATCTCTCCCGGAGTTTGAGAGATTTGGACGTGAAAAGGTACCAGTCTTGTCGGGGATTGGGAACCCTTCGCCAGAATGTCCAAAGTTTCAGCGGGATTTCCAAAATGTTGAGAGGAACTCGAAACATGTCAACCTTGGTTTTGAGAATCTCTCCCGGAGTTTGAGAGATTTGGACGTGAAAGGGTACCAGTCTTGTCGGGGATTGGGAACCCTTCGCCAGAATGTCCAAAGTTTCAGCGGGATTTCCAAAATGTTGAGAGGAACTCGAAACATGTCAACCTTGGTTTTGAGAATCTCTCCCGGAGTTTGAGAGATATGGACGTGAAAGGGTACCAGTCTTGTCGGGGATTGGGAACCCTTCGCCAGAATGTCCAAAGTTTCAGCGGGATTTCCAAAATGTTGAGAGGAACTCGAAACATGTGAACCTTGGTTTTGAGAATCTCTCCCGGAGTTTGAGAGATTTGGACGTGAAAGGGTACCAGTCTTGTCGGGCATTGGGAACGCCTCGCCAGAATGTCCAAAGTTTCAGCAGGATTTCCAAAATGTTGAGAGGAACTCGAAACATGTCAACCTTGGTTTTGAGAATCTCTCCCGGAGTTTGAGAGATTTGGACGTGGAAGGGTACCAGTCTTGTCGGGGATTGGGAACCCTTCGCGAGAATGTGCAAAGTTTCAGCGGGATTTCCAAAATGTTGAGAGGAACTCGAAACATGTCAACCTCGGTTTTGAGAATCTCTCCCGGAGTTTGAGAGATTTGGACGTGAAAGGGTACCAGTCTTGTCGGGGATTGGGAACCCTTCGCCGGAATGTCCAAAGTTTCAGCGGGATTTCCAAAATGTTGAGAGGAACTCGAAACATGTCAACCTTGGTTTTGAGAATCTCTCCCGGAGTTTGAGAGATTTGGACGTGAAAGGGTACCAGTCTTGTCGGGGATTGGGAACCCTTCGCCAGAATGTCCAAAGTTTCAGCGAGATTTCCAAAATGTTGAGAGGAACTCGAAACATGTCAACCTTGGTTTTGAGAATCTCTCCCGGAGTTTGAGAGATTTGGACGTGAAAGGGTACCAGTCTTGTCGGGGATTGGGAACCCTTCGCCAGAATGTCCAAAGTTTCAGCGGGATTTCCAAAATGTTGAGAGGAACTCGAAACATGTCAACCTTGGTTTTGAGAATCTCTCCCGGAGTTTGAGAGATTTGGACGTGAAAGGGTACCAGTCTTGTCGGGGATTGGGAACCCTTCGCGAGAATGTCCAAAGTTTCAGCGGGATTTCCAAAATGTTGAGAGGAACTCAAAACATGTCAACCTTGGTTTTGAGAATCTCTCCCGGAGTTTGAGATATTTGGACGTGAAAGGGTACCAGTCTTGTCGGGGGTTGGGAACCCTTCGCGAGAATGTCCAAAGTTTAAGCGGGATTTCCAAAATGTTGAGAGGAACTCGAAACATGTCAACCTTGGTTTTGAGAATCTCTCCCGGAGTTTGAGAGATTTGGACGTGAAAGGGTACCAGTCTTGTCGGGGATTGGGAACCCTTCGCCAGAATGTCCAAAGTTTCAGCGGGATTTCCAAAATGTTGAGAGGAACTCGAAACATGTCAACCTTGGTTTTGAGAATCTCTCCCGGAGTTTGAGAGATTTGGACGTGAAAGGGTACCAGTCTTGTCGGGAATTGGGAACCCTTCGCGAGAATGTCCAAAGTTTCAGCGGGATTTCCAAAATGTTGAAAGGAACTCGAAACATGTGAACCTTGGTTTTGAGAATCTCTCCCGGAGTTTGAGAGATTTGGACGTGAAAGGGTACCAGTCTTGTCGGGGATTGGGAACCCTTCGCGAGAATGTCCAAAGTTTCAGTGGGATTTCCAAAATGTTGAAAGGAACTCGAAACATGTCAACCTTGGTTTTGAGAATCTCTCCCGGAGTTTTAGAGATTTGGACGTGAAAGGGTACCAGTCTTGTCGGGGATTGGGAACCCTTCGCCAGAATGTCCAAAGTTTCAGCGGGATTTCCAAAATGTTGAAAGGAACTCGCAACATGTCAACCTTGGTTTTGAGAATCTCTCCCGGAGTTTGAGAGATTTGGACGTGAAAGGGTACCAGTCTTGTCGGGGATTGGGAACCCTTCGCCAGAATGTCCAAAGTTTCAGCGGGATTTCCAAAATGTTGAGAGGAACTCGAAACATGTCAACCTCGGTTTTGAGAATCTCTCCCGGATTTTGAGAGATTTGGACATGAAAGGGTACCAGTCTTGTCGGGGATTGGGAACCCATCGCGAGAATGTCCAAAGTTTCAGCGGGATTTCCAAAATGTTGAGAGGAACTCGAAACATGTCAACCTTGGTTTTGAGAATCTCTCCCGGAGTTTGAGAGATTTGGACGTGAAAGGGTACCAGTCTTGTCGGGGATTGGGAACCCTTCGCCAGAATGTCCAAAGTTTCAGCGGGGTTTTCAAAATGTTGAGAGGAACTCGAAACATGTCAACCTTGGTTTTGAGAATCTCTCCAGGAGTTTGAGAGATTTGGACGTGAAAGGGTACCAGTCTTGTCGGGAATTGGGAACCCTTTGCGAGAATGTCCAAAGTTTCAGCGGGATTTCCAAAATGTTGAGAGGAACGCGAATCATGTCAACCTTGGTTTTGAGAATCTCTCCCGAAGTTTGAGAGATTTGGACGTGAAAGGGTACCAGTCTTGTCGGGGATTGGGAACCCTTCGCGAGAATGTGCAAAGTTTCAGCGGGATTTCCAAAATGTTGAGAGGAACTCGAAACATGTCAACCTCGGTTTTGAGAATCTCTCCCGGAGTTTGAGAGATTTGGAGGTGAAAGGGTACCAGTCTTGTCGGGGATTGGGAACCCTTCGCCAGAATGTCCAAAGTTTCAGCGGGATTTCCAAAATGTTGAAAGGAACTCGCAACATGTCAACCTTGGTTTTGAGAATCTCTCCCGGAGTTTGAGAGATTTGGACGTGAAAGGGTACCAGTCTTGTCGGGGATTGGGAACCCTTCGCCAGAATGTCCAAAGTTTCAGCGGGATTTCCAAAATGTTGAGAGGAACTCGAAACATGTCAACCTCGGTTTTGAGAATCTCTCCCGGATTTTGAGAGATTTGGACATGAAAGGGTACCAGTCTTGTCGGGGATTGGGAACCCTTCGCGAGAATGTCCAAAGTTTCAGCGGGATTTCCAAAATGTTGAGAGGAACTCGAAACATGTCAACCTTGGTTTTGAGAATCTCTCCCGGAGTTTGAGAGATTTGGACGTGAAAGGGTACCCGTCTTGTCGGGGATTGGGAACCCTTCGCGAGAATGTCCAAAGTTTCAGCGGGATTTCCAAAATGTTGAGAGGAACTCGAAACATGTCAACCTTGGTTTTGAGAATCTCTCCCGGAGTTTGAGAGATTTGGACGTGAAAGGGTACCAGTCTTGTCGGGAATTGGGAACCCTTTGCGAGAATGTCCAAAGTTTCAGCGGGATTTCCAAAATGTTGAGAGGAACACGAATCATGTCAACCTTGGTTTTGAGAATCTCTCCCGGAGTTTGAGAGATTTGGACGTGAAAGGGTACCAGTCTTGTCGGGGATTGGGAACCCTTCGCGAGAATGTGCAAAGTTTCAGCGGGATTTCCAAAATGTTGAGAGGAACTCGAAACATGTCAACCTCGGTTTTGAGAATCTCTCCCGGAGTTTGAGAGATTTGGAGGTGAAAGGATACCAGTCTTGTCGGGGATTGGGAACCCTTCGCCAGAATGTCCAAAGTTTCAGCGGGATTTCCAAAATGTTGAGAGGAACGCGAATCATGTCAACCTTGGTTTTGAGAATCTCTCCCGGAGTTTGAGAGATTTGGACGTGAAAGGGTACCAGTCTTGTCGGGGATTGGGAACCCTTCGCCAGAATGTCCAAAGTTTCAGCGGGATTTCCAAAATGTTGAGAGGAACTCGAAACATGTCAACCTCGGTTTTGAGAATCTCTCCCGGAGTTTGAGAGATTTGGACGTGAAAGGGTACCAGTCTTGTCAGGGATTGGGAACCCTTCGCCAGAATGTCCAAAGTTTCAGCGGGATTTCCAAAATGTTGAGAGGAACTCGAAACATGTCAACCTTGGTTTTGAGAATCTCTCCCGGAGTTTGAGAGATTTGGACGTGAAAGGGTACCAGTCTTGTCGGGAATTGGGAACCCTTTGCGAGAATGTCCAAAGTTTCAGCGGGATTTCCAAAATGTTGAGAGGAACGCGAATCATGTCAACCTTGGTTTTGAGAATCTCTCCCGGAGTTTGAGAGATTTGGACGTGAAAGGGTACCAGTCTTGTCGGGGATTGGGAACCCTTCGCCAGAATGTCCAAAGTTTCAGCGGGATTTCCAAAATGTTGAGAGGAACTCGAAACATGTCAACCTTGGTTTTGAGAATCTCTCCCGGAGTTTGAGAGATTTGGACGTGAAAGGGGACCAGTCTTGTCGGGGATTGGGAACCCTTCGCGAGAATGTCCAAAGTTTCAGCGGGATTTCCAAAATCTTGAGAGGAACTCGAAACATGTGAACCTTGGTTTTGAGAATCTCTCCCGGAGTTTGAGAGATTTGGACGTGAAAGGGTACCAGTCTTGTGTGGGATTGGGAACCCTTCGCGAGAATGTTCAAAGTTTCAGCGGGATTTCCAAAATGTTGAGAGGAACTCGAAACATGTCAACCTTGGTTTTGAGAATCTCTCCCGGAGTTTGAGAGATTTGGACGTGAAAGGGTACCAGTCTTGTCGGGGATTGGGAACCCTTCGCCAGAATGTCCAAAGTTTCAGCGGGATTTCCAAAATGTTGAGAGGAACTCGAAACATGTCAACCTCGGTTTTGAGAATCTCTCCCGGAGTTTGAGAGATTTGGACGTGAAAGGGTACCAGTCTTGTCGGGGATTGGGAACCCTTCACCAGAATGTCCAAAGTTTCAGCGGGATTTCCAAAATGTTGAGAGGAACTCGAAACATGTCAACCTTGGTTTTGAGAATCTCTCCCGGAGTTTGAGAGATTTGGACGTGAAAGGGTACCAGTCTTGTCGGGGATTCGGAACCCTTCGCCAGAATGTCCAAAGTTTCAGCGGGATTTCCAAAATGTTGAGAGGAACTCGAAACATGTCAACCTTGGTTTTGAGAATCTCTCCCGGAGTTTGAGAGATTTGGACGTGAAAGGGTACCAGTCTTGTCGGGAATTGGGAACCCTTCGCGAGAATGTCCAAAGTTTCAGCGGGATTTCCAAAATGTTGAAAGGAACTCGAAACATGTGAACCTTGGTTTTGAGAATCTCTCCCGGAGTTTGAGAGATTTGGACGTGAAAGGGTACCAGTCTTGTCGGGGATTGGGAACCCTTCGCCAGAATGTCCAAAGTTTCAGCGGGATTTCCAAAATGTTGAGAGGAACTCGAAACATGTCAACCTTGGTTTTGAGAATCTCTCCCGGAGTTTGAGAGATTTGGACGTGAAAGGGTACCAGTCTTGTCGGGGATTGGGAACCCTTCGCCAGAATGTCCAAAGTTTCAGCGGGATTTCCAAAATGTTGAGAGGAACTCGAAACATGTCAACCTTGGTTTTGAGAATCTCTCCCGGAGTTTGAGAGATTTGGACGTGAAAGGGTACCAGTCTTGTCGGGAATTGGGAACCCTTCGCGAGAATGTCCAAAGTTTCAGCGGGATTTCCAAAATGTTGAAAGGAACTCGAAACATGTGAACCTTGGTTTTGAGAATCTCTCCCGGAGTTTGAGAGATTTGGACGTGAAAGGGTACCAGTCTTGTCGGGGATTGGGAACCCTTCGCCAGAATGTCCAAAGTTTCAGCGGGATTTCCAAAATGTTGAGAGGAACTCGAAACATGTCAACCTTGGTTTTGAGAATCTCTCCCGGAGTTTGAGAGATTTGGACGTGAAAGGGTACCAGTCTTGTCGGGGATTGGGAACCCTTCGCCAGAATGTCCAAAGTTTCAGCGGGATTTCCAAAATGTTGAGAGGAACTCGAATCATGTCAACCTTGGTTTTGAGAATCTCTCCCGGAGTTTGAGAGATTTGGACGTGAAAGGGTACCAGTCTTGTCGGGGATTGGGAACCCTTCGCGAGAATGTCCAAAGTTTCAGCGGGATTTCCAAAATGTTGAGAAGAACTCGAATCATGTCAACCTTGGTTTTGAGAATCTCTCCCGGAGTTTGAGAGATTTGGACGTGAAAGGGTACCAGTCTTGTCGGGGATTGGGAACCCTTCGCGAGAATGTCCAAAGTTTCAGCGGGATTTCCAAAATGTTGAGAGGAACTCGAAACATGTCAACCTCGGTTTTGAGAATCTCTCCCGGAGTTTGAGAGATTTGGACGTGAAAGGGTACCAGTCTTGTCAGGGATTGGGAACCCTTCGCCAGAATGTCCAAAGTTTCGGCGGGATTTCCAAAATGTTGAGAGGAACTCAAAACATGTCAACCTTGGTTTTGAGAATCTCTCCCGGAGTTTGAGAGATTTGGACGTGAAAAGGTACCAGTCTTGTCGGGGATTGGGAACCCTTCGCCAGAATGTCCAAAGTTTCAGCGGGATTTCCAAAATGTTGAGAGGAACTCGAAACATGTCAACCTTGGTTTTGAGAATCTCTCCCGGAGTTTGAGAGATTTGGACGTGAAAGGGTACCAGTCTTGTCGGGAATTGGGAACCCTTTGCGAGAATGTCCAAAGTTTCAGCGGGATTTCCAAAATGTTGAGAGGAACGCGAATCATGTCAACCTTGGTTTTGAGAATCTCTCCCGGAGTTTGAGAGATTTGGACGTGAAAGGGTACCAGTCTTGTCGGGGATTGGGAACCCTTCGCCAGAATGTCCAAAGTTTCAGCGGGATTTCCAAAATGTTGAGAGGAACTCGAAACATGTCAACCTTGGTTTTGAGAATCTCTCCCGGAGTTTGAGAGATTTGGACGTGAAAGGGGACCAGTCTTGTCGGGGATTGGGAACCCTTCGCGAGAATGTCCAAAGTTTCAGCGGGATTTCCAAAATCTTGAGAGGAACTCGAAACATGTGAACCTTGGTTTTGAGAATCTCTCCCGGAGTTTGAGAGATTTGGACGTGAAAGGGTACCAGTCTTGTGTGGGATTGGGAACCCTTCGCGAGAATGTTCAAAGTTTCAGCGGGATTTCCAAAATGTTGAGAGGAACTCGAAACATGTCAACCTTGGTTTTGAGAATCTCTCCCGGAGTTTGAGAGATTTGGACGTGAAAGGGTACCAGTCTTGTCGGGGATTGGGAACCCTTCGCCAGAATGTCCAAAGTTTCAGCGGGATTTCCAAAATGTTGAGAGGAACTCGAAACATGTCAACCTCGGTTTTGAGAATCTCTCCCGGAGTTTGAGAGATTTGGACGTGAAAGGGTACCAGTCTTGTCGGGGATTGGGAACCCTTCACCAGAATGTCCAAAGTTTCAGCGGGATTTCCAAAATGTTGAGAGGAACTCGAAACATGTCAACCTTGGTTTTGAGAATCTCTCCCGGAGTTTGAGAGATTTGGACGTGAAAGGGTACCAGTCTTGTCGGGGATTCGGAACCCTTCGCCAGAATGTCCAAAGTTTCAGCGGGATTTCCAAAATGTTGAGAGGAACTCGAAACATGTCAACCTTGGTTTTGAGAATCTCTCCCGGAGTTTGAGAGATTTGGACGTGAAAGGGTACCAGTCTTGTCGGGAATTGGGAACCCTTCGCGAGAATGTCCAAAGTTTCAGCGGGATTTCCAAAATGTTGAAAGGAACTCGAAACATGTGAACCTTGGTTTTGAGAATCTCTCCCGGAGTTTGAGAGATTTGGACGTGAAAGGGTACCAGTCTTGTCGGGGATTGGGAACCCTTCGCCAGAATGTCCAAAGTTTCAGCGGGATTTCCAAAATGTTGAGAGGAACTCGAAACATGTCAACCTTGGTTTTGAGAATCTCTCCCGGAGTTTGAGAGATTTGGACGTGAAAGGGTACCAGTATTGTCGGGGATTGGGAACCCTTCGCCAGAATGTCCAAAGTTTCAGCGGGATTTCCAAAATGTTGAGAGGAACTCGAAACATGTCAACCTTGGTTTTGAGAATCTCTCCCGGAGTTTGAGAGATTTGGACGTGAAAGGGTACCAGTCTTGTCGGGAATTGGGAACCCTTCGCGAGAATGTCCAAAGTTTCAGCGGGATTTCCAAAATGTTGAAAGGAACTCGAAACATGTGAACCTTGGTTTTGAGAATCTCTCCCGGAGTTTGAGAGATTTGGACGTGAAAGGGTACCAGTCTTGTCGGGGATTGGGAACCCTTCGCCAGAATGTCCAAAGTTTCAGCGGGATTTCCAAAATGTTGAGAGGAACTCGAAACATGTCAACCTTGGTTTTGAGAATCTCTCCCGGAGTTTGAGAGATTTGGACGTGAAAGGGTACCAGTCTTGTCGGGGATTGGGAACCCTTCGCCAGAATGTCCAAAGTTTCAGCGGGATTTCCAAAATGTTGAGAGGAACTCGAATCATGTCAACCTTGGTTTTGAGAATCTCTCCCGGAGTTTGAGAGATTTGGACGTGAAAGGGTACCAGTCTTGTCGGGGATTGGGAACCCTTCGCGAGAATGTCCAAAGTTTCAGCGGGATTTCCAAAATGTTGAGAAGAACTCGAATCATGTCAACCTTGGTTTTGAGAATCTCTCCCGGAGTTTGAGAGATTTGGACGTGAAAGGGTACCAGTCTTGTCGGGGATTGGGAACCCTTCGCGAGAATGTCCAAAGTTTCAGCGGGATTTCCAAAATGTTGAGAGGAACTCGAAACATGTGAACCTTGGTTTTGAGAATCTCTCCCGGAGTTTGAGAGATTTGGACGTGAAAGGGTACCAGTCTTGTCGGGGATTGGGAACCCTTCGCCAGAATGTCCAAAGTTTCAGCGGGATTTCCAAAATGTTGAGAGGAACTCGAAACATGTCAACCTTGGTTTTGAGAATCTCTCCCGGAGTTTGAGAGATTTGGACGTGAAAGGGTACCAGTCTTGTCGGGGATTGGGAACCCTTCGCCAGAATGTCCAAAGTTTCAGCGGGATTTCCAAAATGTTGAGAGGAACTCGAACCATGTCAACCTTGGTTTTGAGAATCTCTCCCGGAGTTTGAGAGATTTGGACGTGAAAGGGTACCAGTCTTGTCGGGGATTGGGAACCCTTCGCCAGAATGTCTAAAGTTTCAGCGGGGTTTTCAAAATGTTGAGAGGAACTCAAAACATGTCAACCTTGGTTTTGAGAATCTCTCCCGGAGTTTGAGAGATTTGGACGTGAAAGGGTACCAGTCTTGTCGGGGATTGGGAACCCTTCGCCAGAATGTCCAAAGTTTCAGCGGGATTTCCAAAATGTTGAGAGGAACTCGAAACATGTCAACCTCGGTTTTGAGAATCTCTCCCGGAGTTTGAGAGATTTGGACGTGAAAGGGTACCAGTCTTGTCGGGGATTGGGAACCCTTCGCGAGAATGTCCAAAGTTTCAGCGGGATTTCCAAAATGTTGAGAGGAACTCGAAACATGTCAACCTTGGTTTTGAGAATCTCTCCCGGAGTTTGAGAGATTTGGACGTGAAAGGGTACCAGTCTTGTCGGGGATTGGGAACCCTTCGCGAGAATGTCCAAAGTTTCAGCGGGATTTCCAAAATGTTGAAATGAACTCGAAACATGTGAACCTTGGTTTTGAGAATCTCTCCCGGAGTTTGAGAGATTTGGACGTGAAAGGGTACCAGTCTTGTCGGGGATTGGGAACCCTTCGCGAGAATGTCCAAAGTTTCAGCGGGATTTCCAAAATGTTGAGAGGAACTCGAAACATGTCAACCTTGGTTTTGAGAATCTCTCCCGGAGTTTGAGAGATTTGGACGTGAAAGGGTACCAGTCTTGTCGGGGATTGGGAACCCTTCGCCAGAATGTCCAAAGTTTCAGCGGGATTTCCAAAATGTTGAGAGGAACTCGAAACATGTCAACCTTGGTTTTGAGAATCTCTCCCGGAGTTTGAGAGATTTGGACGTGAAAGGGTACCAGTCTTGTCGGGAATTGGGAACCTTTCACGAGAATGTCCAAAGTTTCAGCGGGATTTCCAAAATGTTGAAAGGAACTCGAAACATGTGAACCTTGGTTTTGAGAATCTCTCCCGGAGTTTGAGAGATTTGGACGTGAAAGGGTACCAGTCTTGTCGGGGATTGGGAACCCTTCGCGAGAATGTCCAAAGTTTCAGCGGGATTTCCAAAATGTTGAAAGGAACTCGAAACATGTGAACCTTGGTTTTGAGAATCTCTCCCGGAGTTTGAGAGATTTGGACGTGAAAGGGTACCAGTCTTGTCGGGGATTGGGAACCCTTCGCGAGAATGTCCAAAGTTTCAGCGGGATTTCCAAAATGTTGAGAGGAACTCGAATCATGTCAACCTTGGTTTTGAGAATCTCTCCCGGAGTTTGAGATATTTGGACGTGAAAGGGTACCAGTCTTGTCGGGGATTGGGAACCCTTCGCGAGAATGTCCAAAGTTTCAGCGGGATTTCCAAAATGTTGAGAGGAACTCGAAACATGTCAACCTTGGTTTTGAGAATCTCTCCCGGAGTTTGAGAGATTTGGACGTGAAAGGGTACCAGTCTTGTCGGGGATTGGGAACCCTTCGCCAGAATGTCCAAAGTTTCAGCGGGATTTCCAAAATGTTGAGAGGAACTCGAAACATGTCAACCTTGGTTTTGAGAATCTCTCCCGGAGTTTGAGAGATTTGGACGTGAAAGGGTACCAGTCTTGTCGGGAATTGGGAACCCTTCGCGAGAATGTCCAAAGTTTCAGCGGGATTTCCAAAATGTTGAAAGGAACTCGAAACATGTGAACCTTGGTTTTGAGAATCTCTCCCGGAGTTTGAGAGATTTGGACGTGAAAGGGTACCAGTCTTGTCGGGGATTGGGAACCCTTCGCCAGAATGTCCAAAGTTTCAGCGGGATTTCCAAAATGTTGAGAGGAACTCGAAACATGTCAACCTTGGTTTTGAGAATCTCTCCCGGAGTTTGAGAGATTTGGACGTGAAAGGGTACCAGTCTTGTCGGGGATTGGGAACCCTTCGCCAGAATGTCCAAAGTTTCAGCGGGATTTCCAAAATGTTGAGAGGAACTCGAATCATGTCAACCTTGGTTTTGAGAATCTCTCCCGGAGTTTGAGAGATTTGGACGTGAAAGGGTACCAGTCTTGTCGGGGATTGGGAACCCTTCGCGAGAATGTCCAAAGTTTCAGCGGGATTTCCAAAATGTTGAGAAGAACTCGAATCATGTCAACCTTGGTTTTGAGAATCTCTCCCGGAGTTTGAGAGATTTGGACGTGAAAGGGTACCAGTCTTGTCGGGGATTGGGAACCCTTCGCGAGAATGTCCAAAGTTTCAGCGGGATTTCCAAAATGTTGAGAGGAACTCGAAACATGTCAACCTTGGTTTTGAGAATCTCTCCCGGAGTTTGAGAGATTTGGACGTGAAAGGGTACCAGTCTTGTCGGGGATTGGGAACCCTTCGCCAGAATGTCCAAAGTTTCAGCGGGATTTCCAAAATGTTGAGAGGAACTCGAAACATGTCAACCTTGGTTTTGAGAATCTCTCCCGGAGTTTGAGAGATTTGGACGTGAAAGGGTACCAGTCTTGTCGGGGATTGGGAACCCTTCGCCAGAATGTCCAAAGTTTCAGCGGGATTTCCAAAATGTTGACAGGAACTCGAAACATGTCAACCTTGGTTTTGAGAATCTCTCCCGGAGTTTGAGAGATTTGGACGTGAAAGGGTACCAGTCTTGTCGGGGATTGGGAACCCTTCGCCAGAATGTCTAAAGTTTCAGCGGGGTTTTCAAAATGTTGAGAGGAACTCAAAACATGTCAACCTTGGTTTTGAGAATCTCTCCCGGAGTTTGAGAGATTTGGACGTGAAAGGGTACCAGTCTTGTCGGGGATTGGGAACCCTTCGCCAGAATGTCCAAAGTTTCAGCGGGATTTCCAAAATGTTGAGAGGAACTCGAAACATGTCAACCTCGGTTTTGAGAATCTCTCCCGGAGTTTGAGAGATTTGGACGTGAAAGGGTACCAGTCTTGTCGGGGATTGGGAACCCTTCGCCAGAATGTCCAAAGTTTCAGCGGGATTTCCAAAATGTTGAGAGGAACTCGAAACATGTCAACCTTGGTTTTGAGAATCTCTCCCAGAGTTTGAGAGATTTGGACGTGAAAGGGGACCAGTCTTGTCGGGGATTGGGAACCCTTCGCCAGAATGTCCAAAGTTTCAGCGGGATTTCCAAAATGTTGAAAGGAACTCGAAACATGTCAACCTTGGTTTTGAGAATCTCTCCCGGAGTTTGAGAGATTTGGACGTGAAAGGGTACCAGTCTTGTCGGGGATTGGGAACCCTTCGCCAGAATGTCCAAAGTTTCAGCGGGATTTCCAAAATGTTGAGAGGAACTCGAAACATGTCAACCTTGGTTTTGAGAATCTCTCCCGGAGTTTGAGAGATTTGGACGTGAAAGGGTACCAGTCTTGTCGGGGATTGGGAACCCTTCGCCAGAATGTCCAAAGTTTCAGCGGGATTTCCAAAATGTTGAGAGGAACTCGAAACATGTCAACCTTGGTTTTGAGAATCTCTCCCGGAGTTTGAGAGATTTGGACGTGAAAGGGTACCAGTCTTGTCGGGAATTGGGAACCTTTCGCGAGAATGTCCAAAGTTTCAGCGGGATTTCCAAAATGTTGAAAGGAACTCGAAACATGTGAACCTTGGTTTTGAGAATCTCTCCCGGAGTTTGAGAGATTTGGACGTGAAAGGGTACCAGTCTTGTCGGGGATTGGGAACCCTTCGCGAGAATGTCCAAAGTTTCAGCGGGATTTCCAAAATGTTGAAAGGAACTCGAAACATGTGAACCTTGGTTTTGAGAATCTCTCCCGGAGTTTGAGAGATTTGGACGTGAAAGGGTACCAGTCTTGTCGGGGATTGGGAACCCTTCGCGAGAATGTCCAAAGTTTCAGCGGGATTTCCAAAATGTTGAGAGGAACTCGAATCATGTCAACCTTGGTTTTGAGAATCTCTCCCGGAGTTTGAGATATTTGGACGTGAAAGGGTACCAGTCTTGTCGGGGATTGGGAACCCTTCGCGAGAATGTCCAAAGTTTCAGCGGGATTTCCAAAATGTTGAGAGGAACTCGAAACATGTCAACCTTGGTTTTGAGAATCTCTCCCGGAGTTTGAGAGATTTGGACGTGAAAGGGTACCAGTCTTGTGTGGGATTGGGAACCCTTCGCCAGAATGTCCAAAGTTTCAGTGGGATTTCCAAAATGTTGAGAGGAACTCGAAACATGTCAACCTTGGTTTTGAGAATCTCTCCCGGAGTTTGAGAGATTTGGACGTGAAAGGGTACCAGTCTTGTCGGGGATTGGGAACCCTTCGCCAGAATGTCCAAAGTTTCAGCGGGATTTCCAAAATGTTGAGAGGAACTCGAAACATGTCAACCTTGGTTTCGAGAATCTCTCCCGGAGTTTGAGAGATTTGGACGTGAAAGGGTACCAGTCTTGTCGGGGATTGGGAACCCTTCGCCAGAATGTCCAAAGTTTCAGCGGGATTTCCAAAATGTTGAGAGGAACTCGAAACATGTCAACCTTGGTTTTGAGAATCTCTCCCGGAGTTTGAGAGATTTGGACGTGAAAGGGTACCAGTCTTGTCGGGGATTGGGAACCCTTCGCCAGAATGTCCAAAGTTTCAGCGGGATTTCCAAAATGTTGAGAGGAACTCGAAACATGTCAACCTTGGTTTTGAGAATCTCTCCCGGAGTTTGAGAGATTTGGACGTGAAAGGGTACCAGTCTTGTCGGGGATTGGGAACCCTTCGCCAGAATGTCCAAAGTTTCAGCGGGATTTCCAAAATGTTGAGAGGAACTCGAAACATGTCAACCTTGGTTTTGAGAATCTCTCCCGGAGTTTGAGAGATTTGGACGTGAAAGGGTACCAGTCTTGTCGGGGATTGGGAACCCTTCGCCAGAATGTCCAAAGTTTCAGCGGGATTTCCAAAATGTTGAAAGGAACTCGAAACATGTCAACCTTGGTTTTGAGAATCTCTCCCGGAGTTTGAGAGATTTGGACGTGAAAGGGTACCAGTCTTGTCGGGGATTGGGAACCCTTCGCCAGAATGTCCAAAGTTTCAGCGGGATTTCCAAAATGTTGAGAGGAACTCGAAACATGTCAACCTTGGTTTTGAGAATCTCTCCCGGAGTTTGAGAGATTTGGACGTGAAAGGGTACCAGTCTTGTCGGGAATTGGGAACCCTTTGCGAGAATGTCCAAAGTTTCAGCGGGATTTCCAAAATGTTGAGAGG
Source organism: Streptopelia decaocto (assembly GCF_964273445.1). Lineage (NCBI taxonomy): Eukaryota > Metazoa > Chordata > Aves > Columbiformes > Columbidae > Streptopelia > Streptopelia decaocto. The sequence goes on along the minus strand of NW_028116552.1, from coordinate 214,905 downwards.
AACGCGAATCATGTCAACCTTGGTTTTGAGAATCTCTCCCGGAGTTTGAGAGATTTGGACGTGAAAGGGTACCAGTCTTGTCGGGGATTGGGAACCCTTCGCGAGAATGTCCAAAGTTTCAGCGGGATTTCCAAAATGTTGAGAGGAACTCGAAACATGTCAACCTCGGTTTTGAGAATCTCTCCCGGAGTTTGAGAGATGTGGACGTGAAAGGGTACCAGTCTTGTCGGGGATTGGTAACCCTTCGCCAGAATGTCCAAAGTTTCAGCGGGATTTCCAAAATGTTGAGAGGAACTCGAAACATGTCAACCTTGGTTTTGAGAATCTCTCCCGGAGTTTGAGAGATTTGGACGTGAAAGGGTACCAGTCTTGTCGGGGATTGGGAACCCTTCGCCAGAATGTCCAAAGTTTCGGCGGGATTTCCAAAATGTTGAGAGGAACTCGAAACATGTCAACCTTGGTTTTGAGAATCTCTCCCGGAGTTTGAGAGATTTGGACGTGAAAGGGTACCAGTCTTGTCGGGGATTGGGAACCCTTCGCCAGAATGTCCAAAGTTTCAGCGGGATTTCCAAAATGTTGAGAGGAACTCGAAACATGTGAACCTTGGTTTTGAGAATCTCTCCCGGAGTTTGAGAGATTTGGACGTGAAAGGGTACCAGTCTTGTCGGGGATTGGGAACCCTTCACGAGAATGTCCAAAGTTTCAGCGGGATTTCCAAAATGTTGAAAGGAACTCGAAACATGTGAACCTTGGTTTTGAGAATCTCTCCCGGAGTTTGAGAGATTTGGACGTGAAAGGGTACCAGTCTTGTCGGGGATTGGGAACCCTTCGCGAGAATGTCCAAAGTTTCAGCGGGATTTCCAAAATGTTGAGAGGAACTCGAATCATGTCAACCTTGGTTTTGAGAATCTCTCCCGGAGTTTGAGATATTTGGACGTGAAAGGGTACCAGTCTTGTCGGGGATTGGGAACCCTTCGCGAGAATGTCCAAAGTTTCAGCGGGATTTCCAAAATGTTGAGAGGAACTCGAAACATGTCAACCTTGGTTTTGAGAATCTCTCCCGGAGTTTGAGAGATTTGGACGTGAAAGGGTACCAGTCTTGTGTGGGATTGGGAACCCTTCGTCAGAATGTCCAAAGTTTCAGCGGGATTTCCAAAATGTTGAGAGGAACTCGAAACATGTCAACCTTGGTTTTGAGAATCTCTCCCGGAGTTTGAGAGATTTGGACGTGAAAGGGTACCAGTCTTGTCGGGGATTGGGAACCCTTCGCCAGAATGTCCAAAGTTTCAGCGGGATTTCCAAAATGTTGAGAGGAACTCGAAACATGTCAACCTTGGTTTCGAGAATCTCTCCCGGAGTTTGAGAGATTTGGACGTGAAAGGGTACCAGTCTTGTCGGGGATTGGGAACCCTTCGCCAGAATGTCCAAAGTTTCAGCGGGATTTCCAAAATGTTGAGAGGAACTCGAAACATGTCAACCTTGGTTTTGAGAATCTCTCCCGGAGTTTGAGAGATTTGGACGTGAAAGGGTACCAGTCTTGTCGGGGATTGGGAACCCTTCGCCAGAATGTCCAAAGTTTCAGCGGGATTTCCAAAATGTTGAGAGGAACTCGAAACATGTCAACCTTGGTTTTGAGAATCTCTCCCGGAGTTTGAGAGATTTGGACGTGAAAGGGTACCAGTCTTGTCGGGGATTGGGAACCCTTCGCCAGAATGTCCAAAGTTTCAGCGGGATTTCCAAAATGTTGAGAGGAACTCGAAACATGTCAACCTTGGTTTTGAGAATCTCTCCCGGAGTTTGAGAGATTTGGACGTGAAAGGGTACCAGTCTTGTCGGGGATTGGGAACCCTTCGCCAGAATGTCCAAAGTTTCAGCGGGATTTCCAAAATGTTGAAAGGAACTCGAAACATGTCAACCTTGGTTTTGAGAATCTCTCCCGGAGTTTGAGAGATTTGGACGTGAAAGGGTACCAGTCTTGTCGGGGATTGGGAACCCTTCGCCAGAATGTCCAAAGTTTCAGCGGGATTTCCAAAATGTTGAGAGGAACTCGAAACATGTCAACCTTGGTTTTGAGAATCTCTCCCGGAGTTTGAGAGATTTGGACGTGAAAGGGTACCAGTCTTGTCGGGAATTGGGAACCCTTTGCGAGAATGTCCAAAGTTTCAGCGGGATTTCCAAAATGTTGAGAGGAACGCGAATCATGTCAACCTTGGTTTTGAGAATCTCTCCCGGAGTTTGAGAGATTTGGACGTGAAAGGGTACCAGTCTTGTCGGGGATTGGGAACCCTTCGCGAGAATGTCCAAAGTTTCAGCGGGATTTCCAAAATGTTGAGAGGAACTCGAACCATGTCAACCTTGGTTTTGAGAATCTCTCCCGGAGTTTGAGAGATGTGGACGTGAAAGGGTACCAGTCTTGTCGGGGATTGGTAACCCTTCGCCAGAATGTCCAAAGTTTCAGCGGGATTTCCAAAATGTTGAGAGGAACTCGAAACATGTCAACCTTGGTTTTGAGAATCTCTCCCGGAGTTTGAGAGATTTGGACGTGAAAGGGTACCAGTCTTGTCGGGGATTGGGAACCCTTCGCCAGAATGTCCAAAGTTTCGGCGGGATTTCCAAAATGTTGAGAGGAACTCGAAACATGTCAACCTTGGTTTTGAGAATCTCTCCCGGAGTTTGAGAGATTTGGACGTGAAAGGGTACCAGTCTTGTCGGGGATTGGGAACCCTTCGCCAGAATGTCCAAAGTTTCAGCGGGATTTCCAAAATGTTGAGAGGAACTCGAAACATGTCAACCTTGGTTTTGAGAATCTCTCCCGGAGTTTGAGAGATTTGGACGTGAAAGGGTACCAGTCTTGTCGGGGATTGGGAACCCTTCGCGAGAATGTCCAAAGTTTCAGCGGGATTTCCAAAATGTTGAGAGGAACTCGAAACATGTCAACCTTGGTTTTGAGAATCTCTCCCGGAGTTTGAGAGATTTGGACGTGAAAGGGTACCAGTCTTGTCGGGGATTGGGAACCCTTCGCCAGAATGTCCAAAGTTTCAGCGGGATTTCCAAAATGTTGAGAGGAACTCGAAACATGTCAACCTTGGTTTTGAGAATCTCTCCCGGAGTTTGAGAGATTTGGACGTGAAAGGGTACCAGTCTTGTCGGGGATTGGGAACCCTTCGCCAGAATGTCCAAAGTTTCAGCGGGATTTCCAAAATGTTGAGAGGAACTCGAAACATGTCAACCTTGGTTTTGAGAATCTCTCCCGGAGTTTGAGAGATTTGGACGTGAAAGGGTACCAGTCTTGTCGGGGATTGGGAACCCTTCGCCAGAATGTCCAAAGTTTCAGCGGGATTTCCAAAATGTTGAGAGGAACTCGAAACATGTCAACCTTGGTTTTGAGAATCTCTCCCGGAGTTTGAGAGATTTGGACGTGAAAGGGTACCAGTCTTGTCGGGAATTGGGAACCCTTCGCCAGAATGTCCAAAGTTTCAGCGGGATTTCCAAAATGTTGAGAGGAACTCGAAACATGTGAACCTTGGTTTTGAGAATCTCTCCCGGAGTTTGAGAGATTTGGACGTCAAATGGTACCAGTCTTGTCGGGGATTGGGAACCCTTCGCGAGAATGTCCAAAGTTTCAGCGGGATTTCCAAAATGTTGAAAGGAACTCGAAACATGTGAACCTTGGTTTTGAGAATCTCTCCCGGAGTTTGAGAGATTTGGACGTGAAAGGGTACCAGTCTTGTCGGGGATTGGGAACCCTTCGCGAGAATGTCCAAAGTTTCAGCGGGATTTCCAAAATGTTGAGAGGAACTCGAAACATGTCAACCTTGGTTTTGAGAATCTCTCCCGGAGTTTGAGAGATTTGGACGTGAAAGGGTACCAGTCTTGTCGGGGATTGGGAACCCTTCGCCAGAATGTCCAAAGTTTCAGCGGGATTTCCAAAATGTTGAGAGGAACTCGAAACATGTCAACCTTGGTTTTGAGAATCTCTCCCGGAGTTTGAGAGATTTGGACGTGAAAGGGTACCAGTCTTGTCGGGGATTGGGAACCCTTCGCCAGAATGTCCAAAGTTTCAGCGGGATTTCCAAAATGTTGAGAGGAACTCGAAACATGTCAACCTCGGTTTTGAGAATCTCTCCCGGAGTTTGAGAGATTTGGACGTGAAAGGGTACCAGTCTTGTCGGGGATTGGGAACCCTTCGCCAGAATGTCCAAAGTTTCAGCGGGATTTCCAAAATGTTGAGAGGAACTCGAAACATGTCAACCTTGGTTTTGAGAATCTCTCCCGGAGTTTGAGAGATTTGGACATGAAAGGGTACCAGTCTTGTCGGGGATTGGGAACCCTTCGCCAGAATGTCCAAAGTTTCAGCGGGATTTCCAAAATGTTGAGAGGAACTCGAAACATGTCAACCTTGGTTTTGAGAATCTCTCCCGGAGTTTGAGAGATTTGGACGTGAAAGGGTACCAGTCTTGTCGGGGATTGGGAACCCTTCGCGAGAATGTCCAAAGTTTCAGCGGGATTTCCAAAATGTTGAGAGGAACTCGAAACATGTGAACCTTGGTTTTGAGAATCTCTCCCGGAGTTTGAGAGATTTGGACGTGAAAGGGTACCAGTCTTGTCGGGGATTGGGAACCCTTCGCCAGAATGTCCAAAGTTTCAGCGGGATTTCCAAAATCTTGAGAGGAACTCGAAACATGTCAACCTTGGTTTTGAGAATCTCTCCCGGAGTTTGAGAGATTTGGACGTGAAAGGGTACCAGTCTTGTCGGGGATTGGGAACCCTTCGCCAGAATGTCCAAAGTTTCAGCGGGATTTCCAAAATGTTGAGAGGAACTCGAATCATGTCAACCTTGGTTTTGAGAATCTCTCCCGGAGTTTGAGAGATTTGGACGTGAAAGGGTACCAGTCTTGTCGGGGATTGGGAACCCTTCGCCAGAATGTCCAAAGTTTCAGCGGGGTTTTCAAAATGTTGAGAGGAACTCGAAACATGTCAACCTCGGTTTTGAGAATCTCTCCCAGAGTTTGAGAGATTTGGACGTGAAAGGGTACCAGTCTTGTCGGGGATTGGGAACCCTTCGCCAGAATGTCCAAAGTTTCAGCGGGATTTCCAAAATGTTGAGAGGAACTCGAAACATGTCAACCTTGGTTTTGAGAATCTCTCCCGGAGTTTGAGAGATTTGGACGTGAAAGGGTACCAGTCTTGTCGGGGATTGGGAACCCTTCGCCAGAATGTCCAAAGTTTCAGCGGGATTTATAAAATGTTGAGAGGAACTCGAAACATGTCAACCTCGGTTTTGAGAATCTCTCCCGGAGTTTGAGAGATTTGGACGTGAAAGGGTACCAGTCTTGTCGGGGATTGGGAACCCTTCGCCAGAATGTCCAAAGTTTCAGCGGGATTTCCAAAATGTTGAGAGGAACTCGAAACATGTCAACCTTGGTTTTGAGAATCTCTCCCGGAGTTTGAGAGATTTGGACGTGAAAGGGTACCAGTCTTGTCGGGGATTGGGAACCCTTCGCCAGAATGTCCAAAGTTTCAGCGGGATTTCCAAAATGTTGAGAGGAACTTGAAACATGTCAACCTTGGTTTTGAGAATCTCTCCCGGAGTTTGAGAGATTTGGACGTGAAAGGGTACCAGTCTTGTCGGGGATTGGGAACCCTTCGCCAGAATGTCCAAAGTTTCAGCGGGATTTCCAAAATGTTGAGAGGAACTCGAAACATGTCAACCTTGGTTTTGAGAATCTCTCCCGGAGTTTGAAGGATTTGGACGTGAAAGGGTACCAGTCTTGTCGGGGATTGGGAACCCTTCGCCAGAATGTCCAAAGTTTCAGCGGGGTTTTCAAAATGTTGAGAGGAACTCGAAACATGTCAACCTTGGTTTTGAGAATCTCTCCCGGAGTTTGAGAGATTTGGACGTGAAAGGGTACCAGTCTTGTCGGGGATTGGGAACCCTTCGCCAGAATGTCCAAAGTTTCAGCGGGATTTCCAAAATGTTGAGAGGAACTCGAAACATGTCAACCTCGGTTTTGAGAATCTCTCCCGGAGTTTGAGAGATTTGGACGTGAAAGGGTACCAGTCTTGTCGGGGATTGGGAACCCTTCGCCAGAATGTCCAAAGTTTCAGCGGGATTTCCAAAATGTTGAGAGGAACTCGAAACATGTCAACCTTGGTTTTGAGAATCTCTCCCGGAGTTTGAGAGATTTGGACGTGAAAGGGTACCAGTCTTGTCGGGGATTGGGAACCCTTCGCCAGAATGTCCAAAGTTTCAGCGGGATTTCCAAAATGTTGAGAGGAACTCGAAACATGTCAACCTTGGTTTTGAGAATCTCTCCCGGAGTTTGAGAGATTTGGACGTGAAAGGGTACCAGTCTTGTCGGGGATTGGGAACCCTTCGCCAGAATGTCCAAAGTTTCAGCGGGATTTCCAAAATGTTGAGAGGAACTCGAAACATGTCAACCTTGGTTTTGAGAATCTCTCCCGGAGTTTGAGAGATTTGGACGTGAAAGGGTACCAGTCTTGTCGGGGATTGGGAACCCTTCGCCAGAATGTCCAAAGTTTCAGCGGGATTTATAAAATGTTGAGAGGAACTCGAAACATGTCAACCTCGGTTTTGAGAATCTCTCCCGGAGTTTGAGAGATTTGGACGTGAAAGGGTACCAGTCTTGTCGGGGATTGGGAACCCTTCGCCAGAATGTCCAAAGTTTCAGCGGGATTTCCAAAATGTTGAGAGGAACTCGAAACATGTCAACCTTGGTTTTGAGAATCTCTCCCGGAGTTTGAGAGATTTGGACGTGAAAGGGTACCAGTCTTGTCGGGGATTGGGAACCCTTCGCCAGAATGTCCAAAGTTTCAGCGGGATTTCCAAAATGTTGAGAGGAACTTGAAACATGTCAACCTTGGTTTTGAGAATCTCTCCCGGAGTTTGAGAGATTTGGACGTGAAAGGGTACCAGTCTTGTCGGGGATTGGGAACCCTTCGCCAGAATGTCCAAAGTTTCAGCGGGATTTCCAAAATGTTGAGAGGAACTCGAAACATGTCAACCTTGGTTTTGAGAATCTCTCCCGGAGTTTGAAGGATTTGGACGTGAAAGGGTACCAGTCTTGTCGGGGATTGGGAACCCTTCGCCAGAATGTCCAAAGTTTCAGCGGGGTTTTCAAAATGTTGAGAGGAACTCGAAACATGTCAACCTTGGTTTTGAGAATCTCTCCCGGAGTTTGAGAGATTTGGACGTGAAAGGGTACCAGTCTTGTCGGGGATTGGGAACCCTTCGCCAGAATGTCCAAAGTTTCAGCGGGATTTCCAAAATGTTGAGAGGAACTCGAAACATGTCAACCTCGGTTTTGAGAATCTCTCCCGGAGTTTGAGAGATTTGGACGTGAAAGGGTACCAGTCTTGTCGGGGATTGGGAACCCTTCGCGAGAATGTCCAAAGTTTCAGCGGGATTTCCAAAATGTTGAGAGGAACTCGAAACATGTCAACCTTGGTTTTGAGAATCTCTCCCGGAGTTTGAGAGATTTGGACGTGAAAGGGTACCAGTCTTGTCGGGGATTGGGAACCCTTCGCCAGAATGTCCAAAGTTTCAGCGGGATTTCCAAAATGTTGAGAGGAACTCGAAACATGTCAACCTTGGTTTTGAGAATCTCTCCCGGAGTTTGAGAGATTTGGACGTGAAAGGGTACCAGTCTTGTCGGGGATTGGGAACCCTTCGCCAGAATGTCCAAAGTTTCAGCGGGATTTCCAAAATGTTGAAAGGAACTCGAACCATGTCAACCTTGGTTTTGAGAATCTCTCCCGGAGTTTGAGAGATTTGGACGTGAAAGGGTACCAGTCTTGTCGGGGATTGGGAACCCTTCGCCAGAATGTCCAAAGTTTCAGCGGGATTTCCAAAATGTTGAAAGGAACTCGCAACATGTCAACCTTGGTTTTGAGAATCTCTCCCGGAGTTTGAGAGATTTGGACGTGAAAGGGTACCAGTCTTGTCGGGGATTGGGAACCCTTCGCCAGAATGTCCAAAGTTTCAGCGGGATTTCCAAAATGTTGAGAGGAACTCGAAACATGTCAACCTCGGTTTTGAGAATCTCTCCCGGATTTTGAGAGATTTGGACATGAAAGGGTACCAGTCTTGTCGGGGATTGGGAACCCTTCGCGAGAATGTCCAAAGTTTCAGCGGGATTTCCAAAATGTTGAGAGGAACTCGAAACATGTCAACCTCGGTTTTGAGAATCTCTCCCGGAGTTTGAGAGATTTGGACGTGAAAGGGTACCAGTCTTGTCGGGGATTGGGAACCCTTCGCGAGAATGTCCAAAGTTTCAGCGGGATTTCCAAAATGTTGAGAGGAACTCGAAACATGTCAACCTTGGTTTTGAGAATCTCTCCCGGAGTTTGAGAGATTTGGACGTGAAAGGGTACCAGTCTTGTCGGGAATTGGGAACCCTTCGCGAGAATGTCCAAAGTTTCAGCGGGATTTCCAAAATGTTGAGAGGAACGCGAATCATGTCAACCTTGGTTTTGAGAATCTCTCCCGGAGTTTGAGAGATTTGGACGTGAAAGGGTACCAGTCTTGTCGGGGATTGGGAACCCTTCGCGAGAATGTGCAAAGTTTCAGCGGGATTTCCAAAATGTTGAGAGGAACTCGAAACATGTCAACCTCGGTTTTGAGAATCTCTCCCGGAGTTTGAGAGATTTGGACGTGAAAGGGTACCAGTCTTGTCGGGGATTGGGAACCCTTCGCCAGAATGTCCAAAGTTTCAGCGGGATTTCCAAAATGTTGAGAGGAACTCGAAACATGTCAACCTTGGTTTTGAGAATCTCTCCCGGAGTTTGAGAGATTTGGACGTGAAAGGGTACCAGTCTTGTCGGGGATTGGGAACCCTTCGCCAGAATGTCCAAAGTTTCGGCGGGATTTCCAAAATGTTGAGAGGAACTCGAAACATGTCAACCTCGGTTTTGAGAATCTCTCCCGGAGTTTGAGAGATTTGGACGTGAAAGGGTACCAGTCTTGTCGGGGATTGGGAACCCTTCGCCAGAATGTCCAAAGTTTCAGCGGGATTTCCAAAATGTTGAGAGGAACTCGAAACATGTCAACCTTGGTTTTGAGAATCTCTCCCGGAGTTTGAGAGATTTGGACGTGAAAGGGTACCAGTCTTGTCGGGGATTGGGAACCCTTCGCGAGAATGTCCAAAGTTTCAGCGGGATTTCCAAAATGTTGAGAGGAACTCGAAACATGTCAACCTTGGTTTTGAGAATCTCTCCCGGAGTTTGAGAGATTTGGACGTGAAAGGGTACCAGTCTTGTCGGGGATTGGGAACCCTTCGCCAGAATGTCCAAAGTTTCAGCGGGATTTCCAAAATGTTGAGAGGAACTCGAATCATGTCAACCTTGGTTTTGAGAATCTCTCCCGGAGTTTGAGAGATTTGGACGTGAAAGGGTACCAGTCTTGTCGGGGATTGGGAACCCTTCGCCAGAATGTCCAAAGTTTCAGCGGGGTTTTCAAAATGTTGAGAGGAACTCGAAACATGTCAACCTCGGTTTTGAGAATCTCTCCCGGAGTTTGAGAGATTTGGACGTGAAAGGGTACCAGTCTTGTCGGGGATTGGGAACCCTTCGCGAGAATGTCCAAAGTTTCAGCGGGATTTCCAAAATGTTGAGAGGAACTCGAAACATGTCAACCTCGGTTTTGAGAATCTCTCCCGGAGTTTGAGAGATTTGGACGTGAAAGGGTACCAGTCTTGTCGGGGATTGGGAACCCTTCGCCAGAATGTCCAAAGTTTCAGCGGGATTTCCAAAATGTTGAGAGGAACTCGAAACATGTCAACCTTGGTTTTGAGAATCTCTCCCGGAGTTTGAGAGATTTGGACGTGAAAGGGTACCAGTCTTGTCGGGGATTGGGAACCCTTCGCCAGAATGTCCAAAGTTTCAGCGGGATTTCCAAAATGTTGAGAGGAACTCGAAACATGTCAACCTTGGTTTTGAGAATCTCTCCCGGAGTTTGAGAGATTTGGACGTGAAAGGGTACCAGTCTTGTCGGGGATTGGGAACCCTTCGCCAGAATGTCCAAAGTTTCAGCGGGATTTCCAAAATGTTGAGAGGAACTCGAAACATGTCAACCTTGGTTTTGAGAATCTCTCCCGGAGTTTGAGAGATTTGGACGTGAAAGGGTACCAGTCTTGTCGGGGATTGGGAACCCTTCGCCAGAATGTCCAAAGTTTCAGCGGGATTTGCAAAATGTTGAGAGGAACTCGAATCATGTCAACCTTGGTTTTGAGAATCTCTCCCGGAGTTTGAGAGATTTGGACGTGAAAGGGTACCAGTCTTGTCGGGGATTGGGAACCCTTCGCCAGAATGTCCAAAGTTTCAGCGGGATTTCCAAAATGTTGAGAGGAACTCGAAACATGTCAACCTTGGTTTTGAGAATCTCTCCCGGAGTTTGAGAGATTTGGACGTGAAAGGGTACCAGTCTTGTCGGGGATTGGGAACCCTTCGCCAGAATGTCCAAAGTTTCAGCGGGATTTCCAAAATGTTGAAAGGAACTCGAAACATGTGAACCTTGGTTTTGAGAATCTCTCCCGGAGTTTGAGAGATTTGGACGTGAAAGGGTACCAGTCTTGTCGGGGATTGGGAACCCTTCGCCAGAATGTCCAAAGTTTCAGCGGGATTTCCAAAATGTTGAGAGGAACTCGAATCATGTCAACCTTGGTTTTGAGAATCTCTCCCGGAGTTTGAGAGATTTGGACGTGAAAGGGTACCAGTCTTGTCGGGAATTGGGAACCCTTCGCGAGAATGTCCAAAGTTTCAGCGGGATTTCCAAAATGTTGAAAGGAACTCGAAACATGTGAACCTTGGTTTTGAGAATCTCTCCCGGAGTTTGAGAGATTTGGACGTGAAAGGGTACCAGTCTTGTCGGGGATTGGGAACCCTTCGCGAGAATGTCCAAAGTTTCAGCGGGATTTCCAAAATGTTGAAAGGAACTCGAAACATGTGAACCTTGGTTTTGAGAATCTCTCCCAGAGTTTGAGAGATTTGGACGTGAAAGGGTACCAGTCTTGTCGGGGATTGGGAACCCTTCGCCAGAATGTCCAAAGTTTCAGCGGGATTTCCAAAATGTTGAGAGGAACTCGAATCATGTCAACCTCGGTTTTGAGAATCTCTCCCGGAGTTTGAGAGATTTGGACGTGAAAGGGTACCAGTCTTGTCGGGGATTGGGAACCCTTCGCCAGAATGTCCAAAGTTTCAGCGGGATTTCCAAAATGTTGAGAGGAACTCGAAACATGTCAACCTTGGTTTTGAGAATCTCTCCCGGAGTTTGAGAGATTTGGACGTGAAAGGGTACCAGTCTTGTCGGGGATTGGGAACCCTTCGCGAGAATGTCCAAAGTTTCAGCGGGATTTCCAAAATGTTGAGAGGAACTCGAAACATGTCAACCTTGGTTTTGAGAATCTCTCCCGGAGTTTGAGAGATTTGGACGTGAAAGGGTACCAGTCTTGTCGGGAATTGGGAACCCTTCGCGAGAATGTCCAAAGTTTCAGCGGGATTTCCAAAATGTTGAAAGGAACTCGAAACATGTGAACCTTGGTTTTGAGAATCTCTCCCGGAGTTTGAGAGATTTGGACGTGAAAGGGTACCAGTCTTGTCGGGGATTGGGAACCCTTCGCGAGAATGTCCAAAGTTTCAGCGGGATTTCCAAAATGTTGAGAGGAACTCGAAACATGTCAACCTTGGTTTTGAGAATCTCTCCCGGAGTTTGAGAGATTTGGACGTGAAAGGGTACCAGTCTTGTCGGGGATTGGGAACCCTTCGCGAGAATGTCCAAAGTTTCAGCGGGATTTCCAAAATGTTGAAAGGAACTGAAAACATGTCAACCTTGGTTTTGAGAATCTCTCCCGGAGTTTGAGAGATTTGGACGTGAAAGGGTACCAGTCTTGTCGGGGATTGGGAACCCTTCGCCAGAATGTCCAAAGTTTCAGCGGGATTTCCAAAATGTTGAGAGGAACTCGAATCATGTCAACCTTGGTTTTGAGAATCTCTCCCGGAGTTTGAGAGATTTGGACGTGAAAGGGTACCAGTCTTGTCGGGGATTGGGAACCCTTCGCCAGAATGTCCAAAGTTTCAGCGGGGTTTTCAAAATGTTGAGAGGAACTCGAAACATGTCAACCTCGGTTTTGAGAATCTCTCCCGGAGTTTGAGAGATTTGGACGTGAAAGGGTACCAGTCTTGTCGGGGATTGGGAACCCTTCGCCAGAATGTCCAAAGTTTCAGCGGGATTTCCAAAATGTTGAGAGGAACTCGAAACATGTCAACCTCGGTTTTGAGAATCTCTCCCGGAGTTTGAGAGATTTGGACGTGAAAGGGTACCAGTCTTGTCGGGGATTGGGAACCCTTCGCCAGAATGTCCAAAGTTTCAGCGGGATTTCCAAAATGTTGAGAGGAACTCGAAACATGTCAACCTTGGTTTTGAGAATCTCTCCCGGAGTTTGAGAGATTTGGACGTGAAAGGGTACCAGTCTTGTCGGGGATTGGGAACCCTTCGCGAGAATGTCCAAAGTTTCAGCGGGATTTCCAAAATGTTGAGAGGAACTCGAAACATGTCAACCTTGGTTTTGAGAATCTCTCCCGGAGTTTGAGAGATTTGGACGTGAAAGGGTACCAGTCTTGTCGGGGATTGGGAACCCTTCGCCAGAATGTCCAAAGTTTCAGCGGGATTTCCAAAATGTTGAGAGGAACTCGAAACATGTCAACCTTGGTTTTGAGAATCTCTCCCGGAGTTTGAGAGATTTGGACGTGAAAGGGTACCAGTCTTGTCGGGGATTGGGAACCCTTCGCCAGAATGTCCAAAGTTTCAGCGGGATTTGCAAAATGTTGAGAGGAACTCGAATCATGTCAACCTTGGTTTTGAGAATCTCTCCCGGAGTTTGAGAGATTTGGACGTGAAAGGGTACCAGTCTTGTCGGGGATTGGGAACCCTTCGCCAGAATGTCCAAAGTTTCAGCGGGATTTCCAAAATGTTGAGAGGAACTCGAAACATGTCAACCTTGGTTTTGAGAATCTCTCCCGGAGTTTGAGAGATTTGGACGTGAAAGGGTACCAGTCTTGTCGGGGATTGGGAACCCTTCGCCAGAATGTCCAAAGTTTCAGCGGGATTTCCAAAATGTTGAAAGGAACTCGAAACATGTGAACCTTGGTTTTGAGAATCTCTCCCAGAGTTTGAGAGATTTGGACGTGAAAGGGTACCAGTCTTGTCGGGGATTGGGAACCCTTCGCCAGAATGTCCAAAGTTTCAGCGGGATTTCCAAAATGTTGAGAGGAACTCGAATCATGTCAACCTTGGTTTTGAGAATCTCTCCCGGAGTTTGAGAGATTTGGACGTGAAAGGGTACCAGTCTTGTCGGGAATTGGGAACCCTTCGCGAGAATGTCCAAAGTTTCAGCGGGATTTCCAAAATGTTGAAAGGAACTCGAAACATGTGAACCTTGGTTTTGAGAATCTCTCCCGGAGTTTGAGAGATTTGGACGTGAAAGGGTACCAGTCTTGTCGGGGATTGGGAACCCTTCGCGAGAATGTCCAAAGTTTCAGCGGGATTTCCAAAATGTTGAAAGGAACTCGAAACATGTGAACCTTGGTTTTGAGAATCTCTCCCAGAGTTTGAGAGATTTGGACGTGAAAGGGTACCAGTCTTGTCGGGGATTGGGAACCCTTCGCCAGAATGTCCAAAGTTTCAGCGGGATTTCCAAAATGTTGAGAGGAACTCGAATCATGTCAACCTCGGTTTTGAGAATCTCTCCCGGAGTTTGAGAGATTTGGACGTGAAAGGGTACCAGTCTTGTCGGGGATTGGGAACCCTTCGCCAGAATGTCCAAAGTTTCAGCGGGATTTCCAAAATGTTGAGAGGAACTCGAAACATGTCAACCTTGGTTTTGAGAATCTCTCCCGGAGTTTGAGAGATTTGGACGTGAAAGGGTACCAGTCTTGTCGGGGATTGGGAACCCTTCGCGAGAATGTCCAAAGTTTCAGCGGGATTTCCAAAATGTTGAGAGGAACTCGAAACATGTCAACCTTGGTTTTGAGAATCTCTCCCGGAGTTTGAGAGATTTGGACGTGAAAGGGTACCAGTCTTGTCGGGAATTGGGAACCCTTCGCGAGAATGTCCAAAGTTTCAGCGGGATTTCCAAAATGTTGAAAGGAACTCGAAACATGTGAACCTTGGTTTTGAGAATCTCTCCCGGAGTTTGAGAGATTTGGACGTGAAAGGGTACCAGTCTTGTCGGGGATTGGGAACCCTTCGCGAGAATGTCCAAAGTTTCAGCGGGATTTCCAAAATGTTGAGAGGAACTCGAAACATGTCAACCTTGGTTTTGAGAATCTCTCCCGGAGTTTGAGAGATTTGGACGTGAAAGGGTACCAATCTTGTCGGGGATTGGGAACCCTTCGCCAGAATGTCCAAAGTTTCAGCGGGATTTCCAAAATGTTGAGAGGAACTCGAATCATGTCAACCTTGGTTTTGAGAATCTCTCCCGGAGTTTGAGAGATTTGGACGTGAAAGGGTACCAGTCTTGTCGGGGATTGGGAACCCTTCGCCAGAATGTCCAAAGTTTCAGCGGGATTTCCAAAATGTTGAGAGGAACTCGAAACATGTCAACCTTGGTTTTGAGAATCTCTCCCGGAGTTTGAGAGATTTGGACGTGAAAGGGTACCAGTCTTGTCGGGGATTGGGAACCCTTCGCCAGAATGTCCAAAGTTTCAGCGGGGTTTTCAAAATGTTGAGAGGAACTCGAAACATGTCAACCTCGGTTTTGAGAATCTCTCCCGGAGTTTGAGAGATTTGGACGTGAAAGGGTACCAGTCTTGTCGGGGATTGGGAACCCTTCGCGAGAATGTCCAAAGTTTCAGCGGGATTTCCAAAATGTTGAGAGGAACTCGAAACATGTCAACCTTGGTTTTGAGAATCTCTCCCGGAGTTTGAGAGATTTGGACGTGAAAGGGTACCAGTCTTGTCGGGGATTGGGAACCCTTCGCCAGAATGTCCAAAGTTTCAGCGGGATTTCCAAAATGTTGAGAGGAACTCGAAACATGTCAACCTTGGTTTTGAGAATCTCTCCCGGAGTTTGAGAGATTTGGACGTGAAAGGGTACCAGTCTTGTCGGGGATTGGGAACCCTTCGCGAGAATGTCCAAAGTTTCAGCGGGATTTCCAAAATGTTGAAAGGAACTCGAAACATGTGAACCTTGGTTTTGAGAATCTCTCCCGGAGTTTGAGAGATTTGGACGTGAAAGGGTACCAGTCTTGTCGGGGATTGGGAACCCTTCGCCAGAATGTCCAAAGTTTCAGCGGGATTTCCAAAATGTTGAGAGGAACTCGAATCATGTCAACCTCGGTTTTGAGAATCTCTCCCGGAGTTTGAGAGATTTGGACGTGAAAGGGTACCAGTCTTGTCGGGGATTGGGAACCCTTCGCCAGAATGTCCAAAGTTTCAGCGGGATTTCCAAAATGTTGAGAGGAACTCGAAACATGTCAACCTTGGTTTTGAGAATCTCTCCCGGAGTTTGAGAGATTTGGACGTGAAAGGGTACCAGTCTTGTCGGGGATTGGGAACCCTTCGCGAGAATGTCCAAAGTTTCAGCGGGATTTCCAAAATGTTGAGAGGAACTCGAAACATGTCAACCTTGGTTTTGAGAATCTCTCCCGGAGTTTGAGAGATTTGGACGTGAAAGGGTACCAGTCTTGTCGGGAATTGGGAACCCTTCGCGAGAATGTCCAAAGTTTCAGCGGGATTTCCAAAATGTTGAAAGGAACTCGAAACATGTGAACCTTGGTTTTGAGAATCTCTCCCGGAGTTTGAGAGATTTGGACGTGAAAGGGTACCAGTCTTGTCGGGGATTGGGAACCCTTCGCGAGAATGTCCAAAGTTTCAGCGGGATTTCCAAAATGTTGAGAGGAACTCGAAACATGTCAACCTTGGTTTTGAGAATCTCTCCCGGAGTTTGAGAGATTTGGACGTGAAAGGGTACCAATCTTGTCGGGGATTGGGAACCCTTCGCCAGAATGTCCAAAGTTTCAGCGGGATTTCCAAAATGTTGAGAGGAACTCGAATCATGTCAACCTTGGTTTTGAGAATCTCTCCCGGAGTTTGAGAGATTTGGACGTGAAAGGGTACCAGTCTTGTCGGGGATTGGGAACCCTTCGCCAGAATGTCCAAAGTTTCAGCGGGATTTCCAAAATGTTGAGAGGAACTCGAAACATGTCAACCTTGGTTTTGAGAATCTCTCCCGGAGTTTGAGAGATTTGGACGTGAAAGGGTACCAGTCTTGTCGGGGATTGGGAACCCTTCGCCAGAATGTCCAAAGTTTCAGCGGGGTTTTCAAAATGTTGAGAGGAACTCGAAACATGTCAACCTCGGTTTTGAGAATCTCTCCCGGAGTTTGAGAGATTTGGACGTGAAAGGGTACCAGTCTTGTCGGGGATTGGGAACCCTTCGCGAGAATGTCCAAAGTTTCAGCGGGATTTCCAAAATGTTGAGAGGAACTCGAAACATGTCAACCTTGGTTTTGAGAATCTCTCCCGGAGTTTGAGAGATTTGGACGTGAAAGGGTACCAGTCTTGTCGGGGATTGGGAACCCTTCGCGAGAATGTCCAAAGTTTCAGCGGGATTTCCAAAATGTTGAGAGGAACTCGAAACATGTCAACCTTGGTTTTGAGAATCTCTCCCGGAGTTTGAGAGATTTGGACGTGAAAGGGTACCAGTCTTGTCGGGAATTGGGAACCCTTCGCGACAATGTCCAAAGTTTCAGCGGGATTTCCAAAATGTTGAAAGGAACTCGAAACATGTGAACCTTGGTTTTGAGAATCTCTCCCGGAGTTTGAGAGATTTGGATGTGAAAGGGTACCAGTCTTGTCGGGGATTGGGAACCCTTCGCGAGAATGTCCAAAGTTTCAGCGGGATTTCCAAAATGTTGAAAGGAACTCGAAACATGTGAACCTTGGTTTTGAGAATCTCTCCCAGAGTTTGAGAGATTTGGACGTGAAAGGGTACCAGTCTTGTCGGGGATTGGGAACCCTTCGCGAGAATGTCCAAAGTTTCAGCGGGATTTCCAAAATGTTGAAAGGAACTCGAAACATGTGAACCTTGGTTTTGAGAATCTCTCCCGGAGTTTGAGAGATTTGGACGTGAAAGGGTACCAGTCTTGTCGGGGATTGGGAACCCTTCGCCAGAATGTCCAAAGTTTCAGCGGGATTTCCAAAATGTTGAGAGGAACTCGAATCATGTCAACCTCGGTTTTGAGAATCTCTCCCGGAGTTTGAGAGATTTGGACGTGAAAGGGTACCAGTCTTGTCGGGGATTGGGAACCCTTCGCCAGAATGTCCAAAGTTTCAGCGGGATTTCCAAAATGTTGAGAGGAACTCGAAACATGTCAACCTTGGTTTTGAGAATCTCTCCCGGAGTTTGAGAGATTTGGACGTGAAAGGGTACCAGTCTTGTCGGGGATTGGGAACCCTTCGCGAGAATGTCCAAAGTTTCAGCGGGATTTCCAAAATGTTGAGAGGAACTCGAAACATGTCAACCTTGGTTTTGAGAATCTCTCCCGGAGTTTGAGAGATTTGGACGTGAAAGGGTACCAGTCTTGTCGGGAATTAGGAACCCTTCGCGAGAATGTCCAAAGTTTCAGCGGGATTTCCAAAATGTTGAAAGGAACTCGAAACATGTGAACCTTGGTTTTGAGAATCTCTCCCGGAGTTTGAGAGATTTGGACGTGAAAGGGTACCAGTCTTGTCGGGGATTGGGAACCCTTCGCGAGAATGTCCAAAGTTTCAGCGGGATTTCCAAAATGTTGAGAGGAACTCGAAACATGTCAACCTTGGTTTTGAGAATCTCTCCCGGAGTTTGAGAGATTTGGACGTGAAAGGGTACCAGTCTTGTCGGGGATTGGGAACCCTTCGCCAGAATGTCCAAAGTTTCAGCAGGATTTCCAAAATGTTGAAAGGAACTCGAAACATGTCAACCTTGGTTTTGAGAATCTCTCCCGGAGTTTGAGAGATTTGGACGTGAAAGGGTACCAGTCTTGTCGGGGATTGGGAACCCTTCGCCAGAATGTCCAAAGTTTCAGCGGGGTTTTCAAAATGTTGAGAGGAACTCGAAACATGTCAACCTCGGTTTTGAGAATCTCTCCCGGAGTTTGAGAGATTTGGACGTGAAAGGGTACCAGTCTTGTCGGGGATTGGGAACCCTTCGCGAGAATGTCCAAAGTTTCAGCGGGATTTCCAAAATGTTGAGAGGAACTCGAAACATGTCAACCTCGGTTTTGAGAATCTCTCCCGGAGTTTGAGAGATTTGGACGTGAAAGGGTACCAGTCTTGTCGGGGATTGGGAACCCTTCGCCAGAATGTCCAAAGTTTCAGCGGGATTTCCAAAATGTTGAGAGGAACTCGAAACATGTCAACCTTGGTTTTGAGAATCTCTCCCGGAGTTTGAGAGATTTGGACGTGAAAGGGTACCAGTCTTGTCGGGGATTGGGAACCCTTCGCCAGAATGTCCAAAGTTTCAGCGGGATTTCCAAAATGTTGAGAGGAACTCGAAACATGTCAACCTTGGTTTTGAGAATCTCTCCCGGAGTTTGAGAGATTTGGACGTGAAAGGGTACCAGTCTTGTCGGGGATTGGGAACCCTTCGCCAGAATGTCCAAAGTTTCAGCGGGATTTCCAAAATGTTGAGAGGAACTCAAAACATGTCAACCTTGGTTTTGAGAATCTCTCCCGGAGTTTGAGAGATTTGGACGTGAAAGGGTACCAGTCTTGTCGGGGATTGGGAACCCTTCGCCAGAATGTCCAAAGTTTCAGCGGGATTTCCAAAATGTTGAGAGGAATCGAAACATGTCAACCTCGGTTTTGAGAATCTCTCCCGGAGTTTGAGAGATTTGGACGTGAAAGGGTACCAGTCTTGTCGGGGATTGGGAACCCTTCGCCAGAATGTCCAAAGTTTCAGCGGGATTTCCAAAATGTTGAGAGGAACTCGAATCATGTCAACCTTGGTTTTGAGAATCTCTCCCGGAGTTTGAGAGATTTGGACGTGAAAGGGTACCAGTCTTGTCGGGGATTGGGAACCCTTCGCCAGAATGTCCAAAGTTTCAGCGGGATTTCCAAAATGTTGAAAGGAACTCGAAACATGTGAACCTTGGTTTTGAGAATCTCTCCCAGAGTTTGAGAGATTTGGACGTGAAAGGGTACCAGTCTTGTCGGGGATTGGGAACCCTTCGCCAGAATGTCCAAAGTTTCAGCGGGATTTCCAAAATGTTGAAAGGAACTCGAAACATGTGAACCTTGGTTTTGAGAATCTCTCCCGGAGTTTGAGAGATTTGGACGTGAAAGGGTACCAGTCTTGTCGGGGATTGGGAACCCTTCGCCAGAATGTCCAAAGTTTCAGCGGGATTTCCAAAATGTTGAGAGGAACTCGAATCATGTCAACCTCGGTTTTGAGAATCTCTCCCGGAGTTTGAGAGATTTGGACGTGAAAGGGTACCAGTCTTGTCGGGGATTGGGAACCCTTCGCCAGAATGTCCAAAGTTTCAGCGGGATTTCCAAAATGTTGAGAGGAACTCGAAACATGTCAACCTTGGTATTGAGAATCTCTCCCGGAGTTTGAGAGATTTGGACGTGAAAGGGTACCAGTCTTGTCGGGGATTGGGAACCCTTCGCCAGAATGTCCAAAGTTTCAGCGGGATTTCCAAAATGTTGAGAGGAACTCGAAACATGTCAACCTTGGTTTTGAGAATCTCTCCCGGAGTTTGAGAGATTTGGACGTGAAAGGGTACCAGTCTTGTCGGGAATTGGGAACCCTTCGCGAGAATGTCCAAAGTTTCAGCGGGATTTCCAAAATGTTGAAAGGAACTCGAAACATGTGAACCTTGGTTTTGAGAATCTCTCCCGGAGTTTGAGAGATTTGGACGTGAAAGGGTACCAGTCTTGTCGGGGATTGGGAACCCTTCGCCAGAATGTCCAAAGTTTCAGCGGGATTTCCAAAATGTTGAGAGGAACTCGAAACATGTCAACCTTGGTTTTGAGAATCTCTCCCGGAGTTTGAGAGATTTGGACGTGAAAGGGTACCAGTCTTGTCGGGGATTGGGAACCCTTCGCCAGAATGTCCAAAGTTTCAGCGGGATTTCCAAAATGTTGAGAGGAACTCGAATCATGTCAACCTTGGTTTTGAGAATCTCTCCCGGAGTTTGAGAGATTTGGACGTGAAAGGGTACCAGTCTTGTCGGGGATTGGGAACCCTTCGCGAGAATGTCCAAAGTTTCAGCGGGATTTCCAAAATGTTGAGAGGAACTCGAATCATGTCAACCTTGGTTTTGAGAATCTCTCCCGGAGTTTGAGAGATTTGGACGTGAAAGGGTACCAGTCTTGTCGGGGATTGGGAACCCTTCGCGAGAATGTCCAAAGTTTCAGCGGGATTTCCAAAATGTTGAGAGGAACTCGAAACATGTCAACCTTGGTTTTGAGAATCTCTCCCGGAGTTTGAGAGATTTGGACGTGAAAGGGTACCAGTCTTGTCGGGGATTGGGAACCCTTCGCCAGAATGTCCAAAGTTTCAGCGGGATTTCCAAAATGTTGAGAGGAACTTGAAACATGTCAACCTTGGTTTTGAGAATCTCTCCCGGAGTTTGAGAGATTTGGACGTGAAAGGGTACCAGTCTTGTCGGGGATTGGGAACCCTTCGCCAGAATGTCCAAAGTTTCAGCGGGATTTCCAAAATGTTGAGAGGAACTCGAAACATGTCAACCTTGGTTTTGAGAATCTCTCCAGGAGTTTGAGAGATTTGGACGTGAAAGGGTACCAGTCTTGTCGGGGATTGGGAACCCTTCGCCAGAATGTCCAAAGTTTCAGCGGGGTTTCCAAAATGTTGAGAGGAACTCAAAGCATGTCAACCTTGGTTTTGAGAATCTCTCCCGGAGTTTGAGAGATTTGGACGTGAAAGGGTACCAGTCTTGTCGGGGATTGGGAACCCTTCGCGAGAATGTCCAAAGTTTCAGCGGGATTTCCAAAATGTTGAGAGGATCTCGAAACATGTCAACCTCGGTTTTGAGAATCTCTCCCGGAGTTTGAGAGATTTGGACGTGAAAGGGTACCAGTCTTGTCGGGGATTGGGAACCCTTCGCCAGAATGTCCAAAGTTTCAGCGGGATTTCCAAAATGTTGAGAGGAACTCGAAACATGTCAACCTCGGTTTTGAGAATCTCTCCCGGAGTTTGAGAGATTTGGACGTGAAAGGGTACCAGTCTTGTCGGGGATTGGGAACCCTTCGCCAGAATGTCCAAAGTTTCAGCGGGATTTCCAAAATGTTGAGAGGAACTCGAAACATGTCAACCTTGGTTTTGAGAATCTCTCCCGGAGTTTGAGAGATTTGGACGTGAAAGGGTACCAGTCTTGTCGGGGATTGGGAACCCTTCGCCAGAATGTCCAAAGTTTCAGCGGGATTTCCAAAATGTTGAGAGGAACTCGAAACATGTCAACCTTGGTTTTGAGAATCTCTCCCGGAGTTTGAGAGATTTGGACGTGAAAGGGTGCCAGTCTTCTTGGGGATTGGGAACCCTTCGCCAGAATGTCCAAAGTTTCAGCGGGATTTCCAAAATGTTGAAAGGAACTCGAAACATGTGAACCTTGGTTTTGAGAATCTCTCCCGGAGTTTGAGAGATTTGGACGTGAAAGGGTACCAGTCTTGTCGGGGATTGGGAACCCTTCGCGAGAATGTCCAAAGTTTCAGCGGGATTTCCAAAATGTTGAAAGGAACTCGAACCATGTCAACCTTGGTTTTGAGAATCTCTCCCGGAGTTTGAGAGATTTGGACGTGAAAGGGTACCAGTCTTGTCGGGGATTGGGAACCCTTCGCCAGAATGTCCAAAGTTTCAGCGGGATTTCCAAAATGTTGAAAGGAACTCGAAACATGTCAACCTTGGTTTTGAGAATCTCTCCCGGAGTTTGAGAGATTTGGACGTGAAAGGGTACCAATCTTGTCGGGGATTGGGAACCCTTCGCCAGAATGTCCAAAGTTTCAGCGGGATTTCCAAAATGTTGAGAGGAACTCGAAACATGTCAACCTCGGTTTTGAGAATCTCTCCCGGACTTTGAGAGATTTGGACGTGAAAGGGTACCAGTCTTGTCGGGGATTGGGAACCCTTCGCGAGAATGTCCAAAGTTTCATCGGGATTTCCAAAATGTTGAGAGGAACTCGAATCATGTCAACCTTGGTTTTGAGAATCTCTCCCGGAGTTTGAGAGATTTGGACGTGAAAGGGTACCAGTCTTGTCGGGGATTGGGAACCCTTCGCCAGAATGTCCAAAGTTTCAGCGGGATTTCCAAAATGTTGAGAGGAACTCGAAACATGTCAACCTTGGTTTTGAGAATCTCTCCCGGAGTTTGAGAGATTTGGACGTGAAAGGGTACCAGTCTTGTCGGGGATTGGGAACCCTTCGCCAGAATGTCCAAAGTTTCAGCGGGATTTCCAAAATGTTGAGAGGAACTCGAAACATGTCAACCTTGGTTTTGAGAATCTCTCCCGGAGTTTGAGAGATTTGGACGTGAAAGGGTACCAGTCTTGTCGGGGATTGGGAACCCTTCGCCAGAATGTCCAAAGTTTCAGCGGGATTTCCAAAATGTTGAGAGGAACTTGAAACATGTCAACCTTGGTTTTGAGAATCTCTCCCGGAGTTTGAGAGATTTGGACGTGAAAGGGTACCAGTCTTGTCGGGGATTGGGAACCCTTCGCCAGAATGTCCAAAGTTTCAGCGGGATTTCCAAAATGTTGAGAGGAACTCGAAACATGTCAACCTTGGTTTTGAGAATCTCTCCCGGAGTTTGAGAGATTTGGACGTGAAAGGGTACCAGTCTTGTCGGGAATTGGGAACCCTTCGCGAGAATGTCCAAAGTTTCAGCGGGATTTCCAAAATGTTGAAAGGAACTCGAAACATGTGAACCTTGGTTTTGAGAATCTCTCCCGGAGTTTGAGAGATTTGGACGTGAAAGGGTACCAGTCTTGTCGGGGATTGGGAACCCTTCGCCAGAATGTCCAAAGTTTCAGCGGGATTTCCAAAATGTTGAGAGGAACTCGAAACATGTCAACCTTGGTTTTGAGAATCTCTCCCGGAGTTTGAGAGATTTGGACGTGAAAGGGTACCAGTCTTGTCGGGGATTGGGAACCCTTCGCCAGAATGTCCAAAGTTTCAGCGGGATTTCCAAAATGTTGAGAGGAACTCGAAACATGTCAACCTTGGTTTTGAGAATCTCTCCCGGAGTTTGAGAGATTTGGACGTGAAAGGGTACCAGTCTTGTCGGGGATTGGGAACCCTTCGCCAGAATGTCCAAAGTTTCAGCGGGATTTCCAAAATGTTGAGAGGAACTCGAAACATGTCAACCTTGGTTTTGAGAATCTCTCCCGGAGTTTGAGAGATTTGGACGTGAAAGGGTACCAGTCCTGTCGGGAATTGGGAACCCTTCGCGAGAATGTCCAAAGTTTCAGCGGGATTTCCAAAATGTTGAAAGGAACTCGAAACATGTGAACCTTGGTTTTGAGAATCTCTCCCGGAGTTTGAGAGATTTGGACGTGAAAGGGTACCAGTCTTGTCGGGGATTGGGAACCCTTCGCGAGAATGTCCAAAGTTTCAGCGGGATTTCCAAAATGTTGAAAGGAACTCGAACCATGTCAACCTTGGTTTTGAGAATCTCTCCCGGAGTTTGAGAGATTTGGACGTGAAAGGGTACCAGTCTTGTCGGGGATTGGGAACCCTTCGCCAGAATGTCCAAAGTTTCAGCGGGATTTCCAAAATGTTGAAAGGAACTCGAAACATGTCAACCTTGGTTTTGAGAATCTCTCCCGGAGTTTGAGAGATTTGGACGTGAAAGGGTACCAATCTTGTCGGGGATTGGGAACCCTTCGCCAGAATGTCCAAAGTTTCAGCGGGATTTCCAAAATGTTGAGAGGAACTCGAAACATGTCAACCTCGGTTTTGAGAATCTCTCCCGGACTTTGAGAGATTTGGACGTGAAAGGGTACCAGTCTTGTCGGGGATTGGGAACCCTTCGCGAGAATGTCCAAAGTTTCATCGGGATTTCCAAAATGTTGAGAGGAACTCGAATCATGTCAACCTTGGTTTTGAGAATCTCTCCCGGAGTTTGAGAGATTTGGACGTGAAAGGGTACCAGTCTTGTCGGGGATTGGGAACCCTTCGCCAGAATGTCCAAAGTTTCAGCGGGATTTCCAAAATGTTGAGAGGAACTCGAAACATGTCAACCTTGGTTTTGAGAATCTCTCCCGGAGTTTGAGAGATTTGGACGTGAAAGGGTACCAGTCTTGTCGGGGATTGGGAACCCTTCGCCAGAATGTCCAAAGTTTCAGCGGGATTTCCAAAATGTTGAAAGGAACTCGAAACATGTCAACCTTGGTTTTGAGAATCTCTCCCGGAGTTTGAGAGATTTGGACGTGAAAGGGTACCAGTCTTGTCGGGGATTGGGAACCCTTCGCCAGAATGTCCAAAGTTTCAGCGGGATTTCCAAAATGTTGAGAGGAACTTGAAACATGTCAACCTTGGTTTTGAGAATCTCTCCCGGAGTTTGAGAGATTTGGACGTGAAAGGGTACCAGTCTTGTCGGGGATTGGGAACCCTTCGCCAGAATGTCCAAAGTTTCAGCGGGATTTCCAAAATGTTGAGAGGAACTCGAAACATGTCAACCTTGGTTTTGAGAATCTCTCCAGGAGTTTGAGAGATTTGGACGTGAAAGGGTACCAGTCTTGTCGGGGATTGGGAACCCTTCGCGAGAATGTCCAAAGTTTCAGCGGGGTTTCCAAAATGTTGAGAGGAACTCAAAGCATGTCAACCTTGGTTTTGAGAATCTCTCCCGGAGTTTGAGAGATTTGGACGTGAAAGGGTACCAGTCTTGTCGGGGATTGGGAACCCTTCGCGAGAATGTCCAAAGTTTCAGCGGGATTTCCAAAATGTTGAGAGGATCTCGAAACATGTCAACCTCGGTTTTGAGAATCTCTCCCGGAGTTTGAGAGATTTGGACGTGAAAGGGTACCAGTCTTGTCGGGGATTGGGAACCCTTCGCCAGAATGTCCAAAGTTTCAGCGGGATTTCCAAAATGTTGAGAGGAACTCGTAACATGTCAACCTCGGTTTTGAGAATCTCTCCCGGAGTTTGAGAGATTTGGACGTGAAAGGGTACCAGTCTTGTCGGGGATTGGGAACCCTTCGCGAGAATGTCCAAAGTTTCAGCGGGATTTCCAAAATGTTGAGAGGGACTCGAATCATGTCAACCTTGGTTTTGAGAATCTCTCCCGGAGTTTGAGAGATTTGGACGTGAAAGGGTACCAGTCTTGTCGAAGATTGGGAACCCTTCGCCAGAATGTCCAAAGTTTCAGCGGGATTTCCAAAATGTTGAGAGGAACTCGAAACATGTCAACCTTGGTTTTGAGAATCTCTCCCGGAGTTTGAGAGATTTGGACGTGAAAGGGTACCAGTCTTGTCGGGGATTGGGAACCCTTCGCCAGAATGTCCAAAGTTTCAGCGGGATTTCCAAAATGTTGAGAGGAACTCGAAACATGTCAACCTTGGTTTTGAGAATCTCTCCCGGAGTTTGAGAGATTTGGACGTGAAAGGGTACCAGTCCTGTCGGGAATTGGGAACCCTTCGCGAGAATGTCCAAAGTTTCAGCGGGATTTCCAAAATGTTGAAAGGAACTCGAAACATGTGAACCTTGGTTTTGAGAATCTCTCCCGGAGTTTGAGAGATTTGGACGTGAAAGGGTACCAGTCTTGTCGGGGATTGGGAACCCTTCGCGAGAATGTCCAAAGTTTCAGCGGGATTTCCAAAATGTTGAAAGGAACTCGAACCATGTCAACCTTGGTTTTGAGAATCTCTCCCGGAGTTTGAGAGATTTGGACGTGAAAGGGTACCAGTCTTGTCGGGGATTGGGAACCCTTCGCCAGAATGTCCAAAGTTTCAGCGGGATTTCCAAAATGTTGAAAGGAACTCGAAACATGTCAACCTTGGTTTTGAGAATCTCTCCCGGAGTTTGAGAGATTTGGACGTGAAAGGGTACCAATCTTGTCGGGGATTGGGAACCCTTCGCCAGAATGTCCAAAGTTTCAGCGGGATTTCCAAAATGTTGAGAGGAACTCGAAACATGTCAACCTCGGTTTTGAGAATCTCTCCCGGACTTTGAGAGATTTGGACGTGAAAGGGTACCAGTCTTGTCGGGGATTGGGAACCCTTCGCGAGAATGTCCAAAGTTTCATCGGGATTTCCAAAATGTTGAGAGGAACTCGAATCATGTCAACCTTGGTTTTGAGAATCTCTCCCGGAGTTTGAGAGATTTGGACGTGAAAGGGTACCAGTCTTGTCGGGGATTGGGAACCCTTCGCCAGAATGTCCAAAGTTTCAGCGGGATTTCCAAAATGTTGAGAGGAACTCGAAACATGTCAACCTTGGTTTTGAGAATCTCTCCCGGAGTTTGAGAGATTTGGACGTGAAAGGGTACCAGTCTTGTCGGGGATTGGGAACCCTTCGCGAGAATGTCCAAAGTTTCAGCGGGATTTTCAAAATGTTGAGAGGAACTCGAAACATGTCAACCTCGGTTTTGAGAATCTCTCCCGGAGTTTGAGAGATTTGGACGTGAAAGGGTACCAGTCTTGTCGGGGATTGGGAACCCTTCGCCAGAATGTCCAAAGTTTCAGCGGGATTTCCAAAATGTTGAGAGGAACTCGAATCATGTCAACCTCGGTTTTGAGAATCTCTCCCGGAGTTTGAGAGATTTGGACGTGAAAGGGTACCAGTCTTGTCGGGGATTGGGAACCCTTCGCCAGAATGTCCAAAGTTTCAGCGGGATTTCCAAAATGTTGAGAGGAACTCGAAACATGTCAACCTTGGTTTTGAGAATCTCTCCCGGAGTTTGAGAGATTTAGACGTGAAAGTGTACCAGTCTTGTCGGGGATTGGGAACCCTTCGCGAGAATGTCCAAAGTTTCATCGGGATTTCCAAAATGTTGAGAGGAACTCGAATCATGTCAACCTTGGTTTTGAGAATCTCTCCCGGAGTTTGAGAGATTTGGACGTGAAAGGGTACCAGTCTTGTCGGGGATTGGGAACCCTTCGCCAGAATGTCCAAAGTTTCAGCGGGATTTCCAAAATGTTGAAAGGAACTCGAAACATGTCAACCTTGGTTTTGAGAATCTCTCCCGGAGTTTGAGAGATTTGGACGTGAAACGGGTACCAATCTTGTCGGGGATTGGGAACCCTTCGCGAGAATGTCCAAAGTTTCAGCGGGATTTCCAAAATGTTGAGAGGGACTCGAATCATGTCAACCTTGGTTTTGAGAATCTCTCCCGGAGTTTGAGAGATTTGGACGTGAAAGGGTACCAGTCTTGTCGAAGATTGGGAACCCTTCGCCAGAATGTCCAAAGTTTCAGCGGGATTTCCAAAATGTTGAGAGGAACTCGAAACATGTCAACCTTGGTTTTGAGAATCTCTCCCGGAGTTTGAGAGATTTGGACGTGAAAGGGTACCAGTCTTGTCGGGGATTGGGAACCCTTCGCCAGAATGTCCAAAGTTTCAGCGGGATTTCCAAAATGTTGAGAGGAACTCGAAACATGTCAACCTTGGTTTTGAGAATCTCTCCCGGAGTTTGAGAGATTTGGACGTGAAAGGGTACCAGTCCTGTCGGGAATTGGGAACCCTTCGCGAGAATGTCCAAAGTTTCAGCGGGATTTCCAAAATGTTGAAAGGAACTCGAAACATGTGAACCTTGGTTTTGAGAATCTCTCCCGGAGTTTGAGAGATTTGGACGTGAAAGGGTACCAGTCTTGTCGGGGATTGGGAACCCTTCGCGAGAATGTCCAAAGTTTCAGCGGGATTTCCAAAATGTTGAAAGGAACTCGAACCATGTCAACCTTGGTTTTGAGAATCTCTCCCGGAGTTTGAGAGATTTGGACGTGAAAGGGTACCAGTCTTGTCGGGGATTGGGAACCCTTCGCCAGAATGTCCAAAGTTTCAGCGGGATTTCCAAAATGTTGAAAGGAACTCGAAACATGTCAACCTTGGTTTTGAGAATCTCTCCCGGAGTTTGAGAGATTTGGACGTGAAAGGGTACCAATCTTGTCGGGGATTGGGAACCCTTCGCCAGAATGTCCAAAGTTTCAGCGGGATTTCCAAAATGTTGAGAGGAACTCGAAACATGTCAACCTCGGTTTTGAGAATCTCTCCCGGACTTTGAGAGATTTGGACGTGAAAGGGTACCAGTCTTGTCGGGGATTGGGAACCCTTCGCGAGAATGTCCAAAGTTTCATCGGGATTTCCAAAATGTTGAGAGGAACTCGAAACATGTCAACCTTGGTTTTGAGAATCTCTCCCGGAGTTTGAGAGATTTGGACGTGAAAGGGTACCAGTCCTGTCGGGAATTGGGAACCCTTCGCGAGAATGTCCAAAGTTTCAGCGGGATTTCCAAAATGTTGAAAGGAACTCGAAACATGTGAACCTTGGTTTTGAGAATCTCTCCCGGAGTTTGAGAGATTTGGACGTGAAAGGGTACCAGTCTTGTCGGGGATTGGGAACCCTTCGCGAGAATGTCCAAAGTTTCAGCGGGATTTCCAAAATGTTGAAAGGAACTCGAACCATGTCAACCTTGGTTTTGAGAATCTCTCCCGGAGTTTGAGAGATTTGGACGTGAAAGGGTACCAGTCTTGTCGGGGATTGGGAACCCTTCGCCAGAATGTCCAAAGTTTCAGCGGGATTTCCAAAATGTTGAAAGGAACTCGAAACATGTCAACCTTGGTTTTGAGAATCTCTCCCGGAGTTTGAGAGATTTGGACGTGAAAGGGTACCAATCTTGTCGGGGATTGGGAACCCTTCGCCAGAATGTCCAAAGTTTCAGCGGGATTTCCAAAATGTTGAGAGGAACTCGAAACATGTCAACCTCGGTTTTGAGAATCTCTCCCGGAGTTTGAGAGATTTGGACGTGAAAGGGTACCAGTCTTGTCGGGGATTGGGAACCCTTCGCGAGAATGTCCAAAGTTTCATCGGGATTTCCAAAATGTTGAGAGGAACTCGAATCATGTCAACCTTGGTTTTGAGAATCTCTCCCGGAGTTTGAGAGATTTGGACGTGAAAGGGTACCAGTCTTGTCGGGGATTGGGAACCCTTCGCCAGAATGTCCAAAGTTTCAGCGGGATTTCCAAAATGTTGAGAGGAACTCGAAACATGTGAACCTTGGTTTTGAGAATCTCTCCCGGAGTTTGAGAGATTTGGACGTGAAAGGGTACCAGTCTTGTCGGGGATTGGGAACCCTTCGCGAGAATGTCCAAAGTTTCAGCGGGATTTTCAAAATGTTGAGAGGAACTCGAAACATGTCAACCTCGGTTTTGAGAATCTCTCCCGGAGTTTGAGAGATTTGGACGTGAAAGGGTACCAGTCTTGTCGGGGATTGGGAACCCTTCGCCAGAATGTCCAAAGTTTCAGCGGGATTTCCAAAATGTTGAGAGGAACTCGAATCATGTCAACCTCGGTTTTGAGAATCTCTCCCGGAGTTTGAGAGATTTGGACGTGAAAGGGTACCAGTCTTGTCGGGGATTGGGAACCCTTCGCCAGAATGTCCAAAGTTTCAGCGGGATTTCCAAAATGTTGAGAGGAACTCGAAACATGTCAACCTTGGTTTTGAGAATCTCTCCCGGAGTTTGAGAGATTTAGACGTGAAAGTGTACCAGTCTTGTCGGGGATTGGGAACCCTTCGCGAGAATGTCCAAAGTTTCATCGGGATTTCCAAAATGTTGAGAGGAACTCGAATCATGTCAACCTTGGTTTTGAGAATCTCTCCCGGAGTTTGAGAGATTTGGACGTGAAAGGGTACCAGTCTTGTCGGGGATTGGGAACCCTTCGCCAGAATGTCCAAAGTTTCAGCGGGATTTCCAAAATGTTGAAAGGAACTCGAAACATGTCAACCTTGGTTTTGAGAATCTCTCCCGGAGTTTGAGAGATTTGGACGTGAAAGGGTACCAATCTTGTCGGGGATTGGGAACCCTTCGCGAGAATGTCCAAAGTTTCAGCGGGATTTCCAAAATGTTGAGAGGAACTCGAAACATGTCAACCTCGGTTTTGAGAATCTCTCCCGGACTTTGAGAGATTTGGACGTGAAAGGGTACCAGTCTTGTCGGGGATTGGGAACCCTTCGCCAGAATGTCCAAAGTTTCAGCGGGATTTCCAAAATGTTGAGAGGAACTCGAAACATGTGAACCTTGGTTTTGAGAATCTCTCCCGGAGTTTGAGAGATTTGGACGTGAAAGGGTACCAGTCTTGTCGGGGATTGGGAACCCTTCGCCAGAATGTCTAAAGTTTCAGCGGGATTTCCAAAATGTTGAGAGGAACTCGAAACATGTCAACCTCGGTTTTGAGAATCTCTCCCGGAGTTTGAGAGATTTGGACGTGAAAGGGTACCAGTCTTGTCGGGGATTGGGAACCCTTCGCCAGAATGTCCAAAGTTTCAGCGGGATTTCCAAAATGTTGAGAGGAACTCGAATCATGTCAACCTCGGTTTTGAGAATCTCTCCCGGAGTTTGAGAGATTTGGACGTGAAAGGGTACCAGTCTTGTCGGGGATTGGGAACCCTTCGCGAGAATGTCCAAAGTTTCAGCGGGATTTCCAAAATGTTGAGAGGAACTCGAAACATGTCAACCTCGGTTTTGAGAATCTCTCCCGGAGTTTGAGAGATTTGGACGTGAAAGGGTACCAGTCTTGTCGGGGATTGGGAACCCTTCGCGAGAATGTCCAAAGTTTCAGCGGGATTTCCAAAATGTTGAGAGGAACTCGAAACATGTCAACCTTGGTTTTAAGAATCTCTCCCGGAGTTTGAGAGATTTGGACGTGAAAGGGTACCAGTCTTGTCGGGGATTGGGAACCCTTCGCGAGAATGTCCAAAGTTTCAGCGGGATTTCCAAAATGTTGAGAGGAACTCGAATCATGTCAACCTCGGTTTTGAGAATCTCTCCCGGAGTTTGAGAGATTTGGACGTGAAAGGGTACCAGTCTTGTCGGGGATTGGGAACCCTTCGCGAGAATGTCCAAAGTTTCAGCGGGATTTCCAAAATGTTGAGAGGAACTCGAATCATGTCAACCTTGGTTTTGAGAATCTCTCCCGGAGTTTGAGAGATTTGGACGTGAAAGGGTACCAGTCTTGTCGGGGATTGGGAACCCTTCGCGAGAATGTCCAAAGTTTCATCGGGATTTCCAAAATGTTGATAGGAACTCGAATCATGTCAACCTTGGTTTTGAGAATCTCTCCCGGAGTTTGAGAGATTTGGACGTGAAAGGGTACCAGTATTGTCGGGGATTGGGAACCCTTCGCGAGAATGTCCAAAGTTTCAGCGGGATTTCCAAAATGTTGAGAGGAACTCGAATCATGTCAACCTTGGTTTTGAGAATCTCTCCCGGAGTTTGAGAGATTTGGACGTGAAAGGGTACCAGTCTTGTCGGGGATTGGGAACCCTTCGCCAGAATGTCCAAAGTTTCAGCGGGATTTCCAAAATGTTGAAAGGAACTCGAACCATGTCAACCTTGGTTTTGAGAATCTCTCCCGGAGTTTGAGAGATTTGGACGTGAAAGGGTACCAGTCTTGTCGGGGATTGGGAACCCTTCGCGAGAATGTCCAAAGTTTCAGCAGGATTTCCAAAATGTTGAAAGGAACTCGAAACATGTCAACCTTGGTTTTGAGAATCTCTCCCGGAGTTTGAGAGATTTGGACGTGAAAGGGTACCAATCTTGTCGGGGATTGGGAACCCTTCGCGAGAATGTCCAAAGTTTCAGCGGGATTTCCAAAATGTTGAGAGGAACTCGAAACATGTCAACCTCGGTTTTGAGAATCTCTCCCGGACTTTGAGAGATTTGGACGTGAAAGGGTACCAGTCTTGTCGGGGATTGGGAACCCTTCGCCAGAATGTCCAAAGTTTCAGCGGGATTTCCAAAATGTTGAAAGGAACTCGAAACATGTCAACCTTGGTTTTGAGAATCTCTCCCGGACTTTGAGAGATTTGGACGTGAAAGGGTACCAGTCTTGTCAGGGATTGGGAACCCTTCGCCAGAATGTCCAAAGTTTCAGCGGGATTTCCAAAATGTTGAGAGGAACTCGAAACATGTCAACCTTGGTTTTGAGAATCTCTCCCGGAGTTTGAGAGATTTGGACGTGAAAGGGTACCAGTCTTGTCGGGGATTGGGAACCCTTCGCCAGAATGTCCAAAGTTTCAGCGGGATTTCCAAAATGTTGAGAGGAACTCGAAACATGTCAACCTTGGTTTTGAGAATCTCTCCCGGAGTTTGAGAGATTTGGACGTGAAAGGGTACCAGTCTTGTCGGGGATTGGGAACCCTTCGCGAGAATGTCCAAAGTTTCAGCGGGATTTTCAAAATGTTGAGAGGAACTCGAAACATGTCAACCTTGGTTTTGAGAATCTCTCCCAGAGTTTGAGAGATTTGGACGTGAAAGGGTACCAGTCTTGTCGGGGATTGGGAACCCTTCGCCAGAATGTCCAAAGTTTCAGCGGGATTTCCAAAATGTTGAGAGGAACTCGAATCATGTCAACCTTGGTTTTGAGAATCTCTCCCGGAGTTTGAGAGATTTGGACGTGAAAGGGTACCAGTCTTGTCGGGGATTGGGAACCCTTCGCCAGAATGTCTAAAGTTTCAGCGGGATTTCCAAAATGTTGAGAGGAACTCGAAACATGTCAACCTCGGTTTTGAGAATCTCTCCCGGAGTTTGAGAGATTTGGACGTGAAAGGGTACCAGTCTTGTCGGGGATTGGGAACCCTTCGCCAGAATGTCCAAAGTTTCAGCGGGATTTCCAAAATGTTGAGAGGAACTCGAATCATGTAAACCTCGGTTTTGAGAATCTCTCCCGGAGTTTGAGAGATTTGGACGTGAAAGGGTACCAGTCTTGTCGGGGATTGGGAACCCTTCGCGAGAATGTCCAAAGTTTCAGCGGGATTTCCAAAATGTTGAGAGGAACTCGAAACATGTCAACCTCGGTTTTGAGAATCTCTCCCGGAGTTTGAGAGAT
The DNA here is from genome assembly GCF_964273445.1 of Streptopelia decaocto. Taxonomy (NCBI): domain Eukaryota; kingdom Metazoa; phylum Chordata; class Aves; order Columbiformes; family Columbidae; genus Streptopelia; species Streptopelia decaocto. The sequence goes on along the minus strand of NW_028116552.1, from coordinate 181,855 downwards.
TTGGACGTGAAAGGGTACCAGTCTTGTCGGGGATTGGGAACCCTTCGCGAGAATGTCCAAAGTTTCAGCGGGATTTCCAAAATGTTGAGAGGAACTCGAAACATGTCAACCTTGGTTTTAAGAATCTCTCCCGGAGTTTGAGAGATTTGGACGTGAAAGGGTACCAGTCTTGTCGGGGATTGGGAACCCTTCGCGAGAATGTCCAAAGTTTCAGCGGGATTTCCAAAATGTTGAGAGGAACTCGAATCATGTCAACCTCGGTTTTGAGAATCTCTCCCGGAGTTTGAGAGATTTGGACGTGAAAGGGTACCAGTCTTGTCGGGGATTGGGAACCCTTCGCCAGAATGTCCAAAGTTTCAGCGGGATTTCCAAAATGTTGAGAGGAACTCGAAACATGTCAACCTTGGTTTTGAGAATCTCTCCCGGAGTTTGAGAGATTTGGACGTGAAAGGGTACCAGTCTTGTCGGGGATTGGGAACCCTTCGCCAGAATGTCCAAAGTTTCAGCGGGATTTCCAAAATGTTGATAGGAACTCGAATCATGTCAACCTTGGTTTTGAGAATCTCTCCCGGAGTTTGAGAGATTTGGACGTGAAAGGGTACCAGTATTGTCGGGGATTGGGAACCCTTCGCGAGAATGTCCAAAGTTTCAGCGGGATTTCCAAAATGTTGAGAGGAACTCGAATCATGTCAACCTTGGTTTTGAGAATCTCTCCCGGAGTTTGAGAGATTTGGACGTGAAAGGGTACCAGTCTTGTCGGGGATTGGGAACCCTTCGCCAGAATGTCCAAAGTTTCAGCGGGATTTCCAAAATGTTGAAAGGAACTCGAACCATGTCAACCTTGGTTTTGAGAATCTCTCCCGGAGTTTGAGAGATTTGGACGTGAAAGGGTACCAGTCTTGTCGGGGATTGGGAACCCTTCGCGAGAATGTCCAAAGTTTCAGCAGGATTTCCAAAATGTTGAAAGGAACTCGAAACATGTCAACCTTGGTTTTGAGAATCTCTCCCGGAGTTTGAGAGATTTGGACGTGAAAGGGTACCAATCTTGTCGGGGATTGGGAACCCTTCGCGAGAATGTCCAAAGTTTCAGCGGGATTTCCAAAATGTTGAGAGGAACTCGAAACATGTCAACCTCGGTTTTGAGAATCTCTCCCGGAGTTTGAGAGATTTGGACGTGAAAGGGTACCAGTCTTGTCGGGGATTGGGAACCCTTCGCCAGAATGTCCAAAGTTTCAGCGGGATTTCCAAAATGTTGAAAGGAACTCGAAACATGTCAACCTTGGTTTTGAGAATCTCTCCCGGACTTTGAGAGATTTGGACGTGAAAGGGTACCAGTCTTGTCAGGGATTGGGAACCCTTCGCCAGAATGTCCAAAGTTTCAGCGGGATTTCCAAAATGTTGAGAGGAACTCGAAACATGTCAACCTTGGTTTTGAGAATCTCTCCCGGACTTTGAGAGATTTGGACGTGAAAGGGTACCAGTCTTGTCGGGGATTGGGAACCCTTCGCCAGAATGTCCAAAGTTTCAGCGGGATTTCCAAAATGTTGAGAGGAACTCGAAACATGTCAACCTTGGTTTTGAGAATCTCTCCCGGAGTTTGAGAGATTTGGACGTGAAAGGGTACCAGTCTTGTCGGGGATTGGGAACCCTTCGCGAGAATGTCCAAAGTTTCAGCGGGATTTTCAAAATGTTGAGAGGAACTCAAAACATGTCAACCTTGGTTTTGAGAATCTCTCCCGGAGTTTGAGAGATTTGGACGTGAAAGGGTACCAGTCTTGTCGGGGATTGGGAACCCTTCGCCAGAATGTCTAAAGTTTCAGCGGGATTTCCAAAATGTTGAGAGGAACTCGAAACATGTCAACCTCGGTTTTGAGAATCTCTCCCGGAGTTTGAGAGATTTGGACGTGAAAGGGTACCAGTCTTGTCGGGGATTGGGAACCCTTCGCCAGAATGTCCAAAGTTTCAGCGGGATTTCCAAAATGTTGAGAGGAACTCGAATCATGTAAACCTCGGTTTTGAGAATCTCTCCCGGAGTTTGAGAGATTTGGACGTGAAAGGGTACCAGTCTTGTCGGGGATTGGGAACCCTTCGCGAGAATGTCCAAAGTTTCAGCGGGATTTCCAAAATGTTGAGAGGAACTCGAAACATGTCAACCTCGGTTTTGAGAATCTCTCCCGGAGTTTGAGAGATTTGGACGTGAAAGGGTACCAGTCTTGTCGGGGATTGGGAACCCTTCGCGAGAATGTCCAAAGTTTCAGCGGGATTTCCAAAATGTTGAGAGGAACTCGAAACATGTCAACCTTGGTTTTAAGAATCTCTCCCGGAGTTTGAGAGATTTGGACGTGAAAGGGTACCAGTCTTGTCGGGGATTGGGAACCCTTCGCGAGAATGTCCAAAGTTTCAGCGGGATTTCCAAAATGTTGAGAGGAACTCGAATCATGTCAACCTCGGTTTTGAGAATCTCTCCCGGAGTTTGAGAGATTTGGACGTGAAAGGGTACCAGTCTTGTCGGGGATTGGGAACCCTTCGCCAGAATGTCCAAAGTTTCAGCGGGATTTCCAAAATGTTGAGAGGAACTCGAAACATGTCAACCTTGGTTTTGAGAATCTCTCCCGGAGTTTGAGAGATTTGGACGTGAAAGGGTACCAGTCTTGTCGGGGATTGGGAACCCTTCGCCAGAATGTCCAAAGTTTCAGCGGGATTTCCAAAATGTTGATAGGAACTCGAATCATGTCAACCTTGGTTTTGAGAATCTCTCCCGGAGTTTGAGAGATTTGGACGTGAAAGGGTACCAGTATTGTCGGGGATTGGGAACCCTTCGCGAGAATGTCCAAAGTTTCAGCGGGATTTCCAAAATGTTGAGAGGAACTCGAATCATGTCAACCTTGGTTTTGAGAATCTCTCCCGGAGTTTGAGAGATTTGGACGTGAAAGGGTACCAGTCTTGTCGGGGATTGGGAACCCTTCGCCAGAATGTCCAAAGTTTCAGCGGGATTTCCAAAATGTTGAAAGGAACTCGAACCATGTCAACCTTGGTTTTGAGAATCTCTCCCGGAGTTTGAGAGATTTGGACGTGAAAGGGTACCAGTCTTGTCGGGGATTGGGAACCCTTCGCGAGAATGTCCAAAGTTTCAGCAGGATTTCCAAAATGTTGAAAGGAACTCGAAACATGTCAACCTTGGTTTTGAGAATCTCTCCCGGACTTTGAGAGATTTGGACGTGAAAGGGTACCAATCTTGTCGGGGATTGGGAACCCTTCGCGAGAATGTCCAAAGTTTCAGCGGGATTTCCAAAATGTTGAGAGGAACTCGAAACATGTCAACCTCGGTTTTGAGAATCTCTCCCGGAGTTTGAGAGATTTGGACGTGAAAGGGTACCAGTCTTGTCGGGGATTGGGAACCCTTCGCCAGAATGTCCAAAGTTTCAGCGGGATTTCCAAAATGTTGAAAGGAACTCGAAACATGTCAACCTTGGTTTTGAGAATCTCTCCCGGACTTTGAGAGATTTGGACGTGAAAGGGTACCAGTCTTGTCAGGGATTGGGAACCCTTCGCCAGAATGTCCAAAGTTTCAGCGGGATTTCCAAAATGTTGAGAGGAACTCGAAACATGTCAACCTTGGTTTTGAGAATCTCTCCCGGACTTTGAGAGATTTGGACGTGAAAGGGTACCAGTCTTGTCGGGGATTGGGAACCCTTCGCCAGAATGTCCAAAGTTTCAGCGGGATTTCCAAAATGTTGAGAGGAACTCGAAACATGTCAACCTTGGTTTTGAGAATCTCTCCCGGAGTTTGAGAGATTTGGACGTGAAAGGGTACCAGTCTTGTCGGGGATTGGGAACCCTTCGCGAGAATGTCCAAAGTTTCAGCGGGATTTTCAAAATGTTGAGAGGAACTCAAAACATGTCAACCTTGGTTTTGAGAATCTCTCCCGGAGTTTGAGAGATTTGGACGTGAAAGGGTACCAGTCTTGTCGGGGATTGGGAACCCTTCGCCAGAATGTCCAAAGTTTCAGCGGGATTTCCAAAATGTTGAGAGGAACTCGAATCATGTCAACCTTGGTTTTGAGAATCTCTCCCGGAGTTTGAGAGATTTGGACGTGAAAGGGTACCAGTCTTGTCGGGGATTGGGAACCCTTCGCCAGAATGTCCAAAGTTTCAGCGGGATTTCCAAAATGTTGAGAGGAACTCGAAACATGTCAACCTTGGTTTTGAGAATCTCTCCCGGAGTTTGAGAGATTTGGACGTGAAAGGGTACCAGTCTTGTCGGGGATTGGGAACCCTTCGCCAGAATGTCCAAAGTTTCAGCGGGATTTCCAAAATGTTGAGAGGAACTCGAAACATGTCAACCTTGGTTTTGAGAATCTCTCCCGGAGTTTGAGAGATTTGGACGTGAAAGGGTACCAGTCTTGTCGGGGATTGGGAACCCTTCGCGAGAATGTCCAAAGTTTCAGCGGGATTTTCAAAATGTTGAGAGGAACTCGAAACATGTCAACCTTGGTTTTGAGAATCTCTCCCGGAGTTTGAGAGATTTGGACGTGAAAGGGTACCAGTCTTGTCGGGGATTGGGAACCCTTCGCCAGAATGTCCAAAGTTTCAGCGGGATTTCCAAAATGTTGAGAGGAACTCGAAACATGTCAACCTTGGTTTTGAGAATCTCTCCCGGAGTTTGAGAGATTTGGACGTGAAAGGGTACCAGTCTTGTCGGGGATTGGGAACCCTTCGCGAGAATGTCCAAAGTTTCAGCGGGATTTCCAAAATGTTGAAAGGAACTCGAAACATGTCAACCTTGGTTTTGAGAATCTCTCCCGGAGTTTGAGAGATTTGGACGTGAAAGTGTACCAATCTTGTCGGGGATTGGGAACCCTTCGCCAGAATGTCCAAAGTTTCAGCGGGATTTCCAAAATGTTGAGAGGAACTCGAAACATGTCAACCTCGGTTTTGAGAATCTCTCCCGGACTTTGAGAGATTTGGACGTGAAAGGGTACCAGTCTTGTCGGGGATTGGGAACCCTTCGCCAGAATGTCCAAAGTTTCAGCGGGATTTCCAAAATGTTGAGAGGAACTCGAAACATGTCAACCTTGGTTTTGAGAATCTCTCCCGGAGTTTGAGAGATTTGGACGTGAAAGGGTACCAGTCTTGTCGGGGATTGGGAACCCTTCGCGAGAATGTCCAAAGTTTCAGCGGGATTTCCAAAATGTTGAGAGGAACTCGAAACATGTCAACCTCGGTTTTGAGAATCTCTCCCGGAGTTGGAGAGATTTGGACGTGAAAGGGTACCAGTCTTGTCGGGGATTGGGAACCCTTCGCCAGAATGTCCAAAGTTTCGGCGGGATTTCCAAAATGTTGAGAGGAACTCGAAACATGTGAACCTTGGTTTTGAGAATCTCTCCCGGAGTTTGAGAGATTTGGACGTGAAAGGGTACCAGTCTTGTCGGGGATTGGGAACCCTTCGCGAGAATGTCCAAAGTTTCAGCGGGATTTCCAAAATGTTGAAAGGAACTCGAAACATGTCAACCTTGGTTTTGAGAATCTCTCCCGGACTTTGAGAGATTTGGACGTGAAAGGGTACCAGTCTTGTCGGGGATCGGGAACCCTTCGCGAGAATGTCCAAAGTTTCAGCGGGATTTCCAAAATGTTGAGAGGAACTCGAAACATGTCAACCTTGGTTTTGAGAATCTCTCCCGGAGTTGGAGAGATTTGGACGTGAAAGGGTACCAGTCTTGTCGGGGATTGTGAACCGTTCGCGAGAATGTCCAAAGTTTCAGCGGGATTTCCAAAATGTTGAAAGGAACTCGAACCATGTCTACCTTGGTTTTGAGAATCTCTCCCGGAGTTTGAGAGATTTGGACGTGAAAGGGTACCAGTCTTGTCGGGGATTGGGAACCCTTCGCCAGAATGTCCAAAGTTTCAGCGGGATTTCCAAAATGTTGAAAGGAACTCGAAACATGTCAACCTTGGTTTTGAGAATCTCTCCCGGAGTTTGAGAGATTTGGACGTGAAAGGGTACCAGTCTTGTCGGGGATTGGGAACCCTTCGCGAGAATGTCCAAAGTTTCAGCGGGATTTCCAAAATGTTGAGAGGAACTCGAAACATGTGAACCTTGGTTTTGAGAATCTCTCCCGGAGTTTGAGAGATTTGGACGTGAAAGGGTACCAGTCTTGTCGGGGATTGGGAACCCTTCGCCAGAATGTCCAAAGTTTCAGCGGGATTTCCAAAATGTTGAGAGGAACTCGAATCATGTCAACCTTGGTTTTGAGAATCTCTCCCGGAGTTTGAGAGATTTGGACGTGAAAGGGTACCAGTCTTGTCGGGGATTGGGAACCCTTCGCCAGAATGTCCAAAGTTTCAGCGGGATTTCCAAAATGTTGAGAGGAACTCGAAACATGTCAACCTTGGTTTTGAGAATCTCTCCCGGAGTTTGAGAGATTTGGACGTGAAAGGGTACCAGTCTTGTCGGGGATTGGAAACCCTTCGCCAGAATGTCCAAAGTTTCAGCGGGGTTTTCAAAATGTTGAGAGGAACTCGAAACATGTCAACCTCGGTTTTGAGAATCTCTCCCGGAGTTTGAGAGATTTGGACGTGAAAGGGTACCAGTCTTGTCGGGGATTGGGAATCCTTCGCGAGAATGTCCAAAGTTTCAGCGGGATTTCCAAAATGTTGAGAGGAACTCGAAACATGTCAACCTCGGTTTTGAGAATCTCTCCCGGAGTTTGAGAGATTTGGACGTGAAAGGGTACCAGTCTTGTCGGGGATTGGGAACCCTTCGCCAGAATGTCCAAAGTTTCAGCGGGATTTCCAAAATGTTGAGAGGAACTCGAAACATGTCAACCTTGGTTTTGAGAATCTCTCCCGGAGTTTGAGAGATTTGGACGTGAAAGGGTACCAGTCTTGTCGGGGATTGGGAACCCTTCGCCAGAATGTCCAAAGTTTCAGCGGGATTTCCAAAATGTTGAGAGGAACTCGAAACATGTCAACTTTGGTTTTGAGAATCTCTCCCGGAGTTTGAGAGATTTGGACGTGAAAGGGTACCAGTCTTGTCGGGGATTGGGAACCCTTCGCCAGAATGTCCGAAGTTTCAGCGGGATTTTCAAAATGTTGAGAGGAACTCAAAACATGTCAACCTTGGTTTTGAGAATCTCTCCCGGAGTTTGAGAGATTTGGACGTGAAAGGGTACCAGTCTTGTCGGGGATTGGGAACCCTTCGCCAGAATGTCCAAAGTTTCAGCGGGATTTCCAAAATGTTGAGAGGAATCGAAACATGTCAACCTCGGTTTTGAGAATCTCTCCCGGAGTTTGAGAGATTTGGACGTGAAAGGGTACCAGTCTTGTCGGGGATTGGGAACCCTTCGCCAGAATGTCCAAAGTTTCAGTGGGATTTCCAAAATGTTGAGAGGAACTCGAAACATGTCAACCTTGGTTTTGAGAATCTCTCCCGGAGTTTGAGAGATTTGGACGTGAAAGGGTACCAGTCTTGTCGGGGATTGGGAACCCTTCGCGAGAATGTCCAAAGTTTCAGCGGGATTTCCAAAATGTTGAGAGGAACTCGAATCATGTCAACCTTGGTTTTGAGAATCTCTCCCGGAGTTTGAGAGATTTGGACGTGAAAGGGTACCAGTCTTGTCGGGGATTGGGAACCCTTCGCCAGAATGTCCAAAGTTTCAGCGGGATTTCCAAAATGTTGAGAGGAACTCGAAACATGTCAACCTTGGTTTTGAGAATCTCTCCCGGAGTTTGAGAGATTTGGACGTGAAAGGGTACCAGTCTTGTCGGGGATTGGGAACCCTTCGCGAGAATGTCCAAAGTTTCAGCGGGATTTCCAAAATGTTGAAAGGAACTCGAAACATGTGAACCTTGGTTTTGAGAATCTCTCCCGGAGTTTGAGAGATTTGGACGTGAAAGGGTACCAGTCTTGTCGGGGATTGGGAACCCTTCGCGAGAATGTCCAAAGTTTCAGCGGGATTTCCAAAATGTTGAAAGGAACTCGAAACATGTGAACCTTGGTTTTGAGAATCTCTCCCAGAGTTTGAGAGATTTGGACGTGAAAGGGTACCAGTCTTGTCGGGGATTGGGAACCCTTCGCCAGAATGTCCAAAGTTTCAGCGGGATTTCCAAAATGTTGAGAGGAACTCGAAACATGTCAACCTTGGTTTTGAGAATCTCTCCCGGAGTTTGAGAGATTTGGACGTGAAAGGGTACCAGTCTTGTCGGGAATTGGGAACCCTTCGCGAGAATGTCCAAAGTTTCAGCGGGATTTCCAAAATGTTGAGAGGAACTCGAAACATGTCAACCTTGGTTTTGAGAATCTCTCCCGGAGTTTGAGACATTTGGACGTGAAAGGGTACCAGTCTTGTCGGGGATTGGGAACCCTTCGCGAGAATGTCCAAAGTTTCAGCGGGATTTCCAAAATGTTGAAAGGAACTCGAAACATGTGAACCTTGGTTTTGAGAATCTCTCCCAGAGTTTGAGAGATTTGGACGTGAAAGGGTACCAGTCTTGTCGGGGATTGGGAACCCTTCGCGAGAATGTCCAAAGTTTCAGCGGGATTTCCAAAATGTTGAAAGGAACTCGAAACATGTGAACCTTGGTTTTGAGAATCTCTCCCGGAGTTTGAGAGATTTGGACGTGAAAGGGTACCAGTCTTGTCGGGGATTGGGAACCCTTCGCCAGAATGTCCAAAGTTTCAGCGGGATTTCCAAAATGTTGAGAGGAACTCGAATCATGTCAACCTCGGTTTTGAGAATCTCTCCCGGAGTTTGAGAGATTTGGACGTGAAAGGGTACCAGTCTTGTCGGGGATTGGGAACCCTTCGCCAGAATGTCCAAAGTTTCAGCGGGATTTCCAAAATGTTGAGAGGAACTCGAAACATGTCAACCTTGGTTTTGAGAATCTCTCCCGGAGTTTGAGAGATTTGGACGTGAAAGGGTACCAGTCTTGTCGGGGATTGGGAACCCTTCGCCAGAATGTCCAAAGTTTCAGCGGGATTTCCAAAATGTTGAGAGGAACTCGAAACACGTCAACCTTGGTTTTGAGAATCTCTCCCGGACTTTGAGAGATTTGGACGTGAAAGGGTACCAGTCTTGTCGGGAATTGGGAACCCTTCGCGAGAATGTCCAAAGTTTCAGCGGGATTTCCAAAATGTTGAAAGGAACTCGAAACATGTGAACCTTGGTTTTGAGAATCTCTCCCGGATTTTGAGAGATTTGGACGTGAAAGGGTACCAGTCTTGTCGGGGATTGGGAACCCTTCGCGAGAATGTCCAAAGTTTCAGCGGGATTTCCAAAATGTTGAGAGGAACTCGAAACATGTCAACCTCGGTTTTGAGAATCTCTCCCGGAGTTTGAGAGATTTGGACGTGAAAGGGTACCAGTCTTGTCGGGGATTGGGAACCCTTCGCCAGAATGTCCAAAGTTTCAGCGGGATTTCCAAAATGTTGAGAGGAACTCGAATCATGTCAACCTTGGTTTTGAGAATCTCTCCCGGAGTTTGAGAGATTTGGACGTGAAAGGGTACCAGTCTTGTCGGGGATTGGGAACCTTTCGCCAGAATGTCCAAAGTTTCAGCGGGATTTCCACAATGTTGAGAGGAACTCGAAACATGTCAACCTTGGTTTTGAGAATCTCTCCCGGAGTTTGAGAGATTTGGACGTGAAAGGGTACCAGTCTTGTCGGGGATTGGGAACCCTTCGCCAGAATGTCCAAAGTTTCAGCGGGGTTTTCAAAATGTTGAGAGGAACTCGAAACATGTCAACCTCGGTTTTGAGAATCTCTCCCGGAGTTTGAGAGATTTGGACGTGAAAGGGTACCAGTCTTGTCGGGGATTGGGAACCCTTCGCGAGAATGTCCAAAGTTTCAGCGGGATTTCCAAAATGTTGAGAGGAACTCGAAACATGTCAACCTCGGTTTTGAGAATCTCTCCCGGAGTTTGAGAGATTTGGACGTGAAAGGGTACCAGTCTTGTCGGGGATTGGGAACCCTTCGCCAGAATGTCCAAAGTTTCAGCGGGATTTCCAAAATGTTGAGAGGAACTCGAAACATGTCAACCTTGGTTTTGAGAATCTCTCCCGGAGTTTGAGAGATTTGGACGTGAAAGGGTACCAGTCTTGTCGGGGATTGGGAACCCTTCGCGAGAATGTCCAAAGTTTCAGCGGGATTTCCAAAATGTTGAGAGGAACTCGAATCATGTCAACCTTGGTTTTGAGAATCTCTCCCGGAGTTTGAGAGATTTGGACGTGAAAGGGTACCAGTCTTGTCGGGGATTGGGAACCCTTCGCCAGAATGTCCAAAGTTTCAGCGGGATTTCCAAAATGTTGAGAGGAACTCGAAACATGTCAACCTTGGTTTTGAGAATCTCTCCCGGAGTTTGAGAGATTTGGACGTGAAAGGGTACCAGTCTTGTCGGGGATTGGGAACCCTTCGCCAGAATGTCCAAAGTTTCAGCGGGATTTCCAAAATGTTGAGAGGAACTCGAAACATGTCAACCTTGGTTTTGAGAATCTCTCCCGGAGTTTGAGAGATTTGGACGTGAAAGGGTACCAGTCTTGTCGGGAATTGGGAACCCTTCGCGAGAATGTCCAAAGTTTCAGCGGGATTTCCAAAATGTTTAAAGGAACTCGAAACATGTGAACCTTGGTTTTGAGAATCTCTCCCGGAGTTTGAGAGATTTGGACGTGAAAGGGTACCAGTCTTGTCGGGGATTGGGAACCCTTCGCCAGAATGTCCAAAGTTTCAGCGGGATTTCCAAAATGTTGAGAGGAACTCGAAACATGTCAACCTTGGTTTTGAGAATCTCTCCCGGAGTTTGAGAGATTTGGACGTGAAAGGGTACCAGTCTTGTCGGGGATTGGGAACCCTTCGCGAGAATGTCCAAAGTTTCAGCGGGATTTTCAAAATGTTGAGAGGAACTCGAAACATGTCAACCTCGGTTTTGAGAATCTCTCCCGGAGTTTGAGAGATTTGGACGTGAAAGGGTACCAGTCTTGTCGGGGATTGGGAACCCTTCGCGAGAATGTCCAAAGTTTCATCGGGATTTCCAAAATGTTGAGAGGAACTCGAATCATGTCAACCTTGGTTTTGAGAATCTCTCCCGGAGTTTGAGAGATTTGGACGTGAAAGGGTACCAGTATTGTCGGGGATTGGGAACCCTTCGCGAGAATGTCCAAAGTTTCAGCGGGATTTCCAAAATGTTGAGAGGAACTCGAATCATGTCAACCTTGGTTTTGAGAATCTCTCCCGGAGTTTGAGAGATTTGGACGTGAAAGGGTACCAGTCTTGTCGGGGATTGGGAACCCTTCGCCAGAATGTCCAAAGTTTCAGCGGGATTTCCAAAATGTTGAAAGGAAGTCGAACCATGTCAACCTTGGTTTTGAGAATCTCTCCCGGAGTTTGAGAGATTTGGACGTGAAAGGGTACCAGTCTTGTCGGGGATTGGGAACCCTTCGCGAGAATGTCCAAAGTTTAAGCGGGATTTCCAAAATGTTGAAAGGAACTCGAAACATGTCAACCTTGGTTTTGAGAATCTCTCCCGGAGTTTGAGAGATTTGGACGTGAAAGTGTACCAATCTTGTCGGGGATTGGGAACCCTTCGCGAGAATGTCCAAAGTTTCAGCGGGATTTCCAAAATGTTGAGAGGAACTCGAAACATGTCAACCTCGGTTTTGAGAATCTCTCCCGGACTTTGAGAGATTTGGACGTGAAAGGGTACCAGTCTTGTCGGGGATTGGGAACCCTTCGCGAGAATGTCTAAAGTTTCAGCGGGATTTCCAAAATGTTGAGAGGAACTCGAAACATGTCAACCTTGGTTTTGAGAATCTCTCCCGGAGTTTGAGAGATTTGGACGTGAAAGGGTACCAGTCTTGTCGGGGATTGGGAACCCTTCGCCAGAATGTCCAAAGTTTCAGCGAGATTTCCAAAATGTTGAGAGGAACTCGAAACATGTCAACCTTGGTTTTGAGAATCTCTCCCGGAGTTTGAGAGATTTGGACGTGAAAGGGTACCAGTCTTGTCGGGGATTGGGAACCCTTCGCCAGAATGTCCAAAGTTTCAGCGGGATTTCCAAAATGTTGAGAGGAACTCAAAACATGTCAACCTTGGTTTTGAGAATCTCTCCCGGAGTTTGAGAGATTTGGAAGTGAAAGGGTACCAGTCTTGTCGGGGATTGGGAACCCTTCGCCAGAATGTCCAAAGTTTCAGCGGGATTTCCAAAATGTTGAGAGGAACTCGAAACATGTCAACCTCGGTTTTGAGAATCTCTCCCGGAGTTTGAGAGATTTGGACGTGAAAGGGTACCAGTCTTGTCGGGGATTGGGAACCCTTCGCCAGAATGTCCAAAGTTTCAGCGGGATTTCCAAAATGTTGAGAGGAACTCGAAACATGTCAACCTTGGTTTTGAGAATCTCTCCCGGAGTTTGAGAGATTTGGACGTGAAAGGGTACCAGTCTTGTCGGGGATTGGGAACCCTTCGCGAGAATGTCCAAAGTTTCAGCGGGATTTCCAAAATGTTGAGAGGAACTCGAATCATGTCAACCTTGGTTTTGAGAATCTCTCCCGGAGTTTGAGAGATTTGGACGTGAAAGGGTACCAGTCTTGTCGGGGATTGGGAACCCTTCGCCAGAATGTCCAAAGTTTCAGCGGGATTTCCAAAATGTTGAGAGGAACTCGAAACATGTCAACCTTGGTTTTGAGAATCTCTCCCGGAGTTTGAGAGATTTGGACGTGAAAGGGTACCAGTCTTGTCGGGGATTGGGAACCCTTCGCCAGAATGTCCAAAGTTTCAGCGGGATTTCCAAAATGTTGAGAGGAACTCGAAACATGTCAACCTTGGTTTTGAGAATCTCTCCCGGAGTTTGAGAGATTTGGACGTGAAAGGGTACCAGTCTTGTCGGGAATTGGGAACCCTTTGCGAGAATGTCCAAAGTTTCAGCGGGATTTCCAAAATGTTTAAAGGAACTCGAAACATGTGAACCTTGGTTTTGAGAATCTCTCCCGGAGTTTGAGAGATTTGGACGTGAAAGGGTACCAGTCTTGTCGGGGATTGGGAACCCTTCGCCAGAATGTCCAAAGTTTCAGCGGGATTTCCAAAATGTTGAGAGGAACTCGAAACATGTCAACCTTGGTTTTGAGAATCTCTCCCGGAGTTTGAGAGATTTGGACGTGAAAGGGTACCAGTCTTGTCGGGGATTGGGAACCCTTCGCGAGAATGTCCAAAGTTTCAGCGGGATTTCCAAAATGTTGAGAGGAACTCGAATCATGTCAACCTTGGTTTTGAGAATCTCTCCCGGAGTTTGAGAGATTTGGACGTGAAAGGGTACCAGTCTTGTCGGGGATTGGGAACCCTTCGCCAGAATGTCCAAAGTTTCAGCGGGATTTCCAAAATGTTGAGAGGAACTCGAAACATGTCAACCTTGGTTTTGAGAATCTCTCCCGGAGTTTGAGAGATTTGGACGTGAAAGGGTACCAGTCTTGTCGGGGATTGGGAACCCTTCGCCAGAATGTCCAAAGTTTCAGCGGGATTTCCAAAATGTTGAGAGGAACTCGAAACATGTCAACCTTGGTTTTGAGAATCTCTCCCGGAGTTTGAGAGATTTGGACGTGAAAGGGTACCAGTCTTGTCGGGAATTGGGAACCCTTTGCGAGAATGTCCAAAGTTTCAGCGGGATTTCCAAAATGTTTAAAGGAACTCGAAACATGTGAACCTTGGTTTTGAGAATCTCTCCCGGAGTTTGAGAGATTTGGACGTGAAAGGGTACCAGTCTTGTCGGGGATTGGGAACCCTTCGCCAGAATGTCCAAAGTTTCAGCGGGATTTCCAAAATGTTGAGAGGAACTCGAAACATGTCAACCTTGGTTTTGAGAATCTCTCCCGGAGTTTGAGAGATTTGGACGTGAAAGGGTACCAGTCTTGTCGGGGATTGGGAACCCTTCGCGAGAATGTCCAAAGTTTCAGCGGGATTTTCAAAATGTTGAGAGGAACTCGAAACATGTCAACCTCGGTTTTGAGAATCTCTCCCGGAGTTTGAGAGATTTGGACGTGAAAGGGTACCAGTCTTGTCGGGGATTGGGAACCCTTCGCGAGAATGTCCAAAGTTTCATCGGGATTTCCAAAATGTTGAGAGGAACTCGAATCATGTCAACCTTGGTTTTGAGAATCTCTCCCGGAGTTTGAGAGATTTGGACGTGAAAGGGTACCAGTATTGTCGGGGATTGGGAACCCTTCGCGAGAATGTCCAAAGTTTCAGCGGGATTTCCAAAATGTTGAGAGGAACTCGAATCATGTCAACCTTGGTTTTGAGAATCTCTCCCGGAGTTTGAGAGATTTGGACGTGAAAGGGTACCAGTCTTGTCGGGGATTGGGAACCCTTCGCCAGAATGTCCAAAGTTTCAGCGGGATTTCCAAAATGTTGAAAGGAACTCGAACCATGTCAACCTTGGTTTTGAGAATCTCTCCCGGAGTTTGAGAGATTTGGACGTGAAAGGGTACCAGTCTTGTCGGGGATTGGGAACCCTTCGCGAGAATGTCCAAAGTTTAAGCGGGATTTCCAAAATGTTGAAAGGAACTCGAAACATGTCAACCTTGGTTTTGAGAATCTCTCCCGGAGTTTGAGAGATTTGGACGTGAAAGTGTACCAATCTTGTCGGGGATTGGGAACCCTTCGCGAGAATGTCCAAAGTTTCAGCGGGATTTCCAAAATGTTGAGAGGAACTCGAAACATGTCAACCTCGGTTTTGAGAATCTCTCCCGGACTTTGAGAGATTTGGACGTGAAAGGGTACCAGTCTTGTCGGGGATTGGGAACCCTTCGCGAGAATGTCTAAAGTTTCAGCGGGATTTCCAAAATGTTGAGAGGAACTCGAAACATGTCAACCTTGGTTTTGAGAATCTCTCCCGGAGTTTGAGAGATTTGGACGTGAAAGGGTACCAGTCTTGTCGGGGATTGGGAACCCTTCGCCAGAATGTCCAAAGTTTCAGCGAGATTTCCAAAATGTTGAGAGGAACTCGAAACATGTCAACCTTGGTTTTGAGAATCTCTCCCGGAGTTTGAGAGATTTGGACGTGAAAGGGTACCAGTCTTGTCGGGGATTGGGAACCCTTCGCCAGAATGTCCAAAGTTTCAGCGAGATTTCCAAAATGTTGAGAGGAACTCAAAACATGTCAACCTTGGTTTTGAGAATCTCTCCCGGAGTTTGAGAGATTTGGACGTGAAAGGGTACCAGTCTTGTCGGGGATTGGGAACCCTTCGCCAGAATGTCCAAAGTTTCAGCGGGATTTCCAAAATGTTGAGAGGAACTCGAAACATGTCAACCTCGGTTTTGAGAATCTCTCCCGGAGTTTGAGAGATTTGGACGTGAAAGGGTACCAGTCTTGTCGGGGATTGGGAACCCTTCGCCAGAATGTCCAAAGTTTCAGCGGGATTTCCAAAATGTTGAGAGGAACTCGAAACATGTCAACCTTGGTTTTGAGAATCTCTCCCGGAGTTTGAGAGATTTGGACGTGAAAGGGTACCAGTCTTGTCGGGGATTGGGAACCCTTCGCGAGAATGTCCAAAGTTTCAGCGGGATTTCCAAAATGTTGAGAGGAACTCGAATCATGTCAACCTTGGTTTTGAGAATCTCTCCCGGAGTTTGAGAGATTTGGACGTGAAAGGGTACCAGTCTTGTCGGGGATTGCGAACCCTTCGCCAGAATGTCCAAAGTTTCAGCGGGATTTCCAAAATGTTGAGAGGAACTCGAAACATGTCAACCTTGGTTTTGAGAATCTCTCCCGGAGTTTGAGAGATTTGGACGTGAAAGGGTACCAGTCTTGTCGGGGATTGGGAACCCTTCGCCAGAATGTCCAAAGTTTCAGCGGGATTTCCAAAATGTTGAGAGGAACTCGAAACATGTCAACCTTGGTTTTGAGAATCTCTCCCGGAGTTTGAGAGATTTGGACGTGAAAGGGTACCAGTCTTGTCGGGAATTGGGAACCCTTTGCGAGAATGTCCAAAGTTTCAGCGGGATTTCCAAAATGTTTAAAGGAACTCGAAACATGTGAACCTTGGTTTTGAGAATCTCTCCCGGAGTTTGAGAGATTTGGACGTGAAAGGGTACCAGTCTTGTCGGGGATTGGGAACCCTTCGCCAGAATGTCCAAAGTTTCAGCGGGATTTCCAAAATGTTGAGAGGAACTCGAAACATGTCAACCTTGGTTTTGAGAATCTCTCCCGGAGTTTGAGAGATTTGGACGTGAAAGGGTACCAGTCTTGTCGGGGATTGGGAACCCTTCGCCAGAATGTCCAAAGTTTCAGCGGGATTTCCAAAATGTTGAGAGGAACTCAAAACATGTCAACCTTGGTTTTGAGAATCTCTCCCGGAGTTTGAGAGATTTGGACGTGAAAGGGTACCAGTCTTGTCGGGGATTGGGAACCCTTCGCCAGAATGTCCAAAGTTTCAGCGGGATTTCCAAAATGTTGAGAGGAACTCGAAACATGTCAACCTTGGTTTTGAGAATCTCTCCCGGAGTTTGAGAGATTTGGACGTGAAAGGGTACCAGTCTTGTCGGGGATTGGGAACCCTTCGCCAGAATGTCCAAAGTTTCAGCGGGATTTCCAAAATGTTGAGAGGAACTCGAAACATGTCAACCTTGGTTTTAAGAATCTCTCCCGGAGTTTGAGAGATTTGGACGTGAAAGGGTACCTGTCTTGTCGGGGATTGGGAACCCTTCGCGAGAATGTCCAAAGTTTCAGCGGGATTTCCAAAATGTTGAGAGGAACTCGAATCATGTCAACCTCGGTTTTGAGAATCTCTCCCGGAGTTTGAGAGATTTGGACGTGAAAGGGTACCAGTCTTGTCGGGGATTGGGAACCCTTCGCGAGAATGTCCAAAGTTTCAGCGGGATTTCCAAAATGTTGAGAGGAACTCGAAACATGTCAACCTTGGTTTTGAGAATCTCTCCCGGAGTTTGAGAGATTTGGACGTGAAAGGGTACCAGTCTTGTCGGGGATTGGGAACCCTTCGCCAGAATGTCCAAAGTTTCAGCGGGATTTCCAAAATGTTGAGAGGAACTCAAAACATGTCAACCTTGGTTTTGAGAATCTCTCCCGGAGTTTGAGAGATTTGGACGTGAAAGGGTACCAGTCTTGTCGGGGATTGGGAACCCTTCGCCAGAATGTCCAAAGTTTCAGCGGGATTTCCAAAATGTTGAGAGGAACTCGAAACATGTCAACCTCGGTTTTGAGAATCTCTCCCGGAGTTTGAGAGATTTGGACGTGAAAGGGTACCAGTCTTGTCGGGGATTGGGAACCCTTCGCGAGAATGTCCAAAGTTTCAGCGGGATTTCCAAAATGTTGAGAGGAACTCGAAACATGTCAACCTTGGTTTTAAGAATCTCTCCCGGAGTTTGAGAGATTTGGACGTGAAAGGGTACCTGTCTTGTCGGGGATTGGGAACCCTTCGCGAGAATGTCCAAAGTTTCAGCGGGATTTCCAAAATGTTGAGAGGAACTCGAATCATGTCAACCTCGGTTTTGAGAATCTCTCCCGGAGTTTGAGAGATTTGGACGTGAAAGGGTACCAGTCTTGTCGGGGATTGGGAACCCTTCGCGAGAATGTCCAAAGTTTCAGCGGGATTTCCAAAATGTTGAGAGGAACTCGAAACATGTCAACCTTGGTTTTGAGAATCTCTCCCGGAGTTTGAGAGATTTGGACGTGAAAGGGTACCAGTCTTGTCGGGGATTGGGAACCCTTCGCGAGAATGTCCAAAGTTTCATCGGGATTTCCAAAATGTTGAGAGGAACTCGAATCATGTCAACCTTGGTTTTGAGAATCTCGCCCGGAGTTTGAGAGATTTGGACGTGAAAGGGTACCAGTATTGTCGGGGATTGGGAACCCTTCGCAGGAATGTCCAAAGTTTCAGCGGGATTTCCAAAATGTTGAGAGGAACTCGAATCATGTCAACCTTGGTTTTGAGAATCTCTCCCGGAGTTTGAGAGATTTGGACGTGAAAGGGTACCAGTCTTGTCGGGGATTGGGAACCCTTCGCGAGAATGTCCAAAGTTTCAGCGGGATTTCCAAAATGTTGAGAGGAACTCGAAACATGTCAACCTCGGTTTTGAGAATCTCTCCCGGAGTTTGAGAGATTTGGACGTGAAAGGGTACCAGTCTTGTCGGGGATTGGGAACCCTTCGCGACAATGTCCAAAGTTTCAGCGGGATTTCCAAAATGTTGAGAGGAACTCGAAACATGTCAACCTTGGTTTTGACAATCTCTCCCGGAGTTTGAGAGATTTGGACGTGAAAGGGTACCAGTCTTGTCGGGGATTGGGAACCCTTCGCCAGAATGTCCAAAGTTTCATCGGGATTTCCAAAATGTTGAGAGGAACTCGAATCATGTCAACCTTGGTTTTGAGAATCTCTCCCGGAGTTTGAGAGATTTGGACGTGAAAGGGTACCAGTATTGTCGGGGATTGGGAACCCTTCGCGAGAATGTCCAAAGTTTCAGCGGGATTTCCAAAATGTTGAGAGGAACTCGAATCATGTCAACCTTGGTTTTGAGAATCTCTCCCGGAGTTTGAGAGATTTGGACGTGAAAGGGTACCAGTCTTGTCGGGGATTGGGAACCCTTCGCCAGAATGGCCAAAGTTTCAGCGGGATTTCCAAAATGTTGAAAGGAACTCGAACCATGTCAACCTTGGTTTTGAGAATCTCTCCCGGAGTTTGAGAGATTTGGACGTGAAAGGGTACCAGTCTTGTCGGGGATTGGGAACCCTTCGCGAGAATGTCCAAAGTTTCAGCAGGATTTCCAAAATGTTGAAAGGAACTCGAAACATGTCAACCTTGGTTTTGAGAATCTCTCCCGGAGTTTGAGAGATTTGGACGTGAAAGGGTACCAATCTTGTCGGGGATTGGGAACCCTTCGCGAGAATGTCCAAAGTTTCAGCGGGATTTCCAAAATGTTGAGAGGAACTCGAAACATGTCAACCTCGGTTTTGAGAATCTCTCCCGGAGTTTGAGAGATTTGGACGTGAAAGGGTACCAGTCTTGTCGGGGATTGGGAACCCTTCGCCAGAATGTCCAAAGTTTCAGCGGGATTTCCAAAATGTTGAAAGGAACTCGAAACATGTCAACCTTGGTTTTGAGAATCTCTCCCGGACTTTGAGAGATTTGGACGTGAAAGGGTACCAGTCTTGTCAGGGATTGGGAACCCTTCGCCAGAATGTCCAAAGTTTCAGCGGGATTTCCAAAATGTTGAGAGGAACTCGAAACATGTCAACCTCGGTTTTGAGAATCTCTCCCGGAGTTTGAGAGATTTGGACGTGAAAGGGTACCAGTCTTGTCGGGGATTGGGAACCCTTCGCCAGAATGTCCAAAGTTTCATCGGGATTTCCAAAATGTTGAGAGGAACTCGAATCATGTCAACCTTGGTTTTGAGAATCTCTCCCGGAGTTTGAGAGATTTGGACGTGAAAGGGTACCAGTATTGTCGGGGATTGGGAACCCTTCGCGAGAATGTCCAAAGTTTCAGCGGGATTTCCAAAATGTTGAGAGGAACTCGAATCATGTCAACCTTGGTTTTGAGAATCTCTCCCGGAGTTTGAGAGATTTGGACGTGAAAGGGTACCAGTCTTGTCGGGGATTGGGAACCCTTCGCCAGAATGGCCAAAGTTTCAGCGGGATTTCCAAAATGTTGAAAGGAACTCGAACCATGTCAACCTTGGTTTTGAGAATCTCTCCCGGAGTTTGAGAGATTTGGACGTGAAAGGGTACCAGTCTTGTCGGGGATTGGGAACCCTTCGCGAGAATGTCCAAAGTTTCAGCAGGATTTCCAAAATGTTGAAAGGAACTCGAAACATGTCAACCTTGGTTTTGAGAATCTCTCCCGGAGTTTGAGAGATTTGGACGTGAAAGGGTACCAATCTTGTCGGGGATTGGGAACCCTTCGCGAGAATGTCCAAAGTTTCAGCGGGATTTCCAAAATGTTGAGAGGAACTCGAAACATGTCAACCTCGGTTTTGAGAATCTCTCCCGGAGTTTGAGAGATTTGGACGTGAAAGGGTACCAGTCTTGTCGGGGATTGGGAACCCTTCGCCAGAATGTCCAAAGTTTCAGCGGGATTTCCAAAATGTTGAAAGGAACTCGAAACATGTCAACCTTGGTTTTGAGAATCTCTCCCGGACTTTGAGAGATTTGGACGTGAAAGGGTACCAGTCTTGTCAGGGATTGGGAACCCTTCGCCAGAATGTCCAAAGTTTCAGCGGGATTTCCAAAATGTTGAGAGGAACTCGAAACATGTCAACCTCGGTTTTGAGAATCTCTCCCGGAGTTTGAGAGATTTGGACGTGAAAGGGTACCAGTCTTGTCGGGGATTGGGAACCCTTCGCCAGAATGTCCAAAGTTTCAGCGGGATTTCCAAAATGTTGAGAGGAACTTGAAACATGTCAACCTTGGTTTTGAGAATCTCTCCCGGACTTTGAGAGATTTGGACGTGAAAGGGTACCAGTCTTGTCGGGGATTGGGAACCCTTCGCCAGAATGTCCAAAGTTTCAGCGGGATTTTCAAAATGTTGAGAGGAACTCGAAACATGTCAACCTCGGTTTTGAGAATCTCTCCCGGAGTTTGAGAGATTTGGACGTGAAAGGGTACCAGTCTTGTCGGGGATTGGGAACCCTTCGCCAGAATGTCCAAAGTTTCAGCGGGATTTCCAAAATGTTGAGAGGAACTCGAATCATGTCAACCTCGGTTTTGAGAATCTCTCCCGGAGTTTGAGAGATTTGGACGTGAAAGGGTACCAGTCTTGTCGGGGATTGGGAACCCTTCGCGAGAATGTCCAAAGTTTCAGCGGGATTTCCAAAATGTTGAGAGGAACTCGAAACATGTCAACCTCGGTTTTGAGAATCTCTCCCGGAGTTTGAGAGATTTGGACGTGAAAGGGTACCAGTCTTGTCGGGGATTGGGAACCCTTCGCGAGAATGTCCAAAGTTTCAGCGGGATTTCCAAAATGTTGAGAGGAACTCGAAACATGTCAACCTCGGTTTTGAGAATCTCTCCCGGAGTTTGAGAGATTTGGACGTGAAAGGGTACCAGTCTTGTCGGGGATTGGGAACCCTTCGCCAGAATGTCCAAAGTTTCAGCGGGATTTCCAAAATGTTGAGAGGAACTCGAAACATGTCAACCTTGGTTTTGAGAATCTCTCCCGGAGTTTGAGAGATTTGGACGTGAAAGGGTACCAGTCTTGTCGGGGATTGGGAACCCTTCGCGAGAATGTCTAAATTTTCAGCGGGATTTCCAAAATGTTGAGAGGAACTCGAAACATGTCAACCTTGGTTTTGAGAATCTCTCCCGGAGTTTGAGAGATTTGGACGTGAAAGGGTACCAGTCTTGTCGGGGATTGGGAACCCTTCGCCAGAATGTCCAAAGTTTCAGCGGGATTTCCAAAATGTTGAGAGGAACTCGAATCATGTCAACCTCGGTTTTGAGAATCTCTCCCGGAGTTTGAGAGATTTGGACGTGAAAGGGTACCAGTCTTGTCGGGGATTGGGAACCCTTCGCCAGAATGTCCAAAGTTTCAGCGGGATTTCCAAAATGTTGAGAGGAACTCGAATCATGTCAACCTCGGTTTTGAGAATCTCTCCCGGAGTTTGAGAGATTTGGACGTGAAAGGGTACCAGTCTTGTCGGGGATTGGGAACCCTTCGCGAGAATGTCCAAAGTTTCAGCGGGATTTCCAAAATGTTGAGAGGAACTCGAAACATGTCAACCTTGGTTTTGAGAATCTCTCCCGGACTTTGAGAGATTTGGACGTGAAAGGGTACCAGTCTTGTCGGGGATTGGGAACCCTTCGCGAGAATGTCCAAAGTTTCATCGGGATTTCCAAAATGTTGAGAGGAACTCGAATCATGTCAACCTTGGTTTTGAGAATCTCTCCCGGAGTTTGAGAGATTTGGACGTGAAAGGGTACCAGTCTTGTCGGGGATTGGGAACCCTTCGCCAGAATGTCCAAAGTTTCAGCGGGATTTCCAAAATGTTGAGAGGAACTCGAATCATGTCAACCTTGGTTTTGAGAATCTCTCCCGGAGTTTGAGAGATTTGGACGTGAAAGGGTACCAGTCTTGTCGGGGATTGGGAACCCTTCGCCAGAATGTCCAAAGTTTCAGCGGGATTTCCAAAATGTTGAGAGGAACTCGAAACATGTCAACCTTGGTTTTGAGAATCTCTCCCGGAGTTTGAGAGATTTGGACGTGAAAGGGTACCAGTCTTGTCGGGGATTGGGAACCCTTCGCCAGAATGTCCAAAGTTTCAGCGGGATTTCCAAAATGTTGAGAGGAACTCGAAACATGTCAACCTTGGTTTTGAGAATCTCTCCCGGAGTTTGAGAGATTTGGACGTGAAAGGGTACCAGTCTTGTCGGGGATTGGGAACCCTTCGCGAGAATGTCCAAAGTTTCAGCGGGATTTTCAAAATGTTGAGAGGAACTCGAAACATGTCAACCTTGGTTTTGAGAATCTCTCCCGGAGTTTGAGAGATTTGGACGTGAAAGGGTACCAGTCTTGTCGGGGATTGGGAACCCTTCGCCAGAATGTCCAAAGTTTCAGCGGGATTTCCAAAATGTTGAGAGGAACTCGAAACATGTCAACCTTGGTTTTGAGAATCTCTCCCGGAGTTTGAGAGATTTGGACGTGAAAGGGTACCAGTCTTGTCGGGGATTGGGAACCCTTCGCCAGAATGTCTAAAGTTTCAGCGGGATTTCCAAAATGTTGAGAGGAACTCGAAACATGTCAACCTTGGTTTTGAGAATCTCTCCCGGAGTTTGAGAGATTTGGACGTGAAAGGGTACCAGTCTTGTCGGGGATTGGGAACCCTTCGCCAGAATGTCCAAAGTTTCAGCGGGATTTCCAAAATGTTGAGAGGAACTCGAATCATGTCAACCTCGGTTTTGAGAATCTCTCCCGGAGTTTGAGAGATTTGGACGTGAAAGGGTACCAGTCTTGTCGGGGATTGGGAACCCTTCGCGAGAATGTCCAAAGTTTCAGCGGGATTTCCAAAATGTTGAGAGGAACTCGAATCATGTCAACCTCGGTTTTGAGAATCTCTCCCGGAGTTTGAGAGATTTGGACGTGAAAGGGTACCAGTCTTGTCGGGGATTGGGAACCCTTCGCCAGAATGTCCAAAGTTTCAGCGGGATTTCCAAAATGTTGAGAGGAACTCGAAACATGTCAACCTTGGTTTTGAGAATCTCTCCCGGACTTTGAGAGATTTGGACGTGAAAGGGTACCAGTCTTGTCGGGGATTGGGAACCCTTCGCGAGAATGTCCAAAGTTTCATCGGGATTTCCAAAATGTTGAGAGGAACTCGAATCATGTCAACCTTGGTTTTGAGAATCTCTCCCGGAGTTTGAGAGATTTGGACGTGAAAGGGTACCAGTCTTGTCGGGGATTGGGAACCCTTCGCCAGAATGTCCAAAGTTTCAGCGGGATTTCCAAAATGTTGAGAGGAACTCGAATCATGTCAACCTTGGTTTTGAGAATCTCTCCCGGAGTTTGAGAGATTTGGACGTGAAAGGGTACCAGTCTTGTCGGGGATTGGGAACCCTTCGCCAGAATGTCCAAAGTTTCAGCGGGATTTCCAAAATGTTGAAAGGAACTCGAACCATGTCAACCTTGGTTTTGAGAATCTCTCCGGGAGTTTGAGAGATTTGGACGTGAAAGGGTACCAGTCTTGTCGGGGATTGGGAACCCTTCGCGAGAATGTCCAAAGTTTCAGCGGGATTTCCAAAATGTTGAAAGGAACTCGAAACATGTCAACCTTGGTTTTGAGAATCTCTCCCGGAGTTTGAGAGATTTGGACGTGAAAGGGTACCAATCTTGTCGGGGATTGGGAACCCTTCGCCAGAATGTCCAAAGTTTCAGCGGGATTTCCAAAATGTTGAGAGGAACTCGAAACATGTCAACCTCGGTTTTGAGAATCTCTCCCGGAGTTTGAGAGATTTGGACGTGAAAGGGTACCAGTCTTGTCGGGGATTGGGAACCCTTCGACAGAATGTCCAAAGTTTCAGCGGGATTTCCAAAATGTTGAAAGGAACTCGAAACATGTCAACCTTGGTTTTGAGAATCTCTCCCGGACTTTGAGAGATTTGGACGTGAAAGGGTACCAGTCTTGTCGGGGATTGGGAACCCTTCGCCAGAATGTCCAAAGTTTCAGCGGGATTTCCAAAATGTTGAGAGGAACTCGAAACATGTCAACCTTGGTTTTGAGAATCTCTCCCGGAGTTTGAGAGATTTGGACGTGAAAGGGTACCAGTCTTGTCGGGGATTGGGAACCCTTCGCGAGAATGTCCAAAGTTTCAGCGGGATTTTCAAAATGTTGAGAGGAACTCGAAACATGTCAACCTCGGTTTTGAGAATCTCTCCCGGAGTTTGAGAGATTTGGACGTGAAAGGGTACCAGTCTTGTCGGGGATTGGGAACCCTTCGCCAGAATGTCCAAAGTTTCAGCGGGATTTCCAAAATGTTGAGAGGAACTCGAAACATGTCAACCTTGGTTTTGAGAATCTCTCCCGGAGTTTGAGAGATTTGGACGTGAAAGGGTACCAATCTTGTCGGGGATTGGGAACCCTTCGCGACAATGTCCAAAGTTTCAGCGGGATTTCCAAAATGTTGAAAGGAACTCGAAACATGTCAACCTTGGTTTTGAGAATCTCTCCCGGACTTTGAGAGATTTGGACGTGAAAGGGTACCAGTCTTGT
Source organism: Streptopelia decaocto (assembly GCF_964273445.1). Classification (NCBI taxonomy): domain Eukaryota; kingdom Metazoa; phylum Chordata; class Aves; order Columbiformes; family Columbidae; genus Streptopelia; species Streptopelia decaocto. The sequence goes on along the minus strand of NW_028116552.1, from coordinate 157,155 downwards.
CGGGGATTGGGAACCCTTCGCGAGAATGTCCAAAGTTTCAGCGGGATTTCCAAAATGTTGAGAGGAACTCGAAACATGTCAACCTTGGTTTTGAGAATCTCTCCCGGAGTTGGAGAGATTTGGACGTGAAAGGGTACCAGTCTTGTCGGGGATTGGGAACCCTTCGCCAGAATGTCCAAAGTTTCAGCGGGATTTCCAAAATGTTGAAAGGAATTCGAACCATGTCAACCTTGGTTTTGAGAATCTCTCCCGGAGTTGGAGAGATTTGGACGTGAAAGGGTACCAGTCTTGTCGGGGATTGGGAACCCTTCGCCAGAATGTCCAAAGTTTCAGCGGGATTTCCAAAATGTTGAAAGGAACTCGAAACATGTCAACCTTGGTTTTGAGAATCTCTCCCGGAGTTTGAGAGATTTGGACGTGAAAGGGTACCAGTCTTGTCGGGGATTGGGAACCCTTCGCCAGAATGTCCAAAGTTTCAGCGGGATTTCCAAAATGTTGAGAGGAACTCGAAACATGTCAACCTCGGTTTTGAGAATCTCTCCCGGACTTTGAGAGATTTGGACGTGAAAGGGTACCAGTCTTGTCGGGGATTGGGAACCCTTCGCGAGAATGTCCAAAGTTTCAGCGGGATTTCCAAAATGTTGAAAGGAACTCGAAACATGTCAACCTTGGTTTTGAGAATCTCTCCCGGAGTTTGAGAGATTTGGACGTGAAAGGGTACCAGTCTTGTCGGGGATTGGGAACCCTTCGCCAGAATGTCCAAAGTTTCAGCGGGATTTCCAAAATGTTGAGAGGAACTCGAACCATGTCAACCTCGGTTTTGAGAATCTCTCCCGGAGTTTGAGAGATTTGGACGTGAAAGGGTACCAGTCTTGTCGGGGATTGGGAACCCTTCGACAGAATGTCCAAAGTTTCAGCGGGATTTCCAAAATGTTGAAAGGAACTCGAAACATGTCAACCTTGGTTTTGAGAATCTCTCCCGGACTTTGAGAGATTTGGACGTGAAAGGGTACCAGTCTTGTCGGGGATTGGGAACCCTTCGCCAGAATGTCCAAAGTTTCAGCGGGATTTCCAAAATGTTGAGAGGAACTCGAAACATGTCAACCTTGGTTTTGAGAATCTCTCCCGGAGTTTGAGAGATTTGGACGTGAAAGGGTACCAGTCTTGTCGGGGATTGGGAACCCTTCGCGAGAATGTCCAAAGTTTCAGCGGGATTTTCAAAATGTTGAGAGGAACTCGAAACATGTCAACCTCGGTTTTGAGAATCTCTCCCGGAGTTTGAGAGATTTGGACGTGAAAGGGTACCAGTCTTGTCGGGGATTGGGAACCCTTCGCGACAATGTCCAAAGTTTCAGCGGGATTTCCAAAATGTTGAAAGGAACTCGAAACATGTCAACCTTGGTTTTGAGAATCTCTCCCGGACTTTGAGAGATTTGGACGTGAAAGGGTACCAGTCTTGTCGGGGATCGGGAACCCTTCGCGAGAATGTCCAAAGTTTCAGCGGGATTTCCAAAATGTTGAGAGGAACTCGAAACATGTCAACCTTGGTTTTGAGAATCTCTCCCGGAGTTGGAGAGATTTGGACGTGAAAGGGTACCAGTCTTGTCGGGGATTGTGAACCCTTCGCGAGAATGTCCAAAGTTTCAGCGGGATTTCCAAAATGTTGAAAGGAACTCGAACCATGTCAACCTTGGTTTTGAGAATCTCTCCCGGACTTTGAGAGATTTGGACGTGAAAGGGTACCAGTCTTGTCGGGGATTGGGAACCCTTCGCCAGAATGTCCAAAGTTTCAGCGGGATTTCCAAAATGTTGAGAGGAACTCGAAACATGTCAACCTTGGTTTTGAGAATCTCTCCCGGAGTTTGAGAGATTTGGACGTGAAAGGGTACCAGTCTTGTCGGGGATTGGGAACCCTTCGCGAGAATGTCCAAAGTTTCAGCGGGATTTTCAAAATGTTGAGAGGAACTCGAAACATGTCAACCTCGGTTTTGAGAATCTCTCCCGGAGTTTGAGAGATTTGGACGTGAAAGGGTACCAGTCTTGTCGGGGATTGGGAACCCTTCGCGACAATGTCCAAAGTTTCAGCGGGATTTCCAAAATGTTGAAAGGAACTCGAAACATGTCAACCTTGGTTTTGAGAATCTCTCCCGGACTTTGAGAGATTTGGACGTGAAAGGGTACCAGTCTTGTCGGGGATCGGGAACCCTTCGCGAGAATGTCCAAAGTTTCAGCGGGATTTCCAAAATGTTGAGAGGAACTCGAAACATGTCAACCTTGGTTTTGAGAATCTCTCCCGGAGTTGGAGAGATTTGGACGTGAAAGGGTACCAGTCTTGTCGGGGATTGTGAACCCTTCGCGAGAATGTCCAAAGTTTCAGCGGGATTTCCAAAATGTTGAAAGGAACTCGAACCATGTCAACCTTGGTTTTGAGAATCTCTCCCGGAGTTTGAGAGATTTGGACGTGAAAGGGTACCAGTCTTGTCGGGGATTGGGAACCCTTCGCCAGAATGTCCAAAGTTTCAGCGGGATTTCCAAAATGTTCAAAGGAACTCGAAACATATCAACCTTGGTTTTGAGAATCTCTCCCGGAGTTTGAGAGATTTGGACGTGAAAGGGTACCAATCTTGTCGGGGATTGGGAACCCTTCGCGAGAATGTCCAAAGTTTCAGCGGGATTTCCAAAATGTTGAGAGGAACTCGAAACATGTCAACCTCGGTTTTGAGAATCTCTCCCGGACTTTGAGAGATTTGGACGTGAAAGGGTACCAGTCTTGTCGGGGATTGGGAACCCTTCGCCAGAATGTCCAAAGTTTCAGCGGGATTTCCAAAATGTTGAAAGGAACTCGAAACATGTCAACCTTGGTTTTGAGAATCTCTCCCGGACTTTGAGAGATTTGCACGTGAAAGGGTACCAGTCTTGTCGGGGATCGGGAACCCTTCGCGAGAATGTCCAAAGTTTCAGCGGGATTTCCAAAATGTTGAGAGGAACTCGAAACATGTCAACCTTGGTTTTGAGAATCTCTCCCGGAGTTGGAGAGATTTGGACGTGAAAGGGTACCAGTCTTGTCGGGGATTGGGAACCCTTCACCAGAATGTCCAAAGTTTCAGCGGGATTTCCAAAATGTTGAAAGGAACTCGAACCATGTCAACCTTGGTTTTGAGAATCTCTCCCGGAGTTTGAGAGATTTGGACGTGAAAGGGTACCAGTCTTGTCGGGGATTGGGAACCCTTCGACAGAATGTCCAAAGTTTCAGCGGGATTTCCAAAATGTTGAGAGGAACTCGAAACATGTGAACCTTGGTTTTGAGAATCTCTCCCGGAGTTGGAGAGATTTGGACGTGAAAGGGTACCAGTCTTGTCGGGGATTGTGAACCCTTCGCGAGAATGTCCAAAGTTTCAGCGGGATTTCCAAAATGTTGAAAGGAACTCGAACCATGTCAACCTTGGTTTTGAGAATCTCTCCCGGAGTTTGAGAGATTTGGACGTGAAAGGGTACCAGTCTTGTCGGGGATTGGGAACCCTTCGCCAGAATGTCCAAAGTTTCAGCGGGATTTCCAAAATGTTGAGAGGAACTCGAAACATGTCAACCTTGGTTTTGAGAATCTCTCCCGGAGTTTGAGAGATTTGGACGTGAAAGGGTACCAGTCTTGTCGGGGATTGGGAACCCTTTGCGAGAATGTCCAAAGTTTCAGCGGGATTTCCAAAATGTTGAGAGGAACTCGAAACATGTCAACCTCGGTTTTGAGAATCTCTCCCGGACTTTGAGAGATTTGGACGTGAAAGGGTACCAGTCTTGTCGGGGATTGGGAACCCTTCGCCAGAATGTCCAAAGTTTCAGCGGGATTTCCAAAATGTTGAAAGGAACTCGAAACATGTCAACCTTGGTTTTGAGAATCTCTCCCGGACTTTGAGAGATTTGCACGTGAAAGGGTACCAGTCTTGTCGGGGATTGGGAACCCTTCGCCAGAATGTCCAAAGTTTCAGCGGGATTTCCAAAATGTTGAGAGGAACTCGAAACATGTCAACCTTGGTTTTGAGAATCTCTCCCGGAGTTTGAGAGATTTGGACGTGAAAGGGTACCAATCTTGTCGGGGATTGGGAACCCTTCGCGACAATGTCCAAAGTTTCAGCGGGATTTCCAAAATGTTGAAAGGAACTCGAAACATGTCAACCTTGGTTTTGAGAATCTCTCCCGGAGTTTGAGAGATTTGGATGTGAAAGGGTACCAGTCTTGTCGGGGATCGGGAACCCTTCGCGAGAATGTCCAAAGTTTCAGCGGGATTTCCAAAATGTTGAGAGGAACTCGAAACATGTCAACCTTGGTTTTGAGAATCTCTTCCGGAGTTGGAGAGATTTGGACGTGAAAGGGTACCAGTCTTGTCGGGGATTGTGAACCCTTCGCGAGAATGTCCAAAGTTTCAGCGGGATTTCCAAAATGTTGAAAGGAACTCGAACCATGTCAACCTTGGTTTTGAGAATCTCTCCCGGAGTTTGAGAGATTTGGACGTGAAAGGGTACCAGTCTTGTTGGGGATTGGGAACCCTTCGCCAGAATGTCCAAAGTTTCAGCGGGATTTCCAAAATGTTGAAAGGAACTCGAAACATGTCAACCTTGGTTTTGAGAATCTCTCCCGGAGTTTGAGAGATTTGGACGTGAAAGGGTACCAGTCTTGTCGGGGATTGGGAACCCTTCGCGAGAATGTCCAAAGTTTCAGCGGGATTTCCAAAATGTTGAGAGGAACTCGAAACATGTCAACCTCGGTTTTGAGAATCTCTCCCGGACTTTGAGAGATTTGGACGTGAAAGGGTACCAGTCTTGTCGGGGATTGGGAACCCTTCGCCAGAATGTCCAAAGTTTCAGCGGGATTTCCAAAATGTTGAAAGGAACTCGAAACATGTCAACCTTGGTTTTGAGAATCTCTCCCGGACTTTGAGAGATTTGCACGTGAAAGGGTACCAGTCTTGTCGGGGATCGGGAACCCTTCGCGAGAATGTCCAAAGTTTCAGCGGGATTTCCAAAATGTTGAGAGGAACTCGAAACATGTCAACCTTGGTTTTGAGAATCTCTCCCGGAGTTGGAGAGATTTGGACGTGAAAGGGTACCAGTCTTGTCGGGGATTGGGAACCCTTCGCGAGAATGTCCAAAGTTTCAGCGGGATTTCCAAAATGTTGAAAGGAACTCGAACCATGTCAACCTTGGTTTTGAGAATCTCTCCCGGAGTTTGAGAGATTTGGACGTGAAAGGGTACCAGTCTTGTCGGGGATTGGGAACCCTTCGCCAGAATGTCCAAAGTTTCAGCGGGATTTCCAAAATGTTGAGAGGAACTCGAAACATGTCAACCTTGGTTTTGAGAATCTCTCCCGGAGTTTGAGAGATTTGGACGTGAAAGGGTACCAGTCTTGTCGGGGATTGGGAACCCTTCGCGAGAATGTCCAAAGTTTCAGCGGGATTTCCAAAATGTTGAAAGGAACTCGAACCATGTCAACCTTGGTTTTGAGAATCTCTCCCGGAGTTTGAGAGATTTGGACGTGAAAGGGTACCAGTCTTGTCGGGGATTGGGAACCCTTCGCGAGAATGTCCAAAGTTTCAGCGGGATTTCCAAAATGTTGAGAGGAACTCGAAACATGTCAACCTCGGTTTTGAGAATCTCTCCCGGAGTTTGAGAGATTTGGACGTGAAAGTGTACCAATCTTGTCGGGGATTGGGAACCCTTCGCGAGAATGTCCAAAGTTTCAGCGGGATTTCCAAAATGTTGAGAGGAACTCGAAACATGTCAACCTCGGTTTTGAGAATCTCTCCCGGAGTTTGAGAGATTTGGACGTGAAAGGGTACCAGTCTTGTCGGGGATTGGGAACCCTTCGCCAGAATGTCCAAAGTTTCAGCGGGATTTCCAAAATGTTGAAAGGAACTCGAAACATGTCAACCTTGGTTTTGAGAATCTCTCCCGGACTTTGAGAGATTTGGACGTGAAAGGGTACCAGTCTTGTCGGGGATTGGGAACCCTTCGCCAGAATGTCCAAAGTTTCAGCGGGATTTCCAAAATGTTGAGAGGAACTCGAAACATGTCAACCTTGGTTTTGAGAATCTCTCCCGGAGTTTGAGAGATTTGGACGTGAAAGGGTACCAGTCTTGTCGGGGATTGGGAACCCTTCGCCAGAATGTCCAAAGTTTCAGCGGGATTTCCAAAATGTTGAGAGGAACTCGAAACATGTCAACCTCGGTTTTGAGAATCTCTCCCGGAGTTTGAGAGATTTGGACGTGAAAGGGTACCAGTCTTGTCGGGGATTGGGAACCCTTCGCGACAATGTCCAAAGTTTCAGCGGGATTTCCAAAATGTTGAGAGGAACTCGAAACATGTCAACCTCGGTTTTGAGAATCTCTCCCGGAGTTTGAGAGATTTGGACGTGAAAGGGTACCAGTCTTGTCGGGGATTGGGAACCCTTCGCCAGAATGTCCAAAGTTTCAGCGGGATTTCCAAAATGTTGAGAGGAACTCGAAACATGTGAACCTTGGTTTTGAGAATCTCTCCCGGAGTTTGAGAGATTTGGACGTGAAAGGGTACCAGTCTTGTCGGGGATTGGGAACCCTTCGCGAGAATGTCCAAAGTTTCAGCGGGATTTCCAAAATGTTGAAAGGAACTCGAAACATGTCAACCTTGGTTTTGAGAATCTCTCCCGGAGTTTGAGAGATTTGGACGTGAAAGGGTACCAGTCTTGTCGGGGATTGGGAACCCTTCGCCAGAATGTCCAAAGTTTCAGCGGGATTTTCAAAATGTTGAGAGGAACTCAAAACATGTCAACCTGGGTTTTGAGAATCTCTCCCGGACTTTGAGAGATTTGGACGTGAAAGGGTACCAGTCTTGTCGGGGATTGGGAACCCTTCGCGAGAATGTCCAAAGTTTCAGCGGGATTTCCAAAATGTTGAGAGGAACTCAAAACATGTCAACCTTGGTTTTGAGAATCTCTCCCGGAGTTTGAGAGATTTGGACGTGAAAGGGTACCAGTCTTGTCGGGGATTGGGAACCCTTCGCCAGAATGTCCAAAGTTTCAGCGGGATTTCCAAAATGTTGAGAGGAACTCGAAACATGTCAACCTTGGTTTTGAGAATCTCTCCCGGAGTTTGAGAGATTTGGACGTGAAAGGGTACCAGTCTTGTCGGGGATTGGGAACCCTTCGCCAGAATGTCCAAAGTTTCAGCGGGATTTCCAAATGTTGAGAGGAACTCAAAACATGTCAACCTTGGTTTTGAGAATCTCTCCCGGAGTTTGAGAGATTTGGACGTGAAAGGGTACCAGTCTTGTCGGGGATTGGGAACCCTTCGCGAGAATGTCCAAAGTTTCAGCGGGATTTCCAAAATGTTGAGAGGAACTCAAAACATGTCAACCTTGGTTTTGAGAATCTCTCCCGGAGTTTGAGAGATTTGGACGTGAAAGGGTACCAGTCTTGTGTGGGATTGGGAACCCTTCGCCAGAATGTCCAAAGTTTCAGCGGGATTTCCAAAATGTTGAGAGGAACTCGAAACATGTCAACCTTGGTTTTGAGAATCTCTCCCGGAGTTTGAGAGATTTGGACGTGAAAGGCTACCAGTCTTGTCGGGGATTGGGAACCCTTCGCCAGAATGTCCAAAGTTTCAGCGGGATTTCCAAAATTTTGAGAGGAACTCGAAACATGTCAACCTCGGTTTTGAGAATCTCTCCCGGAGTTTGAGAGATTTGGACGTGAAAGGGTACCAGTCTTGTCGGGGATTGGGAACCCTTCGCCAGAATGTCCAAAGTTTCAGCGGGATTTCCAAAATGTTGAGAGGAACTCGAAACATGTCAACCTTGGTTTTGAGAATCTCTCCCGGAGTTTGAGAGATTTGGACGTGAAAGGGTACCAGTCTTGTCGGGGATTGGGAACCCTTCGCCAGAATGTCCAAAGTTTCAGCGGGATTTCCAAAATGTTGAGAGGAACTCAAAACATGTCAACCTTGGTTTTGAGAATCTCTCCCGGAGTTTGAGAGATTTGGACGTGAAAGGGTACCAGTCTTGTCGGGGATTGGGAACCCTTCGCCAGAATGTCCAAAGTTTCAGCGGGATTTCCAAAATGTTGAGAGGAACTCGAAACATGTCAACCTTGGTTTTGAGAATCTCTCCCGGAGTTTGAGAGATTTGGACGTGAAAGGGTACCAGTCTTATCGGGGATTGGGAACCCTTCGCCAGAATGTCCAAAGTTTCAGCGGGATTTCCAAAATGTTGAGAGGAACTCGAAACATGTCAACCTTGGTTTTGAGAATCTCTCCCGGAGTTTGAGAGATTTGGACGTGAAAGGGTACCAGTCTTGTCAGGAATTGGGAACCCTTCGCGAGAATGTCCAAAGTTTCAGCGGGATTTCCAAAATGTTGAGAGGAACTCGAAACATGTCAACCTTGGTTTTGAGAATCTCTCCCGGAGTTTGAGAGATTTGGACGTGAAAGGGTACCAGTCTTGTCGGGGATTGGGAACCCTTCGCCAGAATGTCCAAAGTTTCAGCGGGATTTCCAAAATGTTGAGAGGAACTCGAAACATGTCAACCTTGGTTTTGAGAATCTCTCCCGGAGTTTGAGAGATTTGGACGTGAAAGGGTACCAGTCTTGTCGGGGATTGGGAACCCTTCGCCAGAATGTCCAAAGTTTCAGCGGGATTTCCAAATGTTGAGAGGAACTCAAAACATATCAACCTTGGTTTTGAGAATCTCTCCCGGAGTTTGAGAGATTTGGACGTGAAAGGGTACCAGTCTTGTCGGGGATTGGGAACCCTTCGCCAGAATGTCCAAAGTTTCAGCGGGATTTCCAAAATGTTGAGAGGAACTCGAAACATGTCAACCTTGGTTTTGAGAATCTCTCCCGGAGTTTGAGAGATTTGGACGTGAAAGGGTACCAGTCTTGTGTGGGATTGGGAACCCTTCGCGAGAATGTCCAAAGTTTCAGCGGGATTTCCAAAATGTTGAGAGGAACTCGAAACATGTCAACCTTGGTTTTGAGAATCTCTCCCGGAGTTTGAGAGATTTGGACGTGAAAGGGTACCAGTCTTGTCGGGGATTGGGAACCCTTCGCCAGAATGTCCAAAGTTTCAGCGGGATTTCCAAAATTTTGAGAGGAACTCGAAACATGTCAACCTCGGTTTTGAGAATCTCTCCCGGAGTTTGAGAGATTTGGACGTGAAAGGGTACCAGTCTTGTCGGGGATTGGGAACCCTTCGCCAGAATGTCCAAAGTTTCAGCGGGATTTCCAAAATGTTGAGAGGAACTCGAAACATGTCAACCTTGGTTTTGAGAATCTCTCCCGGAGTTTGAGAGATTTGGACGTGAAAGGGTACCAGTCTTGTCGGGGATTGGGAACCCTTCGCCAGAATGTCCAAAGTTTCAGCGGGATTTCCAAAATGTTGAAAGGAACTCAAAACATGTCAACCTTGGTTTTGAGAATCTCTCCCGGAGTTTGAGAGATTTGGACGTGAAAGGGTACCAGTCTTGTCGGGGATTGGGAACCCTTCGCGAGAATGTCCAAAGTTTCAGCGGGATTTCCAAAATGTTGAGAGGAACTCGAAACATGTCAACCTTGGTTTTGAGAATCTCTCCCGGAGTTTGAGAGATTTGGACGTGAAAGGGTACCAGTCTTGTCGGGGATTGGGAACCCTTCGCCAGAATGTCCAAAGTTTCAGCGGGATTTCCAAAATGTTGAGAGGAACTCGAAACATGTCAACCTTGGTTTTGAGAATCTCTCCCGGAGTTTGAGAGATTTGGACGTGAAAGGGTACCAGTCTTGTCAGGAATTGGGAACCCTTCGCGAGAATGTCCAAAGTTTCAGCGGGATTTCCAAAATGTTGAAAGGAACTCGAAACATGTGAACCTTGGTTTTGGGAATCTCTCCCGGAGTTTGAGAGATTTGGACGTGAAAAGGTACCAGTCTTGTCGGGGATTGGGAACCCTTCGCCAGAATGTCCAAAGTTTCAGCGGGATTTCCAAAATGTTGAGAGGAACTCGAAACATGTCAACCTCGGTTTTGAGAATCTCTCCCGGACTTTGAGAGATTTGGACGTGAAAGGGTACCAGTCTTGTCGGGGATTGGGAACCCTTCGCCAGAATGTCCAAAGTTTCAGCGGGATTTCCAAAATGTTGAAAGGAACTCGAAACATGTCAACCTTGGTTTTGAGAATCTCTCCCGGACTTTGAGAGATTTGCACGTGAAAGGGTACCAGTCTTGTCGGGGATCGGGAACCCTTCGCGAGAATGTCCAAAGTTTCAGCGGGATTTCCAAAATGTTGAGAGGAACTCGAAACATGTCAACCTTGGTTTTGAGAATCTCTCCCGGAGTTGGAGAGATTTGGACGTGAAAGGGTACCAGTCTTGTCGGGGATTGGGAACCCTTCACCAGAATGTCCAAAGTTTCAGCGGGATTTCCAAAATGTTGAAAGGAACTCGAACCATGTCAACCTTGGTTTTGAGAATCTCTCCCGGAGTTTGAGAGATTTGGACGTGAAAGGGTACCAGTCTTGTCGGGGATTGGGAACCCTTCGACAGAATGTCCAAAGTTTCAGCGGGATTTCCAAAATGTTGAGAGGAACTCGAAACATGTGAACCTTGGTTTTGAGAATCTCTCCCGGAGTTGGAGAGATTTGGACGTGAAAGGGTACCAGTCTTGTCGGGGATTGTGAACCCTTCGCGAGAATGTCCAAAGTTTCAGCGGGATTTCCAAAATGTTGAAAGGAACTCGAACCATGTCAACCTTGGTTTTGAGAATCTCTCCCGGAGTTTGAGAGATTTGGACGTGAAAGGGTACCAGTCTTGTCGGGGATTGGGAACCCTTCGCCAGAATGTCCAAAGTTTCAGCGGGATTTCCAAAATGTTGAGAGGAACTCGAAACATGTCAACCTTGGTTTTGAGAATCTCTCCCGGAGTTTGAGAGATTTGGACGTGAAAGGGTACCAGTCTTGTCGGGGATTGGGAACCCTTTGCGAGAATGTCCAAAGTTTCAGCGGGATTTCCAAAATGTTGAGAGGAACTCGAAACATGTCAACCTCGGTTTTGAGAATCTCTCCCGGACTTTGAGAGATTTGGACGTGAAAGGGTACCAGTCTTGTCGGGGATTGGGAACCCTTCGCCAGAATGTCCAAAGTTTCAGCGGGATTTCCAAAATGTTGAAAGGAACTCGAAACATGTCAACCTTGGTTTTGAGAATCTCTCCCGGACTTTGAGAGATTTGCACGTGAAAGGGTACCAGTCTTGTCGGGGATTGGGAACCCTTCGCCAGAATGTCCAAAGTTTCAGCGGGATTTCCAAAATGTTGAGAGGAACTCGAAACATGTCAACCTTGGTTTTGAGAATCTCTCCCGGAGTTTGAGAGATTTGGACGTGAAAGGGTACCAATCTTGTCGGGGATTGGGAACCCTTCGCGACAATGTCCAAAGTTTCAGCGGGATTTCCAAAATGTTGAAAGGAACTCGAAACATGTCAACCTTGGTTTTGAGAATCTCTCCCGGAGTTTGAGAGATTTGGATGTGAAAGGGTACCAGTCTTGTCGGGGATCGGGAACCCTTCGCGAGAATGTCCAAAGTTTCAGCGGGATTTCCAAAATGTTGAGAGGAACTCGAAACATGTCAACCTTGGTTTTGAGAATCTCTTCCGGAGTTGGAGAGATTTGGACGTGAAAGGGTACCAGTCTTGTCGGGGATTGTGAACCCTTCGCGAGAATGTCCAAAGTTTCAGCGGGATTTCCAAAATGTTGAAAGGAACTCGAACCATGTCAACCTTGGTTTTGAGAATCTCTCCCGGAGTTTGAGAGATTTGGACGTGAAAGGGTACCAGTCTTGTTGGGGATTGGGAACCCTTCGCCAGAATGTCCAAAGTTTCAGCGGGATTTCCAAAATGTTGAAAGGAACTCGAAACATGTCAACCTTGGTTTTGAGAATCTCTCCCGGAGTTTGAGAGATTTGGACGTGAAAGGGTACCAGTCTTGTCGGGGATTGGGAACCCTTCGCGAGAATGTCCAAAGTTTCAGCGGGATTTCCAAAATGTTGAGAGGAACTCGAAACATGTCAACCTCGGTTTTGAGAATCTCTCCCGGACTTTGAGAGATTTGGACGTGAAAGGGTACCAGTCTTGTCGGGGATTGGGAACCCTTCGCCAGAATGTCCAAAGTTTCAGCGGGATTTCCAAAATGTTGAAAGGAACTCGAAACATGTCAACCTTGGTTTTGAGAATCTCTCCCGGACTTTGAGAGATTTGCACGTGAAAGGGTACCAGTCTTGTCGGGGATCGGGAACCCTTCGCGAGAATGTCCAAAGTTTCAGCGGGATTTCCAAAATGTTGAGAGGAACTCGAAACATGTCAACCTTGGTTTTGAGAATCTCTCCCGGAGTTGGAGAGATTTGGACGTGAAAGGGTACCAGTCTTGTCGGGGATTGGGAACCCTTCGCGAGAATGTCCAAAGTTTCAGCGGGATTTCCAAAATGTTGAAAGGAACTCGAACCATGTCAACCTTGGTTTTGAGAATCTCTCCCGGAGTTTGAGAGATTTGGACGTGAAAGGGTACCAGTCTTGTCGGGGATTGGGAACCCTTCGCCAGAATGTCCAAAGTTTCAGCGGGATTTCCAAAATGTTGAGAGGAACTCGAAACATGTCAACCTTGGTTTTGAGAATCTCTCCCGGAGTTTGAGAGATTTGGACGTGAAAGGGTACCAGTCTTGTCGGGGATTGGGAACCCTTCGCGAGAATGTCCAAAGTTTCAGCGGGATTTCCAAAATGTTGAAAGGAACTCGAACCATGTCAACCTTGGTTTTGAGAATCTCTCCCGGAGTTTGAGAGATTTGGACGTGAAAGGGTACCAGTCTTGTCGGGGATTGGGAACCCTTCGCGAGAATGTCCAAAGTTTCAGCGGGATTTCCAAAATGTTGAGAGGAACTCGAAACATGTCAACCTCGGTTTTGAGAATCTCTCCCGGAGTTTGAGAGATTTGGACGTGAAAGTGTACCAATCTTGTCGGGGATTGGGAACCCTTCGCGAGAATGTCCAAAGTTTCAGCGGGATTTCCAAAATGTTGAGAGGAACTCGAAACATGTCAACCTCGGTTTTGAGAATCTCTCCCGGAGTTTGAGAGATTTGGACGTGAAAGGGTACCAGTCTTGTCGGGGATTGGGAACCCTTCGCCAGAATGTCCAAAGTTTCAGCGGGATTTCCAAAATGTTGAAAGGAACTCGAAACATGTCAACCTTGGTTTTGAGAATCTCTCCCGGACTTTGAGAGATTTGGACGTGAAAGGGTACCAGTCTTGTCGGGGATTGGGAACCCTTCGCCAGAATGTCCAAAGTTTCAGCGGGATTTCCAAAATGTTGAGAGGAACTCGAAACATGTCAACCTTGGTTTTGAGAATCTCTCCCGGAGTTTGAGAGATTTGGACGTGAAAGGGTACCAGTCTTGTCGGGGATTGGGAACCCTTCGCCAGAATGTCCAAAGTTTCAGCGGGATTTCCAAAATGTTGAGAGGAACTCGAAACATGTCAACCTCGGTTTTGAGAATCTCTCCCGGAGTTTGAGAGATTTGGACGTGAAAGGGTACCAGTCTTGTCGGGGATTGGGAACCCTTCGCGACAATGTCCAAAGTTTCAGCGGGATTTCCAAAATGTTGAGAGGAACTCGAAACATGTCAACCTCGGTTTTGAGAATCTCTCCCGGAGTTTGAGAGATTTGGACGTGAAAGGGTACCAGTCTTGTCGGGGATTGGGAACCCTTCGCCAGAATGTCCAAAGTTTCAGCGGGATTTCCAAAATGTTGAGAGGAACTCGAAACATGTGAACCTTGGTTTTGAGAATCTCTCCCGGAGTTTGAGAGATTTGGACGTGAAAGGGTACCAGTCTTGTCGGGGATTGGGAACCCTTCGCGAGAATGTCCAAAGTTTCAGCGGGATTTCCAAAATGTTGAAAGGAACTCGAAACATGTCAACCTTGGTTTTGAGAATCTCTCCCGGAGTTTGAGAGATTTGGACGTGAAAGGGTACCAGTCTTGTCGGGGATTGGGAACCCTTCGCCAGAATGTCCAAAGTTTCAGCGGGATTTTCAAAATGTTGAGAGGAACTCAAAACATGTCAACCTGGGTTTTGAGAATCTCTCCCGGACTTTGAGAGATTTGGACGTGAAAGGGTACCAGTCTTGTCGGGGATTGGGAACCCTTCGCGAGAATGTCCAAAGTTTCAGCGGGATTTCCAAAATGTTGAGAGGAACTCAAAACATGTCAACCTTGGTTTTGAGAATCTCTCCCGGAGTTTGAGAGATTTGGACGTGAAAGGGTACCAGTCTTGTCGGGGATTGGGAACCCTTCGCCAGAATGTCCAAAGTTTCAGCGGGATTTCCAAAATGTTGAGAGGAACTCGAAACATGTCAACCTTGGTTTTGAGAATCTCTCCCGGAGTTTGAGAGATTTGGACGTGAAAGGGTACCAGTCTTGTCGGGGATTGGGAACCCTTCGCCAGAATGTCCAAAGTTTCAGCGGGATTTCCAAATGTTGAGAGGAACTCAAAACATGTCAACCTTGGTTTTGAGAATCTCTCCCGGAGTTTGAGAGATTTGGACGTGAAAGGGTACCAGTCTTGTCGGGGATTGGGAACCCTTCGCGAGAATGTCCAAAGTTTCAGCGGGATTTCCAAAATGTTGAGAGGAACTCAAAACATGTCAACCTTGGTTTTGAGAATCTCTCCCGGAGTTTGAGAGATTTGGACGTGAAAGGGTACCAGTCTTGTGTGGGATTGGGAACCCTTCGCCAGAATGTCCAAAGTTTCAGCGGGATTTCCAAAATGTTGAGAGGAACTCGAAACATGTCAACCTTGGTTTTGAGAATCTCTCCCGGAGTTTGAGAGATTTGGACGTGAAAGGCTACCAGTCTTGTCGGGGATTGGGAACCCTTCGCCAGAATGTCCAAAGTTTCAGCGGGATTTCCAAAATTTTGAGAGGAACTCGAAACATGTCAACCTCGGTTTTGAGAATCTCTCCCGGAGTTTGAGAGATTTGGACGTGAAAGGGTACCAGTCTTGTCGGGGATTGGGAACCCTTCGCCAGAATGTCCAAAGTTTCAGCGGGATTTCCAAAATGTTGAGAGGAACTCGAAACATGTCAACCTTGGTTTTGAGAATCTCTCCCGGAGTTTGAGAGATTTGGACGTGAAAGGGTACCAGTCTTGTCGGGGATTGGGAACCCTTCGCCAGAATGTCCAAAGTTTCAGCGGGATTTCCAAAATG
Organism: Streptopelia decaocto; assembly: GCF_964273445.1. NCBI lineage: Eukaryota > Metazoa > Chordata > Aves > Columbiformes > Columbidae > Streptopelia > Streptopelia decaocto. Next base: position 141,917 of record NW_028116552.1, on the reverse strand, counting down.
TTGAGAGGAACTCAAAACATGTCAACCTTGGTTTTGAGAATCTCTCCCGGAGTTTGAGAGATTTGGACGTGAAAGGGTACCAGTCTTGTCGGGGATTGGGAACCCTTCGCCAGAATGTCCAAAGTTTCAGCGGGATTTCCAAAATGTTGAGAGGAACTCGAAACATGTCAACCTTGGTTTTGAGAATCTCTCCCGGAGTTTGAGAGATTTGGACGTGAAAGGGTACCAGTCTTATCGGGGATTGGGAACCCTTCGCCAGAATGTCCAAAGTTTCAGCGGGATTTCCAAAATGTTGAGAGGAACTCGAAACATGTCAACCTTGGTTTTGAGAATCTCTCCCGGAGTTTGAGAGATTTGGACGTGAAAGGGTACCAGTCTTGTCAGGAATTGGGAACCCTTCGCGAGAATGTCCAAAGTTTCAGCGGGATTTCCAAAATGTTGAGAGGAACTCGAAACATGTCAACCTTGGTTTTGAGAATCTCTCCCGGAGTTTGAGAGATTTGGACGTGAAAGGGTACCAGTCTTGTCGGGGATTGGGAACCCTTCGCCAGAATGTCCAAAGTTTCAGCGGGATTTCCAAAATGTTGAGAGGAACTCGAAACATGTCAACCTTGGTTTTGAGAATCTCTCCCGGAGTTTGAGAGATTTGGACGTGAAAGGGTACCAGTCTTGTCGGGGATTGGGAACCCTTCGCCAGAATGTCCAAAGTTTCAGCGGGATTTCCAAATGTTGAGAGGAACTCAAAACATATCAACCTTGGTTTTGAGAATCTCTCCCGGAGTTTGAGAGATTTGGACGTGAAAGGGTACCAGTCTTGTCGGGGATTGGGAACCCTTCGCCAGAATGTCCAAAGTTTCAGCGGGATTTCCAAAATGTTGAGAGGAACTCGAAACATGTCAACCTTGGTTTTGAGAATCTCTCCCGGAGTTTGAGAGATTTGGACGTGAAAGGGTACCAGTCTTGTGTGGGATTGGGAACCCTTCGCGAGAATGTCCAAAGTTTCAGCGGGATTTCCAAAATGTTGAGAGGAACTCGAAACATGTCAACCTTGGTTTTGAGAATCTCTCCCGGAGTTTGAGAGATTTGGACGTGAAAGGGTACCAGTCTTGTCGGGGATTGGGAACCCTTCGCCAGAATGTCCAAAGTTTCAGCGGGATTTCCAAAATTTTGAGAGGAACTCGAAACATGTCAACCTCGGTTTTGAGAATCTCTCCCGGAGTTTGAGAGATTTGGACGTGAAAGGGTACCAGTCTTGTCGGGGATTGGGAACCCTTCGCCAGAATGTCCAAAGTTTCAGCGGGATTTCCAAAATGTTGAGAGGAACTCGAAACATGTCAACCTTGGTTTTGAGAATCTCTCCCGGAGTTTGAGAGATTTGGACGTGAAAGGGTACCAGTCTTGTCGGGGATTGGGAACCCTTCGCCAGAATGTCCAAAGTTTCAGCGGGATTTCCAAAATGTTGAAAGGAACTCAAAACATGTCAACCTTGGTTTTGAGAATCTCTCCCGGAGTTTGAGAGATTTGGACGTGAAAGGGTACCAGTCTTGTCGGGGATTGGGAACCCTTCGCGAGAATGTCCAAAGTTTCAGCGGGATTTCCAAAATGTTGAGAGGAACTCGAAACATGTCAACCTTGGTTTTGAGAATCTCTCCCGGAGTTTGAGAGATTTGGACGTGAAAGGGTACCAGTCTTGTCGGGGATTGGGAACCCTTCGCCAGAATGTCCAAAGTTTCAGCGGGATTTCCAAAATGTTGAGAGGAACTCGAAACATGTCAACCTTGGTTTTGAGAATCTCTCCCGGAGTTTGAGAGATTTGGACGTGAAAGGGTACCAGTCTTGTCAGGAATTGGGAACCCTTCGCGAGAATGTCCAAAGTTTCAGCGGGATTTCCAAAATGTTGAAAGGAACTCGAAACATGTGAACCTTGGTTTTGGGAATCTCTCCCGGAGTTTGAGAGATTTGGACGTGAAAAGGTACCAGTCTTGTCGGGGATTGGGAACCCTTCGCCAGAATGTCCAAAGTTTCAGCGGGATTTCCAAAATGTTGAGAGGAACTCGAAACATGTCAACCTTGGTTTTGAGAATCTCTCCCGGACTTTGAGAGATTTGGACGTGAAAGGGTACCAGTCTTGTCGGGGATTGGGAACCCTTCGCGAGAATGTCCAAAGTTTCAGCGGGATTTCCAAAATGTTGAGAGGAACTCGAATCATGTCAACCTTGGTTTTGAGAATCTCTCCCGGAGTTTGAGAGATTTGGACGTGAAAGGGTACCAGTCTTGTCGGGGATTGGGAACCCTTCGCGAGAATGTCCAAAGTTTCAGCGGGATTTCCAAAATGTTGAGAGGAACTCGAAACATGTCAACCTCGGTTTTGAGAATCTCTCCCGGAGTTTGAGAGATTTGGACGTGGAAGGGTACCAGTCTTGTCGGGGATTGGGAACCCTTCGCCAGAATGTCCAAAGTTTCAGCGGGATTTCCAAAATGTTGAGAGGAACTCGAAACATGTCAACCTCGGTTTTGAGAATCTCTCCCGGAGTTTGAGAGATTTGGACGTGAAAGGGTACCAGTCTTGTCGGGGATTGGGAACCCTTCGCCAGAATGTCCAAAGTTTCAGCGGGATTTCCAAAATGTTGAGAGGAACTCGAAACATGTCAACCTTGGTTTTGAGAATCTCTCCCGGAGTTTGAGAGATTTGGACGTGAAAGGGTACCAGTCTTGTCGGGGATTGGGAACCCTTCGCCAGAATGTCCAAAGTTTCAGCGGGATTTCCAAAATGTTGAGAGGAACTCGAACCATGTCAACCTTGGTTTTGAGAATCTCTCCCGGAGTTTGAGAGATTTGGACGTGAAAGGGTACCAGTCTTGTCGGGGATTGGGAACCCTTCGCCAGAATGTCCAAAGTTTCAGCGGGATTTCCAAAATGTTGAGAGGAACTCGAAACATGTCAACCTCGGTTTTGAGAATCTCTCCCGGAGTTTGAGAGATTTGGACGTGAAAGGGTACCAGTCTTGTCGGGGATTGGGAACCCTTCGCGAGAATGTCCAAAGTTTCAGCGGGATTTCCAAAATGTTGAGAGGAACTCGAAACATGTCAACCTTGGTTTTGAGAATCTCTCCCGGAGTTTGAGAGATTTGGACGTGAAAGGGTACCAGTCTTGTCGGGGATTGGGAACCCTTCGCCAGAATGTCCAAAGTTTCAGCGGGATTTCCAAAATGTTGAAAGGAACTCGAAACATGTCAACCTTGGTTTTGAGAATCTCTCCCGGACTTTGAGAGATTTGGACGTGAAAGGGTACCAGTCTTGTCGGGAATTGGGAACCCTTCGCGAGAATGTCCAAAGTTTCAGCGGGATTTCCAAAATGTTGAGAGGAACTCGAAACATGTGAACCTTGGTTTTGAGAATCTCTCCCGGAGTTTGAGAGATTTGGACGTGAAAGGGTACCAGTCTTGTCGGGGATTGGGAACCCTTCGCCAGAATGTCCAAAGTTTCAGCGGGATTTCCGAAATGTTGAAAGGAACTCGAAACATGTCAACCTTGGTTTTGAGAATCTCTCCCGGAGTTTGAGAGATTTGGACGTGAAAGGGTACCAGTCTTGTCGGGGATTGGGAACCCTTCGCCAGAATGTCCAAAGTTTCAGCGGGATTTCCAAAATGTTGAGAGGAACTCGAAACATGTCAACCTTGGTTTTGAGAATCTCTCCCGGAGTTTGAGAGATTTGGACGTGAAAGGGTACCAGTCTTGTTGGGGATTGGGAACCCTTCGCCAGAATGTCCAAAGTTTCAGCGGGATTTCCAAAATGTTGAGAGGAACTCGGAACATGTCAACCTTGGTTTTGAGAATCTCTCCCGGAGTTTGAGAGATTTGGACGTGAAAGGGTACCAGTCTTGTCGGGGATTGGGAACCCTTCGCCAGAATGTCCAAAGTTTCAGCGGGATTTCCAAAATGTTGAGAGGAACTCGAAACATGTCAACCTTGGTTTTGAGAATCTCTCCCGGAGTTTGAGAGATTTGGACGTGAAAGGGTACCAGTCTTGTCGGGAATTGGGAACCCTTCGCGAGAATGTCCAAAGTTTCAGCGGGATTTCCAAAATGTTGAGAGGAACTCGAAACATGTGAACCTTGGTTTTGAGAATCTCTCCCGGAGTTTGAGAGATTTGGACGTGAAAGGGTACCAGTCTTGTCGGGGATTGGGAACCCTTCGCGAGAATGTCCAAAGTTTCAGCGGGATTTCCAAAATGTTGAAAGGAACTCGAAACATGTCAACCTTGGTTTTGAGAATCTCTCCCGGAGTTTGAGAGATTTGGACGTGAAAGGGTACCAGTCTTGTCGGGGATTGGGAACCCTTCGCCAGAATGTCCAAAGTTTCAGCGGGATTTTCAAAATGTTGAGAGGAACTCAAAACATGTCAACCTTGGTTTTGAGAATCTCTCCCGGAGTTTGAGAGATTTGGACGTGAAAGGGTACCAGTCTTGTCGGGGATTTGGAACCCTTCGCGAGAATGTCCAAAGTTTCAGCGGGATTTCCAAAATGTTGAGAGGAACTCGAAACATGTCAACCTCGGTTTTGAGAATCTCTCCCGGAGTTTGAGAGATTTGGACGTGAAAGGGTACCAGTCTTGTCGGGGATTGGGAACCCTTCGCCAGAATGTCCAAAGTTTCGGCGGGATTTCCAAAATGTTGAGAGGAACTCGAAACATGTGAACCTCGGTTTTGAGAATCTCTCCCGGAGTTTGAGAGATTTGGACGTGAAAGGGTACCAGTCTTGTCGGGGATTGGGAACCCTTCGCGAGAATGTCCAAAGTTTCAGCGGGATTTCCAAAATGTTGAGAGGAACTCGAATCATGTCAACCTTGGTTTTGAGAATCTCTCCCGGAGTTTGAGAGATTTGGACGTGAAAGGGTACCAGTCTTGTCGGGGATTGGGAACCCTTCGCCAGAATGTCCAAAGTTTCAGCGGGATTTCCGAAATGTTGAAAGGAACTCGAAACATGTCAACCTTGGTTTTGAGAATCTCTCCCGGAGTTTGAGAGATTTGGACGTGAAAGGGTACCAGTCTTGTCGGGGATTGGGAACCCTTCGCCAGAATGTCCAAAGTTTCAGCGGGATTTCCAAAATGTTGAGAGGAACTCGAAACATGTCAACCTTGGTTTTGAGAATCTCTCCCGGAGTTTGAGAGATTTGGACGTGAAAGGCTACCAGTCTTGTCGGGGATTGGGAACCCTTCGCCAGAATGTCCAAAGTTTCAGCGGGATTTCCAAAATGTTGAGAGGAACTCGAATCACGTCAACCTTGGTTTTGAGAATCTCTCCCGGAGTTTGAGAGATTTGGACGTGAAAGGGTACCAGTCTTGTCGGGGATTGGGAACCCTTCGCCAGAATGTCCAAAGTTTCAGCGGGATTTCCAAAATGTTGAGAGGAACTCGAAACATGTCAACCTTGGTTTTGAGAATCTCTCCCGGAGTTTGAGAGATTTGGACGTGAAAGGGTACCAGTCTTGTCGGGGATTGGGAACCCTTCGCCAGAATGTCCAAAGTTTCAGCGGGATTTCCAAAATGTTGAGAGGAACTCGAAACATGTCAACCTTGGTTTTGAGAATCTCTCCCGGAGTTTGAGAGATTTGGACGTGAAAGGGTACCAGTCTTGTCGGGAATTGGGAACCCTTCGCGAGAATGTCCAAAGTTTCAGCAGGATTTCCAAAATGTTGAGAGGAACTCGAAACATGTCAACCTTGGTTTTGAGAATCTCTCCCGGAGTTTGAGAGATTTGGACGTGAAAGGCTACCAGTCTTGTGTGGGATTGGGAACCCTTCGCCAGAATGTCCAAAGTTTCAGCGGGATTTCCAAAATGTTGAGAGGAACTCGAAACATGTCAACCTTGGTTTTGAGAATCTCTCCCGGAGTTTGAGAGATTTGGACGTGAAAGGGTACCAGTCTTGTCGGGGATTGGGAACCCTTCGCCAGAATGTCCAAAGTTTCAGCGGGATTTCTAAAATGTTGAGAGGAACTCGAAACATGTCAACTTCGGTTTTGAGAATCTCTCCTGGAGTTTGAGAGATTTGGACGTGAAAGGGTACCAGTCTTGTCGGGGATTGGGAACCCTTCGCGAGAATGTCCAAAGTTTCAGCGGGATTTCCAAAATGTTGAGAGGAACTCGAATCATGTCAACCTTGGTTTTGAGAATCTCTCCCGGAGTTTGAGAGATTTGGACGTGAAAGGGTACCAGTCTTGTCGGGGATTGGGAACCCTTCGCCAGAATGTCCAAAGTTTCAGCGGGATTTCCAAAATGTTGAGAGGAACTCGAAACATGTCAACCTTGGTTTTGAGAATCTCTCCCGGAGTTTGAGAGATTTGGACGTGAAAGGGTACCAGTCTTGTCGGGAATTGGGAACCCTTCGCGAGAATGTCCAAAGTTTCAGCGGGATTTCCAAAATGTTGAAAGGAACTCGAAACATGTGAACCTTGGTTTTGAGAATCTCTCCCGGAGTTTGAGAGATTTGGACGTGAAAGGGTACCAGTCTTGTCGGGGATTGGGAACCCTTCGCGAGAATGTCCAAAGTTTCAGCGGGATTTCCAAAATGTTGAGAGGAACTCGAAACATGTCAACCTTGGTTTTGAGAATCTCTCCCGGAGTTTGAGAGATTTGGACGTGAAAGGGTACCAGTCTTGTCGGGGATTGGGAACCCTTCGCCAGAATGTCCAAAGTTTCAGCGGGATTTCCAAAATGTTGAGAGGAACTCGAATCATGTCAACCTTGGTTTTGAGAATCTCTCCCGGAGTTTGAGAGATTTGGACGTGAAAGGGTACCAGTCTTGTCGGGGATTGGGAACCCTTCGCGAGAATGTCTAAAGTTTCAGCGGGATTTCCAAAATGTTGAGAGGAACTCGAAACATGTCAACCTTGGTTTTGAGAATCTCTCCCGGAGTTTGAGAGATTTGGACGTGAAAGGGTACCAGTCTTGTCGGGGATTGGGAACCCTTCGCGAGAATGTCCAAAGTTTCAGCGGGATTTCCAAAATGTTGAGAGGAACTCGAAACATGTCAACCTTGGTTTTGAGAATCTCTCCTGGAGTTTGAGAGATTTGGACGTGAAAGGGTACCAGTCTTGTCGGGGATTGGGAACCCTTCGCGAGAATGTCCAAAGTTTCAGCGGGATTTCCAAAATGTTGAGAGGAACTCGAAACATGTCAACCTCGGTTTTGAGAATCTCTCCCGGAGTTTGAGAGATTTGGACGTGAAAGGGTACCAGTCTTGTCGGGGATTGGGAACCCTTCGCCAGAATGTCCAAAGTTTCAGCGGGATTTCCAAAATGTTGAGAGGAACTCGAAACATGTCAACCTTGGTTTTGAGAATCTCTCCCGGAGTTTGAGAGATTTGGACGTGAAAGGGTACCAGTCTTGTCGGGGATTGGGAACCCTTCGCCAGAATGTCCAAAGTTTCAGCGGGATTTCCAAAATGTTGAGAGGAACTCGAAACATGTCAACCTTGGTTTTGAGAATCTCTCCCGGAGTTTGAGAGATTTGGACGTGAAAGGGTACCAGTCTTGTCGGGAATTGGGAACCCTTCGCGAGAATGTCCAAAGTTTCAGCGGGATTTCCAAAATGTTGAAAGGAACTCGAAACATGTGAACCTTGGTTTTGAGAATCTCTCCCGGAGTTTGAGAGATTTGGACGTGAAAGGGTACCAGTCTTGTCGGGGATTGGGAACCCTTCGCGAGAATGTCCAAAGTTTCAGCGGGATTTCCAAAATGTTGAGAGGAACTCGAAACATGTCAACCTTGTTTTTGAGAATCTCTCCCGGAGTTTGAGAGATTTGGACGTGAAAGGGTACCAGTCTTGTCGGGGATTGGGAACCCTTCGCCAGAATGTCCAAAGTTTCAGCGGGATTTCCAAAATGTTGAGAGGAACTCGAATCATGTCAACCTTGGTTTTGAGAATCTCTCCCGGAGTTTGAGAGATTTGGACGTGAAAGGGTACCAGTCTTGTCGGGGATTGGGAACCCTTCGCCAGAATGTCCAAAGTTTCAGCGGGATTTCCAAAATGTTGAGAGGAACTCGAAACATGTCAACCTTGGTTTTGAGAATCTCTCCCGGAGTTTGAGAGATTTGGACGTGAAAGGGTACCAGTCTTGTCGGGGATTGGGAACCCTTCGCCAGAATGTCCAAAGTTTCAGCGGGATTTCCAAAATGTTGAGAGGAACTCGAAACATGTCAACCTTGGTTTTGAGAATCTCTCCCGGAGTTTGAGAGATTTGGACGTGAAAGGGTACCAGTCTTGTCGGGGATTGGGAACCCTTCGCCAGAATGTCCAAAGTTTCAGCGGGATTTCCAAAATGTTGAGAGGAACTCGAAACATGTCAACCTTGGTTTTAAGAATCTCTCCCGGAGTTTGAGAGATTTGGACGTGAAAGGGTACCTGTCTTGTCGGGGATTGGGAACCCTTCGCGAGAATGTCCAAAGTTTCAGCGGGATTTCCAAAATGTTGAGAGGAACTCGAATCATGTCAACCTCGGTTTTGAGAATCTCTCCCGGAGTTTGAGAGATTTGGACGTGAAAGGGTACCAGTCTTGTCGGGGATTGGGAACCCTTCGCGAGAATGTCCAAAGTTTCAGCGGGATTTCCAAAATGTTGAGAGGAACTCGAAACATGTCAACCTTGGTTTTGAGAATCTCTCCCGGAGTTTGAGAGATTTGGACGTGAAAGGGTACCAGTCTTGTCGGGGATTGGGAACCCTTCGCCAGAATGTCCAAAGTTTCAGCGGGATTTCCAAAATGTTGAGAGGAACTCAAAACATGTCAACCTTGGTTTTGAGAATCTCTCCCGGAGTTTGAGAGATTTGGACGTGAAAGGGTACCAGTCTTGTCGGGGATTGGGAACCCTTCGCCAGAATGTCCAAAGTTTCAGCGGGATTTCCAAAATGTTGAGAGGAACTCGAAACATGTCAACCTCGGTTTTGAGAATCTCTCCCGGAGTTTGAGAGATTTGGACGTGAAAGGGTACCAGTCTTGTCGGGGATTGGGAACCCTTCGCGAGAATGTCCAAAGTTTCAGCGGGATTTCCAAAATGTTGAGAGGAACTCGAAACATGTCAACCTTGGTTTTAAGAATCTCTCCCGGAGTTTGAGAGATTTGGACGTGAAAGGGTACCTGTCTTGTCGGGGATTGGGAACCCTTCGCGAGAATGTCCAAAGTTTCAGCGGGATTTCCAAAATGTTGAGAGGAACTCGAATCATGTCAACCTCGGTTTTGAGAATCTCTCCCGGAGTTTGAGAGATTTGGACGTGAAAGGGTACCAGTCTTGTCGGGGATTGGGAACCCTTCGCGAGAATGTCCAAAGTTTCAGCGGGATTTCCAAAATGTTGAGAGGAACTCGAAACATGTCAACCTTGGTTTTGAGAATCTCTCCCGGAGTTTGAGAGATTTGGACGTGAAAGGGTACCAGTCTTGTCGGGGATTGGGAACCCTTCGCGAGAATGTCCAAAGTTTCATCGGGATTTCCAAAATGTTGAGAGGAACTCGAATCATGTCAACCTTGGTTTTGAGAATCTCGCCCGGAGTTTGAGAGATTTGGACGTGAAAGGGTACCAGTATTGTCGGGGATTGGGAACCCTTCGCAGGAATGTCCAAAGTTTCAGCGGGATTTCCAAAATGTTGAGAGGAACTCGAATCATGTCAACCTTGGTTTTGAGAATCTCTCCCGGAGTTTGAGAGATTTGGACGTGAAAGGGTACCAGTCTTGTCGGGGATTGGGAACCCTTCGCGAGAATGTCCAAAGTTTCAGCGGGATTTCCAAAATGTTGAGAGGAACTCGAAACATGTCAACCTCGGTTTTGAGAATCTCTCCCGGAGTTTGAGAGATTTGGACGTGAAAGGGTACCAGTCTTGTCGGGGATTGGGAACCCTTCGCGACAATGTCCAAAGTTTCAGCGGGATTTCCAAAATGTTGAGAGGAACTCGAAACATGTCAACCTTGGTTTTGACAATCTCTCCCGGAGTTTGAGAGATTTGGACGTGAAAGGGTACCAGTCTTGTCGGGGATTGGGAACCCTTCGCCAGAATGTCCAAAGTTTCATCGGGATTTCCAAAATGTTGAGAGGAACTCGAATCATGTCAACCTTGGTTTTGAGAATCTCTCCCGGAGTTTGAGAGATTTGGACGTGAAAGGGTACCAGTATTGTCGGGGATTGGGAACCCTTCGCGAGAATGTCCAAAGTTTCAGCGGGATTTCCAAAATGTTGAGAGGAACTCGAATCATGTCAACCTTGGTTTTGAGAATCTCTCCCGGAGTTTGAGAGATTTGGACGTGAAAGGGTACCAGTCTTGTCGGGGATTGGGAACCCTTCGCCAGAATGGCCAAAGTTTCAGCGGGATTTCCAAAATGTTGAAAGGAACTCGAACCATGTCAACCTTGGTTTTGAGAATCTCTCCCGGAGTTTGAGAGATTTGGACGTGAAAGGGTACCAGTCTTGTCGGGGATTGGGAACCCTTCGCGAGAATGTCCAAAGTTTCAGCAGGATTTCCAAAATGTTGAAAGGAACTCAAAACATGTCAACCTTGGTTTTGAGAATCTCTCCCGGAGTTTGAGAGATTTGGACGTGAAAGGGTACCAATCTTGTCGGGGATTGGGAACCCTTCGCGAGAATGTCCAAAGTTTCAGCGGGATTTCCAAAATGTTGAGAGGAACTCGAAACATGTCAACCTCGGTTTTGAGAATCTCTCCCGGAGTTTGAGAGATTTGGACGTGAAAGGGTACCAGTCTTGTCGGGGATTGGGAACCCTTCGCCAGAATGTCCAAAGTTTCAGCGGGATTTCCAAAATGTTGAAAGGAACTCGAAACATGTCAACCTTGGTTTTGAGAATCTCTCCCGGACTTTGAGAGATTTGGACGTGAAAGGGTACCAGTCTTGTCAGGGATTGGGAACCCTTCGCCAGAATGTCCAAAGTTTCAGCGGGATTTCCAAAATGTTGAGAGGAACTCGAAACATGTCAACCTCGGTTTTGAGAATCTCTCCCGGAGTTTGAGAGATTTGGACGTGAAAGGGTACCAGTCTTGTCGGGGATTGGGAACCCTTCGCCAGAATGTCCAAAGTTTCAGCGGGATTTCCAAAATGTTGAGAGGAACTTGAAACATGTCAACCTTGGTTTTGAGAATCTCTCCCGGACTTTGAGAGATTTGGACGTGAAAGGGTACCAGTCTTGTCGGGGATTGGGAACCCTTCGCGAGAATGTCCAAAGTTTCAGCGGGATTTTCAAAATGTTGAGAGGAACTCGAAACATGTCAACCTCGGTTTTGAGAATCTCTCCCGGAGTTTGAGAGATTTGGACGTGAAAGGGTACCAGTCTTGTCGGGGATTGGGAACCCTTCGCCAGAATGTCCAAAGTTTCAGCGGGATTTCCAAAATGTTGAGAGGAACTCGAATCATGTCAACCTCGGTTTTGAGAATCTCTCCCGGAGTTTGAGAGATTTGGACGTGAAAGGGTACCAGTCTTGTCGGGGATTGGGAACCCTTCGCGAGAATGTCCAAAGTTTCAGCGGGATTTCCAAAATGTTGAGAGGAACTCGAAACATGTCAACCTCGGTTTTGAGAATCTCTCCCGGAGTTTGAGAGATTTGGACGTGAAAGGGTACCAGTCTTGTCGGGGATTGGGAACCCTTCACCAGAATGTCCAAAGTTTCAGCGGGATTTCCAAAATGTTGAGAGGAACTCGAAACATGTCAACCTCGGTTTTGAGAATCTCTCCCGGAGTTTGAGAGATTTGGACGTGAAAGGGTACCAGTCTTGTCGGGGATTGGGAACCCTTCGCCAGAATGTCCAAAGTTTCAGCGGGATTTCCAAAATGTTGAGAGGAACTCGAAACATGTCAACCTTGGTTTTGAGAATCTCTCCCGGAGTTTGAGAGATTTGGACGTGAAAGGGTACCAGTCTTGTCGGGGATTGGGAACCCTTCGCGAGAATGTCTAAATTTTCAGCGGGATTTCCAAAATGTTGAGAGGAACTCGAAACATGTCAACCTTGGTTTTGAGAATCTCTCCCGGAGTTTGAGAGATTTGGACGTGAAAGGGTACCAGTCTTGTCGGGGATTGGGAACCCTTCGCCAGAATGTCCAAAGTTTCAGCGGGATTTCCAAAATGTTGAGAGGAACTCGAATCATGTCAACCTCGGTTTTGAGAATCTCTCCCGGAGTTTGAGAGATTTGGACGTGAAAGGGTACCAGTCTTGTCGGGGATTGGGAACCCTTCGCCAGAATGTCCAAAGTTTCAGCGGGATTTCCAAAATGTTGAGAGGAACTCGAATCATGTCAACCTCGGTTTTGAGAATCTCTCCCGGAGTTTGAGAGATTTGGACGTGAAAGGGTACCAGTCTTGTCGGGGATTGGGAACCCTTCGCGAGAATGTCCAAAGTTTCAGCGGGATTTCCAAAATGTTGAGAGGAACTCGAAACATGTCAACCTTGGTTTTGAGAATCTCTCCCGGACTTTGAGAGATTTGGACGTGAAAGGGTACCAGTCTTGTCGGGGATTGGGAACCCTTCGCGAGAATGTCCAAAGTTTCATCGGGATTTCCAAAATGTTGAGAGGAACTCGAATCATGTCAACCTTGGTTTTGAGAATCTCTCCCGGAGTTTGAGAGATTTGGACGTGAAAGGGTACCAGTCTTGTCGGGGATTGGGAACCCTTCGCCAGAATGTCCAAAGTTTCAGCGGGATTTCCAAAATGTTGAGAGGAACTCGAATCATGTCAACCTTGGTTTTGAGAATCTCTCCCGGAGTTTGAGAGATTTGGACGTGAAAGGGTACCAGTCTTGTCGGGGATTGGGAACCCTTCGCCAGAATGTCCAAAGTTTCAGCGGGATTTCCAAAATGTTGAGAGGAACTCGAAACATGTCAACCTTGGTTTTGAGAATCTCTCCCGGAGTTTGAGAGATTTGGACGTGAAAGGGTACCAGTCTTGTCGGGGATTGGGAACCCTTCGCCAGAATGTCCAAAGTTTCAGCGGGATTTCCAAAATGTTGAGAGGAACTCGAAACATGTCAACCTTGGTTTTGAGAATCTCTCCCGGAGTTTGAGAGATTTGGACGTGAAAGGGTACCAGTCTTGTCGGGGATTGGGAACCCTTCGCGAGAATGTCCAAAGTTTCAGCGGGATTTTCAAAATGTTGAGAGGAACTCGAAACATGTCAACCTTGGTTTTGAGAATCTCTCCCGGAGTTTGAGAGATTTGGACGTGAAAGGGTACCAGTCTTGTCGGGGATTGGGAACCCTTCGCCAGAATGTCCAAAGTTTCAGCGGGATTTCCAAAATGTTGAGAGGAACTCGAAACATGTCAACCTTGGTTTTGAGAATCTCTCCCGGAGTTTGAGAGATTTGGACGTGAAAGGGTACCAGTCTTGTCGGGGATTGGGAACCCTTCGCCAGAATGTCTAAAGTTTCAGCGGGATTTCCAAAATGTTGAGAGGAACTCGAAACATGTCAACCTTGGTTTTGAGAATCTCTCCCGGAGTTTGAGAGATTTGGACGTGAAAGGGTACCAGTCTTGTCGGGGATTGGGAACCCTTCGCCAGAATGTCCAAAGTTTCAGCGGGATTTCCAAAATGTTGAGAGGAACTCGAATCATGTCAACCTCGGTTTTGAGAATCTCTCCCGGAGTTTGAGAGATTTGGACGTGAAAGGGTACCAGTCTTGTCGGGGATTGGGAACCCTTCGCGAGAATGTCCAAAGTTTCAGCGGGATTTCCAAAATGTTGAGAGGAACTCGAATCATGTCAACCTCGGTTTTGAGAATCTCTCCCGGAGTTTGAGAGATTTGGACGTGAAAGGGTACCAGTCTTGTCGGGGATTGGGAACCCTTCGCCAGAATGTCCAAAGTTTCAGCGGGATTTCCAAAATGTTGAGAGGAACTCGAAACATGTCAACCTTGGTTTTGAGAATCTCTCCCGGACTTTGAGAGATTTGGACGTGAAAGGGTACCAGTCTTGTCGGGGATTGGGAACCCTTCGCGAGAATGTCCAAAGTTTCATCGGGATTTCCAAAATGTTGAGAGGAACTCGAATCATGTCAACCTTGGTTTTGAGAATCTCTCCCGGAGTTTGAGAGATTTGGACGTGAAAGGGTACCAGTCTTGTCGGGGATTGGGAACCCTTCGCCAGAATGTCCAAAGTTTCAGCGGGATTTCCAAAATGTTGAGAGGAACTCGAATCATGTCAACCTTGGTTTTGAGAATCTCTCCCGGAGTTTGAGAGATTTGGACGTGAAAGGGTACCAGTCTTGTCGGGGATTGGGAACCCTTCGCGAGAATGTCCAAAGTTTCAGCGGGATTTCCAAAATGTTGAGAGGAACTCGAAACATGTCAACCTTGGTTTTGAGAATCTCTCCCGGAGTTTGAGAGATTTGGACGTGAAAGGGTACCAGTCTTGTCGGGGATTGGGAACCCTTCGCGAGAATGTCCAAAGTTTCAGCGGGATTTTCAAAATGTTGAGAGGAACTCGAAACATGTCAACCTCGGTTTTGAGAATCTCTCCCGGAGTTTGAGAGATTTGGACGTGAAAGGGTACCAGTCTTGTCGGGGATTGGGAACCCTTCGCCAGAATGTCCAAAGTTTCAGCGGGATTTCCAAAATGTTGAGAGGAACTCGAAACATGTCAACCTTGGTTTTGAGAATCTCTCCCGGAGTTTGAGAGATTTGGACGTGAAAGGGTACCAATCTTGTCGGGGATTGGGAACCCTTCGCGACAATGTCCAAAGTTTCAGCGGGATTTCCAAAATGTTGAAAGGAACTCGAAACATGTCAACCTTGGTTTTGAGAATCTCTCCCGGACTTTGAGAGATTTGGACGTGAAAGGGTACCAGTCTTGTCGGGGATTGGGAACCCTTCGCGAGAATGTCCAAAGTTTCAGCGGGATTTCCAAAATGTTGAGAGGAACTCGAAACATGTCAACCTTGGTTTTGAGAATCTCTCCCGGAGTTGGAGAGATTTGGACGTGAAAGGGTACCAGTCTTGTCGGGGATTGGGAACCCTTCGCCAGAATGTCCAAAGTTTCAGCGGGATTTCCAAAATGTTGAAAGGAATTCGAACCATGTCAACCTTGGTTTTGAGAATCTCTCCCGGAGTTGGAGAGATTTGGACGTGAAAGGGTACCAGTCTTGTCGGGGATTGGGAACCCTTCGCCAGAATGTCCAAAGTTTCAGCGGGATTTCCAAAATGTTGAAAGGAACTCGAAACATGTCAACCTTGGTTTTGAGAATCTCTCCCGGAGTTTGAGAGATTTGGACGTGAAAGGGTACCAGTCTTGTCGGGGATTGGGAACCCTTCGCCAGAATGTCCAAAGTTTCAGCGGGATTTCCAAAATGTTGAGAGGAACTCGAAACATGTCAACCTCGGTTTTGAGAATCTCTCCCGGACTTTGAGAGATTTGGACGTGAAAGGGTACCAGTCTTGTCGGGGATTGGGAACCCTTCGCGAGAATGTCCAAAGTTTCAGCGGGATTTCCAAAATGTTGAAAGGAACTCGAAACATGTCAACCTTGGTTTTGAGAATCTCTCCCGGAGTTTGAGAGATTTGGACGTGAAAGGGTACCAGTCTTGTCGGGGATTGGGAACCCTTCGCCAGAATGTCCAAAGTTTCAGCGGGATTTCCAAAATGTTGAGAGGAACTCGAACCATGTCAACCTCGGTTTTGAGAATCTCTCCCGGAGTTTGAGAGATTTGGACGTGAAAGGGTACCAGTCTTGTCGGGGATTGGGAACCCTTCGACAGAATGTCCAAAGTTTCAGCGGGATTTCCAAAATGTTGAAAGGAACTCGAAACATGTCAACCTTGGTTTTGAGAATCTCTCCCGGACTTTGAGAGATTTGGACGTGAAAGGGTACCAGTCTTGTCGGGGATTGGGAACCCTTCGCCAGAATGTCCAAAGTTTCAGCGGGATTTCCAAAATGTTGAGAGGAACTCGAAACATGTCAACCTTGGTTTTGAGAATCTCTCCCGGAGTTTGAGAGATTTGGACGTGAAAGGGTACCAGTCTTGTCGGGGATTGGGAACCCTTCGCGAGAATGTCCAAAGTTTCAGCGGGATTTTCAAAATGTTGAGAGGAACTCGAAACATGTCAACCTCGGTTTTGAGAATCTCTCCCGGAGTTTGAGAGATTTGGACGTGAAAGGGTACCAGTCTTGTCGGGGATTGGGAACCCTTCGCGACAATGTCCAAAGTTTCAGCGGGATTTCCAAAATGTTGAAAGGAACTCGAAACATGTCAACCTTGGTTTTGAGAATCTCTCCCGGACTTTGAGAGATTTGGACGTGAAAGGGTACCAGTCTTGTCGGGGATCGGGAACCCTTCGCGAGAATGTCCAAAGTTTCAGCGGGATTTCCAAAATGTTGAGAGGAACTCGAAACATGTCAACCTTGGTTTTGAGAATCTCTCCCGGAGTTGGAGAGATTTGGACGTGAAAGGGTACCAGTCTTGTCGGGGATTGTGAACCCTTCGCGAGAATGTCCAAAGTTTCAGCGGGATTTCCAAAATGTTGAAAGGAACTCGAACCATGTCAACCTTGGTTTTGAGAATCTCTCCCGGAGTTTGAGAGATTTGGACGTGAAAGGGTACCAGTCTTGTCGGGGATTGGGAACCCTTCGCCAGAATGTCCAAAGTTTCAGCGGGATTTCCAAAATGTTCAAAGGAACTCGAAACATATCAACCTTGGTTTTGAGAATCTCTCCCGGAGTTTGAGAGATTTGGACGTGAAAGGGTACCAATCTTGTCGGGGATTGGGAACCCTTCGCGAGAATGTCCAAAGTTTCAGCGGGATTTCCAAAATGTTGAGAGGAACTCGAAACATGTCAACCTCGGTTTTGAGAATCTCTCCCGGAGTTTGAGAGATTTGGACGTGAAAGGGTACCAGTCTTGTCGGGGATTGGGAACCCTTCGCCAGAATGTCCAAAGTTTCAGCGGGATTTCCAAAATGTTGAAAGGAACTCGAAACATGTCAACCTTGGTTTTGAGAATCTCTCCCGGACTTTGAGAGATTTGCACGTGAAAGGGTACCAGTCTTGTCGGGGATCGGGAACCCTTCGCGAGAATGTCCAAAGTTTCAGCGGGATTTCCAAAATGTTGAGAGGAACTCGAAACATGTCAACCTTGGTTTTGAGAATCTCTCCCGGAGTTGGAGAGATTTGGACGTGAAAGGGTACCAGTCTTGTCGGGGATTGGGAACCCTTCACCAGAATGTCCAAAGTTTCAGCGGGATTTCCAAAATGTTGAAAGGAACTCGAACCATGTCAACCTTGGTTTTGAGAATCTCTCCCGGAGTTTGAGAGATTTGGACGTGAAAGGGTACCAGTCTTGTCGGGGATTGGGAACCCTTCGACAGAATGTCCAAAGTTTCAGCGGGATTTCCAAAATGTTGAGAGGAACTCGAAACATGTGAACCTTGGTTTTGAGAATCTCTCCCGGAGTTGGAGAGATTTGGACGTGAAAGGGTACCAGTCTTGTCGGGGATTGTGAACCCTTCGCGAGAATGTCCAAAGTTTCAGCGGGATTTCCAAAATGTTGAAAGGAACTCGAACCATGTCAACCTTGGTTTTGAGAATCTCTCCCGGAGTTTGAGAGATTTGGACGTGAAAGGGTACCAGTCTTGTCGGGGATTGGGAACCCTTCGCCAGAATGTCCAAAGTTTCAGCGGGATTTCCAAAATGTTGAGAGGAACTCGAAACATGTCAACCTTGGTTTTGAGAATCTCTCCCGGAGTTTGAGAGATTTGGACGTGAAAGGGTACCAGTCTTGTCGGGGATTGGGAACCCTTTGCGAGAATGTCCAAAGTTTCAGCGGGATTTCCAAAATGTTGAGAGGAACTCGAAACATGTCAACCTCGGTTTTGAGAATCTCTCCCGGACTTTGAGAGATTTGGACGTGAAAGGGTACCAGTCTTGTCGGGGATTGGGAACCCTTCGCCAGAATGTCCAAAGTTTCAGCGGGATTTCCAAAATGTTGAAAGGAACTCGAAACATGTCAACCTTGGTTTTGAGAATCTCTCCCGGACTTTGAGAGATTTGCACGTGAAAGGGTACCAGTCTTGTCGGGGATTGGGAACCCTTCGCCAGAATGTCCAAAGTTTCAGCGGGATTTCCAAAATGTTGAGAGGAACTCGAAACATGTCAACCTTGGTTTTGAGAATCTCTCCCGGAGTTTGAGAGATTTGGACGTGAAAGGGTACCAATCTTGTCGGGGATTGGGAACCCTTCGCGACAATGTCCAAAGTTTCAGCGGGATTTCCAAAATGTTGAAAGGAACTCGAAACATGTCAACCTTGGTTTTGAGAATCTCTCCCGGAGTTTGAGAGATTTGGATGTGAAAGGGTACCAGTCTTGTCGGGGATCGGGAACCCTTCGCGAGAATGTCCAAAGTTTCAGCGGGATTTCCAAAATGTTGAGAGGAACTCGAAACATGTCAACCTTGGTTTTGAGAATCTCTTCCGGAGTTGGAGAGATTTGGACGTGAAAGGGTACCAGTCTTGTCGGGGATTGTGAACCCTTCGCGAGAATGTCCAAAGTTTCAGCGGGATTTCCAAAATGTTGAAAGGAACTCGAACCATGTCAACCTTGGTTTTGAGAATCTCTCCCGGAGTTTGAGAGATTTGGACGTGAAAGGGTACCAGTCTTGTTGGGGATTGGGAACCCTTCGCCAGAATGTCCAAAGTTTCAGCGGGATTTCCAAAATGTTGAAAGGAACTCGAAACATGTCAACCTTGGTTTTGAGAATCTCTCCCGGAGTTTGAGAGATTTGGACGTGAAAGGGTACCAGTCTTGTCGGGGATTGGGAACCCTTCGCGAGAATGTCCAAAGTTTCAGCGGGATTTCCAAAATGTTGAGAGGAACTCGAAACATGTCAACCTCGGTTTTGAGAATCTCTCCCGGACTTTGAGAGATTTGGACGTGAAAGGGTACCAGTCTTGTCGGGGATTGGGAACCCTTCGCCAGAATGTCCAAAGTTTCAGCGGGATTTCCAAAATGTTGAAAGGAACTCGAAACATGTCAACCTTGGTTTTGAGAATCTCTCCCGGACTTTGAGAGATTTGCACGTGAAAGGGTACCAGTCTTGTCGGGGATCGGGAACCCTTCGCGAGAATGTCCAAAGTTTCAGCGGGATTTCCAAAATGTTGAGAGGAACTCGAAACATGTCAACCTTGGTTTTGAGAATCTCTCCCGGAGTTGGAGAGATTTGGACGTGAAAGGGTACCAGTCTTGTCGGGGATTGGGAACCCTTCGCGAGAATGTCCAAAGTTTCAGCGGGATTTCCAAAATGTTGAAAGGAACTCGAACCATGTCAACCTTGGTTTTGAGAATCTCTCCCGGAGTTTGAGAGATTTGGACGTGAAAGGGTACCAGTCTTGTCGGGGATTGGGAACCCTTCGCCAGAATGTCCAAAGTTTCAGCGGGATTTCCAAAATGTTGAGAGGAACTCGAAACATGTCAACCTTGGTTTTGAGAATCTCTCCCGGAGTTTGAGAGATTTGGACGTGAAAGGGTACCAGTCTTGTCGGGGATTGGGAACCCTTCGCGAGAATGTCCAAAGTTTCAGCGGGATTTCCAAAATGTTGAAAGGAACTCGAACCATGTCAACCTTGGTTTTGAGAATCTCTCCCGGAGTTTGAGAGATTTGGACGTGAAAGGGTACCAGTCTTGTCGGGGATTGGGAACCCTTCGCGAGAATGTCCAAAGTTTCAGCGGGATTTCCAAAATGTTGAAAGGAACTCGAAACATGTCAACCTTGGTTTTGAGAATCTCTCCCGGAGTTTGAGAGATTTGGACGTGAAAGTGTACCAATCTTGTCGGGGATTGGGAACCCTTCGCGAGAATGTCCAAAGTTTCAGCGGGATTTCCAAAATGTTGAGAGGAACTCGAAACATGTCAACCTCGGTTTTGAGAATCTCTCCCGGAGTTTGAGAGATTTGGACGTGAAAGGGTACCAGTCTTGTCGGGGATTGGGAACCCTTCGCCAGAATGTCCAAAGTTTCAGCGGGATTTCCAAAATGTTGAAAGGAACTCGAAACATGTCAACCTTGGTTTTGAGAATCTCTCCCGGACTTTGAGAGATTTGGACGTGAAAGGGTACCAGTCTTGTCGGGGATTGGGAACCCTTCGCCAGAATGTCCAAAGTTTCAGCGGGATTTCCAAAATGTTGAGAGGAACTCGAAACATGTCAACCTTGGTTTTGAGAATCTCTCCCGGAGTTTGAGAGATTTGGACGTGAAAGGGTACCAGTCTTGTCGGGGATTGGGAACCCTTCGCCAGAATGTCCAAAGTTTCAGCGGGATTTCCAAAATGTTGAGAGGAACTCGAAACATGTCAACCTCGGTTTTGAGAATCTCTCCCGGAGTTTGAGAGATTTGGACGTGAAAGGGTACCAGTCTTGTCGGGGATTGGGAACCCTTCGCGACAATGTCCAAAGTTTCAGCGGGATTTCCAAAATGTTGAGAGGAACTCGAAACATGTCAACCTCGGTTTTGAGAATCTCTCCCGGAGTTTGAGAGATTTGGACGTGAAAGGGTACCAGTCTTGTCGGGGATTGGGAACCCTTCGCCAGAATGTCCAAAGTTTCAGCGGGATTTCCAAAATGTTGAGAGGAACTCGAAACATGTGAACCTTGGTTTTGAGAATCTCTCCCGGAGTTTGAGAGATTTGGACGTGAAAGGGTACCAGTCTTGTCGGGGATTGGGAACCCTTCGTGAGAATGTCCAAAGTTTCAGCGGGATTTCCAAAATGTTGAAAGGAACTCGAAACATGTCAACCTTGGTTTTGAGAATCTCTCCCGGAGTTTGAGAGATTTGGACGTGAAAGGGTACCAGTCTTGTCGGGGATTGGGAACCCTTCGCCAGAATGTCCAAAGTTTCAGCGGGATTTTCAAAATGTTGAGAGGAACTCAAAACATGTCAACCTGGGTTTTGAGAATCTCTCCCGGACTTTGAGAGATTTGGACGTGAAAGGGTACCAGTCTTGTCGGGGATTGGGAACCCTTCGCCAGAATGTCCAAAGTTTCAGCGGGATTTCCAAAATGTTGAGAGGAACTCGAATCATGTCAACCTCGGTTTTGAGAATCTCTCCCGGAGTTTGAGAGATTTGGACGTGAAAGGGTACCAGTCTTGTCGGGGATTGGGAACCCTTCGCGAGAATGTCCAAAGTTTCAGCGGGATTTCCAAAATGTTGAGAGGAACTCGAAACATGTCAACCTTGGTTTTGAGAATCTCTCCCGGACTTTGAGAGATTTGGACGTGAAAGGGTACCAGTCTTGTCGGGGATTGGGAACCCTTCGCGAGAATGTCCAAAGTTTCATCGGGATTTCCAAAATGTTGAGAGGAACTCGAATCATGTCAACCTTGGTTTTGAGAATCTCTCCCGGAGTTTGAGAGATTTGGACGTGAAAGGGTACCAGTCTTGTCGGGGATTGGGAACCCTTCGCCAGAATGTCCAAAGTTTCAGCGGGATTTCCAAAATGTTGAGAGGAACTCGAATCATGTCAACCTTGGTTTTGAGAATCTCTCCCGGAGTTTGAGAGATTTGGACGTGAAAGGGTACCAGTCTTGTCGGGGATTGGGAACCCTTCGCCAGAATGTCCAAAGTTTCAGCGGGATTTCCAAAATGTTGAGAGGAACTCGAAACATGTCAACCTTGGTTTTGAGAATCTCTCCCGGAGTTTGAGAGATTTGGACGTGAAAGGGTACCAGTCTTGTCGGGGATTGGGAACCCTTCGCCAGAATGTCCAAAGTTTCAGCGGGATTTCCAAAATGTTGAGAGGAACTCGAAACATGTCAACCTTGGTTTTGAGAATCTCTCCCGGAGTTTGAGAGATTTGGACGTGAAAGGGTACCAGTCTTGTCGGGGATTGGGAACCCTTCGCGAGAATGTCCAAAGTTTCAGCGGGATTTTCAAAATGTTGAGAGGAACTCGAAACATGTCAACCTTGGTTTTGAGAATCTCTCCCGGAGTTTGAGAGATTTGGACGTGAAAGGGTACCAGTATTGTCGGGGATTGGGAACCCTTCGCCAGAATGTCCAAAGTTTCAGCGGGATTTCCAAAATGTTGAGAGGAACTCGAAACATGTCAACCTTGGTTTTGAGAATCTCTCCCGGAGTTTGAGAGATTTGGACGTGAAAGGGTACCAGTCTTGTCGGGGATTGGGAACCCTTCGCCAGAATGTCTAAAGTTTCAGCGGGATTTCCAAAATGTTGAGAGGAACTCGAAACATGTCAACCTTGGTTTTGAGAATCTCTCCCGGACTTTGAGAGATTTGGACGTGAAAGGGTACCAGTCTTGTCGGGGATTGGGAACCCTTCGTCAGAATGTCCAAAGTTTCAGCGGGATTTCCAAAATGTTGAGAGGAACTCGAAACATGTCAACCTTGGTTTTGAGAATCTCTCCCGGAGTTTGAGAGATTTGGACGTGAAAGGGTACCAGTCTTGTCGGGGATTGGGAACCCTTCGCGAGAATGTCCAAAGTTTCAGCGGGATTTTCAAAATGTTGAGAGGAACTCGAAACATGTCAACCTCGGTTTTGAGAATCTCTCCCGGAGTTTGAGAGATTTGGACGTGAAAGGGTACCAGTCTTGTCGGGGATTGGGAACCCTTCGCGACAATGTCCAAAGTTTCAGCGGGATTTCCAAAATGTTGAAAGGAACTCGAAACATGTCAACCTTGGTTTTGAGAATCTCTCCCGGACTTTGAGAGATTTGGACGTGAAAGGGTACCAGTCTTGTCGGGGATCGGGAACCCTTCGCGAGAATGTCCAAAGTTTCAGCGGGATTTCCAAAATGTTGAGAGGAACTCGAAACATGTCAACCTTGGTTTTGAGAATCTCTCCCGGAGTTGGAGAGATTTGGACGTGAAAGGGTACCAGTCTTGTCGGGGATTGTGAACCCTTCGCGAGAATGTCCAAAGTTTCAGCGGGATTTCCAAAATGTTGAAAGGAACTCGAACCATGTCAACCTTGGTTTTGAGAATCTCTCCCGGAGTTTGAGAGATTTGGACGTGAAAGGGTACCAGTCTTGTCGGGGATTGGGAACCCTTCGCCAGAATGTCCAAAGTTTCAGCGGGATTTCCAAAATGTTCAAAGGAACTCGAAACATATCAACCTTGGTTTTGAGAATCTCTCCCGGAGTTTGAGAGATTTGGACGTGAAAGGGTACCAATCTTGTCGGGGATTGGGAACCCTTCGCGAGAATGTCCAAAGTTTCAGCGGGATTTCCAAAATGTTGAGAGGAACTCGAAACATGTCAACCTCGGTTTTGAGAATCTCTCCCGGAGTTTGAGAGATTTGGACGTGAAAGGGTACCAGTCTTGTCGGGGATTGGGAACCCTTCGCCAGAATGTCCAAAGTTTCAGCGGGATTTCCAAAATGTTGAAAGGAACTCGAAACATGTCAACCTTGGTTTTGAGAATCTCTCCCGGACTTTGAGAGATTTGCACGTGAAAGGGTACCAGTCTTGTCGGGGATCGGGAACCCTTCGCGAGAATGTCCAAAGTTTCAGCGGGATTTCCAAAATGTTGAGAGGAACTCGAAACATGTCAACCTTGGTTTTGAGAATCTCTCCCGGAGTTGGAGAGATTTGGACGTGAAAGGGTACCAGTCTTGTCGGGGATTGGGAACCCTTCACCAGAATGTCCAAAGTTTCAGCGGGATTTCCAAAATGTTGAAAGGAACTCGAACCATGTCAACCTTGGTTTTGAGAATCTCTCCCGGAGTTTGAGAGATTTGGACGTGAAAGGGTACCAGTCTTGTCGGGGATTGGGAACCCTTCGACAGAATGTCCAAAGTTTCAGCGGGATTTCCAAAATGTTGAGAGGAACTCGAAACATGTGAACCTTGGTTTTGAGAATCTCTCCCGGAGTTGGAGAGATTTGGACGTGAAAGGGTACCAGTCTTGTCGGGGATTGTGAACCCTTCGCGAGAATGTCCAAAGTTTCAGCGGGATTTCCAAAATGTTGAAAGGAACTCGAACCATGTCAACCTTGGTTTTGAGAATCTCTCCCGGAGTTTGAGAGATTTGGACGTGAAAGGGTACCAGTCTTGTCGGGGATTGGGAACCCTTCGCCAGAATGTCCAAAGTTTCAGCGGGATTTCCAAAATGTTGAGAGGAACTCGAAACATGTCAACCTTGGTTTTGAGAATCTCTCCCGGAGTTTGAGAGATTTGGACGTGAAAGGGTACCAGTCTTGTCGGGGATTGGGAACCCTTTGCGAGAATGTCCAAAGTTTCAGCGGGATTTCCAAAATGTTGAGAGGAACTCGAAACATGTCAACCTCGGTTTTGAGAATCTCTCCCGGACTTTGAGAGATTTGGACGTGAAAGGGTACCAGTCTTGTCGGGGATTGGGAACCCTTCGCCAGAATGTCCAAAGTTTCAGCGGGATTTCCAAAATGTTGAAAGGAACTCGAAACATGTCAACCTTGGTTTTGAGAATCTCTCCCGGACTTTGAGAGATTTGCACGTGAAAGGGTACCAGTCTTGTCGGGGATTGGGAACCCTTCGCCAGAATGTCCAAAGTTTCAGCGGGATTTCCAAAATGTTGAGAGGAACTCGAAACATGTCAACCTTGGTTTTGAGAATCTCTCCCGGAGTTTGAGAGATTTGGACGTGAAAGGGTACCAATCTTGTCGGGGATTGGGAACCCTTCGCGACAATGTCCAAAGTTTCAGCGGGATTTCCAAAATGTTGAAAGGAACTCGAAACATGTCAACCTTGGTTTTGAGAATCTCTCCCGGAGTTTGAGAGATTTGGATGTGAAAGGGTACCAGTCTTGTCGGGGATCGGGAACCCTTCGCGAGAATGTCCAAAGTTTCAGCGGGATTTCCAAAATGTTGAGAGGAACTCGAAACATGTCAACCTTGGTTTTGAGAATCTCTTCCGGAGTTGGAGAGATTTGGACGTGAAAGGGTACCAGTCTTGTCGGGGATTGTGAACCCTTCGCGAGAATGTCCAAAGTTTCAGCGGGATTTCCAAAATGTTGAAAGGAACTCGAACCATGTCAACCTTGGTTTTGAGAATCTCTCCCGGAGTTTGAGAGATTTGGACGTGAAAGGGTACCAGTCTTGTTGGGGATTGGGAACCCTTCGCCAGAATGTCCAAAGTTTCAGCGGGATTTCCAAAATGTTGAAAGGAACTCGAAACATGTCAACCTTGGTTTTGAGAATCTCTCCCGGAGTTTGAGAGATTTGGACGTGAAAGGGTACCAGTCTTGTCGGGGATTGGGAACCCTTCGCGAGAATGTCCAAAGTTTCAGCGGGATTTCCAAAATGTTGAGAGGAACTCGAAACATGTCAACCTCGGTTTTGAGAATCTCTCCCGGACTTTGAGAGATTTGGACGTGAAAGGGTACCAGTCTTGTCGGGGATTGGGAACCCTTCGCCAGAATGTCCAAAGTTTCAGCGGGATTTCCAAAATGTTGAAAGGAACTCGAAACATGTCAACCTTGGTTTTGAGAATCTCTCCCGGACTTTGAGAGATTTGCACGTGAAAGGGTACCAGTCTTGTCGGGGATCGGGAACCCTTCGCGAGAATGTCCAAAGTTTCAGCGGGATTTCCAAAATGTTGAGAGGAACTCGAAACATGTCAACCTTGGTTTTGAGAATCTCTCCCGGAGTTGGAGAGATTTGGACGTGAAAGGGTACCAGTCTTGTCGGGGATTGGGAACCCTTCGCGAGAATGTCCAAAGTTTCAGCGGGATTTCCAAAATGTTGAAAGGAACTCGAACCATGTCAACCTTGGTTTTGAGAATCTCTCCCGGAGTTTGAGAGATTTGGACGTGAAAGGGTACCAGTCTTGTCGGGGATTGGGAACCCTTCGCGAGAATGTCCAAAGTTTCAGCGGGATTTCCAAAATGTTGAAAGGAACTCGAAACATGTCAACCTTGGTTTTGAGAATCTCTCCCGGAGTTTGAGAGATTTGGACGTGAAAGTGTACCAATCTTGTCGGGGATTGGGAACCCTTCGCGAGAATGTCCAAAGTTTCAGCGGGATTTCCAAAATGTTGAGAGGAACTCGAAACATGTCAACCTCGGTTTTGAGAATCTCTCCCGGAGTTTGAGAGATTTGGACGTGAAAGGGTACCAGTCTTGTCGGGGATTGGGAACCCTTCGCCAGAATGTCCAAAGTTTCAGCGGGATTTCCAAAATGTTGAAAGGAACTCGAAACATGTCAACCTTGGTTTTGAGAATCTCTCCCGGACTTTGAGAGATTTGGACGTGAAAGGGTACCAGTCTTGTCGGGGATTGGGAACCCTTCGCCAGAATGTCCAAAGTTTCAGCGGGATTTCCAAAATGTTGAGAGGAACTCGAAACATGTCAACCTTGGTTTTGAGAATCTCTCCCGGAGTTTGAGAGATTTGGACGTGAAAGGGTACCAGTCTTGTCGGGGATTGGGAACCCTTCGCCAGAATGTCCAAAGTTTCAGCGGGATTTCCAAAATGTTGAGAGGAACTCGAAACATGTCAACCTCGGTTTTGAGAATCTCTCCCGGAGTTTGAGAGATTTGGACGTGAAAGGGTACCAGTCTTGTCGGGGATTGGGAACCCTTCGCGACAATGTCCAAAGTTTCAGCGGGATTTCCAAAATGTTGAGAGGAACTCGAAACATGTCAACCTCGGTTTTGAGAATCTCTCCCGGAGTTTGAGAGATTTGGACGTGAAAGGGTACCAGTCTTGTCGGGGATTGGGAACCCTTCGCGAGAATGTCCAAAGTTTCAGCGGGATTTCCAAAATGTTGAAAGGAACTCGAAACATGTCAACCTTGGTTTTGAGAATCTCTCCCGGAGTTTGAGAGATTTGGACGTGAAAGGGTACCAGTCTTGTCGGGGATTGGGAACCCTTCGCCAGAATGTCCAAAGTTTCAGCGGGATTTTCAAAATGTTGAGAGGAACTCAAAACATGTCAACCTGGGTTTTGAGAATCTCTCCCGGACTTTGAGAGATTTGGACGTGAAAGGGTACCAGTCTTGTCGGGGATTGGGAACCCTTCGCGAGAATGTCCAAAGTTTCAGCGGGATTTCCAAAATGTTGAGAGGAACTCAAAACATGTCAACCTTGGTTTTGAGAATCTCTCCCGGAGTTTGAGAGATTTGGACGTGAAAGGGTACCAGTCTTGTCGGGGATTGGGAACCCTTCGCCAGAATGTCCAAAGTTTCAGCGGGATTTCCAAAATGTTGAGAGGAACTCGAAACATGTCAACCTTGGTTTTGAGAATCTCTCCCGGAGTTTGAGAGATTTGGACGTGAAAGGGTACCAGTCTTGTCGGGGATTGGGAACCCTTCGCCAGAATGTCCAAAGTTTCAGCGGGATTTCCAAATGTTGAGAGGAACTCAAAACATGTCAACCTTGGTTTTGAGAATCTCTCCCGGAGTTTGAGAGATTTGGACGTGAAAGGGTACCAGTCTTGTCGGGGATTGGGAACCCTTCGCGAGAATGTCCAAAGTTTCAGCGGGATTTCCAAAATGTTGAGAGGAACTCAAAACATGTCAACCTTGGTTTTGAGAATCTCTCCCGGAGTTTGAGAGATTTGGACGTGAAAGGGTACCAGTCTTGTGTGGGATTGGGAACCCTTCGCCAGAATGTCCAAAGTTTCAGCGGGATTTCCAAAATGTTGAGAGGAACTCGAAACATGTCAACCTTGGTTTTGAGAATCTCTCCCGGAGTTTGAGAGATTTGGACGTGAAAGGGTACCAGTCTTGTCGGGGATTGGGAACCCTTCGCCAGAATGTCCAAAGTTTCAGCGGGATTTCCAAAATTTTGAGAGGAACTCGAAACATGTCAACCTCGGTTTTGAGAATCTCTCCCGGAGTTTGAGAGATTTGGACGTGAAAGGGTACCAGTCTTGTCGGGGATTGGGAACCCTTCGCCAGAATGTCCAAAGTTTCAGCGGGATTTCCAAAATGTTGAGAGGAACTCGAAACATGTCAACCTTGGTTTTGAGAATCTCTCCCGGAGTTTGAGAGATTTGGACGTGAAAGGGTACCAGTCTTGTCGGGGATTGGGAACCCTTCGCCAGAATGTCCAAAGTTTCAGCGGGATTTCCAAAATGTTGAGAGGAACTCAAAACATGTCAACCTTGGTTTTGAGAATCTCTCCCGGAGTTTGAGAGATTTGGACGTGAAAGGGTACCAGTCTTGTCGGGGATTGGGAACCCTTCGCCAGAATGTCCAAAGTTTCAGCGGGATTTCCAAAATGTTGAGAGGAACTCGAAACATGTCAACCTTGGTTTTGAGAATCTCTCCCGGAGTTTGAGAGATTTGGACGTGAAAGGGTACCAGTCTTATCGGGGATTGGGAACCCTTCGCCAGAATGTCCAAAGTTTCAGCGGGATTTCCAAAATGTTGAGAGGAACTCGAAACATGTCAACCTTGGTTTTGAGAATCTCTCCCGGAGTTTGAGAGATTTGGACGTGAAAGGGTACCAGTCTTGTCAGGAATTGGGAACCCTTCGCGAGAATGTCCAAAGTTTCAGCGGGATTTCCAAAATGTTGAGAGGAACTCGAAACATGTCAACCTTGGTTTTGAGAATCTCTCCCGGAGTTTGAGAGATTTGGACGTGAAAGGGTACCAGTCTTGTCGGGGATTGGGAACCCTTCGCCAGAATGTCCAAAGTTTCAGCGGGATTTCCAAAATGTTGAGAGGAACTCGAAACATGTCAACCTTGGTTTTGAGAATCTCTCCCGGAGTTTGAGAGATTTGGACGTGAAAGGGTACCAGTCTTGTCGGGGATTGGGAACCCTTCGCCAGAATGTCCAAAGTTTCAGCGGGATTTCCAAATGTTGAGAGGAACTCAAAACATATCAACCTTGGTTTTGAGAATCTCTCCCGGAGTTTGAGAGATTTGGACGTGAAAGGGTACCAGTCTTGTCGGGGATTGGGAACCCTTCGCCAGAATGTCCAAAGTTTCAGCGGGATTTCCAAAATGTTGAGAGGAACTCGAAACATGTCAACCTTGGTTTTGAGAATCTCTCCCGGAGTTTGAGAGATTTGGACGTGAAAGGGTACCAGTCTTGTGTGGGATTGGGAACCCTTCGCGAGAATGTCCAAAGTTTCAGCGGGATTTCCAAAATGTTGAGAGGAACTCGAAACATGTCAACCTTGGTTTTGAGAATCTCTCCCGGAGTTTGAGAGATTTGGACGTGAAAGGGTACCAGTCTTGTCGGGGATTGGGAACCCTTCGCCAGAATGTCCAAAGTTTCAGCGGGATTTCCAAAATTTTGAGAGGAACTCGAAACATGTCAACCTCGGTTTTGAGAATCTCTCCCGGAGTTTGAGAGATTTGGACGTGAAAGGGTACCAGTCTTGTCGGGGATTGGGAACCCTTCGCCAGAATGTCCAAAGTTTCAGCGGGATTTCCAAAATGTTGAGAGGAACTCGAAACATGTCAACCTTGGTTTTGAGAATCTCTCCCGGAGTTTGAGAGATTTGGACGTGAAAGGGTACCAGTCTTGTCGGGGATTGGGAACCCTTCGCCAGAATGTCCAAAGTTTCAGCGGGATTTCCAAAATGTTGAAAGGAACTCAAAACATGTCAACCTTGGTTTTGAGAATCTCTCCCGGAGTTTGAGAGATTTGGACGTGAAAGGGTACCAGTCTTGTCGGGGATTGGGAACCCTTCGCGAGAATGTCCAAAGTTTCAGCGGGATTTCCAAAATGTTGAGAGGAACTCGAAACATGTCAACCTTGGTTTTGAGAATCTCTCCCGGAGTTTGAGAGATTTGGACGTGAAAGGGTACCAGTCTTGTCGGGGATTGGGAACCCTTCGCCAGAATGTCCAAAGTTTCAGCGGGATTTCCAAAATGTTGAGAGGAACTCGAAACATGTCAACCTTGGTTTTGAGAATCTCTCCCGGAGTTTGAGAGATTTGGACGTGAAAGGGTACCAGTCTTGTCAGGAATTGGGAACCCTTCGCGAGAATGTCCAAAGTTTCAGCGGGATTTCCAAAATGTTGAAAGGAACTCGAAACATGTGAACCTTGGTTTTGGGAATCTCTCCCGGAGTTTGAGAGATTTGGACGTGAAAAGGTACCAGTCTTGTCGGGGATTGGGAACCCTTCGCCAGAATGTCCAAAGTTTCAGCGGGATTTCCAAAATGTTGAGAGGAACTCGAAACATGTCAACCTTGGTTTTGAGAATCTCTCCCGGACTTTGAGAGATTTGGACGTGAAAGGGTACCAGTCTTGTCGGGGATTGGGAACCCTTCGCGAGAATGTCCAAAGTTTCAGCGGGATTTCCAAAATGTTGAGAGGAACTCGAATCATGTCAACCTTGGTTTTGAGAATCTCTCCCGGAGTTTGAGAGATTTGGACGTGAAAGGGTACCAGTCTTGTCGGGGATTGGGAACCCTTCGCGAGAATGTCCAAAGTTTCAGCGGGATTTCCAAAATGTTGAGAGGAACTCGAAACATGTCAACCTCGGTTTTGAGAATCTCTCCCGGAGTTTGAGAGATTTGGACGTGGAAGGGTACCAGTCTTGTCGGGGATTGGGAACCCTTCGCCAGAATGTCCAAAGTTTCAGCGGGATTTCCAAAATGTTGAGAGGAACTCGAAACATGTCAACCTCGGTTTTGAGAATCTCTCCCGGAGTTTGAGAGATTTGGACGTGAAAGGGTACCAGTCTTGTCGGGGATTGGGAACCCTTCGCCAGAATGTCCAAAGTTTCAGCGGGATTTCCAAAATGTTGAGAGGAACTCGAAACATGTCAACCTTGGTTTTGAGAATCTCTCCCGGAGTTTGAGAGATTTGGACGTGAAAGGGTACCAGTCTTGTCGGGGATTGGGAACCCTTCGCCAGAATGTCCAAAGTTTCAGCGGGATTTCCAAAATGTTGAGAGGAACTCGAACCATGTCAACCTTGGTTTTGAGAATCTCTCCCGGAGTTTGAGAGATTTGGACGTGAAAGGGTACCAGTCTTGTCGGGGATTGGGAACCCTTCGCCAGAATGTCCAAAGTTTCAGCGGGATTTCCAAAATGTTGAGAGGAACTCGAAACATGTCAACCTCGGTTTTGAGAATCTCTCCCGGAGTTTGAGAGATTTGGACGTGAAAGGGTACCAGTCTTGTCGGGGATTGGGAACCCTTCGCGAGAATGTCCAAAGTTTCAGCGGGATTTCCAAAATGTTGAGAGGAACTCGAAACATGTCAACCTTGGTTTTGAGAATCTCTCCCGGAGTTTGAGAGATTTGGACGTGAAAGGGTACCAGTCTTGTCGGGGATTGGGAACCCTTCGCCAGAATGTCCAAAGTTTCAGCGGGATTTCCAAAATGTTGAAAGGAACTCGAAACATGTCAACCTTGGTTTTGAGAATCTCTCCCGGACTTTGAGAGATTTGGACGTGAAAGGGTACCAGTCTTGTCGGGAATTGGGAACCCTTCGCGAGAATGTCCAAAGTTTCAGCGGGATTTCCAAAATGTTGAGAGGAACTCGAAACATGTGAACCTTGGTTTTGAGAATCTCTCCCGGAGTTTGAGAGATTTGGACGTGAAAGGGTACCAGTCTTGTCGGGGATTGGGAACCCTTCGCCAGAATGTCCAAAGTTTCAGCGGGATTTCCGAAATGTTGAAAGGAACTCGAAACATGTCAACCTTGGTTTTGAGAATCTCTCCCGGAGTTTGAGAGATTTGGACGTGAAAGGGTACCAGTCTTGTCGGGGATTGGGAACCCTTCGCCAGAATGTCCAAAGTTTCAGCGGGATTTCCAAAATGTTGAGAGGAACTCGAAACATGTCAACCTTGGTTTTGAGAATCTCTCCCGGAGTTTGAGAGATTTGGACGTGAAAGGGTACCAGTCTTGTTGGGGATTGGGAACCCTTCGCCAGAATGTCCAAAGTTTCAGCGGGATTTCCAAAATGTTGAGAGGAAGTCGGAACATGTCAACCTTGGTTTTGAGAATCTCTCCCGGAGTTTGAGAGATTTGGACGTGAAAGGGTACCAGTCTTGTCGGGGATTGGGAACCCTTCGCCAGAATGTCCAAAGTTTCAGCGGGATTTCCAAAATGTTGAGAGGAACTCGAAACATGTCAACCTTGGTTTTGAGAATCTCTCCCGGAGTTTGAGAGATTTGGACGTGAAAGGGTACCAGTCTTGTCGGGAATTGGGAACCCTTCGCGAGAATGTCCAAAGTTTCAGCGGGATTTCCAAAATGTTGAGAGGAACTCGAAACATGTGAACCTTGGTTTTGAGAATCTCTCCCGGAGTTTGAGAGATTTGGACGTGAAAGGGTACCAGTCTTGTCGGGGATTGGGAACCCTTCGCGAGAATGTCCAAAGTTTCAGCGGGATTTCCAAAATGTTGAAAGGAACTCGAAACATGTCAACCTTGGTTTTGAGAATCTCTCCCGGAGTTTGAGAGATTTGGACGTGAAAGGGTACCAGTCTTGTCGGGGATTGGGAACCCTTCGCCAGAATGTCCAAAGTTTCAGCGGGATTTTCAAAATGTTGAGAGGAACTCAAAACATGTCAACCTTGGTTTTGAGAATCTCTCCCGGAGTTTGAGAGATTTGGACGTGAAAGGGTACCAGTCTTGTCGGGGATTTGGAACCCTTCGCGAGAATGTCCAAAGTTTCAGCGGGATTTCCAAAATGTTGAGAGGAACTCGAAACATGTCAACCTCGGTTTTGAGAATCTCTCCCGGAGTTTGAGAGATTTGGACGTGAA
The DNA here is from genome assembly GCF_964273445.1 of Streptopelia decaocto. Taxonomy (NCBI): domain Eukaryota; kingdom Metazoa; phylum Chordata; class Aves; order Columbiformes; family Columbidae; genus Streptopelia; species Streptopelia decaocto. The sequence goes on along the minus strand of NW_028116552.1, from coordinate 109,289 downwards.
AGGGTACCAGTCTTGTCGGGGATTGGGAACCCTTCGCCAGAATGTCCAAAGTTTCGGCGGGATTTCCAAAATGTTGAGAGGAACTCGAAACATGTGAACCTCGGTTTTGAGAATCTCTCCCGGAGTTTGAGAGATTTGGACGTGAAAGGGTACCAGTCTTGTCGGGGATTGGGAACCCTTCGCGAGAATGTCCAAAGTTTCAGCGGGATTTCCAAAATGTTGAAAGGAACTCGAAACATGTCAACCTTGGTTTTGAGAATCTCTCCCGGAGTTTGAGAGATTTGGACGTGAAAGGGTACCAGTCTTGTCGGGGATTGGGAACCCTTCGCCAGAATGTCCAAAGTTTCAGCGGGATTTCCGAAATGTTGAAAGGAACTCGAAACATGTCAACCTTGGTTTTGAGAATCTCTCCCGGAGTTTGAGAGATTTGGACGTGAAAGGGTACCAGTCTTGTCGGGGATTGGGAACCCTTCGCCAGAATGTCCAAAGTTTCAGCGGGATTTCCAAAATGTTGAGAGGAACTCGAAACATGTCAACCTTGGTTTTGAGAATCTCTCCCGGAGTTTGAGAGATTTGGACGTGAAAGGCTACCAGTCTTGTCGGGGATTGGGAACCCTTCGCCAGAATGTCCAAAGTTTCAGCGGGATTTCCAAAATGTTGAGAGGAACTCGAATCACGTCAACCTTGGTTTTGAGAATCTCTCCCGGAGTTTGAGAGATTTGGACGTGAAAGGGTACCAGTCTTGTCGGGGATTGGGAACCCTTCGCCAGAATGTCCAAAGTTTCAGCGGGATTTCCAAAATGTTGAGAGGAACTCGAAACATGTCAACCTTGGTTTTGAGAATCTCTCCCGGAGTTTGAGAGATTTGGACGTGAAAGGGTACCAGTCTTGTCGGGAATTGGGAACCCTTCGCGAGAATGTCCAAAGTTTCAGCGGGATTTCCAAAATGTTGAAAGGAACTCGAAACATGTGAACCTTGGTTTTGAGAATCTCTCCCGGAGTTTGAGAGATTTGGACGTGAAAGGGTACCAGTCTTGTCGGGGATTGGGAACCCTTCGCGAGAATGTCCAAAGTTTCAGCGGGATTTCCAAAATGTTGAGAGGAACTCGAAACATGTCAACCTTGGTTTTGAGAATCTCTCCCGGAGTTTGAGAGATTTGGACGTGAAAGGGTACCAGTCTTGTCGGGGATTGGGAACCCTTCGCCAGAATGTCCAAAGTTTCAGCGGGATTTCCAAAATGTTGAGAGGAACTCGAATCATGTCAACCTTGGTTTTGAGAATCTCTCCCGGAGTTTGAGAGATTTGGACGTGAAAGGGTACCAGTCTTGTCGGGGATTGGGAACCCTTCGCGAGAATGTCTAAAGTTTCAGCGGGATTTCCAAAATGTTGAGAGGAACTCGAAACATGTCAACCTTGGTTTTGAGAATCTCTCCCGGAGTTTGAGAGATTTGGACGTGAAAGGGTACCAGTCTTGTCGGGGATTGGGAACCCTTCGCGAGAATGTCCAAAGTTTCAGCGGGATTTCCAAAATGTTGAGAGGAACTCGAAACATGTCAACCTTGGTTTTGAGAATCTCTCCTGGAGTTTGAGAGATTTGGACGTGAAAGGGTACCAGTCTTGTCGGGGATTGGGAACCCTTCGCCAGAATGTCCAAAGTTTCAGCGGGATTTCCAAAATGTTGAGAGGAACTCGAAACATGTCAACCTCGGTTTTGAGAATCTCTCCCGGAGTTTGAGAGATTTGGACGTGAAAGGGTACCAGTCTTGTCGGGGATTGGGAACCCTTCGCCAGAATGTCCAAAGTTTCAGCGGGATTTCCAAAATGTTGAGAGGAACTCGAAACATGTCAACCTTGGTTTTGAGAATCTCTCCCGGAGTTTGAGAGATTTGGACGTGAAAGGGTACCAGTCTTGTCGGGGATTGGGAACCCTTCGCCAGAATGTCCAAAGTTTCAGCGGGATTTCCAAAATGTTGAGAGGAACTCGAAACATGTCAACCTTGGTTTTGAGAATCTCTCCCGGAGTTTGAGAGATTTGGACGTGAAAGGGTACCAGTCTTGTCGGGAATTGGGAACCCTTCGCGAGAATGTCCAAAGTTTCAGCGGGATTTCCAAAATGTTGAAAGGAACTCGAAACATGTGAACCTTGGTTTTGAGAATCTCTCCCGGAGTTTGAGAGATTTGGACGTGAAAGGGTACCAGTCTTGTCGGGGATTGGGAACCCTTCGCGAGAATGTCCAAAGTTTCAGCGGGATTTCCAAAATGTTGAGAGGAACTCGAAACATGTCAACCTTGTTTTTGAGAATCTCTCCCGGAGTTTGAGAGATTTGGACGTGAAAGGGTACCAGTCTTGTCGGGGATTGGGAACCCTTCGCCAGAATGTCCAAAGTTTCAGCGGGATTTCCAAAATGTTGAGAGGAACTCGAATCATGTCAACCTTGGTTTTGAGAATCTCTCCCGGAGTTTGAGAGATTTGGACGTGAAAGGGTACCAGTCTTGTCGGGGATTGGGAACCCTTCGCCAGAATGTCCAAAGTTTCAGCGGGATTTCCAAAATGTTGAGAGGAACTCGAAACATGTCAACCTTGGTTTTGAGAATCTCTCCCGGAGTTTGAGAGATTTGGACGTGAAAGGGTACCAGTCTTGTCGGGGATTGGGAACCCTTCGCCAGAATGTCCAAAGTTTCAGCGGGATTTCCAAAATGTTGAGAGGAACTCAAAACATGTCAACCTTGGTTTTGAGAATCTCTCCCGGAGTTTGAGAGATTTGGACGTGAAAGGGTACCAGTCTTGTCGGGGATTGGGAACCCTTCGCCAGAATGTCCAAAGTTTCAGCGGGATTTGCAAAATGTTGAGAGGAACTCGAAACATGTCAACCTCGGTTTTGAGAATCTCTCCCGGAGTTTGAGAGATTTGGACGTGAAAGGGTACCAGTCTTGTCGGGGATTGGGAACCCTTCGCCAGAATGTCCAAAGTTTCAGCGGGATTTCCAAAATGTTGAGAGGAACTCGAAACATGTCAACCTTGGTTTTGAGAATCTCTCCCGGAGTTTGAGAGATTTGGACGTGAAAGGGTACCAGTCTTTTCGGGGATTGGGAACCCTTCGCCAGAATGTCCAAAGTTTCAGCGGGATTTCCAAAATGTTGAGAGGAACTCAAAACATGTCAACCTTGGTTTTGAGAATCTCTCCCGGAGTTTGAGAGATTTGGACGTGAAAGGGTACCAGTCTTGTCGGGGATTGGGAACCCTTCGCCAGAATGTCCAAAGTTTCAGCGGGATTTCCAAAATGTTGAGAGGAACTCGAAACATGTCAACCTTGGTTTTGAGAATCTCTCCCGGAGTTTGAGAGATTTGGACGTGAAAGGGTACCAGTCTTGTCGGGGATTGGGAACCCTTCGCCAGAATGTCCAAAGTTTCAGCGGGATTTCCAAAATGTTGAGAGGAACTCAAAACATGTCAACCTTGGTTTTGAGAATCTCTCCCGGAGTTTGAGAGATTTGGACGTGAAAGGGTACCAGTCTTGTCGGGGATTGGGAACCCTTCGCGAGAATGTCCAAAGTTTCAGCGGGATTTCCAAAATGTTGAGAGGAACTCGAAACATGTCAACCTCGGTTTTGAGAATCTCTCCCGGAGTTTGAGAGATTTGGACGTGAAAGGGTACCAGTCTTGTCGGGGATTGGGAACCCTTCGCCAGAATGTCCAAAGTTTCAGCGGGATTTCCAAAATGTTGAGAGGAACTCAAAACATGTCAACCTTGGTTTTGAGAATCTCTCCCGGAGTTTGAGAGATTTGGACGTGAAAGGGTACCAGTCTTGTCGGGGATTGGGAACCCTTCGCGAGAATGTCCAAAGTTTCAGCGGGATTTCCAAAATGTTGAGAGGAACTCGAAACATGTCAACCTCGGTTTTGAGAATCTCTCCCGGAGTTTGAGAGATTTGGACGTGAAAGGGTACCAGTCTTGTCGGGGATTGGGAACCCTTCGCCAGAATGTCCAAAGTTTCAGCGGGATTTCCAAAATGTTGAGAGGAACTCGAAACATGTCAACCTTGGTTTTGAGAATCTCTCCCGGAGTTTGAGAGATTTGGACGTGAAAGGGTACCAGTCTTGTCGGGGATTGGGAACCCTTCGCCAGAATGTCCAAAGTTTCAGCGGGATTTCCAAAATGTTGAGAGGAACTCAAAACATGTCAACCTTGGTTTTGAGAATCTCTCCCGGAGTTTGAGAGATTTGGACGTGAAAGGGTACCAGTCTTGTCGGGGATTGGGAACCCTTCGCCAGAATGTCCAAAGTTTCAGCGGGATTTCCAAAATGTTGAGAGGAACTCGAAACATGTCAACCTTGGTTTTGAGAATCTCTCCCGGAGTTTGAGAGATTTGGACGTGAAAGGGTACCAGTCTTGTCGGGGATTGGGAACCCTTCGCCAGAATGTCCAAAGTTTCAGCGGGATTTCCAAAATGTTGAGAGGAACTCAAAACATGTCAACCTTGGTTTTGAGAATCTCTCCCGGAGTTTGAGAGATTTGGACGTGAAAGGGTACCAGTCTTTTCGGGGATTGGGAACCCTTCGCCAGAATGTCCAAAGTTTCAGCGGGATTTCCAAAATGTTGAGAGGAACTCAAAACATGTCAACCTTGGTTTTGAGAATCTCTCCCGGAGTTTGAGAGATTTGGACGTGAAAGGGTACCAGTCTTGTCGGGGATTGGGAACCCTTCGCCAGAATGTCCAAAGTTTCAGCGGGATTTCCAAAATGTTGAGAGGAACTCGAAACATGTCAACCTCGGTTTTGAGAATCTCTCCCGGAGTTTGAGAGATTTGGACGTGAAAGGGTACCAGTCTTGTCGGGGATTGGGAACCCTTCGCCAGAATGTCCAAAGTTTCAGCGGGATTTCCAAAATGTTGAGAGGAACTCGAAACATGTCAACCTCGGTTTTGAGAATCTCTCCCGGAGTTTGAGAGATTTGGACGTGAAAGGGTACCAGTCTTGTCGGGGATTGGGAACCCTTCGCCAGAATGTCCAAAGTTTCAGCGGGATTTCCAAAATGTTGAGAGGAACTCAAAACATGTCAACCTTGGTTTTGAGAATCTCTCCCGGAGTTTGAGAGATTTGGACGTGAAAGGGTACCAGTCTTGTCGGGGATTGGGAACCCTTCGCGAGAATGTCCAAAGTTTCAGCGGGATTTCCAAAATGTTGAGAGGAACTCGAAACATGTCAACCTCGGTTTTGAGAATCTCTCCCGGAGTTTGAGAGATTTGGACGTGAAAGGGTACCAGTCTTGTCGGGGATTGGGAACCCTTCGCCAGAATGTCCAAAGTTTCAGCGGGATTTCCAAAATGTTGAGAGGAACTCGAAACATGTCAACCTCGGTTTTGAGAATCTCTCCCGGAGTTTGAGAGATTTGGACGTGAAAGGGTACCAGTCTTGTCGGGGATTGGGAACCCTTCGCCAGAATGTCCAAAGTTTCAGCGGGATTTCCAAAATGTTGAGAGGAACTCAAAACATGTCAACCTTGGTTTTGAGAATCTCTCCCGGAGTTTGAGAGATTTGGACGTGAAAGGGTACCAGTCTTGTCGGGGATTGGGAACCCTTCGCCAGAATGTCCAAAGTTTCAGCGGGATTTCCAAAATGTTGAGAGGAACTCGAAACATGTCAACCTTGGTTTTGAGAATCTCTCCCGGAGTTTGAGAGATTTGGACGTGAAAGGGTACCAGTCTTGTCGGGGATTGGGAACCCTTCGCCAGAATGTCCAAAGTTTCAGCGGGATTTCCAAAATGTTGAGAGGAACTCAAAACATGTCAACCTTGGTTTTGAGAATCTCTCCCGGAGTTTGAGAGATTTGGACGTGAAAGGGTACCAGTCTTGTCGGGGATTGGGAACCCTTCGCCAGAATGTCCAAAGTTTCAGCGGGATTTCCAAAATGTTGAGAGGAACTCGAAACATGTCAACCTCGGTTTTGAGAATCTCTCCCGGAGTTTGAGAGATTTGGACGTGAAAGGGTACCAGTCTTGTCGGGGATTGGGAACCCTTCGCGAGAATGTCCAAAGTTTCAGCGGGATTTCCAAAATGTTGAGAGGAACTCGAAACATGTCAACCTCGGTTTTGAGAATCTCTCCCGGAGTTTGAGAGATTTGGACGTGAAAGGGTACCAGTCTTGTCGGGGATTGGGAACCCTTCGCCAGAATGTCCAAAGTTTCAGCGGGATTTCCAAAATGTTGAGAGGAACTCGAAACATGTCAACCTTGGTTTTGAGAATCTCTCCCGGAGTTTGAGAGATTTGGACGTGAAAGGGTACCAGTCTTGTCGGGGATTGGGAACCCTTCGCGAGAATGTCCAAAGTTTCAGCGGGATTTCCAAAATGTTGAGAGGAACTCGAATCATGTCAACCTTGGTTTTGAGAATCTCTCCCGGAGTTTGAGAGATTTGGACGTGAAAGGGTACCAGTCTTGTCGGGGATTGGGAACCCTTCGCCAGAATGTCCAAAGTTTCAGCGGGATTTCCAAAATGTTGAGAGGAACTCGAAACATGTCAACCTTGGTTTTGAGAATCTCTCCCGGAGTTTGAGAGATTTGGACGTGAAAGGGTACCAGTCTTGTCGGGGATTGGGAACCCTTCGCCAGAATGTCCAAAGCTTCAGCGGGATTTCCAAAATGTTGAGAGGAACTCGAAACATGTCAACCTTGGTTTTGAGAATCTCTCCCGGAGTTTGAGAGATTTGGACGTGAAAGGGTACCAGTCTTGTCGGGGATTGGGAACCCTTCGCCAGAATGTCCAAAGTTTCAGCGGGATTTCCAAAATGTTGAGAGGAACTCGAAACATGTCAACCTCGGTTTTGAGAATCTCTCCCGGAGTTTGAGAGATTTGGACGTGAAAGGGTACCAGTCTTGTCGGGGATTGGGAACCCTTCGCGAGAATGTCCAAAGTTTCAGCGGGATTTCCAAAATGTTGAGAGGAACTCGAATCATGTCAACCTTGGTTTTGAGAATCTCTCCCGGAGTTTGAGAGATTTGGACGTGAAAGGGTACCAGTCTTGTCGGGGATTGGGAACCCTTCGCCAGAATGTCCAAAGTTTCAGCGGGATTTCCAAAATGTTGAGAGGAACTCGAAACATGTCAACCTTGGTTTTGAGAATCTCTCCCGGAGTTTGAGAGATTTGGATGTGAAAGGGTACCAGTCTTGTCGGGGATTGGGAACCCTTCGCCAGAATGTCCAAAGTTTCAGCGGGATTTCCAAAATGTTGAGAGGAACTCGAAACATGTCAACCTTGGTTTTGAGAATCTCTCCCGGAGTTTGAGAGATTTGGACGTGAAAGGGTACCAGTCTTGTCGGGGATTGGGAACCCTTCGCTAGAATGTCCAAAGTTTCAGCGGGATTTCCAAAATGTTGAGAGGAACTCGAAACATGTCAACCTCGGTTTTGAGAATCTCTCCCGGACTTTGAGAGATTTGGACGTGAAAGGGTACCAGTCTTGTCGGGGATTGGGAACCCTTCGCCAGAATGTCCAAAGTTTCAGCGGGATTTCCAAAATGTTGAAAGGAACTCGAAACATGTCAACCTTGGTTTTGAGAATCTCTCCCGGAGTTTGAGAGATTTGGACGTGAAAGAATACCAATCTCGTCGGGCATTGGGAACCCTTCGCGAGAATGTCCAAAGTTTCAGCGGGATTTCCAAAATGTTGAAAGGAACTCGAAACATGTCAACCTTGGTTTTGAGAATCTCTCCCGGAGTTTGAGAGATTTGGACTTGAAAGGGTACCAATCTTGTCAGGGATTGGGACCCCTTCGCGAGAATGTCCAAAGTTTCAGCGGGATTTCCAAAATGTTGAGAGGAACTCGAAACATGTCAACCTTGGTTTTGAGAATCTCTCCCGGAGTTTGAGAGATTTGGACGTGAAAGGGTACCAATCTTGTCGGGGATTGGGAACCCTTCGCGAGAATGTCCAAAGTTTCAGCGGGATTTCCAAAATGTTGAGAGGAACTCGAAACATGTCAACCTTGGTTTTGAGAATCTCTCCTGGAGTTTGAGAGATTTGGACGTGAAAGGGTACCAGTCTTGTCGGGGATTGGGAACCCTTCGCGAGAATGTCCAAAGCTTCAGCGGGATTTCCAAAATGTTGAGAGGAACTCGAAACATGTCAACCTTGGTTTTGAGAATCTCTCCCGGAGTTTGAGAGATTTGGACGTGAAAGGGTACCAGTCTTGTCGGGGATTGGGAACCCTTCGCCAGAATGTCCAAAGTTTCAGCGGGATTTCCAAAATGTTGAGAGGAACTCGAAACATGTCAACCTCGGTTTTGAGAATCTCTCCCGGAGTTTGAGAGATTTGGACGTGAAAGGGTACCAGTCTTGTCGGGGATTGGGAACCCTTCGCCAGAATGTCCAAAGTTTCAGCGGGATTTCCAAAATGTTGAAAGGAACTCGAAACATGTCAACCTTGGTTTTGAGAATCTCTCCCGGAGTTTGAGAGATTTGGACGTGAAAGAATACCAATCTCGTCGGGCAATGGGAACCCTTCGCAAGAATGTCCAAAGTTTCAGCGGGATTTCCAAAATGTTGAAAGGAACTCGAAACATGTCAACCTTGGTTTTGAGAATCTCTCCCAGAGTTTGAGAGATTTGGACTTGAAAGGTTACCAATCCTGTCAGGAATTGGGACCCCTTCGCGAGAATGTCCAAAGTTTCAGCAGGATTTCCAAAATGTTGAGAGGAACTCGAAACATGTCAACCTTGGTTTTGAGAATCTCTCCCGGAGTTTGAGAGATTTGGACGTGAAAGGGTACCAATCTTAGTCAGGGATTGGGAACCCTTCGCGAGAATGTCCAAAGTTTCAGCGGGATTTCCAAAATGTTGAGAGGAACTCGAACCATGTCAACCTTGGTTTTGAGAATCTCTCCTGGAGTTTGAGAGATTTGGACGTGAAAGGGTACCAGTCTTGTCGGGGATTGGGAACCCTTCGCGACAATGTCCAAAGTTTCAGCGGGATTTCCAAAATGTTGAAAGGAACTCGAAACATGTCAACCTTGGTTTTGAGAATCTCTCCCGGACTTTGAGAGATTTGCACGTGAAAGGGTACCAGTCTTGTCGGGGATTGGGAACCCTTCGCGAGAATGTCCAAAGTTTCAGCGGGATTTCCAAAATGTTGAAAGGAACTCGAACCATGTCAACCTTGGTTTTGAGAATCTCTCCCGGAGTTTGAGAGATTTGGACGTGAAAGGGTACCAGTCTTGTCGGGGATTGGGAACCCTTCGCGAGAATGTCCAAAGTTTCAGCGGGATTTCCAAAATGTTGAAAGGAACTCGAAACATGTCAACCTTGGTTTTGAGAATCTCTCCCGGAGTTTGAGAGATTTGGACGTGAAAGGGTACCAATCTTGTCGGGGATTGGGAACCCTTCGCGAGAATGTCCAAAGTTTCAGCGGGATTTCCAAAATGTTGAGAGGAACTCGAAACATGTCAACCTCGGTTTTGAGAATCTCTCCCGGACTTTGAGAGATTTGGACGTGAAAGGGTACCAGTCTTGTCGGGGATTGGGAACCCTTCGCCAGAATGTCCACAGTTTCAGCGGGATTTCCAAAATGTTGAGAGGAACTCGAAACATGTCAACCTTGGTTTTGAGAATCTCTCCCGGACTTTGAGAGATTTGCACGTGAAAGGGTACCAGTCTTGTCGGGGATTGGGAACCCTTCGCGAGAATGTCTAAAGTTTCAGCGGGATTTCCAAAATGTTGAGAGGAACTCGAAACATGTCAACCTCGGTTTTGAGAATCTCTCCCGGAGTTTGAGAGATTTGGACGTGAAAGGGTACCAGTCTTGTCGGGGATTGGGAACCCTTCGCGAGAATGTCCAAAGTTTCAGCGGGATTTCCAAAATGTTGAGAGGAACTCGAAACATGTCAACCTTGGTTTTGAGAATCTCTCCCGGAGTTTGAGAGATTTGGACGTGAAAGGGTACCAGTCTTGTCGGGGATTGGGAACCCTTCGCCAGAATGTCCAAAGTTTCAGCGGGATTTCCAAAATGTTGAGAGGAACTCGAAACATGTCAACCTCGGTTTTGAGAATCTCTCCCGGAGTTTGAGAGATTTGGACGTGAAAGGGTACCAGTATTGTCGGGGATTGGGAACCCTTCGCCAGAATGTCCAAAGTTTCAGCGGGATTTCCAAAATGTTGAGAGGAACTCGAAACATGTCAACCTCGGTTTTGAGAATCTCTCCCGGAGTTTGAGAGATTTGGACGTGAAAGGGTACCAGTATTGTCGGGGATTGGGAACCCTTCGCCAGAATGTCCAAAGTTTCAGCGGGATTTCCAAAATGTTGAGAGGAACTCGAAACATGTCAACCTTGGTTTTGAGAATCTCTCCCGGAGTTTGAGAGATTTGGACGTGAAAGGGTACCATTATTGTCGGGGATTGGGAACCCTTCGCGAGAATGTCCAAAGTTTCAGCGGGATTTCCAAAATGTTGAGAGGAACTCGAATCATGTCAACCTTGGTTTTGAGAATCTCTCCTGGAGTTTGAGAGATTTGGACGTGAAAGGGTACCAGTCTTGTCGGGGATTGGGAACCCTTCGCGAGAATGTCCAAAGCTTCAGCGGGATTTCCAAAATGTTGAGAGGAACTCGAAACATGTCAACCTTGGTTTTGAGAATCTCTCCCGGAGTTTGAGAGATTTGGACGTGAAAGGGTACCAGTCTTGTCGGGGATTGGGAACCCTTCGCCAGAATGTCCAAAGTTTCAGCGGGATTTCCAAAATGTTGAGAGGAACTCGAAACATGTCAACCTCGGTTTTGAGAATCTCTCCCGGAGTTTGAGAGATTTGGACGTGAAAGGGTACCAGTCTTGTCGGGGATTGGGAACCCTTCGCCAGAATGTCCAAAGTTCAGCAGGATTTCCAAAATGTTGAGAGGAACTCGAAACATGTCAACCTTGGTTTTGAGAATCTCTCCCGGAGTTTGAGAGATTTGGACGTGAAAGGGTACCAGTCTTGTCGGGGATTGGGAACCCTTCGCCAGAATGTCCAAAGTTTCAGCGGGATTTCCAAAATGTTGAAAGGAACTCGAACCATGTCAACCTTGGTTTTGAGAATCTCTCCCGGAGTTTGAGAGATTTGGACGTGAAAGGGTACCAGTCTTGTCGGGGATTGGGAACCCTTCGCGAGAATGTCCAAAGTTTCAGCGGGATTTCCAAAATGTTGAAAGGAACTCGAAACATGTCAACCTTGGTTTTGAGAATCTCTCCCGGACTTTGAGAGATTTGGACGTGAAAGGGTACCAATCTTGTCGGGGATTGGGAACCCTTCGCGAGAATGTCCAAAGTTTCAGCGGGATTTCCAAAATGTTGAGAGGAACTCGAAACATGTCAACCTCGGTTTTGAGAATCTCTCCCGGAGTTTGAGAGATTTGGACGTGAAAGGGTACCAGTCTTGTCGGGGATTGGGAACCCTTCGCCAGAATGTCCAAAGTTTCAGCGGGATTTCCAAAATGTTGAGAGGAACTCGAAACATGTCAACCTTGGTTTTGAGAATCTCTCCCGGACTTTGAGAGATTTGCACGTGAAAGGGTACCAGTCTTGTCGGGGATCGGGAACCCTTCGCGAGAATGTCCAAAGTTTCAGCGGGATTTCCAAAATGTTGAGAGGAACTCGAAACATGTCAACCTTGGTTTTGAGAATCTCTCCCGGAGTTGGAGAGATTTGGACGTGAAAGGGTACCAGTCTTGTCGGGGATTGGGAACCCTTCGCCAGAATGTCCAAAGTTTCAGCGGGATTTCCAAAATGTTGAGAGGAACTCGAACCATGTCAACCTTGGTTTTGAGAATCTCTCCCGGAGTTTGAGAGATTTGGACGTGAAAGGGTACCAGTCTTGTCGGGGATTGGGAACCCTTCGCCAGAATGTCCAAAGTTTCAGCGGGATTTCCAAAATGTTGAAAGGAACTCGAAACATGTCAACCTTGGTTTTGAGAATCTCTCCCGGAGTTTGAGAGATTTGGACGTGAAAGGGTACCAATCTTGTCGGGGATTGGGAACCCTTCGCGAGAATGTCCAAAGTTTCAGCGGGATTTCCAAAATGTTGAGAGGAACTCGAAACATGTCAACCTCGGTTTTGACAATCTCTCCCGGAGTTTGAGAGATTTGGACGTGAAAGGGTACCAGTCTTGTCGGGGATTGAGAACCCTTCGCCAGAATGTCCAAAGTTTCAGCGGGATTTCCAAAATGTTGAAAGGAACTCGAAACATGTCAACCTTGGTTTTGAGAATCTCTCCCGGACTTTGAGAGATTTGGACGTGAAAGGGTACCAGTCTTGTCGGGGATTGGGAACCCTTCGCCAGAATGTCCAAAGTTTCAGCGGGATTTCCAAAATGTTGAGAGGAACTCAAAACATGTCAACCTTGGTTTTGAGAATCTCTCCCGGAGTTTGAGAGATTTGGACGTGAAAGGGTACCAGTCTTGTCGGGGATTGGGAACCCTTCGCCAGAATGTCCAAAGTTTCAGCGGGATTTCCAAAATGTTGAGAGGAACTCGAAACATGTCAACCTCGGTTTTGAGAATCTCTCCCGGAGTTTGAGAGATTTGGACGTGAAAGGGTACCAGTCTTGTCGGGGATTGGGAACCCTTCGCCAGAATGTCCAAAGTTTCAGCGGGATTTCCAAAATGTTGAGAGGAACTCGAAACATGTCAACCTTGGTTTTGAGAATCTCTCCCGGAGTTTGAGAGATTTGGACGTGAAAGGGTACCAGTCTTGTCGGGGATTGGGAACCCTTCGCGAGAATGTCCAAAGTTTCAGCGGGATTTCCAAAATGTTGAGAGGAACTCGAAACATGTCAACCTCGGTTTTGAGAATCTCTCCCGGAGTATGAGAGATTTGGACGTGAAAGGGTACCAGTCTTGTCGGGGATTGGGAACCCTTCACCAGAATGTCCAAAGTTTCAGCGGGATTTCCAAAATGTTGAGAGGAACTCGAAACATGTCAACCTTGGTTTTGAGAATCTCTCCCGGAGTTTGAGAGATTTGGACGTGAAAGGGTACCAGTCTTGTCGGGGATTGGGAACCCTTCGCCAGAATGTCCAAAGTTTCAGCGGGATTTCCAAAATGTTGAGAGGAACTCGAAACATGTCAACCTTGGTTTTGAGAATCTCTCCCGGAGTTTGAGAGATTTGGACGTGAAAGGGTACCAGTCTTGTCGTGGATTGGGAAACCTTCGCGAGAATGTCCAAAGTTTCAGCGGGATTTCCAAAATGTTGAGAGGAACTCGAAACATGTCAACCTCGGTTTTGAGAATCTCTCCCGGAGTTTGAGAGATTTGGACGTGGAAGGGTACCAGTCTTGTCGGGGATTGGGAACCCTTCGCCAGAATGTCCAAAGTTTCAGCGGGATTTCCAAAATGTTGAGAGGAACTCGAACCATGTGAACCTTGGTTTTGAGAATCTCTCCCGGAGTTTGAGAGATTTGGACGTGAAAGGGTACCAGTCTTGTCGGGGATTGGGAACCCTTCGCCAGAATGTCCAAAGTTTCAGCGGGATTTCCAAAATGTTGAGAGGAACTCGAAACATGTCAACCTCGGTTTTGAGAATCTCTCCCGGAGTTTGAGAGATTTGGACGTGAAAGGGTACCAGTCTTGTCGGGGATTGGGAACCCTTCGCCAGAATGTCCAAAGTTTCAGCGGGATTTCCAAAATGTTGAGAGGAACTCGAAACATGTCAACCTTGGTTTTGAGAATCTCTCCCGGAGTTTGAGAGATTTGGATGTGAAAGGGTACCAGTCTTGTCGGGGATTGGGAACCCTTCGCCAGAATGTCCAAAGTTTCAGCGGGATTTCCAAAATGTTGAAAGGAACTCGAACCATGTGAACCTTGGTTTTGAGAATCTCTCCCGGAGTTTGAGAGATTTGGACGTGAAAGGGTACCAGTCTTGTCGGGGATTGGGAACCCTTCGCGAGAATGTCCAAAGTTTCAGCGGGATTTCCAAAATGTTGAAAGGAACTCGAAACATGTGAACCTTGGTTTTGAGAATCTCTCCCGGACTTTGAGAGATTTGGACGTGAAAGGGTACCTGTCTTGTCGGGGATTGGGAACCCTTCGCCAGAATGTCCAAAGTTTCAGCGGGATTTCCAAAATGTTGAGAGGAACTCGAAACATGTCAACCTCAGTTTTGAGAATCTCTCCCGGACTTTGAGAAATTTGGACGTGAAAGGGTACCAGTCTTGTCGGGGATTGGGAACCCTTCGCCAGAATGTCCAAAGTTTCAGCGGGATTTCCAAAATGTTGAGAGGAACTCGAAACATGTCAACCTTGGTTTTGAGAATCTCTCCCGGAGTTTGAGAGATTTGGACGTGAAAGGGTACCAGTCTTGTCGGGGATTGGGAACCCTTCGCCAGAATGTCCAAAGTTTCAGCGGGATTTCCAAAATGTTGAGAGGAACTCGAAACATGTCAACCTTGGTTTTGAGAATCTCTCCCGGAGTTTGAGAGATTTGGACGTGAAAGGGTACCAGTCTTGTCGGGGATTGGGAACCCTTCGCCAGAATGTCCAAAGTTTCAGCGGGATTTTCAAAATGTTGAGAGGAACTCAAAACATGTCAACCTTGGTTTTGAGAATCTCTCCCGGAGTTTGAGAGATTTGGACGTGAAAGGGTACCAGTCTTGTCGGGGATTGGGAACCCTTCGCGAGAATGTCCAAAGTTTCAGCGGGATTTCCAAAATGTTGAGAGGAACTCGAAACATGTCAACCTCGGTTTTGAGAATCTCTCCCGGAGTTTGAGAGATTTGGACGTGAAAGGGTACCAGTCTTGTCGGGGATTGGGAACCCTTCGCCAGAATGTCCAAAGTTTCAGCGGGATTTCCAAAATGTTGAGAGGAACTCGAAACATGTCAACCTTGGTTTTGAGAATCTCTCCCGGAGTTTGAGAGATTTGGACGTGAAAGGGTACCAGTCTTGTCGGGGATTGGGAACCCTTCGCGAGAATGTCCAAAGTTTCAGCGGGATTTCCAAAATGTTGAGAGGAACTCGAAACATGTGAACCTTGGTTTTGAGAATCTCTCCCGGAGTTTGAGAGATTTGGACGTGAAAGGGTACCAGTCTTGTCGGGGATTGGGAACCCTTCGCGAGAATGTCCAAAGTTTCAGCGGGATTTCCAAAATGTTGAGAGGAACTCGAAACATGTCAACCTTGGTTTTGAGAATCTCTCCCGGAGTTTGAGAGATTTGGACGTGAAAGGGTACCAGTCTTGTCGGGGATTGGGAACCCTTCGCGAGAATGTCCAAAGTTTCAGCGGGATTTCCAAAATGTTGAGAGGAACTCAAAACATGTCAACCTTGGTTTTGAGAATCTCTCCCGGAGTTTGAGAGATTTGGACGTGAAAGGGTACCAGTCTTGTCGGGGATTGGGAACCCTTCGCCAGAATGTCCAAAGTTTCAGCGGGATTTTCAAAATGTTGAGAGGAACTCAAAACATGTCAACCTTGGTTTTGAGAATCTCTCCCGGAGTTTGAGAGATTTGGACGTGAAAGGGTACCAGTCTTGTCGGGGATTGGGAACCCTTCGCCAGAATGTCCAAAGTTTCAGCGGGATTTCCAAAATGTTGAGAGGAACTCGAAACATGTCAACCTTGGTTTTGAGAATCTCTCCCGGAGTTGGAGAGATTTGGACGTGAAAGGGTACCAGTCTTGTCGGGGATTGGGAACCCTTCGCCAGAATGTCCAAAGTTTCAGCGGGATTTCCAAAATGTTGAGAGGAACTCGAACCATGTCAACCTTGGTTTTGAGAATCTCTCCCGGAGTTTGAGAGATTTGGACGTGAAAGGGTACCAGTCTTGTCGGGGATTGGGAACCCTTCGCCAGAATGTCCAAAGTTTCAGCGGGATTTCCAAAATGTTGAAAGGAACTCGAAACATGTCAACCTTGGTTTTGAGAATCTCTCCCGGAGTTTGAGAGATTTGGACGTGAAAGGGTACCAATCTTGTCGGGGATTGGGAACCCTTCGCGAGAATGTCCAAAGTTTCAGCGGGATTTCCAAAATGTTGAGAGGAACTCGAAACATGTCAACCTCGGTTTTGACAATCTCTCCCGGAGTTTGAGAGATTTGGACGTGAAAGGGTACCAGTCTTGTCGGGGATTGAGAACCCTTCGCCAGAATGTCCAAAGTTTCAGCGGGATTTCCAAAATGTTGAAAGGAACTCGAAACATGTCAACCTTGGTTTTGAGAATCTCTCCCGGACTTTGAGAGATTTGGACGTGAAAGGGTACCAGTCTTGTCGGGGATTGGGAACCCTTCGCCAGAATGTCCAAAGTTTCAGCGGGATTTCCAAAATGTTGAGAGGAACTCGAAACATGTCAACCTTGGTTTTGAGAATCTCTCCCGGAGTTTGAGAGATTTGGACGTGAAAGGGTACCAGTCTTGTCGGGGATTGGGAACCCTTCGCCAGAATGTCCAAAGTTTCAGCGGGATTTCCAAAATGTTGAGAGGAACTCGAAACATGTCAACCTCGGTTTTGAGAATCTCTCCCGGAGTTTGAGAGATTTGGACGTGAAAGGGTACCAGTCTTGTCGGGGATTGGGAACCCTTCGCCAGAATGTCCAAAGTTTCAGCGGGATTTCCAAAATGTTGAGAGGAACTCGAAACATGTCAACCTTGGTTTTGAGAATCTCTCCCGGAGTTTGAGAGATTTGGACGTGAAAGGGTACCAGTCTTGTCGGGGATTGGGAACCCTTCGCGAGAATGTCCAAAGTTTCAGCGGGATTTCCAAAATGTTGAGAGGAACTCGAAACATGTCAACCTCGGTTTTGAGAATCTCTCCCGGAGTTTGAGAGATTTGGACGTGAAAGGGTACCAGTCTTGTCGGGGATTGGGAACCCTTCGCCAGAATGTCCAAAGTTTCAGCGGGATTTCCAAAATGTTGAGAGGAACTCGAAACATGTCAACCTTGGTTTTGAGAATCTCTCCCGGAGTTTGAGAGATTTGGACGTGAAAGGGTACCAGTCTTGTCGGGGATTGGGAACCCTTCGCGAGAATGTCCAAAGTTTCAGCGGGATTTCCAAAATGTTGAGAGGAACTCGAATCATGTCAACCTTGGTTTTGAGAATCTCTCCTGGAGTTTGAGAGATTTGGACGTGAAAGGGTACCAGTCTTGTCGGGGATTGGGAACCCTTCGCCAGAATGTCCAAAGTTTCAGCGGGATTTCCAAAATGTTGAGAGGAACTCGAAACATGTCAACCTTGGTTTTGAGAATCTCTCCCGGAGTTTGAGAGATTTGGACGTGAAAGGGTACCAGTCTTGTCGGGGATTGGGAACCCTTCGCCAGAATGTCCAAAGTTTCAGCGGGATTTCCAAAATGTTGAGAGGAACTCGAAACATGTCAACCTTGGTTTTGAGAATCTCTCCCGGAGTTTGAGAGATTTGGACGTGAAAGGGTACCAGTCTTGTCGTGGATTGGGAAACCTTCGCGAGAATGTCCAAAGTTTCAGCGGGATTTCCAAAATGTTGAGAGGAACTCGAAACATGTCAACCTCGGTTTTGAGAATCTCTCCCGGAGTTTGAGAGATTTGGACGTGGAAGGGTACCAGTCTTGTCGGGGATTGGGAACCCTTCGCCAGAATGTCCAAAGTTTCAGCGGGATTTCCAAAATGTTGAGAGGAACTCGAAACATGTCAACCTTGGTTTTGAGAATCTCTCCCGGAGTTTGAGAGATTTGGACGTGAAAGGGTACCAGTCTTGTCGGGGATTGGGAACCCTTCGCCAGAATGTCCAAAGTTTCAGCGGGATTTCCAAAATGTTGAGAGGAACTCGAAACATGTCAACCTCGGTTTTGAGAATCTCTCCCGGAGTTTGAGAGATTTGGACGTGAAAGGGTACCAGTCTTGTCGGGGATTGGGAACCCTTCGCCAGAATGTCCAAAGTTTCAGCGGGATTTCCAAAATGTTGAGAGGAACTCGAAACATGTCAACCTTGGTTTTGAGAATCTCTCCCGGAGTTTGAGAGATTTGGATGTGAAAGGGTACCAGTCTTGTCGGGGATTGGGAACCCTTCGCCAGAATGTCCAAAGTTTCAGCGGGATTTCCAAAATGTTGAAAGGAACTCGAACCATGTGAACCTTGGTTTTGAGAATCTCTCCCGGAGTTTGAGAGATTTGGACGTGAAAGGGTACCAGTCTTGTCGGGGATTGGGAACCCTTCGCGAGAATGTCCAAAGTTTCAGCGGGATTTCCAAAATGTTGAAAGGAACTCGAAACATGTGAACCTTGGTTTTGAGAATCTCTCCCGGAGTTTGAGAGATTTGGACGTGAAAGGGTACCTGTCTTGTCGGGGATTGGGAACCCTTCGCCAGAATGTCCAAAGTTTCAGCGGGATTTCCAAAATGTTGAGAGGAACTCGAAACATGTCAACCTCAGTTTTGAGAATCTCTCCCGGACTTTGAGAAATTTGGACGTGAAAGGGTACCAGTCTTGTCGGGGATTGGGAACCCTTCGCCAGAATGTCCAAAGTTTCAGCGGGATTTCCAAAATGTTGAGAGGAACTCGAAACATGTCAACCTTGGTTTTGAGAATCTCTCCCGGAGTTTGAGAGATTTGGACGTGAAAGGGTACCAGTCTTGTCGGGGATTGGGAACCCTTCGCCAGAATGTCCAAAGTTTCAGCGGGATTTCCAAAATGTTGAGAGGAACTCGAAACATGTCAACCTTGGTTTTGAGAATCTCTCCCGGAGTTTGAGAGATTTGGACGTGAAAGGGTACCAGTCTTGTCGGGGATTGGGAACCCTTCGCCAGAATGTCCAAAGTTTCAGCGGGATTTTCAAAATGTTGAGAGGAACTCAAAACATGTCAACCTTGGTTTTGAGAATCTCTCCCGGAGTTTGAGAGATTTGGACGTGAAAGGGTACCAGTCTTGTCGGGGATTGGGAACCCTTCGCGAGAATGTCCAAAGTTTCAGCGGGATTTCCAAAATGTTGAGAGGAACTCGAAACATGTCAACCTCGGTTTTGAGAATCTCTCCCGGAGTTTGAGAGATTTGGACGTGAAAGGGTACCAGTCTTGTCGGGGATTGGGAACCCTTCGCCAGAATGTCCAAAGTTTCAGCGGGATTTCCAAAATGTTGAGAGGAACTCGAAACATGTCAACCTTGGTTTTGAGAATCTCTCCCGGAGTTTGAGAGATTTGGACGTGAAAGGGTACCAGTCTTGTCGGGGATTGGGAACCCTTCGCGAGAATGTCCAAAGTTTCAGCGGGATTTCCAAAATGTTGAGAGGAACTCGAAACATGTCAACCTCGGTTTTGAGAATCTCTCCCGGAGTTTGAGAGATTTGGACGTGAAAGGGTACCAGTCTTGTCGGGGATTGGGAACCCTTCGCCAGAATGTCCAAAGTTTCAGCGGGATTTCCAAAATGTTGAGAGGAACTCGAAACATGTCAACCTTGGTTTTGAGAATCTCTCCCGGAGTTTGAGAGATTTGGACGTGAAAGGGTACCAGTCTTGTCGGGGATTGGGAACCCTTCGCGAGAATGTCCAAAGTTTCAGCGGGATTTCCAAAATGTTGAGAGGAACTCGAATCATGTCAACCTTGGTTTTGAGAATCTCTCCTGGAGTTTGAGAGATTTGGACGTGAAAGGGTACCAGTCTTGTCGGGGATTGGGAACCCTTCGCCAGAATGTCCAAAGTTTCAGCGGGATTTCCAAAATGTTGAGAGGAACTCGAAACATGTCAACCTTGGTTTTGAGAATCTCTCCCGGAGTTTGAGAGATTTGGACGTGAAAGGGTACCAGTCTTGTCGGGGATTGGGAACCCTTCGCCAGAATGTCCAAAGTTTCAGCGGGATTTCCAAAATGTTGAGAGGAACTCGAAACATGTCAACCTTGGTTTTGAGAATCTCTCCCGGAGTTTGAGAGATTTGGACGTGAAAGGGTACCAGTCTTGTCGTGGATTGGGAAACCTTCGCGAGAATGTCCAAAGTTTCAGCGGGATTTCCAAAATGTTGAGAGGAACTCGAAACATGTCAACCTCGGTTTTGAGAATCTCTCCCGGAGTTTGAGAGATTTGGACGTGGAAGGGTACCAGTCTTGTCGGGGATTGGGAACCCTTCGCCAGAATGTCCAAAGTTTCAGCGGGATTTCCAAAATGTTGAGAGGAACTCGAAACATGTCAACCTTGGTTTTGAGAATCTCTCCCGGAGTTTGAGAGATTTGGACGTGAAAGGGTACCAGTCTTGTCGGGGATTGGGAACCCTTCGCCAGAATGTCCAAAGTTTCAGCGGGATTTCCAAAATGTTGAGAGGAACTCGAAACATGTCAACCTCGGTTTTGAGAATCTCTCCCGGAGTTTGAGAGATTTGGACGTGAAAGGGTACCAGTCTTGTCGGGGATTGGGAACCCTTCGCCAGAATGTCCAAAGTTTCAGCGGGATTTCCAAAATGTTGAGAGGAACTCGAAACATGTCAACCTTGGTTTTGAGAATCTCTCCCGGAGTTTGAGAGATTTGGATGTGAAAGGGTACCAGTCTTGTCGGGGATTGGGAACCCTTCGCCAGAATGTCCAAAGTTTCAGCGGGATTTCCAAAATGTTGAAAGGAACTCGAACCATGTGAACCTTGGTTTTGAGAATCTCTCCCGGAGTTTGAGAGATTTGGACGTGAAAGGGTACCAGTCTTGTCGGGGATTGGGAACCCTTCGCGAGAATGTCCAAAGTTTCAGCGGGATTTCCAAAATGTTGAAAGGAACTCGAAACATGTGAACCTTGGTTTTGAGAATCTCTCCCGGAGTTTGAGAGATTTGGACGTGAAAGGGTACCTGTCTTGTCGGGGATTGGGAACCCTTCGCCAGAATGTCCAAAGTTTCAGCGGGATTTCCAAAATGTTGAGAGGAACTCGAAACATGTCAACCTCAGTTTTGAGAATCTCTCCCGGACTTTGAGAAATTTGGACGTGAAAGGGTACCAGTCTTGTCGGGGATTGGGAACCCTTCGCCAGAATGTCCAAAGTTTCAGCGGGATTTCCAAAATGTTGAGAGGAACTCGAAACATGTCAACCTTGGTTTTGAGAATCTCTCCCGGAGTTTGAGAGATTTGGACGTGAAAGGGTACCAGTCTTGTCGGGGATTGGGAACCCTTCGCCAGAATGTCCAAAGTTTCAGCGGGATTTCCAAAATGTTGAGAGGAACTCGAAACATGTCAACCTTGGTTTTGAGAATCTCTCCCGGAGTTTGAGAGATTTGGACGTGAAAGGGTACCAGTCTTGTCGGGGATTGGGAACCCTTCGCCAGAATGTCCAAAGTTTCAGCGGGATTTTCAAAATGTTGAGAGGAACTCAAAACATGTCAACCTTGGTTTTGAGAATCTCTCCCGGAGTTTGAGAGATTTGGACGTGAAAGGGTACCAGTCTTGTCGGGGATTGGGAACCCTTCGCCAGAATGTCCAAAGTTTCAGCGGGATTTCCAAAATGTTGAGAGGAACTCGAAACATGTCAACCTCGGTTTTGAGAATCTCTCCCGGAGTTTGAGAGATTTGGACGTGAAAGGGTACCAGTCTTGTCGGGGATTGGGAACCCTTCGCCAGAATGTCCAAAGTTTCAGCGGGATTTCCAAAATGTTGAGAGGAACTCGAAACATGTCAACCTTGGTTTTGAGAATCTCTCCCGGAGTTTGAGAGATTTGGACGTGAAAGGGTACCAGTCTTGTCGGGGATTGGGAACCCTTCGCGAGAATGTCCAAAGTTTCAGCGGGATTTCCAAAATGTTGAGAGGAACTCGAAACATGTGAACCTTGGTTTTGAGAATCTCTCCCGGAGTTTGAGAGATTTGGACGTGAAAGGGTACCAGTCTTGTCGGGGATTGGGAACCCTTCGCGAGAATGTCCAAAGTTTCAGCGGGATTTCCAAAATGTTGAGAGGAACTCGAAACATGTCAACCTTGGTTTTGAGAATCTCTCCCGGAGTTTGAGAGATTTGGACGTGAAAGGGTACCAGTCTTGTCGGGGATTGGGAACCCTTCGCGAGAATGTCCAAAGTTTCAGCGGGATTTCCAAAATGTTGAGAGGAACTCAAAACATGTCAACCTTGGTTTTGAGAATCTCTCCCGGAGTTTGAGAGATTTGGACGTGAAAGGGTACCAGTCTTGTCGGGGATTGGGAACCCTTCGCCAGAATGTCCAAAGTTTCAGCGGGATTTTCAAAATGTTGAGAGGAACTCAAAACATGTCAACCTTGGTTTTGAGAATCTCTCCCGGAGTTTGAGAGATTTGGACGTGAAAGGGTACCAGTCTTGTCGGGGATTGGGAACCCTTCGCCAGAATGTCCAAAGTTTCAGCGGGATTTCCAAAATGTTGAGAGGAACTCAAAACATGTCAACCTTGGTTTTGAGAATCTCTCCCGGAGTTTGAGAGATTTGGACGTGAAAGGGTACCAGTCTTGTCGGGGATTGGGAACCCTTCGCCAGAATGTCCAAAGTTTCAGCGGGATTTTCAAAATGTTGAGAGGAACTCAAAACATGTCAACCTTGGTTTTGAGAATCTCTCCCGGAGTTTGAGAGATTTGGACGTGAAAGGGTACCAGTCTTGTCGGGGATTGGGAACCCTTCGCGAGAATGTCCAAAGTTTCAGCGGGATTTCCAAAATGTTGAGAGGAACTCGAAACATGTCAACCTCGGTTTTGAGAATCTCTCCCGGAGTTTGAGAGATTTGGACGTGAAAGGGTACCAGTCTTGTCGGGGATTGGGAACCCTTCGCCAGAATGTCCAAAGTTTCAGCGGGATTTCCAAAATGTTGAGAGGAACTCGAAACATGTGAACCTTGGTTTTGAGAATCTCTCCCGGAGTTTGAGAGATATGGACGTGAAAGGGTACCAGTCTTGTCGGGGATTGGGAACCCTTCGCGAGAATGTCCAAAGTTTCAGCGGGATTTCCAAAATGTTGAGAGGAACTCGAAACATGTGAACCTTGGTTTTGAGAATCTCTCCCGGAGTTTGAGAGATTTGGACGTGAAAGGGTACCAGTCTTGTCGGGGATTGGGAACCCTTCGCGAGAATGTCCAAAGTTTCAGCGGGATTTCCAAAATGTTGAGAGGAACTCGAAACATGTCAACCTTGGTTTTGAGAATCTCTCCCGGAGTTTGAGAGATTTGGACGTGAAAGGGTACCAGTCTTGTCGGGGATTGGGAACCCTTCGCCAGAATGTCCAAAGTTTCAGCGGGATTTCCAAAATGTTGAGAGGAACTCGAATCATGTCAACCTTGGTTTTGAGAATCTCTCCCGGAGTTTGAGAGATTTGGACGTGAAAGGGTACCAGTCTTGTCGGGGATTGGGAACCCTTCGCCAGAATGTCCAAAGTTTCAGCGGGATTTTCAAAATGTTGAGAGGAACTCAAAACATGTCAACCTTGGTTTTGAGAATCTCTCCCGGAGTTTGAGAGATTTGGACGTGAAAGGGTACCAGTCTTGTCGGGGATTGGGAACCCTTCGCCAGAATGTCCAAAGTTTCAGCGGGATTTCCAAAATGTTGAGAGGAACTCGAAACATGTCAACCTCGGTTTTGAGAATCTCTCCCGGAGTTTGAGAGATTTGGACGTGAAAGGGTACCAGTCTTGTCGGGGATTGGGAACCCTTCGCGAGAATGTCCAAAGTTTCAGCGGGATTTCCAAAATGTTGAGAGGAACTCGAAACATGTGAACCTTGGTTTTGAGAATCTCTCCCGGAGTTTGAGAGATTTGGACGTGAAAGGGTACCAGTCTTGTCGGGGATTGGGAACCCTTCGCCAGAATGTCCAAAGTTTCAGCGGGATTTCCAAAATGTTGAGAGGAACTCGAAACATGTCAACCTTGGTTTTGAGAATCTCTCCCGGAGTTTGAGAGATTTGGACGTGAAAGGGTACCAGTCTTGTCGGGGATTGGGAACCCTTCGCGAGAATGTCCAAAGTTTCAGCGGGATTTCCAAAATGTTGAGAGGAACTCGAAACATGTCAACCTTGGTTTTGAGAATCTCTCCCGGAGTTTGAGAGATTTGGACGTGAAAGGGTACCAGTCTTGTCGGGGATTGGGAACTCTTCGCCAGAATGTCCAAAGTTTCAGCGGGATTTTCAAAATGTTGAGAGGAACTCAAAACATGTCAACCTTGGTTTTGAGAATCTCTCCCGGAGTTTGAGAGATTTGGACGTGAAAGGGTACCAGTCTTGTCGGGGATTGGGAACCCTTCGCCAGAATGTCCAAAGTTTCAGCGGGATTTCCAAAATGTTGAGAGGAACTCGAAACATGTCAACCTCGGTTTTGAGAATCTCTCCCGGAGTTTGAGAGATTTGGACGTGAAAGGGTACCAGTCTTGTCGGGGATTGGGAACCCTTCGCCAGAATGTCCAAAGTTTCAGCGGGATTTCCAAAATGTTGACAGGAACTCGAAACATGTCAACCTTGGTTTTGAGAATCTCTCCCGGAGTTTGAGAGATTTGGACGTGAAAGGGTACCAGTCTTGTCGGGGATTGGGAACCCTTCGCGAGAATGTCCAAAGTTTCAGCGGGATTTCCAAAATGTTGAGAGGAACTCGAAACATGTCAACCTTGGTTTTGAGAATCTCTCCCGGAGTTTGAGAGATTTGGACGTGAAAGGGTACCAGTCTTGTCGGGGATTGGGAACCCTTCGCCAGAATGTCCAAAGTTTCAGCGGGATTTCCAAAATGTTGAGAGGAACTCGAATCATGTCAACCTTGGTTTTGAGAATCTCTCCCGGAGTTTGAGAGATTTGGACGTGAAAGGGTACCAGTCTTGTCGGGGATTGGGAACCCTTCGCCAGAATGTCCAAAGTTTCAGCGGGATTTCCAAAATGTTGAGAGGAACTCAAAACATGTCAACCTTGGTTTTGAGAATCTCTCCCGGAGTTTGAGAGATTTGGACGTGAAAGGGTACCAGTCTTGTCGGGGATTGGGAACCCTTCGCCAGAATGTCCAAAGTTTCAGCGGGATTTCCAAAATGTTGAGAGGAACTCGAAACATGTCAACCTTGGTTTTGAGAATCTCTCCCGGAGTTTGAGAGATTTGGACGTGAAAGGGTACCAGTCTTGTCGGGGATTGGGAACCCTTCGCCAGAATGTCCAAAGTTTCAGCGGGATTTCCAAAATGTTGAGAGGAACTCGAAACATGTCAACCTTGTTTTTGAGAATCTCTCCCGGAGTTTGAGAGATTTGGACGTGAAAGGGTACCAGTCTTGTCGGGGATTGGGAACCCTTCGCCAGAATGTCCAAAGTTTCAGCGGGATTTCCAAAATGTTGAGAGGAACTCGAAACATGTCAACCTTGGTTTTGAGAATCTCTCCCGGAGTTTGAGAGATTTGGACGTGAAAGGGTACCAGTCTTGTCGGGGATTGGGAACCCTTCGCCAGAATGTCCAAAGTTTCAGCGGGATTTTCAAAATGTTGAGAGGAACTCAAAACATGTCAACCTTGGTTTTGAGAATCTCTCCCGGAGTTTGAGAGATTTGGACGTGAAAGGGTACCAGTCTTGTCGGGGATTGGGAACCCTTCGCCAGAATGTCCAAAGTTTCAGCGGGATTTCCAAAATGTTGAGAGGAACTCGAAACATGTCAACCTCGGTTTTGAGAATCTCTCCCGGAGTTTGAGAGATTTGGACGTGAAAGGGTACCAGTCTTGTCGGGGATTGGGAACCCTTCGCCAGAATGTCCAAAGTTTCAGCGGGATTTCCAAAATGTTGAGAGGAACTCGAAACATGTCAACCTCGGTTTTGAGAATCTCTCCCGGAGTTTGAGAGATTTGGACGTGAAAGGGTACCAGTCTTGTCGGGGATTGGGAACCCTTCGCGAGAATGTCCAAAGTTTCAGCGGGATTTCCAAAATGTTGAGAGGAACTCGAATCATGTCAACCTTGGTTTTGAGAATCTCTCCCGGAGTTTGAGAGATTTGGACGTGAAAGGGTACCAGTCTTGTCGGGGATTGGGAACCCTTCGCCAGAATGTCCAAAGTTTCAGCGGGATTTCCAAAATGTTGAGAGGAACTCGAAACATGTCAACCTTGGTTTTGAGAATCTCTCCCGGAGTTTGAGAGATTTGGACGTGAAAGGGTACCAGTCTTGTCGGGGATTGGGAACCCTTCGCCAGAATGTCCAAAGTTTCAGCGGGATTTCCAAAATGTTGAGAGGAACTCAAAACATGTCAACCTTGGTTTTGAGAATCTCTCCCGGAGTTTGAGAGATTTGGACGTGAAAGGGTACCAGTCTTGTCGGGGATTGGGAACCCTTCGCCAGAATGTCCAAAGTTTCAGCGGGATTTCCAAAATGTTGAGAGGAACTCGAAACATGTCAACCTTGGTTTTGAGAATCTCTCCCGGAGTTTGAGAGATTTGGACGTGAAAGGGTACCAGTCTTGTCGGGAATTGGGAACCCTTCGCGAGAATGTCCAAAGTTTCAGCGGGATTTCCAAAATGTTGAAAGGAACTCGAAACATGTGAACCTTGGTTTTGAGAATCTCTCCCGGAGTTTGAGAGATTTGGACGTGAAAGGGTACCAGTCTTGTCGGGTATTGGGAACCCTTCGCGAGAATGTCCAAAGTTTCAGCGGGATTTCCAAAATGTTGAGAGGAACTCGAAACATGTCAACCTCGGTTTTGAGAATCTCTCCCGGAGTTTGAGAGATTTGGACGTGAAAGGGTACCAGTCTTGTCGGGGATTGGGAACCCTTCGCCAGAATGTCCAAAGTTTCAGCGGGATTTCCAAAATGTTGAGAGGAACTCGAAACATGTCAACCTTGGTTTTGAGAATCTCTCCCGGAGTTTGAGAGATTTGGACGTGAAAGGGTACCAGTCTTGTTGGGGATTGGGAACCCTTCGCCAGAATGTCCAAAGTTTCAGCGGGATTTCCAAAATGTTGAGAGGAACTCGAAACATGTCAACCTCGGTTTTGAGAATCTCTCCCGGAGTTTGAGAGAATTGGACGTGAAAGGGTACCAGTCTTGTCGGGGATTGGGAACCCTTCGCCAGAATGTCCAAAGTTTCAGCGGGATTTCCAAAATGTTGAGAGGAACTCGAAACATGTCAACCTTGGTTTTGAGAATCTCTCCCGGAGTTTGAGAGATTTGGACGTGAAAGGGTACCAGTCTTGTCGGGGATTGGGAACCCTTCGCCAGAATGTCCAAAGTTTCAGCGGGATTTCCAAAATGTTGAGAGGAACTCGAAACATGTCAACCTTGGTTTTGAGAATCTCTCCCGGAGTTTGAGAGATTTGGACGTGAAAGGGTACCAGTCTTGTCGGGGATTGGGAACCCTTCGCGAGAATGTCCAAAGTTTCAGCGGGATTTCCAAAATGTTGAGAGGAACTCGAATCATGTCAACCTTGGTTTTGAGAATCTCTCCCGGAGTTTGAGAGATTTGGACGTGAAAGGGTACCAGTCTTGTCGGGGATTGGGAACCCTTCGCCAGAATGTCCAAAGTTTCAGCGGGATTTCCAAAATGTTGAGAGGAACTCGAATCATGTCAACCTTGGTTTTGAGAATCTCTCCCGGAGTTTGAGAGATTTGGACGTGAAAGGGTACCAGTCTTGTCGGGGATTGGGAACCCTTCGCCAGAATGTCCAAAGTTTCAGCGGGATTTCCAAAATGTTGAGAGGAACTCGAAACATGTCAACCTTGGTTTTGAGAATCTCTCCCGGAGTTTGAGAGATTTGGACGTGAAAGGGTACCAGTCTTGTTGGGGATTGGGAACCCTTCGCCAGAATGTCCAAAGTTTCAGCGGGATTTCCAAAATGTTGAGAGGAACTCGAATCATGTCAACCTTGGTTTTGAGAATCTCTCCCGGAGTTTGAGAGATTTGGACGTGAAAGTGTACCAGTCTTGTCGGGAATTGGGAACCCTTCGCAAGAATGTCCAAAGTTTCAGCGGGATTTCCAAAATGTTGAGAGGAACTCGAAACATGTCAACCTTGGTTTTGAGAATCTCTCCCGGAGTTTGAGAGATTTGGACGTGAAAGGGTACCAGTCTTGTCGGGGATTGGGAACCCTTCGCCAGAATGTCCAAAGTTTCAGCGGGATTTCCAAAATGTTGAGAGGAACTCGAAACATGTCAACCTCGGTTTTGAGAATCTCTCCCGGAGTTTGAGAGATTTGGACGTGAAAGGGTACCAGTCTTGTCGGGGATTGGGAACCCTTCGCGAGAATGTCCAAAGTTTCAGCGGGATTTCCAAAATGTTGAGAGGAACTCGAAACATGTCAACCTCGGTTTTGAGAATCTCTCCCGGAGTTTGAGAGATTTGGACGTGAAAGGGTACCAGTCTTGTCGGGGATTGGGAACCCTTCGCCAGAATGTCCAAAGTTTCAGCGGGATTTCCAAAATGTTGAGAGGAACTCGAAACATGTCAACCTTGGTTTTGAGAATCTCTCCCGGAGTTTGAGAGATTTGGACGTGAAAGGGTACCAGTCTTGTTGGGGATTGGGAACCCTTCGCCAGAATGTCCAAAGTTTCAGCGGGATTTCCAAAATGTTGACAGGAACTCGAAACATGTCAACCTTGGTTTTGAGAATCTCTCCCGGAGTTTGAGAGATTTGGACGTGAAAGGGTACCAGTCTTGTCGGGAATTGGGAACTATTCGCGAGAATGTCCAAAGTTTCAGCGGGATTTCCAAAATGTTGAAAGGAACTCGAAACATGTGAACCTTGGTTTTGAGAATCTCTCCCGGAGTTTGAGAGATTTGGACGTGAAAGGGTACCAGTCTTGTCGGGGATTGGGAACCCTTCGCGAGAATGTCCAAAGTTTCAGCGGGATTTCCAAAATGTTGAGAGGAACTCGAAACATGTCAACCTCGGTTTTGACAATCTCTCCCGGAGTTTGAGAGATTTGGACGTGAAAGGGTACCAGTCTTGTCGGGGATTGGGAACCCTTCGCCAGAATGTCCAAAGTTTCAGCGGGATTTCCAAAATGTTGAGAGGAACTCGAATCATGTCAACCTTGGTTTTGAGAATCTCTCCCGGAGTTTGAGAGATTTGGACGTGAAAGGGTACCAGTCTTGTCGGGGATTGGGAACCCTTCGCGAGAATGTCCAAAGTTTCAGCGGGATTTCCAAAATGTTGAGAGGAACTCGAATCATGTCAACCTTGGTTTTGAGAATCTCTCCCGGAGTTTGAGAGATTTGGACGTGAAAGGGTACCAGTCTTGTCGGGGATTGGGAACCCTTCGCCAGAATGTCCAAAGTTTCAGCGGGATTTCCAAAATGTTGAGAGGAACTCGAAACATGTCAACCTCGGTTTTGAGAATCTCTCCCGGAGTTTGAGAGATTTGGACGTGAAAGGGTACCAGTCTTGTCGGGGATTGGGAACCCTTCGCCAGAATGTCCAAAGCTTCAGCGGGATTTCCAAAATGTTGAGAGGAACTCGAAACATGTCAACCTTGGTTTTGAGAATCTCTCCCGGAGTTTGAGAGATTTGGACGTGAAAGGGTACCAGTCTTGTCGGGGATTGGGAACCCTTCGCGAGAATGTCCAAAGTTTCAGCGGGATTTCCAAAATGTTGAGAGGAACTCGAAACATGTCAACCTCGGTTTTGAGACTCTCTCCCGGAGTTTGAGAGATTTGGACGTGAAAGGGTACCAGTCTTGTTGGGGATTGGGAACCCTTCGCCAGAATGTCCAAAGTTTCAGCGGGATTTCCAAAATGTTGAGAGGAACTCGAATCATGTCAACCTTGGTTTTGAGAATCTCTCCCGGAGTTTGAGAGATTTGGACGTGAAAGGGTACCAGTCTTGTCGGGGATTGGGAACCCTTCGCGAGAATGTCCAAAGTTTCAGCGGGATTTCCAAAATGTTGAGAGGAACTCGAATCATGTCAACCTTGGTTTTGAGAATCTCTCCCGGAGTTTGAGAGATTTGGACGTGAAAGGGTACCAGTCTTGTCGGGAATTGGGAACTCTTCGCGAGAATGTCCAAAGTTTCAGCGGGATTTCCAAAATGTTGAGAGGAACTCGAAACATGTCAACCTTGGTTTTGAGAATCTCTCCCGGAGTTTGAGAGATTTGGACGTGAAAGGGTACCAGTCTTGTCGGGGATTGGGAACCCTTCGCGAGAATGTCCAAAGTTTCAGCGGGATTTCCAAAATGTTGAGAGGAACTCGAAACATGTCAACCTCGGTTTTGAGAATCTCTCCCGGAGTTTGAGAGATTTGGACGTGAAAGGGTACCAGTCTTGTCGGGGATTGGGAACCCTTCGCGAGAATGTCCAAAGTTTCAGCGGGATTTCCAAAATGTTGAGAGGAACTCGAAACATGTCAACCTTGGTTTTGAGAATCTCTCCCGGAGTTTGAGAGATTTGGATGTGAAAGGGTACCAGTCTTGTCGGGGATTGGGAACCCTTCGCCAGAATGTCCAAAGTTTCAGCGGGATTTCCAAAATGTTGAGAGGAACTCGAAACATGTCAACCTCGGTTTTGAGAATCTCTCCCGGAGTTTGAGAGATTTGGACGTGAAAGGGTACCAGTCTTGTCGGGGATTGGGAACCCTTCGCCAGAATGTCCAAAGTTTCAGCGGGATTTCCAAAATGTTGAGAGGAACTCGAAACATGTCAACCTTGGTTTTGAGAATCTCTCCCGGAGTTTGAGAGATTTGGACGTGAAAGGGTACCAGTCTTGTCGGGGATTGGGAACCCTTCGCCAGAATGTCCAAAGTTTCAGCGGGATTTCCAAAATGTTGAGAGGAACTCGAAACATGTCAACCTTGGTTTTGAGAATCTCTCCCGGAGTTTGAGAGATTTGGACGTGAAAGGGTACCAGTCTTGTCGGGGATTGGGAACCCTTCGCGAGAATGTCCAAAGTTTCAGCGGGATTTCCAAAATGTTGAGAGGAACTCGAATCATGTCAACCTTGGTTTTGAGAATCTCTCCCGGAGTTTGAGAGATTTGGACGTGAAAGGGTACCAGTCTTGTCGGGGATTGGGAACCCTTCGCCAGAATGTCCAAAGTTTCAGCGGGATTTCCAAAATGTTGAGAGGAACTCGAAACATGTCAACCTTGGTTTTGAGAATCTCTCCCGGAGTTTGAGAGATTTGGACGTGAAAGGGTACCAGTCTTGTCGGGGATTGGGAACCCTTCGCGAGAATGTCCAAAGTTTCAGCGGGATTTCCAAAATGTTGAGAGGAACTCGAATCATGTCAACCTTGGTTTTGAGAATCTCTCCCGGAGTTTGAGAGATTTGGACGTGAAAGGGTACCAGTCTTGTCGGGGATTGGGAACCCTTCGCCAGAATGTCCAAAGTTTCAGCGGGATTTCCAAAATGTTGAGAGGAACTCGAATCATGTCAACCTTGGTTTTGAGAATCTCTCCCGGAGTTTGAGAGATTTGGACGTGAAAGGGTACCAGTCTTGTCGGGGATTGGGAACCCTTCGCCAGAATGTCCAAAGTTTCAGCGGGATTTCCAAAATGTTGAGAGGAACTCGAAACATGTCAACCTTGGTTTTGAGAATCTCTCCCGGAGTTTGAGAGATTTGGACGTGAAAGGGTACCAGTCTTGTTGGGGATTGGGAACCCTTCGCCAGAATGTCCAAAGTTTCAGCGGGATTTCCAAAATGTTGAGAGGAACTCGAATCATGTCAACCTTGGTTTTGAGAATCTCTCCCGGAGTTTGAGAGATTTGGACGTGAATGTGTACCAGTCTTGTCGGGAATTGGGAACCCTTCGCGAGAATGTCCAAAGTTTCAGCGGGATTTCCAAAATGTTGAGAGGAACTCGAAACATGTCAACCTTGGTTTTGAGAATCTCTCCCGGAGTTTGAGAGATTTGGACGTGAAAGGGTACCAGTCTTGTCGGGGATTGGGAACCCTTCGCCAGAATGTCCAAAGTTTCAGCGGGATTTCCAAAATGTTGAGAGGAACTCGAAACATGTCAACCTCGGTTTTGAGAATCTCTCCCGGAGTTTGAGAGATTTGGACGTGAAAGGGTACCAGTCTTGTCGGGGATTGGGAACCCTTCGCCAGAATGTCCAAAGCTTCAGCGGGATTTCCAAAATGTTGAGAGGAACTCGAAACATGTCAACCTTGGTTTTGAGAATCTCTCCCGGAGTTTGAGAGATTTGGACGTGAAAGGGTACCAGTCTTGTCGGGGATTGGGAACCCTTCGCGAGAATGTCCAAAGTTTCAGCGGGATTTCCAAAATGTTGAGAGGAACTCGAAACATGTCAACCTCGGTTTTGAGAATCTCTCCCGGAGTTTGAGAGATTTGGACGTGAAAGGGTACCAGTCTTGTCGGGGATTGGGAACCCTTCGCCAGAATGTCCAAAGTTTCAGCGGGATTTCCAAAATGTTGAGAGGAACTCGAAACATGTCAACCTTGGTTTTGAGAATCTCTCCCGGAGTTTGAGAGATTTGGACGTGAAAGGGTACCAGTCTTGTCGGGGATTGGGAACCCTTCGCCAGAATGTCCAAAGTTTCAGCGGGATTTCCAAAATGTTGAGAGGAACTCGAAACATGTCAACCTTGGTTTTGAGAATCTCTCCCGGAGTTTGAGAGATTTGGACGTGAAAGGGTACCAGTCTTGTCGGGGATTGGGAACCCTTCGCCAGAATGTCCAAAGTTTCAGCGGGATTTCCAAAATGTTGAGAGGAACTCGAATCATGTCAACCTTGGTTTTGAGAATCTCTCCCGGAGTTTGAGAGATTTGGACGTGAAAGGGTACCAGTCTTGTCGGGGATTGGGAACCCTTCGCCAGAATGTCCAAAGTTTCAGCGGGATTTCCAAAATGTTGAGAGGAACTCGAATCATGTCAACCTTGGTTTTGAGAATCTCTCCCGGAGTTTGAGAGATTTGGACGTGAAAGGGTACCAGTCTTGTCGGGGATTGGGAACCATTCGCCAGAATGTCCAAAGTTTCAGCGGGATTTCCAAAATGTTGAGAGGAACTCGAAACATGTCAACCTTGGTTTTGAGAATCTTTCCCGGAGTTTGAGAGATTTGGACGTGAAAGGGTACCAGTCTTGTCGGGGATTGGGAACCCTTCGCCAGAATGTCCAAAGTTTCATCGGGATTTCCAAAATGTTGAAAGGAACTCGAAACATGTCAACCTCGGTTTTGAGAATCTCTCCCGGAGTTTGAGAGATTTGGACGTGAAAGGGTACCAGTCTTGTCGGGGATTGGGAACCCTTCGCGAGAATGTCCAAAGCTTCAGCGGGATTTCCAAAATGTTGAGAGGAACTCGAAACATGTCAACCTTGGTTTTGAGAATCTCTCCCGGAGTTTGAGAGATTTGGACGTGAAAGGGTACCAGTCTTGTCGGGGATTGGGAACCCTTCGCGAGAATGTCCAAAGTTTCAGCGGGATTTCCAAAATGTTGAGAGGAACTCGAAACATGTCAACCTTGGTTTTGAGAATCTCTCCCGGAGTTTGAGAGATTTGGACGTGAAAGGGTACCAGTCTTGTCGGGGATTGGGAACCCTTCGCCAGAATGTCCAAAGTTTCAGCGGGATTTCCAAAATGTTGAGAGGAACTCGAAACATGTCAACCTTGGTTTTGAGAATCTCTCCCGGAGTTTGAGAGATTTGGACGTGAAAGGGTACCAGTCTTGTCGGGAATTGGGAACCCTTCGCGAGAATGTCCAAAGTTTCAGCGGGATTTCCAAAATGTTGAAAGGAACTCGAAACATGTGAACCTTGGTTTTGAGAATCTCTCCCGGAGTTTGAGAGATTTGGACGTGAAAGGGTACCAGTCTTGTCGGGGATTGGGAACCCTTCGCCAGAATGTCCAAAGTTTCAGCGGGATTTCCAAAATGTTGAGAGGAACTCGAAACATGTCAACCTCGGTTTTGAGAATCTCTCCCGGAGTTTGAGAGATTTGGACGTGAAAGGGTACCAGTCTTGTCGGGGATTGGGAACCCTTCGCCAGAATGTCCAAAGTTTCAGCGGGATTTCCAAAATGTTGAGAGGAACTCGAATCATGTCAACCTTGGTTTTGAGAATCTCTCCCGGAGTTTGAGAGATTTGGAGGTGAAAGTGTACCAGTCTTGTCGGGGATTGGGAACCCTTGGCGAGAATGTCCAAAGCTTCAGCGGGATTTCCAAAATGTTGAGAGGAACTCGAAACATGTCAACCTTGGTTTTGAGAATCTCTCCCGGAGTTTGAGAGATTTGGACGTGAAAGGGTACCAGTCTTGTCGGGGATTGGGAACCCTTCGCCAGAATGTCCAAAGTTTCAGCGGGATTTCCAAAATGTTGAGAGGAACTCGAAACATGTCAACCTCGGTTTTGAGAATCTCTCCCGGAGTTTGAGAGATTTGGACGTGAAAGGGTACCAGTCTTGTCGGGGATTGGGAACCCTTCGCCAGAATGTCCAAAGTTTCAGCGGGATTTCCAAAATGTTGAGAGGAACTCGAAACATGTCAACCTTGGTTTTGAGAATCTCTCCCGGAGTTTGAGAGATTTGGACGTGAAAGGGTACCAGTCTTGTCGGGGATTGGGAACCCTTCGCCAGAATGTCCAAAGTTTCAGCGGGATTTCCAAAATGTTGAGAGGAACTCGAAACATGTCAACCTCGGTTTTGAGAATCTCCCCTGGAGTTTGAGAGATTTGGACGTGAAAGGGTACCAGTCTTGTCGGGGATTGGGAACCCTTCGCGAGAATGTCCAAAGTTTCAGCGGGATTTCCAAAATGTTGAAAGGAACTCGAATCATGTCAACCTTGGTTTTGAGAATCTCTCCCGGAGTTTGAGAGATTTGGACGTGAAAGGGTACCAGTCTTGTCGGGAATTGGGAACCCTTCGCGAGAATGTCCAAAGCTTCAGCGGGATTTCCAAAATGTTGAGAGGAACTCGAAACATGTCAACCTTGGTTTTGAGAATCTCTCCCGGAGTTTGAGAGATTTGGACGTGAAAGGGTACCAGTCTTGTCGGGGATTGGGAACCCTTCGCCAGAATGTCCAAAGTTTCAGCGGGATTTCCAAAATGTTGAGAGGAACTCGAAACATGTCAACCTCGGTTTTGAGAATCTCTCCCGGAGTTTGAGAGATTTGGACGTGAAAGGGTACCAGTCTTGTCGGGGATTGGGAACCCTTCGCCAGAATGTCCAAAGTTTCAGCGGGATTTCCAAAATGTTGAGAGGAACTCGAAACATGTCAACCTTGGTTTTGAGAATCTCTCCCGGAGTTTGAGAGATTTGGACGTGAAAGGGTACCAGTCTTGTCGGGGATTGGGAACCCTTCGCCAGAATGTCCAAAGTTTCAGCGGGATTTCCAAAATGTTGAGAGGAACTCGAAACATGTCAACCTCGGTTTTGAGAATCTCCCCTGGAGTTTGAGAGATTTGGACGTGAAAGGGTACCAGTCTTGTCGGGGATTGGGAACCCTTCGCGAGAATGTCCAAAGTTTCAGCGGGATTTCCAAAATGTTGAGAGGAACTCGAATCATGTCAACCTTGGTTTTGAGAATCTCTCCCGGAGTTTGAGAGATTTGGACGTGAAAGGGTACCAGTCTTGTCGGGGATTGGGAACCCTTCGCCAGAATGTCCAAAGTTTCAGCGGGATTTCCAAAATGTTGAGAGGAACTCGAATCATGTCAACCTTGGTTTTGAGAATCTCTCCCGGAGTTTGAGAGATTTGGACGTGAAAGGGTACCAGTCTTGTCGGGAATTGGGAACCCTTCGCCAGAATGTCCAAAGTTTCAGCGGGATTTCCAAAATGTTGAGAGGAACTCGAATCATGTCAACCTTGGTTTTGAGAATCTCTCCCGGAGTTTGAGAGATTTGGACGTGAAAGGGTACCAGTCTTGTCGGGGATTGGGAACCCTTCGCGAGAATGTCCAAAGCTTCAGCGGGATTTCCAAAATGTTGAGAGGAACTCGAAACATGTCAACCTTGGTTTTGAGAATCTCTCCCGGAGTTTGAGAGATTTGGACGTGAAAGGGTACCAGTCTTGTCGGGGATTGGGAACCCTTCGCGAGAATGTCCAAAGTTTCAGCGGGATTTCCAAAATGTTGAGAGGAACTCGAATCATGTCAACCTCGGTTTTGAGAATCTCTCCCGGACTTTGAGAGATTTGGACGTGAAAGGGTACCAGTCTTGTCGGGGATTGGGAACCCTTCGCCAGAATGTCCAAAGTTTCAGCGGGATTTCCAAAATGTTGAGAGGAACTCGAAACATGTCAACCTTGGTTTTGAGAATCTCTCCCGGAGTTTGAGAGATTTGGACGTGAAAGGGTACCAGTCTTGTCGGGGATTGGGAACCCTTCGCGAGAATGTCCAAAGTTTCAGCGGGATTTCCAAAATGTTGAGAGGAACTCGAAACATGTCAACCTCGGTTTTGAGAATCTCTCCCGGAGTTTGAGAGATTTGGACGTGAAAGGGTACCAGTCTTGTCGGGGATTGGGAACCCTTCGCGAGAATGTCCAAAGTTTCAGCGGGATTTCCAAAATGTTGAGAGGAACTCGAATCATGTCAACCTTGGTTTTGAGAATCTCTCCCGGAGTTTGAGAGATTTGGACGTGAAAGGGTACCAGTCTTGTCGGGGATTGGGAACCCTTCGCCAGAATGTCCAAAGTTTCAGCGGGATTTCCAAAATGTTGAGAGGAACTCGAATCATGTCAACCTTGGTTTTGAGAATCTCTCCCGGAGTTTGAGAGATTTGGACGTGAAAGGGTACCAGTCTTGTCGGGGATTGGGAACCCTTCGCCAGAATGTCCAAAGTTTCAGCGGGATTTCCAAAATGTTGAAAGGAACTCGAAACATGTCAACCTCGGTTTTGAGAATCTCTCCCGGAGTTTGAGAGATTTGGACGTGAAAGGGTACCAGTCTTGTCGGGGATTGGGAACCCTTCGCGAGAATGTCCAAAGCTTCAGCGGGATTTCCAAAATGTTGAGAGGAACTCGAAACATGTCAACCTTGGTTTTGAGAATCTCTCCCGGAGTTTGAGAGATTTGGACGTGAAAGGGTACCAGTCTTGTCGGGGATTGGGAACCCTTCGCCAGAATGTCCAAAGTTTCAGCGGGATTTCCAAAATGTTGAGAGGAACTCGAAACATGTCAACCTCGGTTTTGAGAATCTCTCCCGCAGTTTGAGAGATTTGGACGTGAAAGGGTACCAGTCTTGTCGGGGATTGGGAACCCTTCGCCAGAATGTCCAAAGTTTCAGCGGGATTTCCAAAATGTTGAGAGGAACTCGAAACATGTCAACCTTGGTTTTGAGAATCTCTCCCGGAGTTTGAGAGATTTGGACGTGAAAGGGTACCAGTCTTGTCGGGGATTGGGAACCCTTCGCCAGAATGTCCAAAGTTTCAGCGGGATTTCCAAAATGTTGAGAGGAACTCGAAACATGTCAACCTCGGTTTTGAGAATCTCCCCCGGAGTTTGAGAGATTTGGACGTGAAAGGGTACCAGTCTTGTCGGGGATTGGGAACCCTTCGCGAGAATGTCCAAAGTTTCAGCGGGATTTCCAAAATGTTGAGAGGAACTCGAATCATGTCAACCTTGGTTTTGAGAATCTCTCCCGGAGTTTGAGAGATTTGGACGTGAAAGGGTACCAGTCTTGTCGGGGATTGGGAACCCTTCGCCAGAATGTCCAAAGTTTCAGCGGGATTTCCAAAATGTTGAGAGGAACTCAAAACATGTCAACCTTGGTTTTGAGAATCTCTCCCGGAGTTTGAGAGATTTGGACGTGAAAGGGTACCAGTCTTGTCGGGAATTGGGAACCCTTCGCGAGAATGTCCAAAGTTTCAGCGGGATTTCCAAAATGTTGAGAGGAACTCGAATCATGTCAACCTTGGTTTTGAGAATCTCTCCCGGAGTTTGAGAGATTTGGACGTGAAAGGGTACCAGTCTTGTTGGGGATTGGGAACCCTTCGCCAGAATGTCCAAAGTTTCAGCGGGATTTCCAAAATGTTGAGAGGAACTCGAATCATGTCAACCTTGGTTTTGAGAATCTCTCCCGGAGTTTGAGAGATTTGGACGTGAAAGGGTACCAGTCTTGTCGGGAATTGGGAACCCTTCGCGAGAATGTCCAAAGTTTCAGCGGGATTTCCAAAATGTTGAGAGGAACTCGAAACATGTCAACCTTGGTTTTGAGAATCTCTCCCGGAGTTTGAGAGATTTGGACGTGAAAGGGTACCAGTCTTGTCGGGGATTGGGAACCCTTCGCCAGAATGTCCAAAGTTTCAGCGGGATTTCCAAAATGTTGAAAGGAACTCGAAACATGTGAACCTCGGTTTTGAGAATCTCTCCCGGAGTTTGAGAGATTTGGACGTGAAAGGGTACCAGTCTTGTCGGGGATTGGGAACCCTTCGCGAGAATGTCCAAAGCTTCAGCGGGATTTCCAAAATGTTGAGAGGAACTCGAAACATGTCAACCTTGGTTTTGAGAATCTCTCCCGGAGTTTGAGAGATTTGGACGTGAAAGGGTACCAGTCTTGTCGGGGATTGGGAACCCTTCGCGAGAATGTCCAAAGTTTCAGCGGGATTTCCAAAATGTTGAGAGGAACACGAAACATGTCAACCTCGGTTTTGAGAATCTCTCCCGGACTTTGAGAGATTTGGACGTGAAAGGGTACCAGTCTTGT
Organism: Streptopelia decaocto; assembly: GCF_964273445.1. Lineage (NCBI taxonomy): Eukaryota > Metazoa > Chordata > Aves > Columbiformes > Columbidae > Streptopelia > Streptopelia decaocto. The sequence goes on along the minus strand of NW_028116552.1, from coordinate 70,875 downwards.
CGGGGATTGGGAACCCTTCGCCAGAATGTCCAAAGTTTCAGCGGGATTTCCAAAATGTTGAGAGGAACTCGAAACATGTCAACCTTGGTTTTGAGAATCTCTCCCGGAGTTTGAGAGATTTGGACGTGAAAGGGTACCAGTCTTGTTGGGGATTGGGAACCCTTCGCCAGAATGTCCAAAGTTTCAGCGGGATTTCCAAAATGTTGAGTGGAACTCAAAACATGTCAAACTTGGTTTTGAGAATCTCTCCCGGAGTTTGAGAGATTTGGACGTGAAAGGGTACCAGTCTTGTCGGGGATTGGGAACCCTTCGCCAGAATGTCCAAAGTTTCAGCGGGATTTCCAAAATGTTGAGAGGAACTCGAAACATGTCAACCTCGGTTTTGAGAATCTCTCCCAGAGTTTGAGAGATTTGGACGTGAAAGGGTACCAATCTAGTCGGGGATTAGGAACCCTTCGCCAGAATGTCCAAAGTTTCAGCGGGATTTCCAAAATGTTGAGAGGAACTCAAAACATGTCAACCTTGGTTTTGAGAATCTCTCCCGGAGTTTGAGAGATTTGGACGTGAAAGGGTACCAGTCTTGTCGGGGATTGGGAACCCTTCGCCAGAATGTCCAAAGTTTCAGCGGTATCTCCAAAATGTTGAGAGGAACTCGAATCATGTCAACCTTGGTTTTGAGAATCTCTCCCGGAGTTTGGGAGATTTGGACGTGAAAGGGTACCAGTCTTGTCGGGGATTGGGAACCCTTCGCCAGAATGTCCAAAGTTTCAGCGGGATTTCCAAAATGTTGAGAGGAACTCGAAACATGTCAACCTTGGTTTTGAGAATCTCTCCCGGAGTTTGAGAGATTTGGACGTGAAAGGGTACCAGTCTTGTCGGGGATTGGGAACCCTTCGCTAGAATGTCCAAAGTTTCAGCGGGATTTCCAAAATGTTGAGAGGAACTCGAAACATGTCAACCTCGGTTTTGAGAATCTCTCCCGGAGTTTGAGAGATTTGGACGTGAAAGGGTACCAGTCTTGTCGGGGATTGGGAACCCTTCGCCAGAATGTCCAAAGTTTCAGCGGGATTTCCAAAATGTTGAGAGGAACTCGAAACATGTCAACCTTGGTTTTGAGAATCTCTCCCGGAGTTTGAGAGATTTGGACGTGAAAGGGTACCAGTCTTGTCGGGGATTGGGAACCCTTCGCCAGAATGTCCAAAGTTTCAGCGGGATTTCCAAAATGTTGAGAGGAACTCGAAACATGTCAACCTCGGTTTTGAGAATCTCTCCCGGAGTTTGAGAGATTTGGACGTGAAAGGGTACCAGTCTTGTCGGGGATTGGGAACCCTTCGCGAGAATGTCCAAAGTTTCAGCGGGATTTCCAAAATGTTGAGAGGAACTCGAAACATGTCAACCTCGGTTTTGAGAATCTCTCCCGGAGTTTGAGAGATTTGGACGTGAAAGGGTACCAGTCTTGTCGGGGATTGGGAACCCTTCGCCAGAATGTCCAAAGTTTCAGCGGGATTTCCAAAATGTTGAAAGGAACTCGAAACATGTCAACCTTGGTTTTGAGAATCTCTCCCGGACTTTGAGAGATTTGGACGTGAAAGGGTACCAGTCTTGTCGGGGATTGGGAACCCTTCGCCAGAATGTCCAAAGTTTCAGCGGGATTTCCAAAATGTTGAGAGGAACTCAAAACATGTCAACCTCGGTTTTGAGAATCTCTCCCGGAGTTTGAGAGATTTGGACGTGAAAGGGTACCAGTCTTGTCGGGGATTGGGAACCCTTCGCCAGAATGTCCAAAGTTTCAGCGGGATTTCCAAAATGTTGAGAGGAACTCGAAACATGTCAACCTTGGTTTTGAGAATCTATCCCGGAGTTTGAGAGATTTGGACGTGAAAGGGTACCAGTCTTGTCGGGGATTGGGAACCCTTCGCCAGAATGTCCAAAGTTTCAGCGGGATTTCCAAAATGTTGAGAGGAACTCGAAACATGTCAACCTCGGTTTTGAGAATCTCTCCCGGAGTTTGAGAGATTTGGACGTGAAAGGGTACCAATCTAGTCGGGGATTAGGAACCCTTCGCCAGAATGTCCAAAGTTTCAGCGGGATTTCCAAAATGTTGAGAGGAACTCGAAACATGTCAACCTTGGTTTTGAGAATCTCTCCCGGAGTTTGAGAGATTTGGACGTGAAAGGGTACCAGTCTTGTCGGGGATTGGGAACCCTTCGCGAGAATGTCCAAAGTTTCAGCGGGATTTCCAAAATGTTGAGAGGAACTCGAATCATGTCAACCTTGGTTTTGAGAATCTCTCCCGGAGTTTGAGAGATTTGGACGTGAAAGGGTACCAGTCTTGTCGGGGATTGGGAACCCTTCGCCAGAATGTCCAAAGTTTCAGCGGGATTTCCAAAATGTTGAGAGGAACTCGAAACATGTCAACCTTGGTTTTGAGAATCTCTCCCAGAGTTTGAGAGATTTGGACGTGAAAGGGTACCAGTCTTGTCGGGGATTGGGAACCCTTCGCCAGAATGTCCAAAGTTTCAGCGGGATTTCCAAAATGTTGAAAGGAACTAGAAACATGTCAACCTCGGTTTTGAGAATCTCTCCCGGAGTTTGAGAGATTTGGACGTGAAAGGGTACCAGTCTTGTCGGGGATTGGGAACCCTTCGCGAGAATGTCCAAAGCTTCAGCGGGATTTCCAAAATGTTGAGAGGAACTCGAAACATGTCAAGCTCGGTTTTGAGAATCTCTCCCGGAGTTTGAGAGATTTGGACGTGAAAGGGTACCAGTCTTGTCGGGGATTGGGAACCCTTCGCGAGAATGTCCAAAGTTTCAGCGGGATTTCCAAAATGTTGAGAGGAACTCGAAACATGTCAACCTCGGTTTTGAGAATCTCTCCCGGACTTTGAGAGATTTGGACGTGAAAGGGTACCAGTCTTGTCGGGGATTGGGAACCCTTCGCGAGAATGTCCAAAGTTTCAGCGGGATTTCCAAAATGTTGAGAGGAACTCGAAACATGTCAACCTTGGTTTTGAGAATCTCTCCCGGAGTTTGAGAGATTTGGACGTGAAAGGGTACCAGTCTTGTCGGGGATTGGGAACCCTTCGCCAGAATGTCCAAAGTTTCAGCGGGATTTCCAAAATGTTGAAAGGAACTCGAAACATGTCAACCTCGGTTTTGAGAATCTCTCCCGGAGTTTGAGAGATTTGGACGTGAAAGGGTACCAGTCTTGTCGGGGATTGGGAACCCTTCGCGAGAATGTCCAAAGCTTCAGCGGGATTTCCAAAATGTTGAAAGGAACTCGAAACATGTCAACCTTGGTTTTGAGAATCTCTCCCGGAGTTTGAGAGATTTGGACGTGAAAGGGTACCAGTCTTGTCGGGGATTGGGAACCCTTCGCCAGAATGTCCAAAGTTTCATCGGGATTTCCAAAATGTTGAGAGGAACTCGAAACATGTCAACCTCGGGTTTGAGAATCTCTCCCGGAGTTTGAGAGATTTGGACGTGAAAGGGTACCAGTCTTGTCGGGGATTGGGAACCCTTCGCCAGAATGTCCAAAGTTTCAGCGGGATTTCCAAAATGTTGAGAGGAACTCGAAACATGTCAACCTTGGTTTTGAGAATCTCTCCCGGAGTTTGAGAGATTTGGACGTGAAAGGGTACCAGTCTTGTCGGGGATTGGGAACCCTTCGCGAGAATGTCCAAAGTTTCAGCGGGATTTCCAAAATGTTGAGAGGAACTCGAATCATGTCAACCTTGGTTTTGAGAATCTCTCCCGGAGTTTGAGAGATTTGGACGTGAAAGGGTACCGGTCTTGTCGGGGATTGGGAACCCTTCGCGAGAATGTCCAAAGTTTCAGCGGGATTTCCAAAATGTTGAGAGGAACTCGAATCATGTCAACCTCGGTTTTGAGAATCTCTCCCGGACTTTGAGAGATTTGGACGTGAAAGGGTACCAGTCTTGTCGGGGATTGGGAACCCTTCGCCAGAATGTCCAAAGCTTCAGCGGGATTTCCAAAATGTTGAGAGGAACTCGAAACATGTCAACCTCGGTTTTGAGAATCTCTCCCGGAGTTTGAGAGATTTGGACGTGAAAGGGTACCAGTCTTGTCGGGGATTGGGAACCCTTCGCGAGAATGTCCAAAGTTTCAGCGGGATTTCCAAAATGTTGAGAGGAACTCGAAACATGTCAACCTCGGTTTTGAGAATCTCTCCCGGAGTCTGAGAGATTTGGACGTGAAAGGGTACCAGTCTTGTCGGGGATTGGGAACCCTTCGCGAGAATGTCCAAAGTTTCAGCGGGATTTCCAAAATGTTGAGAGGAACTCGAAACATGTCAACCTTGGTTTTGAGAATCTCTCCCGGAGTTTGAGAGATTTGGACGTGAAAGGGTACCAGTCTTGTCGGGGATTGGGAACCCTTCGCCAGAATGTCCAAAGTTTCAGCGGGATTTCCAAAATGTTGAAAGGAACTCGAAACATGTCAACCTCGGTTTTGAGAATCTCTCCCGGAGTTTGAGAGATTTGGACGTGAAAGGGTACCAGTCTTGTCGGGGATTGGGAACCCTTCGCGAGAATGTCCAAAGCTTCAGCGGGATTTCCAAAATGTTGAAAGGAACTCGAAACATGTCAACCTTGGTTTTGAGAATCTCTCCCGGAGTTTGAGAGATTTGGACGTGAAAGGGTACCAGTCTTGTCGGGGATTGGGAACCCTTCGCCAGAATGTCCAAAGTTTCATCGGGATTTCCAAAATGTTGAGAGGAACTCGAAACATGTCAACCTCGGGTTTGAGAATCTCTCCCGGAGTTTGAGAGATTTGGACGTGAAAGGGTACCAGTCTTGTCGGGGATTGGGAACCCTTCGCCAGAATGTCCAAAGTTTCAGCGGGATTTCCAAAATGTTGAGAGGAACTCGAAACATGTCAACCTTGGTTTTGAGAATCTCTCCCGGAGTTTGAGAGATTTGGACGTGAAAGGGTACCAGTCTTGTCGGGGATTGGGAACCCTTCGCGAGAATGTCCAAAGCTTCAGCGGGATTTCCAAAATGTTGAAAGGAACTCGAAACATGTCAACCTTGGTTTTGAGAATCTCTCCCGGAGTTTGAGAGATTTGGACGTGAAAGGGTACCAGTCTTGTCGGGGATTGGGAACCCTTCGCGAGAATGTCCAAAGTTTCATCGGGATTTCCAAAATGTTGAGAGGAACTCAAAACATGTCAACCTCGGTTTTGAGAATCTCTCCCGGAGTTTGAGAGATTTGGACGTGAAAGGGTACCAGTCTTGTCGGGGATTGGGAACCCTTCGCCAGAATGTCCAAAGTTTCAGCGGGATTTCCAAAATGTTGAGAGGAACTCGAAACATGTCAACCTTGGTTTTGAGAATCTCTCCCGGAGTTTGAGAGATTTGGACGTGAAAGGGTACCAGTCTTGTCGGGGATTGGGAACCCTTCGCCAGAATGTCCAAAGTTTCAGCGGGATTTCCAAAATGTTGAGAGGAACTCAAAACATGTCAACCTCGGTTTTGAGAATCTCTCCCGGAGTTTGAGAGATTTGGACGTGAAAGGGTACCAGTCTTGTCGGGGATTGGGAACCCTTCGCGAGAATGTCCAAAGTTTCAGCGGGATTTCCAAAATGTTGAGAGGAACTCAAATCATGTCAACCTTGGTTTTGAGAATCTCTCCCGGAGTTTGAGAGATTTGGACGTGAAAGGGTACCAGTCTTGTCGGGGATTGGGAACCCTTCGCCAGAATGTCCAAAGTTTCAGCGGGATTTCCAAAATGTTGAGAGGAACTCGAAACATGTCAACCTTGGTTTTGAGAATCTCTCCCGGAGTTTGAGAGATTTGGACGTGAAAGGGTACCAGTCTTGTCGGGGATTGGGAACCCTTCGCCAGAATGTCCAAAGTTTCAGCGGGATTTCCAAAATGTTGAGAGGAACTCGAAACATGTCAACCTTGGTTTTGAGAATCTCTCCCGGAGTTTGAGAGATTTGGACGTGAAAGGGTACCAGTCTTGTCGGGGATTGGGAACCCTTCGCCAGAATGTCCAAAGTTTCAGCGGGATTTCCAAAATGTTGAGAGGAACTCGAAACATGTCAACCTCGGTTTTGAGAATCTCTCCCGGAGTTTGAGAGATTTGGACGTGAAAGGGTACCAGTCTTGTCGGGGATTGGGAACCCTTCGCCAGAATGTCCAAAGTTTCAGCGGGATTTCCAAAATGTTGAGAGGAACTCGAATCATGTCAACCTCGGTTTTGAGAATCTCTCCCGGAGTTTGAGAGATTTGGACGTGAAAGGGTACCAGTCTTGTCGGGGATTGGGAACCCTTCGCCAGAATGTCCAAAGTTTCAGCGGGATTTCCAAAATGTTGAGAGGAACTCGAAACATGTCAACCTTGGTTTTGAGAATCTCTCCCGGAGTTTGAGAGATTTGGACGTGAAAGGGTACCAGTCTTGTCGGGGATTGGGAACCCTTCGCCAGAATGTCCAAAGTTACAGCGGGATTTCCAAAATGTTGAAAGGAACTCGAAACATGTCAACCTTGGTTTTGAGAATCTCTCCCGGAGTTTGAGAGATTTGGACGTGAAAGGGTACCAGTCTTGTCGGGGATTGGGAACCCTTCGCGAGAATGTCCAAAGTTTCAGCGGGATTTCCAAAATGTTGAGAGGAACTCGAAACATGTCAACCTCGGTTTTGAGAATCTCTCCCGGAGTTTGAGAGATTTGGACGTGAAAGGGTACCAGTCTTGTCGGGGATTGGGAACCCTTCGCCAGAATGTCCAAAGTTTCAGCGGGATTTCCAAAATGTTGAGAGGAACTCGAAACATGTCAACCTTGGTTTTGAGAATCTCTCCCGGAGTTTGAGAGATTTGGACGTGAAAGGGTACCAGTCTTGTCGGGGATTGGGAACCCTTCGCCAGAATGTCCAAAGTTTCAGCGGGATTTCCAAAATGTTGAGAGGAACTCAAAACATGTCAACCTCGGTTTTGAGAATCTCTCCCGGAGTTTTAGAGATTTGGACGTGAAAGGGTACCAGTCTTGTCGGGGATTGGGAACCCTTCGCGAGAATGTCCAAAGTTTCAGCGGGATTTCCAAAATGTTGAGAGGAACTCGAAACATGTCAACCTTGGTTTTGAGAATCTCTCCCGGAGTTTGAGAGATTTGGACGTGAAAGGGTACCAGTCTTGTCGGGGATTGGGAACCCTTCGCCAGAATGTCCAAAGTTTCAGCGGGATTTCCAAAATGTTGAGAGGAACTCGAAACATCTCAACCTTGGTTTTGAGAATCTCTCCCGGAGTTTGAGAGATTTGGACGTGAAAGGGTACCAGTCTTGTCGGGGTTTGGGAACCCTTCGCCAGAATGTCCAAAGTTTCAGCGGGATTTCCAAAATGTTGAGAGGAACTCAAAACATGTCAACCTTGGTTTTGAGAATCTCTCCCGGAGTTTGAGAGATTTGGACGTGAAAGGGTACCAGTCTTGTCGGGGATTGGGAACCCTTCGCGAGAATGTCCAAAGTTTCAGCGGGATTTCCAAAATGTTGAGAGGAACTCGAAACATGTCAACCTCGGTTTTGAGAATCTCTCCCGGAGTTTGAGAGATTTGGACGTGAAAGGGTACCAGTCTTGTCGGGGATTGGGAACCCTTCGCCAGAATGTCCAAAGTTTCAGCGGGATTTCCAAAATGTTGTAAGGAACTCGAAAGATGTCAACCTCGGTTTTGAGAATCTCTCCCGGAGTTTGAGAGATTTGGACGTGAAAGGGTACCAGTCTTGTCGGGGATTGGGAACCCTTCGCCAGAATGTCCAAAGTTTCAGCGGGATTTCCAAAATGTTGAGAGGAACTCAAAACATGTCAACCTTGGTTTTGAGAATCTCTCCGGGAGTTTGAGATATTTGGACGTGAAAGGGTACCAGTCTTGTCGGGGATTGGGAACCCTTCGCGAGAATGTCCAAAGTTTCAGCGGGATTTCCAAAATGTTGAGAGGAACTCGAAACATGTCAACCTTGGTTTTGAGAATCTCTCCCGGAGTTTGAGAGATTTGGACGTGAAAGGGTACCAGTCTTGTCGGGGATTGGGAACCCTTCGCCAGAATGTCCAAAGTTTCAGCGGGATTTCCAAAATGTTGAGAGGAACTCGAAACATGTCAACCTCGGTTTTGACAATCTCTCCCGGAGTTTGAGAGATTTGGATGTGAAAGGGTACCAGTCTTGTCGGGGATTGGGAACCCTTCGCCAGAATGTCCAAAGTTTCAGCGGGATTTCCAAAATGTTGAGAGGAACTCGAATCATGTCAACCTCGGTTTTGAGAATCTCTCCCGGAGTTTGAGAGATTTGGACGTGAAAGGGTACCAGTCTTGTCGGGGATTGGGAACCCTTCGCCAGAATGTCCAAAGTTTCAGCGGGATTTCCAAAATGTTGAGAGGAACTCGAAACATGTCAACCTTGGTTTTGAGAATCTCTCCCGGAGTTTGAGAGATTTGGACGTGAAAGGGTACCAGTCTTGTCGGGGATTGGGAACCCTTCGCCAGAATGTCCAAAGTTACAGCGGGATTTCCAAAATGTTGAAAGGAACTCGAAACATGTCAACCTCGGTTTTGAGAATCTCTCCCGGAGTTTGAGAGATTTGGATGTGAAAGGGTACCAGTCTTGTCGGGGATTGGGAACCCTTCGCGAGAATGTCCAAAGCTTCAGCGGGATTTCCAAAATGTTGAGAGGAACTCGAAACATGTCAACCTTGGTTTTGAGAATCTCTCCCGGAGTTTGAGAGATTTGGACGTGAAAGGGTACCAGTCTTGTCGGGGATTGGGAACCCTTCGCCAGAATGTCCAAAGTTTCAGCGGGATTTCCAAAATGTTGAGAGGAACTCGAAACATGTCAACCTCGGTTTTGAGAATCTCTCCCGGAGTTTGAGAGATTTGGACGTGAAAGGGTACCAGTCTTGTCGGGGATTGGGAACCCTTCGCCAGAATGTCCAAAGTTTCAGCGGGATTTCCAAAATGTTGAGAGGAACTCGAAACATGTCAACCTCGGTTTTGACAATCTCTCCCGGAGTTTGAGAGATTTGGACGTGAAAGGGTACCAGTCTTGTCGGGGATTGGGAACCCTTCGCCAGAATGTCCAAAGTTTCAGCGGGATTTCCAAAATGTTGAGAGGAACTCGAAACATGTCAACCTTGGTTTTGAGAATCTCTCCCGGAGTTTGAGAGATTTGGACGTGAAAGGGTACCAGTCTTGTCGGGGATTGGGAACCCTTCGCGAGAATGTCCAAAGTTTCAGCGGGATTTCCAAAATGTTGAGAGGAATTCGAAACATGTCAACCTCGGTTTTGAGAATCTCTCCCGGAGTTTGAGAGATTTGGACGTGAAAGGGTACCAGTCTTCTTGGGGATTGGGAACCCTTCGCCAGAATGTCCAAAGTTTCAGCGGGATTTCCAAAATGTTGAGAGGAACTCGAAACATGTCAACCTTCGTTTTGAGAATCTCTCCCGGAGTTTGAGAGATTTGGACGTGAAAGGGTACCAGTCTTGTCGGGGATTGGGAACCCTTCGCCAGAATGTCCAAAGTTTCAGCGGGATTTCCAAAATGTTGAGAGGAACTCAAAACATGTCAACCTTGGTTTTGAGAATCTCTCCCGGAGTTTGAGAGATTTGGACGTGAAAGGGTACCAGTCTTGTCGGGAATTGGGAACCCTTCGCGAGAATGTCCAAAGTTTCAGCGGGATTTCCAAAATGTTGAAAGGAACTCGAAACATGTGAACCTTGGTTTTGAGAATCTCTCCCGGAGTTTGAGAGATTTGGACGTGAAAGGGTACCAGTCTTGTCGGGGATTGGGAACCCTTCGCCAGAATGTCCAAAGTTTCAGCAGGATTTCCAAAATGTTGAAAGGAACTCGAAACATGTGAACCTTGGTTTTGAGAATCTCTCCCGGAGTTTGAGAGATTTGGACGTGAAAGGGTACCAGTCTTGTCGGGGATTGGGAACCCTTCGCGAGAATGTCCAAAGTTTCAGCGGGATTTCCAAAATGTTGAAAGGAACTCGAAACATGTCAACCTCGGTTTTGAGAATCTCTCCCGGAGTTTGAGAGATTTGGACGTGAAAGGGTACCAATCTAGTCGGGGATTAGGAACCCTTCGCCAGAATTTCCAAAGTTTCAGCGGGATTTCCAAAATGTTGAGAGGAACTCGAAACATGTCTACCTTGGTTTTGAGAATCTCTCCCGGAGTTGGAGAGATTTGGACGTGAAAGGGTACCAGTCTTGTCGGGGATTGGGAACCCTTCGCGAGAATGTCCAAAGTTTCAGCGGGATTTCCAAAATGTTGAGAGGAACTCGAATCATGTCAACCTTGGTTTTGAGAATCTCTCCCGGAGTTTGAGAGATTTGGACGTGAAAGGGTACCAGTCTTGTTGGGGATTGGGAACCCTTCGCCAGAATGTCCAAAGTTTCAGCGGGATTTCCAAAATGTTGAGAGGAACTCGAAACATGTCAACCTTGGTTTTGAGAATCTCTCCCGGAGTTTGAGAGATTTGGACGTGAAAGGGTACCAGTCTTGTCGGGGATTGGGAACCCTTCGCCAGAATGTCCAAAGTTTCAGCGGGATTTCCAAAATGTTGAGAGGAACTCAAAACATGTCAACCTTGGTTTTGAGAATCTCTCCGGGAGTTTGAGATATTTGGACGTGAAAGGGTACCAGTCTTGTCGGGGATTGGGAACCCTTCGCGAGAATGTCCAAAGTTTCAGCGGGATTTCCAAAATGTTGAGAGGAACTCGAAACATGTCAACCTTGGTTTTGAGAATCTCTCCCGGAGTTTGAGAGATTTGGACGTGAAAGGGTACCAGTCTTGTCGGGGATTGGGAACCCTTCGCCAGAATGTCCAAAGTTTCAGCGGGATTTCCAAAATGTTGAGAGGAACTCAAAACATATCAACCTTGGTTTTGAGAATCTCTCCCGGAGTTTGAGAGATTTGGACGTGAAAGGGTACCAGTCTTGTCGGGGATTGGGAACCCTTCGCGAGAATGTCCAAAGTTTCAGCGGGATTTCCAAAATGTTGAGAGGAACTCGAAACATGTCAACCTCGGTTTTGACAATCTCTCCCGGAGTTTTAGAGATTTGGACGTGAAAGGGTACCAGTCTTGTCGGGGATTGGGAACCCTTCGCCAGAATGTCCAAAGTTTCAGCGGGATTTCCAAAATGTTGAGAGGAACTCGAAACATGTCAACCTTGGTTTTGAGAATCTCTCCCGGAGTTTGAGAGATTTGGACGTGAAAGGGTACCAGTCTTGTCGGGGATTGGGAACCCTTCGCCAGAATGTCCAAAGTTTCAGCGGGATTTCCAAAATGTTGAAAGGAACTCGAAACATGTGAACCTTGGTTTTGAGAATCTCTCCCGGAGTTTGAGAGATTTGGACGTGAAAGGGTACCAGTCTTGTCGGGAATTGGGAACCCTTCGCCAGAATGTCCAAAGTTTCAGCGGGATTTCCAAAATGTTGAGAGGAACTCGAAACATGTCAACCTTGGTTTTGAGAATCTCTCCCGGAGTTTGAGAGATTTGGACGTGAAAGGGTACCAGTCTTGTCGGGGATTGGGAACCCTTCGCGAGAATGTCCAAAGTTTCAGCGGGATTTCCAAAATGTTGAGAGGAACTCGAAACATGTCAACCTTGGTTTTGAGAATCTCTCCCGGAGTTTGAGAGATTTGGACGTGAAAGGGTACCAATCTAGTCGGGGATTAGGAAGCCTTCGCCAGAATGTCCAAAGTTTCAGCGGGATTTCCAAAATGTTGAGAGGAACTCGAAACATGTCAACCTTGGTTTTGAGAATCTCTCCCGGAGTTTGAGAGATTTGGACGTGAAAGGGTACCAGTCTTGTCGGGGATTGGGAACCCTTCGCGAGAATGTCCAAAGTTTCAGCGGGATTTCCAAAATGTTGAGAGGAACTCGAATCATGTCAACCTTGGTTTTGAGAATCTCTCCCGGAGTTTGAGAGATTTGGACGTGAAAGGGTACCAGTCTTGTTGGGGATTGGGAACCCTTCGCCAGAATGTCCAAAGTTTCAGCGGGATTTCCAAAATGTTGAGAGGAACTCGAAACATGTCAACCTTGGTTTTGAGAATCTCTCCCGGAGTTTGAGAGATTTGGACGTGAAAGGGTACCAGTCTTGTCGGGGATTGGGAACCCTTCGCCAGAATGTCCAAAGTTTCAGCGGGATTTCCAAAATGTTGAGAGGAACTCAAAACATGTCAACCTTGGTTTTGAGAATCTCTCCGGGAGTTTGAGATATTTGGACGTGAAAGGGTACCAGTCTTGTCGGGGATTGGGAACCCTTCGCGAGAATGTCCAAAGTTTCAGCGGGATTTCCAAAATGTTGAGAGGAACTCGAAACATGTCAACCTTGGTTTTGAGAATCTCTCCCGGAGTTTGAGAGATTTGGACGTGAAAGGGTACCAGTCTTGTCGGGGATTGGGAACCCTTCGCCAGAATGTCCAAAGTTTCAGCGGGATTTCCAAAATGTTGAGAGGAACTCGAAACATGTCAACCTTGGTTTTGAGAATCTCTCCCGGAGTTTGAGAGATTTGGACGTGAAAGGGTACCAGTCTTGTCGGGGATTGGGAACCCTTCGCGAGAATGTCCAAAGTTTCAGCGGGATTTCCAAAATGTTGAGAGGAACTCGAAACATGTCAACCTCGGTTTTGAGAATCTCTCCCGGAGTTTGAGAGATTTGGACGTGAAAGGGTACCAGTCTTGTCGGGGATTGGGAACCCTTCGCCAGAATGTCCAAAGTTTCAGCGGGATTTCCAAAATGTTGAGAGGAACTCGAAACATGTCAACCTTGGTTTTGAGAATCTCTCCCGGAGTTTGAGAGATTTGGACGTGAAAGGGTACCAGTCTTGTCGGGGATTGGGAACCCTTCGCCAGAATGTCCAAAGTTTCAGCGGGATTTCCAAAATGTTGAGAGGAACTCAAAACATGTCAACCTTGGTTTTGAGAATCTCTCCGGGAGTTTGAGATATTTGGACGTGAAAGGGTACCAGTCTTGTCGGGGATTGGGAACCCTTCGCGAGAATGTCCAAAGTTTCAGCGGGATTTCCAAAATGTTGAGAGGAACTCGAAACATGTCAACCTTGGTTTTGAGAATCTCTCCCGGAGTTTGAGAGATTTGGACGTGAAAGGGTACCAGTCTTGTCGGGGATTGGGAACCCTTCGCGAGAATGTCCAAAGTTTCAGCGGGATTTCCAAAATGTTGAGAGGAACTCGAAACATGTCAACCTCGGTTTTGACAATCTCTCCCGGAGTTTGAGAGATTTGGATGTGAAAGGGTACCAGTCTTGTCGGGGATTGGGAACCCTTCGCCAGAATGTCCAAAGTTTCAGCGGGATTTCCAAAATGTTGAGAGGAACTCGAATCATGTCAACCTCGGTTTTGAGAATCTCTCCCGGAGTTTGAGAGATTTGGACGTGAAAGGGTACCAGTCTTGTCGGGGATTGGGAACCCTTCGCCAGAATGTCCAAAGTTTCAGCGGGATTTCCAAAATGTTGAGAGGAACTCGAAACATGTCAACCTTGGTTTTGAGAATCTCTCCCGGAGTTTGAGAGATTTGGACGTGAAAGGGTACCAGTCTTGTCGGGGATTGGGAACCCTTCGCGAGAATGTCCAAAGTTACAGCGGGATTTCCAAAATGTTGAAAGGAACTCGAAACATGTCAACCTCGGTTTTGAGAATCTCTCCCGGAGTTTGAGAGATTTGGATGTGAAAGGGTACCAGTCTTGTCGGGGATTGGGAACCCTTCGCGAGAATGTCCAAAGCTTCAGCGGGATTTCCAAAATGTTGAGAGGAACTCGAAACATGTCAACCTTGGTTTTGAGAATCTCTCCCGGAGTTTGAGAGATTTGGACGTGAAAGGGTACCAGTCTTGTCGGGGATTGGGAACCCTTCGCCAGAATGTCCAAAGTTTCAGCGGGATTTCCAAAATGTTGAGAGGAACTCGAAAGATGTCAACCTCGGTTTTGAGAATCTCTCCCGGACTTTGAGAGATTTGGACGTGAAAGGGTACCAGTCTTGTCGGGGATTGGGAACCCTTCGCCAGAATGTCCAAAGTTTCAGCGGGATTTCCAAAATGTTGAGAGGAACTCGAAACATGTCAACCTTGGTTTTGAGAATCTCTCCCGGAGTTTGAGAGATTTGGACGTGAAAGGGTACCAGTCTTGTCGGGGATTGGGAACCCTTCGCCAGAATGTCCAAAGTTTCAGCGGGATTTCCAAAATGTTGAGAGGAACTCGAAACATGTCAACCTCGGTTTTGAGAATCTCTCCCGGAGTCTGAGAGATTTGGACGTGAAAGGGTACCAGTCTTGTCGGGGATTGGGAACCCTTCGCGAGAATGTCCAAAGTTTCAGCGGGATTTCCAAAATGTTGAGAGGAACTCGAAACATGTCAACCTCGGTTTTGACAATCTCTCCCGGAGTTTGAGAGATTTGGACGTGAAAGGGTACCAGTCTTGTCGGGGATTGGGAACCCTTCGCCAGAATGTCCAAAGTTTCAGCGGGATTTCCAAAATGTTGAGAGGAACTCGAAACATGTCAACCTTGGTTTTGAGAATCTCTCCCGGAGTTTGAGAGATTTGGACGTGAAAGGGTACCAGTCTTGTCGGGGATTGGGAACCCTTCGCGAGAATGTCCAAAGTTTCAGCGGGATTTCCAAAATGTTGAGAGGAATTCGAAACATGTCAACCTCGGTTTTGAGAATCTCTCCCGGAGTTTGAGTGATTTGGACGTGAAAGGGTACCAGTCTTCTTGGGGATTGGGAACCCTTCGCCAGAATGTCCAAAGTTTCAGCGGGATTTCCAAAATGTTGAGAGGAACTCGAAACATGTCAACCTTGGTTTTGAGAATCTCTCCCGGAGTTTGAGAGATTTGGACGTGAAAGGGTACCAGTCTTGTCGGGGATTGGGAACCCTTCGCCAGAATGTCCAAAGTTTCAGCGGGATTTCCAAAATGTTGAGAGGAACTCGAAACATGTCAACCTTGGTTTTGAGAATCTCTCCCGGAGTTTGAGAGATTTGGACGTGAAAGGGTACCAGTCTTGTCGGGAATTGGGAACCCTTCGCGAGAATGTCCAAAGTTTCAGCGGGATTTCCAAAATGTTGAAAGGAACTCGAAACATGTGAACCTTGGTTTTGAGAATCTCTCCCGGAGTTTGAGAGATTTGGACGTGAAAGGGTACCAGTCTTGTCGGGGATTGGGAACCCTTCGCCAGAATGTCCAAAGTTTCAGCAGGATTTCCAAAATGTTGAAAGGAACTCGAAACATGTGAACCTTGGTTTTGAGAATCTCTCCCGGAGTTTGAGAGATTTGGACGTGAAAGGGTACCAGTCTTGTCGGGAATTGGGAACCCTTCGCCAGAATGTCCAAAGTTTCAGCGGGATTTCCAAAATGTTGAGAGGAACTCGAAACATGTCAACCTTGGTTTTGAGAATCTCTCCCGGAGTTTGAGAGATTTGGACGTGAAAGGGTACCAGTCTTGTCGGGGATTGGGAACCCTTCGCGAGAATGTCCAAAGTTTCAGCGGGATTTCCAAAATGTTGAGAGGAACTCGAAACATGTCAACCTTGGTTTTGAGAATCTCTCCCGGAGTTTGAGAGATTTGGACGTGAAAGGGTACCAATCTAGTCGGGGATTAGGAACCCTTCGCCAGAATGTCCAAAGTTTCAGCGGGATTTCCAAAATGTTGAGAGGAACTCGAAACATGTCAACCTTGGTTTTGAGAATCTCTCCCGGAGTTTGAGAGATTTGGACGTGAAAGGGTACCAGTCTTGTCGGGGATTGGGAACCCTTCGCGAGAATGTCCAAAGTTTCAGCGGGATTTCCAAAATGTTGAGAGGAACTCGAATCATGTCAACCTTGGTTTTGAGAATCTCTCCCGGAGTTTGAGAGATTTGGACGTGAAAGGGTACCAGTCTTGTTGGGGATTGGGAACCCTTCGCCAGAATGTCCAAAGTTTCAGCGGGATTTCCAAAATGTTGAGAGGAACTCGAAACATGTCAACCTTGGTTTTGAGAATCTCTCCCGGAGTTTGAGAGATTTGGACGTGAAAGGGTACCAGTCTTGTCGGGGATTGGGAACCCTTCGCGAGAATGTCCAAAGTTTCAGCGGGATTTCCAAAATGTTGAGAGGAACTCAAAACATGTCAACCTTGGTTTTGAGAATCTCTCCGGGAGTTTGAGATATTTGGACGTGAAAGGGTACCAGTCTTGTCGGGGATTGGGAACCCTTCGCGAGAATGTCCAAAGTTTCAGCGGGATTTCCAAAATGTTGAGAGGAACTCGAAACATGTCAACCTTGGTTTTGAGAATCTCTCCCGGAGTTTGAGAGATTTGGACGTGAAAGGGTACCAGTCTTGTCGGGGATTGGGAACCCTTCGCCAGAATGTCCAAAGTTTCAGCGGGATTTCCAAAATGTTGAGAGGAACTCGAAACATGTCAACCTTGGTTTTGAGAATCTCTCCCGGAGTTTGAGAGATTTGGACGTGAAAGGGTACCAGTCTTGTCGGGGATTGGGAACCCTTCGCCAGAATGTCCAAAGTTTCAGCGGGATTTCCAAAATGTTGAGAGGAACTCGAAACATGTCAACCTCGGTTTTGACAATCTCTCCCGGAGTTTTAGAGATTTGGACGTGAAAGGGTACCAGTCTTGTCGGGGATTGGGAACCCTTCGCCAGAATGTCCAAAGTTTCAGCGGGATTTTCAAAATGTTGAGAGGAACTCGAAACATGTCAACCTTGGTTTTGAGAATCTCTCCCGGAGTTTGAGAGATTTGGACGTGAAAGGGTACCAGTCTTGTCGGGGATTGGGAACCCTTCGCCAGAATGTCCAAAGTTTCAGCGGGATTTCCAAAATGTTGAAAGGAACTCGAAACATGTGAACCTTGGTTTTGAGAATCTCTCCCGGAGTTTGAGAGATTTGGACGTGAAAGGGTACCAGTTTTGTCGGGAATTGGGAACCCTTCGCCAGAATGTCCAAAGTTTCAGCGGGATTTCCAAAATGTTGAGAGGAACTCGAAACATGTCAACCTTGGTTTTGAGAATCTCTCCCGGAGTTTGAGAGATTTGGACGTGAAAGGGTACCAGTCTTGTCGGGGATTGGGAACCCTTCGCGAGAATGTCCAAAGTTTCAGCGGGATTTCCAAAATGTTGAGAGGAACTCGAAACATGTCAACCTCGGTTTTGAGAATCTCTCCCGGAGTTTGAGAGATTTGGACGTGAAAGGGTACCAATCTAGTCGGGGATTAGGAACCCTTCGCCAGAATGTCCAAAGTTTCAGCGGGATTTCCAAAATGTTGAGAGGAACTCGAAACATGTCAACCTTGGTTTTGAGAATCTCTCCCGGAGTTTGAGAGATTTGGACGTGAAAGGGTACCAGTCTTGTCGGGGATTGGGAACCCTTCGCGAGAATGTCCAAAGTTTCAGCGGGATTTCCAAAATGTTGAGAGGAACTAGAATCATGTCAACCTTGGTTTTGAGAATCTCTCCCGGAGTTTGAGAGATTTGGACGTGAAAGGGTACCAGTCTTGTTGGGGATTGGGAACCCTTCGCCAGAATGTCCAAAGTTTCAGCGGGATTTCCAAAATGTTGAGAGGAACTCGAAACATGTCAACCTTGGTTTTGAGAATCTCTCCCGGAGTTTGAGAGATTTGGACGTGAAAGGGTACCAGTCTTGTCGGGGATTGGGAACCCTTCGCCAGAATGTCCAAAGTTTCAGCGGGATTTCCAAAATGTTGAGAGGAACTCAAAACATGTCAACCTTGGTTTTGAGAATCTCACCGGGAGTTTGAGATATTTGGACGTGAAAGGGTACCAGTCTTGTCGGGGATTGGGAACCCTTCGCGAGAATGTCCAAAGTTTCAGCGGGATTTCCAAAATGTTGAGAGGAACTCGAAACATGTCAACCTTGGTTTTGAGAATCTCTCCCGGAGTTTGAGAGATTTGGACGTGAAAGGGTACCAGTCTTGTCGGGGATTGGGAACCCTTCGCCAGAATGTCCAAAGTTTCAGCGGGATTTCCAAAATGTTGAGAGGAACTCGAAACATGTCAACCTTGGTTTTGAGAATCTCTCCCGGAGTTTGAGAGATTTGGACGTGAAAGGGTACCAGTCTTGTCGGGGATTGGGAACCCTTCGCCAGAATGTCCAAAGTTTCAGCGGGATTTCCAAAATGTTGAAAGGAACTCGAAACATGTGAACCTTGGTTTTGAGAATCTCTCCCGGAGTTTGAGAGATTTGGACGTGAAAGGGTACCAGTCTTGTCGGGGATTGGGAACCCTTCGCCAGAATGTCCAAAGTTTCAGCGGGATTTCCAAAATGTTGAGAGGAACTCGAAACATGTCAACCTTGGTTTTGAGAATCTCTCCCGGAGTTTGAGAGATTTGGACGTGAAAGGGTACCAGTCTTGTCGGGGATTGGGAACCCTTCGCGAGAATGTCCAAAGTTTCAGCGGGATTTCCAAAATGTTGAGAGGAACTCGAAACATGTCAACCTCGGTTTTGAGAATCTCTCCCGGAGTTTGAGAGATTTGGACGTGAAAGGGTACCAATCTAGTCGGGGATTAGGAACCCTTCGCCAGTATGTCCAAAGTTTCAGCGGGATTTCCAAAATGTTGAGAGGAACTCGAAACATGTCAACCTTGGTTTTGAGAATCTCTCCCGGAGTTTGAGAGATTTGGACGTGAAAGGGTACCAGTCTTGTCGGGGATTGGGAACCCTTCGCGAGAATGTCCAAAGTTTCAGCGGGATTTCCAAAATGTTGAGAGGAACTCGAATCATGTCAACCTTGGTTTTGAGAATCTCTCCCGGAGTTTGAGAGATTTGGACGTGAAAGGGTACCAGTCTTGTTGGGGATTGGGAACCCTTCGCCAGAATGTCCAAAGTTTCAGCGGGATTTCCAAAATGTTGAGAGGAACTCGAAACATGTCAACCTTGGTTTTGAGAATCTCTCCCGGAGTTTGAGAGATTTGGACGTGAAAGGGTACCAGTCTTGTCGGGGATTGGGAACCCTTCGCCAGAATGTCCAAAGTTTCAGCGGGATTTCCAAAATGTTGAGAGGAACTCAAAACATGTCAACCTTGGTTTTGAGAATCTCTCCGGGAGTTTGAGATATTTGGACGTGAAAGGGTACCAGTCTTGTCGGGGATTGGGAACCCTTTGCGAGAATGTCCAAAGTTTCAGCGGGATTTCCAAAATGTTGAGAGGAACTCGAAACATGTCAACCTTGGTTTTGAGAATCTCTCCCGGAGTTTGAGAGATTTGGACGTGAAAGGGTACCAGTCTTGTCGGGGATTGGGAACCCTTCGCCAGAATGTCCAAAGTTTCAGCGGGATTTCCAAAATGTTGAGAGGAACTCGAAACATGTCAACCTTGGTTTTGAGAATCTCTCCCGGAGTTTGAGAGATTTGGACGTGAAAGGGTACCAGTCTTGTCGGGGATTGGGAACCCTTCGCGAGAATGTCCAAAGTTTCAGCGGGATTTCCAAAATGTTGAGAGGAACTCGAAACATGTCAACCTTGGTTTTGAGAATCTCTCCCGGAGTTTGAGAGATTTGGACGTGAAAGGGTACCAGTCTTGTCGGGGATTGGGAACCCTTCGCGAGAATGTCCAAAGTTTCAGCGGGATTTCCAAAATGTTGAGAGGAACTCGAAACATGTCAACCTCGGTTTTGAGAATCTCTCCCGGAGTTTGAGAGATTTGGACGTGAAAGGGTACCAGTCTTGTCGGGGATTGGGAACCCTTCGCCAGAATGTCCAAAGTTTCAGCGGGATTTCCAAAATGTTGAGAGGAACTCGAAACATGTCAACCTCGGTTTTGAGAATCTCTCCCGGAGTTTGAGAGATTTGGACGTGAAAGGGTACCAGTCTTGTCGGGGATTGGGAACCCTTCGCCAGAATGTCCAAAGTTTCAGCGGGATTTCCAAAATGTTGAGAGGAACTCGAAACATGTCAACCTTGGTTTTGAGAATCTCTCCCGGAGTTTGAGAGATTTGGACGTGAAAGGGTACCAGTCTTCTTGGGGATTGGGAACCCTTCGCGAGAATGTCCAAAGTTACAGCGGGATTTCCAAAATGTTGAGAGGAACTCGAATCATGTCAACCTTGGTTTTGAGAATCTCTCCCGGAGTTTGAGAGATTTGGACGTGAAAGGGTACCAGTCTTGTCGGGGATTGGGAACCCTTCGCCAGAATGTCCAAAGTTTCAGCGGGATTTCCAAAATGTTGAGAGGAACTCGAAACATGTCAACCTTGGTTTTGAGAATCTCTCCCGGAGTTTGAGAGATTTGGACGTGAAAGGGTACCAGTCTTGTCGGGGATTGGGAACCCTTCGCCAGAATGTCCAAAGTTTCAGCGGGATTTCCAAAATGTTGAGAGGAACTCGAAACATGTCAACCTTGGTTTTGAGAATCTCTCCCGGAGTTTGAGAGATTTGGACGTGAAAGGGTACCAATCTAGTCGGGGATTAGGAACCCTTCGCCAGAATGTCCAAAGTTTCAGCGGGATTTCCAAAATGTTGAGAGGAACTCGAAACATGTCAACCTTGGTTTTGAGAATCTCTCCCGGAGTTTGAGAGATTTGGACGTGAAAGGGTACCAGTCTTGTCGGGGATTGGGAACCCTTCGCGAGAATGTCCAAAGTTTCAGCGGGATTTCCAAAATGTTGAGAGGAACTCGAATCATGTCAACCTTGGTTTTGAGAATCTCTCCCGGAGTTTGAGAGATTTGGACGTGAAAGGGTACCAGTCTTGTTGGGGATTGGGAACCCTTCGCCAGAATGTCCAAAGTTTCAGCGGGATTTCCAAAATGTTGAGAGGAACTCGAAACATGTCAACCTTGGTTTTGAGAATCTCTCCCGGAGTTTGAGAGATTTGGACGTGAAAGGGTACCAGTCTTGTCGGGGATTGGGAACCCTTCGCCAGAATGTCCAAAGTTTCAGCGGGATTTCCAAAATGTTGAGAGGAACTCGAAACATGTCAACCTTGGTTTTGAGAATCTCTCCGGGAGTTTGAGATATTTGGACGTGAAAGGGGACCAGTCTTGTCGGGGATTGGGAACCCTTCGCCAGAATGTCCAAAGTTTCAGCGGGATTTCCAAAATGTTGAGAGGAACTCGAAACATGTCAACCTTGGTTTTGAGAATCTCTCCCGGAGTTTGAGAGATTTGGACGTGAAAGGGTACCAGTCTTGTCGGGGATTGGGAACCCTTCGCCAGAATGTCCAAAGTTTCAGCGGGATTTCCAAAATGTTAAGAGGAACTCGAAACATGTCAACCTTGGTTTTGAGAATCTCTCCCGGAGTTTGAGAGATTTGGACGTGAAAGGGTACCAGTCTTGTCGGGGATTGGGAACCCTTCGCCAGAATGTCCAAAGTTTCAGCGGGATTTCCAAAATGTTGAGAGGAACTCGAAACATGTCAACCTCGGTTTTGACAATCTCTCCCGGAGTTTGAGAGATTTGGACGTGAAAGGGTACCAGTCTTGTCGGGGATTGGGAACCCTTCGCCAGAATGTCCAAAGTTTCAGCGGGATTTCCAAAATGTTGAGAGGAACTCGAAACATGTCAACCTCGGTTTTGAGAATCTCTCCCGGAGTTTGAGAGATTTGGACGTGAAATGGTACCAGTCTTGTCGGGGATTTGGAACCCTTCGCCAGAATGTCCAAAGTTTCAGCGGGATTTCCAAAATGTTGAGAGGAACTCGAAACATGTCAACCTTGGTTTTGAGAATCTCTCCCGGAGTTTGAGAGATTTGGACGTGAAAGGGTACCAGTCTTGTCGGGGATTGGGAACCCTTCGCGAGAATGTCCAAAGTTACAGCGGGATTTCCAAAATGTTGAGAGGAACTCGAATCATGTCAACCTCGGTTTTGACAATCTCTCCCGGAGTTTGAGAGATTTGGACGTGAAAGGGTACCAGTCTTGTCGGGGATTGGGAACCCTTCGCCAGAATGTCCAAAGTTTCAGTGGGATTTCCAAAATGTTGAGAGGAACTCGAAACATGTCAACCTCGGTTTTGAGAATCTCTCCCGGAGTTTGAGAGATTTGGACGTGAAAGGGTACCAGTCTTGTCGGGGATTGGGAACCCTTCGCCAGAATGTCCAAAGTTTCAGCGGGATTTCCAAAATGTTGAGAGGAACTCGAAACATGTCAACCTTGGTTTTGAGAATCTCTCCCGGACTTTGAGAGATTTGGACGTGAAAGGGTACCAGTCTTGTCGGGGATTGGGAACCCTTCGCGAGAATGTCCGAAGTTACAGCGGGATTTCCAAAATGTTGAGAGGAACTCGAATCATGTCAACCTTGGTTTTGAGAATCTCTCCCGGAGTTTGAGAGATTTGGACGTGAAAGGGTACCAGTCTTGTCGGGGATTGGGAACCCTTCGCCAGAATGTCCAAAGTTTCAGCGGGATTTCCAAAATGTTGAGAGGAACTCGAAACATCTCAACCTTGGTTTTGAGAATCTCTCCCGGAGTTTGAGAGATTTGGACGTGAAAGGGTACCAGTCTTGTCGGGGATTGGGAACCCTTCGCCAGAATGTCCAAAGTTTCAGCGGGATTTCCAAAATGTTGAGAGGAACTCGAAACATGTCAACCTTGGTTTTGAGAATCTCTCCCGGAGTTTGAGAGATTTGGACGTGAAAGGGTACCAGTCTTGTCGGGGATTGGGAACCCTTCGCCAGAATGTCCAAAGTTTCAGCGGGATTTCCAAAATGTTGAGAGGAACTCGAAACATGTCAACCTTGGTTTTGAGAATCTCTCCCGGAGTTTGAGAGATTTGGACGTGAAAGGGTACCAGTCTTGACGGGGATTGGGAACCCTTCGCCAGAATGTCCAAAGTTTCAGCGGGATTTCCAAAATGTTGAGAGGAACTCGAAACATGTCAACCTTCGTTTTGAGAATCTCTCCCGGAGTTTGAGAGATTTGGACGTGAAAGGGTACCAGTCTTGTCGGGGATTGGGAACCCTTCGCCAGAATGTCCAAAGTTTCAGCGGGATTTCCAAAATGTTGAGAGGAACTCGAAACATGTCAACCTTGGTTTTGAGAATCTCTCCCGGAGTTTGAGAGATTTGGACGTGAAAGGGTACCAGTCTTGTCGGGAATTGGGAACCCTTCGCGAGAATGTCCAAAGTTTCAGCGGGATTTCCAAAATGTTGAAAGGAACTCGAAACATGTGAACCTTGGTTTTGAGAATCTCTCCCAGAGTTTGAGAGATTTGGACGTGAAAGGGTACCAGTCTTGTCGGGAATTGGGAACCCTTCGCCAGAATGTCCAAAGTTTCAGCGGGATTTCCAAAATGTTGAGAGGAACTCGAAACATGTCAACCTTGGTTTTGAGAATCTCTCCCGGAGTTTGAGAGATTTGGACGTGAAAGGGTGCCAGTCTTCTTGGGGATTGGGAACCCTTCGCCAGAATGTCCAAAGTTTCAGCGGGATTTCCAAAATGTTGAGAGGAACTCGAAACATGTCAACCTTGGTTTTGAGAATCTCTCCCGGAGTTTGAGAGATTTGGACGTGAAAGGGTACCAGTCTTGTCGGGGATTGGGAACCCTTCGCGAGAATGTCCAAAGTTTCAGCGGGATTTCCAAAATGTTGAGAGGAACTCGAATCATGTCAAGCTTGGTTTTGAGAATCTCTCCCGGAGTTTGAGAGATTTGGACGTGAAAGGGTACCAGTCTTGTCGGGGATTGGGAACCCTTCGCCAGAATGTCCAAAGTTTCAGCGGGATTTCCAAAATGTTGAGAGGAACTCGAATCATGTCAACCTTGGTTTTGAGAATCTCTCCCGGAGTTTGAGAGATTTGGACGTGAAAGGGTACCAGTCTTGTCGGGGATTGGGAACCCTTCGCCAGAATGTCCAAAGTTTCAGCGGGATTTCCAAAATGTTGAGAGGAACTCGAAACATGTCAACCTTGTTTTTGAGAATCTCTCCCGGAGTTTGAGAGATTTGGACGTGAAAGGGTACCAGTCTTGTTGGGGATTGGGAACCCTTCGCCAGAATGTCCAAAGTTTCAGCGGGATTTCCAAAATGTTGAGAGGAACTCGAAACATGTCAACCTTGGTTTTGAGAATCTCTCCCGGAGTTTGAGAGATTTGGACGTGAAAGGGTACCAGTCTTGTCGGGGATTGGGAACCCTTCGCCAGAATGTCCAAAGTTTCAGCGGGATTTCCAAAATGTTGAGAGGAACTCGAAACATGTCAACCTCGGTTTTGAGAATCTCTCCCGGAGTTTGAGAGATTTGGACGTGAAAGGGTACCAGTCTTGTCGGGGATTGGGAACCCTTCGCGAGAATGTCCAAAGTTTCAGCGGGATTTCCAAAATGTTGAGAGGAACTCGAATCATGTCAACCTTGTTTTTGAGAATCTCTCCCGGAGTTTGAGAGATTTGGACGTGAAAGGGTACCAGTCTTGTCGGGGATTGGGAACCCTTCGCCAGAATGTCCAAAGTTTCAGCGGGATTTCCAAAATGTTGAGAGGAACTCGAAACATGTCAACCTTGGTTTTGAGAATCTCTCCCGGAGTTTGAGAGATTTGGACGTGAAAGGGTACCAGTCTTGTCGGGGATTGGGAACCCTTCGCCAGAATGTCCAAAGTTTCAGCGGGATTTCCAAAATGTTGAGAGGAACTCAAAACATGTGAACCTTGGTTTTGAGAATCTCTCCCGGAGTTTGAGAGATTTGGACGTGAAAGGGTACCAGTCTTGTCGGGGATTGGGAACCCTTCGCCAGAATGTCCAAAGTTTCAGCGGGATTTCCAAAATGTTGAGAGGAACTCGAAACATGTCAACCTTGGTTTTGAGAATCTCTCCCAGAGTTTGAGAGATTTGGACGTGAAAGGGTACCAGTCTTGTCGGGGATTGGGAACCCTTCGCCAGAATGTCCAAAGTTTCAGCGGGATTTCCAAAATGTTGAGAGGAACTCGAACCATGTGAACCTTGGTTTTGAGAATCTCTCCCGGAGTTTGAGAGATTTGGACGTGAAAGGGTACCAGTCTTGTCGGGGATTGGGAACCCTTCGCCAGAATGTCCAAAGTTTCAGCGGGATTTCCAAAATGTTGAGAGGAACTCGAAACATGTCAACCTTGGTTTTGAGAATCTCTCCCGGAGTTTGAGAGATTTGGACGTGAAAGGGTACCAGTCTTGTCGGGGATTGGGAACCCTTCGCGAGAATGTCCAAAGTTTCAGCGGGATTTCCAAAATGTTGAGAGGAACTCGAATCATGTCAACCTTGGTTTTGAGAATCTCTCCCGGAGTTTGAGAGATTTGGACGTGAAAGGGTACCAGTCTTGTCGGGGATTGGGAACCCTTCGCCAGAATGTGCAAAGTTTCAGCGGGATTTCCAAAATGTTGAGAGGAACTCGAAACATGTCAACCTTGGTTTTGAGAATCTCTCCCGGAGTTTGAGAGATTTGGACGTGAAAGGGTACCAGTCTTGTCGGGGATTGGGAACCCTTCGCCAGAATGTCCAAAGTTTCAGCGGGATTTCCAAAATGTTGAGAGGAACTCAAAACATGTCAACCTTGGTTTTGAGAATCTCTCCCGGAGTTTGAGAGATTTGGACGTGAAAGGGTACCAGTCTTGTCGGGGATTGGGAACCCTTCGCGAGAATGTCCAAAGTTTCAGCGGGATTTCCAAAATGTTGAGAGGAACTCGAAACATGTCAACCTTGGTTTTGAGAATCTCTCCCGGAGTTTGAGAGATTTGGACGTGAAAGGGTACCAGTCTTGTCGGGGATTGGGAACCCTTCGCCAGAATGTCCAAAGTTTCAGCGGGATTTCCAAAATGTTGAGAGGAACTCGAAACATGTCAACCTTGGTTTTGAGAATCTCTCCCGGAGTTTGAGAGATTTGGACGTGAAAGGGTACCAGTCTTGTCGGGGATTGGGAACCCTTCGCCAGAATGTCCAAAGTTTCAGCGGGATTTCCAAAATGTTGAGAGGAACTCGAAACATGTCAACCTTGGTTTTGAGAATCTCTCCCGGAGTTTGAGAGATTTGGACGTGAAAGGGTACCAGTCTTGTCGGGGATTGGGAACCCTTCGCCAGAATGTCCAAAGTTTCAGCGGGATTTCCAAAATGTTGAGAGGAACTCAAAACATGTCAACCTTGGTTTTGAGAATCTCTCCCGGAGTTTGAGAGATTTGGACGTGAAAGGGTACCAGTCTTGTCGGGGATTGGGAACCCTTCGCCAGAATGTCCAAAGTTTCAGCGGGATTTCCAAAATGTTGAGAGGAACTCAAAACATGTCAACCTTGGTTTTGAGAATCTCTCCCGGAGTTTGAGAGATTTGGACGTGAAAGGGTACCAGTCTTGTCGGGGATTGGGAACCCTTTGCGAGAATGTCCAAAGTTTCAGCGGGATTTCCAAAATGTTGAGGGGAACTCGAAACATGTCAACCTCGGTTTTGAGAATCTCTCCCGGAGTTTGAGAGATTTGGACGTGAAAGGGTACCAGTCTTGTCGGGGATTGGGAACCCTTCGCCAGAATGTCCAAAGTTTCAGCGGGATTTCCAAAATGTTGAGAGGAACTCGAAACATGTCAACCTTGGTTTTGAGAATCTCTCCCGGAGTTTGAGAGATTTGGACGTGAAAGGGTACCAGTCTTGTCGGGGATTGGGAACCCTTCGCCAGAATGTCCAAAGTTTCAGCGGGATTTCCAAAATGTTGAGAGGAACTCGAAACATGTCAACCTTGGTTTTGAGAATCTCTCCCGGAGTTTGAGCGATTTGGATGTGAAAGGGTACCAGTCTTGTCGGGGATTGGGAACCCTTCGCCAGAATGTCCAAAGTTTCAGTGGGATTTCCAAAATGTTGAGAGGAACTCAAAACATGTCAACCTTGGTTTTGAGAATCTCTCCCGGAGTTTGAGAGATTTGGATGTGAAAGGGTACCAGTCTTGTCGGGGATTGGGAACCCTTCGCCAGAATGTCCAAAGTTTCAGCGGGATTTCCAAAATGTTGAGAGGAACTCGAAACATGTCAACCTTGGTTTTGAGAATCTCTCCCGGAGTTTGAGAGATTTGGACGTGAAAGGGTACCAGTCTTGTCGGGGATTGGGAACCCTTTGCGAGAATGTCCAAAGTTTCAGCGGGATTTCCAAAATGTTGAGGGGAACTCGAAACATGTCAACCTCGGTTTTGAGAATCTCTCCCGGAGTTTGAGAGATTTGGACGTGAAAGGGTACCAGTCTTGTCGGGGATTGGGAACCCTTCGCCAGAATGTCCAAAGTTTCAGCGGGATTTCCAAAATGTTGAGAGGAACTCGAAACATGTCAACCTCGGTTTTGAGAATCTCTCCCGGAGTTTGAGAGATTTGGACGTGAAAGGGTACCAGTCTTGTCGGGGATTGGGAACCCTTCGCCAGAATGTCCAAAGTTTCAGCGGGATTTCCAAAATGTTGAGAGGAACTCGAAACATGTCAACCTTGGTTTTGAGAATCT
Source organism: Streptopelia decaocto (assembly GCF_964273445.1). Lineage (NCBI taxonomy): Eukaryota > Metazoa > Chordata > Aves > Columbiformes > Columbidae > Streptopelia > Streptopelia decaocto. Next base: position 43,473 of record NW_028116552.1, on the reverse strand, counting down.
CTCCCGGAGTTTGAGCGATTTGGACGTGAAAGGGTACCAGTCTTTTCGGGGATTGGGAACCCTTCGCCAGAATGTCCAAAGTTTCAGCGGGATTTCCAAAATGTTGAGAGGAACTCGAAACATGTCAACCTCGGTTTTGACAATCTCTCCCGGAGTTTTAGAGATTTGGACGTGAAAGGGTACCAGTCTTGTCGGGGATTGGGAACCCTTCGCGAGAATGTCCAAAGTTTCAGCGGGATTTCCAAAATGTTGACAGGAACTCGAAACATGTCAACCTCGGTTTTGACAATCTCTCCCGGAGTTTGAGAGATTTGGATGTGAAAGGGTACCAGTCTTGTCGGGGATTGGGAACCCTTCGCGAGAATGTCCAAAGTTTCAGCGGGATTTCCAAAATGTTGAGAGGAACTCGAAACATGTCAACCTTGGTTTTGAGAATCTCTCCCGGAGTTTGAGAGATTTGGACGTGAAAGGGTACCAGTCTTGTCGGGGATTGGGAACCCTTCGCGAGAATGTCCAAAGTTTCAGCGGGATTTCCAAAATATTGAGAGGAACTCGAATCATGTCCAGCTTGGTTTTGAGAATCTCTCCCGGAGTTTGAGAGATTTGGACATGAAAGGGTACCAGTCTTGTCGGGGATTGGGAACCCTTCGCCAGAATGTCCAAAGTTTCAGCGGGATTTCCAAAATGTTGAAAGGAACTCGAATCATGTCAACCTTGGTTTTGAGAATCTCTCCCGGAGTTTGAGAGATTTGGACGTGAAAGGGTACCAGTCTTGTCGGGGATTGGGAACCCTTCGCGAGAATGTCCAAAGTTTCAGCGGGATTTCCAAAATGTTGAGAGGAACTCGAAACATGTCAACCTTGGTTTTGAGAATCTCTCCCGGAGTTTGAGAGATTTGGACGTGAAAGGGTACCAGTCTTGTCGGGGATTGGGAACCCTTCGCCAGAATGTCCAAAGTTTCAGCGGGATTTCCAAAATGTTGAGAGGAACTCGAAACATGTCAACCTTGGTTTTGAGAATCTCTCCCGGAGTTTGAGAGATTTGGACGTGAAAGGGTACCAGTCTTGTCGGGGATTGGGAACCCTTCGCCAGAATGTCCAAAGTTTCAGCGGGATTTCCAAAATGTTGAAAGGAACTCGAAACATGTGAACCTTGGTTTTGAGAATCTCTCCCGGAGTTTGAGAGATTTGGACGTGAAAGGGTACCAGTCTTGTCGGGGATTGGGAACCCTTCGCCAGAATGTCCAAAGTTTCAGCGGGATTTCCAAAATGTTGAGAGGAACTCGAAACATGTCAACCTTGGTTTTGAGAATCTCTCCCGGAGTTTGAGAGATTTGGACGTGAAAGGGTACCAGTCTTGTCGGGGATTGGGAACCCTTCGCGAGAATGTCCAAAGTTTCAGCGGGATTTCCAAAATGTTGAGAGGAACTCGAAACATGTCAACCTCGGTTTTGAGAATCTCTCCCGGAGTTTGAGAGATTTGGACGTGAAAGGGTACCAATCTAGTCGGGGATTAGGAACCCTTCGCCAGTATGTCCAAAGTTTCAGCGGGATTTCCAAAATGTTGAGAGGAACTCGAAACATGTCAACCTTGGTTTTGAGAATCTCTCCCGGAGTTTGAGAGATTTGGACGTGAAAGGGTACCAGTCTTGTCGGGGATTGGGAACCCTTCGCGAGAATGTCCAAAGTTTCAGCGGGATTTCCAAAATGTTGAGAGGAACTCGAATCATGTCAACCTTGGTTTTGAGAATCTCTCCCGGAGTTTGAGAGATTTGGACGTGAAAGGGTACCAGTCTTGTTGGGGATTGGGAACCCTTCGCCAGAATGTCCAAAGTTTCAGCGGGATTTCCAAAATGTTGAGAGGAACTCGAAACATGTCAACCTTGGTTTTGAGAATCTCTCCCGGAGTTTGAGAGATTTGGACGTGAAAGGGTACCAGTCTTGTCGGGGATTGGGAACCCTTCGCCAGAATGTCCAAAGTTTCAGCGGGATTTCCAAAATGTTGAGAGGAACTCAAAACATGTCAACCTTGGTTTTGAGAATCTCTCCGGGAGTTTGAGATATTTGGACGTGAAAGGGTACCAGTCTTGTCGGGGATTGGGAACCCTTTGCGAGAATGTCCAAAGTTTCAGCGGGATTTCCAAAATGTTGAGAGGAACTCGAAACATGTCAACCTTGGTTTTGAGAATCTCTCCCGGAGTTTGAGAGATTTGGACGTGAAAGGGTACCAGTCTTGTCGGGGATTGGGAACCCTTCGCCAGAATGTCCAAAGTTTCAGCGGGATTTCCAAAATGTTGAGAGGAACTCGAAACATGTCAACCTTGGTTTTGAGAATCTCTCCCGGAGTTTGAGAGATTTGGACGTGAAAGGGTACCAGTCTTGTCGGGGATTGGGAACCCTTCGCGAGAATGTCCAAAGTTTCAGCGGGATTTCCAAAATGTTGAGAGGAACTCGAAACATGTCAACCTCGGTTTTGAGAATCTCTCCCGGAGTTTGAGAGATTTGGACGTGAAAGGGTACCAGTCTTGTCGGGGATTGGGAACCCTTCGCCAGAATGTCCAAAGTTTCAGCGGGATTTCCAAAATGTTGAGAGGAACTCGAAACATGTCAACCTCGGTTTTGAGAATCTCTCCCGGAGTTTGAGAGATTTGGACGTGAAAGGGTACCAGTCTTGTCGGGGATTGGGAACCCTTCGCCAGAATGTCCAAAGTTTCAGCGGGATTTCCAAAATGTTGAGAGGAACTCGAAACATGTCAACCTTGGTTTTGAGAATCTCTCCCGGAGTTTGAGAGATTTGGACGTGAAAGGGTACCAGTCTTCTTGGGGATTGGGAACCCTTCGCGAGAATGTCCAAAGTTACAGCGGGATTTCCAAAATGTTGAGAGGAACTCGAATCATGTCAACCTTGGTTTTGAGAATCTCTCCCGGAGTTTGAGAGATTTGGACGTGAAAGGGTACCAGTCTTGTCGGGGATTGGGAACCCTTCGCCAGAATGTCCAAAGTTTCAGCGGGATTTCCAAAATGTTGAGAGGAACTCGAAACATGTCAACCTTGGTTTTGAGAATCTCTCCCGGAGTTTGAGAGATTTGGACGTGAAAGGGTACCAGTCTTGTCGGGGATTGGGAACCCTTCGCCAGAATGTCCAAAGTTTCAGCGGGATTTCCAAAATGTTGAGAGGAACTCGAAACATGTCAACCTTGGTTTTGAGAATCTCTCCCGGAGTTTGAGAGATTTGGACGTGAAAGGGTACCAATCTAGTCGGGGATTAGGAACCCTTCGCCAGAATGTCCAAAGTTTCAGCGGGATTTCCAAAATGTTGAGAGGAACTCGAAACATGTCAACCTTGGTTTTGAGAATCTCTCCCGGAGTTTGAGAGATTTGGACGTGAAAGGGTACCAGTCTTGTCGGGGATTGGGAACCCTTCGCGAGAATGTCCAAAGTTTCAGCGGGATTTCCAAAATGTTGAGAGGAACTCGAATCATGTCAACCTTGGTTTTGAGAATCTCTCCCGGAGTTTGAGAGATTTGGACGTGAAAGGGTACCAGTCTTGTTGGGGATTGGGAACCCTTCGCCAGAATGTCCAAAGTTTCAGCGGGATTTCCAAAATGTTGAGAGGAACTCGAAACATGTCAACCTTGGTTTTGAGAATCTCTCCCGGAGTTTGAGAGATTTGGACGTGAAAGGGTACCAGTCTTGTCGGGGATTGGGAACCCTTCGCCAGAATGTCCAAAGTTTCAGCGGGATTTCCAAAATGTTGAGAGGAACTCGAAACATGTCAACCTTGGTTTTGAGAATCTCTCCGGGAGTTTGAGATATTTGGACGTGAAAGGGGACCAGTCTTGTCGGGGATTGGGAACCCTTCGCCAGAATGTCCAAAGTTTCAGCGGGATTTCCAAAATGTTGAGAGGAACTCGAAACATGTCAACCTTGGTTTTGAGAATCTCTCCCGGAGTTTGAGAGATTTGGACGTGAAAGGGTACCAGTCTTGTCGGGGATTGGGAACCCTTCGCCAGAATGTCCAAAGTTTCAGCGGGATTTCCAAAATGTTAAGAGGAACTCGAAACATGTCAACCTTGGTTTTGAGAATCTCTCCCGGAGTTTGAGAGATTTGGACGTGAAAGGGTACCAGTCTTGTCGGGGATTGGGAACCCTTCGCCAGAATGTCCAAAGTTTCAGCGGGATTTCCAAAATGTTGAGAGGAACTCGAAACATGTCAACCTCGGTTTTGACAATCTCTCCCGGAGTTTTAGAGATTTGGACGTGAAAGGGTACCAGTCTTGTCGGGGATTGGGAACCCTTCGCGAGAATGTCCAAAGTTTCAGCGGGATTTCCAAAATGTTGACAGGAACTCGAAACATGTCAACCTCGGTTTTGACAATCTCTCCCGGAGTTTGAGAGATTTGGATGTGAAAGGGTACCAGTCTTGTCGGGGATTGGGAACCCTTCGCGAGAATGTCCAAAGTTTCAGCGGGATTTCCAAAATGTTGAGAGGAACTCGAAACATGTCAACCTTGGTTTTGAGAATCTCTCCCGGAGTTTGAGAGATTTGGACGTGAAAGGGTACCAGTCTTGTCGGGGATTGGGAACCCTTCGCGAGAATGTCCAAAGTTTCAGCGGGATTTCCAAAATATTGAGAGGAACTCGAATCATGTCCAGCTTGGTTTTGAGAATCTCTCCCGGAGTTTGAGAGATTTGGACATGAAAGGGTACCAGTCTTGTCGGGGATTGGGAACCCTTCGCCAGAATGTCCAAAGTTTCAGCGGGATTTCCAAAATGTTGAAAGGAACTCGAATCATGTCAACCTTGGTTTTGAGAATCTCTCCCGGAGTTTGAGAGATTTGGACGTGAAAGGGTACCAGTCTTGTCGGGGATTGGGAACCCTTCGCGAGAATGTCCAAAGTTTCAGCGGGATTTCCAAAATGTTGAGAGGAACTCGAAACATGTCAACCTTGGTTTTGAGAATCTCTCCCGGAGTTTGAGAGATTTGGACGTGAAAGGGTACCAGTCTTGTCGGGGATTGGGAACCCTTCGCCAGAATGTCCAAAGTTTCAGCGGGATTTCCAAAATGTTGAGAGGAACTCGAAACATGTCAACCTTGGTTTTGAGAATCTCTCCCGGAGTTTGAGAGATTTGGACGTGAAAGGGTACCAGTCTTGTCGGGGATTGGGAACCCTTCGCCAGAATGTCCAAAGTTTCAGCGGGATTTCCAAAATGTTGAAAGGAACTCGAAACATGTGAACCTTGGTTTTGAGAATCTCTCCCGGAGTTTGAGAGATTTGGACGTGAAAGGGTACCAGTCTTGTCGGGGATTGGGAACCCTTCGCCAGAATGTCCAAAGTTTCAGCGGGATTTCCAAAATGTTGAGAGGAACTCGAAACATGTCAACCTTGGTTTTGAGAATCTCTCCCGGAGTTTGAGAGATTTGGACGTGAAAGGGTACCAGTCTTGTCGGGGATTGGGAACCCTTCGCGAGAATGTCCAAAGTTTCAGCGGGATTTCCAAAATGTTGAGAGGAACTCGAAACATGTCAACCTCGGTTTTGAGAATCTCTCCCGGAGTTTGAGAGATTTGGACGTGAAAGGGTACCAATCTAGTCGGGGATTAGGAACCCTTCGCCAGTATGTCCAAAGTTTCAGCGGGATTTCCAAAATGTTGAGAGGAACTCGAAACATGTCAACCTTGGTTTTGAGAATCTCTCCCGGAGTTTGAGAGATTTGGACGTGAAAGGGTACCAGTCTTGTCGGGGATTGGGAACCCTTCGCGAGAATGTCCAAAGTTTCAGCGGGATTTCCAAAATGTTGAGAGGAACTCGAATCATGTCAACCTTGGTTTTGAGAATCTCTCCCGGAGTTTGAGAGATTTGGACGTGAAAGGGTACCAGTCTTGTTGGGGATTGGGAACCCTTCGCCAGAATGTCCAAAGTTTCAGCGGGATTTCCAAAATGTTGAGAGGAACTCGAAACATGTCAACCTTGGTTTTGAGAATCTCTCCCGGAGTTTGAGAGATTTGGACGTGAAAGGGTACCAGTCTTGTCGGGGATTGGGAACCCTTCGCCAGAATGTCCAAAGTTTCAGCGGGATTTCCAAAATGTTGAGAGGAACTCAAAACATGTCAACCTTGGTTTTGAGAATCTCTCCGGGAGTTTGAGATATTTGGACGTGAAAGGGTACCAGTCTTGTCGGGGATTGGGAACCCTTTGCGAGAATGTCCAAAGTTTCAGCGGGATTTCCAAAATGTTGAGAGGAACTCGAAACATGTCAACCTTGGTTTTGAGAATCTCTCCCGGAGTTTGAGAGATTTGGACGTGAAAGGGTACCAGTCTTGTCGGGGATTGGGAACCCTTCGCCAGAATGTCCAAAGTTTCAGCGGGATTTCCAAAATGTTGAGAGGAACTCGAAACATGTCAACCTTGGTTTTGAGAATCTCTCCCGGAGTTTGAGAGATTTGGACGTGAAAGGGTACCAGTCTTGTCGGGGATTGGGAACCCTTCGCGAGAATGTCCAAAGTTTCAGCGGGATTTCCAAAATGTTGAGAGGAACTCGAAACATGTCAACCTCGGTTTTGAGAATCTCTCCCGGAGTTTGAGAGATTTGGACGTGAAAGGGTACCAGTCTTGTCGGGGATTGGGAACCCTTCGCCAGAATGTCCAAAGTTTCAGCGGGATTTCCAAAATGTTGAGAGGAACTCGAAACATGTCAACCTCGGTTTTGAGAATCTCTCCCGGAGTTTGAGAGATTTGGACGTGAAAGGGTACCAGTCTTGTCGGGGATTGGGAACCCTTCGCCAGAATGTCCAAAGTTTCAGCGGGATTTCCAAAATGTTGAGAGGAACTCGAAACATGTCAACCTTGGTTTTGAGAATCTCTCCCGGAGTTTGAGAGATTTGGACGTGAAAGGGTACCAGTCTTCTTGGGGATTGGGAACCCTTCGCGAGAATGTCCAAAGTTACAGCGGGATTTCCAAAATGTTGAGAGGAACTCGAATCATGTCAACCTTGGTTTTGAGAATCTCTCCCGGAGTTTGAGAGATTTGGACGTGAAAGGGTACCAGTCTTGTCGGGGATTGGGAACCCTTCGCCAGAATGTCCAAAGTTTCAGCGGGATTTCCAAAATGTTGAGAGGAACTCGAAACATGTCAACCTTGGTTTTGAGAATCTCTCCCGGAGTTTGAGAGATTTGGACGTGAAAGGGTACCAGTCTTGTCGGGGATTGGGAACCCTTCGCCAGAATGTCCAAAGTTTCAGCGGGATTTCCAAAATGTTGAGAGGAACTCGAAACATGTCAACCTTGGTTTTGAGAATCTCTCCCGGAGTTTGAGAGATTTGGACGTGAAAGGGTACCAATCTAGTCGGGGATTAGGAACCCTTCGCCAGAATGTCCAAAGTTTCAGCGGGATTTCCAAAATGTTGAGAGGAACTCGAAACATGTCAACCTTGGTTTTGAGAATCTCTCCCGGAGTTTGAGAGATTTGGACGTGAAAGGGTACCAGTCTTGTCGGGGATTGGGAACCCTTCGCGAGAATGTCCAAAGTTTCAGCGGGATTTCCAAAATGTTGAGAGGAACTCGAATCATGTCAACCTTGGTTTTGAGAATCTCTCCCGGAGTTTGAGAGATTTGGACGTGAAAGGGTACCAGTCTTGTTGGGGATTGGGAACCCTTCGCCAGAATGTCCAAAGTTTCAGCGGGATTTCCAAAATGTTGAGAGGAACTCGAAACATGTCAACCTTGGTTTTGAGAATCTCTCCCGGAGTTTGAGAGATTTGGACGTGAAAGGGTACCAGTCTTGTCGGGGATTGGGAACCCTTCGCCAGAATGTCCAAAGTTTCAGCGGGATTTCCAAAATGTTGAGAGGAACTCGAAACATGTCAACCTTGGTTTTGAGAATCTCTCCGGGAGTTTGAGATATTTGGACGTGAAAGGGGACCAGTCTTGTCGGGGATTGGGAACCCTTCGCCAGAATGTCCAAAGTTTCAGCGGGATTTCCAAAATGTTGAGAGGAACTCGAAACATGTCAACCTTGGTTTTGAGAATCTCTCCCGGAGTTTGAGAGATTTGGACGTGAAAGGGTACCAGTCTTGTCGGGGATTGGGAACCCTTCGCCAGAATGTCCAAAGTTTCAGCGGGATTTCCAAAATGTTAAGAGGAACTCGAAACATGTCAACCTTGGTTTTGAGAATCTCTCCCGGAGTTTGAGAGATTTGGACGTGAAAGGGTACCAGTCTTGTCGGGGATTGGGAACCCTTCGCCAGAATGTCCAAAGTTTCAGCGGGATTTCCAAAATGTTGAGAGGAACTCGAAACATGTCAACCTCGGTTTTGACAATCTCTCCCGGAGTTTGAGAGATTTGGACGTGAAAGGGTACCAGTCTTGTCGGGGATTGGGAACCCTTCGCCAGAATGTCCAAAGTTTCAGCGGGATTTCCAAAATGTTGAGAGGAACTCGAAACATGTCAACCTCGGTTTTGAGAATCTCTCCCGGAGTTTGAGAGATTTGGACGTGAAATGGTACCAGTCTTGTCGGGGATTTGGAACCCTTCGCCAGAATGTCCAAAGTTTCAGCGGGATTTCCAAAATGTTGAGAGGAACTCGAAACATGTCAACCTTGGTTTTGAGAATCTCTCCCGGAGTTTGAGAGATTTGGACGTGAAAGGGTACCAGTCTTGTCGGGGATTGGGAACCCTTCGCGAGAATGTCCAAAGTTACAGCGGGATTTCCAAAATGTTGAGAGGAACTCGAATCATGTCAACCTCGGTTTTGACAATCTCTCCCGGAGTTTGAGAGATTTGGACGTGAAAGGGTACCAGTCTTGTCGGGGATTGGGAACCCTTCGCCAGAATGTCCAAAGTTTCAGTGGGATTTCCAAAATGTTGAGAGGAACTCGAAACATGTCAACCTCGGTTTTGAGAATCTCTCCCGGAGTTTGAGAGATTTGGACGTGAAAGGGTACCAGTCTTGTCGGGGATTGGGAACCCTTCGCCAGAATGTCCAAAGTTTCAGCGGGATTTCCAAAATGTTGAGAGGAACTCGAAACATGTCAACCTTGGTTTTGAGAATCTCTCCCGGACTTTGAGAGATTTGGACGTGAAAGGGTACCAGTCTTGTCGGGGATTGGGAACCCTTCGCGAGAATGTCCGAAGTTACAGCGGGATTTCCAAAATGTTGAGAGGAACTCGAATCATGTCAACCTTGGTTTTGAGAATCTCTCCCGGAGTTTGAGAGATTTGGACGTGAAAGGGTACCAGTCTTGTCGGGGATTGGGAACCCTTCGCCAGAATGTCCAAAGTTTCAGCGGGATTTCCAAAATGTTGAGAGGAACTCGAAACATCTCAACCTTGGTTTTGAGAATCTCTCCCGGAGTTTGAGAGATTTGGACGTGAAAGGGTACCAGTCTTGTCGGGGATTGGGAACCCTTCGCCAGAATGTCCAAAGTTTCAGCGGGATTTCCAAAATGTTGAGAGGAACTCGAAACATGTCAACCTTGGTTTTGAGAATCTCTCCCGGAGTTTGAGAGATTTGGACGTGAAAGGGTACCAGTCTTGTCGGGGATTGGGAACCCTTCGCCAGAATGTCCAAAGTTTCAGCGGGATTTCCAAAATGTTGAGAGGAACTCGAAACATGTCAACCTTGGTTTTGAGAATCTCTCCCGGAGTTTGAGAGATTTGGACGTGAAAGGGTACCAGTCTTGACGGGGATTGGGAACCCTTCGCCAGAATGTCCAAAGTTTCAGCGGGATTTCCAAAATGTTGAGAGGAACTCGAAACATGTCAACCTTCGTTTTGAGAATCTCTCCCGGAGTTTGAGAGATTTGGACGTGAAAGGGTACCAGTCTTGTCGGGGATTGGGAACCCTTCGCCAGAATGTCCAAAGTTTCAGCGGGATTTCCAAAATGTTGAGAGGAACTCGAAACATGTCAACCTTGGTTTTGAGAATCTCTCCCGGAGTTTGAGAGATTTGGACGTGAAAGGGTACCAGTCTTGTCGGGAATTGGGAACCCTTCGCGAGAATGTCCAAAGTTTCAGCGGGATTTCCAAAATGTTGAAAGGAACTCGAAACATGTGAACCTTGGTTTTGAGAATCTCTCCCAGAGTTTGAGAGATTTGGACGTGAAAGGGTACCAGTCTTGTCGGGAATTGGGAACCCTTCGCCAGAATGTCCAAAGTTTCAGCGGGATTTCCAAAATGTTGAGAGGAACTCGAAACATGTCAACCTTGGTTTTGAGAATCTCTCCCGGAGTTTGAGAGATTTGGACGTGAAAGGGTGCCAGTCTTCTTGGGGATTGGGAACCCTTCGCCAGAATGTCCAAAGTTTCAGCGGGATTTCCAAAATGTTGAGAGGAACTCGAAACATGTCAACCTTGGTTTTGAGAATCTCTCCCGGAGTTTGAGAGATTTGGACGTGAAAGGGTACCAGTCTTGTCGGGGATTGGGAACCCTTCGCGAGAATGTCCAAAGTTTCAGCGGGATTTCCAAAATGTTGAGAGGAACTCGAATCATGTCAAGCTTGGTTTTGAGAATCTCTCCCGGAGTTTGAGAGATTTGGACGTGAAAGGGTACCAGTCTTGTCGGGGATTGGGAACCCTTCGCCAGAATGTCCAAAGTTTCAGCGGGATTTCCAAAATGTTGAGAGGAACTCGAATCATGTCAACCTTGGTTTTGAGAATCTCTCCCGGAGTTTGAGAGATTTGGACGTGAAAGGGTACCAGTCTTGTCGGGGATTGGGAACCCTTCGCCAGAATGTCCAAAGTTTCAGCGGGATTTCCAAAATGTTGAGAGGAACTCGAAACATGTCAACCTTGTTTTTGAGAATCTCTCCCGGAGTTTGAGAGATTTGGACGTGAAAGGGTACCAGTCTTGTTGGGGATTGGGAACCCTTCGCCAGAATGTCCAAAGTTTCAGCGGGATTTCCAAAATGTTGAGAGGAACTCGAAACATGTCAACCTTGGTTTTGAGAATCTCTCCCGGAGTTTGAGAGATTTGGACGTGAAAGGGTACCAGTCTTGTCGGGGATTGGGAACCCTTCGCCAGAATGTCCAAAGTTTCAGCGGGATTTCCAAAATGTTGAGAGGAACTCGAAACATGTCAACCTCGGTTTTGAGAATCTCTCCCGGAGTTTGAGAGATTTGGACGTGAAAGGGTACCAGTCTTGTCGGGGATTGGGAACCCTTCGCGAGAATGTCCAAAGTTTCAGCGGGATTTCCAAAATGTTGAGAGGAACTCGAATCATGTCAACCTTGTTTTTGAGAATCTCTCCCGGAGTTTGAGAGATTTGGACGTGAAAGGGTACCAGTCTTGTCGGGGATTGGGAACCCTTCGCCAGAATGTCCAAAGTTTCAGCGGGATTTCCAAAATGTTGAGAGGAACTCGAAACATGTCAACCTTGGTTTTGAGAATCTCTCCCGGAGTTTGAGAGATTTGGACGTGAAAGGGTACCAGTCTTGTCGGGGATTGGGAACCCTTCGCCAGAATGTCCAAAGTTTCAGCGGGATTTCCAAAATGTTGAGAGGAACTCAAAACATGTGAACCTTGGTTTTGAGAATCTCTCCCGGAGTTTGAGAGATTTGGACGTGAAAGGGTACCAGTCTTGTCGGGGATTGGGAACCCTTCGCCAGAATGTCCAAAGTTTCAGCGGGATTTCCAAAATGTTGAGAGGAACTCGAAACATGTCAACCTTGGTTTTGAGAATCTCTCCCAGAGTTTGAGAGATTTGGACGTGAAAGGGTACCAGTCTTGTCGGGGATTGGGAACCCTTCGCCAGAATGTCCAAAGTTTCAGCGGGATTTCCAAAATGTTGAGAGGAACTCGAACCATGTGAACCTTGGTTTTGAGAATCTCTCCCGGAGTTTGAGAGATTTGGACGTGAAAGGGTACCAGTCTTGTCGGGGATTGGGAACCCTTCGCCAGAATGTCCAAAGTTTCAGCGGGATTTCCAAAATGTTGAGAGGAACTCGAAACATGTCAACCTTGGTTTTGAGAATCTCTCCCGGAGTTTGAGAGATTTGGACGTGAAAGGGTACCAGTCTTGTCGGGGATTGGGAACCCTTCGCGAGAATGTCCAAAGTTTCAGCGGGATTTCCAAAATGTTGAGAGGAACTCGAATCATGTCAACCTTGGTTTTGAGAATCTCTCCCGGAGTTTGAGAGATTTGGACGTGAAAGGGTACCAGTCTTGTCGGGGATTGGGAACCCTTCGCCAGAATGTGCAAAGTTTCAGCGGGATTTCCAAAATGTTGAGAGGAACTCGAAACATGTCAACCTTGGTTTTGAGAATCTCTCCCGGAGTTTGAGAGATTTGGACGTGAAAGGGTACCAGTCTTGTCGGGGATTGGGAACCCTTCGCCAGAATGTCCAAAGTTTCAGCGGGATTTCCAAAATGTTGAGAGGAACTCAAAACATGTCAACCTTGGTTTTGAGAATCTCTCCCGGAGTTTGAGAGATTTGGACGTGAAAGGGTACCAGTCTTGTCGGGGATTGGGAACCCTTCGCGAGAATGTCCAAAGTTTCAGCGGGATTTCCAAAATGTTGAGAGGAACTCGAAACATGTCAACCTTGGTTTTGAGAATCTCTCCCGGAGTTTGAGAGATTTGGACGTGAAAGGGTACCAGTCTTGTCGGGGATTGGGAACCCTTCGCCAGAATGTCCAAAGTTTCAGCGGGATTTCCAAAATGTTGAGAGGAACTCGAAACATGTCAACCTTGGTTTTGAGAATCTCTCCCGGAGTTTGAGAGATTTGGACGTGAAAGGGTACCAGTCTTGTCGGGGATTGGGAACCCTTCGCCAGAATGTCCAAAGTTTCAGCGGGATTTCCAAAATGTTGAGAGGAACTCGAAACATGTCAACCTTGGTTTTGAGAATCTCTCCCGGAGTTTGAGAGATTTGGACGTGAAAGGGTACCAGTCTTGTCGGGGATTGGGAACCCTTCGCCAGAATGTCCAAAGTTTCAGCGGGATTTCCAAAATGTTGAGAGGAACTCAAAACATGTCAACCTTGGTTTTGAGAATCTCTCCCGGAGTTTGAGAGATTTGGACGTGAAAGGGTACCAGTCTTGTCGGGGATTGGGAACCCTTCGCCAGAATGTCCAAAGTTTCAGCGGGATTTCCAAAATGTTGAGAGGAACTCAAAACATGTCAACCTTGGTTTTGAGAATCTCTCCCGGAGTTTGAGAGATTTGGACGTGAAAGGGTACCAGTCTTGTCGGGGATTGGGAACCCTTTGCGAGAATGTCCAAAGTTTCAGCGGGATTTCCAAAATGTTGAGGGGAACTCGAAACATGTCAACCTCGGTTTTGAGAATCTCTCCCGGAGTTTGAGAGATTTGGACGTGAAAGGGTACCAGTCTTGTCGGGGATTGGGAACCCTTCGCCAGAATGTCCAAAGTTTCAGCGGGATTTCCAAAATGTTGAGAGGAACTCGAAACATGTCAACCTTGGTTTTGAGAATCTCTCCCGGAGTTTGAGAGATTTGGACGTGAAAGGGTACCAGTCTTGTCGGGGATTGGGAACCCTTCGCCAGAATGTCCAAAGTTTCAGCGGGATTTCCAAAATGTTGAGAGGAACTCGAAACATGTCAACCTTGGTTTTGAGAATCTCTCCCGGAGTTTGAGCGATTTGGATGTGAAAGGGTACCAGTCTTGTCGGGGATTGGGAACCCTTCGCCAGAATGTCCAAAGTTTCAGTGGGATTTCCAAAATGTTGAGAGGAACTCAAAACATGTCAACCTTGGTTTTGAGAATCTCTCCCGGAGTTTGAGAGATTTGGATGTGAAAGGGTACCAGTCTTGTCGGGGATTGGGAACCCTTCGCCAGAATGTCCAAAGTTTCAGCGGGATTTCCAAAATGTTGAGAGGAACTCGAAACATGTCAACCTTGGTTTTGAGAATCTCTCCCGGAGTTTGAGAGATTTGGACGTGAAAGGGTACCAGTCTTGTCGGGGATTGGGAACCCTTTGCGAGAATGTCCAAAGTTTCAGCGGGATTTCCAAAATGTTGAGGGGAACTCGAAACATGTCAACCTCGGTTTTGAGAATCTCTCCCGGAGTTTGAGAGATTTGGACGTGAAAGGGTACCAGTCTTGTCGGGGATTGGGAACCCTTCGCCAGAATGTCCAAAGTTTCAGCGGGATTTCCAAAATGTTGAGAGGAACTCGAAACATGTCAACCTCGGTTTTGAGAATCTCTCCCGGAGTTTGAGAGATTTGGACGTGAAAGGGTACCAGTCTTGTCGGGGATTGGGAACCCTTCGCCAGAATGTCCAAAGTTTCAGCGGGATTTCCAAAATGTTGAGAGGAACTCGAAACATGTCAACCTTGGTTTTGAGAATCTCTCCCGGAGTTTGAGCGATTTGGACGTGAAAGGGTACCAGTCTTTTCGGGGATTGGGAACCCTTCGCCAGAATGTCCAAAGTTTCAGCGGGATTTCCAAAATGTTGAGAGGAACTCGAAACATGTCAACCTCGGTTTTGACAATCTCTCCCGGAGTTTTAGAGATTTGGACGTGAAAGGGTACCAGTCTTGTCGGGGATTGGGAACCCTTCGCCAGAATGTCCAAAGTTTCAGCGGGATTTCCAAAATGTTGACAGGAACTCGAAACATGTCAACCTCGGTTTTGACAATCTCTCCCGGAGTTTGAGAGATTTGGATGTGAAAGGGTACCAGTCTTGTCGGGGATTGGGAACCCTTCGCGAGAATGTCCAAAGTTTCAGCGGGATTTCCAAAATGTTGAGAGGAACTCGAAACATGTCAACCTTGGTTTTGAGAATCTCTCCCGGAGTTTGAGAGATTTGGACGTGAAAGGGTACCAGTCTTGTCGGGGATTGGGAACCCTTCGCGAGAATGTCCAAAGTTTCAGCGGGATTTCCAAAATATTGAGAGGAACTCGAATCATGTCCAGCTTGGTTTTGAGAATCTCTCCCGGAGTTTGAGAGATTTGGACATGAAAGGGTACCAGTCTTGTCGGGGATTGGGAACCCTTCGCCAGAATGTCCAAAGTTTCAGCGGGATTTCCAAAATGTTGAAAGGAACTCGAATCATGTCAACCTTGGTTTTGAGAATCTCTCCCGGAGTTTGAGAGATTTGGACGTGAAAGGGTACCAGTCTTGTCGGGGATTGGGAACCCTTCGCGAGAATGTCCAAAGTTTCAGCGGGATTTCCAAAATGTTGAGAGGAACTCGAAACATGTCAACCATGGTTTTGAGAATCTCTCCCGGAGTTTGAGAGATTTGAACGTGAAAGGGTACCAGTCTTGTTGGGGATTGGGAACCCTTCGCCAGAATGTCCAAAGTTTCAGCGGGATTTCCAAAATGTTGAGAGGAACTCAAAACATGTCAACCTTAGTTTTGAGAATCTCTCCCGGAGTTTGAGAGATTTGGACGTGAAAGGGTACCAGTCTTGTCGGGGATTGGGAACCCTTCGCGAGAATGTCCAAAGTTTCAGCGGGATTTCCAAAATGTTGAGAGGAACTCGAAACATGTCAACCTCGGTTTTGAGAATCTCTCCCGGAGTTTGAGAGATTTGGACGTGAAAGGGTACCAGTCTTGTCGGGGATTGGGAACCCTTCGCGAGAATGTCCAAAGTTTCAGCGGGATTTCCAAAATGTTGAGAGGAACTCGAAACATGTCAACCTCGGTTTTGAGAATCTCTCCCGGAGTTTGAGAGATTTGGACGTGAAAGGGTACCAGTCTTGTCGGGGATTGGGAACCCTTCGCGAGAATGTCCAAAGTTTCAGCGGGATTTCCAAAATGTTGAGAGGAACTCGAATCATGTCAACCTTGGTTTTGAGAATCTCTCCCGGAGTTTGAGAGATTTGGACGTGAAAGGGTACCAGTCTTGTCGGGGATTGGGAACCCTTCGCCAGAATGTCCAAAGTTTCAGCGGGATTTCCAAAATGTTGAGAGGAACTCGAAACATGTCAACCTTGGTTTTGAGAATCTCTCCCGGAGTTTGAGAGATTAGGACGTGAAAGGGTACCAGTCTTGTCGGGGATTGGGAACCCTTCGCCAGAATGTCCAAAGTTTCAGCGGGATTTCCAAAATGTTGAGAGGAACTCAAAACATGTCAACCTTGGTTTTGAGAATCTCTCCCGGAGTTTGAGAGATTTGGACGTGAAAGGGTACCAGTCTTGTCGGGGATTGGGAACCCTTCGCCAGAATGTCCAAAGTTTCAGCGGGATTTCCAAAATGTTGAGAGGAACTCGAAACATGTCAACCTTGGTTTTGAGAATCTCTCCCGGAGTTTGAGAGATTTGGACGTGAAAGGGTACCAGTCTTGTCGGGGATTGGGAACCCTTCGCCAGAATGTCCAAAGTTTCAGCGGGATTTCCAAAATGTTGAGAGGAACTCGAAACATGTCAACCTTGGTTTTGAGAATCTCTCCCGGAGTTTGAGAGATTTGGACGTGAAAGGGTACCAGTCTTGTCGGGGATTGGGAACCCTTCGCGAGAATGTCCAAAGTTTCAGCGGGATTTCCAAAATGTTGATAGGAACTCGAACCATGTCAACCTCGGTTTTGAGAATCTCTCCCGGAGTTTGAGAGATTTGGACGTGAAAGGGTACCAGTCTTGTCGGGGATTGGGAACCCTTCGCCAGAATGTCCAAAGTTTCAGCGGGATTTCCAAAATGTTGAGAGGAACTCGAAACATGTCAACCTCGGTTTTGAGAATCTCTCCCGGAGTTTGAGAGATTTGGACGTGAAAGGGTACCAGTCTTGTCGGGAATTGGGAACCCTTCGCGAGAATGTCCAAAGTTTCAGCGGGATTTCCAAAATGTTGAAAGGAACTCGAAACATGTCAACCTTGGTTTTGAGAATCTCTCCCGGAGTTTGAGAGATTTGGACGTGAAAGGGTACCAGTCTTGTCGGGGATTGGGAACCCTTCGCGAGAATGTCCAAAGTTTCAGCGGGATTTCCAAAATGTTGAAAGGAACTCGAAACATGTGAACCTTGGTTTTGAGAATCTCTCCCGGAGTTTGAGAGATTTGGAAGTGAAAGGGTACCAGTCTTGTCGGGGATTGGGAACCCTTCGCGAGAATGTCCAAAGTTTCAGCGGGATTTCCAAAATGTTGAGAGGAACTCGAAACATGTCAACCTTGGTTTTGAGAATCTCTCCCGGAGTTTGAGAGATTTGGACGTGAAAGGGTGCCAGTCTTCTTGGGGATTGGGAACCCTTCGCCAGAATGTCCAAAGTTTCAGCGGGATTTCCAAAATGTTGAGAGGAACTCGAAACATGTCAACCTTGGTTTTGAGAATCTCTCCCGGAGTTTGAGAGATTTGGACGTGAAAGGGTACCAGTCTTGTCGGGGATTGGGAACCCTTCGCCAGAATGTCCAAAGTTTCAGCGGGATTTCCAAAATATTGAGAGGAACTCGAAACATGTCAACCTCGGTTTTGAGAATCTCTCCCGGAGTTTGAGAGATTTGGACGTGAAAGGGTGCCAGTCTTCTTGGGGGTTGGGAACCCTTCGCCAGAATGTCCAAAGTTTCAGCGGGATTTCCAAAATGTTGAGAGGAACTCGAAACATGTCAACCTTGGTTTTGAGAATCTCTCCCGGAGTTTGAGAGATTTGGACGTGAAAGGGTACCAGTCTTGTCGGGGATTGGGAACCCTTCGCCAGAATGTCCAAAGTTTCAGCGGGATTTCCAAAATATTGAGAGGAACTCGAAACATGTCAACCTCGGTTTTGAGAATCTCTCCCGGAGTTTGAGAGATTTGGACGTGAAAGGGTACCAGTCTTGTCGGGGATTGGGAACCCTTCGCCAGAATGTCCAAAGTTTCAGCGGGATTTCCAAAATGTTGAGAGGAACTCGAATCATGTCAAGCTTGGTTTTGAGAATCTCTCCCGGAGTTTGAGAGATTTGGACGTGAAAGGGTACCAGTCTTGTCGGGGATTGGGAACCCTTCGCCAGAATGTCCAAAGTTTCAGCGGGATTTCCAAAATGTTGAGAGGAACTCGAAACATGTCAACCTTGGTTTTGAGAATCTCTCCCGGAGTTTGAGAGATTTGGACGTGAAAGGGTACCAGTCTTGTCGGGGATTGGGAACCCTTCGCCAGAATGTCCAAAGTTTCAGCGGGATTTCCAAAATGTTGAGAGGAACTCGAAACATGTCAACCTTGGTTTTGAGAATCTCTCCCGGAGTTTGAGAGATTTGGACGTGAAAGGGTACCAGTCTTGTCGGGGATTGGGAACCCTTCGCCAGAATGTCCAAAGTTTCAGCGGGATTTCCAAAATGTTGAGAGGAACTCGAAACATGTCAACCTTGGTTTTGAGAATCTCTCCCGGAGTTTGAGAGATTTGGACGTGAAAGGGTACCAGTCTTGTCGGGGATTGGGAACCCTTTGCCAGAATGTCCAAAGTTTCAGCGGGATTTCCAAAATGTTGAGAGGAACTCGAAACATGTCAACCTTGGTTTTGAGAATCTCTCCCGGACTTTGAGAGATTTGGACGTGAAAGGGTGCCAGTCTTCTTGGGGATTGGGAACCCTTCGCCAGAATGTCCAAAGTTTCAGCGGGATTTCCAAAATGTTGAGAGGAACTCGAAACATGTCAACCTTGGTTTTGAGAATCTCTCCCGGAGTTTGAGAGATTTGGACGTGAAAGGGTACCAGTCTTGTCGGGGATTGGGAACCCTTCGCCACAATGTCCAAAGTTTCAGCGAGATTTCCAAAATATTGAGAGGAACTCGAATCATGTCCAGCTTGGTTTTGAGAATCTCTCCCGGAGTTTGAGAGATTTGGACATGAAAGGGTACCAGTCTTGTCGGGGATTGGGAACCCTTCGCCAGAATGTCCAAAGTTTCAGCGGGATTTCCAAAATGTTGAGAGGAACTCGAAACATGTCAACCTTGGTTTTGAGAATCTCTCCCGGAGTTTGAGAGATTTGGACGTGAAAGGGTACCAGTCTTGTCGGGGTTTGGGAACCCTTCGCCAGAATGTCCAAAGTTTCAGCGGGATTTCCAAAATGTTGAGAGGAACTCGAATCATGTCAACCATGGTTTTGAGAATCTCTCCCGGAGTTTGAGAGATTTGGACGTGAAAGGGTACCAGTCTTGTCGGGGATTGGGAACCCTTCGCCAGAATGTCCAAAGTTTCAGCGGGATTTCCAAAATGTTGAGAGGAACTCAAAACATGTCAACCTTAGTTTTGAGAATCTCTCCCGGAGTTTGAGAGATTTGGACGTGAAAGGGTACCAGTCTTGTCGGGGATTGGGAACCCTTCGCCAGAATGTCCAAAGTTTCAGCGGGATTTCCAAAATGTTGAGAGGAACTCGAAACATGTCAACCTCGGTTTTGAGAATCTCTCCCGGAGTTTGAGAGATTTGGACGTGAAAGGGTACCAGTCTTGTCGGGGATTGGGAACCCTTCGCGAGAATGTCCAAAGTTTCAGCGGGATTTCCAAAATGTTGAGAGGAACTCGAATCATGTCAAGCATGGTTTTGAGAATCTCTCCCGGAGTTTGAGAGATTTGGACGTGAAAGGGTACCAGTCTTGTCGGGGATTGGGAACCCTTCGCCAGAATGTCCAAAGTTTCAGCGGGATTTCCAAAATGTTGAGAGGAACTCGAAACATGTCAACCTTGGTTTTGAGAATCTCTCCCGGAGTTTGAGAGATTTGGACGTGAAAGGGTACCAGTCTTGTCGGGGATTGGGAACCCTTCGCGAGAATGTCCAAAGTTTCAGCGGGATTTCCAAAATGTTGAGAGGAACTCGAATCATGTCAACCTTGGTTTTGAGAATCTCTCCCGGAGTTTGAGAGATTTGGACGTGAAAGGGTACCAGTCTTGTCGGGGATTGGGAACCCTTCGCCAGAATGTCCAAAGTTTCAGCGGGATTTCCAAAATGTTGAGAGGAACTCGAAACATGTCAACCTTGGTTTTGAGAATCTCTCCCGGAGTTTGAGAGATTTGGACGTGAAAGGGTACCAGTCTTGTCGGGGATTGGGAACCCTTCGCCAGAATGTCCAAAGTTTCAGCGGGATTTCCAAAATGTTGAGAGGAACTCAAAACATGTCAACCTTGGTTTTGAGAATCTCTCCCGGAGTTTGAGAGATTTGGACGTGAAAGGCTACCAGTCTTGTCGGGGATTGGGAACCCTTCGCGAGAATGTCCAAAGTTTCAGCGGGATTTCCAAAATGTTGAGAGGAACTCGAAACATGTCAACCTTGGTTTTGAGAATCTCTCCCGGAGTTTGAGAGATTTGGACGTGAAAGGGTGCCAGTCTTCTTGGGGATTGGGAACCCTTCGCGAGAATGTCCAAAGTTTCAGCGGGATTTCCAAAATGTTGAGAGGAACTCGAAACATGTCAACCTTGGTTTTGAGAATCTCTCCCGGAGTTTGAGAGATTTGGACGTGAAAGGGTACCAGTCTTGTCGGGGATTGGGAACCCTTCGCCAGAATGTCCAAAGTTTCAGCGGGATTTCCAAAATGTTGAGAGGAACTCGAAACATGTCAACCTTGGTTTTGAGAATCTCTCCCGGAGTTTGAGAGATTTGGACGTGAAAGGGTACCAGTCTTGTCGGGGATTGGGAACCCTTCGCCAGAATGTCCAAAGTTTCAGCGGGATTTCCAAAATGTTGAGAGGAACTCGAATCATGTCAACCTTGGTTTTGAGAATCTCTCCCGGAGTTTGAGAGATTTGGACGTGAAAGGGTACCAGTCTTGTCGGGAATTGGGAACCCTTCGCGAGAATGTCCAAAGTTTCAGCGGGATTTCCAAAATGTTGAGAGGAACTCGAAACATGTCAACCTTGGTTTTGAGAATCTCTCCCGGAGTTTGAGAGATTTGGACGTGAAAGGGTACCAGTCTTGTCGGGGATTGGGAACCCTTCGCCAGAATGTCCAAAGTTTCAGCGGGATTTCCAAAATGTTGAAAGGAACTCGAAACATGTGAACCTTGGTTTTGAGAATCTCTCCCGGAGTTTGAGAGATTTGGACGTGAAAGGGTACCAGTCTTGTCGGGGATTGGGAACCCTTCGCGAGAATGTCCAAAGTTTCAGCGGGATTTCCAAAATGTTGAGAGGAACTGGAAACATGTCAACCTTGGTTTTGAGAATCTCTCCCGGAGTTTGAGAGATTTGGACGTGAAAGGGTGCCAGTCTTCTTGGGGATTGGGAACCCTTCGCCAGAATGTCCAAAGTTTCAGCGGGATTTCCAAAATGTTGAGAGGAACTCGAAACATGTCAACCTTGGTTTTGAGAATCTCTCCCGGAGTTTGAGAGATTTGGACGTGAAAGGGTACCAGTCTTGTCAGGGATTGGGAACCCTTCGCCAGAATGTCCAAAGTTTCAGCGGGATTTCCAAAATGATGAGAGGAACTCAAAACATGTCAACCTTGGTTTTGAGAATCTCTCCCGGAGTTTGAGAGATTTGGACGTGAAAGGGTACCAGTCTTGTCGGGGATTGGGAACCCTTCGCCAGAATGTCCAAAGTTTCAGCGGGATTTCCAAAATGTTGAGAGGAACTCGAAACATGTCAACCTTGGTTTTGAGAATCTCTCCCGGAGTTTGAGAGATTTGGACGTGAAAGGGTACCAGTCTTGTCGGGGATTGGGAACCCTTCGCCAGAATGTCCAAAGTTTCAGCGGGATTTCCAAAATGTTGAGAGGAACTCGAAACATGTCAACCTCGGTTTTGAGAATCTCTCCCGGAGTTTGAGAGATTTGGACGTGAAAGGGTACCAGTCTTGTCGGGGTTTGGGAACCCTTCGCCAGAATGTCCAAAGTTTCAGCGGGATTTCCAAAATGTTGAGAGGAACTCGAAACATGTCAACCTTGGTTTTGAGAATCTCTCCCGGAGTTTGAGAGATTTGGACGTGAAAGGGTACCAGTCTTGTCGGGGATTGGGAACCCTTCGCGAGAATGTCCAAAGTTTCAGCGGGATTTCCAAAATGTTGAGAGGAACTCGAAACATGTCAACCTTGGTTTTGAGAATCTCTCCCGGAGTTTGAGAGATTTGGACGTGAAAGGGTACCAGCCTTGTCGGGGATTGGGAACCCTTCGCCAGAATGTCCAAAGTTTCAGCGGGATTTCCAAAATGTTGAGAGGAACTCGAATCATGTCAAGCATGGTTTTGAGAATCTCTCCCGGAGTTTGAGAGATTTGGACGTGAAAGGGTACCAGTCTTGTCGGGGATTGGGAACCCTTCGCCAGAATGTCCAAAGTTTCAGCGGGATTTCCAAAATGTTGAGAGGAACTCGAAACATGTCAACCTCGGTTTTGAGAATCTCTCCCGGAGTTTGAGAGATTTGGACGTGAAAGGGTACCAGTCTTGTCGGGGTTTGGGAACCCTTCGCCAGAATGTCCAAAGTTTCAGCGGGATTTCCAAAATGTTGAGAGGAACTCGAAACATGTCAACCTTGGTTTTGAGAATCTCTCCCGGAGTTTGAGAGATTTGGACGTGAAAGGGTACCAGTCTTGTCGGGGATTGGGAACCCTTCGCGAGAATGTCCGAAGTTTCAGCGGGATTTCCAAAATGTTGAAAGGAACTCGAAACATGTCAACCTTGGTTTTGAGAATCTCTCCCGGACTTTGAGAGATTTGGACGTGAAAGGGTGCCAGTCTTCTTGGGGATTGGGAACCCTTCGCCAGAATGTCCAAAGTTTCAGCGGGATTTCCAAAATGTTGAGAGGAACTCAAAACATGTCAACCTTGGTTTTGAGAATCTCTCCCGGAGTTTGAGAGATTTGGACGTGAAAGGGTACCAGTCTTGTCGGGGATTGGGAACCCTTCGCCAGAATGTCCAAAGTTTCAGCGGGATTTCCAAAATGTTGAGAGGAACTCGAAACATGTCAACCTTGGTTTTGAGAATCTCTCCCGGAGTTTGAGAGATTTGGACGTGAAAGGGTACCAGTCTTGTCGGGGATTGGGAACCCTTCGCGAGAATGTCCAAAGTTTCAGCGGGATTTCCAAAATGTTGAGAGGAACTCGAAACATGTCAACCTCGGTTTTGAGAATCTCTCCCGGAGTTTGAGAGATTTGGACGTGAAAGGGTACCAGTCTTGTCGGGGATTGGGAACCCTTCGCCAGAATGTCCAAAGTTTCAGCGGGATTTCCAAAATGTTGAGAGGAACTCAAAACATGTCAACCTTGGTTTTGAGAATCTCTCCCGGAGTTTGAGAGATTTGGACGTGAAAGGGTACCAGTCTTGTCGGGGATTGGGAACCCTTCGCCAGAATGTCCAAAGTTTCAGCGGGATTTCCAAAATGTTGAAAGGAACTCGAAACATGTCAACCTTGGTTTTGAGAATCTCTCCCGGAGTTTGAGAGATTTGGACGTGAAAGGGTACCAGTCTTGTCGGGAATTGGGAACCCTTCGCGAGAATGTCCAAAGTTTCAGCGGGATTTCCAAAATGTTGAAAGGAACTCAAAACATGTCAACCTTGGTTTTGAGAATCTCTCCCGGAGTTTGAGAGATTTGGACGTGAAAGGGTACCAGTCTTGTCGGGGATTGGGAACCCTTCGCGAGAATGTCCAAAGTTTCAGCGGGATTTCCAAAATGTTGAGAGGAACTCGAAACATGTCAACCTTGGTTTTGAGAATCTCTCCCGGAGTTTGAGAGATTTGGACGTGAAAGGGTGCCAGTCTTCTTGGGGATTGGGAACCCTTCGCCAGAATGTCCAAAGTTTCAGCGGGATTTCCAAAATGTTGAGAGGAACTCGAAACATGTCAACCTTGGTTTTGAGAATCTCTCCCGGAGTTTGAGAGATTTGGACGTGAAAGGGTACCAGTCTTGTCGGGGATTGGGAACCCTTCGCGAGAATGTCCAAAGTTTCAGCGGGATTTCCAAAATATTGAGAGGAACTCGAAACATGTCAACCTCGGTTTTGAGAATCTCTCCCGGAGTTTGAGAGATTTGGACGTGAAAGGGTACCAGTCTTGTCGGGGTTTGGGAACCCTTCGCCAGAATGTCCAAAGTTTCAGCGGGATTTCCAAAATGTTGAGAGGAACTCGAAACATGTCAACCTTGGTTTTGAGAATCTCTCCCGGAGTTTGAGAGATTTGGACGTGAAAGGGTACCAGTCTTGTCGGGGATTGGGAACCCTTCGCGAGAATGTCCGAAGTTTCAGCGGGATTTCCAAAATGTTGAGAGGAACTCGAAACATGTCAACCTTGGTTTTGAGAATCTCTCCCGGACTTTGAGAGATTTGGACGTGAAAGGGTGCCAGTCTTCTTGGGGATTGGGAACCCTTCGCCAGAATGTCCAAAGTTTCAGCGGGATTTCCAAAATGTTGAGAGGAACTCAAAACATGTCAACCTTGGTTTTGAGAATCTCTCCCGGAGTTTGAGAGATTTGGACGTGAAAGGGTACCAGTCTTGTCGGGGATTGGGAACCCTTCGCCAGAATGTCCAAAGTTTCAGCGGGATTTCCAAAATGTTGAGAGGAACTCGAATCATGTCAACCTTGGTTTTGAGAATCTCTCCCGGAGTTTGAGAGATTTGGACGTGAAAGGGTACCAGTCTTGTCGGGGATTGGGAACCCTTCGCCAGAATGTCCAAAGATTCAGCGGGATTTCCAAAATGTTGAGAGGAACTCGAAACATGTCAACCTCGGTTTTGAGAATCTCTCCCGGAGTTTGAGAGATTTGGACGTGAAAGGGTACCAGTCTTGTCGGGGATTGGGAACCCTTCGCCAGAATGTCCAAAGTTTCAGCGGGATTTCCAAAATGTTGAGAGGAACTCAAAACATGTCAACCTTGGTTTTGAGAATCTCTCCCGGAGTTTGAGAGATTTGGACGTGAAAGGGTACCAGTCTTGTCGGGGATTGGGAACCCTTCGCCAGAATGTCCAAAGTTTCAGCGGGATTTCCAAAATGTTGAAAGGAACTCGAACCATGTCAACCTTGGTTTTGAGAATCTCTCCCGGAGTTTGAGAGATTTGGACGTGAAAGGGTACCAGTCTTGTCGGGGATTGGGAACCCTTCGCGAGAATGTCCAAAGTTTCAGCGGGATTTCCAAAATGTTGAGAGGAACTCGAAACATGTCAACCTTGGTTTTGAGAATCTCTCCCGGAGTTTGAGAGATTTGGACGTGAAAGGGTGCCAGTCTTCTTGGGGATTGGGAACCCTTCGCCAGAATGTCCAAAGTTTCAGCGGGATTTCCAAAATGTTGAGAGGAACTCGAAACATGTCAACCTTGGTTTTGAGAATCTCTCCCGGAGTTTGAGAGATTTGGACGTGAAAGGGTACCAGTCTTGTCGGGGATTGGGAACCCTTCGCGAGAATGTCCAAAGTTTCAGCGGGATTTCCAAAATATTGAGAGGAACTCGAAACATGTCAACCTCGGTTTTGAGAATCTCTCCCGGAGTTTGAGAGATTTGGACGTGAAAGGGTACCAGTCTTGTCGGGGTTTGGGAACCCTTCGCCAGAATGTCCAAAGTTTCAGCGGGATTTCCAAAATGTTGAGAGGAACTCGAATCATGTCAAGCTTGGTTTTGAGAATCTCTCCCGGAGTTTGAGAGATTTGGACGTGAAAGGGTACCAGTCTTGTCGGGGTTTGGGAACCCTTCGCCAGAATGTCCAAAGTTTCAGCGGGATTTCCAAAATGTTGAAAGGAACTCGAAACATGTGAACCTTGGTTTTGAGAATCTCTCCCGGAGTTTGAGAGATTTGGACGTGAAAGGGTACCAGTCTTGTCGGGGATTGGGAACCCTTCGCCAGAATGTCCAAAGTTTCAGCGGGATTTCCAAAATGTTGAGAGGAACTCGAATCATGTCAAGCATGGTTTTGAGAATCTCTCCCGGAGTTTGAGAGATTTGGATGTGAAAGGGTACCAGTCTTGTCGGGGATTGGGAACCCTTCGCCAGAATGTCCAAAGTTTCAGCGGGATTTCCAAAATGTTGAGAGGAACTCGAAACATGTCAACCTCGGTTTTGAGAATCTCTCCCGGAGTTTGAGAGATTTGGACGTGAAAGGGTACCAGTCTTGTCGGGGATTGGGAACCCTTCGCCAGAATGTCCAAAGTTTCAGCGGGATTTCCAAAATGTTGAGAGGAACTCGAAACATGTCAACCTTGGTTTTGAGAATCTCTCCTGGAGTTTGAGAGATTTGGACGTGAAAGGGTACCAGTCTTGTCGGGGATTGGGAACCCTTCGCCAGAATGTCCAAAGTTTCAGCGGGATTTCCAAAATGTTGAGAGGAACTCGAAACATGTCAACCTTGGTTTTGAGAATCTCTCCCGGAGTTTGAGAGATTTGGACGTGAAAGGGTACCAGTCTTGTCGGGGATTGGGAACCCTTCGCGAGAATGTCCAAAGTTTCAGCGGGATTTCCAAAATGTTGAGAGGAACTCGAAACATGTCAACCTTGGTTTTGAGAATCTCTCCCGGAGTTTGAGAGATTTGGACGTGAAAGGGTACCAGTCTTGTCGGGGATTGGGAACCCTTCGCCAGAATGTCCAAAGTTTCAGCGGGATTTCCAAAATGTTGAGAGGAACTCGAAACATGTCAACCTGGGTTTTGAGAATCTCTCCCGGAGTTTGAGAGATTTGGACGTGAAAGGGTACCAGTCTTGTCGGGGATTGGGAACCCTTCGCCAGAATGTCCAAAGTTTCAGCGGGATTTCCAAAATGTTGAGAGGAACTCAAAACATGTCAACCTTGGTTTTGAGAATCTCTCCCGGAGTTTGAGAGATTTGGACGTGAAAGGGTACCAGTCTTGTCGGGGATTGGGAACCCTTCGCCAGAATGTCCAAAGTTTCAGCGGGATTTCCAAAATGTTGAGAGGAACTCGAAACATGTCAACCTTGGTTTTGAGAATCTCTCCCGGAGTTTGAGAGATTTGGACGTGAAAGGGTACCAGTCTTGTCGGGGATTGGGAACCCTTCGCCAGAATGTCCAAAGTTTCAGCGGGATTTCCAAAATGTTGAGAGGAACTCAAAACATGTCAACCTTGGTTTTGAGAATCTCTCCCGGAGTTTGAGAGATTTGGACGTGAAAGGGTACCAGTCTTGTCGGGGATTGGGAACCCTTCGCCAGAATGTCCAAAGTTTCAGCGGGATTTCCAAAATGTTGAAAGGAACTCGAACCATGTCAACCTTGGTTTTGAGAATCTCTCCCGGAGTTTGAGAGATTTGGACGTGAAAGGGTACCAGTCTTGTCGGGGATTGGGAACCCTTCGCGAGAATGTCCAAAGTTTCAGCGGGATTTCCAAAATGTTGAGAGGAACTCGAAACATGTCAACCTTGGTTTTGAGAATCTCTCCCGGAGTTTGAGAGATTTGGACGTGAAAGGGTGCCAGTCTTCTTGGGGATTGGGAACCCTTCGCCAGAATGTCCAAAGTTTCAGCGGGATTTCCAAAATGTTGAGAGGAACTCGAAACATGTCAACCTTGGTTTTGAGAATCTCTCCCGGAGTTTGAGAGATTTGGACGTGAAAGGGTACCAGTCTTGTCGGGGATTGGGAACCCTTCGCGAGAATGTCCAAAGTTTCAGCGGGATTTCCAAAATATTGAGAGGAACTCGAAACATGTCAACCTCGGTTTTGAGAATCTCTCCCGGAGTTTGAGAGATTTGGACGTGAAAGGGTACCAGTCTTGTCGGGGTTTGGGAACCCTTCGCCAGAATGTCCAAAGTTTCAGCGGGATTTCCAAAATGTTGAGAGGAACTCGAATCATGTCAAGCTTGGTTTTGAGAATCTCTCCCGGAGTTTGAGAGATTTGGACGTGAAAGGGTACCAGTCTTGTCGGGGTTTGGGAACCCTTCGCCAGAATGTCCAAAGTTTCAGCGGGATTTCCAAAATGTTGAAAGGAACTCGAAACATGTGAACCTTGGTTTTGAGAATCTCTCCCGGAGTTTGAGAGATTTGGACGTGAAAGGGTACCAGTCTTGTCGGGGATTGGGAACCCTTCGCCAGAATGTCCAAAGTTTCAGCGGGATTTCCAAAATGTTGAGAGGAACTCGAATCATGTCAAGCATGGTTTTGAGAATCTCTCCCGGAGTTTGAGAGATTTGGATGTGAAAGGGTACCAGTCTTGTCGGGGATTGGGAACCCTTCGCCAGAATGTCCAAAGTTTCAGCGGGATTTCCAAAATGTTGGGAGGAACTCGAAACATGTCAACCTCGGTTTTGAGAATCTCTCCCGGAGTTTGAGAGATTTGGACGTGAAAGGGTACCAGTCTTGTCGGGGATTGGGAACCCTTCGCCAGAATGTCCAAAGTTTCAGCGGGATTTCCAAAATGTTGAGAGGAACTCGAAACATGTCAACCTTGGTTTTGAGAATCTCTCCTGGAGTTTGAGAGATTTGGACGTGAAAGGGTACCAGTCTTGTCGGGGATTGGGAACCCTTCGCCAGAATGTCCAAAGTTTCAGCGGGATTTCCAAAATGTTGAGAGGAACTCGAAACATGTCAACCTTGGTTTTGAGAATCTCTCCCGGAGTTTGAG
The DNA here is from genome assembly GCF_964273445.1 of Streptopelia decaocto. Lineage (NCBI taxonomy): Eukaryota > Metazoa > Chordata > Aves > Columbiformes > Columbidae > Streptopelia > Streptopelia decaocto. The sequence continues at coordinate 15,134 of NW_028116552.1, read as the reverse complement.
AGATTTGGACGTGAAAGGGTACCAGTCTTGTCGGGGATTGGGAACCCTTCGCGAGAATGTCCAAAGTTTCAGCGGGATTTCCAAAATGTTGAGAGGAACTCGAAACATGTCAACCTTGGTTTTGAGAATCTCTCCCGGAGTTTGAGAGATTTGGACGTGAAAGGGTACCAGTCTTGTCGGGGATTGGGAACCCTTCGCCAGAATGTCCAAAGTTTCAGCGGGATTTCCAAAATGTTGAGAGGAACTCGAAACATGTCAACCTGGGTTTTGAGAATCTCTCCCGGAGTTTGAGAGATTTGGACGTGAAAGGGTACCAGTCTTGTCGGGGATTGGGAACCCTTCGCCAGAATGTCCAAAGTTTCAGCGGGATTTCCAAAATGTTGAGAGGAACTCAAAACATGTCAACCTTGGTTTTGAGAATCTCTCCCGGAGTTTGAGAGATTTGGACGTGAAAGGGTACCAGTCTTGTCGGGGATTGGGAACCCTTCGCCAGAATGTCCAAAGTTTCAGCGGGATTTCCAAAATGTTGAGAGGAACTCGAAACATGTCAACCTTGGTTTTGAGAATCTCTCCCGGAGTTTGAGAGATTTGGACGTGAAAGGGTACCAGTCTTGTCGGGGATTGGGAACCCTTCGCCAGAATGTCCAAAGTTTCAGCGGGATTTCCAAAATGTTGAGAGGAACTCGAAACATGTCAACCTTGGTTTTGAGAATCTCTCCCGGAGTTTGAGAGATTTGGATGTGAAAGGGTACCAGTCTTGTCGGGAATTGGGAACCCTTCGCGAGAATGTCCAAAGTTTCAGCGGGATTTCCAAAATGTTGAAAGGAACTCGAAACATGTGAACTTTGGTTTTGAGAATCTCTCCCGGAGTTTGAGAGATTTGGACGTGAAAGGGTACCAGTCTTGTCGGGGATTGGGAACCCTTCGCGAGAATGTCCAAAGTTTCAGCGGGATTTCCAAAATGTTGAGAGGAACTCGAAACATGTCAACCTTGGTTTTGAGAATCTCTCCCGGAGTTTGAGAGATTTGGACGTGAAAGGGTGCCAGTCTTCTTGGGGATTGGGAACCCTTCGCCAGAATGTCCAAAGTTTCAGCGGGATTTCCAAAATGTTGAGAGGAACTCGAAACATGTCAACCTTGGTTTTGAGAATCTCTCCCGGAGTTTGAGAGATTTGGACGTGAAAGGGTACCAGTCTTGTCGGGGATTGGGAACCCTTCGCCAGAATGTCCAAAGTTTCAGCGGGATTTCCAAAATGTTGAGAGGAACTCAAAACATGTCAACCTTGGTTTTGAGAATCTCTCCCGGAGTTTGAGAGATTTGGACGTGAAAGGGTACCAGTCTTGTCGGGGATTGGGAACCCTTCGCCAGAATGTCCAAAGTTTCAGCGGGATTTCTAAAATGTTGAGAGGAACTCGAAACATGTCAACCTTGGTTTTGAGAATCTCTCCCGGAGTTTGAGAGATTTGGACGTGAAAGGGTACCAGTCTTGTCGGGGATTGGGAACCCTTCGCGAGAATGTCCAAAGTTTCAGCGGGATTTCCAAAATGTTGAGAGGAACTCGAAACATGTCAACCTTGGTTTTGAGAATCTCTCCCGGAGTTTGAGAGATTTGGACGTGAAAGGGTACCAGTCTTGTCGGGGATTGGGAACCCTTCGCCAGAATGTCCAAAGTTTCAGCGGGATTTCCAAAATGTTGAGAGGAACTCGAAACATGTCAACCTTGGTTTTGAGAATCTCTCCCGGAGTTTGAGAGATTTGGACGTGAAAGGGTACCAGTCTTGTCGGGAATTGGGAACCCTTCGCGAGAATGTCCAAAGTTTCAGCGGGATTTCCAAAATGTTGAAAGGAACTCGAAACATGTCAACCTTGGTTTTGAGAATCTCTCCCGGAGTTTGAGAGATTTGGACGTGAAAGGGTACCAGTCTTGTCGGGGATTGGGAACCCTTCGCGAGAATGTCCAAAGTTTCAGCGGGATTTCCAAAATGTTGAAAGGAACTCGAAACATGTGAACCTTGGTTTTGAGAATCTCTCCCGGAGTTTGAGAGATTTGGACGTGAAAGGGTACCAGTCTTGTCGGGGATTGGGAACCCTTCGCGAGAATGTCCAAAGTTTCAGCGGGATTTCCAAAATGTTGAGAGGAACTCGAAACATGTCAACCTTGGTTTTGAGAATCTCTCCCGGAGTTTGAGAGATTTGGACGTGAAAGGGTACCAGCCTTGTCGGGGATTGGGAACCCTTCGCCAGAATGTCCAAAGTTTCAGCGGGATTTCCAAAATGTTGAGAGGAACTCGAAACATGTCAACCTTGGTTTTGAGAATCTCTCCCGGAGTTTGAGAGATTTGGACGTGAAAGGGTACCAGTCTTGTCGGGGATTGGGAACCCTTCGCGAGAATGTCCAAAGTTTCAGCGGGATTTCCAAAATGTTGAGAGGAACTCGAAACATGTCAACCTCAGTTTTGAGAATCTCTCCCGGAGTTTGAGAGATTTGGACGTGAAAGGGTACCAGTCTTGTCGGGGTTTGGGAACCCTTCGCCAGAATGTCCAAAGTTTCAGCGGGATTTCCAAAATGTTGAGAGGAACTCGAATCATGTCAAGCTTGGTTTTGAGAATCTCTCCCGGAGTTTGAGAGATTTGGACGTGAAAGGGTACCAGTCTTGTCGGGGTTTGGGAACCCTTCGCCAGAATGTCCAAAGTTTCAGCGGGATTTCCAAAATGTTGAGAGGAACTCGAAACATGTCAACCTTGGTTTTGAGAATCTCTCCCGGAGTTTGAGAGATTTGGACGTGAAAGGGTACCAGTCTTGTCGGGGATTGGGAACCCTTCGCGAGAATGTCCGAAGTTTCAGCGGGATTTCCAAAATGTTGAGAGGAACTCGAAACATGTCAACCTTGGTTTTGAGAATCTCTCCCGGACTTTGAGAGATTTGGACGTGAAAGGGTGCCAGTCTTCTTGGGGATTGGGAACCCTTCGCCAGAATGTCCAAAGTTTCAGCGGGATTTCCAAAATGTTGAGAGGAACTCAAAACATGTCAACCTTGGTTTTGAGAATCTCTCCCGGAGTTTGAGAGATTTGGACGTGAAAGGGTACCAGTCTTGTCGGGGATTGGGAACCCTTCGCCAGAATGTCCAAAGTTTCAGCGGGATTTCCAAAATGTTGAGAGGAACTCGAAACATGTCAACCTTGGTTTTGAGAATCTCTCCCGGAGTTTGAGAGATTTGGACGTGAAAGGGTACCAGTCTTGTCGGGGATTGGGAACCCTTCGCCAGAATGTCCAAAGTTTCAGCGGGATTTCCAAAATGTTGAAAGGAACTCGAAACATGTCAACCTTGGTTTTGAGAATCTCTCCCGGAGTTTGAGAGATTTGGACGTGAAAGGGTACCAGTCTTGTCGGGAATTGGGAACCCTTCGCGAGAATGTCCAAAGTTTCAGCGGGATTTCCAAAATGTTGAAAGGAACTCGAAACATGTGAACCTTGGTTTTGAGAATCTCTCCCGGAGTTTGAGACATTTGGACGTGAAAGGGTACCAGTCTTGTCGGGGATTGGGAACCCTTCGCGAGAATGTCCAAAGTTTCAGCGGGATTTCCAAAATGTTGAAAGGAACTCGAAACATGTGAACCTTGGTTTTGAGAATCTCTCCCGGAGTTTGAGAGATTTGGACGTGAAAGGGTACCAGTCTTGTCGGGGATTGGGAACCCTTCGCGAGAATGTCCAAAGTTTCAGCGGGATTTCCAAAATGTTGAGAGGAACTCAAAACATGTCAACCTTGGTTTTGAGAATCTCTCCCGGAGTTTGAGAGATTTGGACGTGAAAGGGTGCCAGTCTTCTTGGGGATTGGGAACCCTTCGCCAGAATGTCCAAAGTTTCAGCGGGATTTCCAAAATGTTGAGAGGAACTCGAAACATGTCAACCTTGGTTTTGAGAATCTCTCCCGGAGTTTGAGAGATTTGGACGTGAAAGGGTACCAGTCTTGTCGGGGATTGGGAACCCTTCGCGAGAATGTCCAAAGTTTCAGCGGGATTTCCAAAATATTGAGAGGAACTCGAAACATGTCAACCTCGGTTTTGAGAATCTCTCCCGGAGTTTGAGAGATTTGGACGTGAAAGGGTACAGGTCTTGTCGGGGTTTGGGAACCCTTCGCCAGAATGTCCAAAGTTTCAGCGGGATTTCCAAAATGTTGAGAGGAACTCGAATCATGTCAAGCTTGGTTTTGAGAATCTCTCCCGGAGTTTGAGAGATTTGGACGTGAAAGGGTACCAGTCTTGTCGGGGTTTGGGAACCCTTCGCCAGAATGTCCAAAGTTTCAGCGGGATTTCCAAAATGTTGAAAGGAACTCGAAACATGTGAACCTTGGTTTTGAGAATCTCTCCCGGAGTTTGAGAGATTTGGACGTGAAAGGGTACCAGTCTTGTCGGGGATTGGGAACCCTTCGCCAGAATGTCCAAAGTTTCAGCGGGATTTCCAAAATGTTGAGAGGAACTCGAATCATGTCAAGCATGGTTTTGAGAATCTCTCCCGGAGTTTGAGAGATTTGGATGTGAAAGGGTACCAGTCTTGTCGGGGATTGGGAACCCTTCGCCAGAATGTCCAAAGTTTCAGCGGGATTTCCAAAATGTTGAGAGGAACTCGAAACATGTCAACCTCGGTTTTGAGAATCTCTCCCGGAGTTTGAGAGATTTGGACGTGAAAGGGTACCAGTCTTGTCGGGGATTGGGAACCCTTCGCCAGAATGTCCAAAGTTTCAGCGGGATTTCCAAAATGTTGAGAGGAACTCGAAACATGTCAACCTTGGTTTTGAGAATCTCTCCCGGAGTTTGAGAGATTGGGACGTGAAAGGGTACCAGTCTTGTCGGGGATTGGGAACCCTTCGCCAGAATGTCCAAAGTTTCAGCGGGATTTCCAAAATGTTGAGAGGAACTCGAAACATGTCAACCTTGGTTTTGAGAATCTCTCCTGGAGTTTGAGAGATTTGGACGTGAAAGGGTACCAGTCTTGTCGGGGATTGGGAACCCTTCGCCAGAATGTCCAAAGTTTCAGCGGGATTTCCAAAATGTTGAGAGGAACTCGAAACATGTCAACCTTGGTTTTGAGAATCTCTCCCGGAGTTTGAGAGATTTGGACGTGAAAGGGTACCAGTCTTGTCGGGGATTGGGAACCCTTCGCCAGAATGTCCAAAGTTTCAGCGGGATTTCCAAAATGTTGAGAGGAACTCGAAACATGTCAACCTTGGTTTTGAGAATCTCTCCCGGAGTTTGAGAGATTTGGACGTGAAAGGGTACCAGTCTTGTCGGGGATTGGGAACCCTTCGCCAGAATGTCCAAAGTTTCAGCGGGATTTCCAAAATGTTGAGAGGAACTCGAAACATGTCAACCTTGGTTTTGAGAATCTCTCCCGGAGTTTGAGAGATTTGGACGTGAAAGGGTACCAGTCTTGTCGGGGATTGGGAACCCTTCGCCAGAATGTCCAAAGTTTCAGCGGGATTTCCAAAATGTTGAGAGGAACTCGAAACATGTCAACCTTGGTTTTGAGAATCTCTCCCGGAGTTTGAGAGATTTGGACGTGAAAGGGTACCAGTCTTGTCGGGGATTGGGAACCCTTCGCGAGAATGTCCAAAGTTTCAGCGGGATTTCCAAAATGTTGAGAGGAACTCGAAACATGTCAACCTTGGTTTTGAGAATCTCTCCCGGAGTTTGAGAGATTTGGACGTGAAAGGGTACCAGTCTTGTCGGGAATTGGGAACCCTTCGCGAGAATGTCCAAAGTTTCAGCGGGATTTCCAAAATGTTGAGAGGAACTCGAAACATGTCAACCTTGGTTTTGAGAATCTCTCCCGGAGTTTGAGAGATTTGGACGTGAAAGGGTACCAGTCTTGTCGGGGATTGGGAACCCTTCGCGAGAATGTCCAAAGTTTCAGCGGGATTTCCAAAATGTTGAAAGGAACTCGAAACATGTCAACCTTGGTTTTGAGAATCTCTCCCGGAGTTTGAGAGATTTGGACGTGAAAGGGTACCAGTCTTGTCGGGGATTGGGAACCCTTCGCCAGAATGTCCAAAGTTTCAGCGGGATTTCCAAAATGTTGAGAGGAACTCGAAACATGTCAACCTTGGTTTTGAGAATCTCTCCCGGAGTTTGAGAGATTTGGACGTGAAAGGGTGCCAGTCTTCTTGGGGATTGGGAACCCTTCGCGAGAATGTCCAAAGTTTCAGCGGGATTTCCAAAATGTTGAGAGGAACTCGAAACATGTCAACCTTGGTTTTGAGAATCTCTCCCGGAGTTTGAGAGATTTGGACGTGAAAGGGTACCAGTCTTGTCGGGGATTGGGAACCCTTCGCCAGAATGTCCAAAGTTTCAGCGGGATTTCCAAAATGTTGAAAGGAACTCGAAACATGTCAACCTTGGTTTTGAGAATCTCTCCCGGAGTTTGAGAGATTTGGACGTGAAAGGGTACCAGTCTTGTCGGGGATTGGGAACCCTTCGCCAGAATGTCCAAAGTTTCAGCGGGATTTCCAAAATGTTGAGAGGAACTCGAAACATGTGAACCTTGGTTTTGAGAATCTCTCCCGGAGTTTGAGAGATTTGGACGTGAAAGGGTGCCAGTCTTCTTGGGGATTGGGAACCCTTCGCCAGAATGTCCAAAGTTTCAGCGGGATTTCCAAAATGTTGAGAGGAACTCGAAACATGTCAACCTTGGTTTTGAGAATCTCTCCCGGAGTTTGAGAGATTTGGACGTGAAAGGGTAACAGTCTTGTCGGGGATTGGGAACCCTTCGCGAGAATGTCCAAAGTTTCAGCGGGATTTCCAAAATGTTGAGAGGAACTCGAAACATGTCAACCTCGGTTTTGAGAATCTCTCCCGGAGTTTGAGAGATTTGGACGTGAAAGGGTACCAGTCTTGTCGGGGTTTGGGAACCCTTCGCCAGAATGTCCAAAGTTTCAGCGGGATTTCCAAAATGTTGAGAGGAACTCGAATCATGTCAACCTTGGTTTTGAGAATCTCTCCCGGAGTTTGAGAGATTTGGACGTGAAAGGGTACCAGTCTTGTCGGGGATTGGGAACCCTTCGCCAGAATGTCCAAAGTTTCAGCGGGATTTCCAAAATGTTGAGAGGAACTCGAAACATGTGAACCTTGGTTTTGAGAATCTCTCCCGGAGTTTGAGAGATTTGGACGTGAAAGGGTACCAGTCTTGTCGGGGATTGGGAACCCTTCGCCAGAATGTCCAAAGTTTCAGCGGGATTTCCAAAATGTTGAGAGGAACTCGAAACATGTCAACCTCGGTTTTGAGAATCTCTCCCGGAGTTTGAGAGATTTGGACGTGAAAGGGTACCAGTCTTGTCGGGGATTGGGAACCCTTCGCCAGAATGTCCAAAGTTTCAGCGGGATTTCCAAAATGTTGAGAGGAACTCGAAACATGTCAACCTTGGTTTTGAGAATCTCTCCCGGAGTTTGAGAGATTTGGACGTGAAAGGGTACCAGTCTTGTCGGGGATTGGGAACCCTTCGCCAGAATGTCCAAAGTTTCAGCGGGATTTCCAAAATGTTGAGAGGAACTCGAAACATGTCAACCTTGGTTTTGAGAATCTCTCCCGGAGTTTGAGAGATTTGGACGTGAAAGGGTACCAGTCTTGTCGGGAATTGGGAACCCTTCGCGAGAATGTCCAAAGTTTCAGCGGGATTTCCAAAATGTTGAAAGGAACTCGAAACATGTGAACCTTGGTTTTGAGAATCTCTCCCGGAGTTTGAGAGATTTGGATGTGAAAGGGTGCCAGTCTTCTTGGGGATTGGGAACCCTTCGCCAGAATGTCCAAAGTTTCAGCGGGATTTCCAAAATGTTGAGAGGAACTCGAAACATGTCAACCTTGGTTTTGAGAATCTCTCCCGGAGTTTGAGAGATTTGGACGTGAAAGGGTACCAGTCTTGTCGGGGATTGGGAACCCTTCGCCAGAATGTCCAAAGTTTCAGCGGGATTTCCAAAATGTTGAGAGGAACTCAAAACATGTCAACCTTGGTTTTGAGAATCTCTCCCGGAGTTTGAGAGATTTGGACGTGAAAGGGTACCAGTCTTGTCGGGGATTGGGAACCCTTCGCGAGAATGTCCAAAGTTTCAGCGGGATTTCCAAAATGTTGAGAGGAACTCGAAACATGTCAACCTTGGTTTTGAGAATCTCTCCCGGAGTTTGAGAGATTTGGACGTGAAAGGGTGCCAGTCTTCTTGGGGATTGGGAACCCTTCGCCAGAATGTCCAAAGTTTCAGCGGGATTTCCAAAATGTTGAGAGGAACTCGAAACATGTCAACCTTGGTTTTGAGAATCTCTCCCGGAGTTTGAGAGATTTGGACGTGAAAGGGTACCAGTCTTGTCGGGGATTGGGAACCCTTCGCCAGAATGTCCAAAGTTTCAGCGGGATTTCCAAAATGTTGAGAGGAACTCAAAACATGTCAACCTTGGTTTTGAGAATCTCTCCCGGACTTTGAGAGATTTGGACGTGAAAGGGTACCAGTCTTGTCGGGGATTGGGAACCCTTCGCCAGAATGTCCAAAGTTTCAGCGGGATTTCCAAAATGTTGAGAGGAACTCGAAACATGTCAACCTTGGTTTTGAGAATCTCTCCCGGAGTTTGAGAGATTTGGACGTGAAAGGGTACCAGTCTTGTCGGGGATTGGGAACCCTTCGCCAGAATGTCCAAAGTTTCAGCGGGATTTCCAAAATATTGAGAGGAACTCGAAACATGTCAACCTCGGTTTTGAGAATCTCTCCCGGAGTTTGAGAGATTTGGACGTGAAAGGGTACCAGTCTTGTCGGGGTTTGGGAACCCTTCGCCAGAATGTCCAAAGTTTCAGCGGGATTTCCAAAATGTTGAGAGGAACTCGAATCATGTCAAGCTTGGTTTTGAGAATCTCTCCCGGAGTTTGAGAGATTTGGACGTGAAAGGGTACCAGTCTTGTCGGGGTTTGGGAACCCTTCGCCAGAATGTCCAAAGTTTCAGCGGGATTTCCAAAATGTTGAAAGGAACTCGAAACATGTCAACCTTGGTTTTGAGAATCTCTCCCGGAGTTTGAGAGATTTGGACGTGAAAGGGTACCAGTCTTGTCGGGGATTGGGAACCCTTCGCCAGAATGTCCAAAGTTTCAGCGGGATTTCCAAAATGTTGAGAGGAACTCGAAACATGTCAACCTCGGTTTTGAGAATCTCTCCCGGAGTTTGAGAGATTTGGACGTGAAAGGGTACCAGTCTTGTCGGGGATTGGGAACCCTTCGCCAGAATGTCCAAAGTTTCAGCGGGATTTCCAAAATGTTGAGAGGAACTCGAAACATGTCAACCTCGGTTTTGAGAATCTCTCCCGGAGTTTGAGAGATTTGGACGTGAAAGGGTACCAGTCTTGTCGGGGATTGGGAACCCTTCGCCAGAATGTCCAAAGTTTCAGCGGGATTTCCAAAATGTTGAGAGGAACTCGAAACATGTCAACCTTGGTTTTGAGAATCTCTCCCGGAGTTTGAGAGATTTGGACGTGAAAGGGTACCAGTCTTGTCGGGGATTGGGAACCCTTCGCCAGAATGTCCAAAGTTTCAGCGGGATTTCCAAAATGTTGAGAGGAACTCGAAACATGTCAACCTTGGTTTTGAGAATCTCTCCCGGAGTTTGAGAGATTTGGACGTGAAAGGGTACCAGTCTTGTCGGGGATTGGGAACCCTTCGCCAGAATGTCCAAAGTTTCAGCGGGATTTCCAAAATGTTGAGAGGAACTCGAAACATGTCAACCTTGGTTTTGAGAATCTCTCCCGGAGTTTGAGAGATTTGGACGTGAAAGGGTACCAGTCTTGTCGGGGATTGGGAACCCTTCGCCAGAATGTCCAAAGTTTCAGCGGGATTTCCAAAATGTTGAGAGGAACTCGAAACATGTCAACCTTGGTTTTGAGAATCTCTCCCGGAGTTTGAGAGATTTGGACGTGAAAGGGTACCAGTCTTGTCGGGGATTGGGAACCCTTCGCGAGAATGTCCAAAGTTTCAGCGGGATTTCCAAAATGTTGAGAGGAACTCGAAACATGTGAACCTTGGTTTTGAGAATCTCTCCCGGAGTTTGAGAGATTTGGACGTGAAAGGGTACCAGTCTTGTCGGGGATTGGGAACCCTTCGCGAGAATGTCCAAAGTTTCAGCGGGATTTCCAAAATGTTGAGAGGAACTCGAATCATGTCAAGCTTGGTTTTGAGAATCTCTCCCGGAGTTTGAGAGATTTGGACGTGAAAGGGTACCAGTCTTGTCGGGGTTTGGGAACCCTTCGCCAGAATGTCCAAAGTTTCAGCGGGATTTCCAAAATGTTGAAAGGAACTCGAAACATGTCAACCTTGGTTTTGAGAATCTCTCCCGGAGTTTGAGAGATTTGGACGTGAAAGGGTACCAGTCTTGTCGGGGATTGGGAACCCTTCGCCAGAATGTCCAAAGTTTCAGCGGGATTTCCAAAATGTTGAGAGGAACTCGAAACATGTCAACCTTGGTTTTGAGAATCTCTCCCGGAGTTTGAGAGATTTGGACGTGAAAGGGTACCAGTCTTGTCGGGGATTGGGAACCCTTCGCCAGAATGTCCAAAGTTTCAGCGGGATTTCCAAAATGTTGAGAGGAACTCGAAACATGTCAACCTTGGTTTTGAGAATCTCTCCCGGACTTTGAGAGATTTGGACGTGAAAGGGTACCAGTCTTGTCGGGGATTGGGAACCCTTCGCCAGAATGTCCAAAGTTTCAGCGGGATTTCCAAAATGTTGAGAGGAACTCGAAACATGTCAACCTTGGTTTTGAGAATCTCTCCCGGAGTTTGAGAGATTTGGACGTGAAAGGGTACCAGTCTTGTCGGGGATTGGGAACCCTTCGCCAGAATGTCCAAAGTTTCAGCGGGATTTCCAAAATGTTGAGAGGAACTCGAAACATGTCAACCTTGGTTTTGAGAATCTCTCCCAGAGTTTGAGAGATTTGGACGTGAAAGGGTACCAGTCTTGTCGGGGATTGGGAACCCTTCGCCAGAATGTCCAAAGTTTCAGCGGGATTTCCAAAATGTTGAGAGGAACTCGAAACATGTCAACCTTGGTTTTGAGAATCTCTCCCGGAGTTTGAGAGATTTGGACGTGAAAGGGTACCAGTCTTGTCGGGGATTGGGAACCCTTCGCCAGAATGTCCAAAGTTTCAGCGGGATTTCCAAAATGTTGAGAGGAACTCGAAACATGTCAACCTTGGTTTTGAGAATCTCTCCCGGAGTTTGAGAGATTTGGACGTGAAAGGGTACCAGTCTTATCGGGGATTGGGAACCCTTCGCGAGAATGTCCAAAGTTTCAGCGGGATTTCCAAAATGTTGAGAGGAACTCGAAACATGTCAACCTTGGTTTTGAGAATCTCTCCCGGAGTTTGAGAGATTTGGACGTGAAAGGGTACCAGTCTTGTCGGGGATTGGGAACCCTTCGCCAGAATGTCCAAAGTTTCAGCGGGATTTCCAAAATGTTGAGAGGAACTCGAAACATGTCAACCTTGGTTTTGAGAATCTCTCCCGGAGTTTGAGAGATTTGGACGTGAAAGGGTACCAGTCTTGTCGGGGATTGGGAACCCTTCGCCAGAATGTCCAAAGTTTCAGCGGGATTTCCAAAATGTTGAGAGGAACTCGAAACATGTCAACCTTGGTTTTGAGAATCTCTCCCGGAGTTTGAGAGATTTGGACGTGAAAGGGTACCAGTCTTGTCGGGGATTGGGAACCCTTCGCGAGAATGTCCAAAGTTTCAGCGGGATTTCCAAAATGTTGAGAGGAACTCGAAACATGTCAACCTTGGTTTTGAGAATCTCTCCCGGAGTTTGAGAGATTTGGACGTGAAAGGGTGCCAGTCTTCTTGGGGATTGGGAACCCTTCGCCAGAATGTCCAAAGTTTCAGCGGGATTTCCAAACTGTTGAGAGGAACTCGAAACATGTCAACCTTGGTTTTGAGAATCTCTCCCGGAGTTTGAGAGATTTGGACGTGAAAGGGTACCAGTCTTGTCGGGGATTGGGAACCCTTCGCCAGAATGTCCAAAGTTTCAGCGGGATTTCCAAAATGTTGAGAGGAACTCGAAACATGTCAACCTTGGTTTTGAGAATCTCTCCCGGAGTTTGAGAGATTTGGACGTGAAAGGGTACCAGTCTTGTCGGGGATTGGGAACCCTTCGCCAGAATGTTCAAAGTTTCAGCGGGATTTCCAAAATGTTGAGAGGAACTCGAATCATGTCAAGCTTGGTTTTGAGAATCTCTCCCGGAGTTTGAGAGATTTGGACGTGAAAGGGTACCAGTCTTGTCGGGGATTGGGAACCCTTCGCCAGAATGTCCAAAGTTTCAGCGGGATTTCCAAAATGTTGAGAGGAACTCGAAACATGTCAACCTTGGTTTTGAGAATCTCTCCCGGAGTTTGAGAGATTTGGACGTGAAAGGGTACCAGTCTTGTCGGGGATTGGGAACCCTTCGCGAGAATGTCCAAAGTTTCAGCGGGATTTCCAAAATGTTGAGAGGAACTCGAAACATGTCAACCTTGGTTTTGAGAATCTCTCCCGGAGTTTGAGAGATTTGGACGTGAAAGGGTACCAGTCTTGTCGGGGATTGGGAACCCTTCGCGAGAATGTCCAAAGTTTCAGCGGGATTTCCAAAATGTTGAGAGGAACTCGAAACATGTCAACCTTGGTTTTGAGAATCTCTCCCGGAGTTTGAGAGATTTGGACGTGAAAGGGTACCAGTCTTGTCGGGGATTGGGAACCCTTCGCCAGAATGTCCAAAGTTTCAGCGGGATTTCCAAAATGTTGAGAGGAACTCGAAACATGTCAACCTTGGTTTTGAGAATCTCTCCCGGAGTTTGAGAGATTTGGACGTGAAAGGGTACCAGTCTTGTCGGGGATTGGGAACCCTTCGCCAGAATGTCCAAAGTTTCAGCGGGATTTCCAAAATGTTGAGAGGAACTCGAAACATGTCAACCTCGGTTTTGAGAATCTCTCCCGGAGTTTGAGAGATTTGGACGTGAAAGGGTACCAGTCTTGTCGGGGATTGGGAACCCTTCGCCAGAATGTCCAAAGTTTCAGTGGGATTTCCAAAATGTTGAGAGGAACTCGAAACATGTCAACCTTGGTTTTGAGAATCTCTCCCGGAGTTTGAGAGATTTGGACGTGAAAGGGTACCAGTCTTGTCGGGGATTGGGAACCCTTCGCCAGAATGTCCAAAGTTTCAGCGGGATTTCCAAAATGTTGAGAGGAACTCGAAACATGTCAACCTTGGTTTTGAGAATCTCTCCCGGAGTTTGAGAGATTGGGACGTGAAAGGGTACCAGTCTTGTCGGGGATTGGGAACCCTTCGCCAGAATGTCCAAAGTTTCAGCGGGATTTCCAAAATGTTGAGAGGAACTCGAAACATGTCAACCTTGGTTTTGAGAATCTCTCCCGGAGTTTGAGAGATTTGGACGTGAAAGGGTACCAGTCTTGTCGGGGATTGGGAACCCTTCGCCAGAATGTCCAAAGTTTCAGCGGGATTTCCAAAATGTTGAGAGGAACTCGAAACATGTCAACCTTGGTTTTGAGAATCTCTCCCGGAGTTTGAGAGATTTGGACGTGAAAGGGTACCAGTCTTGTCGGGGATTGGGAACCCTTCGCCAGAATGTCCAAAGTTTCAGCGGGATTTCCAAAATGTTGAGAGGAACTCGAATCATGTCAAGCTTGGTTTTGAGAATCTCTCCCGGAGTTTGAGAGATTTGGACGTGAAAGGGTACCAGTCTTGTCGGGGTTTGGGAACCCTTCGCCAGAATGTCCAAAGTTTCAGCGGGATTTCCAAAATGTTGAAAGGAACTCGAAACATGTCAACCTTGGTTTTGAGAATCTCTCCCGGAGTTTGAGAGATTTGGACGTGAAAGGGTACCAGTCTTGTCAGGGATTGGGAACCCTTCGCCAGAATGTCCAAAGTTTCAGCGGGATTTCCAAAATGTTGAGAGGAACTCGAAACATGTCAACCTCGGTTTTGAGAATCTCTCCCGGAGTTTGAGAGATTTGGACGTGAAAGGGTACCAGTCTTGTCGGGGATTGGGAACCCTTCGCCAGAATGTCCAAAGTTTCAGCGGGATTTCCAAAATGTTGAGAGGAACTCGAAACATGTCAACCTTGGTTTTGAGAATCTCTCCCGGACTTTGAGAGATTTGGACGTGAAAGGGTACCAGTCTTGTCGGGGATTGGGAACCCTTCGCCAGAATGTCCAAAGTTTCAGCGGGATTTCCAAAATGTTGAGAGGAACTCGAAACATGTCAACCTTGGTTTTGAGAATCTCTCCCGGAGTTTGAGAGATTTGGACGTGAAAGGGTACCAGTCTTGTCGGGGATTGGGAACCCTTCGCCAGAATGTCCAAAGTTTCAGCGGGATTTCCAAAATGTTGAGAGGAACTCGAAACATGTCAACCTTGGTTTGAGAATCTCTCCCGGAGTTTGAGAGATTTGGACGTGAAAGGGTACCAGTCTTGTCGGGGAATTGGGAACCTTCGCGAGAATGTCCAAAGTTTCAGCGGGATTTCCAAAATGTTGAGAGGAACTCGAAACATGTCAACCTCGGTTTTGAGAATCTCTCCCGGACTTAATGTTGGAGAACTCGAACATGTCAACCTCTGGTTTTGAGAATCTCTCCCGGAGTTTGAGAGATTTGGACGTGAAAGGGTACCAGTCTTGTCGGGGATTGGGAACCCTTCGCCAGAATGTCCAAAGTTTCAGCGGGATTTCCAAAATGTGAGAGGAACTCGAAACATGTCAACCTTGGTTTTGAGAATCTCTCCCGGAGTTTGAGAGATTTGGACGTGAAAGGTACCAGTCTTGTCGGGGATTGGGAACCCTTCGCCAGAATGTCCAAAGTTTCAGCGGGATTTCAAAATGTTGAGAGGAACTCGAAACATGTCAACCTTGGTTTTGAGAATCTCTCCCGGAGTTTGAGAGATTTGGACGTGAAAGGGTACCAGTCTTGTCGGGGATGGGAACCCTTCGCGAGAATGTCCAAAGTTTCAGCGGGATTTCCAAAATGTTGAGAGGAACTCGAAACATGTCAACCTCGGTTTTGAGAATCTCTCCCGGACTTTGAGAGATTTGGAGTGAAAGGGTACCAGTCTTGTCGGGGATTGGGAACC